>NC_069082.1:45007870-46402370 GCF_025698485.1 Gossypium arboreum | reverse complement strand
TTCCCGGAGGACGGGTTTTGATCCTTTTTTAGCCGAGTTTTGTGTTTCGAGTCTCATGTTGAGTTTTGTCTTTCATGTGAGACTTTGCCTTAAAAACTAGGGCGGAGCCCGTTCCTCGCTCAAGTTTTGTCTCTTTCTTGACCCGCTTCCGGATAAGTTGGCTAACCGTGGCCCTACTCCTTTCCCGAACCAGCAACCCCTCTTTCTGCTGCTTGCTATTCCGAAGGAGCTTTCTAGCTATTGACCCCGTGGAGGACCCTTCCGGCATGTCGGGGTGGATAGGAAAGTGCAGTGAAGTTCCTTAGAAGGAAAATCCTGTACTAAAGAAGAACAAACAAGCTTAGCACTAGTGGTATACCGTTCCCCGTTCAGTTGGCGCGTGCCTCGCTACAGAGATTTTCAGAAAACCAGTTCTCTAAGGGAGCACAAGCACATACGTGCTCGGGGAGAGTCAACGACATACGCGGGGAACCACGCATTCGACAACTCGCCAAACCGCATACGCGGAATCTTCCTTTATAGCATCCGATTTTCATCTCCTTGATCCCATCGCTCAATGCTGACCTGACATCTGCCCTGGGGGAATGTTCGAAAGGAGTAGTAATAGGGGCTTTGGGGCCTTGCGAAGAGACATTCTGTCATTCTCATCATTGTAATATTAAGTGTTGTAAGATGTTTTAATAATAAATGATGTAGTTGTAAGATCCTCCTTCTCCTCACCCTGCTTGGGAATCAGTGTCGGGTACATGGAAGAGTCAGATTGAGAAAGAAAGGGTACGTAGAGGGGTCAGAAGTAGCGACGAGTTAATCAAAAGTAGCAAGTTTGTTCTGTAGGCTTTCGTGAATGGGGCTCATGGCTTTCGAAGTCGAAATCACCCGCTGATAGTTGAATTTTTTGTTCTTTCTCAAAGGGATCGTATTGACCCTCTTCTGAGCCTATGGGAGAAGACTGGGTAGAAGAAGCTTTTAGCCGCTGCTTGTTCAGTGCTATTTCCCGGTCGTCCAATGGTCTTTAGTCGTTATTAAGCCTGGTATGTCTCCGCCCTGTGTCCACAATTCCAGACCTTCAATCCAAGATCATGCCTTGGGCTGGATTAGTTCACATTTTTTTGCTTAGTTCGCATTCCGGGTATGTGGAAAGCAAGAAAAACGTATTCGCCATAGTTACGATATCCTTTGCTGAAAGTACTATTATTCTCTTGACTTAAGGGGCAGTAAGTAGCTCACCAATTTCGGGTGTACGCGTCCCGTAGTCTAACTGGTACTCATGTCTTCTATAGCAGTATGGTATATGTAACGTTGTTGGTTCAAGGTTGCTTAGGACTGTCAGGTTGCTAGTCCTTCGATGGTTCCCAACCCCTTTTCTCAAAAATCCCATTTCCTTCCATGTGGGAAATTTTTGAGTAGTATCAGTTGAGTCATTCGCAGAAGCAGCTCTTTCAAAAGCACCCAAATCTGATGAAGGAACTTTGGAATCAGCGGTTTCTTTCATTCGCTGAAGAACAACGCACCGAGAATAGAATAAAAAGAATCCGATGGATCATACATTGCACAGGCATCATCCTAAGAAGCCGAGGCCGAACTAACATATCAAGTTTATCCCGAAACAACGGATTCCTCACCCTCAGGAGCCCGAAGTAACTCATCCTCATCAGCCCCAAGTAACGAATCCGAATGCCTATCTCCAGCCGAATTCGTTTCATAAGACTTATCGGAAGTAGGATAAGAATCATACGCTGAATGAGCAGACGAATCGACCGAGGAAAGAGATGCTTACATACTAGAACAGAACCTAACTCTACTTCTTTTTTTTCTTTCTCCTGTTGCTATCCTCTCAACAGGTCGGTCAATATCAGTAGTGGAAGAAGCAGAGTAGTCCCCTGGTCATCAGTTAGTAGTTGAATAATCCCAGTAGTGGTCCTCTTGCCTAGCGGAGTCAGCCCTTAATGGACAATGATAGGCAGACCAAAGATTGCACATCGCAGTCTAAGCGTGCTTGCTTTGCGCACCGGCACAGCAGAATGAGAATCCGCTGGCTCAGATGAGTGGCTTTTGGCTTACTTCCTTGAGAAGGGCTTTCTGTAACTAAGAAATGAGAATTGTTGACCCATATGATTATGATCTCAGGCTCATAAAGAGGATGAAACTGACAATTTAAACTTTTTGAGCTCGTCAGTGATCTTTTCCATGGTGTCTAGAGAAACCAGCTTTGAACATGACATTCGTACCCAAGGAAAATTTTAGCAGGCATTACTATGATCTTGAAGCCCTTGCTAGAGCTGCTGTAACACCCCGTACCCGAGTCCGTTACCGGAGTCGAACACAAGGTGCACACAGACTTAACTTAATTATTTTCACAATCCATAAAAAAATTTCCAGGCAAATTTGGTTCTTGTGTCCTTGTCTCCTTAAAAATCATATCTTGAGTTTCAAAGCTCGAAAATTAGTTTCGTAATTTTTCCCTGAAACTAGACTCATATGTCCATCTACACATTTTTTTCTAGAATTTTTGGTTGGGCCAATTAGTACAGTTTATTAGTTAAAGTCTCCCCTGTTACAGGGTGCGACTACACTGACCTTCATGCATTACGACCTAGATATCTCCCTGTACAGGGCTTGAATACTGATACCGTTTGTTTCTATAGAAACTAGACTCAAAGAGGAATCTATACATATATGGCATGACTCCTAATTATCTCTGTTTAATTTATAGTGAATTTCCAAAGTCGGAACAGGGATTCCAGAAACCGTTCTGACCCTGTTTCAACCTAAACATCTCTTAATATACAACTCATATGACCGTTTGTTTCTTCCATATGAAAGTAGATTCATCAAGGTTCATTTACATATTTATTCACTATTTAATTCCATTCCTGCTATTTTTAGTGATTTTTCACATCCACACCACTTCTTCTTTGTCGGCATCTATTTTCAAGGTAACTTTACCTATTTCGTGGTTTCCATGGACCAACTAGAGTTTTGTCATACACAGGTCCACATATGATCATATTTAGCCATTCCAAGGGCTGATCATTGCCCAACACTTCCATTCTAGTCCATAGTCACATCATGAAACCATATATATATACATAAACACAAATGGTCTAATGCCATACTCTACTTCTACGAGCCATTTTCGCATGGCTGTACACACATACATCACAAAACGTACTTGAAAAACAGCAAAGGGTAGTCCTATACATGCCATTTCAAAGCTCAACCAAAATTGTACCAAAAGGGGCTTTGATAGTGTGGGAGACTTCGACTTCCAAAATCCACGAGTCCAGATGGTGACGAGCCAAAATCTATAAAGCAGAGAACAAAGAAACGGAGTAAGCAATTTATGCTTAGTAAGTTTTGAGCAAGGATTCCAGCACAACAAAAGCATAGCATTCATATAGCTAAACGGACAATTTCATATGCACACATTCTCAATATCATACTTACTTCACATTACCAACCCTTATGTTCATACACAAAAGATCAACTTAGCCAAAGGCCGGTAGCTCGTTTATCAACTGAGCGAATACTTATTTGTAAGGGCTCAACTAATTCAAAGCACATACAAAACATACCTCATTGCTGGAATTTTGCAAGCCTATTAACTGAAATTTTTACAGCAAGATTGCTCATTCCCGAATCACGTACCTTTGGAATTTAACCGGATATAGCGACTGCCTCGAAAGCCTTCGGGACATAGCCTGGTTATAATAGCTATCACAAATGCCTTCGGGACTTAACCCGGATTTAGGAACTCGCACAAATGCCTTCGGATCTTAGTCCGGATATGGTCACTTAGCACAAAGCCTTCGGGACTTAGCCCGGACATCATTCGAATATCCATGCACATTCAACACTAAATCATGACACATTCGTATTTCATTTTCATTAGCAAAACTCAAACACAAGACACTTATCACACTTGCAAATTTCAGCTCAATATCCACACACAAGGAGCATGATTTCAATTTGCTTAAAACATGATCTAATCAAATCATAATTTAAGCTCTATTACTCAAGAACTTACCTCGGATGTTGTCGAACGATTTCGATGGCTATTCGACCACTTTTTCCTTCCCTTTATCGGATTTGGATCCCCTTTGCTCTTGAGCTTAATTAAATAAATAAATCGATTTAATCATTTGAGCATCGAAAAGAGGAACACAAGGCACTTAGCCCATACTTATACATTAGACATTAAAGTCACATACATGTGAAATCCTGCATCAAACTCAACACATTAGTTAGTACTCTCCTTAGCCGAATTTTTCTAGGTCGAGATAAAGCCTTCAACATGCTTACTTATGGCCGAACAACACATCAACCTATGTACTCATTCATGTGGCCGATTATGCATGTTGATGTTGAGGCCAATTACATGTTTAATACCACACATGAACGGCATACATTTTACTAACTAATGCATTACATATTGTAGTTCAATGCACATCTATCATTTACTTCATAACCGAAACATCATCATAAGTAAATATATACCTTGAGATAGTATATATGTCATACCAATACATCATGTGCAAACATATGTACATATAGGTGCAAGGGCCGAATCTCAAGTTGCTTATATCCAAATATAAACATATATCCAAAGCTCAAATCTTACCTACCATGCAATATGCATAAATCATACTTATGGATATACCATGGCGAATACACCACAACACCATACCGTTTCAATTTTGGTCATGGTTAAACAAAGAACTTAATGTCTCACTCAAAAATGCTAAAAGAAAATCCAAGAGTCCTCAATCCACCATCACATGTATCATTATCAAGCTTCATATTTAGCATGCAATGGCATTAACACAACATTCACCTTGGCCGAATATCATCCCCATGATATAGCAAAGATTTGAACCATGGGCTAATAAGAACATCAAGCTAGCAACTAAAAACATGCATGAATCTCATGGCACAACCTCAAACATACCTTAATCTAGACACAAGTATGGCCAAACCTCCTCCTAATCCTCTTCCAAACCAAGCATGAAGCAAGAACCCCTTCCTTCTTCCTTAGAATTTTCGGCTCCAAGAAATGAAAAAAAAGATGAACAACAAATTTTTTTCTTCTCTTTTCTTCAACTCACGGCAAGGGGGGGATCACACACCTTCTCTCTTTTTTTTTTCTTCCCATTTCTTTATTCCTAACCTTAGTTTATTGTTTCCTCCCATAATGCACCAACAAAACATGTATATGACATGTTTTGCCCATCCTTCTTTGTCATGACCGGCCACCACTTATAAAAAGAAGGGTATTTGACATGCAAAACCATTGTTTTGTATGCATGATTCAATTAGTCATCACACATTTCCCCATCCTACTTTCAAAGTTTACTACTAGGTCCTTTTTAGTGAAATTCACATTTATAACCCTAAATCAAAACATCAAAAATGTCACACATGAATTAACACATATTATAGACATCAAAATGAATATTAAATTATTTTTATGCCTCGGTTTTGTAGTCTCGAAACCATATTCCGACTAGGGTCATTTTAAGGCTGTCACAGCTGCTCGGTACGGCTCACTACTAAACTAAAGAAGGTTCAGGCATGCTTCGACTTAGCCCTGTGATCCGCTAATTCATCTCTTGATCTGGTATTCCGAAAAGGGGGTGGATAGGGTCAGCGAAAGAAGTGGCGAGGGCGGAAGAAAGGGTTTTCAATTCCAGGGTCCCGCTCCTTGGAAATGGGTATTAAACAAAGGACATAGTGGGTTAGGTAACACCCCCTTTGAGAGGAAAGATCCATCAAAGCAGAAAGTCCAGAGCAAAAGGATTGGCTTCCAAGCCAATGCGTATGCTTTAAAAGTTAGACTTGGAACAACAATAACCCTTATCTGTACTTTATTAATGGGTTAGGAATTCGTAGTGGGGCGTTCTTTTCATAGATCCTTTGAGCGAGAAAGGTGCTGCACCTTACCGGGGCCTTTGACCCTCAAGGTCATCCGGAGCCACTTTAAAGCAGTTTATTGGCCGTAGCAACGCAATGTTCAGTGGTGGGGCAAAGCACTAGCGAGAAGCTTCCCTTGGGATTTTTTTCCCAGGCAAGAAAGAAGTGAACGGAAGGAAAGGAAGGCCGTCGTGAGAGCTGTTAGTGGTTTAGTAAGGAAGGTCATTAGGCTCAGTCCGTTGCTTGTTCCCTCACTGCACACTTTCTATATATCTGTCTCCATCCAATCAAGGACGTCCATACCATATAGAATCAGGCTCGACAAAAACGAGACTAGGGACCATGAACTCCTTCCATCATTATTTGATAAAGAATGCTCCCCGCTTCTTCCTGTGGTTACTATTAGAACACAAGCCAAGGAACTCAAAACCACAACACAAGCACCCCTTAAAAACTAGTTTTTTTTTTAGTTTTCGCCCGATAGTAAAAAAAAGTTCCCCGTAGAACGCGAGCGTTGAGGCTTTCTTCGAAAGAAAGAGAGAGGCCCGGCTGGTGCTTTTTTCTGTGTTAGCCAGGTGAAAGGCTTGCTTAACTATAAATAGATTAGTAATAAGGTATTAAGGAACTACTAAAACCGCTCTTCCCGGGCTAGTTGACTCTTAGCTTCCAGCGAGCTACGTGCATAAGCTTTTTTTACTACTAATACGATTCCTATCCTTACAAAAAGAATAAGATGTGAAGTATCTTCTCGATTCCTCTCCTTGAAAAAAAGTGGTCCGTCGACTGAAACTGAACTTGCCTTGTTGTGATAGGGGTACCGGCTTTTTTTCATTCCCACCAAGGAGCCGTAGCTTTACAACGATAGGGCTTGACTGCCTTACCTTATGTTATTAGTAAAGCGCTATAGCGCTCTTTACTAATAACATAGAAGGTAAAGGGGCCCACTTTTTTGTGAAGAAAGAGGGCTACTTCACGACCCGCTACTAATAATCGAAAGGGTTCACAGCGAGTTCAGTCTATAGTGACGGAACGTTTCCGCCGGAGGGGTTTGTCTCCATGGAATGAGTATTCACTACCGCTTACAGCGCCTTCATTCACTCGTCTTGCTACTTTGGAAAACTTTTCAGCGGACACGTGGAGTCGAACGTCTCTCTACAATGTACCGTAGGTAGACTGATTATTGTAGGTGACTGTCTCTAGTGGTTTAGAGGCAGTTCTGTTGCTACCAACTTCTTTGTTTGTAGTTTAATAGATTTACATGTTCTAGTGGATCTAAAGTAGGTTTGTGTTCAGCAACAGAAAGAGGTGAGGTTCTGCTTTCTTACCCGAAAATATTGATAAGGGGGAAGTCTCGAAAGGCATACGAGTGCGCCTTTCGTAGACGAATACCGACTCAGTCCGCTCCTGCTGCGCGGGAGTATCAGCCGGCCGGTGTCGGGTCGGCCCCTAGGGCACTATTCGCCTTGGGAGTGGTTCAGCCATCAAGCTACTTTTTGAGGTAGGGGACCAGACTGGTGACTGCTGCAGTTGTTGTCTGCAGGGTATGTGACACCCCACAAGTTGAGTAGTGCTGAGCCAGGTCTCGTCGAGCCTGTTGAACGGTTCAAGTAGAAGTAAATAAGTAAAAAGTGGAAACCCTCCATATCAATCCATCTCCATAGGAGACAATATGAGCAAAAGACAGGAATCCCTTAATCCCGCGGAAAAGAACTCACTCCGGGGGGAGTGAGGGAGATATTCAAAAAGAGAAAACTGCCTTTACGCCGACAGAGGATTCTCTAACCGCGGATAAGGCGAAAACACTTGCATTCGATGCATCAATGAATGTGCTTGCGGCCTCTTCTCTGCTCGATGCCTATTCTGTTCCTTCTGTGGCATTTGTCACCTATTCTGATTCCCTTGCGGAAGCCCTTTTTTCAACTTTCTTTCAGCTCGTCAAAGGACCATCCTTGGGCATTAAAACTTACAAGGCGGATACACACCCTGGCTTCCTTCCTCCACAGAACACTTACTACCGTGGCCTGGGATAAAAACCATTTTCTTATCTTCTTTCCTCGGTATTTACCGCTGCGCCCCTATGCTATCAAGAAGAAGGAATTTCGGGACGGGAAGGACCTGGAATGTCGGGATGCCTAAGATAAGAATAGAAATAGCGATATGCCGATTTGTTGCTGTTAAAAAGCTAGGCATGTAATATCCTGAATTAGGGCTTAATCAGAATAGTGGTTTCGTGACCACAAATTCGAGATAGAAATAATTATTTTATAATTATTTTGATGATTATGATATGATTGCATGATTCTTGGAAAATTTCGTGATGAAATTCTATGCCTAAAGTGCTTAAATTGAAAGTAGGGACTAAATCGAATAAGTTGCAAAATTTGCATTCTAGAAGTTTTTAGTATGAAATTGCATTGAAATATTAATTAGGAGGTATTAAATAGAAATTTGACCAATTTTAAGTTCATGGACAAAATTAGGACATGGAAGGAATTTTTGAAAGTTTAGTAAGGAGGGGCATTTTGGTCATTTGGATATTAAATGAAATAAAATGGGAAAAATAACACAAAATTGGTCATCATCCTCCTTAGTTGCTGCCGAATTCTCCCTCTCTCCATAGCTAGGGTTTCTTCAACTTTCAAGCTCCATAGTAAGTGATTCCAAGCCCCGTTTTTAATGTTTTTTACGTTTTTGGAATCCCGGAAGCTCGATTAAGCTTATGCTAGCAATAATTCAACCTAGGGTTTATATTTGGAAATATACCCATAGGTGAAATTTGTGTATTTTGATGTTTTATGATAGAATATGGGGTTTTAAATTATGTTAGACAACTTGTGCTACTAGGTTTTGAGTAAAAACGAGTAAAAGGGCTTAATCGGCAAAAATACCTAATAGTCACAAGTATATGTTAGAGTGAGAATTTGATGTTGCCATAGAAGGGAAAAGTGATCAGCTTGTTATAAAACATAAGAATAAGGAATAAAGTTTAATTCCCGAGCCTAGGGGCAAAAGTGTAATTATGCAAAAGTTTAGGGGCAAAAGTGTAATTTTTCGAAGTTCGTATTAAATGTTGTTTTGATGAATGTATGTATTAAATAAGATTAATTTGGTATTATAGATCAAGAGAAACGAGATTCAAGCCGCGATCGAGGAAAAGAAAAGATTGTGGACTAAATTGCAAAATCTTTATATTTTGGTACCAAGGTAAGTTCATGTGTAAATAATGTATTATAATTGTTATTTTTAAGTTATTGATGTTAATTATATGATATGCTGATTTTTAATCGTGAAATATTATGCTTTGTGGTTAATGTTGAGTAAAATGCAAATTATGTTTAGTACTTGATAAATATGAATTGCTACCAAGTATCGGTTCCGATATTCCATGGAAGACGACAAATGTGAGATCGAGGGAAAAAAGGCCCCGTTTGAACCTTAGGAATAGATTAGGATACAAGTGACATGTCACTAGGATGGTTGAGCATCCGAACTCGTTGAGTTGAGCCCGAGTTCACTTATGGATGCAAATGTCCGAGCTCGTTGAGTTGAGTCCGAGTTTGTGAGATGTAACTAGGCATCCGAACTCGTTGAGTTGAGTCCGAGTTCATTTATGGATGCGAACGCCCGAGCTCCTTGAGTTGAGTCCGAGTTCACTTAGGGCCGGGTTACATGATTTCTTGATTACATATGTGGCACTTATGTGCAAATTATCCATGTATCCGAGTTATATTCCGATGAGTTCAACGGGTGAAATTTCTAGTTTAATGGAAGAGCACTTAAGATATAAGTGACGTCTTGGGTAAGTGTTGTGAAATGGACACTTTGGACAGGTATGTTCTTAACCCTTGGGTTGGAAATAGATACAACAATGATAAGATCGTAAGATGATGAATGATATTTAGAAATGTGATAAATGTTTTGGTGATACCATGTTAAGGTTGTTTGGTATGATTGTATTGTTATGTTACTTGTTATTTGCATATGAACTTACTAAGCATTTATGCTTACTCCTTCCTTTTCATTTACTGTAGTTTTGAACAAGCCGGCTCAGGAATCGGGACAAGTCGAAAGTTCGATCACACTATCCAAAGGACTTTTATCTTGGTAAATGGCTTGTACAACTACTTAAGTATGGCATGTATAGCAATATACCTATTTTGTGTAAATAATTTTATGATATGGCCATGTTTGGTTGAGAAAATGTTTGATATTGATAAGTCATGGTGATGGCTAATTAGATCATGTTTGATATCATGGAATTTTAATAGGTTATCTAGTTCATAAAAATTCTTGGAAAGATGAAACTTGCCTTAAAACAGAATATTGCTGCAGCAATGACATGAATTTGAAAAATCACTAAAAATAGTATAAATGGAACTAAATGATGAGTAAGTTATGAAATTGAATCTTAATGTGTCTATTTTCATGTGGATTGAACAAAATAGGCATATAAATTATATTTTATGAGATATTTAAACTTTTGTGAAACAGGGCCAGAGTGATTTCTGGATCCCCTGTTCTAACTTTAAAAATTCATAATAAATTTTAAAAAAATAATTAGAAGTTTTTATTTATATGTATAGATTCCTTATTTAGTATAGTTTTAATAGAAACAAACCTCATAGTCATTTAAATTCTGTATAGAGAGATATCTGATTTGTAATACACAGAGGTGAGAACAGTCGAACCCTGAAGCAGGGGAGACTTTAATTAATAAACTGTACTAATTGGCCCAACAAAAAATTCTAGAACAAAATTAGTAAATATATATATGAGTCTAGATTTAGGGAAAATTTACGGATCTTGATTTCGAGTTTCGTAACTCGAGATATAATTTTTCTTGTAACTGTGACGCGGGTAGCTAGAAAGCTGTGAATGTAGAAACAAATGATTTGAAGTTCTTAATTTGATAAATTATGTTCGGTAACCGCTCAAGCTCGACTCCGGCGATGGTCTCGGGCGTGGCGGCATTACATTTAGTGGTATCAGAGCAGGTTTATTTAGTTCTCGGACTACGTGTTGTATGTACGGATTTTTACTATACATGCCATATGTATGAATTGTGATAGTGTGACGATTTCTGACATTTTTAAATGATTTTTATATAGTAAATGGATCCCGATCCAGATGTGGCAGATGAAGTAGAGAGTAATGCGCCAGCTCAAGCTGAAGGGGGTGGCGATTGAAAACCCACCTCCTCTTGTTGGTCGGGGAGGAGGAGAAAGGGATCGAAGCCTTTCTCCAAATGATGAGTGCATGGTACACTGAGTTCGTTCGTACGAACCCAAATGTACGACCTCCCCCACCTCCCCCAATTCCTCAACCTATTCCTTCGATGCCTCAAGGAGTGGATATGATAAAATTTCACAGAACCCCCATTGATAGAATTCGTAAACAAGGGGCTGAAGAATTTAGAGCAAATATTGATGATGATGCATAGAAAGCAGAGTTCTGGCTTGAAAATTCTATCCGGGTATTTGATGAATTATCTTGTACACCTGAAGAATGTTTAAAATGTGCTACATCTTTGTTGAGAGATTCAGCCTATAATTGGTGGAAGACTTTGATTTGGTGGTACCAAAGAGAGGGTAAACGGGAATTCTTTCAAGAAGAGTTTGGAAGAAATATATTAGTGAAAGATTTATTGATCGAAATGTAAAGAGTTTCTTGAGTGAAGCAAGGTAATATGACGATCTCGAATATGAAAGAGAGTTTGTTCAATTGAGTAAGTATGCGTGGAATATGTTCCTCTGAAGCCAAGATGTGCCGACGATTTGAAGACGGGCTCAACGAAGACATTAAGGTATTTGTCGGGATCCTTGAACTGAAAGAAATGGTAGTACTGGTTGATCGAGCTTGCAAGGCTGAATAACTACTTAAAGAGAATAGAAAGGTAGAGGCTGAGACACGAAATTGGAAGAAAAGACCAATGAGTAAGCCACCTTCACAACAACCCGGAAAGTCAAGAAATATGAATCCTCGTTCCCAAGTTTCAACTGGCAATCATATGGAAATTTTAAGAAGCAGAATGTGGGTCCTAAATCTCAGAATACTTCTGCAGCCAGTGTAGGGAACTCGAGATTTGTTAAACTCGAGTGCCAGTGGTGTGGTAGAAATCATTTTGGTCCGTGCAGAGCAAATGAATGATTTTGATGTGGTTCTCCAGATCATTTTATTAGAGGCGCGAGAGAGAGCCGAGAAAGAAAAATTTCAGAGTGTAAAAGCTAGTGGTGCAGACTCGAGGGGAAGGTATCCAAGAAAAGCTGGAAGTGAAACAAGCAGTAAGAATGTAGCCAGAGATGCAGCAGTTAGATCTGAAGGAAGAGCTCCGGCTAGAACTTATGCTATTAAAGCTCGTGAAGATGCTTCCTCACCCGATGTGATTACCGGTACATTTTCTCTTTATAATATTAATGTTATTGCTTTGATTGATCCTGGTTCTACTCATCCATATGTATGCATGAAACTGGTGTCTAGTATGAATATATCTGTTGAGAACACAGAATTTATGATTAGAGTGTCGAACCCGTTAGGCAAATGCGTGATAGTTGATAAAGTAAGCAAGAAATGCCCTTTAATGATTCGGGGTCATTACTTTTCGGCCGACTTGATGTTTTTGCCGTTTGATGAATTTGATGTTATTTTGGGTATGGATTGGTTGACATTGCATGATGCTATAGTAAATTGCAAAGAAAAGGTTATAGAATTAAAGTGTGAAAATGGTGAAACTCTGCGGGTTGAATCAGATAAATCAGAGGCATTGTCTAGTGTGATTTCTTCGATGTCGGCTCAGAGATATTTGAGAAAGGGTTATGAAGCTTGTTTGGCATATGTAATTAATACAAAAGAAGTTGAAAAGAAAGTTGAATCAGTGCCGGTTGTGTGTGAATTTGCGGATGTATTTTCAGAAGAATTGCCCGATTTACCTCCAGTCAGGGAAGTAGAATTTGGTATTGATTTGATACCGGGAACAGCTCCGATCTCGATTGCTCCATATAGAATGGCACCAACAGAGTTGAAAGAATTAAAGTCGCAGTTGCAAGAGTTGACTGATAAAGGCTTTGTGAGACCGAGTTTTTCACCTTGAGGTGTAACACCCCAAACCCGAGATCGTCACCGGATTTGAACACGTGGTGTTACCGGGCTCACTTCCCTTATTTCTCTCTTTGTAATATTGATTGCTGTTCCAGGCAGGCTAGCTAACTGCGTCACTGTTGCCTTAAAAATCATATCTCGAGTTTCAAAACTCAGAAACTGATTCTGTAAATTTTCCCTTAATTTAGACTCATATGTCTATCCATGGATTTATTTCTAGAATTTTTGGTCAGGCCAATTGGTACAGTTTATTAGTTAAAGTCACCCATGTTACAGGGGTCGACTACACTGACCTTTGCGCATTACGACCTGAATATCTTCTCGTACAGTGCTTCAATGCTCATGCCGTTTGTTTCTAATGAAACTATACTCAAAGGGGAATCTGCAAATATAAGGCACGACTTCTAATTCCTTCTGGATAGTTTATGGTAAATTTTAAAAGTCGAGACAGGGGACCCAGAAACCGTTCTGGCCCTGTCTCACGAGAACTTTAATATCTCTCAGTATACTGCTCATATGGTCGTTTCGTTTCATCCATATAAAAATAGATTCATCAAGGTTAAATTTCATAATTTATTCACTATTTAATTCTACTTCTACTATTTTTAGTGATTTTCAATCTCATCTCACTGCTGCTGTCCGCAACAGTTACTGCAGAGACTATGCCAATTTCGTGAATCTTTCTTTGGCCTTACTAATCATCCATCATACATGACACAAATTATGGCCACCTTATCAAAATTAAAATTTCTAAGACTCGTGGCTATAGGTTCTAGCATCCCACTCGACGACCACATAGGCCATTTTCACATGGCCGAAAGTTTTAACCCACAATTCAATGAACATAATAGCCTATACATGCCAAATGTTCTCCTAGTTCAACTACGAAGACAATACCAAAAGGTTTCCAGCCGGTGTGATGACTTCAACGACGGTTCCGAACACGCAAACAATACGAGTCCAAGAGACCTAAAATGGGTGACAAGAAAACACCGAGTGAGTTTATAACTCAGTAAGTCATAAGCATTCAACAACCATCCATTTATAAAGTTGCCACAACATGAAACAATAAACGAGGCTAGGTACTCATCCATATCAAAACTATACCATAATTCCTCGGACCTTTCGGTTCAATCTCATACCAAGTCATACATCCACATTTCATATTCCACACAACAAGATATTTAAGGCATTTTCACACACTAACTCATTTCCACCACAACCATACAATTTCAATCATCACATAGATTTAAAGCTTACCAAGCTCAACCCCGAGCATGAACATATTGCCTATTCGTCATGAGCTCAAGGTACTTACCCGATCCGCTGTCCGGGATTAACTCGATAATGTCGCACACTCAGTGCCAATTGTAACGCAAGAGCATATAGTGAATCCGCACACTTAGTGCTATATATTTTCAGCTCGCACACTTAGTGCTATATATTTTCAGCTCGCACACTTAGTGCTATATATTTTCAGTTCGCACACTTAGTGCTGTACAATTTTTAAACCCGCACACTTAGTGCCAATCTTGTCACCGTGTCCATTTATACCCGCACACTTAGTGCCGAGACCAATACCTTATGCATGTTGCTGCCTTTATACATTCAACAATGGCATCATTCCATACACATACATTTTCATTTACACATCAACTCATTTAAACACAATTACGTATATATTATGGTCATTTACATCAACACCAAATATATGCTTAATGACTTACCTTGTGTTGGGTAAAATAATTTCAAATCGGCTACTCGATGACCTTCGCCTTTCCCTTGCTTGATTCTCCTTCTTTAACTCCTTGAGCTTGATCAATAAATCAACTAGTTTAACCATCTTGCTAAACATTCATAATTTAACTACACATGCATATGTATGCTTGTATATTCGGCAACCGTCCTCACTAATTACCCATTTAGTCGATTATACACATAATTAAAGGTGACATCACGATTAGATTTAACACCATCTTTATACTCAATTAGATGGCGAATGTATGTATATATATACAATGTCAACTATAACATCTTTTAAACACCTAATTTCATCTCATGAACATTTAATCAAATTTTCCTAATCTAGCATATATTTTCACATCTATTTGTAACATCATGTAAATTCACATACAACTACAATTAACCAAGCTCTTCATCCAATCATGCTCTCATGTTCGGTCATCCATATCTATACTAGCCATAACAAAATAATTTCTAAGTTTTAACACAAGCACAACACTTTAGTACCATGGCGAACACTTCATGCCTCATCACCACAAACATCAAAACACCAACCGCATCATTCCTATCACCGAGACTATGGTTCGCACCTTAGCTTCCCACATTCTTCTCATAACCCCTCATAGTTCATTCGGCCACCCATCATTCAACCAATAAAATTTCCTAGCAAACCCCTATGGCCAAGCACATACACACACACACTTACATCTCAACTCACAATACCCAAAAAAAATCACATACTATCTAAACTATCTTAAACAATTAGAGAGTTCCCCCCCCCCCTTTTTCCATAGCCTAATGTTCCATTCCCCCAACATTATTCAACATTTTTGCATGGCTAAACAAGAACCATGTTCATTCACTCACAACAAGTAAACATCTTACAAGTTAACACAATGTACTAACCTCCTTAAGGCTTCAAGTGACCGAAGTTCTCCCCTCCTTCCTTCCTTCTAGCCGGCCAAGTTCAACAAAGAGAGAACTCTCTTTTCCTCCCTTTCTCTCCCTCACTCACGGCAATGGCAAAGGTAAGGATGAACATTCCCCTTTTCTTTTCTTATTTTATTCCCTTTTCTTTTAATTCCTTTCTTTATTTTAGCTTGTCTCCCATTACCCAATTTCTCATTATAAAATCTAAGGCAAACAAATACATTGCCCATCCTCAATCTATCTTGGCGGCCACCATAAGGAAATTTGGCAATTTGACATGCAAATCCAAGCATTTTCTAATATGTATCAATAGGCCACTTTAACATTAGCCTAGCACATTTCTCAATTTCCTCACATAAGTCCTTTCTAATAAATTTCACCTACAAATGACGAAATTAAGGCACTAAATTTTCACATATGTGTATTCATGCACAATAAACATAGAAAATAATAATTAATTAATTTTGTGTCTCGGTTTTGTGGTCCCGAAACCACATCCCGACTAGGGTCAATTTTGGGATGTCACAACTCTCCCTCACTTAGGAAATTTTCGTCCCCGAAAATCTTACCGGTAAATAGGCTCGGGTATCGCTCTTTCATAGAGTCCTCAAGTTCCCAAGTGGCTTCTTCCATTCCCTGTTTATGCCACAACACCTTCACTAGCGGGATTTTCCTATCGCGCAACTCTTTTACTTCACGCCTCATAATGCGAACCGGTTCCTCTTCATAGCTCAAATTAGGTGAATCTCAATCTCGAGATGGAGCGATTACGTGCGATGGATCAGACCTATATCGTCGAAGCATCGAGACATGAAAAACGTTGTGAATCTTTTCGAGCTCAGGGGGCAAAATTAATCGATATGCGACAGGCCCAACTCGTTCGGATACTTCACATGGCCCGACGAACCTCGGACTCAATTTGCCCTTACGACCAAATCTAAGCACCTTCTTCCAAGGTGAAACTTTGAGAAAGACCTTGTCTCCAACACGATATTCAATATCTTTTCTTTTCAAATCCGATACGACTTTTGGCGATCCAAGCGACTTTCAAACTTTCACGAATTACTCGAACTTTTTGCTCGGCATCCTCAACCAAATCAACCCCGAAGAATTTACCTTCACTAAGTTCAGTCCAGAATAATGGGGTACGGCATTTACGACCGTATAAAGCCTCGTAAGGCGCCATCTTAATACTTGATTGAAAGCTATTGTTGTAGCGAATTCAATCAAAGGCAAATACCGTTCCCATGAACCACTAAACTCAAGGATGCAACATCTCAACATATCCTCGAGTATTTGAATTATCCGTTCGGATTGACCATCGGTTTGGGGGTGAAAGGCGGTCTGAAATGCAACTTGGTACCCAAAGCTTCTTGCAACTTCTTCCAAAATCGCGAGGTAAATCTCGGATCTCTATCCGACACGATGGAAATAGGCACCCGTGCAATCTCACAATCGAGAAACGATAATTGGCTAGTTTGTCCATTGAAAATCCGTGCGCACGGGATAAAGTGAGCCGACTTAGTCAATCTATCTACAACGACCCAAATCGCATCCTTCTTACTCGCTGACAATAGCAGTCCGGATACAAAGTCCATTGTGACTCGATCCCATTTCCACTCGGGTATCGTGATCGGCTGAAGTAATCCTGAAGGCACTTGATGTTCCACTTTCACTTGTTGACATATTAAACATCTCGAAACAAGGTTGGAGATGTCTCCTTTCATATCATGCCACCAAAACCGACGTTTCAAATCGTTGTACATCTTCGTACTCCCCGGGTGGATTGCCATTCGGCTACAATGGGCTTCGTTCAGAATAATCGAAATAAGTTTCGAATTCTTTGGAACACACAGACGACTTCTGAACCTCAAACAATCGTTATCATCGATTTGAAACTCCGATTCCTTGTTCGGAACACACTCAGCCCGTTTTGCAACCAACTCATCGTCAACTTTCTGAGCTTCATGAATTTGATGAGTCAATAATGGTTTGGCCTTTAATTCGCTATTAACACATTGTCGGGTAGAATAGACAAGTGTACATTCATAGCTAAATAAAGCAAATAGGGATTTTCGACTTAAGGCGTCCGCAACCACATTAGCCTTTCGGGTGATAAATCAATGACAAGCTCATAATCTTTTAACAACTCGAGCCAACGCCTTTGTCGAGATTTAAGTCTCTTTGAGTCATCAAATATTTGAGACTTTTGTGATCCGAATACACATGGCACTTCTCACCAAATAAGTAATGTCGCCATATCTTTAAAGGCGAATACGATGGCGACCAATTCGAGATCGGGGTCGGATAATTTTTCTCATGTGGCTTTAATTGTCTCGATGCATAGGCCACAACTTGACCTTCTTGCATCAATACGCAACCTAACCCAAGTAGGGAGGCGTCGCTATAGATGACAAACTCGCAGATTCGGGTTGCACTAGAATTGGGGCTTGATCAAATAAGTTTTCATTGATCGAAGCTTTTCGACATTTCTCCGTCCATTCGAACCTAACATCCTTTTGGAGTAAGCCGTCATTGGTGTGGCTATCGTCGAGAAACCTTTTACAAATCGTCGGTAATAACCGACAAGTCCCAAAAAGCTCGAACCTCAAGTAATATTCCTCTGAGGCTTCCGATTAAGTATGGCTGAAATTTTGTTGGTGTACTCGAATACCCGTCTGAGATACCCCATGACCCAAGAAGCTAACCTCCTCAACCGAACTCACACTTCTTGAACTTAGCATATAACCGCTTATCTCGTAAAATTTGCAACACTAACCTCGGTGTTCAAAGCATGTTCGGTCTCATTTTGAATAGACCAAAACGTCATCAATGAACACAACTACGAACCGATCCAAATATGGTCCGAAAATCGATTCATTAAATCCATAAATACCGCGAGGGCATTAGTGAGCCCAAACGTCATCACCAAGAATTCAGAGTGACCGTACCTCGTTCTAAAAGCGGTTTTGGGTATGTCCGATTCTCGGACCCTCAACCGATAGTACCCGACCTCAAATCTATCTTTGAAAACACCGAGGCTCCCTTTAATTGATCAAACAAATCGTCAATTCGTGGCAACGGATATTTATTCTTTATCGTCACTTTATTCAACGATGATAGTCGATGCACAATCTCATAGTTCCATCCTTCTTCTTCACAAACAATACTGGTGCGCCCCATAGAGAAAAACTCGGTCGAGTGAAACCTCTATCCGTCAATTCTTGCAATTGAACCTTCAATTCCTTTAATTCCGTTAATGCCATACGATATAGGGCTATTGAAATCGGCGTAGTACCCGGTACAACTTCGATGTCGAATTCCACTTCTCGAACCGGTGGCGATCCCGTTAACTCCTCAGGAAAAACATCCGAATACTCACAAACCACTAGTATCGATTCGAGTTTCCTTTCCATCTCTTTACTTTCAAACACATACGCAAAGTATGTTTCACATACATATGAATGAGTAGAGCCGGGGTCAATCAATGCAATCACACTGGTATCAAAGAGAGTAAAAGTACCGGTGATAACGTCGGGGAGGATGCCTCCTCTCGCGCGGATGGCATATGCTCTAGCAGAGCACGGGTCTCGGATCGAATACCGATCGAGGCTCCTCTCGATTACCACCCCTACCTCTGAAATCCTCGGGGTCTACCTCTAGCCGTCGTCCCACTAGATCTTGCACCTTGCATCTTATTCTTCTCATCTAGCTCGTGCAATCTCTAATGAAGTGGTCATTGAACCACATCCGTAATGAGCCCTATTAATGGACTTACCCCAACATTCACCTAGGTGTCGTCTTCCACATTGGGGGCATTGGGTTTCTCTTGACGATTATTGCCCACACTAGCTACGAAGTAGCTCGGAGTCAAATCAATGGTCGGGCTCGATGGAAATTCCCACATCGCCTCGACTTATTTGTGTCCTCCACGAAATTCTTTACCACGAGAATGGAGCTTTGCCCGTCGATCTTTTACGATAATCTCTAGCTTCAAATTCAGCCTTCTTCTTCTCCTTCCGAGTTCTTCCGCCTTGCGTGCTCGTTCAACTAGTGTTACAAATTCTTTTATCTCCAAAATACCTACCGGTAGCTTTAACTCTTCATTCAATCCTTCTTCAAATCTTTTGCACATAGCAACCTCATCACCACACACTCCCGAGCATACCGACTAAGTCTTACGAACTCATGTTCAGATTCGAGACATTGTCATACGGCCTTGCTTGAGCTCCAAGAATTCCTTACGCTTCGATCGATGAACCGTTGACTAATATATTTCTTCCAAATTCGTTTGAAAGAAATCCCAAGTAACTTGTTCCTTTGGGACTATGGAAATCAAAGTCCTCCACCAATAGTAGGTTGAGTCCATAACAAGGATATAGCACACTTAAGACATTCATCGAGTGTGCATGATAGTTCATCAAACACCGAATGGTGTTATCGAGCTGAATTCGCCCTTTCGGCATCATCAAGAACTATGGCCTTGAACTCCTCTCCCCCGCTTCCTAATCAAGTCCACGGTGGTTTACTCACCTCACGGGATCAAGAATCGGAGGCATTGCGGGCTTTGGGGTGGAGTATTTAAATTTGGGAATGGTTGGACAGCGGGTTGGTTCGGGCATATTATGCGACCCACTCATTCATCATGGTGAAGAAGGCTTGTTTCGCCCTTCATTTTGATTATTCACGGATGATCGAGGCTCAACAAAGCGGTGTCCCTTGCGCGGGACCACCGCTACACTTTCAACGTCATTCGCCTGTGGTCTCTCTACCGGGTTCCATTTATTAATCAAAACAAAAATTTCAACCGTCAAGTCATCACATTATTAAGCACTAACCATTTGGCATGTATAGCTAGACTCACACGCGCTATGGTAGTCCTAGAACCGACTAAACCATAGCTCTGATACCAATAAAATGTAACACCCCAAACCCGAGATCGTCACCGGATTTGAACACGTGGTGTTACCGGGCTCACTTCCCTTATTTCTCTCTTTGTAATATTGATTGCTGTTCCAGGCAGGCTAGCTAACTGCGTCACTGTAACACCCCGAACCCGAGCCCATTGCCGGTGTCGGACACGAGGGGTTAACAAGCCAAACCCACTTATAGCACCGACCAATTTGACATTTCCAGGCAAGCTGGAATACTGCGTCACTGTCGCCTTAAAAGGCAAAGCTCGAGTTACAAAACTCGGAAACTGATTCCGTAAATTTTCCCTGAATTTAGACTCATATATACATCCCTGGATTTATTTCTAGAATTTTTGGTTGGGCCAATTGGTACATTTTATTAGTTAAAGTCACCCATGTTACAGGGGTCGACTACACTGACCTTCGCGCGTTACAACTGGAATATCTCCCTGTACAAGGCTTCAATGCTGATGCCATTTGTTTCTAATGAAACTAAACTCAAAAAGGAATCTGTACATATAAGGCATGACTTCTAATTCCTTCTGGATAATTTGTGGTAAATTTTCAAAGTCAAGACAGGAGATCCAGAAACCGTTCTGGCCCTGTCTCACGAGAACTTTAATATCTCTTAGTAAACTGATCATATGATCGTTTCGTTACTTTCATATGAAAATAGATCCATCAAGGTTCGTTTACATAATTTATTCACTATTTAATACCATCCTTACTATTTTTAGTGATTTTTCACATTCACGTCACTGTAGCTGGCAGCATCTGTTTTTAAGGTAGGCCTTACCTAAATTGTAGTCTCTATGGACCAACTATAGTCTTGTCATACATAGGTCCACTTATGATCATATTTAGCCATTCCAATGGCTGATCATGTGACTAACACCCCATTCCAATCCATAATCACATCATGAAACCATATATAATTACAAACCACAAATTGAATGGTCTAATGCCATACTCCACCTTTACGAGCAATTTTCGCATGGCCGTACACATATACATCACAAAGATACTTGAAAACAACCAAGGGTAGTCCTATACATGCCATATCCAAAATTCAACTAAAGGAGTACCAAAAGGGCTTTGATAGTGTGGTTGACTTCAACTTCGATGATCCCGAATCCGATCGCTAACGAGCAAAATCTATAAAACAGAGCCAAAGCAACGGGTAAGCATTTTTATGCTTAGTAAGTCTCAAGTAATGAAATCGGCTTTGACTAAAGCATTACATTCACATAGCCAAATGAATCACTTTATTAATACACATTCACATAATCGCACCTACTTCACACTTCATCAATATATACATTCACAAGATATCAACCCATTTCAAGAGCTGAAAATTCGTTAGTCGATTGAACGAATATTATTTCAAACGATCGACTTTTCCATTGCACATGTAAACATACCTTATCCTTTGGGCTTTTCGAGCGTACTAATTGGATTTATTACAGCAACCAACGCCACCTTCAACCCAAGCTTCTTGAATACAACCGGATATAACCACACGCACGAATGCCCTCGGGTCTTAGCCCGGATATAACGACTTGCACAAATGCCTTGGTATTAGCCTTGATATAACAACTTGCACAAATGCCTTCGGTATTAGCCCGGATATAACAATTTGCACAAATGCCTTGGGTATTAGCCGGATATAGTCACTAGCACAATTACCTTGAGTCTTAACCCGGATATAATTACTAGCATAAATGTCTTGGGACTTAGCCAGGGTATCATTCAATTGCTCATGCACACATAAATCAATAATCATTACACATCCATATTTCATTTTCGTTACTAAGGCTCGAACACAAACATATCACTAGCATAATTGCCTTGGGACTTAGCCCGGTACCATTCAAATACTCATACACACATATATCAATAATCATTACACATCCATATTTCATTTTCGTTACTAAGGCTCAAACACAAACATATCACTAGCATAATTGCCTTGGGACTTAGCCCGGTACCATTCAAATACTCATACACACATATGTCAATAATCATTACACATCCATATTTCATTTCACATAATTCAAGTAGGGTCATTATCAAGACTTACCTCAACAGACTATTCGATCACTTTTTCCTTTCCTTTATCCAATTGTGGCCTCTAAGCTCTTGAGCTAATTCAAACAATTTCAACTTATTAAAGTCTCACTTGCTAGCCTTGGCGAATACACATATCATTGACCCAACATCACATAACTAAGCACTTTAGTCAATTTTCTTTAATTTCGCACACATTCGCCTTAGCTCACATCAAGGTAGCCGATTACCTAATTCAAGAATAGGCATCATTATGCTTGCCTCTAACCGAATGCATGCACAACAATTCCCCTATTGTGGCCGAATATGCATGTCCATGTTAGCCAATTTTATACTTCAAAACCAAACATCATCACATATAAACATATATCAAAACACAAATTTTACCTATCATGCAACAAGCAAAAATCGCACTTATGAGCATACCATGGCCGAATACATCACACACCATCCCTTTCAATTTTCGGTCATGGTTAAACATAGAACTCCATGTCTTACTCAAGAATGCTAAGAGAAAATTCAAGAGTAGTCAATCCATCATTACATGCATCATCAACAAGCTTCATATTTAGCATGCAATGGCTTTAACACAATATCAACCTTGGCCAAATACCATTTCCATGGCATAACAAGGATTTGAACCATGGCTAACATGAACATCAAGTTAGCAACTAAAACATGCATGAATCTCATGACACAACCTCATACATACCTTAATCTTGATGCAAGTATAGCCAAATCTCCTTCTAGATCTCTTCTAAACCAAAAATGGAGCAAAAATCCTCCCTTTTTCCCTTAGTATTTTCAGCCAAAGAATTGAGAATGGATGAACAAATTTTTCTCCTTTCTTTTCCTCTACTCACGGCAACAAGGGGCATCCATCCATTTTTTTGTCAACCTTTTCTTTAATGCTAACACATTATTTAATTGCTCCCAACATGCCTCACTAACCCAACATGTTGGAAACATGTTTTCCTTTGCCCATCACATCCATCTTGGCCGGCCACTATAGAATAATTTGGGCAATTTTGACATGCAAGTCCACCTTTGTGTCAACATGCACAAATAAGCCATTACAAATTAGCCTATCATTTTTTTACCATGTTTCACCTTGATCCCTATTTAATAATTTCTCATACATTTGGTAAAATTAGAGAATGAAACTTCCACATATTCATGCACACACATAGTAAGCATAAAATATAACAATTAATTATTTTTATGCCTCGGTTTTGTGGTCCCGAAACCACATTCCGACTAGGGTCGTTTTAGGGCTGTCACAGTCACTGTCGCCTTAAAAATCATATCTCGAGTTTCAAAACTTAGAAACTGATTCCGTAAATTTTCCCTGAATTTAGACTCATATGTCTATCCATGGATTTATTTCTAGAATTTTTGGTCAGGCCAATTGGTACAGTTTATTAGTTAAAGTCGCCCATGTTACAGGGGTTGACTACACTGACCTTTGCGCATTACGACCTGAATATCTTCTCGTACAGAGCTTCAATGCTCATGCCGTTTGGTTCTAATGAAACTAGACTCAAAGGGAAATCTGCACATATAAGGAACGACTTCTAATTCCTTCTGGATAATTTATGGTAAATTTTCAAAGTCGAGACAGGGGACCCAGAAACCGTTCTGGCCCTGTCTCACGAGAACTTTAATATCTCTCAGTATACTACTCATATGGTCATTTCGTTTTGTCCATATAAAAATAGATTCATCAAGGTTCAATTTCATAATTTATTCACTATTTAATTCTACTTCTGCTATTTTTAGTGATTTTTCAATCTCATCTCACTGCTGCTGTCCGCAACAGTTACTGCAGTAGACTATGCCAATTTCGTGAATCTTTCTTTGGCCTTACTAATCATCCATCATACATGACACAAATTATGGCCACCTTATCAAAATTAAAATTTCTAAGACTCGTGGCTATAGGTTCTAGCATCCCACTCGACGACCACATAGGCCATTTTCACATGGCTGAAAGTTTACAACCCACAATTCAACAAAACATAATAGCCTATACATGCCAAATGTTCTCCTAGTTCAACTACGAAGACAATACCAAAAGGTTTTCAGCCGGTGTGATGACTTCAACGACGGTTCCGAGCACGCAAAAAATACGAGTCCAAGAGACCTAAAATGGGTGACAAGAAAACACCGAGTGAGTTTATAACTCAGTAAGTCATAAGCATTCAACAACCATCCATTTATAAAGTTGCCACAACATGAAACAATAAACGAGGCTAGGTACTCATCCATATCAAAACTATACCATAATTCCTCGGACCTTTCGGTTCAATCTCATACCAAGTCATACATCCGCATTTCATATTCCACACAACAAGATATTTAAGGCATTTTCACACACTAACTCATTTCCACCACAACCATACAATTTCAATCATCACATAGATTTAAAGCTTACCAAGCTCAACCCCGAGCATGAACATATTGCCTATTCGTCATGAGCTCAAGGTACTTACCCGATCCGCTGTCCGGATTAACTCGATAATGTCACACTCGATTGCCAATTGTAACGCAAGAGCATATAGTGAATCCGCACACTTAGTGCTATATATTTTCAGCTCGCACACTTAGTGCTATATATTTTCAGTTCGCACACTTAGTGCTGTACAATTTTTAAACCCGCACACTTAGTGCCAATCTTGTCACCGTGTCCATTTATACCCGCACACTTAGTGCCGAGACCAATACCTTATGCATGTTGCTGCCTTTATACATTCAACAATGGCATCATTCCATACACATACATTTTCATTTACACATCAACTCATTTAAACACAATTGCGTATATATTATGGTCATTTACATCAACACCAAATATATGCTTAATGACTTACCTTTTGTTGGGTAAAATAATTTCAAGTCGGCTACTCGATGACCTTCGCCTTTCCCTTGCTTGATTCTCCTTCTTTAACTCCTTGAGCTTGATCAATAAATCAACTAGTTTAACCATCTTGCTAAACATTCATAATTTAACTACACATGCATATGTATGCTTGTATATTCGGCAACCGTCCTCACTAATTACCCATTTAGTTAATTATACACATAATTAAAGGTAACATCACGATTAGATTTAACACCATCTTTATACTCAATTAGATGGCCGAATGTATGTATATATATACAATGTCAACTATAACATCTTTTAAACACCTAATTTCATCTCATGAACATTTAATCAAATTTTCCTAATCTAGCATATATTTTCACATCTATTTGTAACATCATGTAAATTCACATACAACTACAAACCAAGCTTTTCATCCAATCATGCTCTCATGTTCGGTCATCCATATCTATACTAGCCATAACAAAATAATTTCTAAGTTTTAACACAAGCACAACACTTTAGTACCATGGCCGAACACTTCATGCCTCATCACCACAGCATCAAAACACCAACCGCATCATTCCTATCACCGAGACTATGGTTCGCACCTTAGCTTCCCACATTCTTCTCATAACCCTCATAGTTCATTCGCCACCCATCATTCAACCAATAGAATTTCCTAGCAAACCCCTATGGCCAAGCACACACACACACACACTTACATCTCAACTCACAATACCCAAAAAATCACATACTATCTAAACTATCTTAAACAATCGAGAGTTCCCCCCTTTTCCATATCCTAATGTTCCATTCCCCAACATTATTCAACATTTTGCATGGCTAAACAAGAACCATGATCGTTCACTCACAACAAGTAAACATCTTACAAGTTAACACAATGTACTAACCTCCTTAAGGCTTCAAGTGACCAAAGTTCTCCCCTCCTTCCTTCCTTCTAGCCGGCCAAGTTCAACAAAGAGAGAACTCTCTTTCCTCCCTTTCTCTCCCTCACTCACGGCAATGGCAAAGGTAAGGATGAACATTCCCCTTTTTCTTTTCTTATTTTATTCCCTTTTCTTTTAATTCCTTTCTTTATTTTAGCTTGTCTCCCATTACCCAATTTCTCATTATAAAATCTAAGGCAAACAAATACATTGCCCATCCTCAATCTATCTTGGCCGCCACCATAAGGAAATTTGGCAATTTGACATGCAAATCCAAGCATTTTCTAATATGTATCAATAGGCCACTTTAACATTAGCCTAGCACATTTCTCAATTTCCTCACATAAGTCCTTTCTAATAAATTTCACCTACAAATGACGAAATTAAGGCACTAAATTTTCACATATGTATATTCATGCACAATAAACATAGAAAATAATAATTAATTAATTTTGTGTCTCGGTTTTGTGGTCCCGAAACCACATCCCGACTAGGGTCAATTTTGGGATGTCACATGGGGTGCTCCCGTGTTATTTGTGAAAAAGAAGGATGGTTCTATGAGATTATGTGTTAATTATCGGCAGTTAAACAAGGTGACAATCAAAAACAAGTATCCATTGCCGAGAATTAATAATTTGTTTGATCAGCTAAAAAGAGCGACATGGTTTTCAAAGATTGACTTGAGATCTGGGTATTATCAGCTGTGAGTAAAAGAGTCAGATGTGCCTAAAACTGCTTTTAGAACAAGGTACGATCATTATGAATTTTTAGTTATGCCATTCGGGTTGACAAATGCTCCTGCTATGTTTATGGATTTAATGAATCGCATATTTCGCCATACTTGGACAGATTTGTTGTGGTGTTTATAGATGATATTTTAATTTATTCAAAAGATGAGACAGAGCATCTTTGAGCATTTGAGGATAGTTTTGCAAACTTTGAGAGATAAGTAGTTGTATGCTAAGTTTAGTAAAAGTGAATTTTGGCTCCGAAAGTTGGATTTTTGGGTCATATTGTTTCGGTGATGGTATGGGGTTGATCCTAGTAAAATTTCAGCCATTTTTATTGAAACCACCGAAAAACGAATCGAAGTTAGAAGTTTCTTGGGGCTAGCTGGGTATTATCGGCGGTTTGTAAATGGATTTTCTATAATTGCTGCTCCTATGACTAGACTACTCCGAAAGGATGTTAAATTTGAATGGACGGAAGAATGTCAACAAAGTTTCGAAGAATTGAAAAAGTTATTAACTGAAGCACCAGTGTTGATACAACCCGAATCAGGTAAAGAATTTGTGGTGTATAGTGATGCTTCTCTAAATGGTTTGGGGTGTGTACTCATGCAACAAGGAAAAGTGGTGGCTTATGCTTCGAGATAGTTAAAACCTCATGAGAGGAATTATCCTACTCACTATTTGGAATTGGCTGCGGTGGTATTTGCTTTAAAGATTTGGCGACATTATTTGTATGGTGAAAAGTGCCGAGTATATACCGATCACAAAAGTCTTAAATACTTGATGTCACAAAAAGACTTGAATTTGAGATAGCGTAGATGGTTGGAGTTTTTGAAAGATTATGAGCTTGTTATTGATTATCATCCGGGAAAAGCGAATGTGGTTACTGATGCTTTAAGCAGAAAGTTGTTGTTTGCTTTGAGAGTTATGAACACTCAGTTGAAAATTTCAGATGACGGTTCGATTCTAGTAGAGTTAAGAGCAAGACCGATGTTTTTACAAGAGATTTCTGAAGCTCAGAAAAATGATCAAGATTTGCTAGCTAAAAGAAAACAGTGTGAAGCTGATACTGGATCAGATTTCAGAATCGGTTCTGATGGTTGTTTGATGTTTACAAATCGGATTTGTGTACCGAAAAATGATGAGTTGATTCAAAAGATTTTGCATGAAGCACATAATGGTTGTTTAGCGGTTCATCCAGGCAGTACGAAGATGTATAATGACATGAAGAAAATGTACTGGTGGAGTGGAATGAAAAGAGATATTTCCTTGTTTGTATCAAAGTGCTTAGTTTGTCAACAAGTGAAAGCTGAACACCAAGTACCTTCGGGATTACTCCAGCCTATTATGGTTCCTGAATGGAAATGGGATCGGATTACTATGGATTTTATATCAGGGTTGTCGTTAACTCCAGGGAAGAAAAATGCCATCTGGGCAATAGTTGACAGACTAACTAAATCGGCTCATTTTATTCCAGTACGTACAGATTATTCTCTTAATAAGTTGGCTAAATTGTATATTCAAGAGATTGTTAGACTTCATGGGATACCTTTGTCAATCATTTCGAATAGAGATCTGAGGTTTACCTCACGGTTTTGGCAAAAGTTGCAAGAAGCATTAGGTACAAAGTTAAATTTCAGCACTGCCTTTCATCCACAAACTGATGGACAATCAGAGAGAGTAATTTAGATTCTTGAAGACATGCTTAGATGTTGTGTATTGGAATTTCAAGGTAGTTGGGAAATGTATTTACCATTGGTAGAATTTTCTTATAATAATAGTTATCAGACAAGTTTGAAGATGGCACCTTATGAAGCATTATATGGTCGTAAATTTCGGACGCCATTGTATTGGACTGAACTCAAGGAAAATCAGATTTATGGAGTTGATTTAATAAAAGAAACTGAAGACAAAGTGAAGATAATTTGAGATTGTTTGAAAGCTGCTTTAGATAGACAGAAATCTTATGCAGACCTAAAGCGAAAGGACATTGAGTTTCAAGCTGGTGATAAGGTATTTTTGAGAGTGTCTCCATGGAAGGAAGTCCTTAGATTTGGACGAAAGGGCAAGTTAAGTCCGCGTTTTATTGGACCGTATGAAATAATTGAAAAAGTTGGACCGGTAGCATATCGGCTAGCGTTACCACCTGAATTAGAGAAGATTCATGATGTGTTTCATGTATCTATGTTACGTCGGTATCGTTCGGATCCTTCACATATAATTTCACCAACAAAAAATTGAACTACGACCGGATATGAATTATGAAGAAGAACTGATTAAGATTTTAGCTCGAGAAGTCAAACAACTAAGAAATAAAAGTGTTGCACTTGTGAAAGTGTTGTGGCAAGAGCATGGGGTAGAAGAGACTGCATGGGAACTTGAAGAAACTATGAGAAACCAATACCCACACTTGTTTACCGGTAAGATTTTCGAGGACGAAAATCCTTAAAAGGCGGGGAGAGCTGTAGTATCCTGAATTAGGGCTTAATCGAAATAGTGGTTTTGTGACCACAAATCCGAGATAGAAATAATTATTTTATAATTATTTTGATGATTATGATATGATTGCATGATTGTGTGAAAATTTCGTGATGAAATTCTATGCCTAAAGTGCTTAGATTGAAAGTAGGGACTAAATCGAATAAGTTGCAAAATTTGCATTCTAGAAGTTTTTAGTATGAAATTGCATTGAAATATTAATTAGAAGGTCTTAAATAGAAATTTGACCAATTTTAAGTTCATGGACAAAATTAGGACATGGAAGGAATTTTTGAAAGTTTAGTAAGGAGGGGCATTTTGGTCATTTGGATATTAAATGAAATAAAATGGGAAAAATAACAAAAAATTGGTCATCATCCTCCTTAGTTGCTGCCGAATTCTCCCTCTCTCCATAGCTAGGGTTTCTTCAACTTTCAAGCTCCATAGTAAGTGATTCCAAGCCCCGTTTTTAATGTTCTTTACGTTTTTGGAATCCCGGAAGCTCGATTAAGCTTATGCTAGCAATAATTCAACCTAGGGTTTATATTTGGAAAAATACCCATAGGTGAAATTTGTGTATTTTGATGTTTTATGATAGAATATGGGGTTTTAAATTATGTTAGACAACTTGTGCTACTCGGTTTTGAGTGAAAACGAGTAAAAGGGCTTAATCGGCAAAAATACCTAATAGTCACAAGTATATGTTAGAGTGAGAATTTGATGTTGCCATAGAAGGGAAAAGTGATCAGCATGTTATAAAACATAAGAATAAGGAATAAAGTTTAATTCCCGAGCCTAGGGGCAAAAGTGTAATTTTCCAAAGTTCGTATTAAATGTTGTTTTGATGAATGTATGTATTAAATAAGATTAATTTAGTATTATAAATCAAGAGAAACGAGATTCAAGTCGCGATCGAGGAAAAGAAAAGATTGTGGACTAAATTGCAAAATCTTTATATTTTGGTACCAAGGTAAGTTCATGTGTAAATAATGTAGCATAATTGTTATTTTTAAGTTATTGATGTTAATTATATGATATGCTAATTTTTAATCGTGAAATATTATGCTTTGTGGTTAATGTTGAGTAATATGCAAATTATGTTTACTACTTGATAAATATGAATTGCTACCGAGTATCGGTTCCGATATTCCATGGAAGACGACAAATGTGAGATCGAGGGAAAAAATCTCGTTTGAACCTTAGGAATAGATTAGGATACAAGTGACATGTCACTAGGATGGTTGAGCATCCGAACTCGTTGAGTTGAGTCTGAGTTCGTGAGATGTAACTAGGCATCCGAACTCGTTAAGTTGAGTCCGAGTTCATTTATGGATGCGAACGCCTGAGCTCGTTGAGTTGAGTTCGAGTTCACTTAGGGGCGGGTTACATGATTTCTTGATTACATATGTGGCACTTATGTGCAAATTATCCATGTATCCGGGTTATATTCCGATGTGTTCAACGGGTGAAATTTCTAGTTTAATGGAAGAGCACTTAAGATATACGTGACGTTTTGGGTAAGTGTTGTGAAATGGATACTTTGGACAGGTATGTTCTTAACCCTCGGGTTGGAAATAGATACAACAACGATAAGATTGTAAGATGATGAATGATATTTAGAAATGTGATAAATGTTTTGGTGATACCATGTTAAGGTTGTTTGGTATGATTGTATTGTTATGTTACTTGTTATTTGCATATGAACTTACTAAGCATTTATGCTTACTCCTTCCTTTTCATTTCTTGTAGTTTTGAACAAATGGCTCGGGAATGGGGACGGTCGAAAGTTCGATCACACTATCCAAAGGACTTTTATCTTGGTAAATGGCTTGTACAACTACTTAAGTATGGCATGTATAGCAATATACCTATTTTGTGTAAATAATTTTATGATATGGCCTGTTTGGTTGAGAAAATGTTTGATATTGATAAGTCATGGTGATGGCTAATTAGATCATGTTTGATATCATGGAAGTTTAATAGGTTATCTAGTTCATAAAAATTCATGGAAAGATGAAACTTGCCTTAAAACAGAATATTGCTGCAACAATGACATGAATTTGAAAAATCAGTAAAAATAGTATAAATGGAACTAAATGATGAGTAAGTTATGAAATTGAAGCTTAATAAGTCTATTTTCATGTGGATTGAACAAAACAGGCATATAAATTATATTTTATGAGATATTTAAACTTTTGTGAAACAGGGCCAGAGTGATTTCTGGATCCCCTATTCTGACTTTAAAAATTCATAATAAATTTTAAAACAATAATTAGAAGCTGTTATTTATATTTACAGATTCCGTATTGAGTCTAGTTTTAATAGAAACAAACCTCATAGTCATTGAAATTCTGTATAGAGAGATATCTGATTTGTAATACACAGAGGTCAGAGCAGTCGAACCCTAAAATAGGGGAGACTTTAATTAATAAACTGTACTAATTGGCCCAACCAAAAATTCTAGAAAAAATTAGTAAATAGATATATGAGTCTAGATTCAAAGAAAATTTACGGATCTTGATTTTGAGTTTCGTAACTTGAGATATTATTTTTCTTGTAACTGTGACGCGGGTAGCTAGAAAGCTGTGAATGTAGAAACAAATGATTTGAAGTTCTTAATTTGATAAATTATGTTCGGTAACCCCTCAAGCTCGACTCCGGTGATGGTCTCGGGCGTGGGGGCATTACAAGGCACCTCTATATTCTTATTGCCAATCTCTCTTAGCTCCCGAACAGCCTATTCGATTTCTGTGCTTAAGCTTGCTCTCACTTATTCTTGGCTTGGATCTAGATAATAGATGTGGCAAGTCAAAGAGCTGAGTTGTCGAAAACACTAGCAGCTCCTTCCCCAACTTTTGCAAATGAACCCCGTTCAAGCGCTACAAAAATTATCACCGTTTACGCCGCAACATGTCCGATTGCGAGAGAGAGAAAAGGGATTAGAAAAGAGCCCGGCTATGCGAAATAGACAAAAAGGGAAGTTGGGCCAGTAATCCCCTAACCGGGTATGAACTCCTCCCTTCTACGCTCCGTGGGTCCTTTATTACCTAATTCCCTTAAAGACGGAATTGCTCTTAGTCTTTATCCAAGAGATGTCCCTGAGACTAAATAAGGAAATTGTCTCTTTGCTTAAGCACGAGATTCGACAGGTGACCAAGGAACCAAGATTCACGTAGAAAGACTGGCACTATTACAGGAGCGCTTATGAAATCTATCTTTTCTATTTCATAATGTAAGACTTTAGGCACTCTAGACCTTATAAGCCTTTATACGTTATACGTAAACCCGGAGAAGACTTGCTTTTCCTCGAAAGCAACCTATAACCAGCTTTATTAAAATCCCTTTGCCTAAGATGAGCCTACTCGCCTAAAGGATGCAAGGGAACTTGCTCGGAGAGAAGGCATATTAGCGTATTCCCCCTATTCAAAATCCCTATTACAAGACTTATACTTTTCTTATTAAAGCCATATGAGAGCCTATGGATCATACCTATTTTTTCTATCGATATAGAAAGTATCTTATTCGCTCGCCATGGAAGCACTTAAGTAAGATAGGAATGAAAGAAAGAACGAAAGCAGCTATAACTGCATCCAAGGAAATTGGAAATATGATAAGGTGTTACCAATTACTGAGACAGGCTTCCAGGTCGAAGCAAAGGCAACTCTCTCTCGATTAAGGAAAGACGAAGAAGTGTCAATGGCTGCGAGGAAACCCACTGTAAAAGTCACTGCAACTGGCTCAGGAATAGCATAGCTGGCAGAAGAAATTGAAATAGATGTCAAAAACTAGATCCCTCTTCACTGCCAATGGAACTATAAAAATGGAAGGCATTATCAATGGAGGGTCCTGAGTAATTAACTACCCGACCTTACACAGTACCCTAGCTTGGGAAAGATTATGAACGGGAAACTCAGGATAGACAGACTAGCCTTATTAAGTTAAGCAACCCCAGCAAAGGGAAGAGAAAATATGCTAATAGGTACAGCTATCTAATTGTATAAGGCTAACTTTCTGTATATGCTTAGGTAAGAAGAAAACTATATCATATCCTACAAACTCACCCTTTATTGTATGTAATATAAGCAAGCTCAAGGCTAAGAGATTAGCTATTGGAAGGCTCTATGGCTAGCAAGTTTGAAAGCAGAAAAGGTCAATCAAGCACTGTAGTACAATCCAGCTGGAGTAGTGCAAGGCTAAATTGTTTTTGTATATGCAAGGGCGGCAAGCAGAAAATTAAAATTTCTTTCTCTTAAGGAAGACTCCGGGTTTGCAGGACCTCTATCATATTCTTTATTCTCTTTCTCTATACCATATGCTTTTTTTCCGGGCAAGCAAGTAGTGATTTTAGGCAAGTAAGCCCCTAAAATATATATAAGTGCTAGTTTACAGCCTTTACTTTCTCCCTTACTAGCTTTGAGTTGGAGTTTCTTTCGATCGATGTCGGTGCAGGCCAAATTTCCATCCTTTTTAATTCGAATTATGCCTTCGAGTCAGTTAGAAAGTAGAAAGCAATCCGCTAAAAAGTGAAAAGCCATCAGGATCAAGAAGAGCGGCGGGATAGGGATAGACCTTATGAATTTGATATTTTCCGTCTATCCCGTGGGAGCCTTTGTAGGAGTAACCTTTCCTTCAGTCCCTTTAAAAAAAGCAATTAAGTTGTCAACTTTCCATCCAGTTCCCTTGGCGTGCTAATCCCCTGCAGTTTTTAAGTCTTCCTTCCAAAGCAATCTATAGGTCTTCTCCAGCAGTATAAGTACCAGCATTCGTATCTGTAGTTGATAGTTTAATTCCCCCTTTTGCAGAAGGCGCTAGGTCAAAGGCGGCTAGGGCGGAATATGTTTTTTCTAGAGCGGAATAGGGCCTTTCATAAAGCAAGCAGTATATGGGATTTCTAGGGATGAAATGACGCGTAAGACTTTGATAGGGAGATTAGGAAAACTATAAATTAAGTTCTCAAGTGAGTGGGCAATTCTGTGAGCAAACTTGTCTAGAAGTCTCTTTCACCTTTCTGTAAGTGATTTAATGTAGGGGAGGGTTGTGAGAGAGTTTCCGGAAAAGCTTTTCTTTGAGGAAGAAGATCTCCTTTCTTTTTCTGTTTTGGGGAGGGCTAGTCTTGTCATAAGGGCATCCAGGTCTCTTCCTGCCAGCGGGAGTTCTCTTGCATCCCCTACATCTACTTCCATACCTTCTACTTGGAATCTAGTTTCAGTACCATATGGGTCAAGGTCGGATCGGGCAGGCTAAGGCTAGGTTAAAAGCTTAGGGCTGGGGCTTTAGCGAGGAAGGTAGTCTTATTCTTCCTCGTCAAATTTCTTTCTTTCTCTGGGCTGGGCTAACGCTAACGATAAGAGATTCCCGGATAGGTCTACAGAAAGATATCCTTTTTTCTTTCCCTGTATGTGGGGCTATCCTGGTGGGCTGGATAGATCTCTTTACTCTTTCCTATATTCCTATAGTATAGGGATAGGGAGGGAGGAAGACTTTTGAATAGGCTTTTTTCCTCTTGAAAGAGCTAGTGAGTTCCGGTCGGTTTGAGTGCTCTTGGATGGGGTTCTCTGCTATCCAGAGGAGGGCTAGGGGTTTCCAATTCTAAGCTAAGCTCCTGCCATGGTTTTTGGAGAACAAAGCTAAACCCTTATAGTTGGCGTGCTAAGAGCAGCTTATTGAAGTGCTAGTTTCGATCTAGCTCCAGTGGGAGTTGCTCAACCATTTCCAGATGAGTTCGTTTTCTGCTTGTCTCTCTCAATGTGTGTCTGCGAAGGCAAAGGCAAGGGGAGTTTTCCGAGTAATAAAGGAGTAAGCCAGCCAGTCCTTCTCTTTCCTTGCGAGCCAATCTTTGCCCTCTTTTTTGCTAAACCAGTTCCAGTCTTTTCACCTTCTGCCTTTGCTGCTGGTGAAGGTAGTGGTGGGGATTTTTTTCTATGGTAGGGCGGCTATATAGAATAGATCTTGGTTGACACTAGGATAGCTCTTCTTGTCGCTTCTTTCTCTTTTCGTTTCTGCGAGCCATTTCGAGTCCTTAAAAAAGCCCAACTGCAGAATCCATATTTATGTTGTCGATGTTTTGACTTCTTTCCAAGCCGAGTCAACAGGCCTAAACTCTTTCTTTCCTAAGGCAGGAAGGAAAGTCTTGATCAAATGGGCAAGGCAGGATATCAGCAGTTCCATTGCCAGTTGGAGTTTTAGTGGAAATTACTCTTTCTTACCTTACGAAATCAGCTTTCAATCCAGCAGGAATAGCAGGTTACAGGGCAATCTCTCCTGTGAGCAAACAAAGAATTGAGAATCTATTACATCTTACTTGTGCCTGTTAGCATCTTAGTGGCTAGCTTCAGCTTTCTTATCTGTACTGGACTATTTTGAATTAGCATCTTTATAGTTTCATCCGATTCCAGATGGAGTTGGAGTCCTTCCTGCTAGTGCTTTGCCTTCCATTTACAGGGTTGGAGTACTATTAGTTGCCTATGGATAAGTAGTCTTTGTTGCCTATTCAATCGCAGAATAAAGAGAAGCCTATACAGTAGTATATGTGTACCTTACATATCCTGCAATTCCTTATGCCTTCGATCGAGTTGGAGTTTCATGCCTCACATACAGTGCTAGTTTCCTATAAGGCATTGGGAGTTCTCTCTCTGAATCCAGTGGCAGTTTCTTTCCTGGAATGAAAGCTTTGACCTTTTAGGAGTCCCCTATATAAGGAGGCAGGCCAGCAAGACAGTTAGAGATGAGATGTCAAGACAGCCAGTGGAAAGATTTTCACCTTATCCAGTACCAGTTGCAGAACCTTCCCCTTTTTCCGGGGTTTGAATTCCAGTTTGAGTGGAAGGTGGGTTATCTATTCTCGTCGTTTTTCTTGCTTCTACCTATCCCTTACGATCCCACTTTCTTTCCCTATTTTACTGTACCGTAAGAAAGTCTAAGGGTGTAAGCCCCTAAGGCAGTCCTAATAGACTATCTTACCAGGCCAATCCTAATTGAATGCACCAGTGCCTTCTTATCCAAGCGAGCCAATAAGAGATTTTTCTTTTGCAGGACATCAGACTAGAAAGCAGTTTTTTATACACGAGAGCAGTAGGCTATCTGGACTGTCCCATTAGAAAGAAAGCCAGCGGAAAAAGTTGAAAGCATTATCTTACTTAAGTAAGTGAGATAAAAGGGAAAGGAAAGAAAGAGACTTTACTTTGGTAATAAAGTGGGCAATAAGGAAGTCAAATAGACGGGGTTATAAATCAAAAGTGGGTTTCTCGGTCTATCAGTTTAAAGCTTGAAGGCAGTAGTTATATTATAGCTAAATCTTTCTATGTCGATCTAGGTGAGCGAAGACGGTCTTCTCTGCCAGTTATCTTGCAGCAAGTAGCAAGTTGGTTCAGTGCGAATTCCTTTCTTTCTTTTTTATTTCTCCCCTCCTGGGGCTTACTTCCCCTTTATGGAAGGAGGAGACAGATAGATTAGAGCGGGTGAGACAATGTCCCTTACCACAATAAAGGATCCGGACTGCGCAGACACCTCTTCACGTACCTCCGCTGCTTACCCAATGCCTTACTTATACCACAATAGAACTCAAGGCAATAAGGCAAGAAGAAAATTCACTTCATGAGTTACAAAAGATCAAATCAAGCCTACGACTTAAAGAAACTATCGGGAATGGGAACACAACCACATAAGCCACTTCCCAGACTGCCAATCCTTACAACAAGAATGAAAATTGTAAATTGAAAAGGCTCTTCCCACACCCACGGCAGCTCATCCAGGGAAGAAAGAAAAGTCAGCACTTGCTTCTTTTTCTGGTACAACAACTAAAGCAAGAATCAAATGTTTTAGAGCCTTCTTGACACACAAGAGTGAGTCACTTCATTCGGAAAAGAAGAAATAAGGAGGGAAAGCAGTTTTTCTAACCAAAGTCAAAGCAAATGCCCCAACATAAAGGCTAGGGGATGGTCCGATACCTCTTAACTCGAAATCGAATATTCAAGAGACAAAGACAATAAAGTAAAGGATCGTGAAGCGAACCATCAATTATGAGAGGAACTTCACTCGCTAAGAGAAAAAAGATAAATGATAGAGGATAGACAGAAAGAGAAGGAATAGCGGGCAAAGAGATGTCCCGATTCCAATGCTTAACGAATGGACCAATCCAAGACTTTTTCTGCTACCAGAATCGACAGCTGCTCTTACCTTACTAGCACAATACCGAAATGGCTCTTAGCCGACTAAAGGCTACAAGACTGCTTCTACACCTACAACCCTCGCTCTCAGAGAAAGACAGAACGGACAAGAACGACTTTTATTTTAATCCTCAAGCTACAGATAGGCTACTGGGGCTTCCACGCGGGTAGAGCTAGAAAGAATAACATAAGAAAAGACCCTTTCTAATTGCCATCACTGAAAAGCAGTACAAGTAATACACGAACACACTAAAAGGAGAAAAAGACCGAGACTAGGGGAATTTCGCAAGGGATGCACCCACAAAGAAAGCATAGGCGAGTAGTCACTTCACTCAATACAAAGGATAACTTGAAAACATAGAGGAATTTCTACAAATTAGGAAAGGCCTTCCAATCCTAGCTTCTGAAAGAAGAGAAAAGATCAGACCTGCAACCCCATCACAGACAGCGAAGACTTCGAATGATAGACCGACGGAAGTGACCCATAACTAATGGTGCACTTCGCTCGTCAAGCAAGAGAAATGAAAATAAGCCCTTGACGCGTGAGAGTTGTTAAAAAGCAGCAAAGACAAAGGCATTGCACCTCACTAAGAGGCTACCGAAAGGGTCCTACTTCTCGCATTGACTCCATCGACAGAAAGAACTCAAGGACTCGATACGGGAATCCGAAGAAAAAAGGAAATGGGACTATCCCCGATTCACTCGATCTGATGCCCTTAGGCCGATTCTCACTTCTTCAACAAAAAAATAAAATAAGTACTTTCGCCGAGCTCTTATACTCAAGGAAGAAGAAAATGGTTTGACATCGCTCCTGCAAGACAAAGACTTAATAAAGAAGCGGCGGAGAAAGAAAGAAGAAAGATAAATAAAAATCCGCACTTTCTGCAGCATGAGTTTAAAAGGCTAAAGTAAAAGGAAAGGGCCCTGACACCACCCACTTATTACACTTCAAATCCTCAAGGGAAAGATAAATCATCAGAGACTGCGCTCACCGAAGAAAGACGCAGACACATTCACCACTCAAGGAGCCCCAAGCAGTGAGAAAATGATTAGGGAAAGCAGTGAAGAAGGATCAAGAAAAAAGGAGTGAAACTGACTTCGATCGCCGGAAGGCTTGTTAGGAATGCTAGCCAACTCGCTCAGTAAGAACAAGCCCTCGCCCGACAGTCTTTCACTCTTGGATAGCTATAGCTACGGGGCTTTTATGGCTTGAACGGAAATAAATCCATTAGAGGAAAACAACTTCTTTTTGAAAACAGACTGACTTAGTTCAACAAAAGGTCTTTACCAACGCAACGAAAAGAGCTTTTTCCACCAGTCTTTTAGGCCGGGCATCCTCTTTCTATCCATTTCATTTCAGGAAGAGGAAGAAAGGCGAAGTTCTTCCATCCAGCAAGGAAGACTAGCCAAGTCGTACACCCCATTCTTCAACCCCCCCCTTTTTTTGCCATTGTCACTACTGGTACCTGACCCCGTCGGCTCAACATTTTTGCAAACACCGACCCTTACTCAATAGGTGTAACACCCCAAACCCGAGACCATCGCCGGTGTCGGACCCGAGGGTTAACAAACCAAGTTCACATGTTTTTGCCCACCAATTTGACATTTCCAGTCAGGCTGGAAAACTGCGTCACTGTCGCCTTAAAAATCATATCTCGAGTTTCAAAACTCGGAAACTGGTTTCGTAAATTTTCCCTGAATTTAGACTCATATATACATCCATGGATTTATTTCTAGGATTTTGGTCGGGCCAATTGGTACAGTTTATTAGTTAAAGTTACCCAAGTTACAGGGATCGACTGCTCTGACCTTCGTGCGGTATAACTTGAATATCTCTCTGCACAGGGCTTTAATGCTGGTGTCGTTTGTATCTAATGAAACTAGACTCAAAATGGAATCTGTACATATAAGGTATATCTCCTAATTCTTTTTGGATAATTTATAGTGAATTTTTAAAGTTGCGACAGGGAACCCAGAAACCATTCTGGCCCTGTCTCACAATAGCTTTAATATCTCTTAACCTGTAACTCCTATGACCGTTTCGTTTCTTCCATATGAAAATAGACTCATCAAGGTTCATTTACATAGCTTATTCACTATTTGATTCCATTCCTATGAATTATGGTGATTTTTCACATTCACGCCACTGCAGCTGGCAGCATCTGTTTTAAGGTAGGACTTACCTATTTGGTAGTCTCCATGATTCAACTAATCTTGCCATACATAGGTTCATATATGATCATTTTAACCATGCCAATGGCTGATCATATGACCAACATTCCCATTTCCAAACCATAGCCACCTCATGACCCCAAATATATATACATACAACCCACAATAAGTCTAAGTTCATGCTCCCTTTTCGAGCCATTTTCGCATGGCCATACAAACTTACATTACAACGTATTTAACAAACAAGAGGTAGTCCTATACATGCCATCTCAAGTTCAACCAAAATTTATACCAAAATGGAGGCTTGATAGTGTGGATGACTTGACTTCAACGATCCCAAATCCGATTGCCTCGAGCGAAATCTAGAAAACTAAGAGCCAAAGCAACGGGTAAGCATTTTTATGCTTAGTAAGTCTCAAGGAATATAATGAACTATAATTTACAGCAATACATTCACATAGCCAAATGCATCATTTCATTAATACACATTCTTACTTCATACTTCATCATTGTATAAGTTCGCAAAGCATCAATCAATTCAATAACTGAAATTCATTAGTCGATTGAGCGAATGTTGCTCAAACACGTCGACTTTCCAATGCACATATAACGTACCTTATCCTTTGGGCTGTCCGAGTGTACTAATTAAATTCATTTCAGCAACCAACACTCACCTCCAGCCCAAGATTCTTGAATATAACCGGATATAATCACGTGCACAAATGCCTTGGTCTTAGCCGGATAGAATAACTTCATACGAATGCCTTGGGCCTTAGCCGGATATAACCACTAGCACAATTGCCTTCGGTCTTAACCCGGATATAATTTCAGCATAATTGTCTTGGGCTTAGCCGGATATCATTCAATTTCTCATGCACACATACATCAATAATCATTGGACATACATATTTCATTTTCGTTACTAAGGCTCAAACACAATTAATATCATTAGCATATTCGCCTTGGGACTTAGCCCGGTGGAATTCAAATACTCATACACACATAATCAATAATCATACACATCCATATTTCATCTCACATAATTCAAGTAAGGTCACTTCTTGAGGACTTACCTCGGATGTTGTCGAACGGCTTTTTTTGGCTATTCGATCACCTTTTCCTTCCCTTGTCCAATTGTGGCCCTCTTAGCTCTTGAGCTAATTCAAACAAATTCAATTTATTAAAACCTCATTGTGCTTGCTTATGGCGAATATGACAAGGATTTTAAATGGTCATATGGCCACTCTTTAGCTTGAATACACAATGGTCATGCACAATTTATACTACATCAAGCAATTCAATACAATTTATTTGAGCATCAAGGAAATGCTAAGGCCTTCAATAGGCTACCCAAGGCGAATATTCATGTACATGTTGAGGTCAATTTTGCACTTAATACCTCACAAAAACAGCATGCAATCTACTAATTTATGCTTTGCACATTGTGGCCCAAAACTTATAATATAGCATCAAGCACTTATATGTGTGCTAGGCGAATTGTGCTTGCAATTTCACAAGCATTCTTCCACATTTTCTTCTTTAAATCAATATATTCATCACTTAGTTCATAACCAAACATAATGTGCAATCATATATATGCATATATGAGCATGGCGAATTTTCAAGGTGTCCATAGCCATCCAAAACACAAACTTTTAACTAACATGCAAGAAGCATGAATCATGCTCAAGAATGCATCATGGCCAAGTATGACAATCATGCTCCTTTTCAACTTTAATCATGATAAAACAAAGAGAAAACTCAAAATCTTACTCATGAGTAGAAAATCCATCATTGCATGCATCATCATCAAGCTTCACACTTAGCATGCAATGGCTTTATCACTATAACAACTTTGGCCAAATACCATTTCCATGGCATACCAAAGATTTGAGCCATGGCTAACATGCACATCAAGTTAGCAACCAAAACATGCATGAAACTCCCAACACAACCTCATACATACCTTAATCTTGATGCAAACTTAGCCAAATCTCCTTCTAGATCTCTTCCAAACCAAGCATGAAGCAAAAAAAATCCTCCTTCTTCCTTAGTTTTGGCTCAAAGAAAGGATGAACAAAATTTTTTTCTTTCCTTCTCTACAACTCACGGCAATGGGGTATGCCACTCTCTCACACACATTTTTTTTTCATTCTTTTCTTACCCATGCTTATTTGTTTACTATTTCTCCCTAATGCCCAACAAAACATGTTTCATGACATGTTTGACCCATATTCTTTGTCATGGCGGCCATTACTTGTAGAAAGGGGAATTTGACATGCAAGTCCATTATTTTGCATGCATGCTTTAATTAGTCATCACCTATTTCCTATCGTACTTTCAAAGTTCACTACTAAGTCCTTTCTTATAATTTAGCACCTAATTAATAAAAATCGAGACACGAAATATTTACGCGTACCAATTCCACATACAATAAGTACGGAATATAACACTTAATTATTCTTGTGACTCGGTTTCGTGGTCCCGAAACCACTCTCCGACTAGGGTCACATTCGGTGTCACAACTCTCCCCACTCAAGAGATTTTCGTCCCCAAAAGCTTACGGTAAATAGGTTCGGATATCGCTCTCTCATTGAGTTCTCGGTCTCCCAAGTAGCTTCTTCTATCCGTGCTTGAGCCATAACACTTTCACTAGCGGAACCCGCTTGTTTCGCAACTCTTTCACTTCGTGATAGGATACGAATTGGTTCTTCCTCATAACTCATATTAGCTTGAATTTCAATTTCGATGGACTAATCACGTGCGATGGATCGGATCTATAACGTCGAAGCATCGAAGCGTGGAAGACATCGTGAACCTTTTGAGTTCGGGGCAAAATCAAACGATATGCCACGGACCGACTCGCTCGATATCTCATATGGCCCAATGAACCTCGGGCTCAACTTGCCCTTACGGTAGAACACGAGTATTTTTTCCAAGGCGATACCTTGAGGAACACTTTATCACCCACGATACTCGATATCCTTACGCTTCATATCCGCGCACGACTTCGACGATCGAAGGCTATCTTCAAACTTTCACGGATTACTTTCACTTTCATTGGCATCCCTAATCAAATCCACCCGAAAATCTTGCTTTCACCAAGCTCGGTCCAAAACAATGGTGTACGGCATTTACGCCCGTACAAAGCCTCGTAGGTGCCATCTTAATACTCGATTGAAAATTTGTTGTTGTAAGCGAATTCAATCAACGGCAAATACCGTTCCCATGAACCACTAAACTCGAGGACGCAACATCTTAACATATCCTCAAGTATCTCGAATTACCCGCCGGATTGACCATCGGTTTGGGGGTGGAAGGCGGTCTTGAAATGCAACTTGGTACCCAAAGCTTCTTGCAACTTTTTCCAAAACCGCGAGGTAAATCTCGGATCTCTATCCGACACGATAGAAATAGGCACCCGTGTAATTTCACAATCGAGAAACGTACAATTTCGCTAATTTGTCCATTGAAAAATCCGACGACGGGGACAAAGTGGGCCGACTTAGTCAATCGATCTACCACGACCCAAACCGCATCCTTCTTACTTGTCGACAATGGCGGTCCGGATACAAAGTCCATTGTGACTCGATCCCATTTCCACTCGGGTATCGTGATTGGCTGAAGTAATCCTGAAGGCACCTGATGTTCCGCTTTCACTTGTTGACATATTAAACATCTTGAAACAAAGTCGGAGATGTCTCGCTTCATACCATGCCACCAAAATCGACGTTTCAAATCATTGTACATCTTCGTACTCCGGGTGGATTGCCATTCGGCTACAATGGGCTTCATTCAGAATTATCGAAATGAGTTCAATTCTTTGGGACACACAGACGACTTTTGAACCTCAAACAATCGTCATCGTCGATTTGAAACTCCGAGTCCTTGTTCGAACACACGCAGCCCGTTTTGCAACCAACTCGTCATCGACTTTTCGAGCTTCTCGAATTTGGTGTGTCAATAATGGTTTGGCTTTCATTTCAGCCACTAACACACCGTCGGATCGGATAGACAAGTGCACATTCATCGCTCGTAAAGTGAATAACGATTTACGACTCAAGGCATCCGCAACTACATTCGCCTTTCCGGGTGATAGTCAATGATCACTCATAATCCTTTAACAGCTCGAGCCAACGTCTTTGTCGCAGATTTAAGTCTCGTTGGGTCATCAAATACTGAGACTTTTGTGATCCGAGTATACATGGCACCTTTCACCAAATAAGTAATGTCGCCAAATCTTTAAGGCGAATACGATGGCGGCCAATTCGAGATCATGAGTCGGATAATTTTTCTCATGTGGCTTTAATTGCCTCGCGCGATAGGCCACAACTCGACCTTCTTGCATTAATACGCAACCTAACCCAAGTAGAGAGGCGTCGCTATAGATGACAAACTCCTTGCGGACTCGGGTTGCACTAGAATTGGGGCTTCATCAAATAAGTTTTCAGTTGATCGAAGCTTTTTGGCATTTCTCCGTCCATTCGAACTTAACATCCTTTTGGAGTAGCCTTCATCGGCGTGGCTATCGTTGAGAAGCCTTTACAAATCGTCGGTAAGTAAGGCAAGCCCCAAAAAGCTTGAACCTCATTAATATTTCTCGGAGGCTTCCAATTTAGTATGGCTGAAATTTTATTGAATTCGACTCGAATACCGATCTGAGATACCACATGACCCAAGAAGCTTACCTCTCTTAACCGAACTCACACTTGCTGAACTTAGCATATAATTGCTTGTCTCGTAAAATTTGCAGCACTAACCGCAGTGTTCAAAGCATGTTCGGTCTCATTTCTTGAATAGACCAAGATGTCATCAATGAACACGACTACGAATCGATCCAAATATGGTCTAAAGATTCGATTCATTAAATCCATAAATACCGCGAGGGCATTAGTGAGCCCAAACGGCATCACCAGAACTCATAGTGACCATATCTCGCTCAAGGCGTCTTGGGCACGTCGAATCTCGGATTCGCAATTGATAGTAGCCCGATCTCAAATCTATTTTCGAGAACACCGAGGCTCCCTTGATTGATCGAACAAGTCATCAATACGTGGCAACGGATATTTGTTCTTTATCGTCGCTTTGTTAAGGTCGACGATAGTCGATGCATAGTCGCATGGTTCCATCCTTCTTCTTCACGAACAACACCGGCGCAGCACCCAAGGCTAAAAACTCGGGCGAGCAAAACCTCTATCCACCAATTCTTGCAACTGAGTTTTCAACTCCTTCAATTCCGTTGGTGCCATACGATCACGGAGCTATCGAAATTGGGGTGGTACCGGTACCAATTCGATGCCAAATTCTATTTCTCGAGCAATGTGGTAAACCCGCAATTCTTCGGGAAAACATCCGGGTATTCACAAACCACGGGCGCAGATTCGGGTTTCTTCTCGATTCCTTGTCATCGATACGACGCAAGGTACGCCGCACCCTTTTCTTACATATTTACGGGCCAACATCGCGATATTACGGTGGCAACCCTTTAAGTCCGTGGACTCAACCCGAATTATTTCATTATTCGCGCACCTCAAATCGATAGTCTTGCTCTTGCAATTTACAACCGCATCGTGCATGGTCAACCAATCCAAACCAAGAATAACATCGAACTCATCGAATGGCAAAAGCATTAAGTCCGCGGAAAACAAGAACCTCGGAACACTAGGGGACTTTTCTTGCACACTTTGTTAACAAGCACGTAATGACCCAAGGGGTTTGACACCGAATTACAAACTCGAGAGACTCAATGGGCAAAGTCTTCTTTGGATGCTAAGGTTTCACATATATAAGAATGGGTAGAACCAGGTCAATCAAAGCAATTACATTTGTATTGAAAAGAGTGAAAGTACGGTAATAACATCCGGAGAGGCAGCATCCTCGGCGGCGTGCGTATGGCATAAGTCCTAGCAGAGCACGAGCCTCAGATCGATGGTAGCATCTCTAGATCCTCTCGACCGCCAATCGACATTGCCCATATTTCTAGGTGGCCTACCTCGGCGATGGTAGCACCCGGGTTTGCACTCGACTTGCATTCTGTTCATGCATCCTCGGGCAATCCTTCATAAAATGGTCGGCCGATCCACACTTATAGCGAGAGCGATCACGAAACCAACAGCTCCCGAATGCCATTTGCCACAATGTGGACACTCCGTCCTCTCTCGGCGATCATTTCCGCCACCGGCAATCGAGGTGACTCGTGTGGTCACAGGGGTCGATCGCGTCCTCGTCTAGAAAATCCGAAACGCCTCTAGACCGGCTCGCATCATCTCGAAATCTCTTCGATGCTTGTTGAAGAGACTTTCCGAGGACCTCTTTCGAATTCTCCAATCCCCACATCAGCTTTTTGTTTCTCCTTTCTAAGCTCTTGACTTTACAAGCTCGCTCAACAAGTACTACGAACTCTCGTATCTCGAGAATGCCAACAAACATCCTTATATCATCATTCAGCCCATCCTCAAGCGTTTGCACATAATAGCTTCGGACGAAATGCATTCTCGCAGCGTCGGCTAAGCCTCACAAACTTTCGTTCGTAGTCGGTAACGGACATAGAACCTTGCTTAAGATCCAGAACTCCCTCCGCTTTTGGTCGATGAATCTCGATGATATACTTTTTTGAACTCGGTTAGAAAGAATTCCCAAGTCACTTGCTCTCTAGGCACCACAAGTCGAGTACTCCACCAATAGTAGGCGGACTCGTAGCAAGGAGATGGTACACTTTAAGCACTCATCGGTGTATGAGGATAGCTCATCAAGCACCGGATAGTGTTATCTAACCATAATTCAGCTCGCTCGGCATCATCATCATCCGTAGCCTTAAATTCAGTGGCCCCATGTTTTGAATCCTATCGATTGGGGCTTACCCGACCTTATTGGGTCACCACCGGAGGTATTGTAGGTCTTGGGGTTGCATTAAATCGGGAATGGAGGTGGTGGAACAGTAGTGTTGGTTCGAATGTATTGATTAAACCATTCGTTCATCACACTATAAAAGGCTTGCTTAGCCTCGTCATTAGGATTGCTGGCCATAGGTTGAGAGTCCTTGGCGCTGTCCCTTGCTTGGGAGCAAGCGCCACACTCTCCACATCATCAGCTATCGCTTCGGTTGGGATCGGGATCCATTGCTATAAACAAACATGAAGTCAAATTGTCGAATTCATCACACTATCGATTCATCATTTAATGGCATGTATAGCTAGACCCCAAACACATCACGGTAGTCCTAGAATCGACTAAATCGTGGCTCGATACCAATAAAATTGTAACACCCCAAACCCGAGACCATCGCGGTGTCGGACCCGAGGGTTAACAAACCAAGTTCACATGTTTTGCCCACCAATTTGACATTTCCAGTCAGGCTGGAAAACTGCGTCACTGTCGCCTTAAAATCATATCTCGAGTTTCAAAACTCGGAAACTGGTTTCGTAAATTTTCCTGAATTTAGACTCATATATACATCCATGGATTTATTTCTAGGATTTTGGTCGGGCCAATTGGTACAGTTTATTAGTTAAAGTTACCCAAGTTACAGGGATCGACTGCTCTGACCTTCGTGCGGTATAACTTGAATATCTCTCTGCACAGGGCTTTAATGCTGGTGTCGTTTGTATCTAATGAAACTAGACTCAAAATGGAATCTGTACATATAAGGTATATCTCCTAATTCTTTTGGATAATTTATAGTGAATTTTAAAGTTGCGACAGGGAACCCAGAAACCATTCTGGCCCTGTCTCACAATAGCTTTAATATCTCTTAACCTGTAACTCCTATGACCGTTTCGTTTCTTCCATATGAAAATAGACTCATCAAGGTTCATTTACATAGCTTATTCACTATTTGATTCCATTCCTATGAATTATGGTGATTTTTCACATTCACGCCACTGCAGCTGGCAGCATCTGTTTTAAGGTAGGACTTACCTATTTGGTAGTCTCCATGATTCAACTAATCTTGCCATACATAGGTTCATATATGATCATTTTAACCATGCCAATGGCTGATCATATGACCAACATTCCCATTTCCAAACCATAGCCACCTCATGACCCCAAATATATATACATACAACCCACAATAAGTCTAAGTTCATGCTCCCTTTTCGAGCCATTTTCGCATGGCCATACAAACTTACATTACAACGTATTTAACAAACAAGAGGTAGTCCTATACATGCCATCTCAAGTTCAACCAAAATTTATACCAAAATGGAGGCTTGATAGTGTGGATGACTTCGACTTCAACGATCCCAAATCCGATTGCCTCGAGCGAAATCTAGAAAACTAAGAGCCAAAGCAACGGGTAAGCATTTTTATGCTTAGTAAGTCTCAAGGAATATAATGAACTATAATTTACAGCAATACATTCACATAGCCAAATGCATCATTTCATTAATACACATTCTTACTTCATACTTCATCATTGTATAAGTTCGCAAAGCATCAATCAATTCAATAACTGAAATTCATTAGTCGATTGAGCGAATGTTGCTCAAACACGTCGACTTTCCAATGCACATATAACGTACCTTATCCTTTGGGCTGTCCGAGTGTACTAATTAAATTCATTTCAGCAACCAACACTCACCTCCAGCCCAAGATTCTTGAATATAACCGGATATAATCACGTGCACAAATGCCTTGGTCTTAGCCGGATAGAATAACTTCATACGAATGCCTTGGGCCTTAGCCCGGATATAACCACTAGCACAATTGCCTTGGTCTTAACCGGATATAATTTCAGCATAATTGTCTTGGGCTTAGCCGGATATCATTCAATTTCTCATGCACACATACATCAATAATCATTGGACATACATATTTCATTTTCGTTACTAAGGCTCAAACACAATTAATATCATTAGCATATTCGCCTTGGGACTTAGCCCGGTGGAATTCAAATACTCATACACACATAATCAATAATCATACACATCCATATTTCATCTCACATAATTCAAGTAAGGTCACTTCTTGAGGACTTACCTCGGATGTTGTCGAACGGCTTTTTTTGGCTATTCGATCACCTTTTCCTTCCCTTGTCCAATTGTGGCCCTCTTAGCTCTTGAGCTAATTCAAACAAATTCAATTTATTAAAACCTCATTGTGCTTGCTTATGGCGAATATGACAAGGATTTTAAATGGTCATATGGCCACTCTTTAGCTTGAATACACAATGGTCATGCACAATTTATACTACATCAAGCAATTCAATACAATTTATTTGAGCATCAAGGAAATGCTAAGGCCTTCAATAGGCTACCCAAGGCCGAATATTCATGTACATGTTGAGGTCAATTTTGCACTTAATACCTCACAAAAACAGCATGCAATCTACTAATTTATGCTTTGCACATTGTATTAAAACTTATAATATAGCATCAAGCACTTATATGTGTGCTAGGCGAATTGTGCTTGCAATTTCACAAGCATTCTTCCACATTTTCTTCTTTAAATCAATATATTCATCACTTAGTTCATAACCAAACATAATGTGCAATCATATATATGCATATATGAGCATGGCGAATTTTCAAGGTGTCCATAGCCATCCAAAACACAAACTTTTAACTAACATGCAAGAAGCATGAATCATGCTCAAGAATGCATCATGGCCAAGTATGACAATCATGCTCCTTTTCAACTTTAATCATGATAAAACAAAGAGAAAACTCAAAATCTTACTCATGAGTAGAAAATCCATCATTGCATGCATCATCATCAAGCTTCACACTTAGCATGCAATGGCTTTATCACTATAACAACTTTGGCCAAATACCATTTCCATGGCATACCAAAGATTTGAGCCATGGCTAACATGCACATCAAGTTAGCAACCAAAACATGCATGAAACTCCCAACACAACCTCATACATACCTTAATCTTGATGCAAACTTAGCCAAATCTCCTTCTAGATCTCTTCCAAACCAAGCATGAAGCAAAAAATCCTCCTTCTTCCTTAGTTTTGGCTCAAAGAAAGGATGAACAAAATTTTTTCTTTCCTTCTCTACAACTCACGGCAATGGGGTATGCCACTCTCACACACATTTTTTTTTCATTCTTTTCTTACCCATGCTTATTTGTTTACTATTTCTCCCTAATGCCCAACAAAACATGTTTCATGACATGTTTGACCCATATTCTTTGTCATGGCCGGCCATTACTTGTAGAAAGGGGAATTTGACATGCAAGTCCATTATTTTGCATGCATGCTTTAATTAGTCATCACCTATTTCCCTATCGTACTTTCAAAGTTCACTACTAAGTCCTTTCTTATAATTTAGCACCTAATTAATAAAAATCGAGACACGAAATATTTACGCGTACCAATTCCACATACAATAAGTACGGAATATAACACTTAATTATTCTTGTGACTCGGTTTCGTGGTCCCGAAACCACTCTCCGACTAGGGTCACATTCGGGGTGTCACAATAGGGCAATGAAAAGAGGAGAACGAGGATAGCTGACTACCACTAAAAGTTAGACTACGAGTACACATTGAATGATTGAAAACTGCCGCTGCGTACTATCCGGTGCTTGCAGGTCTGACTGGAGCCTTCTCTCTAACAGTTGCTTCAATCAATGTTAAGTTAAGTATGACTAAAAGGCTTCTTATCCCGCAGCTGACTACTTTTTGAAAGACCGAACAGGAAATGAAAAGTCGTACTACAACAACTGTAAACATTCCCCCCTGCTCTGACTCTGATCGACTTGCCCACACAGCGCCTTCTTTGAGAGAAGAGGTCAAGGGGCTATGAGACTCGTACATCCAAAGACGATTCGAGAGAAGACGATTCAATCTGTTGACTTCACTCCGCTTACGCCCCCTTCAAACATACTTTTTTCGATTTATAAAAGACATATAATAGAACATAAAAATCAGCGAATGTAGGATATCTTGCCCATGAGACTCATTAGTTGTGTTCGCTGCTTAAGGCATTCCCTTTACTTGCTTCTCAGAACGATGGTTGCATTCTAGAAGCGGTAGTCCCCCGAAGTTACATATTAATAAAGGAAATGTCTATCTATCTCTGAGATGTCTATTTCTCAATGATACCGACTCCGTTGAATTCACTCTTTCATATGGTGTTCCGGGGAGGAGCTTACTTTTACTTTGCTGATTTACCTCTCCTCTGTTCATTTAGCACATCCATTTTTCTTTTGTTAGATTTTCATGTCCTATTATCATAGAATGACGCCATTTCCCCTCTCTGAAATAGCGGAGCTCGCTTTAACAGACAACGACTTTTAAAAATTTTTAATTTAAATAAAAGGAGGAACAGGTCGTTCGTTGCGAGAATAGCGGTTGCTCCCTGTTGACACTGGGTCAGTTGATTGGCAAGCCGACTGATAGGGCCACGAAGCGCCCAACAGAAAGGGAAGATCATTGGGAAGAAATGGGGGCCGTTGACCAAGTCGATGGCTTTGTTAAAAGGTTTTTCCTGGATAACTTCAGTCTGCTGGTACGTAGGGGAGTCCGGTAAAGGGCTAAGGAGCAAGGGGCACTCTCATTCTAACCTTTGCATGGCGCCACCATAAAGCGATAGCGAGACCTTGTAATAGCCCAAAATTGGGTCTAGTTGGAATAGAGGTTTCGGGACCACAAAATCTGAGATAAAAATAATTATTTTATGATTATTTTGAGGTCTATGATATGATTTCATGATTGTGTAAAAATTTCGTGAAGAAATTCTATGCATAAAGTGCTCAATTTGAAGTTAGGGACTAAATTGAATAAGTTGCAAAACTTTCATTCTAGAAGTTTCTAGTATGAAATTGCTTTGAAATATTAATTAGGAGGTCTTAAATAGCAATTTGACTGATTTCTAAGTGATGGAAAAAAAATTAGACATGGATGGAATTTTTGAAAGTTTAGTAAAGAATGGCATTTTGGTCATTTGGTAATTAAAAGAAATAACGAGGGAAAATAAAGCCAAAATTTACTCATCTTTTTCATGGAGGCCGAAATTAGCATGGGGGAAACCATGGCTAGGGTTTTCAAGCTTTCCAAGCTCAATAGTAAGTCCGTTCTAACCCTGTTTTTCAAGTTCTTTACGTTTTTGGAATCCCGGTAATTTGATTAAGCTTATTCTAGCAATAATTTAAGCTAGGGTTCATATTTGGAAAAATACCCATAGGTGAAATGTGTTTATTTTGACATTTTATGATAGTACATGAGGTTTTAAATTATGTTAGACAACTTGTGCTACTCGATTTTGAGTGAAAACGAGTAAAAGGGCTTAATCGGTAAAAATACCTAATAGTCAAAGTATATGTTAGAGTGAGAATTTGATGTTTCCATAGAAGAGAAAAGTGATCAGCATGTCATAAAACATAAGAATAAGGGATGAAGTTTAATTCCCGAGCCTAGGGGCAAAAGCATAAATATGCAAAAGTTTAGGGGCAAAATTGTAAATTTTCCAAAGTTTGAGTTAAGGACTGTTTTGAATAGTACATTAATTAAATAAGTAAAATATGATGTTTTAGATCCCGAAAAATGAGATTTGAACCTAGAATGAGAGAAAAATCGAAAATTGGGAAAGTTAGTTAAATGGCCGTTTTAGTATCGAGGTAAGTTCATATGTATAATAAGCATTAATTTACGCATTTTTTAATGTAAAATTGATATATTTACTATGATTTTCGAGGTATTGAAAGTATGTAAGTTGGTATGATAATAATACAGCAATAATGCTGTAATTTATATTTGAAAGTTAAATTTAGTGAATTAATTGAGTTATGTTAAATTAAATGATTATGGTGCCAAGTTTATAAATTGATTTAAAAATATGTCTATGGTACATGAAGTGCATTGAATTATCATACATAAATGTGATTTCTATGATTATGGATATTATGGGAAATTGTAAGTTCATATGATTTTAATAAGGCAATGTGTAATTTAATGTTATTGCCTTGATATTAAATGAGATGTAAGTTTATATGTAAGTAATACATCAATATTACTTGTATTATGATATTTTATAATAATATTGGAAATGTTTGTGGATAATTACTTGATTGGTGAAATTGTTGGAAAAGAGAGAAATCCGGTTGAACCTTGTAAAGATTGGATGATACTGAGATAGTATGTAGCTAGGTCACATGTATGGTGCTGAGTGCACATCATGTGTACAAGAGAGCTACAAGACATTATGATGTAGCTAGGTCGCATGGGTGATACTATGTGTACACCATGTGACAAGAGAGCTACGGGATATATGTAGCTAGGTCGCATGCATGGCTCTAGGTGAAGGACACCATGTAGACAAGAGAGCTACGAGATAAATTGGCTAGGTCACATGGGTGGTACTGAGTGTTCACCATGTGTACAAGAGAGCCGAACTCTATGATGGGTGGAGCTATGTGACAGCCCTGATGTGACCCTAGTCGGAAAGTGGTTTCGGGACCACAAAATCGAGTCATAAAAATAATTAACCGTCATATTTGATGCTTACTATATGTATATATGCATGTGTGAAAATTTCATGTTTGAATTTTGTTAATTGTAAGTCAATTTTATTAAATAGGACTTGTGTGAGAAAATTTAGAAATGTGCTAGGAAAAAGTTAAAGTGGCCTATTGATGCATGTTAGAAAATGCTTGTCCTTGCATGTCAAATTACCCAAAACTTTAGGTAGTGGCCGGCCATGCAATGGGTTAAACATATTATAAACATTTTGTGTTAATGTGTTATGTTAAAAATAATAAAATAAAAGGTTGGTAATAAAGTAATGAAAAGGAGGGTGATGAAAACAAAGTTGTTTCATCCATGCTCCTCCATTGCCGTGAATTGAAGGAAGAAAGAAGAGGAGGTCCGGTCACTTGGAGCTTAAGGAGGTTAGTCATTTGTGTTAGATTTTCTTTAAACTTTAAGCTTGTTTCTAGTTAATTAGCTAGTTTCTTACATAACCCATGTCAAAATTATGAAAATCTTGGTGATGGTTTGAGCATTCAGTTTTAGTTATTAAAGGATGAGATTGGGTTATGGTTTTATGTTTTATGAAGAATTGTTGAAGAGAAGGGTTTTAGTTAGTCAAATGATAAATTCTAATGTTCATGAGTACAATGGCCAAACATAGATTTGTCTAATGAATTGAACAAATGCCGTGTGAGTGATTGAAATGAATGAGTTGGAGGTTGGATCATATTAAGATTCGACTTTGCACATAAATATTAAGAGTTTGATATTTTTATGATTTTGGAAGGTAAATAAGGTTATGCTCAAGTTAAATACAAGATTATGGCTGATTTGTGTTTAGTGAGTTTCGCCAAGGACTTTATGTGCATTCGGTTCAAGTAGAGTAAACGTGTGACGGGTAGAAAATGGTTGTTAATTGAGATAGTTTAAGGTATTTGTAAGTAGTTTGAATAAATGAACAATAATAATAATAAATCATCTAGTGAATTGGTGTAATTGCGAATTTGAACTAGAAAGTTATTGAGTAATGTTTGTATGTTAAGTGATAGAATAGAGCGAATGCTTGGAATGTGATATGTATGAATTATAGGTTGGATTAAAGGTCTGTTATATTGCCTTATCATTTTTCGGGAATGTGCTATGTCAAATAAATTGAGGGTTGATGTTTAAGTAAGGTAAGTATAGGTATATTCGGCTTGTAGTTTTATAAATGTGATATGAGTATTTGTTTTGTAAATGAGTAGTAAGTATGTTAAGAATGGTTCTAAAATGTATATGGATGCCGTATGATTGTGTTTGATTGGGAAGTAAATTGTTTGATTTAGCTCAAGAGCTTAGAGGATCAAAGTTGGATAAGGGAAAGGAAAAAGTGGTCGAATAGCCGTTGAAATCGTTCGACAACATCCAAGGTAAGTTTTCGAGTAATGAAACTTAGTTTATGATTTGATTAAGTCATGACATATAAGCATAACAAATATTGAGGTGATTAGTTTATACCGATGACGGGTAGCCGAATGTGTATAGAGATCATGTTATAAAGCAAATCAAAATCATGCTCTTTGTACGTGGCTATTGAGCCAAAAATGGTAATGGTTGATAAGCGTCTCGTGTTTGAATTCTAGTTATGATAATGAAATATGGATGTGTCATGATTTATTGGTATATGTGCTTGATTATTCGGATGATATCCGGGCTAAGTCCCGAAGGCATTTGTGCAAGCTACTATATCCGGGCTAAGTCCCGAAGGCATTTGTGCTAGTTACTATATCCGGGCTAAGTCCCGAAGGCATTTGTGCTAGTGACTATATCCGGGCTAAGTCCCGAAGGCATTCACTCTAGTGACTATATCCGGGCTAAGACCCGAAGGCATTTGTGCGAGTTGCTATATCCGGCTAAATCCCGAAGATACTTGGGTTTGGAAGCGAGTGATCTTGCTGTAATAATTTCAATTAATACGCTCATAAAATACAAACGATAAGGTATGTTTCGTATATGCATCGGAAAGGTTGATTCCTTTCAAATAGTACTCGCTCAATTGATTAACGAGCTTCAGGCCTCTAGTTAGGTTTGATACCCTGTGTATGAATATATTGGTTGAAGCGTGAAGAAATTATGATTTTGAGAATGTGCATATATGAAATTATTCATTTAGTCATATGAACGCTATACTTTAGTCGTAAATAATTTCGTTACTCAAAACTTACTAAGCATTAAATGCTTATTTCGTTTCTTTAATTCTCTGTTTTATAGATTTTTGTTCGTCAGCTATCGGACTCGGGATTGTTGAAGTCAAAGTCGTCCACACTATCTAAGCCCTTTTGGTACTCTTTTAGTTAAACGTTGATAATGGCATGTATAGGACTAACCTTTGGTGTTAATCAAGTACCTTTGGTAATGTGTATATATTCGGATAGCCATGCGAAAATGGCTTAAATATTTTGAGCATAGTATTAAAATCATTTTGTATAAATATGGTTATTGAGAGGTGTGGAAATGCTTGGCAATGATTAGCCATTGGAATGGTTAATCACGATCATATTTGGTGCTATGTATGTCAAATGGCTAGTTGAATCATGGAAACTATGAAATAGGTGAAATTTACCTTAAAATAGATGCTGACAACAGCAGTGATGTGAGTTTGAAAATTCACTAAAAATAGTAGAAATGTAATTAAATAATGAATAAATTATGTAATTGAACCATGATGAGTCTATTTTCATACGGAAGAAGCGAAATGACCATATAAGCCATATTTTATGAGATGTTTAAGTTTTTGTGAAACAGGACCAGAACAGTTACTGGATCCCCTGTTCTGACTTTGGAAATTTACCATAAATTATCCAGAAATAATTAGAAGTCATGATTTACATGTACAGATTCCTTTTTGAATCTAGTTTCATTAGAAACAAACAGCATATGTATTGAAGCCCTGTACAGGGAGATATCTAAGTCGTAATGCATGAAGGTCAGAGTAGTCAAACCCTGAAACAGGGGAGAATTTAACTAATAAACTGTACTAATTGGCCCAAGGAAAAATTCTAGAAAAAAAATCTGTAGATGGATATATGAGTCTAGTTTTAGGGAAAATTTACGTAATCAGTTTTCAAGTTTTGGAACTTGAGATATGATTTTTAAGGTGACAGTGACGCAGTTAGCCAGCTTGTCTGGAAATTTTAAAATGAACTGTGTAAATAAATGAATTAAGTTCGTTAACACCTCGTGTTCGACTCAAACAACGGTCTCAAAAGGGCGTTACAATTTTATTGCTATCAGAGCTACGGTTTAGTCGATTCTAGGGCTACCGTAATACGTTCGGGTCTAGCTATATATGCCATTGTGTGTCTATTTGATAGTGTGGTGATTTCTGACAGTTAAAAATGTGTTTGTTTATAGTAATGGATCCCGATCCCAACCGAGCGGTAGCTGATGATCTTGAGAGTGTAGCGCCTGCTCCCGCACAAGGGACAGTGCCGGTGGACTCTCAACCTATTGCTAGTAATCAGAATGATGAAGCTAGACAAGCTTTTTATAGTGTAATGAATGATTGGTTCAACCAATACATTCGAACTAATACGGCTGTTCCACAACCCCCATTTCCTACTAATACAACCCTCAGACTGCGATACCTCCGAGAATCGACAGATAAGGTTAAATAAGCCCCATTGAAAGAATCCGAAAACACGGGCTACTGAATTTAAAACTACAGACAACGACGATGCTAAGCAAGCTGAATTTTGGTTGGACAACACTATTCGGTACTTGATGAACTATCTTGCACACCGATGAATGCCTAAAGTGTACGATCTCCTTGCTACGTGATTTCGCCTACTATTGGTGGAATACGTTGATTTGTTGTGCCCAGAGAGCAAGTAACTTGGGAGTTTTTCCAAACCGAAGTTTCAAAAAGTATATCACCAGAGATTCATTGATCAAAACGAAAAGAATTTCTTGAACTTAAACAAGGTTCCATGTCACATCGATTATGAACGAAAGTTTGTAAGGCTTAGCCGGTACGCGCGAGAATGCATTTATTCAGAAGCTGTGATGTGTAAACGTTTCAAAGATGGACTGAACGATGATATAAAGCTGTATGTTGGAATTTTAGAAATCAGAGAATTTGTGGTACTTGTCGAGCGAGCTTGCAAAGCCAAAGAGCTTAGTAAGGAGAAAAGAAAAGTTGATATGGGAGCAAAGGAGTTTTGTAAGAGATCTTCGGGAAAGCCCTTTCAACAGTCATCGAAGAAATTTAGAGATGATTTAGGCCGATCTAGAGTCACGTCGGGCTTTTCTAGACGAGACCGTGATCGACCCCCTATGAGTACACGAGTTACTTCGGTCGCCAGTGTTGGAAATGATCGTCGAGGTAGAACAGAGTGCGATGATTGTGGTAAATGGCATTCGGGAGTTGTAGATTCCATGACCGCTCTGTTACAAGTCTGAGATCAATTGACCACTTTATTAAAGATTGCCCGAGATTGTGCGAGCAGAATGTAAATCGAGTGGGAAACCGGTGCTACTACCGCCGAGGTAGACCATCTAAAATGCGGGAATGCTAGTGGCGGTCGAGAGGATCTAGAGAAGTTACCATCGATTCGAGGCTCGTGCTCTCGCCAGAGCTTATGCTATACGTGCACGCGAGGATGCTTCTTCACCGATGTTATTACCGGTACATTCACTCTCTTTGATACTAATGTGATTGCATTGATTGACCCCGGTTCTACTCATTCTTATATATGTGAGACTTTAGCATCCAAGAAGACTTTACTGTTGAGTCTATTGAGTTCGTTATTAGAGTGTCGAATCCTTGGGTCATTGTGTACTTGTTGATAAGGTGTAAGAAATGTCCCTAGTAATTCGAGGTTCTGTTTTCCAATGGACTTGATACTTTTACCGCTTGATGAATTTGATGTTATTCTCGGTTTGGATTGGTTGACCGTGCATGATGCGGTTGTGAATTGCAAAAGCAAGACTATTGATTTGAGGTGTGCAAATAATGAGATAATCCGAGTTGAGTCTCTGTCTTGAATGGATTGCCAACAATAATATCCTCGACGTTAGCTCAAAAATATGTGAGAAAGGGTGTGAAGCGTATCTTGCATACGTGCTTGATAATGAAAAATCGGAAAGAAACTTGAATCGGTACTAGTAGTTTGTGAATATCTGGATGTTTTTCCGAAGAATTACCGGGTTACCACTGTTCGGAGGTAGAGTTTGGCATCGAACTTGTACCAGGACTACACCGATTTCGATAGCTCCGTATCGTATGGCACCAACGAATTAAAAGAACCGAAAACTCAGTTGCAAGAGTTGACGGATTGAGGTTTTGCTCGACCGAGTTTTTCACCTTGGGGTGCACCAAGATCGATTGTGAAAAAGAAGGACGGAACCATGAGGTTGTGCATCGACTATCGTCAGCTGAATAAAGTGACAATAAAGAATAAATATCCGTTACAGCGTATTGATGATTTGTTTGATCAACTAAAGGGAGCCTCGGTGTTTTCAAAGATAGATTTGAGATCGGGTTATTATCGATGAATTCAGATTCGGATATACCCAAAACCGCTTTCGTAAGCTAGATACGGTCACTACGAGTTCTTAGTGATGCCATTTGGGCTCACTAATGCCCCATGGTATTTATGGATTTGATGAATCGGATCTTCAGACCATTTTTGGATCGGTTTGTAGTTGTGTTTATTGATGATATTTTGGTCTATTCGAGAAATGAAATCGATCATCTTGAACACCAGGGTTAGTGTTGCAGGTTTTACGGGATAAGCGGTTATATGCTAAGTTCAATAAATGTGAGTTCGGTTGAGAGAAGTTAGCTTTTTGGGACATGTGGTATCTGCATCGGTATTCGAGTTGATCCGAGCAAAATTTCAGCCATACTTAACCGGAAGCCCCAGAAATATTTCGAGGTTCGAGCTTTTGGGACTTGCGGTTACTACAGACGGTTTGTAAAGGGTTTCTCGATGATAGCCACACCAATGACGGCTACTTGTAAAGATGTTAAGTTGAATGGTCGAAAAATGTCGAAAAGTTTCGATCAACTAAAACTTACTTGATGAAGCTCCGTGCTAGTGCGACTGAATCGAGCAAAGAGTTTGTCATTTACAGTGATGCATCCTTACTTGGGTTGAATTGTGTATTGATGCAAGAAGGTCGAGTTGTAGCTTATGCGTCGAGGCAATTGAAGCCACATGAGAAAAATTATCCAACCCACGATCTCGAATTAGCTGCCATCGTGTTCGCTTTGAAAATATGGCGGCATTACTTATTTGGTGAGAAGTGCCATGTATTTTCGGATCACAAAAGTCTCAAATATTTGATGACTCAAAGATATTTGAATCTGCGACAAAGACGTTGGCTTGAGTTGTTAAAAGATTATGAACTTGTCATTGACTATCACCCGGGAAAGGCTAATGTGGTTGCGGATGCTTTAAGTCGTAAATCACTGTTTGCTTTACGAGCGATGAATGTACACTTGTCCGTTCTATCCGATAATGTGTTAGTAGCAGAATTAAAGGCTAAACCATTATTGATTCATCAAATTCGTGAAGCTCAGAAAGTCAATGATGAATTAGTTGCAAAACGGGCTGAATGTGTTTCGAACATGGAATCAGAGTTTCAAATTGATGATGATGATTGTTTGAGGTTCAGAAGTCGTTTGTGTGTTCCAAGAAATTCAGAACTTATTTCGATGATTCTGAACGAAGCTCATTGTAGCCGAATGTCAATTCACCCGGGGAGTACGAAAATGTACAACGATCTGAGACGTCAGTTTTGGTGGCATGGTATGCAATGAGACATTTCCGATTTTGTTTCGAAGTGTTTAATATGTCAACAAGTGAAAGCGGAACATCAAGTGCCTACAAGTTTACTTCAGCCGATCATGATACCTGAATGGAAATGGGATCGAGTCACGATGGATTTTGTATCTGGGTTGCCATTGTCGGCAACTAAGAAAGATGCGATTTGGGTTGTTGTTGATAGACTGACTAAGTCTGCTCATTTTATTCCCGTACGTACGGATTACTCATTGGATAAACTAGCTGAATTGTATGTTTCTCAAATTGTAAAACTACACAGGGTACCTATTTCTATTGTGTCGGATAGAGATCCGAGATTCACCTCGCGATTTTGGAAGAAATTGCAAGAAGCTTTGGGTACCAAGTTGCATTTTAGCACCGCTTTTCATCCCCAGACCGATGGTCAATCCAAGTGGATAATTCAGATACTCGAGGATATGTTGAGATGTTGCATCCTTGAGTTTAGTGGTTCATGGGAGCGGTATTTACCTTTGATTGAATTCGCTTACAACAATAGTTTTCAATCAAGTATTAAGATGGCGCCTTACGAAGCTTTGTACGGTCGTAAATGTCGTACACCATTGTTTTGGATCAAGCTCGGTGAAAGTAAAATTTTCGGAGTTGATTTGATTAAAGATGCTGAACAGAAAGTAAAAGTAATCCGTGAAAGTCTGAAGGCAGCCTCAGATCGTCAAAAGTCGTACGCGGATTTGAAACGAAAAGACATTGAGTATCAGGTGGGAGATAAAGTGTTCCTTAAAGTTTCACCTTGGAAAAAGATACTCAGATTTGGCCGTAAGGGCAAACTGAGTCCGAGGTTCATAGGGTCGTATGAAATATCCGAACGAGTTGGTCCAATGGCATATAGATTGATTTTACCCCGATCTCGAAAGGATTACAACGTTTTCATGTTTCGATGCTTGACGTTCTGATCGATCCTTCGCACATAATTAATCCTCCGAGGTTGAAATTCAATCCGATATGAGTTATGAAGAAGAACCGATACGTATCCTAGCTCGTGAAGTGAAAGAGTTGCAAAACAAAAGGGTTCCGTTAGTAAAGGTGTTATGGCTCAAACACGGGATCAAAGAAGCTACTTGGGAAACTGAGAACTTTATGAAAGAACGTTACCCAAACCTATTTACCGGTAAGATTTTCGGGGACGAAAATTTATTAAAGTGGGGGAGAGATGTGACAGCCCTGATGTGACCCTAGTCAGAAAGTGGTTTCGGGACCACAAAACCGAGTCATAAAAATAATTAACTGTCATATTTGATGCTTATTATATGTATATATGCATGTGTGAAAATTTGATGTTTGAATTTTGTTAATTGTAAGTGAATTTTATTAAATAGGACTTGTGTGAGAAAATTTAGAAATGTGCTAGGCAAAAGTTAAAGTGGCCTATTGATGCATGTTAGAAAATGCTTGTCCTTGCATGTCAAATTACCCAAAACTTTAGGTAGTGGCGGCCATGCAATGGGTTAAACATATTATAAACATTTTGTGTTAATGTGTTATGTTAAAATAATAAAATAAAAGGTTGGTAATAAGTAATGAAAAGGGAGGGGTGATGAAAACAAAGTTGTTTCATCCATGCTCCTCCATTGTCGTGAATTGAAGGAAGAAAGAAGAGGAGGTTCGGTCACTTGGAGCTTAAGGGAGGTTAGTCATTTGTGTTAGATTTTCTTTAAACTTTAAGCTTGTTTCTAGTTAATTAGCTAGTTTCTTACATAACCCATGTCAAAATTATGAAAATCTTGGTGATGGTTTGAGCATTCGGTTTTAGTTATTAAAGGATGAGATTGGGTTATGGTTTTTATGTTTTATGAAGAACTATTGAAGAGAAGGGTTTTAGTTAGTCAAATGATAAATTCTAATGTTCATGAGTACAATGGCCAAACATAGATTTGTCTAATGAATTGAACAAATGCCGTGTGAGTGATTGAAATGAATGAGTTGGAGGTTGGGTCATATTAAGATTGACTTTGCACATAAATATTAAGAGTTTGATATTTTATGATTTTGGAAGGTAAATAAGGTTATGCTCAAGTTAAATACAAGATTATGGCTGATTTGTGTTTAGTGAGTTTCGGCCAAGGACTTTATGTGCATTCGGTTCAAGTAGAGTAAACGTGACGGGTAGAAAATGGTTGTTAATTGAGATAGTTTAAGGTATTTGTAAGTAGTTTGAATAAATGAACAATAATAATAATAAATCATCTAGTGAATTGGTGTAATTGCCGAATTTGAACTAGAAAGTTATTGAGTAATGTTTGTATGTTAAGTGATAGAATAGAGCGAATGCTTGGAATGTGATATGTATGAATTATAGGTTGGATTAAAGGCTGTTATATTGCTTTATCATTTTCGGGAATGTGCTATGTCAAATAAATTGAGGGTTGATGTTTAAGTAAGGTAAGTATAGGTATATTCGGCTTGTAGTTTTATAAATGTGATATGAGTATTTGTTTTGTAAATGAGTAGTAAGTATGTTAAGAATGGTTCTAAAATGTATATGGATGCCGTATGATTGTGTTTGATTGGGAAGTAAATTGTTTCATTTAGCTCAAGAGCTTAGAGGATCAAAGTTGGATAAGGGAAAGGAAAAAGTGGTCAAATAGCCATTGAAATCGTTCGACAACATCTGAGGTAAGTTTTCGAGTAATGAAACTTAGTTTATGATTTGATTAAGTCATGACATATAAGCATAACAAATATTGAGGTGATTAGTTTATACCTATGACGGGTAGCCGAATGTGTATAGAGATCATGTTATAAAGCAAATCAAAATCATGCTCTTTATATGTGGCTATTGAGCCGAAAATGGTAATGGTTGATAAGCGTCTCGTGTTTGAATTCTAGTTATGATAATGAAATATGGATTTGTCATGATTTATTGGTATATGTGCTTGATTATTCGGATGATATCCGCGCTAAGTCCCGAAGGCATTTGTGCAAGTTACTATATCGGGCTAAGTCCCAAGGTATTTCGCAAGTTACTATATCGGGCTAAGTCCCAAGGCATTTGTGCGAGTAGTTGCTATACCGGGCTAAGTCCCAAGGCATTTGTGCTAGTGACTATATCCGGCTAAGTCCCAAGGCATTCACACTAGTGACTATATCCGGGCTAAGACCAAGGCATTTGTGCGAGTTGCTATATCCGCTAAATCTCAAGATACTTGGGTTTGGAAGCGAGTGATCTTGCTGTAATAATTTCAATTACTACGCTCATAAAATACAAACGATAAGGTATGTTTCAGATATGCATCGAAAGGTTGATTCCTTTCAAATAGTACTCGCTCAATTGATTAACGAGCTTAGGCCTCTAGTTAGGTTTGATACCCTGTATGAATATATTGGTTGAAGCGTGAAGAAATTATGATTTTGAGAATGTGCATATATGAAATTATTCATTTAGTCATATTTACGCTATACTTTAGTCGTAAATAATTTACATTACTCAAAACTTACTAAGCATTAAATGCTTATTCCGTTTCTTTAATTCTCTGTTTTATAGATTTTTGTTCGTCACTATCGGACTCGGGATTGTTGAAGTCAAGTCGCCCACACTATCTAAGCCCTTTTGGTACTCTTTTAGTTAAACGTTGATAATGGCATGTATAGGACTAACCTTTGGTGTTAATCAAGTACCTTTGGTAATGTGTATATATTCGGATAGCCATGCGAAAATGGCTTAAATATTTTGAGCATAGTATTAAAATCATTTTGTATATATATGGTTATTGAGAGGTGTGGAAATGCTAGGCAATGATTAGCCATTTGAATGGTTAATCACGATCATATTTGGTGCTATGTATGTCAAATGGCTAGTTGAATCATGGAAACTATGAAATAGGTGAAATTTACCTTAAAATAGATGCTGACAGCAGCAGTGATGTGAGTTTGAAAATTCACTAAAAATAGTATGAATGTAATTAAATAATTAATAAATTATGTAATCGAACCTTGATGAGTCTATTTTGATATGGAAGAAGCAAAATGACCATATGAGCCGTATTTTATGAGATGTTTAAGTTTTCGTGAAATAGGGCCAGAACGGTTACTGGATCCCCTATTCTGACTTTGGAAATTTACCATAAATTATCCAGAAATAATTAGAAGTCATGCTTTATATGTACAGATTCCTTTTTGAATCTAGTTTCATTAGAAACAAACGGCATATGTATTGAATCCCTGTACAGGTTGATATCTAAGTCGTAATGCATGAAGGTTAGAGTAGTCAAACCCTGAAATAGGGGAGACTTTAACTAATAAACTGTACTAATTGGCCTGACCAAAAATTCTAGAAAAAAATATGTAGATGGATATATGAGTCCAGTTTCAGTAAAAATTTATGGAATCAGTTTTTGAGTTTTGGAACTCGAGATATGATTTTTAAGGTGACAGTGACGCAGTTAACCAGCTTGTCTAGAAATTTTAAAATGAACTGTGTAAATAAATGAATTAAGTTCGTTAACACCTCGTGTTCGACTCCGGCAACGGTATCGGGGGCGAGGCGTTACAAGCTATGTGCTGAAACCACCAAGTATCGAGGATTGATCCGAAGTGTTCAACGGGAGACTCTCTATGTATTGCTTTGTGAGTTTTGTGATGAATAAGTGCATGAACTTGGTTATGTGAATGATGTGTTCATTAAGTGACCAGGATGTGGTGAGGTTATAAACAAGTAAGTTATACATGAGGATGATTTTATGGTGATCTTGTGATCATGGGCCTATACTTGTGATGTATGAAATGTGGTGAAAATGATTTGTGATATGTATGTTAAAATGAGGTTAATACAAAGAAAGTGTGAAAGAGTGAATTAGCAATAAAACTGTTTTGGAGAGTAGCAGTGATGTGATTTTGAAAAATCACCAAAAATAGTATAAATTGAATAAGAGACTGAATCAGATATAAAAATAAATATTAATAAGTCTATTTTCATATAAAAGAAACAGAGAAAGCAAAGGAGTTCTATATTTTTAGATATTTATGTTTTTGTGAGACTGGTTCTGAATGATTGCGTGATCCCCTGTTTTGACTTTAGAAAATAACAAAAATTTGGAGAAAAATAATTAGAGGCTCAAACTTATATTTTTAAAATTCATAATGAGTCTACTTTCAATATAAATCAACAAGAACATTATCTGAGTTCTGTACTTTGAGATAATTAATTTTTAGTGAAGAGAGGACAGAACTATCAGAAAGTGAAATAGGGGAAGATTTAATAAATAAACTGTACTAATTGGATAAACTAAAAATTATGAAAATTTTATGGTGGAATGATATGTGAGTTTAGTTTCAGGGAAAATTTACGGATGTTAATTTGGACCTCTGTAGCTCGAATTATAAATAAGTAAGTGACTATGACTCGTGTGGATAGTTTGATGTGAGCATTTATCAGTAAATTGTGAAATCGTACTTACAAGAATGCTATATACATTAAGGATATGGAATGGAGAGGAGGAGGAGGAAAATAAATATATGTGGAATACATGGAAACTATGGTATATGAAATATTGATATAATGAAATAAATGATATGTGTTTATACGAAAATAGAAAGAGAATGATATGTATCATGACATGTATATATATATATATGACTAGTCTCAATGTAATGCTTGTAGGGTATGGAGTTGAATTAAAATGTTTCAGGCAAACATGTTATTCTACGCATCCTGAGTCGAACTAGGGCATTTGTACTGGTCGTGCTAGGTTGAGCCGGGGTTGGTAAGGAAAATGAATCCGGACCAATCACACGTAGGAAAATAGTCCGGCAGTACTCTCACCTTCTGCTCCACCACGGTGGGGTCTTTTTTTTCTTCGGGAAAAGGATCTTTGATGCCAAGATCTTCTAGGGGACGCAGCTACCTATAGTAAGTAGGAAAGAACGTCTTTTTGTCCTTGCCTGCAAACTTATCATTTGACGAAATAGCGTAAATAAAGTCCTCCGCCTACACTACTGGCAGGAAAGAAGGGCGAACAAAGGGACTCAAAAAGATAGGTTAGCGACCGGGCGAAAGGTTGGAATTGATTTCGAAGTTGGGGTCCTATTCCCATACTTTTTTGATGGAAAAAGCGGTCTTCCTCGCTTGCTCCAATGCTTGGGTGAATCAGTCAATGGCAACTTTCTAGCGATCTCAGAAGCACAAGGAAGCAGAGGAAAGAAGGCCCGCCAGAAGGGGGGGTCCCCAACCCCGGAACGATGTATGAAAGAGACTCTAGAAAGCTATCGAAGTGGACAAGAGAGTGCTGCTTCTTATGACAAAGCCCTTGCTGCAGTGTGAAAGAGTGGCGGGGAATGGCTGGGCTCAGGAGTCAAGTCAACATAGTGTGGAAAGTGGGGTCGACCTTCTAGTGCCTTGTAGGGAAAGAGAGGTTCTCTAGGCAGATAGAGAAGGAATTCCAATAGAGAAGAAAGAATGTTGAAATGAGAGTTGCATTTAGTAGCGGCGGCGCCTCATTCAAATGAGACTTGGAAAGCGAGATAGGGTCTAACTGGGAGGCAGGAAGAAGACTACACGAGTGGTTCGGGAAGGAATCTCTTTGACTGTCTGGTGCCATAGCTTCGACTCCACCCCAGTAATAGGAGGGAGCGGAGCCGCTACTTCACTCTCTTTTCAGGGGGATCGGGATGAGGCAAAAGGGGGCTTTATTCACGTCCTCTGGGTCGTCCACTAAGTGAGTGAAAGAGGTCTCATTGGGAGAATTGGGAAGAGAGAAGGCCAGCCTCCCACTATGTGATGTGAAAGCTTTTTCTCTCATATTCACTTCTCAAGAATATATATAATAGGTAGTTCGCTTAGCCGCAGCTGAAGCCATAGATCTTGCCCGGGATGCTCCCAAGGTTCATCGGTCGGACTCCTCATTGGAAAAAGAATGGCAAAAGGGTGGTCTACGATCAGGGCTTTCTTTAAAAGGGGGGGGGGAAGGACCATTTTGACTGGAGCCATGGACCCAAAGTGAGTCTTTTTGCTCTTTCTTCAAGGCATCTAGCTACGGCGGAATCTTTCACTGCAGCACCTGTGCTATAGACCGGCTTAGATCTCGACCTCGGTCGAATGGTTCTCACTTTGGCTACGTCAGAGAGAAGAGGTCCTTACCTCATTCGCTATTTCGATTTTGCCAGTCCTTGGGAACAGCGTAGCGACGGATAATTAAAAAGAAGAATAGATCCAGTCCAGGGGACAAATCAATAGGAAATGCTATTTGCTTTGTAAGAATAAGAATTCACTTCTATGAAATGAAAAAGTTTCACGGGAATTGTCTTGATCGTCGGATATCATTGAGAAATAGGAAGAATCGAACGATTTCCTGCAATTCTTCCCAGTATGGAATGACTAAAGAATCAAGCTACAAGTCTCGATCTATACAAAACGCACTGGATTTTAGCTTTCGGTTTCATTGATAGCAGAAGACCCTTACTCTATAGGGGTGCTAGCGCTTTACTAATAGAATATCAAGTAAAGGGGCCTGAAAAACGTAATAGGCTGCTACTCTAGGCTCGCTTCGCTTCTTCAAGCTCCGCCCCTTATTGAAAATTAAAGCGCTAACGCGCCTTATATTATTTAGTAAAGCAACCTTTCGCGCTAGGCGCTCATGTTTTTTGTCTGGGTGGAAGCTGGCGGCAGGGCTTGCTTAACCGGATACACGGAATTGGGATCTCCTCGCATGCAACTATTTCTATCGGGAAAGCCTCGCTTATTCAAAGGGCTGCTTTTTTTTAACCCTTTTTGCTCATAAGTAAGTAAGCGTTGGTAGGAGCGGCGGGATGATATTTAGTATATAAAAAAATGAAAACCAAAAAGAAGAAATGGCAAGATAAATTGGATATCGATGGAGGAAATAACGATGTGGAAAACAGGGCAGAGATTCTCTACAATGACACCGTAGACCAATTGAAAGGGATGTGGCGCAGCTTGGTAGCGTCTTTGTTTTGGATTGGATACAAAATGTCACGGGTTCCAATCTTGTCATCCCTACCTTCTCCTCTGGGCAGTAACGAAGGTTAAGATCGATTCAAGACATGACAAATTTTTAATTTAATGATACTAGATGCATGCAAGATGTAGTGAAGGTACAAAAATCATCCTTTTCTTTACAATTGTATCTACTGTGATAAGAAAGCGCTCTTAGTTCAGTTCGGTAGAACGTGGGTCTCCAAAACCCGATGTCGTAGGTTCAAATCCTACAGAGCGTGATTACGAATCAACAGACCCCATTACCGAGATATGGGAACTCAAATAAAATAAAAAAAATAAATAAATTGTATCGAATCCATTTTCTATTTTGGAACGAACAACAACCAACTAACACTTTGACTTTACTTTAACTTATTAGATTCAGTAGTAGGTTTATTAATTGCACATAATATCTCGAATAAGAAGAAAAAAAGTATCGCACGATCGCTCGAAGAAATCAAACCTTTATTTTGGTCTAACTCGATTCTAAGACTAGTAATTCCTATGTTCTTTTCCTTTTAGGTTCTACATTTTTTCTTTCAATATTTTAGAGTCCCATCCTTGTAGCTAGGTCAAGAAAAACCTTTGGATCTAATACAGCAATGCTTGCATCACGAATATTAATTGTTCCAATTATTTTATTGTTTGTTTTGTTTCTTTTATCGAAGACTATATACTATAATACTTGTTATTGTACGACCAACCAATTCCTTAAAATGAAAGGATTCGAACAAAAAAACCTTTTCTACAACCACGAAAAGGGGCTTTATAGATTTCGCATCTAATTCAATTTTGGGAATATGAAAATATCTTTCATGAATTATTAGAACCCAACTCGTCGGACTCACACTTTACCAAATCTTCAGTTTCTAGTCTGAAGCCAGTAATGGAAAGAAACCCTATACTACAGGAGAGGCATTTTCCTATTGAATGGCACATGGTTCTGCATTAACATAACAAGCAAAAAAAAAAAAAGAAAGAAATATTGTATCACTTCTTTTCTATACTGATTGAAATTGCGTTACTGGGTCAAAAGAAGGATAGCTATACTGATTCGGTACACTCTAAAGACACCCTCGGTACCACTATTGAAGATCTCACAAAGATTAAATCTCAGTGAATTTCCATTTACTGATCCTATCTTTCACAGAATCAATCCCCCCTTTTACTGTACATGAATATGTGGAGCTCAGCATGTCTGGAAGCACGGGAGAACGTTCTTTTGCGGATATTTTTACCAGTATTCGAGACTGGGTCATTCATAGCAAACCTATACCTTCCCTATTTACTCAACGAATTAAGGGGGTTAGTTATTCGTCAGCACGGGTTTAGCTTCCTCTTCTGGTATAGGTTTGGGAGCCCTCGGCCAAACGAGTATTCTAAAAAAAGCCGACAAGGAATTCCATTAATAGCTGGCCGTTTTGCTCCTTTGGCACAACTCGATTCATTTAGTAGATTTTTTTTTTTTTAGGCTTTATAGACCGGTCCTGAGGTCTTATCCGGTGAGTTAGTCTGTCCTTCGTTTGTTGTACTTGGAGTTAGCTTCTTTCCATGGGTCTTACCTTAGGTAGACTTATCTAAACAAATACATGCATGGCAGTTAAACAAGAGCTAAGAGTGAGATTCCTTCAGTTGCGTACTCGAGAGTATTAGTGACATAACGGCTCACAATAGAATTTCTAGTTTAAAAGACCGAAGGCTAAACAAACAACTTCTTATTGGACTTGACCTACGGACTATGAAAACTTTCTCTTTTACGCGATCGGAAGACTCTATCCCGGTCACACAGTGCAGTTACCGCTGTCTGACCATCTGTTATTTGTAAACATTCCATCTTTGCCGGCGGATACGACTAAATGAAGTGGTCATGTAACGGATGTCATTGGGTGCTCCTACCCGGCTTCCTACCTCATGTCGATTTCTTCCGCCAAACCGGTAGGTAGCAGTCGACATTCGGCTTCTAGTTTAGAACACGCACGATTAACATATGGTTGACAGATCCGCCCGTGAAAGCGCAAAGTCAATTCAAGAGAATGACCAAATTCTAACCTCAACCAAATATCTTCATAGGAAAGGCAATATCTGTAAAGAAAACACTAAGAACACTGTGCTTTCGTGTTATATTCACGAACGACCTTTCGGTTCGCCATAAAAGGAAAAGGATACCCATATGAACCTACCATTAATGACTAGTTCGAAGAAGAGGAGTTTGTTTGATCTCTTATTTGATTAGACAGACCCACTCTTAGAAGAAAGTCGGATAATTCTTTACCTACACTTGCGGAACACTTACTTATTCAAGAGCTGCTCGAAAGTAAGATTCTCGCTTCGTGCTATTCCGCCATCTCCGCTTCTTGGAAGACCACCGCCCTTCTTCTTACTTACGATACGGTTGGTCTGACTAAGCCCATTTGCTTAATGAAGGCCGAGATGAGCTTTCCAGAGTAAGACAGCGTGCTTCACTCCTACGTTAGGATGCTATACCCATAGCCTCCTACGCTTCTCTTCACTACGTTTTTTCTTCTTTCCCGCCTATCGAGGCACCGGGAAGAATGGACCACCAATGAATCCTGCTTCCTTATCTTCTTATTCCCCCATTCCGTGGATTGGTTCCAACATCAAGACCGGTGGAGGAGAACTCAAGTCAATGCGCTTACCAACTCCTTATCGACCTTCAAATCTCTTATCTAGACAGGATAAGAGCAAATGAACCCCCCCCTATTGTCTATTCCTACTCCTGGCTCACTGCCGGTGGGCATTAACTAGACCTGTTCTCTAAGCTATCTATTGGTGCTCTCGGCATAGGAAGTATCGCCGGTTGATCCAGCACCTTGCTAAGTATCCAAAAAAGTTCCATAGCCATAGCCTTTTGTAGTTCCAGCTGATCCAGTCGTTGATCCTGCAGCTTATCAAAATAAGCACCAGCAGACAGAGGTAGATACAGAGCCATAGGCAAACCTTCATGATCGATAGCCTTATGAATTGAATACGACCCTCGTGCTCGAGAGGCAGATCCAAAGCCAGTAGCTTAGCTAGGAGCATACTTCGGTGTAGCATATATAGCGGCATACCCCTTTAACCTAGGTGGAAAAGAGATCTATTGATACCCACCATCAGTTTACCCAGAAGCCCACGGAGCGGTGAAGGGAACAGGATTTATCTCTCCGAAGAAAAGCGTTCCTTCATTCGTCCCTGCGGGCGAACTGATCCAGTTGAAACGTAAACTACATTTCTACCCCATCCCTAACAACCAACCTTGATGCAGCATCTAGGTAGTTCTCATCAGGAACCATTGTAACGAAGTAGGTAGACCATTTAGCATGTGTCCTCTCAATGCCTGCTGTTATTATTTCTCCACCGTCTTCCCGCGTCGAAAAATCGGTTTTGTATTGTATTATGTACGATTGTAGAATCATTCTTTGGAAAAATCATATGAACTATCTTCCCCGCCGCCCAGACTAAGATTCTTTCCTATCGCGCTATGGGCTTTGATGCTTACGCGCGCCTTAGCACGCGAAATATTGCCTTCCTAACTAAGCTAAGCGGAGCTCTTGCCCTGTCATATTGTTCGGTCCTCCCTTCTCTAACACTGCGCTAATAAAGCACGGGGCTATTAAGATGTAGAATATGTCCCCTACACTCTTTCAATCTCTTAAGATTTGGAATCTCAGCCATACTCCCCATCCTCCATTGAATTTGGTCTATCTTTTGATTCTGGTCATTTTTTCTCCATCATACAAGAGCCGTGCCACTTTCACCTGTAGTTGCAGCAGCCGTTTTGCTTTATTTTACGGAAGAAGGAGCGAAAGCCACTCGACTGTAAGGAGAGGAGCGAAAAGCCGCTTTTTCAAGCTTCCCATTTGCTGATCAAGTGAGTGAGGTCGAAAGACTTCCCAGGTCGGGGGGTTTATCTGGACATCTAATCCATGCAGGTATGCCAAATGACTTTCTCTTTATAACGAGGAAGGGAAATGGAATTTTTAGGAAGAAACCTCTGTGATGTGGTATAAGATGGCCAATTGCATTAAAAGAGTGGCTAAAGATGTTTTTGGAGAATCTAAGGGTTAAAATCACTCACATAAAGAAAGTTGGTGGTGGAACCAACCAAGATGTATGTCGTCCGACCCAACCTCAGACTCTTTCTTCCCGACCTATTTTACTTTTTGGCCGCAGTTATTTAGGTGGTATCCCGAGATTGAAGAGATCGAATTCCTCCCGGGAACACACGAAACAAAGATATGAACTAGGTAAATAGAAATGGAAAAGAGATGTTTCGAATTCATCAAAATCAGAAGCTTTTTCTACATCCATATGATCTACTAAAGTAGATCGGTATTGCCCATATAATGAAAGCAGATCTTGGTCCATGGAGTCCCAAGAAGGTAAGAACTCCAACCTGTCCGATGCTTCTTCGGCCAAATACAATATACAAGTGGGACCTGCACTATGAGCAAGCTGTGCGAAAAACCGCTTCTTTTTTCCGGTTCCGCAACAACTTGGGCGAAATGGGGTTCTACCGGGAAACCATGGATTTTTTAGTTTTCGCCATTGGTTACTGGTCGAGCCACTGGAATGGAATAAGATAAGAATCTCTGGGGATCTTTCCTCTCCACTTACTCGATACAGGCTTTCCTTCTGTAGAAGACTTCTGCCGAATGGCATAATTGTCCGATTTTTTCCTCGATCTTCAAAGAAGACTGACTCCTCCTACTCCTCCTTCTCCTTCGTAACCTTCATCGTCGTTGGTCCTTCTTTCACTAATGATCTAATGATCTCACCATTTTCTAGTAGTTCGCGCGAACGCGCGAGGGACTATCCTTTCTATCGCTTGCGCTTGCTTTTCACTCTCAAGACAACGGTCTCTCTCTTCTATAAAGCGAAGCAAAGCGCATGGCGCTGAAGTGAAGAAAGCTCAATAAACACACACGAACACGATGCAGGGCATAGCATAAATGAGACCGCTGATCATTTCATAAAACATATATGCTTGACCTTTCTCGATGCTTTTTTTGGGGTGACTCACCAACCGACCCAGCAGTGATCGATGACAGAATGATACGAACAAATCAAAGTTATTGGATTTGGTAGTTCTCCATTAACTTCTTTCTTTACCCCTTTGCATATGTTCCTAAATGGGTGTGCACCTCCAGATGGGCAGGGGCCGGCCTCCCACTCTCTTATGCAGCATTTATTAGCTTAGCTGAGTTGGGTGGATCGTGCAATAAGCCTCTCTCGACCCTCCCTTTCTCATACGTCTTTATCAAAGTCTCTCACCTTTCGAGATCCGGTCCATCATCAACTCAGTCAGATCTTCTTGTTTGCCTGCTTTGATTAGGCTTCCTTTAACGGGTTTGATCGGCATTTCGTGCCTCTAGCCCTGCTGAATTAGACCTTTTATCAGCTGGTTGGGTAGCGTAGTAAGGTTAGAGGCGCAACTAGAAGAGTTGGCTCCATATTTATATATATTTTTTTTATTTGATTGCAGTCTCCGAAGTCCTTCTTGATCGATGGTCCCCATTAGCATTAGTGCCAATTAGCAGCCGCTTTTTTTGGAAGGCGAGGTACTCATGTGTGATCGCGGATTCCACGGTAGCAGTAGTTATAGCTCTACATTAGGAGCACGGGGCTCTATCTATCTAAAGGAGGTACGGACCCCTCCCGGTACGATGCAGTTGAAAAACGTAAGCCCTTGTATAGGTTGGGCTTACGTTTTCTTGCTTTTCTTTGTTGAACCTTCTACGGTCTACCTTCTTTCTCGATATCCCAATTCTAGCGTTCGTTAGCAGAAGTAGAGATAGGGGGAGATAGGATTTATTATAACATTTATGTGAAAATAACAGAAGCCGCTATAAGGGGAAGAAGCAAATCCTGCACCTTCACCTGCGAAGCGCTACGCTCCTGCTTACGAAAGACTACTTTCCAAGCGAACTACTGAAGACAGACTACTGGGAGTGGGAATAAAGCTCCAGCCCTTAGCCCTGAACTCCTTCAATATCGCACCTACTACCAAAGACTGAACCAAAGAAGGGATGGGATAGACATAGCCATCTCTCCCTCACCCCGCAGCTCAAACTCCGCATCCTGATCCAGATCCAGCTACGGACTTACTAGAGCTACTACGCATCCTAGAATTGGGGGAAGGCGTCTAGACGCCTAAAAAAAGGCATATAAGACTGTAAGAATCTTCCTAAAGTTAAAGTAGCAGGCAGAAGACATGAAAGTCACTAAACAGCGCTTTAAAACTAGTCAATGTGGGCATAGAAACAATAAAAGAAAAAGACCGAACCAGCAAGACTAATGTCTACTTATACTTTTGAGAGGTCCACTTATACATTCGAGAAAGTGGAATGCATTTCTTGATATCGCTATCGAAAAAGAAGGGATTAGCTTGATTCATGTGGACCAATGCCCATAGCCCGAGAACAATTAAAAGAAATCGATGAAGATGGTTGAGACACATGATTGGGAAAAAGGTCTCGTTGAACCTTAGGAATGGATTAGGATACAAGTGACATATCACTGGGATATTTGGGCATCCGAACTCGTTGAGTTGAGTCTGAGTTCACTTATGGATGCAAATGTCCGAACTCGTTGAGTTGAGTTCGAGTTCAAGAGATGTAACTAGGCATCCGAGCTCATTGAGTTGAGTCCGAGTTCACTTATGGATACGAGAGCTCATTGAGTTGAGTCCGAGTTCGCTTATGGGCGGGTTACATGGTAGCTTGGCTACATATGTGGCACTTATGTGCAAACTTTCCATGTATCCAAATTATATTCCGATGTGTTCAACGGGGAAAGTTCTGCTGAAATGAAGGAATACTCAAGATGAAAGGGACATATTGGTAAGTGTTGTGAAATGGGTACTTTGAACAGGTATGTACTTAACCCTCGGGTTGAAAAATCGATATAACAACAATATGATAAGATGATAAATGAAAATGTGATATGAATGTCTTGGTGATGATTATGCAAATGATGTTTTATGTTTGCTTATATGGTTATGTTACTTGCTATTTGCATGTGAACTTATTAAGCATTTATGCTTACTCCCTCCTTTTCATTCCTTGTAGTTTTGACAAGCCAGCTCGGAAATCAGGAACGGTCGGAGGCTCGCTCACACTATCCGTATACCATCTTGGCATAATGGCTTGTATATTTTGAGTATGGCATGTATAACATTATAATCATTTTGTATATATGGTCTTATGATATGGTTATTGAGTGGTATGGAAATGATTGGTAATGATTAGCCATTGGAATGGCTAATCATGATCATATTTGGTGTTATGTATGTCAAATTACTAGCTAATCCATGGAAAACCATGAAATAGGTAAAATTTACCATAAAATAGATTAGAATAAAGATAGTGACGTGAATTTGAAAAATTACTAAAAATAGTATAAATGGAATTAAATAATGAATAAGTTTTGGAATCAAAGATTGATAATGTGCCCGGACCAAGCAACAAATAAGCGCTAGCAGATGAGATTGGACCTATAGACTAGGCACCAAAGCAAGTAAACTACCTTCACGGGTAAGGATCATCTGTGCTATGAGTTTCTCTTCCTCGATAGTGGTCTAAGGAAAGAAAGTATGATCGATGATCTTCTGCTAATGCTAGCGTCTTTTTCATCTCTAATTTCATCTATGCTTCAGGAAAAAGTTTAACCTACCCGCTAATAATTAATATAATAAGAAAGGGCTGGCTGCTCTCCTTAATTTCACAAAGAATTGAGTGGTTTTTGTTCCTTGCCCTTAGTGAAGCGAGTGGCTTCTGCCCTCCAATTTTGCATTTGAGCGGCTTTCGCTTCTCTTCTTTGAAATCTAGATCTTCTCTTTCTGTGTCTATCAATCTTCCTGCCTCAAGACCCTGTTGTCTCTTGCGCTTGATTGTTTGATAGAGACCGACCTGCTTTCATAAGCACTTGTTGGCAAGTTCGGAAGAAGGCTTTGAGGGGAACTAACTCGATGTGGCTCCGGTTCAGTACTGCTTCTCGCTTAGAATCTCTTCCAGCTGAGCTGCACTAACAGGCTTACGTAAAGTACAGATAATGTGAGTGACTACATGCGAAAGCTTTTGCTTCTTCCTTTCCTTCTGCTGGCAAGTAGCTCTCCTTTTTTCCTGTAGTTCAGGATTCCCTCTCTATGCATCTATTTAGTCAAAAGGATAGTTCAATCGCTCTGAGGAAGTACTCTAACTTGAATCAGTATCTCAAATAGGGCGATATCAGGCCTTCTGTGCGATATCGATCTTCTGTTTATGGTAAGCGGTCTGCCTTTCCCCCTTACTAGATCAAATAGGGAAATAAAAAAGTACAGGAAAGGAAAGACAACTATTGAGTATGCCCCTAATAGAGTAAGTAGGGAATGAACCATTCGGAAAGAAGTACAGCTAATAGTACGGTAAACAGGAGCAAGACGGTATGCAATCAATTAAAGGATAGAATACAGGATGTAAATTTTGAGTCTATCTGTCCGTTGCTTCTTCATTCCTGGCTGGCAAGCTCAGTTCTGTTCTAATCACTTCGATTCCCGTACACGAGTACCTTCCTTCAAATAGATATATTCCCTTTCTTAATATGGATAGTACTTCTGTAAGCGAATCCCTTCTTTTTTGGCTTGCTTCTTAAGCCAATAAGTCCTGTGCCTGGTAAGTGCAATCAGTCTGTCCCTTACCTGTCCATTCAAGCCTTTCAATATCTCGTCTGGCCCTGTCTTCTGTCGTACTCTCCTCTATCGAGAATGGGTCTCTCGCCACTGTCCTGTGGAAAACGGATGCCGCTCTTCTGGTAGCCGTTGTTTGCTTCATCGGTTTCAGTATCCTTTGCTTGGTCAATTTATTCCCGCTTTACTGACCTTGATTACTTGACTAACTAATAAGGCGCTCGTTTTTCTTATTAGCACGATAGGTGGGTAATCCCTTCTGTTATGAGTGAATCTCGTAGGCTTTTTTCTTTCGTAGGCCTATTTTCTGTAAGCGGAAGTCCTGTTAAAGCGCTCCTCGGAGGTACTACTACCAGTCAAAACTCTCGCTAATAAGGCGTAAGAAGGCTTTCCGTTCGATGGAATCCCGTTCTTCCTTTTAGAGATAGGAAAGCGATTCCCTTCCAGTGCTTTCTAGTAAACTCTTCTCTTTTGTCAAGCAAGGAATAACCAGCCTGAGGGAAGTTTTCGTTAAGCAAATCCGTAAGCAAATAGGGAAGTCAAATAGGGGCATAACGGGAATAGAAGCAGTCAATCGGTGGAAGGCAAGCAACTCTCGTAAGAGGTCTTCCCGGTCGAGATGTCTGAGGGAAACTTTTCCGGTATCAACAACTGTCGCAACGGTCCTGTAACTGTGGAAAAGGGTCCTGCGCTCGGACTTAGAGTGAGAGTGACCCCGATAAAGCCGACAACCTGGAGGGAATTCCTCACAAAGAGGAAAGCCTTAGCCTTATTTATAAAGTAGACGATTTTCCACCTATAAAGGATTAAATAGAATCGTATTAATAATCGATTCGAGGTCCTATAGCTAGACGGCCGAGAATGAATGTGAAAAGAAGATGAAAGAATCGTGTGATACTATAGCTAGCTACGATCCCCTACAAGAGGAATCACTCGACTTAGCCCTTTGGCGGGCGGGCTTCGAGGACCCTACTTACTAATTCTTTATGCATGGATGTAGGAAGAGCCAACTGCTTTCTTTGGGATCTGCGCTTAGGGTACAATCTATTTATTATAATTATAGTACACAACCGAGTTTCTTAATAAAGAGAAGTTGGGGACATAGTAAACCTCCTACTATAAGAGCGATTCCCTGGGACCGGAAGGGGAAAGATTTAATCTTGAAAGACTGAGCCCCCGGCTAGCAAGATCGGGAGGTTTAGTGTCCTCTTAAGAAGGAATACCCAACTTCTGGGGTCAGCTTCGATCACGAGGAGAGAAGAGCGGACCATTGAAAGTCTCAATTCCTCTCAGCTGGCTTGATTGAAGGAGTGAGAATCGGGTGTGGGATAGAACTAGATTGATTGTTGAAACTCTCAATTGCCATAGAGCCTTTTGCACTTGACCTACTTAGGCTTTATCATGCCATGCTTCGAACTTCTATAAAAGCAACTTTCTTCCCTATATGGCCTTCCTTTCCTTACCGATACCCCCAAGGAAAACCCCGAATTGGACCAAAATGGACGGGTTAGTGTGAGCTTATCCATGCGGTTATGCACTCTTCGAATAGGAATCCATTTTCTGAAAGATCCTGGCTTTCGTGCTTTGGTGAGACCTCCGAGCCCCTTTCGACGACCTATGTTGTGTTGAAGGGATATCTATATGATCCGGCCAATTGCGTAAAGCCCGCGCTAGCAACGGAACCGGGGAAAGTATACAGAAAAGACAGTTCTATTTCTTGATGGGGGGCAGGGAAGGGATATAACTCTGCGGTAGAGTGTCACCTTGACGCGGAGGTGGTCATCAGTTCGAGTCAGATTATCCCTAAACCCAATGTGAGTTTTTCTTTTGCCTTGCACCCCCTCCGTGAATGGGAACCCTCAAGCCCACTTTCCCACCCCCGCCCCGTAGAGGGAAATTTACCTGTGAATGCGGTGCGGGCCACTGCTCTCCCTTTCACTCGAAACAAGAGTTCCGTGCCAAGCATAAAGATTGAATCAATAGGACCGTATTCTAATCCTAGAAATGCCATAACTCATCTCTTCCGATCCTTGCTTTGAGTGGGGTATCTAAACAATATTCATTGCCTTTCCTTGCCCGTGTGGAATCATGCTATTTCCAAGTCGCTGAGGAAGAAGAAGTATCGATATGCCGAAAAGCAGATGCTCGTCCAATCAGTCCAAGCATAGACAGATCCTAGTGCTAGTGTGAGATCGCCCTTTTGATGGTGAATGTCGGAAATGCTGTTTTTAGATGAATGCTCTGCGCACATCCAATTCTTCCTTCTAAGAGTGCATTCGATTCGAGTCAACTATACGAAAGTGAAGTTCCTTGCGAGAGGTAAGGTAAGTTCTTAGGAATCGATTGAATCACAGGAAAGATCAGGAATAGCCCTTTAGGTTGCAACTCCTTCTAAGACAACTAGTCTTGGCGAGAGGGATTAACCTGATTGACCTCTTATTGTCCCTGGGGCGGATGGGATTGATTCTAAACCCGCTTCGACGTCTTCCCACGGATCTGCCTTATCGAGCCTTTTGGGGGTGCCATTAAGGCAATGAAATAGGTTTTTGTACGAGGAATAAGAGGCATATGCAAGAGCAGGTTGCACGAAAGGAACTGACATCTCATCGGAATAGGAAGCGAATCCGCTTTTCTATGTGCTAGATGTCGGCATTTCCCCTCTTAGCATACGGCATTAACTTCACTGACGCCTACTGACCGGATCGGGCACGAAGGAGGAAGGAACAATGGGAGAAAGGCGAAGGTTTTGTCCCGCTCTGGATCTGTGCCGTTCCGATCTCAATCTCAGCCTGTGTTCCCACATAGTATTTCGTCATTATATGACATTCCTACTAACGAGTGAGTGTCATTTGCACGTGTTCCAAAAAAGATAAAAAGCATCTGAGCTGCTTTGAGTGCCGGTACTAGCAATTGAGACGGCAGCATTCGAATCAGCGGCGAGAGAGGGAGCCAACGCACTGGCAGGGGGAGCAGCATGGAAAGCGAGGCTCCACACCCTTCTCCGTGGGCTTTAGGAATCGAAACCGGACCAAGCTCGCACACAAGCCTGCTACCAAGCAGGAGCAAAAAAAGGAATATGTTGATTGAATTGGGACAGGAAACCATCATAAGCCAGCCAACAAGCCTAACCGTCCCTATGTCATCGGGGTCAGATACCATGTAGCCTTTCTTTCTTCCCTTCACAAGCCAAGTACAAGACATACCGGGAGTACAAGCGCTTGACCATAGGAAGAAGGAAGAGGACGCTGCTCTGACATAAGCGATTGGAAGATCTGATCTGAATTTCCTTACGCTGGTTCAAATAAAGCAATAAGAAAGGACTGACGCATCAGCGAAGATTCTAAACTAAAGAAAAGAAAGGTCTTTTCAGCTCAAAGAAATTCGGAATCAAGACGAATTGTGACTAACCCCCCTAGTCTAGGATTTAGTTGAATATGATAAATGCACTTCTTGAAAATGGGGATAAAGTCTGATTTTGAGCCAGAGATGGGATTGGTAGTTGAGTCACTTTCGGGGTTAGCTCTTGAGATGTTGAAGAAATAATAAGGCTATTACAGCTGTAGAAGTAGGGTAAGACCCGGGAAATGAAATAGGAGTTTTCACGTCAATCTAAGAAAGAGACGGCTTGACTTTCTCTGTCCTTCGCTTTCCCATCCTTGGTAGCTAGGCCTGGTAGCATCTTTGCTAGTCTTGTCGAACTAGAAGCTATATACTAGGCTTGACCTGACCGTGGGAAATTGACTTATTAAAGAATGGACCCGACCCGGTCACAAGAAGACAGGCGAGAAAGGCCTTCGCTTAGTAATGGGCAGCTAGCCATTTCGCATTTATGTGGCATTTGACTCTCGTACCATGCCTCTTGCTCGTTGAGACCTCTAGAGCATCCAATCCTCAAAGGGAAGAAGTGAAGAAGAAGGGGAATCCCCAAGTCCGAGGACAGATTCAAAAACGGCTTTCATGCCAGGTTTATAACAGAAAAAGGAATGCATGTCTCCGAACCCCACCAACTTGCTTTCTAAAGCGCGAAAAATGGACTTCCCCTCAAACCATTGGGATCGAGAAAAAGAAATATGCAATTCGTTCTCTTGGGCTTATTCATCTGCACCTTTGAGCAAGAGGTTGATGTCCTTTGTTGGACATTCATAAAATACAAAAAGGGCTTACCTGGCCAGGTTTATTAAATAAAATCATTATTTATCAGAGCATCCGACCTCCCGGTTTCATGGCAAGGGTTTGATAAGCTAAATCTTCTTTTAATCCCTCGGAAGAGAGATTGAGATAAAGAACATCGACGGAGGAATGTGAATTAGAAAGTTCCACCATTTCCAAAGGAATCGAGGTTGAGCTAAATATCACTAAGGAGATTCTATTCTTCCAGCACCTTTGGGGGATCAGAAAGAGCTTCGGTATCAGGGATTTCGGATTCTGAGTCCGTAAATTGGTCTGCTTTCTATTTCTGACTAGCTTTCTCTCCCAGGTGGATTGGAAAATGCTCTTTGTCTTCATTCCCATTCGGGATTGAAGGAGATTGATTCTCACAGGACCGACCCACAATTCAAAGCAAGGGGCAAAGCATCGGCATCAGGAATGTCAGATTTAGAGATCTTGGATTTCAAATCTGATGGGGCAAAAGGCTTTCGCTATCTCTACCTAGGGAATTGCCTATAAAAAAAAAAAAATAAGAAGAAAATAAGGGCATACGGAGAGCATTCTCCCTCAGGAGGTGGGGATTAGACAGCAAGAACGGAAGGAACAAGACTCGCTGAAGGAAGAACATCAACTCAGAACTTTCTGCGGAGAAGATGGAAACGAAACTTTTCAGAAAAAAAATAAGAAGAGAATCGACTGATTCAAATAAGAGAGAGAAAGACTAGTAAAGAAATTCCGCCCTCCTGGGTCTCATACGGCTTTCTCATGAAGCGGATTTCCATCGCTTGTGGCTACGTGATCAATGCCAATGGTCTATATACTATAGCCCTCGACAACGCTCTGCTATTGACAGAGCAGAGCTTAGCATAGCACTAAAGGGAAAGTCGCTCAGCTCAGGCCAAGCTCTAGGACTGCTAACCCAATATCAATGAGAAGGGAAGCTCCTAATTCTTCTAGCTTTTTTATTTTGACCCTGCTGGCCTCTCATGCGCCGAAGTACGGGAGAGGTTAGGCAAGCCGGTAGCTCGTATCTCTGGATAAGGTACGAAGTCACTCGACTGAAAGGAGAGGAGCGGAGTCAGATTCATGTCATGCCTGCTTTTAGCTCGTAGTTTCACTCTTGCTTTTGTACTGAACTTTGTAGAGATTGGGATAGAGTGTACCGCAGCTTGCGAGAAGTGGAGTTTACGTTGCTTCCTAGTTCTTAAGCTAGGGAGGAATGATTGCAATAGACCTTATTCATAGAGCCCTTCCTTGCCTCTAGTGAAAGGACCCCTAATTCCTATCCCCACGAGTTACGAGCTCCGAGATCCCTTTAAAAGCCAACCTTTCTGCTCAGTAAACTTCGTTCTAGCTTTCTTATCCCTCTAGTTTTCGAGGCAAGATTCGGAGCCCACAAGTTAAGGCGCTAATCTTCTTCTGACCGTACATCCCTTGGATAGAAGGGATCAAACTCAACTCTTCCTTTTAGTAAGGAAATGTGTCTATCCAACTCGTACTTCGCAACCTAGATCTTTGTATGTATGGGTCTCGGTAATTTAAGAGACTAGATCAAATAGGGCAATTCGTAATGCTCTCTTCCTTCCTGTCCTAAATAAGGTCAGTCTCATCGGCAGGCATTCTTCTTAGTTCTGAGGTATCTAATGCTGTCTTTCCAGATTGATTCTTATATAAGAAGTATAAATAATTGTTGCTACTACGGTTAAGAAGACTCTTATTATGTTATGGACAGTCCAGGAACGAGACCTTCACCTAACCCTCAGAAGGTTGGCTCGTTGTTAACAAGCAAATGCGAAGGAAAAGGCTTAAATCTCACATTTCGATGTCACTGCTGAATGTGGTTGCTTGAAAGGAAAATTTCACATACGGAAGAGAGAAAGCAGTCTTTTCAAGTTCTACTCATTTCATGGATTAAATTTTGTTGTTTGGAGGTTTGATATTCGCCAAGTAGTTGAAGCTCTTGGTGCATATGTTTTTTTTTCTTTTGAAGGTTGAAATTGGTTTGTTCATAAGGGGGTGCGAATGTGGCATCGAAGGGTCTTAATGAACAATATATGTAGCTTGGGTTTATAACATTCGGTTAAGGAATGTTGTGTGCTAGCAAGTTTGGTTTAATACTAGATGTAAACCACTTTGTATTTGATGAATTGAAGAAAATAGTGAAGGGCAAATTAAAAGATGTTGAATGAATTTTTGGCTTAGTTGAGCTTAAGCATTCGGTCAATTATGGGCATTGTTGTAACCTAACTGTAATTTGCAACTCTTAATTTTGAGATGTGAAGCTATGCTAGAAGAGAAAAGAAAATTGACCAAGTGTTCATGGGAGGAAACTATGTGCTTGAAAGAATAAAAGTGACACTATAATTGATAGTATAGGTATTCGCCATTCAATCAAGTGTATAGGTGATGTTAGATCAAATTTAGCACATTCGGCTATATAAGTATACCCATTTATGATATTGCCTTCGATTGTATAAAATTGACTAAAATGGGTAATTAGTAAGGGTGGTTACCTAATATACGAATATGTATATGTGTATGTATGATTGGATTATTGATAGTATGGTAATTGCATAAGGCTATTAGCGAATAGCTAAGAACGTAAGGTAGTAAGATAAAAATTTTACCATGCCGTTCCGTATGTCATAAGATCATTAAAATGTGGATACCAATATATGTACCAAAGCGGTTGAATGAGTTAATTTATTTGTTTAAGCTCAAGATCCTAAAGGAGAGGCGTCCAACAAGGGAAATCAAGATCATCGAGTAGCCGACTTGGAATTATTTACCCAAAGACAAGGTAAGTCATTAAGCACATATGTTTGATATTGCTTAAATGATTGGAAAATCTATGCAAATGTGTTTAATGGAATGCTATATATATGTATAAATGAAATTGTATGTGTATGGAATGAGGATAATTGTTGAATGTAAAAGAAATAGTGGAATGTGTAGAAAGTTTGCTTTCGGCACTATGTGTGCTTGGGCAATACGTGTGTATGGTGACGAGATTGGCACTAAGTGTGCGTCTTTGGAAATATATGGCACTAAGTGTGCGTGCTGGAAATATATGGCACTAAGTGTGCGTGCTGGAAATATATGGCACTAAGTGTGCGTGCTGGAAATATTTGGCACTAAGTGTGCAAGTGGAAAAATACTCAGATCTTGGGTGTGCGAGTTCGGAGGGTATGGCCTTGTGTGTGCGAGCTTAAATTACGTGGCACTAAGTGTGCGAAATCGAGTGGTAAGCACTGTGTGTGCGTACTCTATATATATGGAGGGTGTGTCTCCATTGAATTGAGTATGGACAGCGGATCGGGTAAGTACCTCGAGCTCATGACGAATAGAGAATTCGTTCATGCTTGGGGATTGAAATTGGTAAGCCTTAAATCTATGTGATGATTGAAATGTGTATGGTTGTGCTGGAAAATGAGTTAATGTGTAAAAATGCTTCGATTATCTTGTTGTGTAGAATATGAAATGTGGATGTATGAATTAGTTTAGATTGGACCGAAAGGTCCAAGGTATTATGGTATAGATTCGATATGGACGAGTACCTAGCCTCATTTGTTGTACATGTAGTAGTAACTTTATCGGTGGATTGATTAATGCTTATGACTTCTTGAGTTGTAAACTCACTCGGTGTTTTTCTTGTCACCCATTTTAGGTCTCTCGGACTCGTATTGTTTGCGTGATCGGGACCGTCGCTGAAGTCATCACAACGGCTGAAATCTTGTGGTATTGTTTTTGTTGTTGTAGAACATTTGGCATGTATAGGCTATTATATTTTGTCGGATGGTGGGTTGTAAACTTTAAGCCATGCGAAAATGGCCTATGTGGTCGCCGAGTGGGATGCTAGAGCCTATAGCCACGAGTCTTAGAAACTCTAATTTTGATAAGGTGGCCATAATTTGTGTCATGTATGATGGATGATTAAGGCCAAGGAAAATTCATGAAATTGGCATAGTCTCATCGCAGTAACTGTTGCGGACAGCAGCAGTGAGATGAGATTGAAAAATCACTAAAAATAGTAGAAGTAGAATTAAATAGTGAGTAAATTATGGAACTGAACCTTGATGAATCTATCTTTATAGGGACGAAACGAAACGACCATATGAGCAGTATACTGAGAAATATTAAAGTTCTCGTGAGACAGGGCCAGAACGGTTTCTGGGTCCCCTGTTGCGACTTTGAAAATTTACCATAAATTATCCAGAAAGAATTAGGAGTCATGCCTTGTATGTACAGATTCCATTTTGAGTCTAGTTTCATTAGAAACAAACGGCACCAGTATTAAAGCCCTGTACAGAGAGATATCCAAGTTGTAACGCGCGAAGGTCAGAGCAGTCGATCCCTGTAACATGGGTGACTTTAACTAATAAACTGTACCAATTGGCCCAACCAAAAATTCTAAAAATAAATCCATGGATGATTATATGAGTCTAAATTCAGGGAAAATTTACGAAACCAGTTTCCGAGTTTTGAAACTCGAGATATGATTTTTAAGGCGACGGTGATGCAGTTTTCCAGCCTGACTGGAAATGTCAAATTGGTTGGTATCTTGAGAGGATTTGGCCGTTAACCCCTCGTGTCCGACACCGGCGTCGGTCACGAGTTAGGGGTGTTACAATTTTATTGCGATGTGCAAAAGATTTGAAGAAGGATTGAATGAAGAGTTAAAGTTACTAGTGGGAATTTTGGAGATAAAGGAGTTCGTGACACTAGTCGAACGAGCCTGCAAGGCGGAAGAACTTGGGAAGGAGAAGAAGAAGGCTGAAATTGAAGCAAGAGATTACCGTAAAAGATCGACGAGTAAAGCTCCGTTCTCGGCTGTAAAGAGGTTCAGGGAGGACACCAGTAAGTCGAGGACGACTGCGGGAATTTCCATTAGAGCCCAGACCATTGACGGACTCGAGCTACTTGATAGCTAGTGTGGGCAATAATCGTCAAGAGAGACCTGAATGCCCCAATGTGGAAGACGACACCTAGGTGAATGTTGGGGTAAGTCATTAATAGGGCTGTTATGGATGCGGCTCAAGGACCACCTCATTAGAGATTGCACGAGCTAAAGGAGAGGAATAAGACGCAAGGTGCAAGACCTAGTGGAACGACGGTGGAGGTAGGCCCCGAGAATCTCTGGAGGTAGGAGTGGTAATCGAGAGGAGCCTCTAATACGGTTGTCCGATCCGAGACCCGTGCTCTGCTAGAGCATATGCCATCCGCGCACGAGAGGAGGCATCCTCCCCGACGTCATCATCGGTACTTTTACTCTCTTTGATACTAGTGTGATTGCATTGATTGACCCCGCTCTACTCATTCATATGTACGTGAAACCTTAGCATGCAAGAAGACTCTACCGTTGAGTCTCATGAATTGTAATTCGAGTGTCAAACCCTTTGGGTCAATACGTACTAGTTGATAAAGTGTGCAAGAGATGCCCCTAATAATTCGAGAATCTGCTTTCCTACCGATCCGATGCTTCTACCATTTGATGAATTCGATGTAATTCTTGGTATGGATTGGTGACCGTACATGATGCGGTGGTGGACCGCAAAGGAAAACCATTGATTTGAGGAGTGCAAATAACGAGGTAGTCCGAGTCGAGTCTCATGGTTTAAAAGGAGTGCCGCGATAATATCTTCTATGACCTCGGAGATATGTGAAAAGGGTGTGAAACATACCTTGCGTATGTGTTTGGAAGTAAAGAGACGGAAAGGAAACTCGAATCGGTACAGTGGTTTGTGAGTATTGGATGTTTTTCCCGAGGAGTTACCGGATTGCCACCGGTTCGAGAAGTGGAATTCGCATCGGTTGTACCGGTACTACGCCGATTTCAATAGCCCCGTATCGTATGGCATTAACGGAATTAAAGGAATTGAAGGTTCAATTGCAAGAATTGACGGATAGAGGTTTATTTCGACCGAGTTTTTCTCTATGGGCGCTTTGTATTGTTTGTGAAGAAGAAGGACGGAACCATGAGGTTGTGCATCGACTATCGTCAACTCAATAAAGTGACGATAAAGAATAAATATCCATTGCCACGAATTGACGATTTGTTTGATCAATTAAAGGGAGCCTCGGTGTTTTCAAAGATAGATTTGAGGTCGGGTACTATCGGTTGAGGGTTCGAGAATCGGACATACCCAAAACCGCTTTTAGAACGAGGTACGGTCACTACTGAATTCTTGGTAATGCCGTTTGGGCTCACTAATGCCCTGCGGTGTTTATGGATTTAATGAATAGAATTTTCAGCCATACTTGGATCGGTTCAGAATCGTATTTATCGATGACATTTTGGTCTATTCGAGAGATGAAATTGAACATCTTGAACACCTAAGGCTAGTGTTGTAAATCTTACGAGATAAGCGATTATACATAAAGTTCAAGAATGTGAATTTTGGTTGAAAGAGGTTAGCTTTTGGGGCACGTGGTGTCCGTGATCGGTGTCGAGGATGGACCGAACAAAATTTCGACCATAGTCAATTGGAAACCTCCAAGGAATGTTACGAAGTTAGGAGCTTTTTGGGGCTTGCGGTTATTACCGACGGTTTGTAAAAGGATTCTCGATGATGGCCACACCATGACAAAACCGCTTGAAAGATGTCAAATTTGAATGGACGGAAAAGTGTCAAAAAGTTTCACCAATTGAAAACCCATTTGACGAAAGCTCCAGTTCTAGTACAAACCCGAATCGGCAAAGAGTTTGTCATCTATAGTGATGCCTCCCTACTTGGGTTAGGTTGCGTATTGATGCAAGAAGGTCGAGTTGTGGCCTATGCGTCGAGACAATTAAAGCCACATGAGAAAAATTATCCAACCCATGATCTCGAATTGGTCGCCATCGTGTTCGCCTTGAAGATATGGCGACATTACTTATTTGGTGAGAAGTGCCATGTGTATTCGGATCACAAAAGTCTCAAATATTTGATGACTCGAGAGACTTAAATCTGCGACAAAGACGATGGCTCGAGTTGTTGAAAGATTATGAACTCGTCATTGATTATCACCGGGAAAGGCTAATGTGGTTGCGGATGCCTTAAGTCGAAATCTTTGTTTGTTTTCTGACGATGAATGTACACTTGTCTATTCTACCCGACAATGTGTTAGTAGCGAATTAAAGGCCAAACCATTGTTGGCTCATCAAATTCGGAAGCTCGAGAAAGTTGATGAGGAGTTGCTTGCAAAACGAAATTTGAGTGTGTTCGAACAAGGAATCGAGTTTCAAATTGATGATGACGATTGTTTGAGGTTCAGAAGTCGTCTATGTGTTCCAAAGAATTCGGAACTTATTTCGATAATTCTAAATGAAGCCCATTGTAGTCGAATGTCAATCCACCCGGGTAGTACTAAAATGTACAATGACCTGAAACGTCGATTTTGGTGGCCCGGTATGAAACGAGACATTTCTGAATTTGTTTCAAGGTGTCTGATATGTCAACAAGTGAAAGCGGAACATCAAGTGCCATCGGGATTACTTCAGCCGATCATGATACCCGAATGGAAATGGGATCGAGTAACAATGGACTTTGTGTGCGGGTTACCATTGACTCGAATAAGAAAGACTCGGTTTGGGTCATTGTTGATAGATCGACCAAGTCGCTCATTTTATCCTCGTCTGCACGGATTTTTCACTCGATAAGTTGGCGAATTATCGTCTCCCAAATTGTTCGATTGCATGGGGTACCTATTTCTATCGTGTCGGATAGAGACCCAAGATTTACGTCGCGGTTTTGGAAGAAATTGCAAGAGGCTTTGGGTACCAAAGCGCATTTTAGCTTGCTTTTCACCCCAAAGCGATGGTCAATCCGAACGGATAATTCAAATACTCGAGGACATGTTGAGATGTTGCATCCTTGAGTTTAGTGGTGCATGGGAGCGGTATTTACCTTTGGTTGAATTCGCTTACAACAATAGCTTTCAATCAAGTATCAAGATGGCGCCTTACGAGGCTTTATACGGTCGTAAATGCCGTACCCCATTATTCTGGACTGAACTTAGTGAAGGAAAAATCTTCGGGGTTGATCTGGTTAAGGATGCCGAGCAAAAGTTCGAGTAATTCGTGAAAGTTTGAAAGTCGCCGGATCGCCAAAAGTCGTATGCGGATTTGAAAAGAAAAGATATTGAATATCAGGTTGGAGACAAGGTATTTCTCAAAGTCTCACCCTGGAAGAAAGTGCTTAGATTTGGCCGTAAGGGCAAATTGAGCCCGAGGTTCATCGGGCCATATGAGATATCCGAACGAGTCGGTCCAGTCGCGTATCGTTTGATTTTGCCCCCTGAGCTCGAAAAGATTCACAATGTTTTTCATGTCTCGACGCTCGACGATATAGGTCGATCCATCGCACGTAATTGCTCCATCCGAGATTGAGATTCACCTAATTTGAGCTATGAAGAGGAACCGGTTCGCATTATGATGCGTGAAGTAAAAGAGTTGCGCAATAAAAAATCCCGTTAGTGAAGGTGTTGTGCCATAAACACGGAATTGAAGAAGCCACTTGGGAACTCGAGGACTCTATGAAAGAGCGATACCGAGCCTATTCTGGGTAAGATTTTGGGACGAAAATTTCTTAAGTGGGGAGAGTTGTGACACCCAAAATTGACCCTAGTCGGAAAGTGGTTTCGGGACCACAAAACCGAGTCATAAAAATAATTAATTGTTATATTCTATGCTTATTGTGTGTGTACATGCACATGTGGAAGTTTCATTCTCTAATTTTACCAATTGTATGAGAAATTATTAAATAGGGATCAATGTGAGACATGGTGAAATATGATAGGCTAATTTTAAGTGGCTTATTAGTGCATGTTAACACAAAGGAGGACTTGCATGTCAAATTGCCCAATTTATTAATGGTGGCCGGCCAAGATGGGATATTGATGGGCAATATATATGTTTAATTAGATTTTAATAATAAGGAATGGGTCATTGGAGATAAAATAATGTTAGTAAAAGAAGAAAAAGAAAAAAAAAAAAGAATGCTCATCTTTTCTCCATTGCCGTGACTTGAAGGAGGAGGAAGAATGGAATTCTTTGGTTCATGATTTGGCTTGGATGATGCTTAGGAAGAGGTAAGCACTTTGAAATCCTTGGAAATTTAGGTATAAATGAGGTGATTAGTTCAAGTTCTACTCATTTCATGGATTAAATTTTGTTGTTTGGAGGTTTGATATTCGCCAAGTAGTTGAAGCTCTTGGTGCATAAGTTTTTTTTCTTTTGAAGGTTGAAATTGGTTTGTTCATAAGGGGTGCGAATGTGGCCATCGAAGGTCTTAATGAACAATATATGTAGCTTGGGTTTATAACATTCGGTTAAGGAATGTTGTGTGCTAGCAAGTTTGGTTTAATACTAGATGTAAACCACTTTGTATTTGATGAATTGAAGAAAATAGTGAAGGGCAAATTAAAAAGATGTTGAATGAATTTTTGGCTTAGTTGAGCTTAAGCATTCGGTCAATTATGGGCATTGTTGTAACCTAATTGTAATTTGCAACTCTTAATTTTGAGATGTGAAGCTATGCTAGAAGAGAAAAGAAAATTGACCAAGTGTTCATGGGAGGAAACTATGTGCTTGAAAGAATAAAAGTGACACTATAATTGATAGTATAGGTATTCGCCATTCAATCAAGTGTATAGGTGATGTTAGATCAAATTTAGCACATTCGGCTATATAAGTATACCCATTTATGATATTGCCTTCGATTGTATAAAATTGACTAAAATGGGTAATTAGTAAGGGTGGTTACCTAATATACGAATATGTATATGTGTATGTATGATTGGATTATTGATAGTATGGTAATTGCATAAGGCTATTAGCGAATAGCTAAAACGTAAGGTAGTAAGATAAAAATTTTACCATGCCGTTCCGTATGTCATAAGATCATTAAAATGTGGATACCAATATATGTACCAAAGCGGTTGAATGAGTTAATTTATTTGTTTAAGCTCAAGATCCTAAAGGAGAGGCGTCCAACAAGGGGAAATCGAAGATCATCGAGTAGCCGACTTGAAATTATTTACCAAAGACAAGGTAAGTCATTAAGCACATATGTTTGATATTGCTTAAATGATTGGAAAATCTATGCAAATGTGTTTAATGGAATGCTATATATATGTATAAATGAAATTGTATGTGTATGGAATGAGGATAATTGTTGAATGTAAAAGAAATAGTGGAATGTGTAGAAAGTTTTCTTTCGGCACTATGTGTCTTGAACAATACGTGTGTATGGTGACGAGATTGGCACTAAGTGTGCGTGCTGGAAATATATGGCACTAAGTGTGCGTGCTGGAAATATATGGCACTAAGTGTGCGTGCTGGAAATATATGGCACTAAGTGTGCGTGCTGGAAATATTTGGCACTAAGTGTGCAAGCTGGAAAAATCTGACCTTTGGGTGTGCGAGTTCGGAGGGTATGGCACTTTGTGTGTGCGAGCTTAAATTACGTGGCACTAAGTGTGCGAAATCGAGTGGTAAGCACTGTGTGTGCGTACTCTATATATATGGAGGTGTGTCTCCATTGAATTGAGTATGGACAGCGGATCGGGTAAGTACCTCGAGCTCATGACGAATAGAGAATTCGTTCATGCTTGGGGATTGAAATTGGTAAGCCTTAAATCTATGTGATGATTGAAATGTGTATGGTTGTGCTGGAAAATGAGTTAATGTGTAAAATGCTTGATTATCTTGTTGTGTAGAATATGAAATGTGGATGTATGAATTAGTGCGAGATTGGACCGAAAGGTCCGAGGTATTATGGTATAGATTCGATATGGACGAGTACCTAGCCTCATTTGTTGTACATGTAGTAGTAACTTTATCGGTGGATTGATTAATGCTTATGACTTCTTGAGTTGTAAACTCACTCGGTGTTTTCTTGTCACCCATTTTAGGTCTCTCGGACTCGTATTGTTTGCGTGATCGGGACCGTCGCTGAAGTCATCACAACGGCTGAAATCTTGTGGTATTGTTTTTGTTGTTGTAGAACATTTGGCATGTATAGGCTATTATATTTTGTCGGATGGTGGGTTGTAAACTTTAAGCCATGCGAAAATGGCCTATGTGGTCGTCGAGTGGGATGCTAGAGCCTATAGCCACGAGTCTTAGAAACTCTAATTTTGATAAGGTGGCCATAATTTGTGTCATGTATGATGGATGATTAAGGCCAAGGAAAATTCATGAAATTGGCACGATCTCTGCAGTAACTGTTGCGGACAGCAGCAGTGAGATGAGATTGAAAAATCACTAAAAATAGTAGAAGTAGAATTAAATAGTGAGTAAATTATGGAACTGAACCTTGATGAATCTATTTTATAGGGACAAAACGAAACGACCATATGAGCAGTATACTGAGAAATATTAAAGTTCTCGTGAGACAGGGCCAGAACGGTTTCTGGGTCCCCTGTCGCGACTTTGAAAGCAAGAACCCTTTTTAGGGTAACCCTAGCCGAGGAGCTTCTTTGGCCAGTTGCTTCATGACATGAAAGAGAGGAACTGCTAGTCTTTAAGCTTGAAGGGCCTAGCTCCAATGATTTTGACTTCTTACTTCTTCTCACTCAACTTCCTTAGAGAACAGCGAGAACTCGAAACCGATAACAACCCTAATGGGTTCACCCATCAACAGCTAGAAAACAATTTTTTCAACAACGAAGTAGCAACTACCTTAAATCAGCTATTAATACGGTTAGCCCCTTCGGGAAGAACCCAGAGAAAATAGCTATACAACAAGAGACATTGTCCATACAAAGACTTGAGGTGACTAGCCTTAGCTAACAGCAGAGGTATTCTCTTTGAACTTGCTCCAGACTATCTTGCTTGGATCACCGCTACCTCACTCCCTATCTCTTCTCCTCAGGATATTCTATCGGCTTATTCTCCGACAATAGATATTCGGAGTATCCCCCTCTTCCTTCTCTTATGAGTGGATATTAGTTACAAAGGAACTAGTGTTAGGACACTTGAAGAGGCAGAATAACAAGCAGAAGCAGGAGATACTAGAGCATAGCTCCTTCCAATACTTAGCTATTTACCTCGGTAACTGCCTTCTTAGGACAATCACCTATCCGTTCTCTCTCTTTCTACTTGTTAAGATCTTCAGTTCCTAAATCCCTTTAATAAAGAAAGGAAATACCGAAACAGAACAAGGGAATACACACATTGGAGGTGGTCTTACGAGTAATGAGAAAGAATGAAAAAAGACCGATATCGCCCCCGCCCCATATATATGTATATGTGCGCGTACTACTTCTATCTCAGGAGTTTCCTTTGAAGATAGGGCAATCTCTTTCTTCCTTCAGACCGTGACTGATTGTTTGTCTGCTAAGCTCGGTAGCTAGGACCCTTCCTTCTCCCCGAGTAAACTCGCCTTGCCATTCATAGTTTTGTCCCTGTGATCTCTACAGACTGGGAGAAAGAATACATGAGATGCAGCAAGCCATGGCATAAGCCCCTTAGCTTCTGTTGAATGAATTCCTTCCCCTTCCATGCTCTTACCTGGAAACAGGGCTTTCAGAGCTTTCTTTCAAGCTTAATGGAGTAAGCTATGTCTCCCGTCCTTATCTTGGGACTGGCTAGCACTCCTTCCTTCAAAGCAGCTGTTCAATCCGTCCCTTAGCTTCTCTTTGTCTCTTTCTCTTCGTTCTCTTATATCCTGTTTTGGCTAAGACATGAGATCGGGTGATAACTAAAAAATGTTCTCGCACTCCTTGCTGCCTGAAACCGGCTTTCCATAGTACCTTTAGAGTGCGAAGAAAGTAGGTTCATAATGAGAAAGGGATTTGCTCAGTTTCCATTGCGGGCGGGTCTACTGCTCTTACCGCCGATGCTGCGCCCTTAGCCCCCAAAGGGAGGTGGTAATAAACCTTCCGCTCAACAGCTATTCTGATTTCCGAAAAAGACTTTCTTATGAAAGAAAGAACTTCGAAACGATCATGCCAAAGGGAACAAATAAAGGCATCACATAAGGAATCAGACAACCTCCCTCTTAATTAACATTTTTTTTAGGTTTAAAAAGCCGGCCACCCCCTTCTGAATTTACCTACCCGATCCTACTAGGCTGACTAGCGCATTGCTCTTAGATTCGTAGCTTTCCCTCTAGTCTAGCTCATAGCCAACTCTCATCCCCGGTTTACCCGCTCATAGTTCTTGCTCTATCCGCGCACTTCTTTCATCCGAGGGTAGAAGCCTTAGGGAGGAGTGGATTAACATTCCGACGCTTGAGGGACTGATTTAGGAGTCATTTCTTTCCATTGATCGGATAGGCGAGAGTTTCGCTCTTCTTTATGGAAGAGAGCGGCTTTCGGTTCCTGTTATTGGTATCGACCTACTTCGTTTAGTGCCGGATGGATTTCAGCAAATTGGTATGAGCATTTTGAAGCTATTTCATCTGGTTTTGGGGATTATAAAAACCGTTAAGGGAAAGCAGCTTCTCCAAGGTGCCTGTTTGAAGCAAATGGCTACTTCTCAACTAACTTGAAAAGTACCCTCACTGGTTTAGGGGCTTTTGATTAAGAGAGAGAGGGGCAGGAAAGACGGTAGAATATCCAAACCCGAATCAAAGACAGGCACTCGACTCTATATACAATAAAATAGTGAACTAAGGGGATCACAACGGCGAAGGGGGCCAATCGAGGAGACTGGAGGAGCTGGATGCAGCGATTCGGAAGTAGCGAATCGTCTTCTTTGCAGTTTTTCAGGGGAGTGGCTATCAAGCCCAAAATTCCTTTATTCGGCTATTCAGATAATTTTCTATATAAAGTTTACTTCTTTCTTCATTCAAGTAAGATAGTTGATCGAGAAAGGTCCTCTTCCACTGAGAAACTAAGGAGCGAAAGCGATGTGCTCCGATGAAAGCTTTGCGGGTCTAACGCGGCCCTTTACTCAATGAATAGGAAATATGACCACACACAATAAGAATCCCCCCGATCTGGGGCATGAAGCAGTTGGCTCTCCATGGGAATTCTCCATAGCATGACTAGTTAAAGCAATCAAATTGATTGAGACAAGCAAGCGGGTTCCCCATGACGAATCAATTGTGTCGGGCGAAAGAAAAGGCCGGGGCAGGAATGCGGTAGGCAGTGGTCCTATGAATGGGTTGACTAAGATAATAGAAAGTATACGGTTAGGTTAAACAATATCCAACAAAGACTGTAATTACATACATACATAACATAGTCATAGCGGAAACTATCAAAACGAGTAAGCTAGGTTGCCTATGCCAAAAGCCTCTCCAGACAACGAGAATGAGATGGAAGCGGACACACATCCCGTTAAAGGGTCCTCAATAAAGGATTCTCCCATAGTCTTGGGTCGTTTGTCTAGAAAGAACTTCATGAAAGAATGGACTGCTTGAGCATAGGGTGCTCATGAAGAAGGGATTACCCTCTAAGGCTTTACACTGTCCTAGTTTTTCTAATATGTTTTTAGAGATAGCATTGAATAATCTATCGATAGATATCTAACTCAGCCTGTCAGCTCCACCAGGATCCGCTGCAGTGCTTGAGTGCATTAGTATGGTATCAGTCGATTACCGGTTCAGCCTAACCTTTCCTTTTTTGCCAATGCCGGGGGAATTGGACAAATATAACTATAGGACCAATGTCCCCCCATATCAGAAGATGAGGAAAAGGAGCGTAGAAGACCAGGTAAAATAGGATATCATCGAAGAAGCGAATGAGGAAATGACGAAACAGGGAATGTTTATACAATGATTGATAAGGGCTAAGAGATCACCTGCTGCGGTTAGAAGAGCTTATGCCTAAGACCAAAGAGCCATGCACCGGAAACGAGAGTTGTACGGATTCAGTTCCCTTTCTAGCTAGGCTATAATATTCCCCTGCTGGGTCAGATGTTTGACTTGATGACAAGGAATTCCCTATCTCCATATGATTAATACTCTATCTATAACCAATGTTACGATTGGGAAAAGGAAGCTGTGGTACTTATGACTTTACTGTTGATGAGGAAAACACAAGCATCGAATGCTAGTCTTTTGCCCCTGTTAGCACTTTCCTGAACCGTCAACTCAAACTGTAGCAGCGGGAATGTCTTCACCACCAGATATTGCATTAAGAGCTTCTACTTCTATTGCATCAACGGTGGTTTATTGAACACTATCCCGATTTCGAACAAAAGTCTTCCTCTACATTACTCTCACCAACCGCGGATGTGGGACGGGACTTGCTGCGGCAAGGAGAAGAGATGCTGCGAGCACTCTAACTGTCCCATCTCCTAGCTCAAACTAAGAGCAGTTTGGAATGAAACTTCCTCCCTATTCCTATGGGTCGAGTGAGCTCTTGCTTCTCCGCTTCGAGTAGCCGACTCGACCTTTCTTACCAGATATTGGATTACCTTTCAAAAGATGCCGAGCCAAGATCAGGTGATTTTATTCCTCTAGTTAGGCATATTCCGAATTAGCTCGTCAGTGGTAGAAGCTGGTTCATCGGCTTAAGCCAGTCAATCTATCCAAAGAGCCTACCCTACGCCTCCTATAATAGATTCAGCTCCAGCTGCGCTTTGCTGATTTCTTTCTCAATCCTGAATCCTCACTTGCAACTTTCATCACGAAAGACGCTTTCTCAGTATCTATTCAATTCGGACTTCATGCTCACTTCAGAAATGAAGCTAATAAGGCCTAAAGCTGAGCGACGAGTCCACTGGCATGAGAATCAAGCGAAGTAGAGCGATAAGCACACTATCGATTGATCCAAAGAAGCTTAACGACAACTTCCATTCCTGGCCCAGAAGGAAAGAGACGAAAGCAATCCCTTGTTCCATCAAAGGAAGCTAATGGGCCGCCCTTATAAAACCATGAATCTTGACCCTAGTGAAGGTAGTCGATGAGAGGAATAGGTGGTTTCCAAAGGAGAGAGTTATTTTATATATGACGCTCTATCTGTATTGGATGGATGCCTTAGCTGTGGGATAGAAGGCTTTTCTTTCAAGTCTTCTTTTCTTTGATCGCCTAAGTCCTTGACTTGAACACTTCGCTGAAATCATGTATAAGAGGTCATCCCTTAGTGGACTGATTCAACCTTGTAGCATATCTTGCAGCCCTTAGACCGGTCTCCCCTCATTCATGCCTTCCTTCAAGGCCTATTCTTTTGGATATCCTTGTTTCCTTCTTTCCTGGAACATCCTTTGATTCTGATTGATGGGACTTCTGTCTGAAATCCCTTGACCTAACCTCTCCTTGACTTGCCGCTGCCAAGTCTTCCCCAACCTCTCCTGATGTTCTTGGTGAGCTAGCCTGTCATCCACCGCCCCAACTGTGATGGTCCCCTTCGGCTAGTTCTTTCACAAGTGACCCTGTCTTCCATCTGCTTCTTCCTCCTAATGGTTTGGTCCCCCTAGCCCTAGCCAAGTGGTTCTGTCTTTCTTCTAGTTCTTCTAGTAGGTACTCTAGAGGTCTTCAGCCCCATGTTCCACAGATGGACAGCCGGGACAGGACCGGGTTCTATCTCATGATGCTGCTGCTACGTTCATTTGGTCGAGCAAGGTCTTCCCTTGTCTTCTATGTATGGCTGGCTCTTCTTGATCTTGAGGTCATGGGCTAACTCGACCGTAGGGAGAGGGGTTCAAGATGCCCTCGTCTAAGTCTGTCTATTTCTTTCTTTGCTTTAGGAGCTCGTAGGTCTCAAGGGTTGTTTTCCAACTCGACCGGAGGACTCTGTTGAGATGTCAACTGCTAAGGGAACGTCTTCCGGATCGATCGAAGAGGGAGGTGAAAAGAAGAAGTTGAGTATATCATAGCTGACCGCAGGTTGGATAATATCCGCTTGCCCTGTTGAAACCTCACCCTATGTCAGCAGTGAAGTCTTGCTCGTCGAAGACGTAGAAATGAAACTGTGTAGATAGAGGTGAAGGTTACAAAATGAACAACTTATCAATCCTCGTAGTCGAACCTTGTTTTTGTGGAATATGTACCCCGGCCATGTATCATGAACACATGAAGGGTACGGCATCGGGTCAAATAGGAAGAATTCTCCAAACACTAAAATCCTCGTTGGACGGAAAAAGGAAGGCGAAAGCCTATCTATAACTAGGGACCGCCAACCCAGACTTTGATCAACAATAGGCCAACTGCTGATTCTGGTAGTGAAAAGAAAGCCCATACCTAACTCGCTATGCTTACAGCTTGGCACGGTCCCGTGCTATGCTATTTGATCGAGATTCGAAATACCCTTCCTCGCCGCCACCTTCCTTCTGAGCCAGCCCGATTGGAATCTTGTACACTTTCGTTATCTTTCTTTTATTGATCCAGCCTATACCTATTTCCTCTTGCTTCGTGCGGCCGGGCCTGTACCTCATAGAACAGAAATCCTCTTTAGGAAGCTAGCGCCAACTTCCCTTTAGGGCGTCTAGAGCGGCTATTGAGTCCGCTGTTCTTGTGGAACTCTTTCCGTTGGCAATACTTTCTACGCTACGATTTCTCTTATTCAAAGCTACCTTATGAAACTAGTCTTTACGAGTTATTGGTAACACGAGATGATGTCTCGCCTGCTAACTCTTCTTATCAACCATAGCTCTTCGAGCCTTCTATAGTAAGATATCAGAGAAGGAAGAAAACTTATAATACCAGTCCTGCGTAAAGACTCTTTCCATCGCTCGAACGAAGGTTAAAGACAGAGTATAGATTCGATTTCGGACTAGGGGAACTATGCTACATCCCCGAAGGGATAGCCTAAGAATTAGCTATAAATCCCTACTTCTATTAAAAGTTCATCAGAAAAAGGCTCTTTAACTAGGAGTGTTAGGCGCACAAGCAAGCTCGAACGATAAAGGATGTCAGTATCGTCCTAAGCAGTTTCGATTAGGAGAAGGCGCTTACCTCCTTCCGAAACTAGTAATTCTTTCCTTTCCATGCTGCTCCTTGTTCTAGCTCATCTTTATTCTTTTCCAACGGCTTCAAATGAAGTAGGTGAGGAGAAAAGAATTTGAAGGTTGTAGACCAGGGATTGTTGTTCAATTTGTCAGAGAACCGCCCTGTCAAGGCGGAAGTTGCGGGTTCAAGTCCCGTCAGTCCCGACCTATGATCCGAGAAAGATATATCAATTCATCTCTCCGGGGAGAGAAAGAGTTGGATCTAATTTCCCAGCCTTCTTTCGTTTCGCATTTCTCATCGGACAAAGAAAGTCAAGGAATGGTTAAGTCAAACATTCCTGTCTTAAGCCAATCCCTCCTGCCTGGTAGGTGCAATCAGTATACGAATACCGTCCTTTCTACTGCGACCAGTAAGGGTGATGCGCTAAGGAATTGAATCAAGAAAGGAGGAATGCCTTTCTATTCGGACTTCTCACTCGAGCTAATCAATCTTTCGATTGGTCATCGATTCCTATCTCAAACTGTACTCGACTTCCGGTCAGGGCGGTGAGTGTGAGGAGAGGGTTGAGTGAGGTTGCAGAACCAAATGAGACCAATAACTAACGCAAGGCTAATCAGAATGGTGTGGTGGCCCGTTACCTCCATCCAATATAAGCAAAGGGACTGAAGTCAAAAGAAGAAAATGCGATAACCGTTCCCAAAAGAAGCTGTTTTTTTCCAAGCGGGCGAATGAACCATGTAGTTCGCTCGTGAAATGCTTATTTTCGATTCCCTCGACCATTGGAAAGGTCTAAAATTCCTCCATATCTATCGCCCCCATCTCTGGTCCCATTTATGGAAGCTAGCCAATCTTAATGAAAGCGTTAGTAGCTTAATTTTACATCTTTCTTTTTAGCTAGGATACACTCCTTTATACAAGACTTTTCTAGTTCTTGTTAGTGATCCGGGAACAACACTTAACGTGGGAGAAGGAAAAGCTTTTCACTCTCTTTCTAGCTTGCTAGAAGAGATAGATACGGTACAGAGAGGAGAGTTCAGGTCAAATCCTGTCGATAAAAAATTCCAGCTTATAGGATCGTGGGGAAGGGGGGAATTGGAGAGAAAGGTGGAGCTTCACCAGGCCTTTAGTGCTTTTTTTTAAGTCTTGTCTAAGCCCCTTCTCATTCTTTTTTCATTTTTTTTTCTCGACAAATCAAGAAATTTTCTTTATAAGATAGAGCTCCTTCAAGACTTCCTTTTTCATTCCCGCTGAGACCTCTCATTGGCACATCAAATATAGGTGTCAGATCGGGTGCGAACTCAAGAATGCAGCTAGCCACCCACTTCCCTTCTTCGGTGAATGTCGGGGTCGGGTTTTCTGGCGGGTGTGCCATAGTAGAGGCCTTCTTTCCTGAGGAGATACGAGAATCCTCTGTAACTTTAAGGGCTTGGGGGGAGCCCTTAAATAAAGTTCCTCATTGAAAGGTGGAGGAGTTAGTCTCCACCTCCACTCCCCGGATGCGGTCTTATTAATGGATACTAAGAATAGAACAGACAGGTTGGAGAAATTGAAGAGGGAGTTGCATTTTTATTATATATGTCATGTTCCTCCTCGGGGATTAGCAGGTGGTCTTTGTTTGCTATGGAAGAAGAGCGTTGATTTTCAAGTTCGGACTGTTTACAGTTTCATTATGGAAGTTGAGGTCAAGGATGATGATAAAAACAAGCGTTGGATGCTTGACTGTATCCATGCAGATTTTGATGACCAGCGACGTCGTGAGCAGTGGAGTCTCTCGCAGCGAGTGGCAGGTCGTCGAGCAGATGGGTGGGTAGTTCTTGGGGACCTGAAGGATCTTCTTTTACCAGATGATAAGGAGGGGGGATGTCACCGGTCAGCTGCTTCTTTTTCAGACTTCAGAAATTTTTTAGATAAATGTGGACTGCTGGATGTAGGTTTTGTTGTTCATCCTTTCACTTGGTTTCAGAAACGACAGGGTTCTTTCAATGTGAAGGAGAGGTTAGATCGAGTCTTAGTTAATGTTAGTTGGAGTCATTGCTATGAGCGAGCTTTAACCTTCCTGCTATAGGCAGTGACCATAGCCCCATCTTGTTGAACACTGAAGTTTTGGATAGTATGAAACGTCCATTTTTCCCTTATGATTCACGATGGGATAAAGATGAAGAGTGTGCTGAGGTTGTCAAACAAGCTTGGCAGCTTAATGTGCGTGGTTCAGACTTGTTTAAAGTGCAGCAAAAAATGACAAATTGCCGGGTTGAGCTGCTGAAATGGAGAAGCTAGCTAGACAGCCCGTGTATGACCATGTAAAGGCGAAATCATTGAAGCAGGACCTTAAGAGAGAAGAGGAATTCTGGAGATGTCAATCTCGGGTTCAGTGGCTTCAAGCTGGTGATAAAAAGACAAGTTCTTTCCATGCTTTGTGTGTTCAGAGTCGAAGGCATAATCAAATTCGGGGATTGGTTTTTATGACAGTGGTATGTGGAAGGAGGATCATGAGGGTATTCAGGGTGTGATACATGACTCTTTTTCCACCATTTTCACTTCCTGCAGTCCGTAAAATATTACAGAAGCAGTGAGTGGTATATCTCGGGTTATTACACCCACAATGAATGAAGCTCTTGTGAGTGATGTCACAGAAGAGGAGATTCATGCTGCATTACTCAAAATTCACCCCAACAAGGCGCCGGGGCCTGACGGTATGACCTCTAAAGTTGATGAATTTTTTGAAGGTAGAGTCTAGTCTTATCATGCCAGATGGTTCAGATTTCTGAAGAAATAGCCCAAGTCAACCAGATGGAGTTACGATCTGGCAAGAAATTACCTCCCGTTCCGAATTATGGTAAAAATCTTGTGCAAGAGTTGTCTCAGTCTAAGAATAGATCATCCCCAAATCCTGAAAGTGACTATATTTTAAATGATAGAGCAAGGAAAACTGAAATTCGGGCTAAAATGGGGAAAATACCAAGTTGTGGACGAAATGGTAAAATAGCTATTTTACGCATCTGAGGTAAGTTCATGTGTAAATGTAGTAACATAATTGTCATTTTAAGCAATTTAATGTTGTTTATATGATATGATGCTGATTATTATCATGAAATATTATGCTTTGTGGTTATTGTTGAGTAATATGTAATTATGTGAATTACTTGATGAGTATGAACTATCACCGAAGTATCAATTTCGATATTCCGTGGAAGATGGCAAAGATGTGTGATCGAGGAAAACGCCCATTTGAACCTTAGGAATAGATTAGGATACAAGTGACATGTCACTAGGATGGTTGAGCATCCGAACTCGTTGAGTTGAGTCCGAGTTCACTTATGGATGCGAATGTCCGAACTCGTTGAGTTGAGTCCGAGTTCGTGAGATGTAACTAGGCATCCGAACTCGTTGAGTTGAGTCCGAGTTCACTTATGGATCTGAACGCTTCGAGCTCGTTGAGTTGAGTCCGAGTTCACTTATGGGCGGGTTACATGGTAGCTTGGCTACATATGTGGCACTTATGTGCAAACTTTCCATGTATCCGAATTATATTCGATGTGTTCAACGGGTAAAGTTCTACTCAAATGGAGGAATACTCAAGATGAAAGGGACGTATTGGTAAGTGTTGTGAAATGGATACTTTGAACAGGTATGTACTTAACCCTCGGGTTGAAAACTCGATATAACAACAATATGGTAAGATGATAAATGAAAAGGTGATATGAATGTCTTGGTGATGATTATGCAAATGATGTTTTATGTTTGCTTATATGGTTATGTTACTTGCTATTTGCATGTGAGCTTACTAAGCATTTATGCTTACTCCTCCTTTCAATTCCTTGTAGTGTTGACAAGCCAGCTCGGAAATCGGAAGCGGTCGGAGGCACACTCACACTATCAAGTATACCATCTTGGCATAATCCCGTCCAGGATCATGGTCTATCGCAAAATCAAAACCCTGGGGGCATCCCTATAGACCGAGGTGCTGTGGGCGCCCTCTCGAGCCAAAACGAAGTTACCCAACGAGGGAGATCACGAATGCTTGCTGGTCAAACATTAGCGGCTAATGGACAACATGTTCGCTATGACATATTAGCTCATCTCAAAAAGATTCCTGCACTCCTCAGCGTATACGATGCATTGAAGATGTCTGCAGAACTAAGGATGTCCCTAGTATACGCATTAACGAACCCAGAGGAGTTTTCTAATGAAGTTAACCAAGTTAAGATGAGAAGTAGTGAACCAACTTATGCCGAGTGTTTGGCTTTGATCACGTTTACGGACGATTACTTGCAACCAGGACTCATTAAGCATAACAGGCCTTTGTTCATTTCAGGATACCTTAATGGATTGGGGATAACAAGAATCATGATAGATGGGGGATCGGCTGTTAATCTCCTACCTTTGAGAATGCTAAAACGTCTCGGGATTGCTATTCATCGATTGGGCCCAAGCAATCTACTTATCCAAGGATTTAACCAAAGTAGGCAGAGGTCTCCGGGCATTGTACGACTTGAATTAAAGATCGAGGAATGGGGGGATACCATACCCCTTGTATGTCATTGATGCGGAAACATAAAACAATGTTTTACTTGGGCGGCCTTGGATGCATGATAATTGTGTCGTCCTTTCTACTTATCACCAATGTTTCAAGTAAACCAAAGGTGGTGAGCAGAAGAGGGTGAAAGCAGATGCAAATCCTTTTAGCGAAGCAAAAGCGTATTACGCAGATGCTAAATTTTATTTATCCGAAGAAAAAATAAATGCTACAAAGCTCAAAGAGAAAGGGATTTCGACCTCAGACGACCAATCGACCCCTATGATGCTATCAGAAGAGAGGCTATGAAATAGGTGAAAAAGTTAAAAAAGTTGAAGAAGAATAAAAAACTCCTGATACTAAGAAGGCCCCTAAAAAGCCTGCCTTCCTCTCATCTTCCTTATGGAATGGGCTCCTCTTTAGAATTAACGAAATCTAGAGTCTTGGATGAATCCTCTTGAAACGGATCGATCAACTCTAGAAGACTCGATGGCTGTTAAGCCCAGTGAATAACCTAATTCAGAGAGATAACCCGGTCTTTAGACACTCGCCCTACTTCTAAAGATAGATAGAAAAGGTTGGGGAGTCCCAGCTGCTGAGGTGGCGTAGTGACAGGTGAGAGCAATAATAACAAAAGCAGCGGAAGATCCTGCAGTAGTATATTCGGTTGTTTGCGGTGGAATAGAAAAAAGCGTCCGGGCCAGTAGATCCAGAGCAAATAGGCGTTGACTTAGTTGCTTTTGCAGTTGATTTTCATCCCGATGTTGATCCAACGCAACTTACCGGTGATAGTCGCAGCACCAGGAGCTTTCAAGGGGAGCAGACATGTATAGATAGTAGCTGAAGTGGCATACCTTCCGGATCGAGGGTCCCACCCGGTAAACACCATACAGGCAAAATACCAGCAAGCAGGGGGAGGAGGCCCTTATCACTCAAGCTCAAGCATTTACTTTTCTAGTTATAGACCAACGTCTTGGGGCTAACGTGGGATCCGCTCAAGGACCTACCTACTTGGTTTAGGTAAATATCTCATGCGTTCCCCGACTGGGGAGGTCATTTTGGAGTAGAAACTATGCGCTTTTCAAAAATGGTCGGAAGAACGGGTTTAAAAAAAAAATATATATATATAATATATATTACCTTACCGGCTGGCCGGTTTTTATGCAAAAAAAAAAACAAAACGGGATTGGATTTCCACTCATAAGGAAGGAAGGTTAGATACCTTTGACAGGGTTGTATTTTTGGTTGAAATGGGATGGTGTTCAAACTCCCGAAATGCAGTCTAGACAGTGGGCCCTCCCCTTTCTGACTAGACTGACTCGGGGAAGGGTCAATCTCCTCCGGAGCATGCTGCACAGCCACTCATTTGTCCTGACTAAATAGTAGAATCTATCTCTCAGCGATTCTTTTCTCCGCCAAAAACCCCTTCCCAACCAGCCCGCCCGATTTTTTTTGTAAGATCAGCTAATTTAAAGGGGTTAATCTGGTCCGAAGTTGTCGGAACGAATCGTTTGCTTTATCAAACAAAGCTTTATTAGGGGGGTCTTGGTTGGCCCCCCTATTTTCAACCATTATAGCTGGCGTCGACCCGCTTTGCGATACGGACGAACACGAAGAAGAAGGCAGGCAGCGAAAATGCAAAAGAGAAGAGCAAAGATTCCCGACCCAGAGCATGTTATTGACTCAACCACAAAGCTGTTGAATGAAGGTAGCTTGCTTACTCTCAGCCACTAGTTAGAAGAAAATCCCTTGACTTCGCTTATGCCCTTATGCAATAAAGAAAGCAAATGAGGCGGGCTAAGATTCCATTCGAAGTAAGATAACAGGATTCGATGTTGCACCATCTTCAACTCTTCTCGGGATCCGGAGTTTTGTTTTTCGAGAAAAGGTCCCATCCTTCAATATCATGATTGGGTCGACCAGGCCAGATCATGAGTAAATAGAAAATCGAAAACGTACATAGCTGTTCCAGCTGAAATACTTGGAATAATTCTACCACTTTTACTAGGAGTAGCCTTTTTAGTGCTAGCTGAACGTAAAGTAATGGCTTTTGTGCAACGTCGAAAGGGTCCTGATGTAGTGGGATCGTTCGGATTGTTACAACCTCTAGCAGATGGTTTGAAATTGATTCTAAAAGAACCTATTTCACCAAGTAGTGCTAATTTCTCCCTTTTTAGAATGGCTCCAGTGGCTACATTTATGTTAAGTCTGGTCGCTTGGGCCGTTGTACCTTTTGATTATGGTATGGTATTGTCAGATTCGAACATAGGGCTACTTTATTTGTTTGCCATATCTTCGCTAGGTGTTTATGGAATTATTACAGCAGGTCGGTCTAGTAATTAGGGGGCGGCCGTTCGGTCGCCTATGATACTAGGACCAATAGGTCAAAAATGGGTTTGTGCCGCAGGTGTTGAACGATCTACTCTACACAGGTGTGGGCTTACAGGGCTAGGGCTCATAAACCTTTTCTTTCATTCATCAATAGGGCCCTGGTCGGTCACTTTCCGGGTCGGGATCGATAAGTAGAAGTCATAAAAAAGAAATGTTTCTCTTCGCACCTCAGATCAAGAGCTTGTCAAGCTGGCCTATATATAATATAAAGAAAAAGATTCGTTGTCTTTTAACCGGCTGTTCTTCTTTGTCAACGCTACTAAGGACCTATGGGTTCGCCTACTTGACTTATGAAAGATAATGAGAATGGGTTATTCAAAAAGGAAAAGGCGCTACTATACAAGACATTAGTAGAAGTAAGAGGCTGAGTTAGCCTAGCCTACTAATGTCTTGTATAGTAGGGTATAGTATAGTAGGCGAGCGAGTTAGCGAAGACGCTTAGGCTAATAGATAAGAGAGCGTCGGTGCGTAGCCTTCATTCTACTACGCTACGCAAAGGTTACGAAGTCACTTAGCTCGACGTTAGGAAAGTCAAGGGGGAACGCCATACCTACATAGAAGAACCGCTGTTCGCTGACTTTTTAAGGTCTAACCTTTCGCTCCCCTACTGAAAAGGGGCAAAACCGCTTCGCACCACTGATAGACTACTTAAGATTCAATTCAAAAAGGCCCTACTTAGCTTAGTTTCGAAAGCCTTTGTCATTGTCAGTCAACTAAGTAGGGCCTGAGGCCCCCTGCGAATCCGTAAATCTGAGGAGCATGCCGCAACAAAAGGATGGTCCCCTATGCATTTCATTCTTTCTGAAAAGGAAAAAATAAAAAAGTACCCCCATCATGGTGAACCTCTCCTTGTGATCGGGATGAGGTAAATGCCTCCCAGCCGGGGGGCGGATCGAATCGGAGTTTCCTTAGGTAGCCACCGACCTACAGTTATCCTTAAACTTTCGTGCTTGGTGGAGAAGAAGCGAACAAAGGTACGCTCGCTTGCTGTCTTGTTCTCTGCCGCGAACTGGGATCGCTCGCCAGCTAGGTCAGATTGGAACAACATTTTTTGAGAACATATTACCCATCTTCGGGGACAGGGGGCGGAACGACCTCTCGATCTACTTACTACAGCCCAGGAATAAAAACGTCGTCTAGGCGTTCCCTGTTGCTCCGATCCCCCCGTAGCCTAGGGCGTTGTCTGGGCCAAGAGCCATAGTTAGTTGCTGTTTCCATTTGGTTGTTTTTTTCTCGTTGTTGATACCGGCAAGACCCAGCCAGATGATGTCTGCTGGTTGGTAGTGAGAGGACTCTTAGTATCTGCATACCCAAAAGGTGGCGCTGATTTCAAAACAATCATTTTCTTTTGTTTCTTGCTTTCTCTTAGCAGCGGGAAAGGAGTCTATCTATCTGCCTAGCTTTGGTAGATTTCCCCCAACGCAATCCACAGAAATTCCACGAATCTCCTTGGTGGATAAGTCCGACGACTCAGCAGCAGTGCGGAATTGAGTTTCTCGTCTGGTGGATCTGATCTATAGTTAGGGGGCAATACATACCAAAAGGTTCGAAGAAAGAACGCGCATAAGAGTAAGAGTATATAACCAAACCACCCTTCTGTATAACCTATTCACATTAGTGAAGCGGCTGGATGCATAAGGGAAGTGCATGTTTGTGAGACCTTAGTCGGGATGCATAGGGGAGTCAACCTACGAGCACGGAAGGGCGTGGTACCGCTGCCCCTCTCTAAGTAAAGGTAAAGTCTCTCCTTCAGCTAGAATGTAAGGAAATTGAAAGAAGCGCGGAAAAGGGTCAAATGCGGTTGCTAGCATCGAAGAGAGCCGTCATCGACGATAAAGTGGGAGTTCGGACTTGGCGAACGAGCTCTTCCCGCGGGAGAGGAAAGCGGGGGCAGGAAAAATAACCATTCCGGTGGTTGATAGTAGAGGCTGGATAAAACATGGATAGGCGTGCCTTATCATCCAAAAGAAAAGGATGTAGAAACAGGAAGGGCTCGTGGGGTCGATCCCACATCTCATAGAGAGGAGGAATACCAAGGATGATAAGGGAAAACTAACTCTACAGCTTACAGGCTTTGTTTAGTCAAAAGCCCGCTTAAAGCTATAGAATTTATGGTATATTTTTTTTTTCAATTGGTAAAGGTCATCGCCGGTCGGATCCGCCGCATTAGTCTAAGGTGCTTGCTCCTTTTAGTTGGACTTAGAGAAGAGAAATGCTAGCACCTCTTTTCATCAATCTTTCTTGAGGACTCTGTCTATATCCATACGGCCTCTATAGATAGTGAAATTCTGAGTTTAAACGATCTTAGGGGTCAGAAGAGTAGGCCTGGAAAGGATTGCTAAAAGATTTTCTTAGGATGGAATTCGACTTTCATTCTATATAAGTATAAGTAGTCTTTATGCCCAGTCACTCGACTTAGAAAGAGGGTTGGTTCTCCCTCCTAGGCAAAAAGTGTACCTGCAGTTAGAACATGCATGGGCTTTTTCTAAATCGACATATCTAGGTTCTCCCAACCCAACTGGTTCCCTTTCTTTCGAAATGGCATTGCCCAAAGTCGAATCCAAGGCTTGACAGGAGAGCTTCTCTTAGCCTTAGCCCAGGAACTTCTTCTAGTTAGTAGCGATGAATTCTATGAGAATGAAGCAATAACCACTGATTGATGGGGGAGTCTTACTATTTTTACCAGTTTTCCCCAACCAAGATATCCTGCCTATCCCGAAAAGGGACTCCCTCCAAAAAGTAGCTTTTGACTAAGCATATGACGAAGGATCGGCCTTAGCTAGAGCTAAGTGGCTGGGTCAGGGTAAGTATTGAAAGCATAGGTCGACTTAATCCGGATTGGTTCATTTCGTGACTAACAGCCTATAGACTGGATGGAAATTCCCACGGAGATGATTACTAATCTAGCATCCTTAGGTTTCTTATTGAGTTAGATGGAAAAAATAGAATCCCTGGATAAACTATAGCCCTTGAGAAAGTCTTGGCTAGAGGATAATTCATTACTGTCTAAAGCATGGGAGTCAGTCCTGGTACTCATTCCTTGAAGGATAAGGTGTGTAGCCGCTGTTTATACTGGTACTGAGATTGTTCCTTTTGCTGCAGAAGAACTGATATCATCCCGGATGATTGTAACTATTGAAATGTTCCTTGCAAAGTTTAAATTTATCCTGGTTTTTTACCGGCTGGAACTACTATCCCATTAAAATGTAAGGTATCCCTAAGTGTGGCATTGCTCTCTAACCCTAACAGCGTAACCAAGTCTGTAATGCTATACAATCCACCAATATAAGCACTTTTTCAATTACCATCTGCCTCGGCTCTTGCGTATTAGTGTCAAGCAAGTTGTTTTTCTGCCCGGGTTGACATGAGATAAGCAAGTTCGCTGCTTCATTCTGGGCGGGGGTAATGCCTTTTTCCAGGGAAAGTGAATTGTAAACTGTAACGATGTGACTTGTCCCTCACTTTCTGAGTAGAAGGTTTGGCACTTTACACACTGTATAGTTGTTTGTGATTTGAGTAATGCGGTGATGTTCATGAAATCTTTATTTTCGATAACTCACTAAGAAGATAGGGCTTTACAGTTCATACTTCTTTGACAGAGTGTTATAACTATAGAATCTAATGAAAGAGATCCAGGCTTTAAGAAAAATGCATTTCAAATGTCTGCCCTAATATAATGAATTAGACATCTTTCTATCGCGGAAATAGTGGATTAAAAAGGGAATTGGCTGTTCCACACCGCATAGCTGTCAGCTAAAGTGGGAATCAAAAGTGGACTAGTTTAGGAGCCATATTCTCGAGACTTCCCTTCCCGCTTCGCTAAGGAAGCTTTTCCTTCTTCAAGTCTTCCCCGCAAGCAGTTCACCCATTAGTTCATTTGCTCGCCCGAAGCCGTAGGATTGACTAACTCCCTCCGGTCGCTTCACTGCGATCGCCTCTCTCTCTTTCACCTTCCTACGAGATAAAGAGACTTACCGTACTGTGACATTTCTCTATCTTTATTTAAGTCACTGGGATTCACTTCAGAAAGAATGTCATTGACGAATGGAAAAGGAAGATGAAGCTCTAGCCTCCGATTAAGATTACCCCTACATTCCAAGATCAGAGAATGATAAAGACTTAGCTGCCTTAGCGGAAGCATCGGATTCGGATGGTTCAGCCAAAGTGAGTTTCCCCGATCCCGACCTAGTCTTAGCACCCACGTGAGGGGATCTTTCCTGCGGAGGGCATCTTCGAGGGAGTGAGACTGAGAACCTCATGCTGGCCGTCTTATCCGCCCTAGATTAGATGATTGGTAAATGAAAAACAGGAACTTGGGTACACTTATTTTTAAGCATGCGTAGGAAAAGTTTTAGCTCCGCCTTCCTAGAGCTGTTTCAGTCTTTTCTGCTAATTGAGTCTTATCTGTCACTTGCTGCTTCTGCCCATTCTTCCTTTATAAAAATGATTTATGCAGGTACAACGAAGCATAGTCTAAAGCTTGCCTTCGCTCACGTCTTCATCTGGTCTAATTTCGGGGTTAGGAGGGATAGTTGTCACCTTTCCCAGAGCGTCAATCAGTCGGTTCCACATTTTGAGCAGAGAGGTGGGGTCAAGGGCGGCAGCATTTAAGAACAGAGTACCTGAACAGCTTACTAGTCTGACGGATGAGGATAGAATGGGCAAGGAGTGATGAACAAGAAGGAAAGAGTCTGATCAAGGTGTAGAATCTTCCCTACTGGCATTCAACCCACTACGCGGTAGTTCAGGCGAAGGTAATCAGTCTCAGGGAGTGAAATCAACCTTTTTAGCAAGGGTCTTTCATAATTCAGAAAATGATAATTTAATCATTAGCTTCTGGTGAGGATGAGTAATCTTATGAAATCAGACTGTTGCTGTTAGCTCTGGAAAATTCTTCTTCCTTAACCTGACCGCTAAGGACTGGCATTCTTTCTGCAAAAGCGGTTAGACCAGAAATGGATGCAGGCTTTGACACCTGCTCCGATGCCCGCTCCTTCGCCCCCGCATATGGAAAAGGATCTGCTCTTGCCGGGAGAACTGGTACTGACCTAACTGGCCCTATTCCTACATGACAGGAAGACCTTCTATGCCAGTCCTACTACCAGAGTACGGACCAGACAAGGAATATCTCTTACTCCAGTACTCAAAAAAAGACAAGTCACTCTTTGAATTGAGATAAGGCTATTTGAACTAGTGGAAAACTCCTTCGGACCCTTCCTTTGTCGTGGGCGTAGGAAATAAAAATCCCATGGATAAGCCTTTTCCCTATGCCCAAACCACCAGACGAGAGAATCTGTATCTGATCCTTCCTGAGAGTGAGAGGAGACAGAGTAAAATCAATCGACAACAAAAGGAGTCACTCGTGGCACACTGACTATATTCCAACTTCTCTGCATCAATGCACTCACTACCTTTCTAGCCAAGGAAAGCAAGTCAAGCAGTCTTTTCAAGAAGAAAGTCACACCGCTACTACTATTCTAACAGCTACCTATTCTCATCCGAGGAGAACGGAACCACCTTTAGAGTAGAGCTAACTGCTGCAGTTACGCCTCCAACAGATGAAATCGTACCCTCGTCTTACCGAGAACCTGAATGGGATTCGTGAACAGGAAAAGAAAAGACCTCTACTGCAATCCCACTCCACTGGCTGTTCTTCCCCCGCTCTGGAACGAAATTCGAATAGAACCAGTTCTAGTGAGCAACGAAACGGATTTCATCACGGTTCAGAAACCTTCTTTCAAGTTGGCTATGCGCCCGGATCTTGACCACCTTAAGCCAAGTCGATAGAAAGAAGGTCAAAGACCTAGAATTTCTTTTTCTCCACGGCTTCACGCTTTCGAAGCTTCGGCTTGACCGCCTGCTCAATCAAAACCGGGACTTTCTGCAATCAGTTCCCATTCACCCTTGCCTACATCGCAAGAAAAAAAGAAAGAAAAAAAGTATTCTCCCTTTAGAAATGCGGTTACTTGAAGCAGCCACATATAGCGTATATAAGAGAACAGAACTGCTGCAGTCCCCATAAAACATAAAAGAAGAAAGGTCTTTGCGGATCGTACCGTAGAAAGCGACTTGAATCATCTAGGACTATATAAAAATATCTTTTTTCCTTTTTCCATAGTAGAATATAGCTCTACTATATAAAGATATTATATATTATAGAATAGTAACATAGTAACTGAGTATGCGTTCTTCTCTATTTATAATTCCTATCAATTAAAGAAATAGCATCCCTCTCCTTTCAAAAAAGCCTTTACGGTGACACAAATGAGCCCGAAAGAAAGGGGGGGATATTCTCTGCTCTGAGAATAAACCCATGTTACAGGGATCGACTGCTCTGACCTTCGCGCGGTATAACTTGAATATCTCTCTGTACAGAGCTTTAATGCTGGTGCCGTTTGTTTCTAATGAAACTAGACTCAAAATGGAATCTGTACATATAAGGTATGTCTCCTAATTCTTTCTGGATAATTTATAGTAAATTTTTAAAGTTACGAAAGGGAACCCAGAAACCGTTCTGGCCCTGTCTCACAATAGCTTTAATATCTCTTAACATGTAACTCCTATGACCATTTCGTTTCTTCCATATGAAAATAGACTCATCAATGTTCATTTACATAGCTGATTCACTATTTAATACCATTCCTACAAATTTTGGTGATTTTTCACATTCACGTTACTGCAGCTGGCAGCATCTGTTTTTAAGGTAGGTCTTACCTATTTTGTAGTCTCCATGAACCAACTAGTCTTGCCTTACATAGGTCCACATATGATCATTTTAACCATGCCAATGGCTGATCATGTGACCAACATTCCCATTTCCAATTCATAGTCACATCATGACACCATATATATATATACAAACCGCAAATAGTTTAAGTTGATACTTCACTATTACGAGCCATTTTCGCATGGCCGTACACATATACATCATAACATATTTAAACCAACAAGGGTAGTCCTATACATGCCATTTCAAGTTCAACCAAGAATTTATACCAAAATGGGGGCTTGATAGTGTGGATGACTTGACTTCAACGATCCCGAATCCGATTGCTATCGGCGAAATCTAGAAAGCGAGAGCCAAAGCGGCGGAGTAAGCATTTTTATGCTTAGTAAGTCTCAAGGAATATAATCAACTCTAATTACAGCAATACATTCACATAGTTAAATGCATCATTTCATTAATGCACATTCACATAATCATACTTACTTCACCATCCCAACTCTTATGTTCATACACAAATAACGGCTTCATTAAGGCCGATAACTCGTTCCATCATAGGAGCGGATATTCACACGCTCTTACTCCTAGCGCGCAAAGCACACACCGCACTTACCTTGTCATTGGGAAATTTCACAAGTGCATTAGCTGAAATTTTCCAGCAAGCTTATAATTTTCAAATCACATACCTTGAGTTTAACCGGATGTCGCTACTCGATCAATCGCCCGGGACATAGCCGGTTATGGTAACCCGCACCAAGGCCTCACGGGACTTAACCCGGATATCACGATTTGCACAAATGCCTTGGTCTTAGCCGGATAGAATGACTTCGCACGAATGCCTTGGTCTTAGCCGGATGTAGCCACTAGCACAATTGCCTTGGTCTTAACCCGGTTATAATTTCCAGCATAATTGTCTTGAGGCTTAGCCGGATATCATTCAATTTCTCATGCACACATACATCAATAATCATTGGACATACATATTTATTTTCGTTACTAAGGCTCAAACACAATTATAATCACTAACATAATCGCCGGGACTTAGCCGGGTATCATTCGAATACTCATACATAAATCAATAATCAATACATCCATATTTCATTCCACATAATTCAAGTAAGGTCACTTCTTGAGGACTTACCTCGGATGTTGTCGAACGGCTTTTACGGCTATTCGATTACTTTTTCCTTCCCCTTGTCCAATTGTGGCCCTCTTAGCTCTTGAGCTAATTCAAACAAATTCAATTTATCAAAACCTCATTGTGCTAGCTTATGGCGAATATGACAAGGAATTTAAATGGTCATATGGCCACCCTTTAGCTTGAATACACAATGGTCATGCACATTTTATACTACATCAAGCAATTCAATACAATTTATTCGAGCATCAAGGAAAAGCTAAGGCCTTCAATAGGCTACCCAAGGCCGAATATACTTGTCCATGTTGAGGCCAATTATGCACTTAATACCACACAAAAACAGCATGCATTTTACTAGTTAATGCTTTGCATATTGTAGCTCAAAACTTACAATATAGCATCAAGCACTCATATGTGTGCTAGGCGAATGTGCTTACAATTTCACAATTATTCTTCAACATCTTCTTCTTTAAACAAACTTATTCATCACTTCCTTCATAACCAAAACATCATGTGCAAACATATATATACATATATGAGCATGGCGAATTTCAAGGTGTCCATAGCCATCCAAAACACAAATTTTAACTAACATGCAAGAAGCATGAACCATGCTCATGAATGCATCATGGCGAATATGACAATCATGCTCCTTTTCAACTTCAATCATGATAAAACAAAAGAAAGCTCAAAATCTTACTCAAGAGTAGACAATCCATCATTGCATGCATCATCATCAAGCTTCACACTTAGCATGCAATGGCTTTATCACCATAACAACTTTGGCCAAATACCATTTCCATGGCTTAACAAAGATTTGAGCCATGGCTAACATGCACATCAAGTTAGCAACCAAAACATGCATGAAACTCCTAACACAACCTCATACATACCTTAATCTTGATGCAAACTTAGCCAAATCTCCTTCTAGATCTCTTCCAAACCAAGCATGAAGCAAAAATCCTCCTTCTTCCTTAGTTTTGGCTCAAAGAAAGGATGAACAAAATTTTTTCTTTCCTTCTCTACAACTCACGGCAATGGGGGGATTACCACACTCACCCACATTTTTTTTTCATTTTTTTTATCACCCATACACCTTTGTTTATTATTTCACCCTAATGCACCAACAAAACATGTTTCATGACATGTTTAGCCCATCCTCCCTTGTCATGGCCGCCACCACCTATAAAAGGGGAATTTGACATGCAAGTCCATTATTTTGCATGCATGCTTTAATTAGTCATCACACATTTCCTATCATACTTTCAAAGTTCATTACTAAGTCCTTTCTTGTGGAATTCACCCTTATAACACTAAATCAATCATCATAAAATGTCATACATGAGCACACACATATTATAGGCATCAAAATAAATTTTAATTATTTTTATGCCTCGATTTTGTGGTCCCGAGACCACCTTCCGACTAGGGTCAATTTTGGGCTGTCACAATTCTCCCCACTTAAGAAATTTTCGTCCCGAAAATCTTACCGTAAATAGGTTTGGATATCGCTCTTTCATAGAGTTCTCGGTCTCCCAAGTAGCTTCTTCTATCCCGTGCTTGAGCCATAACACTTTTACTAGCGGAACCCGCTTGTTTCACAACTCTTTCACTTCGTGATAGGATACGAATCGGTTCTTCCTCATAACTCATATTAGCTTGAATTTCAATTTCGATGGACTAATCACGTGCGATGGATCGGATCTATAGTGTCGAAGCATCGAAGCGTGAAAGACATCGTGAACCTTTTCGAGTTCGGGGCAAAATCAAACGATATGCCTTTGGATCGACTCGCTCGGATATCTCATATGGCCCAACGAACCTCGGGCTCAACTTGCCCTTACGGTAGAATCGAGTATCTTTTTCCAAGGCGATACATTGAGAAACACTTTATCACCCACGATACTCGATATCCTTACGCTTGAGTTCGCGTCACGACTTCGACGATCGGAGGCTATCTTGAGACTTTCACGGATTACTTTCACTTTCATTCAAAGCATCCCTAATCAAATCCACCGAAAATCTTGCTTTCACCGAGCTCGGTCCAAAACAATGGTGTACGGCATTTACGACCGTACAAGGCCTCGTAGGTGCCATCTTAATACTTGATTGAAAGTTGTTGTTGTGGCGAATTCAATCAACGGCAAATACCGTTCCCATAAACCACTAAACTCGAGGACGCAACATCTTAACATATCCTCAAGTATCCGAATTATCCGCTCGGATTGACCATCGGTTTGGGGTGAAAAGCGGTCTTGAAATGCAACTTAGTACCCAAAGCTTCTTGCAACTTTTTCCAAAATCGCGAGGTAAATCTCGGATCTCTATCCGACACGATGGAAATAGGCACCCGTGTAATCTCACAACCGAGAAACGTACAATTCAGCTAATTTGTCAATTGAAAAATCCGTGCGTCGGGGACAAAGTGGGCCGACTTAGTCAATCGATCTACCACGACCCAAACCGCATCCTTCTTACTTGCGACAATGGCGGCCGGATACAAAGTCCATTGTGACTCGATCCCATTTCCACTCGGGTATCGTGATTGGTGAAGTAATCCTGAAGGCACTGATGTTCCGCTTTCACTTGTTGACATATTAAACATCTCAAACAAAGTCGGAGATGTCTCGCTTCATACCATGCCACCAAACCGACGTTTCAAATCATTGTACATCTTCGTACTCCCGGGTGGATTGCCATTCGGCTACAATGGGCTTCATTGAATTATCGAAATGAGTTCAATTCTTTGGAACACATGACGACTTTGAACCTCAAACAATCGTCATCATCGATTTGAAACTCGAATCCTTGTTCGAACACACTCGGCCCGTTTTGCGACCAACTCGTCGTCGACTTTCTCGAGCTTCTCGAATTTAATGTATCAATAGTGGTTTGGCTTTCAATTCAGCCACTAACACACTATCGGATCGAATGCACAAGTGCACGTTCATCGCTCGTAAAGCGAATATTGATTTACGACTCAAGGCATCCGCAACCACATTCGCCTTTCCGGGTGATAGTCAATGACCAGCTCGTAATCCTTTAACAGCTCGAGCCAACGTCTTTGTCGCAGATTTAAGTCTCTTTGGATCATCAAATATTTGAGACTTTTGTGATCCGAGTATACATGGCACCTTTCACCAAATAAGTAATGTCGCCAAATCTTTAAAGCGAATACGATGGCGCCAATTTGAGATCATGAGTCGGATAATTTTTCTCATGTGGCTTTAATTGCCTCGACGATAGGCCACAACTCGACCTTCTTGCATTAATCGCAACCTAACCCAAGTAGAGAGGCGTCGCTATAGATGACAAACTCTTTCTTGGGACTCGGGTTGCACTAGAATTGGGGCTTCAGTCAAATAAGTTTTCAGATTGATCGAAACTTTTTGGCATTTCTCCGTCCATTCGAACTTAACATCCTTTTGGAGTAGCCGTCATCGGCGTGGCTATCGTTGAGAAGCCTTTTACAAATCGTCGGTAATAACCAAGCAAGCCCCAAAAAGCTCGAACCTCGTAATATTTCTGAGGCTTCCAATTAAGTATGGCTGAAATTTTATTGGTCGACTCGAATACCGATCACGAGATACCACATGACCCAAGAAGCTAACCTCTCTTAACCGAACTCACACTTCTTGAACTTAGCATATAATTGCTTATCCCGTAAAATTTGCGGCACTAACCGCGGTGTTCAAAGATGTTCGGTCTCATTTCTTGAATAGACCAAGATGTCATCAATGAACACGACTACGAATCGATCCAAATATGGTCTAAAGATCCGATTCATTAAATCCATAAATACCGCGAGGGCATTAGTGAGCCCAAAGCGGCATCACTAGGAACTCATAGTGACCATATCTCGTTCAAGGCGGTCTTGGGTGCGTCCGAATCTCGGATTCGCAATTGATAATAGCCCGATCTCAAATCTATTTTTGAGAACACCGAGGCTCCTTTAGTTGATCGAACAAGTCATCGATACGTGGCAACGGATATTTGTTCTTTATTGTCGCTTTATTAAGTCGACGATAATCGATGCAATTGCATGGTTCCATCCTTCTTTTCACGAACAACTTGGCGCACCCAAAGCGAAAAACTCGGGCGAGCAAAACCTCTATCCACCAATTCTTGCAACCGAGCTTCCAACTCCTTTAATTCCGTTGGTGCCATACGATACGGAGCTATCGAAATTGGAGTGGTACCGGTACCAATTCGATGCCAAATTCTATTTCCGAGCAGTGGTAAACCGGCAATTCTTGAGGAAAACATCCGGTATTCACAAACCACGCATACGATTCGGGTTTCTTTTTCGATTCCTTGTCATCGAAAGCACGTCGCAAGGTACGCCGCACTCTTTTCTTACATATTTTCGGCCAACATTGCGATATTACGGTGGCAACCCCTTTAAGTCCGTAGACTTAACCCGAATTATCTCGTTATTCGCGTACCTCAAATCGATAGTCTTGCTTTTGCAATTTACGACCGCATCGTGCATGGTCAACCCATCCAAACCAAGAATAACGTCGAATTCATCGAGCGGCAAAAGCATCAAGTCCACCGGAAACAAGAACCTCGGAACACTAGGGGACTTTTCTTGCACACTTTGTTGACAAGCACGTAATGACCCAAGGGTTTGACACCGAATTACAAACTCGAGAGACTCAATAGGCAAAGTCTTCTTTGGATGCTAAGGTTTCACATATATAAGATTGAGTAGAACCGGGGTCAATCAAAGCAATCACATTAGTATTGAAAAGAGTGAAAGCACCGTAATGACATCCGAGAGGCAAGCATCCTCACAGGCGTCTTGGCGATGGCATAAGTCCTCGCAGAGCACGAGCCTCGAGATCGATGGTAGCATCTCTAGATCCTCTCGACCGCCATCGACATTGCCCATATTTCTAGGTGGCCTACCTCGGCGATGGTAGCACCGAGTTTCCACTCGACTCACATTCTGCTCAAGCATCCTCGGGCAATCCTTCCTAAAGTGGTCGGCCGATCCACACTTATAGCGAGAGCGATCACGAAACCAACAGCTCCCGAATGCCATTTGCCACAATGTTGACACTCCGCCTCTCTCGGCGATCATTTCCACCATGGCGATCGAAGTGACTCGTGTGGTCACAGGGGTCGATCGCGTCCTCGTCTAGAAAAGCCCAAAGCGCCTCTAGGGCAGTTCACATCATCTCGAAATCTCTTGATTGCTGTTGAAGAGACTTTCTCGAGGACCTCTTCGAATTCTCCGGTTCCCACATCAGCTTTTTGTTTCTCCTTTCTAAGCTCTTCGACTTTACAAGCTCGCTCAACAAGTACTACGATCTCGTATTTCGAGAATGCCAACGAACATCCTTATATCATCATTCAGCCCATCCTCGAAGCGTTTACATAATAGCCGGACGAAATGCATTCTCGCGTGTATCGGCTAAGCCTCACAATTTTTCGTTCATAGTCGATGGCGACATAGAACCTTGCTTAAGATCAAGAAATTCCTTCGCTTTTGGTCGATGAATCTCGGTGATATACTTTTCCTTTTTTTCCGAACTTGGTTTGAAAGAATTCCCAAGTCACTTGCTCTCTAGGTACCACGAAGTCGAGTACTCCACCAATAGTAGGTGGAATCACGTAGCAAGGAGATGGTACACTTTAAGCACTCATCGGTGTACAAGATAGCTCATCGAGCACCGGATAGTGTTGTCCAACCAAAATTCAGCTCGTTCGGCATCATCATCATCCGTAGCTTTAAATTCAGTGGCCCCATGTTTTGAATCCTATCGATTGGGGCTTACTTGACCTTATTTGGTCGATTACGGAGGTATTGTAGGTGTGGGGTTGCATTTGTCGGGAATGGAGGTTGTGGGACAGCCGTGTTAGTTCGAATGTATTGATTAAACCATTCGTTCATCACACTATAAAAGGCTTGCCTAGCCTCATCATTCGGATTGCTGGCCATAGGTTGAGAGTCCCATGGCGCTGTCCCTTGTGCAGGAGCAGCGCCACACTCTCCACATCATCAGCTATTGCTCGGTTGGGATCGGGATCCATTGCTATAAACAAACTCAAAGTCAAATTGTCGAAATCACCACACTATCGATTCATCATTTAATGGCATGTATAGCTAGACCCCAAACACCTCACGGTAGTCCTAGAATCGACTAAACCGTGGCTCGATACCAATAAAATTGTAACACCCGAACCCGAGACCATCGCCGATTGTCGGACACGAGGGTTAGCAAGCCAAGTTCACTTGTTTTGCCCATCCATTGGACATTTCCAGTCAGGCTGGAAAAACTGCGTCACTGTCGCCTTTAAAATCATATCTCGAGTTTCAAAACTCGGAAACTGGTTTTGTAAATTTTCCTGAATTTAGACTCATATATCCATCCATGGATTTATTTCTAGAATTTTGGTCGGGCCAATTGGTACAGTTTATTAGTTAAAGTCACCCATGTTACAGGGATCGACTGCTCTGACCTTCGCGTGGTATAACTTGAATATCTCTCTGTACAGGGCTTTAATGCTGGTGCCGTTTGTTTCTAATGAAACTAGACTCAAAATGGAATCTGTACATATAAGGTATGTCTCCTAATTCTTTCTGGATAATTTATAGTAAATTTTTAAAGTTACAACAGGGAACCCAGAAACCGTTCTGGCCCTGTCTCACAATAGCTTTAATATCTCTTAACATGTAACTCCTATGACCATTTCGTTTCTTCCATATGAAAATAGACTCATCAATGTTCATTTACATAGCTGATTCACTATTTAATACCATTCCTACAAATTTTGGTGATTTTTCACATTCACGTTACTGCAGCTGGCAGCATCTGTTTTAAGGTAGGTCTTACCTATTTTGTAGTCTCCATGAACCAACTAGTCTTGCCTTACATAGGTCCACATATGATCATTTTAACCATGCCAATGGCTGATCATGTGACCAACATTCCCATTTCAATTCATAGTCACATCATGACACCATATATATATATACAAACCGCAAATAGTTTAAGTTGATACTTCACTATTACGAGCCATTTTCGCATGGCCGTACACATATACATCATAACATATTTAAACCAACAAGGGATAGTCCTATACATGCCATTTCAAGTTCAACCAAGAATTTATACCAAAATGGGGGCTTGATAGTGTGGATGACTTGACTTCAACGATCCGAATCCGATTGCTATCGGCGAAATCTAGAAAAGCGAGAGCCAAAGCAATGGAGTAAGCATTTTTATGCTTAGTAAGTCTCAAGGAATATAATCAACTCTAATTACAGCAATACATTCACATAGTTAAATGCATCATTTCATTAATGCACATTCACATAATCATACTTACTTCACCATCCCAACTCTTATGTTCATACACAAATAACGGCTTCATTAAGGCCGATAACCCGTTCCATCATAGGAGCGGATATTCACACGCTCTTACTCCTAGCGCATAAAGCACACACCGCACTTACCTTGTCATTGGGAAATTTCACAAGTGCATTAGCTGAAATTTTCCAGCAAGCTTATAATTTTCAAATCACATACCTTGAGTTTAACCGGATGTCGCTACTCGATCAATCGCCTTGGGACATAGCCGGTTATGGTAACCCGCACCAAGGCCTCACGGGACTTAACCCGGATATCACGATTTGCACAAATGCCTTGGTCTTAGCCGGATAGAATGACTTCGCACGAATGCCTTGGTCTTAGCCGGATGTAGCCACTAGCACAATTGCCTTGGTCTTAACCCGGTTATAATTTCCAGCATAATTGTCTTGGGGCTTAGCCGGATATCATTCAATTTCTCATGCACACATACATCAATAATCATTGGACATACATATTTATTTTCGTTACTAAGGCTCAAACACAATTATAATCACTAACATAATCGCTTCGGGACTTAGCCCGGGTATCATTGAATACTCATACATAAATCAATAATCAATACATCCATATTTCATTCCACATAATTCAAGTAAGGTCACTTCTTGAGGACTTACCTCGGATGTTGTCGAGCGGCTTTTACGGCTATTCGATTACTTTTTCCTTCCCTTGTCCAATTGTGGCCCTCTTAGCTCTTGAGCTAATTCAAACAAATTCAATTTATCAAAACCTCATTGTGCTAGCTTATGGCGAATATGACAAGGAATTTAAATGGTCATATGGCCACCCTTTAGCTTGAATACACAATGGTCATGCACATTTTATACTACATCAAGCAATTCAATACAATTTATTCGAGCATCAAGGAAAAGCTAAGGCCTTCAATAGGCTACCCAAGGCGAATATACTTGTCCATGTTGAGGCCAATTATGCACTTAATACCACACAAAAACAGCATGCATTTTACTAGTTAATGCTTTGCATATTGTAGCTCAAAACTTACAATATAGCATCAAGCACTCATATGTGTGCTAGGCGAATGTGCTTACAATTTCACAATTATTCTTCAACATCTTCTTCTTTAAACAAACTTATTCATCACTTCCTTCATAACCAAAACATCATGTGCAAACATATATATACATATATGAGCATGGCGAATTTCAAGGTGTCCATAGCCATCCAAAACACAAATTTTAACTAACATGCAAGAAGCATGAACCATGCTCATGAATGCATCATGGCGAATATGACAATCATGCTCCTTTTCAACTTCAATCATGATAAAACAAAAGAAAGCTCAAAATCTTACTCAAGAGTAGACAATCCATCATTGCATGCATCATCATCAAGCTTCACACTTAGCATGCAATGGCTTTATCACCATAACAACTTTGGCCAAATACCATTTCCATGGCTTAACAAAGATTTGAGCCATGGCTAACATGCACATCAAGTTAGCAACCAAAACATGCATGAAACTCCTAACACAACCTCATACATACCTTAATCTTGATGCAAACTTAGCCAAATCTCCTTCTAGATCTCTTCCAAACCAAGCATGAAGCAAAAATCCTCCTTCTTCCTTAGTTTTGGCTCAAAGAAAGGATGAACAAAATTTTTTCTTTCCTTCTCTACAACTCACGGCAATGGGGGGATTACCACACTCACCCACATTTTTTTTCATTTTTTTATCACCCATACACCTTTGTTTATTATTTCACCCTAATGCACCAACAAAACATGTTTCATGACATGTTTAGCCCATCCTCCTTGTCATGGCCGGCCACCACCTATAAAGGGGAATTTGACATGCAAGTCCATTATTTTGCATGCATGCTTTAATTAGTCATCACACATTTCCTATCATACTTTCAAAGTTCATTACTAAGTCCTTTCTTGTGGAATTCACCCTTATAACACTAAATCAATCATCATAAAATGTCATACATGAGCACACACATATTATAGGCATCAAAATAAATTTTTAATTATTTTTATGCCTCGGTTTTGTGGTCCCGAGACCACCTTCCGACTAGGGTCAATTTTGGGCTGTCACAATAATATTATTATTATATTCCGAAACGAAAGAATCAGCCTGACAAGCCTATGATAGAAGAATAATGGAGAACATGTAACGCAGCAAATAAGGATTTTTGGAGCAGCGGAATGGAAGATTCTAAAGCCATTCTTCAGCTTTCGCGGGGTACAAGAGAGGAGATCATTCCATCCATAACTTTCTCTACGATGAGTTTTCTATTATAATTATAGTTCAAGCATAGCTGGAAAAAGGAATAAATACGAAGGAAGTGAGAGGGTCGACTATAGGTCTGTCTGTAAAGCCTGACGGTCGAGTATTGAGGTAGCGGTTTAGTCTTTGGGAGGAATTCAATCTCATGTACATATAATAAAGGAGCGACTGAAAGAGTTAGCAAGGTGGTAAGCTTTTGGTATAGCACAGCCAATTACATTTTGAAAGAAAAGAATCGATCGAAGCCAATCAAGCCAAATATATATCATATACCTCAACCTTTTTTCGCTGAAAGAGAGGTGAAAAAGAAGGGATGCTCTCTTCCCAGCCAGTATTCTATTCCCCCAACAGCGGAACAAACTTCAAGTTTTCCTGGTGGAAACGAAGCAACCTTTGCTCCTTGATTCACTGGACTTGCTTTGCTCCAAGGAAGAAATAGTGACAGTAAATAGCTTACGATGCAAGACACATTTCCAAGTATTCATCGAGGGGAAGGTGCTAAATAGCTTCTAGCTAGGCCTTCCGTCCGTTTCGAAAAAGCTGGGCTAATCCTAAAGCAGAAGGAGAAATTGGGATATAATAGAAAAACTTATAATATCCAAAAGTTCTTGGTACTTTGTTTGCTTAAGCTTAAGACCCCTCGTTAGCATAGCACATAGCAGGAGGTCGTTGCAAGAAAGCAGATTCTTATGACTTATCCTGCTTCACCCTCCCTTAATGCAAAGGGAAAGCCCTCTTGTCGATGTACGTTCTGGTCCTAAAGGATTTAGATAGGCGGGAGCTCTCTTCTTTCTTCACCGCAACCTTTAGGAGATTCGATTGCTATTTTCAGCTCAAAACTAGATAGCTATTCCTCATTTAGCATTTAGATAGGAAAGAGAATGGCCGCTTTCAACAAGGTCTGGAAGCCCAGGTTATCCCACCAATATTCCCCAAACATTTTATTTTCTCGCGAAAGAGGTTCATACTCATTAAGGAATTTCTCATCTTTGATTTGATGTTGGGATCAGATATCCCACAACCCCTTTAGTTTAGACTGAAATCTTTGTCTTTTTGAGCGGCAAAGCGAAGAGAAAGCAAGGGAACAAATAGTACTGGTAAGTTTGAAAGCCCCCTATGCGGAAAAGCTCTTATAACGAATAGTGAGAACTGCGCCCAAAGCGAGTTCTGAAGAAAGATTTCAGACCATCAGTCTAAATAGCAGTATGTAGTAGTTGTAGTCCGTCTGCCAGTATCCGTATTTGTCCCTGCTTTTGCTGCCCAAGGCGCAACTCAAATTTTAAGGTTTATAGACCATTACAGTCACTCTGTAGAAGTACGGATCAGAGAGAGTTTGTTCACGAGCCGTAAAGTAAGTAGCTCGGACCAGCGGAAGAATTGAAGGAAGGCAGTTTGCTGCTCTTCTTGCTCAAAGACACAGGCATAGCATAGAGCTGACTGAGTCAAAGGTTCTAAGGAGTTCCTTGCTCTGATTAGTTTATCCCGCCTGCACTTCAGAATAAATCGGGATAGCGAGCCTCACAAGATCCTTTATTAAGGAAAGAAATAAGTGATTTCATCAGAATGAACGGGCAATTTAGGTTAGGGTTCAAAGGTTATTATAAAAGCCCGAGTAGTTGATCTAATAGTTATAAAATAGCGAATGAACAATCATTCACAAATAGACGAGGAATTCGTCGTTGAACAACCATCACGATTGGAACATCTTTCTTCCTGAATCTCATCGGATCAATCGGTCAGGCGGGAACCCAGCCCAGAAGATGAATTAGAGTTAGTTAGCCAGCTAAATATTTAGCAGGTAAAGTAGGAGTCCCATATATAAGAACCTTTCACCCCTTTTCTACGACTACTAGTACGTAGTAGGGAATCGTCAACCACCCCTTTCCCAAGGGGAAAAGAAGGAGTTCTCGGTGTGGTCTCTGTCCTTCTTTGTTAGAAGCAACTTCAGGATCAACAGCGTTGAACAGACCGATAAAGATGTGGATCTTTCTATAAAGCATAGGACATCAAAAAGCATAAACTGAAACCATTCCACGTGCGGCCTTCGCCGAAGACGAAGGAAAGAAAGTAAAGGAAAGGTGTAACGCCCCACACCCGAGACCGTTGCCGGAGTCGAACACGAGGTATTAACGAACTTAATTCATTTATTTACACAGTTCATTTTAAAATTTCGAGACAAGTGGCTAACTGCATCACTGTCACCTTAAAATCATATCTCGAGTTCCAAAACTCGAAAACTGATTCCGTAAATTTTCCTGAAACTAGACTCATATATCCATCTACATATTTTTTCTAGAATTTTGGTGGGGCCAATTAGTACAGTTTATTAGTTAAAGTCTCCCTGTTTCAGGGTTTGACTACTCGACCTTCATGCATTACGACTTAGATATCTCCTTTACAGGATTCAATACATATGCCGTTTGTTTCTAATGAAACTAGACTCAAAAGGAATCTGTACATATGAAGCATGACTTTTAATTATATCTGGTTAATTTATGGTAAATTTCAAAGTCGAACAGGGGATCCAGAACTGTTCCGCCCTGTTTCACGAAAACTTAAACATCTCATAAAATAAGGCTCATATGGTCATTTTGCTTCTTCCATATGAAAATAGACTCATCAAGGTTCATAACTGGCTTAGCAAACCTTAATTTAACATATAATTGTTCATAACACAATTAAAGCATCCTCTCCATTCCATCAATTCAAAACACATACATTGCCCAATAATATCCAAAATCATATTCGGCCTTAGTACTCAACTTGCTAGCCGATTTTTCTCCATCTAGCAACTAACGCACATATGTGCTCATTTGTTAGACTCTACTTCACCTAACTACCAATTTTTTTTTCTTTTCATCCAAATAACATGAACAACAACCATTTCTTGAACATTTTCTCTTAACCGATTTCTCATGTTACCAACAAGATTCAAAATTTGGACATGGGCTAAGCAAGGAGCTTAATGACTAACTCAAAAAAATGCTAGAAATCCAAGAATCATCCTTGAACTTACCTTGATTTAGCTAACCACCATAGCTGAATTTTTCCAAGCTTGTTCTCTCCTAGTCACGGCAATGAGGAGCAAAGAGGAAAACTTTGGTTTCTCCTCCCATTTACCACATGTTTTATTATTCTTAATTCCTTATTTTATTTTGTAAACTAATAATGCTAATAGAAAATACATATTATCATCAATGACCCATACCATGGTCGGCCACTACTTATTATAAATGGAAATTTGACATGCAAACCCATCATTTTTATAACATGCATTAATAGGTCCTTATAGATTAACCTATCACCTTTTAAAAGTGTCACACATAAGTCCTATTAATTAAATTCACATGCAATCGACTAAATCGAAGCTTAAAACTTTCACACATTCATATTCACATATTTTAGACAATAAATATCATATTCAAATACTTCGGTGACTCGGTTTAGCGATCCCGAAACCACTTTCCGACTAGGGTCAATTTAGGGCTGTCATAACTCTCCCCCACTTAAGAAATTTTCGTCCCCGAAAATCTTACCGGTAAATAGGTTTGGGTATCGTTCTTTCATAAAGTTCTCGGTTTCCCAAGTAGCTTCTTCGATCCCATGTTTGAGCCATAACACCTTTACTAACGGAACCCTCTTGTTTCGCAACTCTTTCACTTCACGAGCTAGGATGCAAATCGGTTCTTCTTCATAACTCATATCGGCTTGAATTTCAACCTCGGAGGGATTTATTATGTGCGAAGGATCAGATCTGTAACGTCGAAGTATTGAGACATGAAAAACGTTGTGAATCTTCTCGAGGTCAGGGGGTAAAATCAATCTATATGCCACTGGGCCAACTCGTTCGGATATTTCATATGGCCCTATGAACCTCGGACTCAGTTTGCCCTTATGGCCAAATCGAGTATCTTTTCCAAGGTGAAACTTTAAGAAACACTTTGTCTCCCACGATACTCAATATCTCTTCATTTTAAATCCAGAGACGATCGATCTTGCCTTGGACTTTCACGAATTATTTTACTTTCGCTCGGCATTTTTAATCAAATCAACTCGAAAATTTTACTTTCACCGAGCTCGGTCCAAAACAATGGTGTACGGCATTTACGACCGTACAAAGCCTCGTAAGGCGCCATCTTAGTACTTGATTGAAAACTATTGTTGTAAGCAAATTCAATCAAAGGTAAATACCGCTCCCATGAACCACTAAACTCAAGGATGCAACATCTCAACATATCCTCAAGTATCTGAATTATCCGCTCGGATTGACCATCAGTTTGTGGATGAAAAGCGGTGCTAAAATGCAACTTGGTACTCAAAGCTTCTTGCAATTTCTTCCAAAATTGCGAGGTAAACCTCGGATCTCTATCCGACACAATAGAAATAGGTACCCCGTGTAATCTTACAATCTGAGAAACATACAATTCAGCTAGTTTATCCAATGAAAAATCCGTACATACGGGGATAAAGTGAGCCGACTTAGTCAGTCTATCAACAACAACCCAAATCGCATCTTTCTTACTTGCCGACAATGGCAACCCAGATACAAAATCCATCGTGACTCGATCCCATTTCCATTCAGGTATCATGATAGGCTGAAGTAAACCTGTAGGTACTTGATGTTCCGCTTTCACTTGTTGACATATTAAACACCTCGAAACAAAATCGGAAATGTCTCGTTTCATACCATGCCACCAAAATTGACGTCTCAGATCATTGTACACTTTCGTACTCCCCGGGTGAATTGACATTCGGCTACAATGAGCTTCGTTCAAAATCATCGAAATAAGTTCTGAATTTCTTGGAACACACAAACGACTTCTAAACCTCAAACAATCGTCATCATCAATTTGGAACTCTGGTTCCATATTCGAAACGCATTCAGCTCGTTTTGTAACCAATTCATCATCGACTTTCTGAGCTTCACGAATTTGGTGAATCAACAATGGTTTGGCCTTTAATTCTGCTACTAACACATTGTTAGATAGAATAGATAGGTGTACATTCATCGCTCGTAAAGCAAACAGTGATTTATGACTTAAAGCATCCGCAACCACATTAGCTTTTCCCGGGTGATAGTCAATGACAAGCTCATAATCTTTTAACAACTCGAGCCAACGTCTTTGTCGCAGATTCAAGTCTCTTTGAGTCATCAAATATTTGAGACTTTTGTGATCCAAATATACATGACACTTCTCACCAAATAAGTAATGTCGCCATATTTTCAAAGCGAATATGATGGCAGCTAGTTCGAGATCATGGGTTGGATAATTTTTCTCATGTGGCTTCAATTGTCTCGACGCATAAGCTACAACTCGACCTTCTTGCATCAATACACAACCCAACCCAAGTAAGGATGCGTCATTTGTAAATGACAAACTCTTTGCTCGATTCAGCTGCACTAGCACCGAGCTTCGGTCAAGTAAGTTTTAGTTGATCGAAACTTTTCTGACATTTTTCTGACCATTCAAACTTAACATCTTTCTGAAGTAGCTTCATCATTGGTGTGGCTATCATCGAGAAACCCTTTACAAACCGTCTGTAATAACCGGCAAGTCCCAAAAAGCTCTGAACCTCAGTAATATTTCTCGGGGGCTTCCAGTTAAGTATGGCTAAAATTTTGCTCGGATCAACTCGAATACCCGATGCAGATACCACATGTCCCAAAAAGCTAACTTCTCTCAACCAGAACTCACATTTACTGAACTTAGCATATAACTGCTTATCCCGTAAAACCTGCAACACTAACCCTAGGTGTTCAGCATGATCGGTTTCATTTCTCGAATAGACCAAAATATCATCAATAAACACAACTACAAACCGATCCAAAAACGGTCTGAAGATCCGATTCATCAAATCCATAAATACCGCTGGGGCATTAGTGAGCCCAAACGGTATCACTAAGAACTCGTAGTAACCATATCTCGTTCTAAAAGCAGTTTTGGGTATATCCGAATCCCGAATTCGCAACTGATAATAACCCGATCTCAAATCTATCTTTGAAAACACTGAGGCTCCCTTTAGTTGATCAAACAAATCATCAATACGCTGATAGCGGATATTTATTCTTTCTTGTCACTTTATTCGGTGACGATAGTCGATGCACAACCTCATGGTTCCGTCCTTCTTTTTCACAAACAATCTTGGTGCACCCCAAGGTGAAAAACTCGGTCGAGCAAAACCTCTATCCGTCAACTCTTGCAACCGAGTTTTCGGTTCTTTTAATTCGTTGGTGCCATACGATCACGGAGCTATCGAAATCGATGTAGTCCGGTACAAGTTCGATGCCAAACTCTACCTCCCGAGCGGGTGGTAACCCGATAATTCTTGGAAAAACATCCGGATATTCACAAACCACCGGTACCGATTCAAGTTTCTTTCCGATTTTTCATTATCAAGCACGTATGCAAGATACGCTACACCCCTTTCTCACATATTTTTGAGCTAACGTCGAGGATATTATTGTTGGCAATCCATTCAAGACATGAGACTCAACTCGGATTATCTCATTATTTGTACACCTCAAATCAATAGTCTTGCTTTTGCAATTCACAACCGCATCATGCACGGTCAACCAATCCAAACCGAGAATAACATCAAATTCATCAACCGGTAAAAGCATCAAGTCCGCCGGAAAACGGGAACCTCGAATTACTAGAGGACATTTCTTACACACCTTATCAACAAGCACACAATGACCCAAGGATTCGACACTCTAATAACGAACTCGAGAGACTCAACAGTAAAGTCTTCTTTGGATGCTAAAGTCTCACATATATAAGAATGAGTAGAACTAGGGTCAATCAATGCAATCACATTAGTATCAAAGAGAGTGAATGTACCGGTAATAACATCAGGCGAAGAAGCATCCTCGCGTGCACGTATAGCATAAGTTCTGGCAGGAGCACGAGCCTCAGATCTGGTGGTAACATCTCTAGATCCTCTCTGACCGCCACTAGCATTCCCCGCATTTTTAGATGGTCTACCTCAAGCAGTAGTAGCACCCGGTTTCCCACTCTGATTTGCATTCTGTTCAGACAATCTCGGGCAATCTTTAATAAAGTGGTCAACTGATCCGTACTTGTAACAAGAGCGGTCATGGAATCTACAACTCCCCGAATGCCATTTACCACAATACTGGCACTCTGTTCTACCTCGACGATCATTTCCAACACTGGCGACCGAAGTAACTCGTGTACTCACAGGGGGTCGATCACGGTCTCGTCTAGAAATGCCCGACGTGTCTCTAGATCGGCCTAAATCATCTCTAAATTTCTTCGATGACTGTTGAAAGGGCTTTCTCGAAGATCTCTTACGAAACTCCTTTGCTCCCATATCAGGTTTTCTTTTCTCCTTACTGAGCTCTTCGGCTTTGCAAGCTCGCTCAACAAGTACCACAAATTCTCTGATTTCTAAAATGCCAACATACAGCTTTATATCATCGGTCAGTCCATCTTCGAAACGTTTACACATCACAGCTTCTAAAGAAATGCATTCTCGCGCGTACCGGCTAAGCCTTACAAACTTTCGTTCATAATCAGTAACCGACATGGAACCTTGTTTAAGTTCAAGAAATTCTTTTCGTTTTTGATCAATAAATCTCTGGCTGATATACTTTTTTCGAAACTCGGTTTGGAAAAACTCCCAAGTTACTTGCTCTCTGGGCACAACAGAAATCAACGTATTCCACCAATAGTAGGAAGAATCACGTAGCAAGGAGATCGTACACTTTAGGCATTCCTCGGGTGTGCAAGATAGTTCATCAAGTACCCGAATAGTGTTATCCAACCAAAATTCAGCTTGCTCGGCATCGTCGATGTCTGTAGCTTTAAATTCAATAGCCCGTGTTTTGATTCTATCAACTGGGGCTTATTTAACCTTATCTGTCGATTCGGAGGTACCGCAGTCTGAGGTTGTATTAGTCGAAATGGGGTTGTGGAATAGCAGTATTAGTTTGAATGTATTGGTTGAACCAATCATTCATTACGCTTATAAAAAGCATGTCTAGCCGTCATTCGATTACTAGCAATAGGTTGAGAGTCCACCGGCGCTATCCCTTGTCTTGGGAGCAGCGCTACACTCTCAAGATCATCACTACCGCTTCGGTTGGGATCAGGATCCATTACTATAAACAAACACATTTTAAGCGTAAATCACCACACTATCAAATAGACACACAATGGCATGTATAGATAGACCGAACGTATTACGGTAGTCCTAGAATCGACTAAACCGTAGCTCGATACCAATAAAATTGTAACGCCGCTTTTGAGACTATTTTGGTCGAACACGAGGTGTTAACGAACTTAATTCATTTATTTACACAGTTCATTTTAAAATTTCGGACAAAGCGGCTAATCGCATCATGTCACCTTAAAATCATATCTCGAGTTCCAAAACTCGAAAACTGATTCCGTAAATTTTCCCTGAAACTAGACTCATATATCCATCTACATATTTTTTTCTAGAATTTTTGGTGGGGCCAATTAGTACAGTTTATTAGTTAAAGTCTCCCCTATTTTAGGGTTTGACTACTCTGACCTTCATGCATTACGACTTAGATATCTCCCTTTACAGGGCTTCAATACATATGCCTTCGGGATTTAGCCCGGATATAGTAACTTGCACAAATGCCTTCGGGACTTAGCCCGAATATCATCCAAATAATCAAGCACATATACCAATAAATCATGACACATCCATATTTCATTATCATAACTAGAATTCAAACACAAGACGCTTATCAACCATTACCATTTTCGGCTCAATAGCCACATACAAAGAGCATGATTTTGATTTGCTTTATAACATGATCTCTATACACATTCGGCTACCCGTCATAGGTATAAACTAATCACCTCAATATACAATTCAAGTAGAATCATTATATCACCGTTTATTTGTTATGCTTATATGTCATGACTTTATCAAATCATAAACTAAATTTCATTACTCGAAAACTTACCTCGGATGTTGTCAAACGATTTCAACGGCTATTTGATCACTTTTTCCTTTCCCTTATCCAACTTTGATCCTCTAAGCTCTTGAGCTAAATCAAACAATTTACTTCCCAATCAAACACAATCACACGGCATCCATATACATTTTAGAACCATTCTTAACATATTTACTACTCATTTACAAACAAAATACTCATATCACATTTATAAAACTACAAGCCAAATATACCTATGTGTGACCATCCCAATTTAATCGATTTCTTGTTTTATGCACTACCACATATTCACACACACACACACATATATATATATATATATATATTATGCCATTTACTCATAAACCCCATTATGCCGAATATTCATTAACCAATAGTCACACACACTACTTATGTACAAAAATTTATCCACCCTAGCCTATAGTTCATTCGGCCATTCATCACTCAACCAAACAAAATTTCATAGCAAACTCCTATGACCAAGCACACACATATACTTACATCCCAATACTCATAACATTCAAAATCACATTTTAAGTAAATTATCTTAAACAATGCCGAATCCTTAAGCGATTAAACATCAAATTTTTACTCAATTCCCAAACATATAAACAACATTTATTCATGACATCAAGCATCTTCCTTTTGGCTATTACACATATATACACTAGCAATCAAATACTAACATTTGCACTTCACCTTAATAGCTAGCTTAGCAAACCTTAATTTAACATATAATTTTTCATAACACAATTAAAGCATCCTCTCCATTCCATCAATTCGAAACACATACATTGCCCAATAATATCCAAAATCATATTCGGCCTTAGTACTCAACTTGCTAGCCGATTTCTCATGTTAGACTCATTTTTTAGACTCTACTTCACCTAACTACCAATTTTTTTCTTTTCATCCAAATAACATGAACAACAACCATTTCTTGAACATTTTCTCTTAACCGATTTCTCATGTTACCAACAAGATTCAAAATTTGGACATGGGCTAAGCAAGGAGCTTAATGACTAACTCAAAAAAATGCTAGAAATCCAAGAATCATCCTTGAACTTACCTTGATTTAGCTAACCACCATAGCTGAATTTTTCCAAGCTTGTTCTCTCCTAGTCACGGCAATGAGGAGCAAAGAGGAAAACTTTGGTTTCTCCTCCCATTTACCACAAGTTTTATAATTCTTAATTCCTTATTTTATTTTGTAAACTAATACTGCTAATAGAAAATACATATTATCATCAATGACCCATACCATGGCCGGCCACTACTTATTATAAATGGAAATTTGACATGCAAACCCATCATTTTTATAACATGCATTAATAGGTCCTTATAGATTAACCTATCACCTTTTAAAAGTGTCACACATAAGTCCTATTAATTAAATTCACATGCAATCGACTAAATCGAAGCTTAAAACTTTCACACATTCATATTCACATATTTTAGACAATAAATATCATATTCAAATACTTCGGTGACTCGGTTTAGCGATCCCGAAACCACTTTCCGACTAGGGTCAATTTAGGGCAGTCACAAAAGGAAAGGCAAGTACTTCAATTAATTGCTCAAAGACGTGAACCAAATCATTTAAGCGTTCACGTATTGGCTTCAGGCATAGGAAGGAGTTGACTGATTCTCGATGGTTGCACCGCTTAATCGTGCTTTCTATTCCTAATGGAAGAAGATAAGGAAGAAAAACAATATTCACTCAACTCCAAAGAAAGCTTCTAAAACAAGGTAAAAACTTCACGGATTTCATCAGGATTAATAGTCATAGGAAAAGGTACACTCAAACGAAGAAAAGATCTTTTTTGCATAGTTCTATTTTTCATATTTTCAATTCGAATGTTTACTACATTACTTCCTGAAAGTGTGCCCTTGCCCCCTGAGGGCAAGGTAGGAAGGACCTTTTATGGGTATAATTCATGTTCTCCACTCAACAAGGTACTGGATTAGCTTCTGGCGGAATCCGCTTGGATTTCCATTTTGACAAGAGATGATGCACGCTGAACTAGGATGCTAGGAAATGGCGTACTTCGACACCTGGCATCAGTTTCTTAGATTTCCTTTCTTTTTAGCCTTTCTGCTCGCCTTCCCTGAGGATGACTTCAGAGAGTAATAACTTAAGCCTTCAATAAAATACTTCTTGTAGAATATCAATAGATATTTCAACCCATTGTTTTCTATTACGAAAAAAATGAAACATTCCATTAGCTCATAAATCATGACACGGATTAGATCTCTCTATATCTATGAAAGAAAGAATAAAAAAAAAGATTTGTTTTTATTCTTTATTGTTTTTTTCGTTCCTATTCGCTTTCGGATCCGATAAAACCACGAATGGGGCTTAAACTAAAAAATAGTAAAGGATTATTTCGTTCTCGATAGTCATTACTTTAATCGGCAGATAGGAGGATACTCGGATTTGGAATCATGGGGAGTCTTGCCTAGTCATTTCTCGACTTTAAAGCCCCAATTAGTATTCTTTTATGTTATCCGAAGTCTCTTTTATATAATTTACATAATCTCCATTACCAATCCTTTATGTATTTTGGTGTTTCTAACCATCCACTCGTTTTTGTTCAATCCCGTTTGTTTAGCAATACATGTATGGGAATCCATACAAAGGATAGCGAAAACTCTATACTGTTGATCTTTTGAGCCCGCTTCAAGCTAGATTGACTAATCAACCCGTCTTGGGGTAAAGACTTCTTCCGCTTATGTTTTCTTCCACTTAACTTTTGTACATAGGAAATGAGATTCTATTTTTTGTTTAATTTACTCAATTTATAAGTCGCTTTCTTTCACTCATATATAACTATCTAATTTAGTTTATCAACTCAACTTATTTTTTAGAACGAAAGGAATAGGTAAAATAAAAGTTTCTAGTTCAACGAATCGCACGTAGAGATATTGATAAAACACATAGAGTTAATGGTATCTGGTAGCTTGCGTCCTTGAATCGATAACCATCTTTCGGCTAACCTAGCCTACTCCATCCCTTGGGACCAACAAGGGGTAGTACAGGAATATTCACCTGTTGTCCATTGACTACGCCTTTCGGCCTGATCTTAGGCCCTGACTCACCCTCCGTGGGCGAACCTTGCGGAGGAACCCTTGGGTTTTCGGGCATTGGATTCTCACCAACGTTTGCGTTACTCAAGCCGACATTCTCGCTTCGCCGTCTACTCTCGCTCACGCAGTGCTTCCCCTAAGGCGGAACGCTCCTCTACCGATGCATTTTACATCCCACAACCGGCGGATCGCTTAGCCCGTTCAGCTTGGCGCAAGAGCGTTCGATCGGTGAGCTATTGCGCACTCTTTCAAGGGTGGCTGTTTCGGGCAAACCTCCGGTGTCTCTGCACCCTACCTCCTTTATCACCGAACGGTCATTTAGGGGCCTTAGCTGGTGATTTTGGTTGTTTCCTCTCGACGATGAAGCTTATCCCCATCGTCTCACCGGCCGACCTCGACCCTGTTATTTTGAGATCATATCTAGTATTGAGTTTGCCTCGATTTGGTACCGCTCGCAGCCCAAGACCAAAGCAAGTGCTTTACCCCTAGATGTCCATCAAGCTGCTGCGCCTCAACGCATTTCGGGAGAACCAGCTAGCTCGGGTTCGAGTGGCATTTCACCCTAACCACAACTCATCCGCTGATTCTTCAACATCATCGGTTCGGACCTCCATTTAGTTTCACCCAAGCTTCATCCTGGTCATAGATAGATCACCCAGTTCGGGTCTATAAGTAGTGACAATTGCCCTATGAAGACTCGCTTTCGCTACGGCTCCGGTGGGTTCCCTTAACCAAGCCACGCCTATGAGTCGCCGGCTCATTCTTTAACAGACACCTTGTCGAGCCACAGGCTCTTCCCATCGCTTGAGCTTACGGTTTCATGTTCTATTTCACTCCCCGACGGGGTTCTTTTCACCCTTCCCTCACAAGTACTACTTCGCTATCGGTCACCCAGAGCATTTAGCCTTGCAAGGTGGTCCTGGCGATTCACACGGATTCCACGTGTCCCATGCTACTACGGTCGGGCGTAAGCTAGTGATGCTTTCACTCTTGGACTATCGCCATCTAGGGTTCGGCACTTCACCGCTTCGCCTAGCAGCACGACGCTTTTATTGCTCTCCCACAACCCCGTTTTCACGGTTTAGGCTGCGCCCATTTCACTCTCTGCTACTACGGGAATCGCTTTTGCTTTCTTTTCCTCCGGCTATTAAGATGTTTCAGTTCGCTAGGTTGTCTCTTATCTTCCCATGGATTCAGCAGCAGTTCGAAAGGTTGACCTATTCGAGAATCTCCGGATCTATGCTTATTTTCAACTCCCCGAAGCATTTCATCGCTTACTACGCTCAGACTATAATCCGGAATTTATCTTATAGTCTCGCTATGCACCTCTATCCAATCAAGGCTTTCACTTCCATTTCTTTCCTTCGAGGAGAAAGTCTTACTAAAGCTTTTGAAGGCATTACACCGGTGTTAGCAAGAAGGAGGCTTGGTTGCAAGAGGGAGCTCTTTGACATCGTTAGTGAATCTTAATATCAGAATAGCTTATATAGTTATGATTTTTTTTAGGTCCACTTACTTTTTCTTTCTTTCTCATTTTTTGAATCTGATTGGAACAATGGAGAAGTAGGAAGACTTTATCGATTCCATAATGGGTATCTAGAATATCTATGTCCCAAAACAACAAATCTGAATAATAAAAACATGAGGATGAGGCAACGACCATAAGTGACATAGCAATTCTCCTAATCGACTACTTATCATCATAATGAACATTCTACTTAAAAACTAAAAAAAAACTACTCACCAAGCGGTTACCTTTTTTTCATATCTATATTCTCTGCTGAAAAAGAAAATGAAGACTAAGACAGGAGTTTCATAAAAAATGGAAAAGCCCTTTTTTTTATCGGATTTGAACTAGACGACTTATGCCTATTTCGAAAATCCTTAAAAGGGGGAGAGTTGTAATATCCCGAATTAGGGCCTAATCGGAATAGTGGTTTCGTGACCACAAATCTGAGATAGAAATAATTATTTTGTAATTATTTTGATGTTTATGATAAGATTGCATGATTGTGTGAAAATTTCGTGATGAAATCCTATGCCTAAAGTACTTAAATTGAAATTAGGGACTAAATCGAATAATTTGCAAAACTTGCATTCTAGAAGTTTTTAGTATGAAATTGCCTTGAAATATTAATTAGGAGGTCTTAAATGGTACTTTGACCAATTTTAAGTTCATAGACAAAATTAGGACATGGAAGGAATTTTTTTAAAGTTTAGTAAGGAGGGGCATTTTGGTCATTTGAATATTAAATGAAATAAAAAGGAAAAAATAACACAAAATTTGTTATCATCTTCCTTAGTTGCTGTCGAATGCTCCCTCTCTCCATAGCTAGGGTTTCTTCAATTTTCAAGCTTCATAGTAAGTGATTCCAAGCCCCGTTTTTAATGATTTTTACGTTTTTGAAATCCCGGTAACTCGGTATAGCTTATGATAGTAATATTTTGAGTTAGAGTTCATATTTGGAAAAAATACCCATAGGTGAAATTTGTGAATTTTGATGTTTTATGATAGAATATGACGTTTTAAATTATGTTAGACAACTTGTGCTACTCAGTTTTGAGTGAAAACGAGTAAAAGGGCTTAATCGGCAAAAATACCTAATAGTCATAAATACATGTTAGAGTGAGAATTTGATGTTGTCATAGAAGGGAAAAGTGATCAGCATGTCATAAAATATAAGAATAAGGAATTAATTTTAATTCCATAGATTTGGGGCAAAAGTGTAAATATGTAAAGTTTAGGGGTAAAATTGTAATTTTGCTAAAATTTGAATTAAAGACTAATTTGATAATGTGAGTATTGAATAAGCTAAATGTGTTATTTTAGATCAAGAAAGACGTGGAATCGACCCCAATCGAGGAAAAGAAAAGATTGTGGACTAAATTGCAAAATCTTTATATTTTGGTACCAAGGTAAGTTCATGTGTGAATAATGTAGCATAATTGATATTTATAAGTTATTGATGTTAATTATATGATATGCTGATTTTTATCATGAAATTTATGCTTTGTGGTTATTTTCGAATAAAATGCAAATTATGCATATTATTTGTTAAATATAAAGTGCTACCGAGTATTGGTTTCGGTATTTTACGGAAGATGGCAAGAATATATGTTCGAGGAAAATCCCGTTTCAACCTTAGGAATAGATTAGGATACAGGTGACATGTCACTAGGATGGTTGAGCATCCGAACTCGTTGAGTTGAGTCCGAGTTCACTTATGGATGCGAATGTCCGAACTCGTTGAGTTGAGTCCGAGTTCGAGAGATGTAACTAGGCATCCGAACTCGTTGAGTTGAGTCTGAGTTCACTTATGGATGCGAACGCCTGAGCTCATTGAGTTGAGTCTGAGTTCACTTAGGGGCGGGTTACATGATTGCTTGATTACATATGTGGCACTTATGTGCAAATTATCCATGTATCCGAATTATATTCCGATGTGTTCAACGGGTAAAATTTCTAGTGAAATGGAAGAACATTTAAGGTGCAAGTGACGTTTTGGTAAGTGTTGTGAAATGGATACTTTGGACAGGTATGTACTTAACCCTCGGGTTGAAAATAGATACGACAACAATAAGGTGGTAAGATGATAAATGATGTTTAGAAATGTAATATATGTTTTGGTGATACCATGCTAAGGTTGTTTGGTAAAATTGTATTGTTATGTTACTTGTTATTTGCATATGAACTTACTAAGCATTTATGCTTACTCCCTCCTTTTCATTCACTGTAGTTTTGAACAAGCCGGCTCGGGAATCGGGACAGATCGAAGGTTCGATCACACTATCCGAAGGATTTTTTTTGGTAAATGGCTTATAAAACTTAAGTATAGCATGTATAGCAATATACCTATTTTGTGTAAATAATTTTGTGATATGGCAGTGAATTGGTTGAGAAAATGCTTGATAATGATAAGTCATGGAAATGGCTAATTTAGATTATGTTTGATGTCTTGGAAGGTAAATAGGTTATCTAGTCCATAAAACTCATGAAAAGATGAAATTTGCCATAAACAGAACATTACAGCAACACTGACGTGAGTTTGAAAATTTACTAAAAATCATAGAAATCGAATTTGGTAATGGATTAAATATGAAATTGAAGCCTAATATGTCTAGTTTCAAATAAAACAAACGAAATAGGTAAAGGAATTATATGTTAGAAGATATTTGAATTTTAGTGAAACAGGGCCAGAGCGATTTCTGGATCCCCTGTTCTAAATTTAGAAATTCACCATAAATTTTAAAAAAATAATTAGGTGGTGTATTTTATATTCTTGGAATCCTTATTGAGTCTAGTTTCAGGATAAACAAACGTCATAGTCAAATAAATTTTTTACAGAGAGAAACATGGTTCGTAGTAAACAGAGGTTAGTCTAGTCAAGTCCTGAAATAGGGGTAACTTTAACTAATAAACTGTACTAATTGGCCCAACCAAAAATTCTATAAAAAATTAGTAAATAGATATATGAGTCTAGATTTAGGAAAATTTACAGATCTTGATTTGAGTTTCAGTAACTCGAGATATGATTTTTCTTGTAACTGTGATGCAGGTAGCTAGAAAACTGTGAATGTAGAAACAAATGATTCGAAGTTCTTAATTTGATAAATTATGTTTGGTAACACCTCAAGCTCGACTCCGGCGACAGTCTCGGGCGTTGGGGCGTTACAGACCTTGTGACATAAGTCAGTATACCCCCTAAATGGCACATGGCCTAGTACACGGGCGTGTGTGGCCATTTTGAATGGCACACGGGCTAGACACATAGGTGTGTGGTTGGCCGTGTGACCCAAGTCAGTATACTCTCTAGTTTTCACACGACCTGACACACAGGCGTATCCTCGACTGTATGACACAAGTCAATAGATATGCACTGTTTTTACACGGTCTAAGACACGGGCATGTCTATTATCCGGGCGTGTGACATTAGAAATGTTGAAAATTTTTCTAAGTTTCTGAAATTTTTATATGTTATCAATTTAGTCCCGATTGCATGATTAAAGCCTTGTATACTTGATTTTTGTACACATTGAATATGATTGAATGATAGTTACTGAAATGAAATGATAATTGATAAATGATTGCTCTGAATTGAATTGCAAGTCTGGTAATGCCTCTTAACCTATTCCGGTGACGATTACGGATTAGGAGTGTTACATTTGTTGGTATCAGGGCCAGGTTTAGTCGATTCTAGGACTAACATAGCGTATGTGAGTCTAGTTATACATGCTATATATAAAACTGTGATAGTGTGATGACTCCTGACATTTTCAAACGTGTTTTATATAGTAATGGATCCCGAACGAGCTGTAGCAGATGACGTAGAATGTAATGCGCCAGCTCCCACTTAAGGGACTGAGCCTATGGAATCTAGACCCGTGACAAGTAGTTATGAGGGTGAGGCTAAAGAAGTCTTCTTCCAAATATTGAATGAGTGGTGCACACAGTACATTCGTATAAACCCGACTGTTCAGCAACCTCCACCCCCACCTGCTCCCCAACCGATCCTTGTAGTTTCTCAAGGTATTGATCCTCTACGATTAAATAAACCACATGTTGACAAGATACAGAAACACGGAGCTGAGGAATTCAGAGCTACTGTTAATGATGATCCAGAAAGAGCCAAATTTTGGCTTGAGAACACGATTCGGGTATTCGACGAATTACCTTGCACACCTGAAGAATGCCTAAAATGTGTTGTATCATTGCTAAGAGACACAGTGTATCAATGGTGGAATACCTTGATATCCGTAGTTCCGCAAGAAAGAGTTACTTGGGATTTCTTTCAAGTTGAATTTAGAAAGAAATACATCAGCCAAAGATTCATCGATCAGAAGAGAAAAGAATTCCTTGAATTGAAGCAAGGTCGTATGTTAGTCACAAAATATGAAAGAGTTTGTATGACTCAGCAAATATGCTCGTGAATGCGTCTTTTCTGAAGCTATAATGTGTAAAAGATTCGAGGATGGATTGACTGAAGAAATTAGAGTGTTAGTTGGAATTCTTGAACTGAAAGAGTTTGTTGTTTTGTTTGATTGAGCTTGTAAAGCTGAAGAGCTTTGCAAAGAGCAAAGAAAAGTCGATTCTGTGGCTAGAGATTCTAGAAAGAGATTTGCGGGCAAATCACATCAATCAGCATCAAAGAAATTTAGAGACTATTATCCTCATTCTACGACTTCTACGAGAATTTCGATTAAGGACAGAGATGTAAGACATTTTAGTTCTAAACCTTAGGCGACATCTGTTGCCCGTGTGGGGAAGTGTTAGAAATGCTGGACCTGGATGTAAACACTGCAATAAGAATCACTATGATAAATGTAGATTAGTGAGCAGAGCTTACTTCAAATGTGGATCTCTTGATTATTATCTCCGGGATTGTCCAGAAAAGTTTACACTAATAGAGACCAACCAGTGAAAGTTAGTAACACGACTACTAGAGGGAGACCACCTTGAAATATTAGAAATATGAGTGGTAATAGAGGTGCTACGAGAGATTCGACTGTGAGATCTAAGGCACGAGCACCTGCCAGAGCTTATGCTATTCGTGCACGGGAGGAGGCATTATCGCCAGACGTTATTACCGGTACTTTTTCTTTTTTTGATATTGATATAGTTGTGTTGATAGATCTTGGATCAACTTATTCATATATCTGTATGAATTTAGTATTTAAAAAGAGTTTACATGTCGAGTCTACAGAGTTTGTAATTAAAGTATCGAACCCCTTAGGAAAATCTGTTTTAATTGATAAAATTTGGAAGAATTGTCCTCTGATGATCCGGGGTTACTGTTTTCGGGCTGACTTGATCCTTCTACCGTTCGATGAGTTTGATGTGATTCTGGGTATGGACTGGCTGACTATGCATGATGCAGTTGTGAATTGTAGACAGAAGACTATTGAATTGAAATGTCAAAATAGTGAGATTCTTCGGATTAAGTCTGATGATTTGAATAAATTACCGAATGTGATATCGTCTGTGTTAGCTCAAAAATATTTGAAAAAGGGTTATGATGCATACCTTGCATATGTACTGGATATGAAAGTGTCAGAATCAAATATTGAATCGGTACCTGTTGTTTATGAGTTTTCGGATGTATTTCCAGAAGAATTACCAGGTTTACCTCCAAACAGATAAATTAAATTTGGTATTGAATTAGTACCTAGAACAACGCCGATATCAATAGCTCCGTACAGAATGGCTCCAACAGAATTAAAAGAGTTGAAAGCTTAGTTACAAGAATTAACAGATAGAGGTTTTGTACAACCGAGTTATTCTCCCTAGGGTGCACCAGTATTGTTTGTGAAAAAGAAAGATGGCACGATGAAAATGTGTATTGATTACAAACAGTTAGATAAAGTGACTATAAAGAACAAATATCCTCTACCGTGGATTAATGACTTATTTGATCAGTTGAAAGGGGCCATAGTATTTTTAAAGATTGATCTGAAATCGGGTTATTATCAATTACGAGTTAAAGAATCGGATGTGCCGAAAACTGCATTCAGAACAAGGTATGGACATTATGAATTCTTTGTTATGCCTTTCGGTTTAATTAATGCTCCTGCCATTTTTATAGACTTGATGAATCGAATATTCATACCGTATTTAGATAGATTTGTTATTGTATTCATTGATGACATTTTGATCTATTCACGAGATGAATCTAAACATACTGAACATTTGAGAATGGTGTTACAAACTCCACGTGACAAGCAGTTATTTGCAAAGTTTAGTAAATGTGAGTTTTGGCTCAAAAAGGTTGGATTTCTAGGGCACATTGTTTTAGCTGGCGGTATTAGAGTTGATCCGAGCAAGATTTATGCTATTGTTGATTGGAAATCTCTGAGAAATGTATCTGGAGTCCGTAGTCTTCTGGGCTTAGCGGGTTATTACCGAAAATTCGTGAAAGGATTTTCAATGATTGCGACACCAATGACACAACTGCTACAAAAAGATGTGAAGTTCGAATGGTCGAAAAAGTGCCAACAAATTTTCGTATAGTTGAAAGCACTGTTAACAGAGCACTAGTTTTGGTTCAACTGGAATCGAGGAAAGAATTTATGATCTATAGTGACGCGTCATTAAACGGTCTGGGATGTGTTCTGATGTAAGAAGGAAAAGTTATAGCTTATGCTTCACGATAGTTGAAACCACAAGAAAAGAATTATCCGACACATGACTTAGAGTTGGCTGCAATTGTGTTTGCATTAAAGATTTGGAGACACTACTTATACGGTGAAAAATGCCACATTTAAACGGATCACAAGAGCTTGAAATATCTGATGACACAAAAATATTTGAATTTGCAACAACGAAGATGGCTCAAGTTATTGAAAGATAATGACTTTGTGATTCATAAAATATGAGAAAATATGTGATATTTTCATGAAGGAAGTAAATATGCGTTGCACTCTTTTTCTTTTAATCGAGGTTTTGTCCCATTGGGTTTTCCTGGTAAGGTTTTTAATGAGGCAGCATATTATACGTATTATAGATTGAGTACTCTTTTTCCTTTATTAGGTTTTTATCCCACTGGGTTTTTCCTAATAAGGTTTTAACGAGGCACATTATCTACCAATAGACATACAAGTGGGAGTGTTATGAATATCTTATTAAGTGGATGTCCATCATGATCAAGATAAAGTTTTAATGTACATTAAATTCTAATAGTTATTAGAATTAGATCTATACTTCTTTTATACTTTTTATGCTTATAAATAGAGACTCTAATGAAGTATTGTAATCATCCTTTTAATCAATAAAATACATCATCTATTGCTTTCATTTTTTTTATTCTTTATTCTCTCCATCTCTCTTGATTTTATAACACAAACTAAATTTAATAAAATTAAACCTAACACTAAATTCCAAATCGGTTTTTTCATTTTCTTCAATGTTATTTGAATCGGATCAAATTTGTTGGTTGGTTAGATTAGTTAGACTAGGTATCAATTGATGTATCAATCTAGAGATAGGAGTTAAATCAATTGACTCACAAACCGTTCGAAATTGATTGAATAAGGCTAAAAAATTTTATTAAATCCATCCTTTTTAAAAATATATATTTTTATAACTTATTTAATTAAATCAAATCAACCTCTTATTAACTGAATCAAAAACTAATGATTTGAGTGGTTTAATGATTAACTTCCGAAAACATTGTTTTTATTAGGGTGAGTAAGTGGTCACGCGGAACACAGGGGGATGCTGTTGTAGGCTTTTGACAATTGGGCCTTTGAGTACCATTTTATTAGGCCAAGCCTAACCGGATATTCAATGGGTTATGGCCCAAGAAATCGGTTTTCTTTCTTCCCGAGTATAGCGCGTGCATCCAACTGATTATTTCAAAAAAAAGAAAAAAAGAGACAAAGAAAGAAACAGTTGCTATATTAGTAATGGCAAAACATAATTACGCTTCAATCTTCATTTCATTACCACGAAACAGATTATGACATTTTTAATTTTATGTTCTCCAGCTTCCTTCCAAGAAATTTTGCCCCATTAATCATCAGTTATCTGCACCATTGCAGCACTGCAATTGCCAACGAAAATCTATGGAACAGCCTCTTCTCTCAGGTAAAGCCCGTTTATTGTTCCCCTTCTATTTCCACTTCCGTTTGATATTTTAAGATGTTTTAAATCATGGTAATGATGGACTGATCCTTCATAAATCTTGGGTTTTTAAGAGAAAAGAAGTGAAACTGAAGAGAGCGAGAGGTTGCGGTCGTATCAGTACGTGGGGAGAACTGGGTCGGTGATTCCAACAACTTCTTTGGCGGGAGCGGAAGTTAGTATCAAAGAGATTCGGTCAGCCACTTCATTTTCCGGCCATTACCCGCCATCCATTCACGCTCCTTTTATCAACTCCCCCGAGCCCCTTCCTAACGGTATCTCCAATATATAAGCTGGGAAAGGTGTTATCTTTTTCGTTATGAAGTCAAGAATTTGAGTTGCTTTAGATTGTTCATTCCTGAATTAACTATCGGATACTGGGTTGTTAATGTTGGGTAAGTTGTGAACTCTTACAGTTTGCTGGTTTAATTACTTGTTCCAGAGGAAGCTATCCTTCATCAAGGTCCTTACACAACAGACTATGGCACATACTCCAACGATTTTCGGAGGTAAACACCCCTTAATATAATAAATAGGATAGTTTTTGGAACACCCTTGAATGCTTAAACATCAGCTAGTAGCATACACTGATTAAATTAGTGATGTACATGCAGGCAATTATTGGACGAGGTAGAGATACGAGAATTGCTCATCGATCATGTTGGCCATCGATGCTGTTGGGGGAGTCGTCCTGCTCGAACATGGAAGATCCATGCTGTTGAGGATTGCAATGTTTACGTGGGGACTCTAGAAACTTTCTTAGAGGAGAGGGAATTAGTCAGCGAAACAGAACCTTACCATGGTGGCAACATTGATGGAAAGGATAAAGGTCCTGAACTTGGTCTTTGGGACTTGGATCTAAGATCACAATTCCCTGCTCTCTATGTACCTTATAAGGAAACACGAGTCAAGATTCTTCGTAGCGAGACCGTTGAGAAATGTTCAGGTAATGCTACTGAAATAATGTGGCCTATGGGATTAATATCGGAGGTTTTTACTTCTTAAATTTTGTCTAGTACACAAAATATTTGCCTTTTTAAGGTTCTTAATAGCTGTTTCGTTTACTTCGTTTTTTTATCTCTTTCCTGTCACGCTAATGCTTCTTGCTTCACCATTTATACATGTCATAACAGTAGTGCTTAGCTTTGCCTTTGGATTAATGTTTAAGAAAAAGATCTGCAGGTTGTGCAGGACGAGGAGATATTGCATGTCCAACATGCAATGCGGACCAGGAACCTGGATTTTACAAGCAAAATCAGATGTTCCGGTGCCCTGCTTGCTATGGACGGGGATTAATTGCTCACAGAGATGGATCAGACACTATGTCAGCAGTTTCTTCTTTATTTTATCAAACTATCCTTCAAAATGGTTGCCTACTGGTTCAAACATATGAATCATATGGTTTATCTTTATTTTACGTTACAACCATGAATGATTTCAGGGAACCTTGTTTAATTAGCATGCCTCAACTTCTGTATGGGTATTCTAGTTTGAAATTTCTTGGCAATAAACCCCATATATAACATCCCAGCCTTTAATTTTCTAGTTGGTTTCTTACTAGTCTCACACTTTTTTCTTCCTAGGTATTGAGTCTTTTATATTAATCACTTTTCACTGGTGATTATATCTCTGCAGATGCACAAATTGTGATGGAAAAGGAAAGATTCCTTGTGCAACTTGTGGATCTCGTGGCTTACTACAATGTAAAACATGTCATGGAAGTGGTTCTCTGTCGACTCTCAAAATTGCCATTATTAAATGGTAAGCATGCCAATATGTCTTGTTATTAAAGTTTTATGCTGCCATTACCTGGGGATACTTGTTGGAAATATTCTTTGCACAACTGCCGAAGCTTGATGATCCAATATATGATATTTGGATTTGTCTTTTTGAGCACATTCATATATATTAAACTCAATGTTAGTGCTTCTTGTCATTTGGATGCTGAAATTCTGTATCAGTGGCACTTACCTTTGAAGATAACTTCTAATACTGAACTTCAATCAGGAGGTATACTTTCCTGGTTCTGCTTTCTTAAATCAGAATTATGTATATGCAGCTTCTGGCTATTATATCAGATAGATCCTTAGCATAGTTTGCCATTTCTATATAATCTCCCATTTCAAATCATCTCCTGCTCAGTCTTATCACCAATGGCAATTTCCAGTCAAAAGAATTTCCCTAGAATGATTCCTAAGAAGTATTAAGAACATACAGAACTTGCCCGTAGACCTGTGTGCTTGGAGCCCCTTCAATTACTGGAATTATCATTTTTGTTGATAGGAAGACACTTTCAACTCGAAAAGTAAGTGTAACAAGTGGAGCAGCATTGGTGCCGGATGAGATTTTCCATAGGGCTAAAGGGGTTCAGTTGTGCAACACCCAGGCATCTCAGTGCAGTCCAGCCTTTTTTGCTGATTCTTTCTTCCTCAACCAGTTCTCTTTTGATGTTATCCAAGACAGGCCTTTTATACCTCCTACAGCCAGGGTCATATGCGAGAGACATATGATCTCAGTGGTGCCGGTGACACGTGTCACCATGTCTCGTCATCGTCAATTTTTCAGCTTCTACATCTTTGGATTAAGCCGGGAGGTGTACTTGAAGGACTACTATCCTGCTAGGTTTTGCTGGGGCTTGTGTCCTTGCCTGGAATGGTTGAAGACGTAGTCACTAGGCAGATACGTTGTCCACCTTAAAGGAGATTGCTTCTCAATTATTTATGCTACTCATATTATATTGTGGGTTTCTTTCACGTGGCTCAGAATACATTGGTTCATTTCTTGTGTTCAATAGATTAGAGTAAATTCCATGTGATTGATGAGGTCTAATTTTGAACATTATAGGATTACCAAGACAAAAAATAACAGTAATATGACATAAATGGTGAAAATTAGAATTTTCCAACAATTCCCTCAGCATTTTAGGCATCCTTATGTTTATTTCTTCATCTATAAATACGATCTAGTTAAAAGATTTCATTGAAGAAACACAATGAAAATGCTTATAGTAAAAAATAATAATAATAATTGTTTAAGAAAGAAGGAAACATAGAATTATAGATAAGGTGGGTTCAGAAAATTGAAGTACAAATTATCGTATCCCAAATGAATAGTTAAAAACTTTTCAATTTAATCCAAATGGTTGTAATCATTTATCCCAAAAGGTTGTACCCTCTAGAGGGGCATTTAAGCAATTATTAGTGTACTATATATAAAGGCTTCGAATTAGAGTTAGGATTATCCAGTTCAAGAGGCTTCGAATTAGAGTTAGGATTATCTAGTTCAAGTAAAAATACTACAAAGCTTTCTTTCATTCTTTGGTGTTCTAGGTTTGTTCTGATTTTGAGCAATTCAAATGCAACGAATTGTTTAAATCGAGTAAAAGCATTGTATTTTCAGAATAAAATTTCTCGATTATTCTATATACAGAAGGAAATAACTATTCTTAGGATAACTTACTATAAATGCCTTGCCTTAATTTTTGCTTTCTCAAATTTTGTAATTTTACAAACAAGTTAAGAGCGGTTATTAATGGATCCCGAATTGCAAAGGTGAAAGTTATCAATGTCGAGATGCTTGAATGGTTAAACAAGTTTTTTTACAAATATTTTTTAGTGTGAAGATATATTTCAATTGTCAAAGTGGCTTGTGTGTTGTCTACTTCATATTCAGATGATTCATCATAAAATGAAGAACTCACTGAATGATAAAAGAAATTGATTAAGGATTATTACATTTTTCAGTTCACGTACATACTTGATTTTGACTACTAATATTTTATCTCACTGAAAAATAAATAAAATTATGTTCCAAGAAATAAACTCACTGCCTTGATCCACTTGGCTACACTCGCCCCTTTACAATTACTATACTCTAGAGTATTTTTTTTATTTGTTTAAATATTTCAAATACAAATGGCAAATATTTTAATTTCTATCACTTATCGTTCTTAGAGTGTCCAAAGTTAATTTAAGGTTAATAACAAAGTTAACTCAGAACAAGTAGTAGTGTTGTTTCACTTAATTTCTCTTTTTGAAGATCAATTCTCATTTAGAGTGGTTGTTGTTCAAAACCATTGTTGTTTGAGAATAGCTACATTCAGAACATAGCTCCAATTTAGAACAACTATCATCCAATGTAGCTGTTATTTGTAGACAACTCAAATTAAAAACAATTAATGTTCAAAACAACTCTTGTTCATAATAAATGCATTCTAAGAATAACTATGTTCAGAACAATCGCCATAAAAAGCTCTTGTTTGGAACAACTGTGTCGAGGACAACTCATGTACCCCAGAACTCATAATAACCCTTATTTAGGAAGATGTGTCACAATACATTACTTTACCAAAGTAGAGGAAGTGGAAATAACCCAAAATATGGTTGGGTTTTTAGGTTGTTCCAAAGAGCTTTACTTTGTGAATTAGATATATAGGTGGTTAAGAGGTTTCCTTTTAACCTTTTCTTGAAACATTTAGTGTTGCTTCTTTTTTCTTTCAAAAACATAATGAACTCTTATTTACTCTTCACCATCAAAACCACCAACAAAATCCTTCACTTATAAAATGAATATTAAAGCCTCTATAACTTATAATATCATTTATTACTTCTACTAATCACTTAGCTTTCTAACTCTTATTTTCTGAAATCTATATATAAGAGCCCTTCATAACTAGTAAAGGACTTTTGACATTTTGATATTTTGACTCCCAAAACTTTCTTAACTTTTTTCTTTGCTTAGCTTTATCATTAACCATATTTTTCATTGTCCACCTTACCAACCACTACTTGTTGTTGCACACAATGTTACAAGATCTGCTCTAGTCTTCCTCTCCACCTTATTTTGGTACATCTTGTTAACTTTTTTAAAATGATTCCTCTCTCCACCTAACAACCCTCTACATTTTGGTGACTTTACTAGGGAGAAGAGATTACATTAGGTGAAAATTTTCAACACATCTTTTACCAATAAGCATAAAAAGTTTTATTGGAAATTAAAGCGCTCTTGTTCGTGCCTACATCCAAGAACTAATGAACATGACTCAAGCCTATTAGAAGAGGATGGAACCTTGAAGGAGAACAATAGGAAGATGAGAGAAACCATTTCCAAGCTTGCATATTCTTCTCCAACTCCACAAGTTTTACCAGTGAATAGAGGTGTAATAGTTTTAGTGAAGCAACCCTTCTATACATGAACAATATCAATACAGATAACACACCCATTAACATTTTATCATCCAGAAACACTAACATTGCTAATCCCTCTATCACTATTTCTAGAGCTACTTTCACTATTTTTGGTGCTTCTACTGGTGTTGCTAGCGCCTCTACTGTGGTTGCTTTTAAGACTACTTATAAGGGTTATGTCACTAAAGAAGAGCCACAAAGGTTACTTGACGAGAAGAACAAGAGCTTGAGTATTTATGAGTTTGATCTCAAGCTACCATACCCAGCTAAGGTAGTTACAAATCCAATCTTAAAGACTACACAAGTCTAAAGTTCAAGCAATTTAACGAGAAGGTTGGGGATGCCAGTGAACATGTGATGAAGTTTGTAGAAAACTTGAAGTAGTTAGATGTTGGAAAATTTTGGTTAAGAAAAAGGTTTACAATTACAATAGAAGTTTAAAATTTTCAAAATCAAGTCATTTTTGTGTTATTTGTAGCAATAAATTTTTATTGAAAAATACATGTGTTTTGTACGAGACGGATTCAAGTCAATTTTGGATTTCAATCGAATGATTTTATCTACTATCCTTGAACCACAAACTGCGCCGAGTGTAGGCTTAAGCAACATTAAGGAAACGTAGAACAAGAAATGATATTATTACTTTCACTAGGAAAATATTTCCCTCAATAGAAACTGATAAAGATCATAATTCTTAGAAAATAGAATTTATTTTAAGTCAATCAATTATCACTATTTTCTAGTAAAATAACCGATACGTGCTAGTAATCGGATGTTGATTACAAAAATGTTTTGTTCCCCAATCATTCTAAACAGGTATGAAAAAAAATCAAGTTTAAATAAAAATAAAACTTTCGATCCTAAGACAAACCCAAAAATGAACCAATGTTATAAAGGAGTGTGACCTGATTTCTACAAAGTTTGTAACAAAAATGGAAGTTAAAAATAAAAAAAACTGTGACCCACTATTTATAGAGAGATAGGAACCAACAGCATAGGTAAACGTCACACTCACAGATAGAAATGTTAAGGGGGGTGATAAGATCAAAAGGTTGTGAACACCATAAGAGACACACTCTTTAAAAGTTTGGATAAAGTGTTCTTAAAGAACAAAAGAGAGTACATCTCACAAAGTTTTATAATCAACGAATTTCCCAAAATGCTTACAAATGATAACTATTTATAAGAATAGCCTAGGTAGATGAACGACCACAAACCAACCATTAATGAGTACATGCATAATAACATTCATGAATTTATGTGATGCATGAATTAGAACCATTCATGAACCAAAGAGGTTCATGTATTAATCGAATGGTCACTAACATCTCCCTTTACCATGCAAGTGTGATGAAGTTCTTCCCTCATTGTAATACTTGTACTTGGATGTTCTTTCCTCTTTGTAGTGCATGTATATATACGTTCATCCCACTTTGTAGTATATGAATATCCTAAAAGACATATTCATCTCCCTTGGCACTATCCATTAATGACAATTGCAAACAATGAATCTAACCATGCATGTATGTAATAATCCTTTTAATCAAGGTGGAATATGAAGAGTCATATGTACTTGGATGAGTGCACGAATCAGTGGGTTCATAGGATGATCCCATTCATGTATTTGAGAAGAAAGATGAAAGGTCACATAGTGCATGTATGTCCATTTTGTGGTTAAACAATGTACCTACAAAACATTGTAAATAAACATCATTTCAATAAATCACACAATGCAAAGGAAAAACCTATTACGCATGAAATAGAAAACAAACATACTAGTTGTAATGTATGATAACCTAAAACTGAAAACTAATAAAAAAAATATGAACACTTAGACAAGATAAAATAAACATGTTGTAGAAACAAATGTTAACATTCTAGGAAAACATAATATATACATTCACATAAGAATAAACATGGTAATGACTAGAACAGGACTCAACAAGACAAAATACACACAAAGACACTTAGACTCAAAATAGACATAGTAATAACATGACATAAAAGCATGAATTATCACACCAACATCATGACATAGAAAATGATTGAAAATATTAAATAAAGAACTTAAATATTTGGGTTCTATTTTCACTTTGGGCTTTCCGCGTCAAGCCCTAATATCTTGGGTCAAACTGTGATTGGTTTCATCATTTACTATACTTGTGTCACTAGAAAATGGCCCAAAGATGTTATTCTACATCTTGCATTTGGGCTTCACACAATTTTGGGCCCAATTATCTTGAATTGACCTAGCGCCTCTAATTCTCAAAGGAGGCACAATAAACACCATTGATGCACCAAAATCCCAATTTGGCCTATATTTTCTTGGCCCATTTTGGAGAGATGGTTGAAGCTTGGTCCAATCAAACATGCACTTCACCGAATAATTACATGATACGACTATGCACCTATCATACTCTCCTTCTTGGAAACAATTTGTCCTCAAATAGGGCCATTTTCTCGATTTGTTTTTTTTTTTTTTTTTGCTACTCACGACCCTTTTTAATGTATTCTTCAACCATTGCATTGAGAGTAACTCTTCTGGGAACCTGAAAATTAATCATAGTTTGAAAAGAGGAATGGTTAATTGAACACCCCTCTTTGGACGAGCATACAAATATAGGATGATTTATTGTTAGAACTTTCTCAAACCTTTTCTCTTTAAAAGGGTACGATTTCAAATTGTCACTTACAGATAAACAAAAAAAAAATTAGTGAGATTGTAAATTATGAGCACAAAATATTTTCTTGAATTCCCTTTAAAAAATTACGCACAATAATTTACTCTGGGATCAAATACAAGAGTTTGCTTCACCAAATGACTCAAAAACTTCTTTTCCAAACACAAAGAGTGATCATTGGCCAAAAGAGAATTATTCGTGCAATTATTCAAAATGATATTTTGCTTCTCGAATCCTCTTAACAATGGTGACATAGAAAAACAATCTTTAGGTTTAAAAACTTCATTTTGATCTCGACATCAGTAGGAACCAAATATCTTGTTTTCAAAAGCAAATCACCATTATCAAACAATGAAAATTTAGGTGAATGAGAGTTCACATAAAAGTTTCCCAATAACTTTCTTGGAGTAAACACGACGAACCATAAAACTCTCTTGTGATAATTTTCACATATGAAAATTAAGCAAATCTCGATTTTTATGTGTAAACTTATGTTCAATAACTTTAGACCGACGAGAAGGCAAATCGTAAGGAAGAATTTTAAAAACAAATCAAAAGAAAACTTATCATCGATATTCAAAATATGACCTTTTGATTGATTTTCCATATTTTTCTTACCTTCTTTACCTTTTTGTTCTTTTGGAGTAACTTCAATGCTCGACTTACCTTTCTCATACATATGGGACTATCTTTCATCAAGTGAGTAATGAAATTGTAACTAGGCCGTTGATGGATTTTTACAAACATGTGGTAAAGGGACATCACAAAACAAACTTGAGTGTTGGTTAATTAAAACATCCCTCACTTTTGCATGGATAGTTTCTTGCTCCTCATTTTATTCCCTCACTAATGCTCACTCTAATTTTACCCCAGATTTATTTTCACTTAACGCACCTTCATCATTCAAACTTTCATTTTTTTTTTCATTTTTTCATTTTCTTTCTCAAATTCTTTTCCTCTTTTTCTCTCACTTTCTCTTTAAATTTCTTTTCACTCTCTTTTTCAAGTTCTTTTCTCTCTATGATTTCTTGTTTTCTATCACTCTTTTTGTAACGCCCCTACGCCCGAGACCGTCACCGGAGTCGAGCTTGAGGTGTTACCGAACATAATTTATCAAATTAAGAACTTCGAATCATTTATTTCTACATTCACAGCTTTCTAGCTACCTGCATCATAGTTACAAGAAAAATCATATCTCGAGTTACGAAACTCGAAATCAAGATCCGTAAATTTTCAATAAATCTATACTCATATATCTATTTACTAATTTTTTCCTAGAATTTTAGGTTGGGAAATTTAGTATATTTTATTAGTTAAAGTTACCCCTGTTTTAGAACTTGACTGGACTGACCTCTGTTTACTATGAACCATATTTCTCTCTGTGAAAATTTTATATGACTATACCGTTAGTTTATCTTGAAACTAGACGCAATAAGGATTCCAATAATATAAAATACACCACCTACTTATTTTGTTTGAATTTATGGTGAATTTCTAAAGTTAGAACAGGGGATCCAGAAATTGCTCTGGCCCTGTTTCACTAAAATGCAAATATCTTCTAACATATAATTCCTTTACCTGTTTCGTTTATTTTATGTGAAACTAGACATATTAGGCTAAAATTTCATATTTAATCCATCACCAAATTCGATTTCTATGATTTTTAGTAAATTTTCAAACTCACGTCAGTGTTGCTGCAGTGTTCTGTTTATGGCAAATTTCATCTTTTCATGAGTTTTTATGGACTAGATAATCTATTAACTTTCCATGACCTCAAACATGATCTAAATTAGTCATTTCCATGACCTATCATTATCAAGCATTTTCTCAACCAAATCACCACCATATCACAAAATTATTTACACAAAATAGGTATATTGCTATACATGCCATACTTAAGTTTTACAAGCCATTTACCAAAAAAAAATGTCCCTTCGGATAGAGTGATCAAACCTTCGACCTGTCCCGATTCTCGAGCCGGCTTGTTCAAAACTACAGCGAATGAAAAGGAGGGAGTAAGTATAAATGCTTAGTAAGTTCATATGCAAATAACAAGTAACATAACAATACAATTATATCAAGCAACCTTAGCATAGTATCACCAAAACATATGTCACATTTCTAAACATCATTCATCATCTTACCACCTTATCGTTGTTGTATCTATTTTCAACCCGAGGGTTAAGTATATACTTGTCCAAAGTGTCCATTTCACAACACTTACCAAAACGTCACTTGCATCTTAAGTGTTCTTCCATTTCACTAGAAATTTTACCCGTTGAACACATCGGAATATAACTCGGATACATGGATAATTTGCACATAAGTGCCACATATGTAATCAAGAAATCATGTAACCCGCCCTAAGTGAACTTGGACTCAACTCAACGAGCTTCGGGCGTTCGCATCCATAAGTGAACTCGGACTCAACTCAACGAGTTCGGATGCCTAGTTACATCTCACAAACTCGGACTCAACTCAACGAGTTCGAACATTCGCATCCGTAAGTGAACTCGACTCAACTCAACGAGTTCGGATGCTCAACCATCCTAGTGACATGTCACTTGTATCCTAATCTATTCCTAAGGTTCAAACGGGATTTTCCTCAAACACATATTCTTGCCATCTTCCGTAAAATACCGAATCCAATACTCGGTAGCACTTTATATTTAACAAATAATACACATAATTTTCATTTTATTCGAAAATACCCACAAATCATATATTTCATGATAAAAATCAGCATATCATATAATTAACATCAATAACTTATAAATAAAAATTATGCTACATTATTTACACATGAACTTACCTTGGTACCAAAATATAAATATTTTGCAATTTAGTCCACAATCTTTTCTTTTCCTCGATTGGGGTCGATTCCACGTCTTTCTTGATCTAAAATAACATATTTAGCTTATTTAATACTCACATTATCAAATTAGTCTTTAATTCAAATTTTAGCAAAATTACAATTTTACCCCTAAACTTTTGCATATTTACACTTTTGCCCCAAACCTCGGGAATTAAACTTAATTCCTTATTCTTATATTTTATAAAATTCTGATCACTTTTTCCTTCTATGGCAACATCAAATTCTCACTCTAACATGTACTTATGACTATTATGTATTTTTGCCGATTAAGCCCTTTTACTCGTTTTCACTCAAAACCGAGTAGCACAAGTTGTTTAACATAATTTAAAACCTCATATTCTATCATAAAACATCAAAATTCACAAATTTCACCTATGGGTATTTTTCCAAATATGAACTCTAACTCAAAATATTACTATCATAAGCTATACCGAGTTACCGGGATTTCAAAAACGTAAAAATCATTAAAAACGGGGCTTGGAATCACTTACTATGAAGCTTGAAAGTTGAAGAACCGGGATTTCAAAAACGTAAAAATCATTAAAAACGGGGCTTGGAATCACTTACTATGAAGCTTGAAAGTTGAAGAAACCCTAGCTATGGAGAGAGGGAGCATTCGGCAGCAACTAAGGAAGATGATAACCAATTTTGTGTTATTTATCCCTTTTTATTTCATTTAATAACCAAATGACCAAAATGCCCTTCCTTACTAAACTTTCAAAAAAATTCCTTCCATGTCCTAATTTTGTCCATGAACTTAAAATCGGTCAAAGTACCATTTATGACCTCCTAATTAATATTTCAAAGCAATTTCATACTAAAAACTTCTAGAATGCAAGTTTTACAACTTATTCGATTTAGTCCCTAACTTTAAATTAAACTCGTTATGCAAAAAATTTCTTCACGAAATTTTCACACAATTATGCAATTATATCATAAACCTCAATATAATTATAAAATAATTATTTCTATCTCGAATTTATGGTCACGAAACCACTATTCCGATTAGGCCCTAATTCGGGATATTACACTGTTCTTTTTTTCCCTTTCTTTTTTAATCTTTTCTTTTCATTCTCTCTTCTCTGAAGCTCTCTTATTTTCTTCTCATTTTTTTTCCATTATCAATCTCTCATTTTCTTTTCTTTCAAACTCTCATGTTTTCACACCCCTATCTCTTTTCTTTTCTCTTTATCCTTTAACTTTGTTTGATCTTACAAAATTTGTTGATCCGTTAAAGACGCTAAAGTAGTAGACTTCTTCTGGAACTCGAAGGAGTAACGATTGGTACGATTGTCATATTTGGCTCGTCGATTAAATTTCCATATACGCCCCAACAAGACATGACTGGTGTGCATAGGAACTACGTCACACAAAAATTTCCCTTTCTATTTTTTGATTGAGAATGTAATCAAAACTTGTTTATTGACCTTCATTTTTACACACTCGTTGAACCACTGAAGATTGTTTTGTTGTGGATGCTTCAAAGTGGGTAGGTTCAACTTCTAGACCATTGTAGTGCTAGTAATGTTGGCACAACTCTCACCGTCGATAATCAAACTACACTCTTTACTGTTTACAAGACACTAAGTTTGAAACAATTTTTATCGCTAGAAGTCTCCATAGTTAGTATGTGTAATCAAAACCTTTCTCATAACAAGAACGCCTTTTGTCATGATTTATTTCCTGCAAAAACAAAATGTTTATAAACAAAAATGAAAAACCTCACCACGCTCCTTCACAATTTACACTCATTTGGATGAAACACTCCACTCGTGTTTGCTCTCAATTGGTTTTTACTCACTCGAATGTGCTCACCACTCTTTCCTTTTACCACTTGATTCTCTTAACTTCTTTAAGAACATTTGTGTGGAACAAACTTTGTGACAACCCGAATTAGGGCCTAATCGGAATAGTGGTTTCGTGACCACAAATTCGAGATAGAAATAATTGTTTTATAATTATTTTGGGGTTTATGATATGATTGCATGATTGTGTGAAAATTTCGTGATGAAATTCTATGCCTAAAGTGCTTAAATTGAAAGTAGGGACTAAATCGAATAAGTTGCAAAATTTGCATCCCGAAGTTTTAGTATGAAATTGTTTTGGAATATTAATTAGGAGGTCTTAAATAGCAATTTGACCAATTTTAAGTTCATGGACAAAATTAGGACATGGAAGGAATTTTTGAAAGTTTAGTAAGGAGGGCATTTTGGTCATTTGGATATTAAATGAAATAAAATGGGAAAAATAACACAAAATTGATCATCATCCTCCTTAGTTGCTGTCTAATTCTCCTCTCTCCATAGCTAGGGTTTCTTCAATTTTCAAGCTCCATAGTAAGTGATTCCAAGCCCGCTTTTAATGTTCTTTACGTTTTGGAATCCGGAAGCTCGATTAAGCTTATGCTAGTAATAATTTAACCTAGGGTTCACATTTGGAAAAATACCCATAGGTGAAATTTGTGTATTTTGATGTTTTATGATAGAATATGAGGTTTTAAATTATGTTAAATAACTTGTGCTACTCGGTTTTAAGTGAAAACGAGTAAAAGCAAGATAATCGGTAAAAATACCTATTGTTCATAACTATATGATAGAGTGAGAATTTGATGTTGTTGTAGAAGAGAAAATGTTCAGCATATCATAAAATATAAGAATAAGGGCTGAAATTAAATTCCCGAGCCTAGGGGCAAAATTGTAATTTTGAAAAGTTAGGGGCAAAATGTAATTTTTCCATGATGTGATTTTTGGATTGAAATAAATAGTATGAGTATTAAATGAGCTAAATGTGTTATTATAGATCAAGAAAGACGCGAATTGATCTCGAGCGGGGAAGGAAAAAGTTTTGGACTAAATTGCAAAATTTCCACATTTTGCACCAAGGTAAGTTTGTATGTAAATATTACAATAATTTCATGTACATTCTTATGTTTCAGCCTATTATATAAATATACTAGCTGATGTTAAAATATAAATCGACTATTGGAAGAATGGAAATAAATATAGAGAGAGATCCGGTTGAACATTGGAGAGATCGAATGAAATAGATGGGCGTAGCTAGGTCACATGTATGATGCTGAGTGCACATCATGTGTACAAGAAAGCTACGAGACACCTGTAGTAGCTAGGTCACATGCGTGATACGAGATGTATCCCATGTAGACAAGAGAGCTACGTGAAAGATAAATGTAGCTAGGTCGCATGCGTGATTCCAAGTGAAGGACACCATGTAGACAAGAGAGCTACGTGAAAGATAAATGTAGCTGGGTGCATGCGTGATTCCAAGTGACGGACACCATGTAGACAAGAGAGCTACGAGACAAATCGGTTGGGTCGCATGAGTGGTACTAAGTGATCACCATGTGTACAAGAGAGCCGAACTAAAGCGAAGTATGATGGTGGGGTGTGTCTTTGAAACCATTAAATATCGAGGATTCATCCGAATTGTTCAACGGGATGGTTTTGTGGTGATATTGTGGTTTGGACCTACACTTATGGTGAATGAAATGTGGTGAAAATGATTTGTGGTATATACAAATATAAGATAAAATGAGGTTAGCATAAAGAATTTGTGAAAGAGTGAAATTAGCATTAAAACTGTTTTTAGATGGTAGCAGTGACGTGATTTTGAAAAATCACCAAAAATAGGAGGAATATAATTAGAGGTTGAATGAGATGTGAAATTAAACTTTAATGAGTCTACTTTCATATAAAAGAAACAGAGAAAGCAAAGGAATTCTATATTTTGAGATATTCACAATTGTATGTGACTCGCTCAGGATGAATACGTGATCCCCTGTTCCAACTTTGAAAAATCATTAAAAATTGTACAAAGCAAATTAAGAAATATAGTTTACATGCCTAAATTCCTTATTGAGACTAGTTTTAAATGAAACAGACATCAGGGTTGTTTGAATTGTGTACTGAGAGATATTCAATTCGTAGTGAACAGAGGTCAGATCAGTCGAGCTGTGTAACAGGGAAACTTTAACTAATAAACTGTACTAATCGGCTGAACCAAAATTATAGAAAAAATTAGCAAAAAGCTTTATGAGTCTAGATTCAGGGAAATTTTACGGATTTGAATTTCGAGTTTTGTAACTCGAGTTATGATTTATTTAGTGAATATGACGCAGCAGAGACAGCTTAATCAAAGTGGAATGAATAGTGAAGTTAAAGTAGATATACTTGAATTGTTGTGTAAACATGTTAGATTTTTTTTAATTAGTATTTACATACTTACTTACTAAGCTATAAGCTTACTTTGTTTCTCTCTTTTTCTTATAGTGTTCTTGACTTGCTCGGGAGTTAAGGATCGTAAAGATCTATCCGCACTATCATACTTTAGGGTAGTTGAACTAAACGTTTTGAATTATGGCATGTATAGTAGGCTTAATTATTTTGTTACGTGTCATATTTGTCTAGGTTTAAAATATTAGTTACTGATACTCGACCAGCTAATTTGTACAAGCCATTAAAGTTGGCTAATATTGTTCAAGACATATATTATACGATGCACTATCAAATTGGATGACATATTTATATTTCGGCTATGTTTAATGGTATGTGTTATGTTCGGTAATACCTTGTATCCTGCTCGGCGACAGTAACGGGTAAGGGTGTTACATTTAGTGGTATCGAGCTATGGTTTAGTCGGTTCTCGGACTAATAAAGTGTGTGTAAAAGTCTAGCTATACATGCCATAAAAATATTGTGATAGTGTGGTGACTCTGATTATTCTAAAGCTGTGTTTTGTTTTAATATAGTAATGGATCACGAAGGAAGCTGCGGTGATGATCTTTAGTAATGCGCCGGCTCCGCACAAGGGACCGCCTGTGGAAAGTAGACACGAGACATTGAGACAAGGAGATGAGGCTCGGGATGCCTTTCTCCAAATGATGAACAATTGGTATCTTGAATTTATTCGAGCAAATCCAAATGCTCAACCTCCTCCACCCCTCCTATACCTCGGGCGATTCACATGCTGCTCAAGGTATAGATTTGGTAAGAATGAACAAGCCTCCGGTTGACAAGATTCGAAAACAAGGGGCGAAGAGTTTAGAGCAAAGGTCGATGATGATCTGAGAAAGCGGAATTCGGCTTGAAAATTCTACCCGTGTATTTGATGAGCTCTCATGTACAAGAGGAATGCTTAAAGTGTGTCAGTATCACTTTTGAGAGATTCGACACCACCGGTGGAAGACTTTGGTTGCAGTGGTGCCAAAAGAAAAAGTTACTTGGGATTTCTTCCAGAAGAATTTAGAAAGAAATACATAAGTCGCGATTTATTGATCAAAAACGGAAGGAGTTCCTTGAATTGAAGCGGGGAAAATGTGCGTAGCGAGTATGAACGCGAATTTGTAAGACTCAACAAGTATGCCCGAGGAATGTGTGTCCACCGAGGCCATTATGTGTAGAAGATTTGAAGATGGGCTGAATGAGGACATTAAAGTGCTTGTAGGAATTTTGGAGTTGAAAGAATTTGTAGTATTAGTTGATCGAGCTCTTAAAGCGAAGAATTGAACAAAGAAAGAAGAAAAGTCGCTATTGAGGCCCGAGATGTCGAAAAAGACAGATAAGCAAGCCATTTCAATCTCAACCAAAGAGGTCCAAAGAGACAAACCCTCGAATGACAGTTTCAATTGGGGATTCACAGAGATTGTGGTAGAGCATATTCGGGTCTAAAGCTCAAGCTACTTGGTGGCAAGTGTGGGTAATGTGCGACCTAGAAAGCCCGAAAGTGTCGACAATGTGGCGAGCAACATTATGGTGAGTGTTGGGGGACCGAGCGAGCTTGTTTCAAAGTGGTTCTCACGAGCATTTTATTAGAGATTGTCCGGAGAAAGTTAAAGAAGAAAGATTTGAGTGCTAGATGAATACCACCGCTAGTAGAGGTAGACCACCGAGAAATACTGGAGGTGGGACTAGTAGTAAACGGTGATGAAAGATTTAACGGCAAGATCGAAGCTAGAGCACTGCTAGAGCTTATGCTATCGTGCCGAGAAGATGCATCATCTCCGATGTTATTCTTGGTACATTTTCTCTATGATACTATTGTTATTGCATTGATTGATCCGGGTCCACTCATTCCTATATTTGCATGAATTTAGTATCCAATAAAAAGTTGCTGTTGAATTTCTTGAGTTTACGATTAAAGTGTCGAACCCTTAGGCCAATATGTGCTAGTTGACAAGGTTTGCAAGAATTGCCCATTAATGATTCAAGGTCACATTTTCCCGCCAACTTGATGTGTTACCATTTGGTGAGTTTGACGTTATCTTGGGAATGGACTGGTTAACATTGTATGATGCTAAGGTAGATTGTAAACAAAAGACACTACAGTTGAAATGTGAAAATGGAGAAATTTCGTGGGTTGAAACAGATGAATCAAATAAATTGCCTATGGTGATTTCGCACATGTCTGCATGTAAATACATGAGAAAAGGGTGTGAAGCTTATCCGCTTATGTAATGAATATTGAGTTACCTCAACTGAAATTTGAATCGACCGATAGTCTGTGAGTTTCGGATGTATTTTCGAGGAATTGCCCAGGTTGCCTCCGAAGAGAGATAGATTTTGCCATTGATTTATTGCCGGCATCGCACCGATCTCGATTGCTCCATATAGAATGGCTCCATGAATTAAAAGAATTGAAGGCTCGATTGCAGGAGTTAACGGACAAAGGGATTTGTGAGACCGAGTTTCTCTCCCTGGGTGCTCTGTATTATTCAGTAAAGAAGAAGGATGGTTCAATGAGACTTTGCATTGATTACCGTCGACAATAAGGTGACTATAAAGAACAAGTACCGTTCGAGGATTGATGATTTATTCGATCGGTTAAAGGGGCCACAGTGTTTTCAAAGATTGATTTGAGGTCCGGTTACTACCATTTGAGAGTTAAGGAGTCGATGTCCCGAAACCGCCTTTAGGACAAGGTATGGACATTATGAGTTTCTTGTGATGCCTTTCGACAACAAATGCTCCAACTATATTTATGGACTTAATGAATCGGATCTTCCGACCATATTTGGATAAGTTTGTAGTAGTGTTTATAGATGACATTTTAATTTATTCTCGAGATGAGTCGAACATGCGAACACTTGAGAACTATATTGCAGATCTTGAGAGAAAAGAAGCTGTTTGCCAAGTTTAGTAAAAGTGAGTTACGGCTTCGTGAAGTCGGATTTTGGGGCATATAGTCTCGGTGATGGTATTCGGTGGATCCAAGCAAGATTTGCGATCGTTGATTGGAAACCGCCAAGAATGTATCCGAGGTTAGAAGCTTTTAGGCTTAGCCGGGTATTATAGACGTTTTGTTGAAGGATTTTCGATGATTGCCTCTCCTATGACTAAGTTGTTGCAAAAGAATGTTAAGTTTGAATGGATGATAAATGTCAACAAAGTTTTGAAAAATTGAAAGCACGATTATTGAAGCACCAATTTTAGTACAGCCCGAGTCGGAAAGGAGTTCAGTAATTTATAGTGATGCATCATTGATGTGCCTTGGATGTGTGTTGATGCAAGAGGGTAAAGTGGTAGCTTATGCTTGAGACAATTAAAACCGCATGAGAAGAACTATCCTACACATGATTTGGGCGGCATTGTTGTTTTTGCCTTGAAGATTTGGCGGCATTATTTGTACGGTGAAAATGCGAATTTTTACGATCACAAAAGTTTGAAGTACTTGATGAATCAAAAGGATCTGAATCTGCTGACAGCGAAGATGGCTTGAATTATTAAAGGATTATGATTTAGTGATTGATTATCATCCGGAAAAGCAAATGTAGTTCTTGACGCCTTGAGCGAAAATTTCTTTTTACTTTGAGAGCCATGAACACGGGTTAGCATTGTCGATGATGGGTCAATCTTAGCGAGATGAGAGCTAAACCGTTATTTCTCCGATTGATTTGTGATGCTCAAAAGAATGATAGTGAGTTGCGGATCATGAGAACTCAATGCGAATCGAGTTACGACTCGATTTTCGAGTTGGACCGGATGACTGTTTGATGTTTCGAGACAGGATATGTGTGCGAAAAACGATAAACCGATTGAGAAAATATTACATGAGGCGCACAATGGCTTTTTATCGGTTCATCCTGGTAGCACAAAATGTATAATGATTTAAAGAAGTCAGTATTGGTGGCGGTATGAAAAGGACATTTCGAATTTGTAACCAAGTGTTTGATCATCAACAAGTAAAATTTGAACATCAAGTGCCTTGAGGATTACTTCAACCGTAATGGTGCTCGAGTGGAAATGGGACAAGATTACCATGGATTTTGTAACCGGTTTGCCTTTAACTCCTAAAAGAAGGATCTTGTTTGGGTAGTGGTTGATAGATTAACAAAGTCAGCCCACTTTATACCAAGACGCACCGATTACTCACTTGATAAATTAGCGAATTATATATTGCTGAAATTGTGAAGTTGCACGAGTGCCTATGTCTATAATATCGATAGAGATCCAAGATTTACCTCGAGATTTTGGAAAAAGTTACAAGAAGCTTTGGGTACAAAATTAAACTTTAGTACCGCATTTCATCCACAAACAGATGGTCAAGCGGAAAGAGTAATCCGGTACTCGAAGATATGCTTAGATCTTGTGTTTTAGAATTTGGAGGTAGTTGGGAGAAATATCTATCTTTAATTGAGTTTGCCTACAATAACAGCTTATCAATCAAGTATACAAATGGCACCGCACGAAGCCTTGTATGGTCGTAAGTGTCGAACTCCTTTATATTGGACCGAGCTTAGTGAGAAACAGATTCATGGAGTTGATCTAGTTAAAGAAACCAAGAGAAAATAAAAGTAATTCGGGATTGCTTGAAAGTCGCTTCGATCGACAAAAGTCATATGCGATTTAAAAGAAAAGAGATTGAATTTCGGTGGGTGATAAAGTGTTCTTGAAGGTGTCACCATGGAAAAAGATTCGAGATTTAGTCGAAAAGGCAAGTTGAGTCCGCGTTTTATTGGGCGTCTGAGATTCTTGAGAGAATTGGACCATGGCATATCGGTTGGCCTTACGGCAGAGTTAGAAAGAATTCATAACGTGTTTCATGTATCAATGTTGCGACGTTATCGTTCGATCCTTCACATGTGATTTCCCAACGAAATTGAGATTCGATCGGATATGACCTATGAGGAGAAACCAATAAAGATTTTGGCTCGAAAGGTTAAGCAGTTAAGAAATAAAAGTATAGCTTTAGTGAAAGTATTGTGGCACGGACATGGGATAGAAGAGGCTACGTGGGAACCCGAGGAAGCTATGAGGAAACAGTACCCAAACCTCTTTCTTGGTAAGATTTTCGGGACGAAAATCTCAAAAGGGGAGAATTGTGACAACCCGAATTAGGGCCTAATCGGAATAGTGGTTTCGTGACCACAAATCCGAGATAGAAATAATTGTTTTATAATTATTTTGGGGTTTATGATATGATTGCATGATTGTGTGAAATTTTCGTGATGAAATTCTATGCCTAAAGTGCTTAAATTGAAAGTAGGGACTAAATCGAATAAGTTGCAAAATTTGCATCCCGAAGTTTTAGTATGAAATTTTTTGGAATATTAATTAGGAGGTCTTAAATAGCAATTTGACCAATTTTAAGTTCATGGACAAAATTAGGACATGGAAGGAATTTTGAAAGTTTAGTAAGGAGGGCATTTTGGTCATTTGGATATTAAATGAAATAAAATGGGAAAAATAACACAAAATTGATCATCATCCTCCTTAGTTGCTGCGAATTCTCCCTCTCTCCATAGCTAGGGTTTCTTCAATTTTCAAGCTCCATAGTAAGTGATTCCAAGCCCGCTTTTAATGTTCTTTACGTTTTGGAATCCGGAAGCTCGATTAAGCTTATGCTAGTAATAATTTAACCTAGGGTTCACATTTGGAAAAATACCCATAGGTGAAATTTGTGTATTTTGATGTTTTATGATAGAATATGAGGTTTTAAATTATGTTAAATAACTTGTGCTACTCGGTTTTAAGTGAAAAGCGAGTAAAAGCAAGCATAATCGGTAAAAATACCTATTGTTCATAACTATATGATAGAGTGAGAATTTGATGTTGTTGTAGAAGAGAAAAATGTTCAGCATATCATAAAATATAAGAATAAGGGCTGAAATTAAATTCCGAGCCTAGGGGCAAAATTGTAATTTTGAAAAGTTAGGGGCAAAATGTAATTTTTCCATGATGTGATTTTTGGATTGAAATAAATAGTATGAGTATTAAATGAGCTAAATGTGTTATTATAGATCAAGAAAGACGCGAATTGATCTCGAGCAGGGGAAGGAAAAGTTTTGGACTAAATTGCAAAATTTCCACATTTTGCACCAAGGTAAGTTTGTATGTAAATATTACAATAATTTCATGTACATTCTTATGTTTCAGCCTATTATATAAATATACTAGCTGATGTTAAAATATAAATCGACTATTGGAAGAATGGAAATAAATATAGAGAGAGATCCGGTTGAACATTGGAGAGATCGAATGAAATAGAGGGCGTAGCTAGGTCACATGTATGATCTTGAGTGCACATCATGTGTACAAGAAAGCTACGAGACACCTGTAGTAGCTAGGTCACATGCGTGATACGAGATGTATCCCATGTAGACAAGAGAGCTACGTGAAAGATAAATGTAGCTAGGTCGCATGCGTGATTCCAAGTGAAGGACACCATGTAGACAAGAGAGCTACGTGAAAGATAAATGTAGCTGGGTCGCATGCGTGATTCCAAGTGACGGACACCATGTAGACAAGAGAGCTACGAGACAAATCGGTTGGGTCGCATGAGTGGTACTAAGTGATCACCATGTGTACAAGAGAGCCGAACTAAGCGAAGTATGATGGTGGGGTGTGTCTTTGAAACCATTAAATATCGAGGATTCATCCGAATTGTTCAACGGGATGGTTTTGTGGTGATATTGTGGTTTGGACCTACACTTATGGTGAATGAAATGTGGTGAAAATGATTTGTGGTATATACAAATATAAGATAAAATGAGGTTAGCATAAAGAATTTGTGAAAGAGTGAAATTAGCATTAAAACTGTTTTTAGATGGTAGCAGTGACGTGATTTTGAAAAATCACCAAAAATAGGAGGAATATAATTAGAGGTTGAATGAGATGTGAAATTAAAGTTTAATGAGTCTACTTTCATATAAAAGAAACATAGAAAGCAAAGGAATTCTATATTTTGAGATATTCACAATTGTATGTGACTCGCTCAGGATGAATACGTGATCCCCTGTTCTAACTTTGAAAAATCATTAAAAATTGTACAAAGCAAATTAAGAAATATAGTTTACATGCCTAAATTCCTTATTGAGACTAGTTTTAAATGAAACAGACATCAGGGTTGTTTGAATTGTGTACTGAGAGATATTCAATTCGTAGTGAACAGAGGTCAGATCAGTCGAGCTGTGTAATAGGGGAAACTTTAACTAATAAACTGTAGTAATCGGCTGAACCAAAAATTATAGAAAAAAATTAGAAAAAAACTTTATGAGTCTAGATTCAGGGAAATTTTACGGATTTGAATTTCGAGTTTTGTAACTCGAGTTATGATTTATTTAGTGAATATGACGCAGCAGAGACAGCTTAATCAAAGTGGAATGAATAGTGAAGTTAAAGTAGATATACTTGAATTGTTGTGTAAACATGTTAGATTTTTTTTTAATTAGTATTTACATACTTACTTACTAAGCTATAAGCTTACTTTGTTTCTCTCTTTTGTCTTATAGTGTTCTTCGCTTGCTCGGGAGTTAAGGATCGTAAAGATCTATCTCGCACTATCATACTTTAGGGTAGTTGAACTAAACGTTTTGAATTATGGCATGTATAGTAGGCTTAATTATTTTGTTACGTGTCATATTTGTCTAGGTTTAAAATATTAGTTACAGTACTCGACCAGCTAATTTGTACAAGCCATTAAAGTTGGCTAATATTGTTCAAGACATATATTATACGATGCACTATCAAATTGGATGACATATTTATATTTCGGTTATGTTTAATGGTATGTGTTATGTTCTGGTAATACCTTGTATCCTGTTCCGGCGACGGTAACGGGTAAGGGGTGTTACAAACTTAAACAAAACAATGATTTCGTGGCGAAGAATGTTTGTGGTACTCAGTTCGAAAAATTTGAGGAATAAGAAGAAAAACTGTGAGAATGAAGCAAGACACTAACGATATGAAAATTTTTCCTAAAGAAAACTCACAATCCCAAATGAGGCCAATTGATTTAAAAATGATATCAAAACAACACACTTGAAAATTTTCTTCACTTTTTGTACTCTTTTTTTATTTTGAACTCCCTTTTGTTTTTGCTCACTTCAATTTATTTACTTCTGCACTCTTTTTTTTTTTTGCTTGCTTTGATATCAAATGTGTGACATTAGCCACCGAAGTGACTCTATAACTAACGACTACTCGACGCACACCCCAACCTTATAACACCATATTTATGACTATTTAACTATCATTTATTAATGCGAAAGCAATTTGTGTACCATTTTTAAACTTTTTCTATGTATTTAAACCTAAAGGTATTTTGGTTATTTTACCACCTAAGGTTAAAATATCTCGATTTTATTTCTAAATAGTTATCGACCTTCTTTTAGTCAAATTAGACAAGCCCTAAAAATTTTAGCTTAATTCAAGTTCATTTACTATGTCTAATTCAAGTTTTATTATTATGGACTAAATCGTAACTTTTACAAATTTTTAGTACATTTTCCAAGTTAAAAATTAAGAGTGTTTCTACCAAATATTAACAAGTCTAATCCTAAAATATAATTTAATCAATTTTTCCTATCATTAAAGGCTTCAATTAATTTAATCAAGTTTTAGGACTAAATTATAAATTAAGCAAATTAGAATACTAGATTACAAAAACCAAAAATCAAACCCCAAAAACCCACATGCCCGTGTGAAAAAAAAAACACACACACGCCCATGTGCAAACCACTGCACCTAATTTGTCGAAAATTCATTTTAATGACCCAATTTTACATATTTTTCTTACCCGTTAAACGTGAAATAGCTACAATTAATTAACATAAACAACCACACATCTCCAATTTAATTTATTTACAACAAATATGCAACAGTTAATCAAAATTTAACACCCAATTACACGCTTAGCAAATACCAATTAATTCAAGCAAACTACATACCTTTATTGCGAGCAATCCACTCCATGGTAAGCTTCAATTAAACATTGTTAGTATAAGATACATGCTTCATACACCGTGTTATCAACCACTTTACGAACACTTATCAACATACCATAAATCAAACATCAATTAAATATAAAATCATGTATTAAAGCAATTATAAAATAACAAAAATTAAAGTCCAAAATTTAATGTCCAATGTCCATTACAAGTAAAATAACACTAGTACCAAAAGCATCACAATGCCCTTATATAGTCTCTAAAGTAAATTTATTAAGCCACTACCAAGCCTTATTCTTGGATTGCCCTTGCACTTGCTTCTCAACTCCTTACACTCAAAAATTCTCTACATGAAATTTGAGGGTGCGAGCTTAAAAAGCCCAGTGAATATAGTAAAAAAATCGAGTAATTTGCACCCAATCATGCATAAATCAAAGCAATTAAGCATTAAATTTTCAGTCACAACATGTAAACATTTCACCATAACATCACATGCTATTTCAAGAATTAAGAATCAATTTTTCCATGGCATGAAAAATCATCTTTTAACACATAATCATTCAATTATATTGGCATAATACATCTATAGCAATAAGTAAACGTGTGATCATACATTGGATAAACAGATCTCTGAACTCTCACAAATCAAATATAATCCTCTAAATTGAGCGGGTCAAAGCCACATTTTCTCTTATAGCACCTCAAATAACCCGATGTGTGGAGAATCAAGATCAACACTCCCTTGTCTACTCTAAATAAATTGGTCCACCAAGAGCCATATGCTCACAATATCATAGATAATGGTGAGTACTCACAAACCCTATGGCATGCTAACTATATCCAATGGATTCACCATGCAATGTTGTTAGTATAATCATACATATAAAGCATAAAATATAATGTTTAATCACTTAATTTAGGATGTTAAAATGCAAGTAAAAGCATGTTGCTAAACAATTTTAACATTAATAAAATTAAGCATAGCAAATATCATTTTCCCAATATTCATATACCAATTAGAACACCTTTATCAAATGTTCAATAAATCAACAATTCATGCTCCAAATATCAATTTATTCCATACAGTTTAATCATGCTAAAAACATAATACACAACTTACCAAACCATTTGTCATTTTGCTCTGTTATAAAATAAAACCTATTTTTGCAAATCCAACCATCCAATATGCAATTAATTCATTAATAAAATCAATTAAACCTTTAATTTTACACAAAATTAGGCTAATTTACCAAATTACCCTTAATATCACTCACCTCTACACTTAGCTCTTTAAGCAAAAATATGTTCAAACAAGAATGTTTGAGCTTCAATTCTGATTTGCATGCTTCTCTTCTTGATGGGGAGGTTTAACAGAGACAAAGTATGCATTACAAACTAACAATAACAACAAGAAACACAAAATTTGATAAAGCATGTGAATCTAAATCATTGCTCTAAACTACCTTACTGATGTTGCACAACTAAGCTGGAATATGGAATTCCTCAACTAAACTCCCTTCTCAGCACCTCAAACCACTTCTAATATTCAATTCTAGTCCAATAACATGTACTCTAAGTGTTAATTTCATCATTTAATCTGTTTCATAATTTTCTGGAAAAATCATCCATGCTATTGATCAAATTCGAATTTCTCAAAATTGATCCATAAAACGTGTTTGATCTTTTGGTTTAGGATTAAAAACCTATTATTAGACTTATTTTGAGCTTAGACATTCATTAATATTTGGATTGCAACTCAAAATTAAAAATCCACCATTGTTGATCCTCATGTTCAGGAAAAAAGAAATTAAAGTTGAAAATCCCTTATAATCACTTTAATTAACAAATAATGATTGAAAACAACTTAAAAATAAGTTTAGAGATGAGGATTACCTTCAATTGAACTCAAATCATTGATTTGGAAGTTTGAATCAAAATGCTTAAAGAAATTCGAATGACTTTTTGTCCAAATTTAAAAATTATTTTGAGAGATTTTAGAAAGAATTTTGGGAGAGAAAAGATTTAGAACCATTCTCTGAGATTTTGTTTATGAAAACAAGCAAAAAAAAAAAAAACTGAAAGAAAAAGCCCTCAATTCGAGTGAAAAGTGAGGTAGTTGCAGAGTTTCTAAAATTGAAAATCCCCCACCTGATTTTCAAAATTTGGGGAATTTGTCATCAGGCCACTCCCCGTTTTCCTTGTTTAACAATTTGCTCCTTTCCCTTCAAAATTTTGAAAATATGGTTTATTTGCTATAAAACCTCTTACACATTTCCTTGTTTTTAAATTAGTCCCATTTAATTAATATTTTAATTCACCCAATTAAACCCCATTTTAAATTATTTTAAATTCCAATTTAACTCAAAATATTTATTTTTACCCAAAATTATTTAAAACCATAAAATTAAATTTTCTAAAAATATTTTTATTTTTGAAAAATTATTGATGATTTTTAGATGAAATTAAACTAACTAATTAAGAATATAAATCGCTAATTAACCTAATTAATTCCCAATTTTCACTCGAAACCCGGCAAACTTAGCCGAAACTACTAGACCTATTTTCGGGTCCTTAAAAAATGATGTAAAATTATATAAAAAAACAACATACATGAAAATTTTGTTTACTTTTTGTACTATTTTTATTGAATACTTATTCTATTTTCTTCTCTTTTTTTTTTGCTACGGAATATTTTTTTGAATTTTTTGCGCACTTCAATTTTTTCCTTTTGCACTCTTCTCTTTTTTGCTACTGAATATTTTTTTTTAACTTTTTTAAAATAATATTGAAAATAAAAAAATAATACTTGAATAGAAAACTAATTCTAATACCAAATGACATGTGCTCATAATCGGATGTTGATGACAAGAACACTTTGTTGCCCGATCATTCTAAACATGTATGAAAAAAATAAAGTTTAAATAAAGATAAAATTTTTGATCCTAAGACAAACCAAAAATGAACCAACGTTATAAAGGAATGTGACCCAATTTCTACAAAGTTAGTAATAGAAACAGAAGTTAAAAAGAAGAAAATTGTGACCCATTATCTATAGGAAGATAGGAACCAATAGTATAGGTGATCGCCACACTCACAAATAGAGATGATGAGGAGAGTGATAAGATCAAAAGGTTGTAAACACTACAAGAGATACACTCTTGATAAGTTCGAATAAAATGTTCTTAAAGAAAAAAAGAGAGTAAATCTTACAAATTTTTATAATCAGAAAAGTTTCCAAAATGCTTACTAATGACAACTACTCATAGGAATAGCCTAGGTAGATGAATGACCACAAACCAACCATTAATGAGTACATGCATAATAACATTCATGAACTTATGTGATGCATGGATTAAAACCATTCATGTATCAAAGAGGTTCATGTATTAATCGAATGGTCACTAACATCTCCCTTGTATGATGAAGTTTACCCCCTTGTAATACAAGTACTTAGGCGTTCATCCCCTTTGTAGTGTATGAATCTCCCAAAATGCATATTCTTCCCCCTTTAGACTATCCATTCATGACACTTGCAAACAATGAATCTAACCATGCATGTATATAATATCCTTTGAATCATGGTGGAACATGAAGAGTCATATGTACTTGGTGTTAGAGTATGCCCAAAGATCAATCATCAGATGATTGTAATCACATACTCGTTTTAACTGTTTGTTAATATAAGAAATTGTCATTGTTATTTTAGTTTCTTTTTCTATGTGTGTAAATAAATTGATTAATAATAAAGTCCTGAGAATAATATGATTATTCTTAAAAGGTCCTTAGTCAAGTATTATTGTGGGCTTGGACAATAATAATGCAGTGAGGCTAATGTGTAGTTGATTGATGATAAAGTATTGTCATTGACATAGTGATGTCAAAATCAATACATGGATATGTGTTAGAGAACAACATACTGGGCTGACCCACTATGAGTGTATTTCTTGGATTATTATGTAATAGTCACAACATTACTTATAGTGATAACTATGTATGATCATTAGACTTGAGATCATCATTTGCCCAACATCATGAGTCATATATTTAATACAGTTAAACGTCTACCGTAACAGGTTGTACTAAGATATGATTGATTAAATAGGATTTGTCCCTCCTACATAATGGGAGCAATATCTTGGGCCACTTGATGGAGTGAGACTAGAAATGCACGACCATGCTCAAATAAGTTGATATTAGATATCACACTTATTTGTTTATTGTAGTCTACTCAAAATATCAAGAAATATGACATTGGACTATACAAGTGTGACTTTCATGACTTGTTTTCAGTCTAGATATAAAGGATAAAATGATATAATACATGAATTATTTACCACAGAAAGGTTATGTCGAATCAAAACTTTTTGTAACTTGGGTAGCAATGATACATTGCTAGATGCCACTCATTGATTGTAACAATAGAAATGTTCTAGTATTACTACTAACGGTACAAGAGCCTACAGGGTCACAAACTATAGTTGAAGTGAATAGAATCCAAACAAATTTGGTATTGTGTTTAGCTGTCACATGAATTAAATTAATTAACAGTTAAATATTGAATGCATTATATGTACAATTTGTACACAAATAGAGAACATAGTTAAAATTAAGATACTGCTTTGATTCATATAAAAATATTAACTGAATATAATTTACCAAAAATTTTAAAATAAATAGTTGTAATAATAATTTCAGTCAAATATAAAAATATGGAAGCTAGTATTCCTTTGGAAAGAATATAATGTTTTAAAACTTTTCATATGTTTCTCTAAAAAGGAAAAGGAAACTTTTTGTTTTTTATTATGCGTTCATAAAGAAACAAGAATAGAATCCCTTATAGTGTGCATGTTACCAAGTAAAAAAAAAGAAAAAGGGTCTAATAGAAAATTTTAATTATGCTCTCTAAAAAGTTCAAAGAGAGATTTTGCTGTTTGTTCTTTGACTAGGTAGACTACATAGAGACTGAGACGATTTTTTTTTTGTGACTTGGCATCGACATTGCACAAAGGAATAAGATTGAAAAAGTATATCTTGATAGATGCACGAGAATGATTGAAGTGCATTTCAGTTCATTAAGTGGACCAAACTCCAAGTTACTCGTCTTAAGAAAGGATCCAATTGAAATTCTTATCGGGTTTATAACACATGCTAGATCAAAGAAGTTTAAAGAGGCGATGATGAGCCTAATTCAGCAAGTTTGGGCTGAACATGATATGTCCAACCTTATTGGACCCAAAATAGCATCCCATGCTCATGCAATGTTTTGCATGTGGCTGTTTGTTAAGTTTAGCTAATTCTACAACTTTAATTATGTGTTGTTTATTATATGCATCTTTAATTAATGTTTTGCATTATTAATCTACATCTTTTAATTGTGAGATGAACTATGTGCTCTACATTTAATAAAGTCATGCATTATGTAACTCTCATGTTAGTTAAGTTTGCATCATAAATTATGACATGCATTATGTAACTCTCATGTTAGTTAAAGTTTACATCATTAAATTAAGTCATGAATTAAGTAACTCATTTGTTCATTTAGTTTTCATCTTAAACCTTTCATTTAAGCATCTTAGTTGTTAAATATGTTTGAGTTTGTTTATATAAGTATGTTATTTAATTTGGCTGTTACTTTTTAATGCATAAATTAAAGTGTGTTTATTTTCATTTTAAATAAGGTGATTTAAGTTGCATGTTTAATTAATTCATGTACATGAGTGTTATTAAATATGTTGTTTTTATGAGGTGACTTTTCATATGGCTAAAGACTCTTTAAGTTGGAAGATTTCAAAGCTTTTTAAAAAACATTATGGAGGTTGTTTAATGGACCAAAGGAGACTCTTCAAGTTTGAACTTTTTGGAGTCTTAAACCTTCGTCATGATGCCATTTAAGAGGATGTTACACAAGATTTTATAATTTGGTTTCAAGGGAGCTGAAGGGACATTAATTAAACACATTAATTAAAAACATTAAGGATACACTAAGTCTTCATTAAGGAGAATTGACATGCCTTCTCAACTACATCAGATTCCAATGAAGAGACATAACTCATTGACTTCCCTACAAGAGTTAAAAATAAAATTAGTGCTTGTAATAATACTAGTTAATGGCCGAATATGAAAAGTCTCACATAGGCATTTGAATAGTCACAAAAGTGACTATAAATATCCTGTAAATAGAACTTTGATGAGCTAATGATGAATGAATATTTTTGAGTTATTGCAAGAATTCTATCTCATTGTTCTTTAAAGAACTTACTTGGACTTATCAAGTTTCTCCTTGTAGCGTCAAACCCTTTTTTTTCTTTTGAACTTATCACTTCATTTCTTTCTTTCTTTTGAAGTGTGGCATTCTAATATACTACCGGTTCCTATTTTGATAAATAGTAGGTCACAGTTTACTTCTTCTTCTTAAAATACTTGCTTGTTGTTTCACTTTATAGAAATCGGGTCACAATCCCTCATATCGTTAGTTCAATTCTAAGTGTTTGATTTGTACAAGTCATCCATCCAACTAACTTTTAGTCATTTTCATCTACCAAGTTTCCATTATTCACAATTTCACCTTGAATGCTAAATTGAGATGATACAGAATTAGACGATCGAGAAAACTAGCGTGTTGTAATCGAACTCATGATTACGAGCATGCATCATATCTTCAAACTTGTTTCAACCCAATTCGTTTCTTGTACTTGGATCCATGGTTGTTGTTTGCCAGCATAATTTTTCCCTTGCTCCATGGGGCGTATCTACAATCCAACACTTGAATGAGTGCTGAATCCTTGGGTTCATAGGATGTTGTCATTCATGTATTTGAGAAGGAAGATGAAAGGTCACATGGTGCATGTATGTCCATTTTGTGGCTAAACAATGTACCTACAAAACATTATAAATAGGAATCATCTCAAGCAAGCACACAATGCAAAGGAAAAACCTATGACGCATGAAATAGAAAACACATACTAGCTATGATGCATGACAAGCTAAAAATAAAAACCAATAAAAATATTATCACTTTGACAAGATAAAATACGCATGTTGTAGAAACAAATGTTAACATGCTAGGAAAACAAAATATATCCATTCACATAAGAATAAACATCATAATGATTAGAACAGAACTCAACAAGACAGAACACACACAAAGACACTTAGGCTCAAAATAAACAGAGTAATAACATGATATAAAAGCATGAATTATCACACAAACATCAGGACATAAAAAATGGTTGAAAACATTACATAAAGAACTTGAATATTTGGTTTTCATTTTGACTTTGGGATTTCTACGTTGGGTCTTAATGTCTTGGGTTAGCTCATGATTGGCTTCATCATTTCCCACACTTGTGTCACTAGACACCATTGATGTGCCAAAAGCCCAAATTGGCCTTCATAATCTTGGCCCATTAAGCTTGGTCCAATCAAGCATCCACTTAACCGGATAATTATATGATACGACTATGCACATGTCAATAACAATAATTCAATAATCAATAAGTGTGTTTTCTAGGTCAACCGATGTTATCTATTTATACGGAGAGATAGAAGTGTTGAAAAAAATCCGATTCGAAAATTATTTTCTTGCATAGCGAAAAATTAAAATTTTGAAAACCAACCTGATTTGTGATATTTGTATCAATAAACCCTAGATCGAATTCGTACCAGTGTTTTTGGATAGTCAAATCCTTGTCATTCCTGAATTTCAACCAAATGATCTTTTTCATTATTCTAGTACCACAAATTGCTTCAACTGTTGGACAAATCAAATCAAACACAGAATTAGAAATATTTTCTTTACTTTTAGTGGGAAGGTAAATCTCTCTTAAATAGAAACTGGTAGAATTGCAATTCCTAGAAAATAGAATTTATTCTTAAAATAAATTACCACTATTTTTTGTCAGAATAGCAATACTGAAAACTTCAGAGAAACTTGTGTTTTTCTCTTTACGTTGGTGTGATTTGAAGCCTACTAGTGTCATCTATTTATAGTAAGAATTGGTAGAATCCAGGTTGAAATGGTAGAATACAAATAATATTATTTTACTAGAAAAATCTCCAACTCCCTATTATTTAGGGAGAGGGGGGACAACCCTAGATGGGAACACTAGAGCTTGTTGTCCCATTATTCTATATAAGGGGAGTTGGGCCTCTCCTATACTGGGTCCAATTATACGTGCTTCCTAGACTTTAATTTAGCACTTTATAATTTATTCTAGCCCAGTACAAGGTTTTTATATTTTCAAATTAAATATTATTTGATCAATTAATTTAAATTAATTAATTTTTCAATTAATTAATATTCTCAACCCAATTCTAATTACGTTAAAATAATGACAACTTTACCGTAAAAGAATCTATTAGAAAATATATTTAATTTTTCTACTTTCAATGATTTCATAATAATCAATTATTTGAAATCCATTTTCAAACTTCAATTAATTAATTAATAATTCAAAAAATCATAAAGTAATTCTCAGGTCATTCCCATCCTTAGTGAGAAAACCACATTCATTCCTGAATGTAACTCATTTATCTAACTTTATCATTTCTATCCATTTTTGTTTATTTGATACATCCTGCAATTTATTTATGGTTTCAACGAGCTAGTACATATGTAATTGAGTCTCAAATGATTTATAATTAAGTTCTAGCTTTTTTTCTGTTAATTATAAACTCATTTAGTCATGAAGTCATTCTACTATAGTATCGTGACTGAGCTCTCCCCAATAACATATCATTACGAAAGCAACTTGATCAATACTTATCTAATGACCTTGTCATAAGTGTGTTACCCTCATAGGATATCCTTAATCTCTTTGAGATAATATTCGTTCTCCTAATATGATCCTATTTTATCTTATGGTAACTATTACATCTCCCTTTATGAAAAGTCAATTACTATCAAATAATAACCAAGTCATGAATAATATTCATTTTATTTTCCATTTCTACAAATTTTGTTCCTTTTGAATAGGTTTGGTTTGAACCTAAGTCTTTTCTATTAAAGTATTTAATAGTTTATTTTATTGTTCTTTTGCAACATCAAGATCAGTTAATGATCGAGAGATTACGCAACTTTGAGCATATCCAGTTCAATCAATTGAAAAATTTCTTAACTCTTTCTCTTACTTTGATTTACGTGTATTCTTTTGCATGTTTGAATTAAATCTAAGAGTTATGACATCTAAATCCATGAAAGGTTAAGGCTCTAGGGAGATTAACGAGCAAATATGGGAGTAGTTAACAGGAGAATGCGGGTTTCCCATATGAATTAACTAGTGTTAAACTATGTAGGCCTAAACTCTAGGGTTGACGACTCTAGGAAGTAATGTAACACCCCAAAACCCGACCTAGAAGTTAGGCCGAATACCGGATGTTACATTGACCACCGAAGTGATCCTAAAACACTTTACAAAAGATTTTTTTAAAATTAAATCAAGCTAAAACATTTGACAAATTATGTCGAATTTGAAAACAAATTTGATTCAAAAATAAAATCCACAGTTTCTAAAACTCAGTCCAAAGAACACTTACGAAAATCTAATGTAAAATTTATACCACAGTTCCCATAATTACTTACAGTCGAAAACGGTATAATAAATTAAGAATTGAAGAAAATCTTTATTAGTTTAATTTAAACTTAACCATCTGAGACCTTTGGTCGCCGAGTCTAGCTTCGAAACACGAAAGTTACCTGAAAGAAAGAAAACTAAGGAAATGAGCTATGCGAGCTCAATGTGAGTCTAAAACCAAAAGTAAAATAGCAAGTGACGAAGAACCAAACCAATTTACGGATAAACAACGAAAATCTCAATCAAACGATCAGATATACGAAACATTTCATTAGTCATACAAATCACGAATATAATATTCCACAATACACACGTTACTTAATCAAGCAAGATTAAGCTTATTAGTGGATACAAATCATTTCTCAAGTATTCCAACATTTAGACAAACAAACATGTATTCTGATGCAGAACAAATGCAACAAGTAAAAAATAATCCCACCCATCCAACATAACACCACTTCGACCACCCTGCACACCACAATAGGGACATAATATGCCCATCCAGCCTGCACACTGCATTGGACCATGATAGGCCCATCCACCCTACAACCCTAATAGTGGAACTAAGCCACTCGAATGATAATATGCAACTGACTGTTATATGTATCTTGTGATTGTACCGCTATCAGATTATTATGCAGTTTAACTGCCTAGAACAAACTTTATTCTCTTCACAACCAAAATCCCAAAATTTTCATGGAAATGAAAAATGCATACTACATGCAGTCACTCATATAGAAACAAATTACTCATATTCGGATGATCAATTTAAGAATCAGTTATACACGTGTTCAATTACTAGGTAACATCTCAAATCAAAATGCAGATGCAAACAATTTACAATAACAGATGGCTCAGTTAATTAACAAATGCTTCATTTTGAGACTTATGCAAATCTTAGATATAGTAAGTGTTATGCGATTGATTAAACCATATAGAAAAACTCATATTCAAAGTAACCAAATCAATTTCATAGCAAAACACGCTAATCACGATATCTCGAATGTCACGAAAATTTAATCCAACAAGAACAATTTATAACAAGTTCAACCACAAATATAGTCCTACCCACTCTTACAACGCTTTTAGCCTCTAAGAAGTCGATCAAAAACCAAAACGAACCACTTTGTATAAAGGGTGAAAAACTACAAAAATAAGGCCACACAGCAATGTGCCCGGCCGTGTGGAAGAGCCTAGGCCATGTGGAGGCCCACATGCCCATGTGCAAGCTACACACGCCCGTGTGGAGGAGACACACGCCCATGTGACCAAGTTACATGGCCATGTGAGTAGCCTGTGTAACTCACAGTCCAAATTTGGCAAAATAAGGTGTAGAGCAGACACGACCATGTGGAAATCTCACACGCTCGTGTGGCCAAGGGACACAACCTTGTGTCCAAGGTACATACCCGTGTAAAAATCGACAAAAATCCCCAAATATCAGCCACACGGTCGTGTGGCACCAAAAATTTCCCAAAAACCCTAATTCTTAATATCACAAGGCCGTGTGAATTGCCCGTGTGCAGCACAATCCTGTGTAGCCACTCGTGTAGTCACGAAACCACACCGAAATAGCCTGAAAATAAGAATTTCGATTAATAAACCGACCCATAAATAATATAGTTCAGAAACACACCTTAGAATGCGATTCCAACACTAGAAACTAGTCGATTCAACTGAACTCAACCAATCTAAAACTCAATTTCCAAAACACACAACTACTTTAAAACCTTTTATCAACAATAATAAAGAATCAAGAATCAAAATCAAAATTTGAAGGCATTTACATGATTCAGCACTTAAGCAATCTAATCATGCAATTCCTCTATTGAAAGACCAAAATCAAAATTTTAATGCACGACCACCAGGATGCAAAGGAAAGCACAATAGCCAAAAGAAGAAAAAAGAAAAAAAATATACGACCACCAGGATGCAAAGGAAAGCACAATAACCAATGCGTGAAAGGAGAGGAAAATTAGAATAACATAAGAGAAAGTAAAAATAAAAATCTAATTAAGAGAATAAATAAAGTTAATTTAATACTAATAAACCCCAAAAATAAAACACAATTCTCTGATTTCTCACATTGGTATTTGAACACAGGACCAACACAAACTAGTAACACACTCAACCACTGAACCAACAGGCTCATTCTTGACGTTAAGACGCAAAAATAAACACAATTTCTCAACCTACTCATTGACCTTAACCACAAACCTCAAAACTTCTAACCTAAATTCTGGGATGTTACAAGTAATTTAGGTTAAATGAGGTCGAGAGATAAGTTTGTTAAGGAAATTGTAGTTTATCCTGGTGGGAAAAGTCAGGTTGAGAGATAAGTGAGTACTTGTCGATTAGTTAATCAGTAGAGGTTGGGAGGTAATACTAGTTAATTAATAGTTAATTCCATTTAATCCCATATTTTGATGTTAACTACAACCACTAAAATGAGTTAATCTTCTGCCTGTTAAACTGATTTGGTTGTTTATCTATTTTTTATTTATTTAATTTAGTTTATGCTTGTTATCTATTTTATTGTTTATCATAATATAAGTTTTAATTATTATTGTTTAGACTTGTTATTGTAGAAGTAGATTTTTTATTTAACTCATCCTCCATTAGGTACGATCCTTGGTATACTTCATTGTGTTCCATTGTATTAGGTACGATCCTTGGTATACTTCATTGTGTTCCATTGTAAAACTTTTCTATATTACAATTTGACCCATATACTTGCGGACTCAGCTTACTTAATTTTATATATTTTTGGTGTGGTATTTTCTAGTCAAATGTTCACAAGTTTGGCAGCGGTCATGGTACACCCTAGTTAATAATACTAGGGTTTCCGCCCCTCTCTAGTTAATGAAGGGATTTTGGGCCTCTCATGTATTAGGTCCAATTATATGTGCTTCCTGAACTTTTGACCTAACACTTTATAATTTAAACCAACCCAATATTTGTTTTATCTTTCCCAATATAAATATTATTTATTCAACTAATCTAATTATTTAAATAATCAAATTAACTTCCTAACTAAACAATTTTGCCAATCCAATTCTAAATCCGTTAAAGTCATGGCAACTTTACTATAAAAGGATCTATGAGGAACTATATTTAATTTCCTAATTCAAAGGATTTATAAGGACCAATTAATTTAATTCCATTTTTGAACTCCAATTATTTAAGTATAATTAATTAAATAATAATTCAAAACTTAAATTAATTCTCAAGTCATTTCTATACTAAGTGAGAAATTACATTATTTGTGAATGTGACCCATTTATCTGACTTTATCATTTCCATTCATTTATGTTTATTTGGATCTAAATGCAATTCATTTCTGGTTTCAACAAGCTAGCAAAAGGATTGATTGAACATGTATAATTAGGGCTTAAATAATTTATAATTAGGTTCCAACTTTTTGCCTATTAATTATAAACTTATTTAATCATGAAGTCATTCCACTATAGTATAGCGACTGAGCTCTCCCTAATTAAATATCATTAGGAAAGCTACTTAATAAATGGTCGCCCAATGAGCTTTTCATAAGTGTGTTACCCTCATAGGATCTCCTAATCTCTTTGGGATAAATTTGTTCTCCTAATGTGGTCCAACTTTATTTCATGATAACTATTGCATCTTTCTTCATGAAAAATCAATTACTATAAGATAGTAATTAATTCATTTATCATAAAGACAAATGACTAGTGGCTACATTTAGTTTTCATATATTATGTAATGTCATTGAGAGGATATCGTTTACCCATTAGTTGAGCTATGAATTCCATTATTATAAATAATGCTAAGTACTGCAGAAGTTGAATACCCCATGCATCAAATTTCGGTTCCTTATCTATTTGAACCTAGTCTTTTACTTACATCAAAGTATACGATTCATGCATACATAGGCTTGTTATCATCCACTCAGTATTAAGGTATGCCACACTATAACATCACAAGTGAATAAATCCATAAATAATTCTAGGATTTATTCTACTTGGGTCCTGTTCGATGTATTGTTAGTCCTGTCAGTCACATCTATGTCTTTATCTTTTAGGAGTTACCCACTTCAATGCTCAACACAAAGCATATCCTCAATTGGACTTGATAGACGACATATTAGTCTTTCTATTGGTTTGGTCATTTCTGATTAGACTAAGGACATGTTTAGGTTTATCTACTAAGAAAAGTTATCTTTTCGTATTATGATTCGACCACGTAATACTAATTAGTATTAATTAAACATTAGATAACTTAGTGAGACAATATTTTCTCTTATTTTGCTTTGCATACAAAAGTTGTTGAGGATAATATACAAAGACTGTTAATGTAATCAATGAATATTTTATTAAACTAATTTATTTAAAAAATACAAGTATACAAAATGAATATTCTACTATCCAGGAACTAGATCCAATAGTCTCTCACTTGTACTAGTGAAGTAAATGAGTCATATTTCACATTATCATGTCCTCTACTATAATGTTTTCCTCTAATGCAACATTAAGAACATCCACTATTTCGTTTACTACTGCCTCCCTTATGATGTGATATTTTCTATCAATGTGCTTTGTCATCTTATGGTTTTATTTTTCTTAGTGATACAAGTATGGATAGGGTAAAATTTATTCAATTTCATTCACCAAAGCTGCCAATTTTCAAGTTTGGAAAATTAGTCAACTTGCGACAACTTTTTGGGTGGGATCTAGACATTTCTGGCTTGACATGTCTTTATAGAGTTCAAAACACATTTTAAATCATTTGATTTCAAGTTTTGGAGCTCAAGTTATGATCGTTTTAGTGCAGACTGAGCAAGTAGAACTTCTGGATGGAATTATTACGGAATTATGAGTTTCGGGCTTTTAATTCGAGTTTAAATCATATTGGGTTCGATTTTAGGCTTAATTTTTTATTACATATGAGTCCAATATTGTATTTATTAGTTATTGTTATTTTATTATTTATTTATTTTGAATTTTGGATTTTTTAAGTATTTTAAGTTATTTAGGAGTTTTATGTTTTAAGTCAAATAAGAAAGTTTAGTTTAAAACTACTTATTGTTTAGATTAAATAGAGTTTCAGTATAGTTGAGAGTTTTATTTAAATATACTTAGCTAGCCTATATAAAGGCATCTTCATTATTCATTAGAGACACGATTGTTTTCATTAAGAAAGTCTTCAACTGTCGGAGTTAGTTTTCTTTTGTTCAAGATTTCTTTCTTGTGATTTTTAGAAGTATTTTTCTTCTCGATTTTCTTCAAGGATTCGTGGGAATTCATTCTTCATCCTTAAATTTGCTAAGGTTTACTTGTTGGAGTGTTGATTAGAGCTATTAATTGAGTTTGTTGGGTTTTATATCTCAAAGGGTTCATTGGACACTTATCCATCTATCCATCATAACTATTGGTTCATTTGATCCATCTTCCACTTTTAAATTTCATTTATTTATTTATCTAAATATTTACTCTTTGTTCTTAAATTTCTTATTTAATTTATTTTGTTTTCTTTTTTTCCTAATTTTATTTGGTGTTTTCTTTTCAGGTCCAATCCAAATATATTTTCTCGAGTCAAATAACTTGAATACGATCCTCTTTCACTTGGCTCCTTGTCACTTGGTGTTAGTTATTATCACACTATTATTGCAAAACAATGTAATAGCTTTTTTCATATCAGGAACAACTTCAAGATCCGTAAGGAACTTCCAAAGCCGTATTGCTTCTTTTGTTTCCTTAGAAGTAGCCACATATTTTACTTTTATATTAGAGAGGCAGTAATACAACTTTGTTTGACACTTTTCCATACTGTGGACCTGTCGTCTAGGAAAAAGACACAACTCGGTGTCAATTTCCTTTATCTTAGCAATTAGAAATTTAGAATTAGTATATCTAATATGAGTAAGATTCCCTCCAAAATACACAAGTATATAATCTCTCGTTCTCCATAAATACTTGAGTATATGCTTAACTGTTTGCCAGTGTCTTGGACCTGTTTTGCCTAATATTGACTCACCAACCCAACTGCGAAATAGATATATGGATGTGTGCATATTATAGCATACATGAGACTTTCTATTGTTGAAACATAAGGAAACTTTCTCATGTATCATCTTTTTTCCGCTGTCTTATGACATCTTCCAAAGAAAGATGAAACTGGATATAAAGGGTTGAGTTCCCTTCTTTGGATCAATAATTGCATAATGTTCCAATGTCTTTTCTATGTATAAAACTTGTGATGAAGCTATCATTTTTTTCTTTCGATCCCTCAGGACTAGAATGCTTAGAACAAAGTTAGCTTCTCCCAAGTCATTCATGCTAAATTATGAGGTTAACCATAGTTCAACCGATGGCAATATCCCTACATTATTTCTAATGAGTAGAATATCATCGAAATATAAAATAAAAAAGATCACATTTCCATCGTTGATATCTTTATAAACACAAGACTTTTCAATTTTTAACTCAAATCTAAAAATTTTGATTGCTTGGTCAAATTTATGATTCCATGAGTGAGATGTTTGCTTAAGTCCATATATAGATCTAAATAGTTTGCAAACTTTATGCAGGTTTCCTTTAAATATATATTTGGTTGGTTGCATCATATAGATGCTCTCTTCAAGATAATCATTCAAGAATGTTGTCTTGACATCCATTTGCCAGATCTCATAATCAATAGCCACCGCAATGGATAACAATATGCTGATAGACTTGAGCAAGAAAATTGAAGAGGTTTCTTCATAAATGTGACAGCCCAAAATTGACCCTAGTCGGAATGTGGTTTCGGGACCACAAAACCGAGGCATAAAAATAATTTAAAATTTATTTTGATGCCTATAATATGTGTGTGCTCATGTGTGACATTTCTTGATGATTGATTTAGTGTTATAAAGGTGAATTTCACTAGAAGGGACTTAGTAGTGAACTTTGAAAGTACGATAGGGAAATGTGTGATGACTAATTAAAGCATGCATGCAAAACAATGGACTTGCATGTCAAATTCCCTTTTATAGCTAGTGGCCGCCATGACAAGGAATTATGGGCAAAAATCATGTCATGAAACATGTTTGGTAAGTGGGTTATGTTTGAATGAATAGAATAAGGAGTATGGAATAAAAAAAAATGTGTGTGTGAAGGCTCCTTTCCCCCATTGCCGTGTAACTAAGAAAGAAAAACAAAAAAATTGTTCACTTTTCCTCCTTCTTTTGGCCGAAAATTCTAAGAGGAAGAAGAGATTTTGCTTCATTTTCTTTGTTTAGAAGAGATCTAGAAGGAGATTTGGCTAAACTTGCATCAAGATTAAGCTCAAGAGCAAAGGGAGCTAAATCCGATAAAGGGAAGGAAAAAGTGATCGAATAGCCGTTGAAGCCGTTCGACAACATCCGAGTTAAGTCCTCAAGAAATGACCCTACTCGAATTATGTGAAATGAAATATGGATGTGTAATGATTATTGATTTATGTGTGTATGAGTATTTGAATGATACCGGGCTAAGTCCCAAGGCGATTATGCAAGTGATATGTTTGTGTTTGAGCCTTAGTAACTGAAAATGAAACATGGATGTGTAATGATTATTGATGTATGTGTGTGCATGAGCAATTGAATGATATCCGGCTAAGTCCCAAGACATTTATGCTAGTAATTATATCCGGTTAAGACCAAGGCCATTGTGCTAGTGACTACATCCGGCTAAGACCAAGGCATTCGTGCAAGTTGTTAAATCTGGGCTAATACCAAGGCATTTGTGCAAGTCGTTCTATCCGGGCTAAGACCAAGGCATTCGTGCATGTGGTTATATCCGGTTGTATTCAAGAAGCTTGGGCTGGAGGTGGCGTTGGTTGCTGTAATAAATTTAATTAGTACGCTCGAAAAGTCCAAAGGATAAGGTATGTTTATATGTGCATTGGAAAAGTCGATATGTTTGAGTAACATTCGCTCAATCGACTAACAAGTTTTCAGCTATTGAATTGGTTGATATCTTGTGAAAGTATATAATGATGAAGTGTGAAGTAAGTATGATTATGTGAATATGTATTAATGAAATGATTCATTTGGCTATGTGAATGTAATGCTTTAGTTAAAACTGATTTTATTGCTTGAGACTTACTAAGCATAGAAAAATGCTTACCCCGTTGCTTTGGCTCTCTGTTTTATAGATTTTGCTCGTTAGCGATCGGATTCGGGATCATTAAAGTCGAAGTCATCTACACTATCAAAGCCTCCATTTTGGGTATAATTTTGGTTGAACTTTGAAATGGCATGTGTAGGACTACCCTATTGTAGAAGGTCATGTACCTTTTGGTTTTATGTAAGCTTGGATAGCCATGCGAAAATGGCTTATATACGTTGTTAGTATGATTCTATAATCGTTTGTATGATGATCATTATGGGGTATGGAATGGTTTTGAAAAGATTAGCCATTGGAATGGTTAATCATGATCACACTTGTGCTATGTATGCAAAAAGGGCCAATTGAATAGTGGAAATCATGAAATAGGTAAAGGTTACCTTGAAAACAGATGCTGGCAGCAGCAGTGGTGTGGTTTTGAAAAATCACCAAAATTTGTAGGAATGGTATTAAATAGTGAATAAGTTATTTAAATGAACCTTGATGAGTCTAATTTCATATGGAAGAAATGAAACGGTCATAGGAGTTACATGTTAAGAGATATTAAAGTTATTGTGAGACAGGGCCAGAACGGTTTCTGGGTCCCCTATCGCGACTTTAAAAATTTGCTATAAATTATCCAGAAAGAATTAGAAGTCATGCCTTATATGTGCAGATTCCATTTTGAGTCTAGTTTCATTAAAAACAAACGGTACCAGTATTAAATCCCTGTACAGAGAGATATTCAAGTTGTAACACGCGAAGGTCAGAGCAGTCGATCCCTGTAACATGGGTGACTTTAACTAATAAAATGTACCAATTGGCCCAACCAAAAATTCTAGAAATAAATACATGGAAGGATATATGAGTCTAAATTCAGGGAAAATTTACGGAATCAGTTTCCGAGTTTTGAAACTCGAGATATGATTTTTAAGGCGACAGTGACGCAGTTTTCCAGCCTGTCTGGAAATGCCAAATTGGTCGGTGCTTTAAGAGGATTTAGCTCGTTAACCCCTCGCGTCCGACACCGGCGATAGTCTCGGGTTCGGGGTGTTACAATTTTATTGGTATCAGAGCTATGGTTTAGTCGATTCTAGGACTACCGTGATATGTTTTGGGTCTAGCTATACATGCCATTAAATGATGAATTGATAGTGTGGTGATTTCTGACAATTTGACTTTGTGTTTGTTTATAGCAATGGATCCCGATCCCAACCGAGCAATAGCTGATGATGTGGAGAGTGTGGCGCTGCTCCGTGCAAGGGACAGACCGCGGACTCTCACCTATGGCCAACAATCCGAACGATGAGGCTAGGCAAGCCTTTTATAGTATGATGAATGATGGTTTAACCAATACATTCGCACTAACACTACTGTTCCACAACCTCCATTTCGACAAATGCACCCCGCACCTACAATACCTCCGAATCGACCAAATAAGGTCAAGTAAGCCCCATCGATAGGATTCGAAAACATGGGGCCACTGAATTTAAAGCTACGGATGATGACGATGCCGAGCAAGCTGAATTTTGGTTGGACAACACTATCCGGTGCTCGATGAGCTATCTTGTACACCGATGAGTGCTTAAAGTGTACCATCTCCTTGCTACGTGATTCCGCCTACTATTGGTGGAGTACTCGACTTCGTGGTGCCTAGAGAGCAAGTGACTTGGGAGTTATTTCAAACCGAGTTCAAAAAAGTATATCATCGAGATTCATCGACCGAAGCGAAAGGAATTTCTTGATCTTAAGCAAGGCTCTATGTCGCCATCGACTACGAACGAAAATTTGTGAGGCTTAGCCAGATGCGCGAGAATGCATTTTGTCCGAAGCTATTATGTGTAAACGCTCGAGGATGGGCTGAATGATGATATAAGGATGTTCGTTGGCATTCTCGAAATACAAGAGTTCGTAGTACTTGTTGAGCGAGCTTGTAAAGTCAAGAGCTTAGGAAGGAGAAACAAAAGTTGATGTGGGAACCGGAGAATTCGAAAAGGTCCTCGGAAAGTCTCTTCAACAGGCATCGAAGAGATTTTGAGATGATGTGAGCCGGTCTAGAGGCGCTTCGGGCTTTTCTAGACGAGATCGCGGTCGACCTCCTGTGACCACACGAGTCACTTTGATCGCCAGTGGTGGAAATGATCGCCGAGAGAGAGCGGAGTGTCTGCATTGTGGCAAATGGCATTCGGGGAGCTGTAGGTTCACGTGATCGCTCCTGCTATAAGTGTGGATCGGCTGACCACTTTATCAAGGACTGCCCGAGGTTGCTTGAACAAAATGTAAGTCAAAGTGGAAACCCGGGTGCTACCATCGCCGAGGTAGGCCATCCAGAAATGCGAGCAATGCTAGTGGCGGTCAGAGAGGGTCGAGAGATGCTACAACAAGACCCGAGGCTCGTACTCCTGCTAGGACTTATGCCATACGTGCACGCAAGGATGCTGCCTCACCAGATGTTATTACGGTACTTTCACTCTTTTCGATACTAATGTGATTGCTTTGATTGACCCCGGTTCTACTCATTCTTATATATGTGAAACCTTAGCATCCAAAGAAGACTTTGCCTATTGAGTCTCTCGAGTTTGTAATTCGGTGTCAAACCCTTGGGTCATTAATTGCTTGTCAACAAAGTGTGCAAGAAAAGTCCCTAGTATTCCGAGGTTCTTGTTTTCCGGCGGACTTGATGCTTTTGCCGTTCGATGAATTCGACGTTATTCTTGGTTTGGATTGGTTGACCATGCACGATGCGGTTGTAAATTGCAAAAGCAAGACTATCGATCTGAGGTGCGCGAATAACGAGATAATTCGGGTTGAGTCTACGGACTTAAAGGGGTTGCCAGCTGTAATATCAGCAATGTTGGCCCGGAAATATGTAAGAAAAGGTGCGGCGTACCTTGCGTATGTGCTCGATGACAAGGAGTCAGAAAAGAAACCCGAATCAGTGCCAGTGGTTTGTGAATACCCGGATGTTTTCCCTGAAGAATTGCCGGGTTTACCACCTGTTCGGGAAATAGAGTTTGGCATCGAATTGGTACCTGGTACCACTCCAATTTCGATAAGCCGATCGTATGGCATCGAGCGGAATTAAAGGAGTTGAAAGCTCGGTTGCAAGAATTGGTGGATAGAGGTTTTGCCCGCCCGAGTTTTTCGCCTTGGGTGCGCCGGTGTTGTTTGTGAAAAGAAGGATGGGACCATGAGGTTGTGCATCGACTATTGTCGACTTAATAAAGCGATGATAAAGAACAAATATCCGTTACGTGTATTGATGACTTGTTCGATCAACTGAAGGAGCCTCGGTGTTCTCGAAAATAGATTTGAGATCGGGCTATTATCGATTCATGAATTCGAGATTCGGACGTACCCAAGACTGCCTTCAGAACGAGATATGGTCACTACGAGTTTCTAGTGATGCCGTTTGGACTTACTAATGCCCCTGCGGTATTTATGGATTTGATGAATCGGATCTTCAGACCATATTTAGATCGGTTCGTAGTCGTATTCATTGATGACATCTTGGTCTATTCAAGAAATGAGACCGAACATCTTTGAACACCGAGGTTAGTCTTTGCAAATTCTACGGATAAGCAATTATATGCTAAGTTCAGCAAGTGTGAGTTCTGGTTAAGAGAGGTTAGCTTCTTGGGGCATGTGATATCTGCATCGGGCATTCGAGTCGACCCGAACAAAATTTCAGCCATACTTAACTGGAAGCCTCCGAGAAATATTACCGAGGTTCGAGTTTTTGGGGCTTGCTAGGTTATTACCGACGATTTGTAAAGGTTTCTCAACGATAGCCACGCCAATAACGGCTACTCCAAAAGGATTTTAAGTTCGAATGGACGGAGAAATGTCGAAGAGTTTCGATCAATGAAAACTTATTTGATGAAGCCCCAATTCTAGTGCAACCGAATCGGCAAAGAGTTTGTCATCTATAGTGACGCCTCCTACATGGGTTAGGTTGTGTATTGATGCAAGAAGGTCGAGTTGTGGCCTATCGTCGAGGCAATTAAAGCCACATGAGAAAAATTATCCACCCATGATCTCGAATTGGTCGCCATCGTATTCGCCTTAAATATTTGGCGACATTACTTATTTGGTGAGAGGTGCCATGTGTACTCGGATCACAAAAGTCTCAAATATTTGATGACCCAAAGAGACTTAAATCTGCGACAAAGACGTTGGCTCGAGTGTTAAAGGATTATGAGCTGGTCATTGACTATCACCCGAAAGGCGAATGTGGTTGCGGATGCCTTGAATCGTAAATCATTATTCGCTTACGAGCGATGAATGTGCACTTGTCCGCTCGATCCGACAACGTGTTAGTAGCTGAATTGAAAGCCAAACCATTATTGATACATCAAATTTGTGAAGCTCGAATCGACGATGAGTTGGTTGCAAACGGCCGAGTGTGTTCCGAACAAGGAATCGGAGTTTCGGATCGATGATGACGATTGTTTGAGGTTCGAAGTCGTCTGTGTGTTCCAAAGAATTGAACTTATTTCGATAATTCGAACGAAGCCCATTGTAGCCGAATGGCAATCCACCCGGGAGTACGAAGATGTACAACGATTTGAAACGTCGGTTTTGGTGGCATGGTATGAAACGAGACATCTCCGACTTTGTTTGAGATGTTTAATATGTCAACAAGTGAAAGCGGAACATCAAGTGCCTTCAGATTACTTCACCGATCACGATACCCGAGTGGAAATGGGATCGAGTCACAATGGACTTTGTATCCGGACTGCCATTGTCAGCAAGTAAGAAGGATGCGATTTGGGTCATGGTAGATAGACTGACTAAGTCGGCTCACTTTGTCCCCAGACGCACGGATTTTCAATGGAAAAATTAGCGAATTGTACGCTTCTCGATTGTGAGATTACACGGGTGCCTATTTCTATCGTGTCGGATAGAGATCCGAGATTTACCTCGCGATTTTGGAAGAAGTTGCAAGAAGCTTTGGGTACCAAGTTGCATTTCAGACCGCTTTCACCCCCAAACCGATGGTCAATCCGGCGGATAATTCGAGATACTTGAGGTTATGTTGAGATGTTGCATCCTCGAGTTCGATGGTTCATGGGAACGGTATTTGCCTTTGATTGAATTCGCTTATAACAATAGTTTTCAATCAAGTATTAGGATGGCACCTTACGAGGCTTTGTACGGTCGTAAATGCCGTACACCATTGTTTTGGACTGAGCTCGGTGAAAGCAAAATTTTCGGGGTGGATTTGATTAGAGATGCTGAACAGAAAGTGAAAGTAATCCGTGAAAGTCGAAGATAGCCTCCGATCGTCGAAGTCGACGCGGATCTGAGCGTAAGGACATCGAGTATCGTGGGAGATAAAGTGTTTCTCAAGGTTTCGCCTTGGAAAAAGATACTCAGATTCGGCCGTAAGGGCAAGTTGAGCCCGAGGTTCATTGGGCCATATGAGATATCCGAGCGAGTCGGTCCAGTGGCATGTCGTTTGATTTTGCCCCCTGAACTCGAAAAGATTCACGATGTCTTTCATGTTTCGATGCTTCGACGCTATAGATCTGATCCATCGCACGTGATTAGTCCATCAAAAGTTGAAATTCAAGCCAATATGAGTTATGAGGAAGAACCGATTCGTATCCTGGCACGTGAAGTGAAAGAGTTGCGAAACAAGCGGGTTCCGCTAGTGAAAGTGTTATGGCTCAAACACGGGATAGAAGAAGCTACTTGGGAAACCGAGAACTCTATGAAAGAGCGATACCCAACCCTACTTACCGGTAAGATTTTCGGGGACGAAAATTTCTTAAGTGGGGGAGAGTTGTGACAGCCCAAAATTGACCCTAGTCGGAATGTGGTTTCGGGACCACAAAACCGAGGCATAAAAATAATTTAAAATTTATTTTGATGCCTATAATATGTGTGTGCTCATGTGTGACATTTCTTGAGTGAACTTTGAAAGTACGATAGGGAAATGTCTGATGACTAATTAAAGCATGCATGCAAAACAATGGACTTGCATGTCAAATTCCCCTTTTTATAGCTAGTGGCCGGCCATGACAAGGAATTATGGGCAAAAATCATGTCATGAAACATGTTTGGTAAGTGGGTTATGTTTGAATGAATAGAATAAGGAGTATGGAATAAAAAAAATGTGTGTGTGAAGGCTCCTTTTCCCCCCATTGTTAGTGTAACTAAGAAAGAAAAACAAAAAATTGTTCATCTTTTTCCTCCTTCTTTTGGCGAAAATTCTAAGAGGAAGAAGAGATTTTTGCTTCATTTTCTTTGTTTAGAAGAGATCTAGAAGGAGATTTGGCTAAACTTGCATCAAGATTAAGCTCAAGAGCAAAGGGAGCTAAATCCGATAAAGGGAAGGAAAAAGTGATCGAATAGCCGTTGAAGTTGTTCGACAACATCCGAGGTAAGTCCTCAAGAAATGACCCTACTCGAATTATGTGAAATGAAATATGGATGTGTAATGATTATTGATTTATGTGTGTATGAGTATTTGAATGATACCGGGCTAAGTCCCAAGGCGATTATGCAAGTGATATGTTTGTGTTTGAGCCTTAGTAACGAAAATGAAACATGGATGTGTAATGATTATTGATGTATGTGTGTGCATGAGCAATTGAATGATATCCGGCTAAGTCCCAAGACATTTATGCTAGTAATTATATCCGGTTAAGACCAAGGCCATTGTGCTAGTGACTACATCCGGGCTAAGACCCGAAGGCATTCGTGCAAGTTGTTAAATCCGGGCTAATACCCGAAGGCATTTGTGCAAGTCGTTCTATCCGGGCTAAGACCCGAAGGCATTCGTGCATGTGGTTATATCCGGTTGTATTCAAGAAGCTTGGGCTGGAGGTGAGCGTTGGTTGCTGTAATAAATTTAATTAGTACGCTCGAAAAGTCCAAAGGATAAGGTATGTTTATATGTGCATTGGAAAAGTCGATATGTTTGAGTAACATTCGCTCAATCGACTAACGAGTTTTCAGCTATTGAATTGGTTGATATCTTGTGAAAGTATATAATGATGAAGTGTGAAGTAAGTATGATTATGTGAATGTGTATTAATGAAATGATTCATTTGGCTATGTGAATGTAATGCTTTAGTTAAAACTGATTTTATTGCTTGAGACTTACTAAGCATAAAAAATGCTTACCCGTTGCTTTGGCTCTCGCTTTATAGATTTTGCTCGTTAGCGATCGGATTCGGGATCATTAAAGTCAAGTCATCTACACTATCAAAGCCTCCATTTTGGGTATAATTTTGGTTGAACTTTGAAATGGCATGTATAGGACTACCCTATTGTAGAAGGTCATGTACCTTCGGTTTTATGTAAGCTTGGATAGCCATGCGAAAATGGCTTATATCGTTGTTAGTATGATTCTATAATCATTTGTATGATGATCATTATGGGGTATGGAATGGTTTTGAAAAGATTAGCCATTGGAATGGTTAATCATGATCACACTTGTGCTATGTATGCAAAAAGGGCCAATTGAATAGTGGAAATCATGAAATAGGTAAAGGTTACCTTGAAAACAGATGCTGGCAGCAGCAGTGGTGTGGTTTTGAAAAATCACCAAAATTTGTAGGAATGGTATTAAATAGTGAATAAGTTATGTAAATGAACCTTGATGAGTCTAATTTCATATGGAAGAAACGAAACGGTCATAGGAGTTACATGTTAAGAGATATTAAAGTTATTGTGAGACAGGGCCAGAACGGTTTCTGGGTCCCCTATCGCGACTTTAAAAATTTTCTATAAATTATCCAGAAAGAATTAGAAGTCATGCCTTATATTTTCAGATTCCATTTTGAGTCTAGTTTCATTAAAAACAAACAGTACCAGTATTAAAGCCCTGTACAGAGAGATATTCAAGTTGTAAAGCGCGAAGGTCAGAGCAGTCGATCCCTGTAACATGGGTGACTTTATCTAATAAACTGTACCAATTGGCCTGACCAAAAATTCTAGAAATAAATCCATGGAAGGATATATGAGCCTAAATTCAGGGAAAATTTACGGAATCAGTTTCTGAGTTTTGAAACTCGAGATATGATTTTTAAGGCGACAGTGACGCAGTTTTCCAGCCTGTCTGGAAATGCCAAATTGGTCGGTGCTTTAAGAGGATTTAGCTCGTTAACCCCTCGCGTCCGACACCGGCGATGGTCTCGGGTTTGGGGTGTTACAATAAATACTTTCTTTCTAAGTGTAACCATCTGCTACGAGTCTGGCCTTCTAAGTTTCCACTTTTTCATATTCATTTCTTTTCTTCTTATAGATCCACTTACACCCTATGGGTTTTATCCCTTCTAGTATCTACAAGTTCCCACAATGAGTTGTATTTCATAGAATCTATCTCAACTTTCATAGCTATTTCCTAGAGCTCGAAATAAGCACTTTGCATCACTTCGTTAGAGCGGGTTATTATCTTCCTATTTGATAGACTTAGTGTTAAAAATACTTTTTTTAACACAGGCCGACTGGAGACCTTTCCACTATGATGAAGCTCCCTATGCTACTGACAATTTGTAGGTCTACTATTATGAGCTATATTTGGAACCGTTTCTAAAAGGTTTTGTATATTTCTCGAAAGTTCCTCTAGCACTTTTTTACTTTGAAGTTTAAAGGCATTCATGTAAATCTCGTTAAGAAAGGTAGCATGAGTCGACACTATAATTGTTTGCTCACTCATGTTATAAAACCATCCTTCGTTCCTTTAAGATATCTACAATCATGCCCAATTTTCTTGTGAATCCAACTTCCTCCTATCTTTGCCTAATACGTTGGTTGGGCATCCCTAAATCCTAAAATGATTTAGGCTTGGCTTCCTTTCGTGCCATAATTTGTATGGATTTTTGACGCGGCCTTAGTTGGTACATCATTTCGAATTTAGCAAGTCATTTTTAAAGCATATCCCTAAAAGGAAACTAATAACTACAAATAACTTAACATCAATTAAACCCTGTCTAACAAACTTTGATTCTTTCTCTCTGCTATGTCATTCTATTGTGGAGTTTGGAACATGTTTAATTGGAATAGTATCCCATTCATTAAGAGGTAACCTAAGAAGTCGTCTGATAAGTACTCCCCACCTCGATCAGATAAAAGCATCTTTATGGTAAACATAGTTGTTTCTCCACTTCCACACGAAACTCTTTGAAATTAACAATGGTTTCACTTTTGCAGTGCATTAGTTACACATACCCATATCTAGAATAATCATCTATAAATGTAACGTAATAATCATAACCACCTCTTGCAGTGACGTTCATGGGACCACAATCAGTGTGCACAAGTTTTAAAGGTTTAACAACCCTCGTTCCTTTGGCATTAAAAGATCACTTAGTCAACTTACCTTCCAAGAAAGATTTATATTATGGAAGATCAACTTCCTTAAGGAAACTTAGGGTGTCATCTTTCACAAGTCTAGTAATTCTTTATTGGTTAATGTAACCAAGTCTCAAATACCAAAGGTACGCCTCGCTAGAGTGAGATGTCTTAAGTTTTTTTATGTTAATTCAATTTCAAGCAGTGTGTACATATTTGGTTTGACAAATTAAAGATTACTAGACATCCATCCATTATAGATAAGTGTAAAATTTCTAAAAATTGCAATACTATTATTAAAAGTTATGGTCAAGCTGTCTTAAAATAAGCATGCAATAAAATTTAAGTTTCTTTTGAAACTAGGTACATAGAAAAAGTATTTTAAAATAATCTTCCTAAAATTATCAAAATGAAGATGTACATCTCCCATTGCTTCAGTTGCCACACTTTTCCTATCTCTGACCCATAATAAGAGAATCTTATCTCTAAGATATTTCATTTCCTCGAACCTTCTATAGCAAAACAAACAAATGGTTAGTGACTCCTGAATCAATGACCTAGTGGTCTATCGAATCTACCACTAAACAGATTTTTATCATAAAAAGTTCTGTACCTTTGCCCTTAGTGGATATGTAATCTTTCCAATCTTGAAATTGGCATTGAAGTGCCCTTTCTTATTGAAAAAGAAATACTCAGACTTAGATAAGTCTTTAGGCATTTTAGTTCTTTTTTTTTTTTTCCACTTTAGGTGGCCTAGAAGACTTTGCCTTATTTATTTTAGTATACATTCTCTTTCTTTTAGAGGAAGAAGCAACCACTAATTTAGCTTTTACTTTTTGAATCGGTTGATTTTCATTCAACATCAACTTATAGGATTACAACTCTTTCATGAGTTGTGTAAGCATCTATTTCTTATTTCCAAGGTTATATGCAACCTTAAAGCTTGCAAAGTCCTTGTACAAGCTTTTAAACATCATTTCAACTTGTGTGTTCTAATCCAAATTGGCCTCATTATCTGTAGCCTCGACAAAGTAACCCATAAGAGAATATATGGTCTTTGATTGAAGTACTAGGTTTTTGTTGGGCATTCATCAAACTAGTTATAGTTTATTGTCAAACTAAGGCAACTTGGCCTCCGAACATGTCCTCTAGTTTGTCTGATATTGCTTTAGTAGAATCACAGATCTCTAGTTTCTTAAAAAGAGTACTGGTCACACTTTTCAGCATATAACAATGAGTTATCTCATTAGATTATTACTCGTGATTTCTAGCCTCAGCTTATTGTTGGATCTAGTGCTCTAAGGGTAGTATTTTCGTCAATATACACTTGTAATTTTTTCAAATAGATTGGTTAATAAAATAAATTCATTGCTTACATTAATATAATTTTTATAATTTTCCTCACATGATTTTCCATGTAAAAAAAATAGAAGCAAATGTTGCTCATTGGTTGTCTAAATGTTTAACTAATACTAAGTGGTATTAGGTCGTATCGTAGTACGAAAAGACAGTTGAATTAGTAGACAAACCAAAACATATCCTTAGTCTAATTGGAAATGAGCAAATTGATTGTAACACTAATATGTCATCTATCAAGTCTAATTGGGGAGATGCCTTGTCTTGGGCATCGGAACTGATAACTCCTAGAATATAGAGACATATCTCTAACTGACTGGACTGATAGTACATCGGATAGGACCCAATAAGAATAGATCTTGAGCCAGTTTATGGATTTATTCACTTGTGAAATTCATAGTATGGAATACCTAAATCCTAAGTGGATTGTAACACCCCTTACCCGAGACCGTCGTCGGAGTCGAGCACGAGGCGTTACCTGACTTAACTTACTAATTCGGGGCATAAAATTTGCTTTTAAAATTAATTTATTTACATTGATTAAATATGTCCCTAAAAAGGGCCCTCGAGACCCTAAAACATGCAATTGAAATAGTTCGGGACCAAATCGAGAACATTAAAAATTTTCCAAATACTTAGACAAATCAAAACAATTTATTTCATTATTCCTTATAAAACTTACCACCTGCGTCATAGTCACTAAGTAAATCATAACTCGAGTCACAAAACTCAAAATTTAAATTCACGAATTTTCCCTGAACTCATATATCTTCTTACTAATTTTTTTCCAAAATTTTTGGTCTAGCCAATTAGTACAATTTATTAGTTAAAGTTACCCTTGTTGCACTGTTCGACTACTCTAACCTATTCTCACAATGAATCAATTTTCTCCCTGTATAGAATTCAAATAACCATGCAGTTTGTTTCTCTTGAAATTAGATTCACTAAGGAATCTAGAAATATAAACTATAACTCCTAATTGATTTTTTACAATTTTTAGTGAATTTATAAATTCAAAAAAGGGGATTTAGAAATCACTCTGACCCTGTTTCACTAAAATTCAAATATCTCTTAATATACACTTCTTTTGCTTACTCTGTTTCTTTCATATGAAAATAGACTCAATAAGATTTAATTCTATATCTCATTCATCACCTAATTTCATTTCTACTATTCTTGGTGATTTTTCAAGTTCACGTTACTGCTGCTGTTCAATACTATTTTAATGCTAATTTCACTTTTTCATGATTTCTTTGTATTAACTACCATTTAGGCATACATAACACCAAAACATGTTTTTCATTAGCCATTTAAATAGCTAATCATTATCAAATATTTACATACCATTCTTTAGCCATATCATAAGGACATACACACAAAATAGCTAAGTCCTTATACATGCCATAAACTAGAACATTTGTAAACAAAGATACCCATTTGGTAACTTGATAGTCGATAGTGTGAAGTGATCTCCGATGACCTCCAAACCGAGCTTGCTTTTAATTACTTTGAAACATGGGAAAGTGAAAGAAGTAAGCTTATAAAGCTTAGTAAGTTCACATGTAAAATGATAAGCATTAGCAATCAATTTAGCTTACTACTATGCTGTCATAATAATGTTTAGTATTTATTTTCTCATCTTACTCATCGGTAACCTTACCAAAGGCTCAGAATACAAAAGGCACCTTACTTAATAGCTTGCTTACATACCTAAAACATCTCACTTAACACATGAGTACTCTTTCATAATATAGGCATATTGCCAATCATGTCATAAAGTGTCACAAGCATAACTGAAAACTCATCACTTACTTAATACTTAATACTTAATACTTAAATAAGCCTTAAATGCATACCTATACTCTTTCTTCATGTTCTCACCTTGTCTTTTCTTTGACTTACTCTTTGGATTACTCGGGAACCTTTTCCTTTTTTAACTTACCATTGCCATGTCTTGACATGGTCTTACGTGGTATCGTTGCCTTATGAACTCACCAATGCCATGCCTTGGCATGGTCTTACATGGGACCTTTGCCTTATAGTAACTTATTAATGCCATGTCTTGACATGGTCTTACATGATTTCCTTGCCTTATAGAACTTATCAATACCATGCCTTGGCATGGTCTTACATGATTTCCTTGCCTTATAGAACTTATCAGTGCCATGCCTTGGCATGGTCTTACATGATATCCTTATCTTATCAAATGCCATGTTCCAAACATGGTCTTACATGGGATCCTTGTCTTACCAAATGTAATGTTCCAAACATGGTCTTACATGATATCCTTATCTTAGTGCCAAAACCATATCTTGATGTGGTCTTACATAGAGTCCTTAATCAATGTCGATGCCATGTCTTGACATGGTCTTACATGGGATCCTTGCCTTACCAATGCCATGTCTTGACATGGTCTTCCATGGTATCCTTAACCGTCAATTCCTCCTTACATGCCATGTTATGAACATGGAATTTTCCGTCAATTCTTCCTTAATTGCCATGGTACAACCATGGACTTTGAGATACCAATGCCTTGTCAAGTCATAGCTGAAACATACTTACTCAAATTCTCAAGGTTAGTCACATAACTCAATAATAACAATACTAATAACAATAATTGCATAATAATAAAATGCTACTCAACTTACATACTTACATTCTCAATCTCATCATATCATCAGCTTAACTTATTCTCGTCAAACTATGCTAGTCAATACTTTATTATTATTATACAAAGCCATAATACAAAATATGGTCTTACATATAAATTATACAAGTTCTCTTTCCAATATCGAATTATTATCGAACATTAATCATTATATTTGAAACTCAATACTAATGTATTTATGGAAAAAATATCAATTTATCATTCAAATATGCATAATTAAATGCTTATTAAACATATGAACTTACCTCGATACCAAAACGACCATTTTACCAACTTTCTCGATTTTCGATTTTTCTCCCGTTCTAGGTCTAAATCTCACTTTTCGGGATCTAAAACATCATATTTCACTTATTTAATTAATGTACTATTCAAAACATTCCCTAACTCAAACTTTGACAAAATTACAATTTTGCCCCTAAACCTTTACAGAATTACGATTTTGCACCTAAGCTCGAAAATTAAAATTTATCCATTTTTCTTATGTTTTATGACACGCTGAACATTTTTACCTTCTATGGCAACATCAAATTCCCACTCTATCATGTACTTATGAACATTAGGTATTTTTACTGATTATGTCGTTTTACTCGTTTTCACTTAAAATCGCTTAGCAAAAGTAGCTTCATATTCTACCATAAAACATCAAAATAAACACATTTAACCTATGGGTATTTTTCCAAATTTGAACCCTAGCATGAGTTATTGTTAGAATAAGCTAAATCAAGTAACCGGGACTCTAAAAACGTAAAGAACATTAAAAACGAGGCTAGAACGGACTTACTATTGAGCTTAGAAAGCTTGGAAACCCTAAACATGGCTTCCCCCATGCTGTATTCGGCCTCCATGAAGAAGATGGACCAATTTTAGCTTTATTTTCCCTTTTTAATTCTTTTAATTACTAAATGACCAAAATGCTCTTAAAGGTTTTTCTTTCAAATTTGTCCTATTCTTGCCTATTTTTGTCCAAACATAAATATAATGGTATAATTACTAAATAAGGACCCACTCTCTAAGAACCCATTTCAATTAAATCCCCTTTATTATCTAGAACACACATTTTGTTAATTTTACAATTTAGTCCTAATTATCAAATTAGGCACTTATACAAAAAATTTCTTCATGAAATTTTTACACAATTATTCAATCAATTAATAAACGTTAAAATTTAATTGGAATAATTTTTTTGACCTTGAATTTGTGGTTTCGCAACCACTATTCTGTTTAGGTACTATTTCGGGATGTTACATGGATGGCAAACTATGTATGCATGACTTGTACACTTTGATGTAAGTAAAAGCTTGAGTTCAAATAGATAAGGAATCGAAAGCTGGTGCGTTGGGTGTAAGACTTCTTTACTATGTAGCATCATTCACAACAGTGGAATTCATAGCCCAAAACATGGGTAAATGATATTTTATCATTGGCATTACATGGTTGATGAAAAGTAAATATGGCCATGAGTTGTCTGTCTTTGTGATGGATTACTTGAACACTATTTCATATGATTGAATTTTTATGTAGGATCATATTAGAGATCATACTGGGAGAGTGGATATTATCCCGAGAAGATCAAGGATATCCTATGAGGGTAACAGACTTATGAAAAGGTTATTGGATGAGCACTGATTAATTGCTTTCGTAATGGTATGTCGTTGAGGAGAGCTCATTCACGATACTATAGTGGAACGACTTCATGACTAAATGAGTTTATACTTAATAGGCGAAAAGCCAAAACTTAAACAAAAATCATTTAAGACTTAACTACATATGTCCAATCAATCCCTCCGCTAGCTCGTTGAAATAAGAAATGAATTGCGTGTTTGAATGGAAATGAACGGAATGAATAGAAAAAGAGAAATGGGATATATTCATTAATGATTATGGTTTTCTCTGAAATGGAAAAATGGAATCATTTGGAAATGAATGTAAGGTTCCAAAAACATAAATGAAATGAAAATGAAAATGAAAATGAAAATGGAAATGGAAATGGAAACTTGCAATCCTATAAAGGATTACTTAAAAAATATGAAAGAAAAAGTTTATGTTTTTGAACTATTTTGAAGCCCAAAAATGAAAATAAATCATCTAGTCATAGTGAACATGTTGAATTGTAACATATTAAATGATTTTTTTCAAAATTTTACAAGGGGAAAAATCGTTAAAATTTTATCAGGGGTAAAATTGTCAAAAATTTTACTAGGATAAATTTGGGATGAGAAAATTATTTAATATTTAAATATAAAGTTTATTTTGGGAAATAGAAAAACTGAATCAAGTTGAGTCATATTACAGAGTAGGTAAAAAAGGACCAAGAAGTACTCGTAATTGGACTCGATGTAAGAGAGGCCAAAAAACCCTCATATAACATAAAGGGGGTGACAACCCTATTAAAAATATAAGGGTGAGTCATTCACCCCTCTCCTACTCTAAGTAAGATGTTGTTTTTATATTTAAAATAAACCTCTATAACTCTACAAGGGTTCTACCTTCTCTTCCTATAAATAGATGACACAGGTAGAACTATTGACAGAACTTTTGAGAGATTGTTATTCTGCCAAAAATTAAAGAGAATTATTTTCAACTTATAAAAATATTTTTCAGAATAAAAATTTTACCGGTTTCTATTAAAAAAGAGAGAATTTTTGTTTTCACCCCAAAAGGAAAACTTTTTTTAGTTCTGTGTTTTGGTTCAATTGGTTCGAGCCCACACTTGAAACAGTTCATGATGTGAGAATAACAGAGAATATCATTTTTTTGAAAGCCAAAAAACATCAAGCATTTACTTATCCAAAAACATAGGTACGAATTCGATTAAGGTTTATTGCTATAAATATCACAAATCGGGTTGGTTTTCAAATTTTAAATTTTCCGTTATGCAAGAAGAAAATTGTTTTCAAATCAGGTTTTTCTTCTACAATTGATATCAAAAGCCAAGTTGTGCTATGTTTATGGTGTAAACTGAGATCAAATCTCTTTCTTCATCTTATTTGATTAATATTTGATAAGATGTGGCATTCTATGAATGCATTATTATATATTTATGTTATATAGTTATTATTCTTTTCCAAGGTTATGGTTATTAGGAAATAAATTGTGGACTATCATCTCCATGTAGGATTATTATTTTTATTTATAGAATTCTTGTGAGACGGAAATAGACATAGGACATAAATGTAATTTTTCAAAAAAGGAGTCCATGACGAGGAGAAGATGGAGCGATGGTGGTAGAAGACACAAGAAATGCCTTGTGATGAAAAACTATGTATTTTTTTGTTTTTCATTTATTTTCTAGAAATAGAACCATGGAAACCTTGGCTGGTAATTTTATTTTATTACACATCTCTTTATATATCTATTTAATAATTATTTATGATATAATTGTGATATATATGTATGAGATGATCCACAGTTGATCTATTAAAGATAAGAAGTGTGGTAATTAGAAAATACATGTGCTGTATTGTTCCATTAACTTCTTTAGGTTATTCGATTACTATGAGAAGTGTGGTAATGAAAAAATGCATGTCTAGGATTGGATTTGGGAAAGAAAGGCTTGGCTTTTAAGTGGTCAAATATGACTCACCTCCCTTATTTGATTTTTCCCTTAAAAAGAATAACCGTGTAAAATCGTAATTATTTGATTGACTTTTGTGAATAATGGAGTGATGGTCAAATGTTACACGATTACTAGTACATGTGAATGCCTAAAGGAATTAGGTTCATGTACTAATTGGATGGAAATCCATGTTCTTACTAATTTATCGTGATTACCCCACAGTGGCTTGATTCAATGGGTGTGGGAATTATAGTTGCAATGATTTACAAATGTTTTCAAGGTTTAATATAAGACACATGCATCTTGTTAATGCATATCATAATTTTTAAAAACATTTTCAAACATCTACTTAATGCAAAGATGTTAACATATGAATGTTTTATTTTTAGTTCGAAAATGACACCAACTCCCTTATTGAACATACTCATTGAAAACAAATTGAATGACAATAACTATAAGAAATGAAAATGGAACCTGATAATTGTCCTGAGTTATGAGAAACTTAAAATAATTCTTAGTGATAAGTGCCCACCGGCCACTCAAGCTGAGGCTACAAAACACTAAGAAGAGTTTGATGAGATAACTCCTTGCTATATATTGGCAAGCGTGACCAGTACTATGTATAAGCAACTAGAGAGCTGTAAGTCTGCTAAAGTGATTCTTGATAAGCTAGAAGACATGTTCGGAGGCCAAGCTGGCCTGGCTCGATAATTTGTCATTAACTAGTATGCTGAATGCTGTAACAACCCGGTTTAGACCCTAGTCAGAATAGTGGTTTCGAGACCACAAGTCTGAGTCAGAAAAATAATTGAATATTATTTTCCGTGCTTATATTATATGAATTAGTATGTGTGAAAATTTCGTATGAAAATTTGATCATTTGTGTATTCAATTTGTTAAAAGGACCTAACCGCATAAAATGTAAAAGTTACCTGCTGTTTGTTAAAGTGCTTAATCGATTTGTCTTATTAAATGAGAGGTCCTTATTATGTAATTGGACCATGGATAGTGGGATTGGTCATAAATGACCTTAATATTAATGTTTTATAAGTTATTAAAACAAGGGTAAAATGGTAAATGATGAATTAATGTTTATTAATTAAACAAAACATAATTTTTGCTTCATTTATTTGTCATTTTGTCGAAAATCACTAAGGAAATAAGAAGAAAAACACAGGCTAGGGTTTGGCAATTCGATTTGGTGATTAAGGTATGGATTTTGTTCAATTTTTGATAATTTCTACGTTTTTGTGATTGTTGCTTAAAGTTCTATCAAACCCATGTTTGAATTTCTGAAATTGTTGATGATTTTGAGTTGAGCCATTGATGAAATTATGATTTTTATGAAGTTTTGATGTTAGTAAATGAAAGATATGTATTGGGTTAACATGATTTGTCTTTGAATTTTTGATGAATTTGAGTAATTTGGGCTAAATTATAAAAATGATATTTTGAGGGACTAAAATATAAAATAAATGAAATGTGGGGGCTTATATGAACACTATGAATATTCGGCTAAACATGTGTGCAAAGAAATTTTGTGTATTTTGTGATTTTGTGAAATAGGGACTAAAGTGTCAAAATGTGAAAATGTGAGGGCTAGTTTGTAAAATGCCCTAAATATGTGTTTTTGGATTGATTTGAAAGAATGTGAGTTTGAATAAGTTAAATTTGAATTGATTTAGATGAAGAACAAAAGAAAACGGAATTAGAACAGGGGAAATCGAAAGTCATTGAGTAGTCGACTCCGTTTGTTCAAATCCATATGAGGTAAGTTGATATACAAATAAATGTGTTTTGATTTGAATTATTAATGTTTTTCTGCTATTTAACATTGATGAATGATTTTATGAGTTGAGCATGAGATATCTGAGAAAGTATTGACTAAGTTTCGACGTCCGAAAAGCCCCATACGAACCATAGGAATAGTTAGGACACATATGTCATGACATAGGATCCGATATGTGTTTTTCTGTAAGACCATGTCTGGGACATTGGCATCGACTAATGATTTACGTGTAAGACCATGTTTGGGACATCGGAATCGGATTTGATTTCAAGTAAGACCCTGTCTGGGATAGTGGCATCTATATTTGATTACATGTAAGACCACATCGAGAGCTCGGGGATCGTCAAGGATTATCACCACACTATCGACTCTATCTTGGTACCTTTTGAAAATGTGAATATTAAAGCAAGGCATGTATAGGCTAGAAGTACTTTGATTATGTTTTGTGATGTATATATTTAGCTATGCGATATGGCTTGGTTTTGGTTATGATTATGGTTTGATTTTGGTATATGAAATGTGATGCAATATGATCAATATGATGTGTTTATGAATAGCCAAGAAATTTAGTAAGTTTGGTAAGTTTTAGGTATGTGCTTAATTGTGGAATTGGTAAGAATGTGGTATGATATTGAATGAGTATATTAAGGTTATAAACTATATGTTTTGGTTTGATTATGGCTCATGTTATGATATGTTTTGTTATGGATGTTAAGCATGCATTTAGTTGATGAATATATGATATGAATGATGAATGTTTTATGGTTGGAATTAGTTGGAAATATGATGTATTTGATGCTTGAATGGTATTTGTAGGGAAAACCCTAAATGTGTGGCAAATTGGCCTAGTAAATGGCCTATTTTTTCCCACATGGGCAGGGACACGGGCGTATGTCTCAACTATGTTGCTCAATGGTCATTTCGAAATGAGCCTGGCCAGACCACACGGCTGCACACACGGGTGTGTACTAGGCCGTGTGGCCAATTCAGTTTCGAGCATGAGCTAGACACACGAGCATGTGACTAGCCGTGTGACCCAAATCAGTAGCCTCCCTAATTTTCACACGGCTTGGCACACAGGCGTGTCTTGTGGCCGTGTGGACAAGCTAGTATGTATGCCCTGTTTTGCCATGGCCTAGACATACAGGCGTGTCTAATGTCGTGTGAGGCACACGACCTGTTCACACGGGCGTGTGACTTGTATAACTTTGAAAATTGGTTAAATTTTAAAAAAATTTGTATGTTCTCGGTTTAGTCTCGACCCCTTTTTAATGCATGTTTAAGGTCTTGTTGACCTATGTAAGAGACTCAGTTATGATGTGTGACTATGATGATATATGATTATGAAATATTTGAGAAATGTTACGATATGTCCGGTAATGCTTCACAACCCTAGTCCGGTGACGGATACAGGTTAGGGGTGTTACATTTAGTTGGTATCAGAGCTACGACTTAGTCGATTCTAAGACTAATGTAGCGTATGTGAGTCCAGCTATACATGTCATATTTATGAATTGTGATAGTGTGATGAATCTTGACAATGAAAATGTGTTTTTATTTAGCAAATGAATCTCGAACGAGGCATAATTGACGATGTCGAAAGTAATGTGCTTACTCTCGCGCAAGGGACAGCACCATCTAATTCTAGACCTATTGCTAGTAGTCATGACGGAAAGGCTAAGCAAGCCTTCTATCAAATGATGAACTATTGGTTCACCCAATATATCCGAACTGATCTGGCTATACCACAACCTTCACCCCCGATTAGTCCTCCACAAGTTCCTGTCAGGCCACAAGCTAATCCTATTCAGTTGAATAAGCCTCCGATCAATAAAATTAGAAAATATGGGGCTGAAGAATTCCGTGCTACTACGAATGATAATGTTGAGAGAGTCCAGTTCTGGCTAGAGAATACGATAAGAGTGTTTGATGAATTATCATTGACTCCGGACGAATACCTAAAGTGTGCCGTTTCACTTTTGAGAGATACGGCGTATCATTGGTGAAAGGCATTGATATCTGTGGTTCTGAGAGAACAGTTACTTAGGATTTCTTCCAAGCTGAATTTTGGAAGAAATACATCAGTCAAAGATTCATCGATCAGAAACGCAAAGAGTTTCTTGAGCTTAAATAAGGCCGTATGTCTGTTACAGAATACGAGCAAAAATTTATGAAACTGAGTCAATATGCAAGGGAATGTGTCTCGACTGAAGCAATTATGTGCAGGAGATTCGAGGATGGCTTGAATGAAGATATCCGTTTGCTAGTAGGGATTCTAGAAATAAAAGAGTTTGTTTTGCTTGTTGAACGAGCGTGTAAAGCTGAAGAGCTCGGGAAAGAGAAAAGAAAAGCTAATTTAGAAGCTAGAGATGTGAGAAAGAGATCTGCAAGTAAATCATTTCAGTCTATGTCAAAGAAATTTTGAGATGATTTTAGCCGTTCAAAGGCTAATGTGGGGCATTCGAGTAGAGATCGTGCTAGATCACATTCGAGCTTTAGAGCTCCAGCTACTTCTGTTGCAAGTGTTGGAAATGTCCGATCAGATCGACTTGAGTGTAAACACTGCGGTAAAAGATATCCTTGCAATTATAGACTGTATGATCGGGCTTGTTTCTTTATCTGAGATTGTCCTGAGTCTGTTGAATAAGAGAGAGCACAAAATTTGAGACCGAGTAATACCTCAACTCGAGGTAGACCACCTAGAAATACGAGAAATGTGAATGGTAGTCATGGAGGGACTAAAGACACCACTATTCGATCCGAGGCTCGCGCACCTGCCAAAGCCTACGCCATTCGAGCTCGTAAAGAAGTTTCATCTCCAGATGTGATTACAGGTACTTTTACTCTTTACAATACTTCTGTGATTGCTTTGATAGATCCAGGATTGACACATTCTTATATATGCATAAACTTAGTGAACAGTAAGACTTTGCCTGTAGAGTCTATTGAATTTGTGATTAAAGTATCGAACCCCCTAGGTGAAAGTGTTTTGGTTGATAAAGTCTGCATGAATTGTCCGTTAATGTTTTGAGACATTTGTTTTTCGACTGATTTGATGTTATTACCTTTTGATAAGTTTGATATAATTCGGTATGAATTGGTTAACTTTGCATGATGCTATTGTGAACTGCAAACGGAAAATTATTGATTTGATATGCAAGAATGATGAAATAGTTCGAATTGAATCTAGTGATTTGAATAGGTTACCAGCTGTGATTTCATTAATGAAAGCTCTAAGTATTGTGAGAAAAGGTGGTCAAGCTTACTTTACCTATGTGATTGATTTGAAAGTGTCAGAAAAGAAAGTTGAATTAGTGCCTGTTGTCTGTGAATTCCCTGATGTGTTTCCTGAAGAACTTCTGGGATTAGCTCTAATACGAGGAGTTGAGTTTGGAATTGAATTAGTGTCGGGAACTACTCCAATTTTGATAGCTCCGTATAGAATGGCTCCGACCGAATTTAAAGAATTAAAGACTCAGTTGCAAGAGTTTACAGATAGAGGATTCACAAGACCGAGTTTCTCACCTTGGGGTACTCCTATTCTGTTTGTGAAAAAGAAAGACGGCACGATCAGAATGTGTATTGATTATCGTCAATTGAACAAAGTGACTATCAAGAACAAATATCCTCTGCCTCGAATTGATGATTTGTTTGATCAGTTGAAAGGAGCTACTGTGTTTTCAAAGATAGATTTGAGATCATGTTATTATCAGTTACGAGTAAAGGATTCAGACATTCCAAAAATTGCTTTCCGAACGAGGTACGGTCACTATGAGTTTTTAGTTATGCCTTTTGGATTAACGAATGCACTTGCTATCTTTATGGATTTGATGAACAGAATTTTCAGACCATATTTAGATTGACTTGTCATTGTATTCATTAATGGCATTTTGATTTACTCTCGTAATGAATCCAAGCATGCTGAACATCTGAGAATAGTGCAATAGACTTTGCGTGATAAGCAATTGTATGAAAAGTTTAGCAAATGTAAGTTCTGGTTGCGTGAAGTTGTTTTTCTGGGCCATATTGTGCCAGCATTAAGTATCCGAGTTGATCCGAGCAAAATTTCAGCTATTTTGGATTGGAAGCCTCTAAGAAATTTCTGAAGTCCATAGTTTTCTAGGACTTACTGGTTATTATCGATGATTTGTGAAAGGCTTTTCTATGATCATGACTCCGTTGACGAAACTGCTTCAGAAAGATGTGAAATTTGAATGGTCTGAAAAGTGTCAGAAAAGCTTTGATCAGTTGAAAACCCTATTGACAGAAGCTCCGGTATTAATACAGCCAGAATCGGGTAAAGAATCTGTGATCTATAATGATGCTTCATTGAACGGTTTGGGTTGTGTTTTGATGCAGAAAGGCAAAGTCATCGCTTATGCTTTGATACAGTTAAAGTCACACGAAAAGAACTATCCGACGCACGATCTTGAGTTGGCAGCTATTGTGTTTGCTTTGAAGATTTGGCGCCACTATCTGTTTCGTGAGAAATGTCACGTGTATTTTGATCATAAAAGTTTGAAATATCAGATGACTCAGAAAGATTTGAATCTGTGACAGAAAAGATGGCTAAAACCATTAAAAGACTACGAGCTTGTTATTGATTACCATTCGGGAAAGGCTAATGTTGTTGCTGATGCTTTGAGTCGAAAATCATTATTTGCATTACGTGCGATAAATGTTCATTTGGTTCTATCCGATGGTTCAGTATTAGACAAATTGAAAGCGAGACCGTTGTTTTTATAACAGATTGTTAATGCTCAGAAAGTTGATATGAGATAATAGCAAAACGATCTCAGTGTGATTTGAATTCTAATTCTGAATTTTGAGTTGATAATGATGAATGTTTGAGATTCCAAGATCGGATTTGTGTTCCGAGAAATCCAAAGTTGATTCAAATGATTTTGAACGAAGCCCACAACAGTCATTTATTTGTGCATCTGGGTAGTACGAAAATGTATAATGATTTGGAACAGCATTACTGGTGGTCTAGAATGAAAAGAGATATCTCTGACTTTGTTTCAAAATGTTTAATCTGTCAGCAAGTTAAAGCTGAACATCAGGTGTCATTTGGTTTGTTATTGGCGATTATGAATCCAGAGTGGAAATGAGATAGAGTAACGATGGATTTTGTTTCGGGTTTGCCCCTATCTCCGCGAAAGAAAGATGCTATTTGGGTTGTAGTTGATCGATTGACGAAAACAGCTCATTTTATTCCGGCATGATCTGATTACTCACTTGATAAATTAGCTGAGTTATACAGTTCTGATATTGTGAGATTGCACGGTGTGCCATTGTATATTATGTCAGATAAAGACCCGGGATTCACTTCTCGATTCTGGAAGAAACTACAAGAGGCTTTAGGTACGAAATTGCATTTTAGTACTGCTTTTCACCCGCAGACGGATGGTTAATCCGAGCGGATCATTCAGATACTCGAGGATATGTAAAGATGTTGCATTCTAGAGTTTGAAGGTATGTGGGAACAGTATTTGCCATTGATTGAATTTTCTTATAATAATAGTTTTCAATCGAGTATTAAAATGGCACTGTACGAAGCCTTATATGGTAGAAAATGTCGTACAAAGAGACTGAACAGAAAGTAAAAGTGATCCGAGAAAGTTTGAAAGCAGCTTCCGATCGACAGAAATCTTACGCAAATTTGAAAAGAAAAGACATTGAACACAAAATAGATGATAAAGTATTTTTGAAAGTGTCTACGTGGAAGAAAGTACTTCGGTTTGGCAGAAAAGGAAAATTGAGTTCGAGCTTCATCGGGCTGTATGAGATTACCGAGCGTATCGGGCCCGTTGCTTATAGATTTTTGTTTCCACCAGAGCTAGAAAAGATTCATAATATGTTTCACGTATCGATGCTTCGATGATACAGATCCGATCCCTCACATGTGATTCCTCCGTCTGAAATTGAGATTCAGTCTAATATGACTTATGAAGAAAAACTGATTCGTATCTTAGCTTGCAAGGTTAAAGAACTGCGAAATAAGAAAATTCCGTTAGTAAAAGTAATGTGGCCCTGACACGGTGTTGAAGAGGCTACGTGGGAGCCCGAAGATGCTATGAGACAGCAATATCCGAATCTGTTTAACGGTAAGATTTTCGGGGACGAAAATCCCTAATGGGGGAGAGTTGTAACAGCCCGGTTTAGACCCTAGTCAAAATAGTGGTTTTGGGACCAAAAATTCGAGCCAAAAAAATATTTCAATATTATTTTTCATGCTTATAATATATGAATTAGTATGTGTGAAAATTTTGTATGAAAATTTGATCGTTTGTGTACTCAATTTGTTAAAAATGATAATGTTTTATAAGTTATTAAAAACAAGGGTAAAATGGTAAATGATGAATTGATGTTTATTAATTAAAAAAACATAATTTTTGCTTCATTTATTCATCATTTTGCCGAAAATCACTAAGGAAATAAGAAGAAAAACACAAGCTAGGGTTCGAAAGTTTGATTTGGTGATTAAGGTATGGATTTTGTTCGGATTTTGATAATTTCTACGTTTTTGTGATCGTTGCTTAGAGTTCTATCAAGCCCATGTTTGAATTTCTAAAATTTTTGATGATTTTGAGCTGAGCCATTGATGAAATTATGAGTTTTACAAAGTTTGATGTTAGTAAATGAAAGATATGTATTGGGTTAACATGTTTTGTCTTTGAATTTTTGATGAATTTGAGTAATTTGGGATAAATTGTAAAAATGAAAATTTAAGGGACTAAAATGTGAAATAAATGAAATCTGGGGGCTTATATGAACACTATGAATATTCGGCTAGGCATGTGTGCAAAGAAATTTTGTGTATTTTGTCATTTTGTGAAATAGGGACTAAAGTGTCAAAATATGAAAATGTGAGGGCTAATTTGTAAAATACCCTAAATATGTGTTTTTGGATTGATTTGAAAGAATGTGAGTTTGAATAAGTTAAATTTGAATTGATTTAGATCAAGAACAAAAGAAAACGAAATTAGATCGGGGGAAATCGAAAGTCGTTGAGTAGTCGACTCCGTTCGTTCAAATTCGTATAAGGTAAGTCGATATACAAATAAATATGTTTTGAAGTGAATTATTAATGTTTTTATGCTATTAAACATTGATGAATGATTATATGATTTGAGCACTAGATATCCGAGAAAGTATCAACAAAGTTTCGACTTCTGAAAAGCCCCGTACGAACCATAGGAATAGTTAAGATACATATGTCATGACATAGGATCCGATATGTGTTTTCATGTAAGACCACGTCTGGGACGTTGGCATCGACTTATGATTTATGTGAAAGACTATATCCGGGACATTGGCATCATATTTGATTTTGTGTAAGACCCTGTCTAGGACAATGGCATTGATATTTGATTACATGTAAGACCACATCTGGGATGCAGGCATTGTATGAGTTTTCTGAGCTATCTGAGTATCCTTATCGATTCTGAATGGTTCAATGGGCATTCTGAGAAAATGGATGACTATGTGAATGTGTATCCAATTCAGGTACGTTTGAATTGTATACCATGTTTGAGATTGAAAGGTAAGTACCTGTACCTTAGTGAACATATGATATAAGTATGAGTTGCTATGAGAATGAGATATGTTAAATATATGTTAATCATGATCAAATGAATTATAAGAGATATATGGCTATGTGAATGTATTTTTCCTTGAATTATATGAAGGAATTGATTTATATTGATGTTATGTGTTAAGTTTATTTGTTTATGGCTACTAAGCTTTTGAAAGCTTACTTTGTGTGTGTTTTCAATTGTTTTATAGATATCGAAGCTATCGGGAGCTCAGGGATCATCGAGGATTATCACCACACTATCGACTCTATCTTGGCACCTTTTGAAAATGTGAATATTAAAGTATGGCATGTATAGGCTAGAAGTACTTTGATTAAGTTTTGTGATGTATATATTTAACCATGTGATATGGCTTGGTTTTGGTTATGATTATGGTTTGATTTTGGTATATGAAATGTGATGCAATATGATCAATATGATGTGTTTATGAATGGCCAAGAAATTTGGTAAGTTTGGTAAGTTTTAGGTATGTGCTTAATTGTGGAATTGGTAAGAATGTGGTATGAGATTGAATGAGTATATTAAGGTTATAAATCATATGTTTTGGTTTGATTATGTAACACCGCTTACCCGTATCCAACATCAGAATAGGGTTCAAGGCATTACCGGACTTATATCAAAACATTCATACAAAACCAGGCCATAAAATTTCATCCAAATTAAAACTTTTCATACATATGCATAACATCCCTTAAATGGGCCTACGAGGCCCAAAACATACATCGAGGGTGGTTCGGGACTAAACTGAGAACTTTGGAAACTTTTGGAAAACTTAAAAAATTTCATCATGAAACAGGGTCACACGCTCGTGTGGCTAGGGACACGCCTGTGTCCTCAGCCCATGTAACTCTCTGTTTATGACATCATCACAAAAATAAGGGCACAACGCCAAGGCACACGCCCGTGCCTCCAGGTCGTGTCCCTCACACAGCTGAGACACATGGTTGTGTCACAGCCCGTGTGGCCAATTCGAAACTAAAGTACATGATGCAGGGGAAACATGGCCCGTGTGGACAATTTTTAGGCTATTTTCCAAGGCAATTGCCACCCTCAATAACAAAATCACATGCTTACTTTTATTGACCATTAACATGGCACATTTGAACATTCAATCATCCACAAACAATACAAGATCATGGTAACCTCATATCATATTTTACATATTTAAAACATCATGCTTAGTCATACTCAAATTTACTAATTCTCATGCATTATAGTTTATAAGATTACTCCCATATCACACATTTAAGCCTTACTTATCAACACATCATCTCATCTCAATTAAACCATCAAGCATTCAGCACCAACAATATAACTCATTACATACACACAATCACAAGCCTCATCTCCATGACATAGGCACAAGCATAATCATATAATCAACATAAGCCACCATTCATGGCTATACACAAATTGAACTATAACCATTATAGGCCAACACTTTTGGCCACATTAGTAATGACATAATTACAAAAGATAAAGCCCCTATACATGCCATAGACTTAAGAATTTGAATACTTATACCCAAAATGGTAGCTTGATAGTATGATTGAGTCTTCGGTGATCTCCAACCCGAGCTAGCTAAATAAACCTATAAGAGATGAAATGGAAGAGGAGTAAGCTATAAAGCTTAATAAGTTCATATGAAAATAATAAGCAATTTATTAACTTGCTTCTCAAGGTAATACAACCATATTTGCATTTTTACTTATGTTCAGGTCAAGCTATTTTCTCAAGTCAGAGTCACTAATTTATTTATATCTGGAGCTACAAAACTCCAAATTAAGTTACGCTAATTTTCCTTGAAAATAGACTCACATATATTCTTAACATAAAATTTTCAGAATTTTTGGTTTATCCAATAAGTACAGTTTATTCTTTAAAATCACCCCTATTTTACTGCCCGATAGCTTCGACATTTCTTCACTAAAAATTAATTATATCATAGTACGAGACTCGGATGATGTTTCCTTCTATTTTTATTGAAAACATACTCATTAATAATTATACGCATATAAATTATAACTCATAACTAGTTTTGTACAATTTTTAATGATTTTCTCAAATCAGAGCAGGGGATTTCAAAATTGTTCTGACTCTGTCTTACACAACTTCAAATATCTCATAATATGAAATTCTTTTATTTACACCGTTTCTTTTATAAGAAACTAGACTCAATAATATTTAATTCTATATTTTATTAAATTTCTAACTCACTTTATACTATTTTTGGTGTATTTTCAAAGTCGGACTACTGCTGCTGTCCAAAACTGATTTAGTAAGAACATGATAATAACTAAATTTACCACACCTTCCTTTCTTTCAATTAGAAATCCATACATTTATAAACATTTATCATTATTCACCAAATTAACACAACATCATTTCACAATGCTCATGGACTTACCATTCATGGATTTCATATTAAGTTGAGTCTCTGTACATACCTGTACCGATCCTTACCATTTCATACATATACATAATGTCATTGCATCTTCGATGTCTCGCACACTATGTACCATACTCGATACCTCGCACACTAAGTGCTATTTTGTGTGTTTCGCACACTAAGTGCCATCGTCAATACTTTGCACACCAAGTTCCATTTATATATATATATAGCCGAAGCTATCTCAAATTGCACACCAAGTGCCACTTTTAGCCGAAGCTATTTCGAACTGCACACTAAGTGCCATTTTAGCCGATAAGTCGTTAATCATAACAATAATCACGTATAGACAATTTATACAATATCAAACATTAAAAGCATAAATTTAACAATGCTTAATACATATGAACTTACCTCGATCGTCAAAACGTTGAAATGGATCGACTAGTTCGAAACTCTATTTTTTCCTCGATATAGACTTGTACGAGGATTAAATTGATCTAATCAATCAAATCAGCTATTTCAATTCATATTCTATTCATTTTAACTCAATGTCATATTTAGTTAAAATTACTATTTTACCCCTACACTTTTGACCTTTTTACAAATTAGTCCCTAAGCTCGTAAAATGCAAATTTAGTCAATTTCATCATAGCCCAAGCTATCCAAATTTCATACATGCTCATATCAGCCCATATTTTTCATTTATTCACACTTTTACCACACAATTTATTATATTTCACAATTTAGTCCAAAATTGACATTTTTGCTAAAATTCACTTAACAAAACTTAATAATCTACCATCAAAGATTTATTTTCTATCATTAAACATCAAGATACTCAAATATTCAACAATGGAATCATCCAAATACTTTAACAATTTTGAAATCGGAGGTACGGGCTAGCTAGAACACAAAGCAACGATCTCAAAAACGTAAAAATTATTAAAAACCGAGACGAAATGGACTTACATGCATGAACAACCATGGCCGAACCTTCAAAGCTTTGAGAACATTATTTTCTTTCTCACATTCGACTATTGATGAAGATGATAACATGTAATTTGGCTTTTGTTTTATTTTATTTTATTATAATTACCAAATACCATATTTAACCTTAATATACATTAATAATTTCCATTATACCAAGCCATGGAATTCCACTATCAACAATTATGGAATAATTACCACTTAAGGACTCCCAGTATTTAATTCTATAGCTATTTAACATCTTTAACTTATAGAACACAACTTCTATGCTTCGCGCGATTTAGTCCTTTTTGCTTAATTAACTATCAAAATGATAAAATTTTTCAACGACACTTTAATATCATCTTATTGCCACTCTAAAATATTTATAAAAATATTTATGATTCAGTTTATAGAAACGAGGTCTCAATACCTCATTTTCTAAACCCACTTGCCCTTAGGGTCATACCACTTAAACATAATAAATCGCTTATAAAACAAAAATCACAATATCAAAAAACTTTTTTAAACTCACAATTAACTCGTAAATATTAAACATAATATTTACAAACCTACTAGTCGGATTTGGTGGCCCCAAGACCACTTGTGACAGCCCTAAAGCGACCCTAGTCGGGAAGTGGTTTCGGGACCGCTAAACTGAGGCACCAAAATATTTGAATGTGATAATTATTGTCTAGAATATGTAAATATGAATGTGTGAAAGTTTCAAGCTTCGATTTAGTCGATTGCATGTGAATTCAGTTAGTAGTTATTATGTGTGATACTTTCGAAATGTGATAGGGTAACCTATAAGGATCTAATAGTGCATGTAATAAAAAGGGGGGACTTGCATGTCAAATTTCCCCCCTAATTAGTAGTGGCAGGCCATGCTATGAGTGGAAACATGTCACAAACATGTTATGTTAGTGATGTATGGTAGGAAAAATAAAATAAGAAGTATGGGTAATAAAGAAATGGAAAAAAAAAGGAAAGAATGTGTGTGAGTGTTTCTCCCCCCTATTGCCGTGAGTGAAGGAAAGAGAAAAAAAATTTGTTCATCCTTTTTCATTTCTTTTGGCCGAAAATTCTAAGGAAGAGGGGAGGAGTTCTTGCTTCATGTTTGGTTTGGAAGAGAATTAGGAGGAGGCTTGGCCATACTTGTATCTAGATTAAGGTATGTTTGATGTTGTGTCATGAGATTCATACATGTCTTTAGTTGCTAGCTTGAGTTCTAATTAGCCCATGGTTCAAATCTTTGCTATGTCATGGGGATGATATTCGGCCAAGGTGGATTTTGTGTTAATGCCATTGCATGCTAAATGTGAAGCTTGTTAATGATACATGTGATGGTGGATTGACGACTCTTGGATTTTCTTTTTTAGCATTTTTGAGTGAGACATTAAGTTCTTTGTTTAACCATGACCAAAATTGAAATGGTATGGTGTTGTGATGTATTCGGCCATGGTATATTCATAAGTATGATTTATGCTTATTGCATGGTAGGTAAGATTTGTGTTTTGGATTTATGTTTATGTTTGGTTATAATCAACTTAGTGATTCGGCCCTTGCACACACATATATATATATATATGTTTGCACATGATGTATTGGTATGACATATACAATATATCAAGGTATATATTTACACATGATGGTGTTTCGGTTATGGAGTAAATGATGGATGCGTATTGAGTTATAATATGTAATGCATTAGTTAGTAAAAATGTATGTCATTTGTGTGTGGTATTGAGTATATAATTGACCTCAACATAGACATGCATCTTCGGACACATGAATGAGTACATAGGTTGATGTGTTTGTTCGGCCATAGGTAAGCATATTGAAGGCTTATTCTTGACTTAGAAAATTCGGCTAAGGAGAATATTAACTAATGTGTTGAGTTTGATTCACGATTCCGTACATATGTGACTTTAATGTCTAATGAATATATATGGGCTAAGTACCTTGAGTTCCTCTTTTCGATGCTCAAATGATTAAATCAATTTATTTGTTAAATTAAGCTCAAGAGCAAAGAGGAACTAAATCCGATAAAGGGAAGGAAAAAGTGGTCGAATAGCCATCTAATCGCTCGACAACATCCGAGGTAAGTTTTCGAGTAATGGAACTTAAATTATGATTCGATTAGATTATGTCTTAAGTAAATCAAAATCATGCTCTTTGTATGTGGCTATTGAGCCGAAATTGTAAATATGATAAGTGTCTTGTGTTGAGCTTTGGTAATGAAAATGAAAATGGATGTATCATGATTTATTGATATATGTGTGCATGGTTCTTGAATGATGTCCGGCTAAGTTCAAGGCTTTGTCTTTGAGTGACTATATCCGCACTAAGATCCGAAGGCATTTGTGCGAAGTTACTAAATCCGCACTAAGATCCGAAGGCATTTGTGCGAAGTTACTAAACGGGTTAAGTCCCAAGGCATTTGTGCGAAGCTACTATAACCGGCTATGTCCCGAAGGTATTTGAACGAGTAGCTATATCCGGTTAAACTCCAAAGGTACGTGATTCGGAATGAATGAACTTGCTGTAAAAATTTCGTTAATACGCTTGTGAAATCCCAACAATGAGGTATGTTTCGTTTGTGCTTTGAATTAGTTGAGCCCTTACAAATAAGTATTCGCCGTTGATAAACGAGCTACCTACCTTTGGCTAAGTTGATCTTTGTGTATGAATATAAGGGTTGGTAATGTGAAGTAAGTATGATATTGAGAATTTGTGCATATGAAATTATCTGCTTAGCTACATAAATGCTATACTTTGGTTGTGTCTAAATTCATGACTCAAACTTACTAAGCATTAAATGCTTACTCCGCTTCTTTGATTCTCTCTTTTATAGATTTTGGCTCGTCACCATCGGACTCGGGATTTTTGGAAGTCAAAGTCTCCCACACTATCAAAGCCCCCTTTTGGTACAATTTTGGTTGAACTTTGAAATGGCATGTATAGGACTACCCTTTTGTTGTAGGTCATGTACCTTTTGGTTTTGTGTAAATTTGGATAGCCATGCGAAAATGGCTTAAGTATACATTGGGCATGGTATTATAATCATTGTATGTTGTTCATTAAGAGGCATGGAAATGTTTGGAAACGATTAGCCATTGGGATGGTTCATCATGATCATATTTTGTGCTATTTATGTTTAAGGGCTAGTTGAATCATGGAAACTATGAAATAGGTAAAGCTTACCTTAAAGACAGATGCTGACAGCTGCAGTGACTTGGATGTGAAAAATCACTAAAAATAGTACAAATGAAATTAAATAGTGAATAAATTATGTAAACGAACCTTGATGAGTCTATTTTCATAGGAGAGTAACGAAACGATCATATGAACAGTATGTTAAGAGATATTTAAGTTTTCGTGAGACAGGGCCAGAACGGTTTTTGGAGTCCCTGTTCTGAATTTGGAAATTCATTATAAATTGACCAGAGATAATTAGAACTCATGCCATATATGTACAGATTCCTTTTCGAGTCTAGTTTCTATAGAAACAAACGGAATCAGTATTGAAGACCTGTACAGGGAGATATCGAAATCGTAATGCAGGAAGGTCAGAGTAGTCGCACCCCATAACAGGGAGACTTTAACTAATAAACTGTACTAATTGGCTCGACCAAAATTCTAGAAAAATTTGTGGATGGATATATGAGTCTAGTTTCAGGAAAAATTACGAAACTGATTTTTGAGTTGTGGAACTCAAGTTATGATTTTTAAGGTGACAAGGACGCAGCTTAGCTACCGTCTCGAAAATTTTCAAGTAGATCGTGAAAATGAGTGGATTAAGCCGTTAACTCCTCGTGTCCGACTCCGGAAACGGTCTCGGGTACGGGGTGTTACAATTTAATTGGTATCAGAGCTACAGTTTAGTCGATTCTAGGACTACCGTAATGCGTTTGGGTCTAGCTATACATGCCGTTTTGTGTGATTATTTGATAGTGTGGTGATTTCTGACATTTGCAAATGTGTTTATTTATAGTAATGGATCCCGATACCGACCGAGTGGTAGCTGATGATCTTGAGAGTGTGGCGCCTGCTCCCGCACAAGGGACGGCACCGGCGGACTCTCAACCTATTGCTAGTAATCCAAATGATGAAGCTAGACAAGCTTTCTATAGCGTGATGAATGATTGGTTCAACCAATACATTCGAACTAATACGGCTGTTCCACAACCTCTATTCCCAACAAACACAACCCCCGCACCTACAATGCCTCCTCAGAATCGACCAAATAAGGTCAAATAAGCCCCCAATTGATAGAATCCGAAAACATGGGGCTACTGAATTTAAGGCTACGGATAGTGATGATGCCGAGCAAGCTGAATTTTGGTTGGACAACACTATTCGGGTACTCGATGAACTATCTTGCACACCCGATGAGTGCCTAAAGTGTACTATCTCCTTGCTACATGATTCTGCCTACTATTGGTGGAATACGTTGACTTCTGTTGTGCCTAGAGAGCAAGTAACTTGGGAGTTCTTCCAAACCGAAGTTTCGAAAGAAGTATATCGGTAAGAGATTCATTGACAAAAACGGAAGGAATTTCTTGAACTCAAACAAGGTTCCATGTCGCCATCGACTATGAACGAAAATTTGTGAGGCTTAGCCAGACAAGACGAGAATGCATTTCCTCGAAGTCGTAATGTGTAAACGTTTGAGGATGGACTAAATGATGATATAAAGCTATATGTTGGCATCTTGGAAACCAGAATTTGTAGTACTTGTTGAGCGAGCTTGCAAGGCCGAGGAGCTCAAGATGGAGAAAAGAAAAGCCGAGGTGGGAGCAAGGAGTTTCAGAAGAGGTCTTCGGGAAGCCCTTCCCACATCATCGAAGAAATTTAGAGATGGCTTGGGCCGGTCTAGGGACACTTCGGCTTTTCTAGACGAGATTACGATCGACCCCTGTGAGCACACGAGTCACTTCGATCGCCAAGTGTTGGAAATGACTGTCGAGATGAGCGGAATGCCGAGATTGTGGTAAATGGCATTCGGGAGTTGTAGGTTCCATAACCGCTCTGTTATAAGTGCGGCCACCACCACTTTATCAAAGATTGCCCGAGATTGTCCGAGCAGAATGTAAATCGAGTGGGAAACCGGTGCTACCAACGCCGGGGTAGACCATCTAGGAATACGGCAATGCTAGCGGCGGTCGAGAGGATCTAGAGATGTGCGACTAGATCCGAGGCTCGTGCTCTGCTAGGGCTTATGCTATACGCCGCATGAGAGGATGCTTCCTCGCCAGATGTTATTACCGTACTTTTACTCTCTTTGATACTAATGTGATTACTTTGATTGACCCTGGTTCTACTCATTCTTATATATGCGAAACCTTAGCATCCAAAGAAGACTTTACCTATTGAGTCTCATCGAGTTCATAATTCGGTGTCAAATCCCTTGGGTCATTACGTGCTTGTCAACAAAGTGTGTAAGAAATGTCCCCTAGTACTTGAGGTTCCTATTTTCCGCGGACTTGATGTCATTGCCGCTTGACTAATTTGATGTTATCCTCGGTTTAGATTGGTTGACCGTGCATGATGCGGTTGTGAATTGTAAAAGCAAGACTATTGATTTGAGGTGCGCAAATAACGAGATAATCCGAGTTGAGTCTACGGACTTAAAGGGTTGCCACCGTAATATCGCAATGTTGGCCCAAAATATGTAAGAAAGGGTGCGAAGCATACCTTGCGTATGTACTTGATGACAAGAATTGGAAAAGAAACCCGAATCTGTGCCGGTGGTTTGTGAATACCCGGATGTTTTTCCCGAAGGATTACCGGGTTTACCACCAATTCGGGAAGTAGAGGTTGGTATTGAGCTTGTACCTGGGACTACGCCAATTTCGATAGCTCCGTATCGTATGGCACCAATCGAGTTAAAAGAATTGAAATCTCAGTTGCAAGAGTTGACGGATAGAGGTTTCGCCGACCAAGTTTCTCACCTTGGGTGCACCAAGATTGTTTGTGAAAAGAAGGACGGAACCATGAGGTTGTGCATTGACTATCGTCACTAAATAAAGTGACGATAAAGAATAAATATCCCTTACCGCGTATTGATGACTTGTTTGATCAACTAAAGGGAGCCTCAGTGTTTTCAAAGATAGATTTGAGATCGGGGTATTACTAGTTGCGAATTCGAGATTCGGATATACCCAAAACCGCTTTAAGCGAGATACGGCCACTACGAGTTCTTAGTGATGCCGTTTGGGCTCACTAATGCCCTGCGGTATTTACTGATTTGATGAATAGGATCTTCGACATGATTTGGACCGGTTCGTAGTTGTGTTCATTGACGACATCTTGGTCTATTCAAGAGATGAGACCGAACATGCCGAGCACCGAGATTAGTGTTGCAAATTTTACGGGATAAGCGGTTATATGCTAAGTTCAAGAAGTGTGAGTTCGTTAGAGAGGTTAGCTTCTTGGGTCACGTGGTATCCGTGACGGTATTCGAGTTGACCCGAGCAAAATTTCAGCCATACTTAATCGAAACCTCGAGAAATATTACCGAGGTTCGAGTTTTTGGGACTTGCTTACATTACCGACGCTTGTAAAGGTTTCGATGATAGCCACACCCATGACGAAGCTCCTTCAAAAGATGTTAAGTTCGAATGGACGGAAAAATGTCGAAAAGTTTTGATCAATCGAAAACTTATTTGACTGAAGCTCCAATTTTAGTGCGGCCTAATCAAGCAAAGAGTTTGTCATCTATAGTGACGCCTCCCTACTTGGGTTAGGTTGCGATTGATGCAAGAAGGTCGAGTTGTGGCCTATGCGTCGAGACAATTAAAGCCACATGAGAAAAATTATTCGACCCATGATCTCGAATTAGCTGCCATCGTATTCGCCTTGAAAATATGACGACATTACTTATTTGGTGAGAAGTGCCATGTATTTTGGGATCACAAAAGTCTCAAATATTTGATGACTCAAAGAGACTTGAATCTGCGACAAAGGCGTTGGCTTGAGTTGTTGAAAGATTATGAGCTGGTCATTGATTATCACCGGGGAAAGGCCAATGTGGTTGCGGATGCCTTAAGCCGGAAATCACTGTTTGCTTTACGAGCAATGAATGTACACTTGTCTGTTCTACCCAACAATGTGTTAGTGGCCGAATTAAAGGCCAAACCATTATTGATTCATCAAATTTATGAAGCTCAGAAAGTCGATGATGAGTTGGTTGCAAAACGGACTGAATGTGTTCCGAATATGGAATTGGAGTTTCAAATTGATGATGACGATTTTTTGAGGTACAGAAATCGGTTGTGTGTTCCAAGAAATTCAGAACTCATTTCGATGATTCGAACGAAGCTCATTGTAGCCGAATGTCAATTCACCCGGGAGTACAAAATGTACCACGACCTAAGACGCCGATTTTGGTGGCATGGTATGAAACGAGACATTTCTGATTTTGTTTCGAAGTGTTTAATATTTTAGCAAGTGAAGGCGGAACATCAAGTGCCTACGGGTTTACTCCAACTGATCATGATACCTAAATGGAAATGGGATCGAGTAACGATGGATTTTGTATCTGGGTTGCCAGTGTCGGCAAGTAAGAAAGATGCGATTTGGGTCGTTGTTGATAGATTGACTAAGTCGGCTCACTTTATCCCCGTACGCACGGATTTTTCAATGGATAAATTAGCTGAATTGTATGTTTCTCAGATTGTGAGATTACACGGGGTACCTATTTCTATCGTGTCTGATAGAGATCCGAGATTCACCTCACGATTTTGGAAGAAATTGCACGAAGCTTTGGGTACCAAGCTGTATTTTAGCACCGCTTTTCATCCACAAAGAGATGGTTAATCCGAGCGGATAATTCAGATACTTGAGGATATGTTGAGATGTTGCATCCTCGAGTTTAGTGGTTCATGGGAACGGTATTTACCTTTGATTGAATTCGCTTACAACAATAGTTTTCAGTCAAGTATTAAGATGGCACCTTACGAGGCTTTGTACGATCGAAAATGCCGTACGCCATTGTTTTGGACCGAACTCGATGAAAGTAAAATTTTCGGTGTGGACTTGATTAAAAATGCTGAACAGAAAGTAAAAATAATTCGTGAGAGTCTGAAGGCAGCATCAGATAGTCAGAAGTCGTACGCGGATTTAAAACGAAGAGATATTGAGTATCAGGTGGGAGACAAAGTGTTCCTTAGGGTATCGCATTGGAAAAAGATACTCATATTTGGCCGTAAGGGCAAATTCAGTCCGAGATTCATCGGGCCATATGAAATATCCGAACGAGTCGGTCCAGTTGCGTATCGATTGATTTTGCCCCCTGAACTAGAAAAGATTCACGATGTCTTTCATGTTTCGATGCTTCGACGTTATAGATCTGATCCATCGCACATAATTAGTCCATCAGAGGTCAAAATTCAAGCCAATATGAGTTATGAAGAAGAACCGATTGGTATCCTAGCACGTGAAGTGAAAGAGTTGCGAAACAAAAGGGTTCCGCTAGTGAAAGTGTTATGGCTCAAACACGGAATGGAAGAAGCCACTTGGGAGACCGAGAACTCTATGAAAGAACGATACCCAAACCTATTTACCCAGAAGATTTTCGGGACGAAAATTTCTTCATGGGGAGAGTTGTGACACCCTAAAGCGACCCTAGTCGGGAAGTGGTTTCGGGACCGCTAAATCGAGGCACCAAAATATTTGAATGTGATAATTATTGTCTAGAATATGTAAATATGAATGTGTGAAAGTTTCAAGCTTCGATTTAGTCGATTGCATGTGAATTCAGTTAGTAGGACTTATGTGTGATACTTTCGAAATGTGATAGGGTAACCTATAAGGATCTAATAGTGCATGTAATAAAAAGGGGGGACTTGCATGTCAAATTTCCCCCCTAATTAGTAGTGGCCGGCCATGCTATGAGTGGAAACATGTCACAAACATGTTATGTTAGTGATGTATGGTGGGAAAAATAAAATAAGAAGTATGGGTAATAAAGAAATGGAAAAAAAAAGGAAAGAATGTGTGTGAGTGTTTCTTCCCCCCCTATTGCCGTGAGTGAAGGAAAGAGAAAAAAAAAATTTGTTCATCCTTTTTCATTTCTTTTGGTCGAAAATTCTAAGGAAGAGGGGAGGAGTTCTTGCTTCATGTTTGGTTTGGAAGAGAATTAGGAGGAGGCTCGGCCATACTTGTATCTAGATTAAGGTATGTTTGATGTTGTGTCATGAGATTCATACATGTCTTTAGTTGCTAGCTTGAGTTCTAATTAGCCCATGGTTCAAATCTTTGCTATGTCATGGGGATGATATTCGGCCAAGGTGGATTTTGTGTTAATGCCATTGCATGCTAAATGTGAAGCTTGTTAATGATACATGTGATGGTGGATTGACGACTCTTGGATTTTCTTTTTAGCATTTTTGAGTGAGACATTAAGTTCTTTGTTTAACCATGACCAAAATTGAAATGGTATGGTGTTGTGATGTATTCGCCATGGTATATTCATAAGTATGATTTATGCTTATTGCATGGTAGGTAAGATTTGTGTTTTGGATTTATGTTTATGTTTGGTTATAATCAACTTAGTGATTCGCCCTTGCACATATATATATATATGTTTGCACATGATGTATTGGTATGACATATACAATATATCAAGGTATATATTTACACATGATGGTGTTTTGGTTATGGAGTAAATGATGGATGCGTATTGAGTTATAATATGTAATGCGTTAGTTAGTAAAATGTATGCCATTTGTGTGTGGTATTGAGTATATAATTGACCTCAACATAGACATGCATATTCGCCACATGAATGAGTACATAGGTTGATGTGTTTGTTCTACCATAGGTAAGCATATTGAAGGCTTATTCTTGACTTAGAAAATTCGCTAAGGAGAATATTAACTAATGTGTTGAGTTTGATTCACGATTCTGTACATATGTGACTTTAATGTCTAATGAATATATATGGGCTAAGTACCTTGAGTTCCTCTTTTCGATGCTCAAATGATTAAATCAATTTATTTGTTAAATTAAGCTCAAGAGCAAAGAGGAACTAAATCCGATAAAGGGAAGGAAAAGTGGTCGAATAGCCATCTAATCGCTCGACAACATCCGAGGTAAGTTTTCGAGTAATGGAACTTAAATTATGATTCGATTAGATTATGTCTTAAGTAAATCAAAATCATGCTCTTTGTATGTGGCTATTGAGCCGAAATTGTAAATATGATAAGTGTCTTGTGTTGAGCTTTGGTAATGAAAATGAAATATGGATGTGTCATGATTTATTGATATATGTGTGCATGGTTCTTCAATGATGTCCGAGCTAAGTTCAAGGCTTTGTGTTGAGTGACTATATCCGGACTAAGATCCGAAGGCATTTGTGCGAAGTTACTAAATCCGACTAAGATCCGAAGGCATTTGTGCGAAGTTACTAAACCGGGTTAAGTCCGAAGGCATTTGTGCGAGCTACTATAACCGGCTATGTCCCAAGGTATTTGAACGAGTAGCTATATCCGGTTAAACTCAAGGTACGTGATTCGGAATGAATGAACTTGCTGTAAAAATTTCAGTTAATACGCTTGTGAAATCCCAACAATGAGGTATGTTTCAGATGTGCTTTGAATTAGTTGAGCCCTTACAAATAAGTATTCGCCGCTTGATAAACGAGCCACGGCCTTTGGCTAAGTTGATCTTTGTGTATGAATATAAGGGTTGGTAATGTGAAGTAAGTATGATATTGAGAATTTGTGCATATGAAATTATCTGCTTAGCTACATAAATGCTATACTTTGGTTGTGTCTAAATTCATGACTCAAACTTACTAAGCATTAAATGCTTACTCCGTTTCTTTGATTCTCTGTTTTATAGATTTTGGCTCGTCAGCCATCGGACTCGGGATTTTTGGAAGTCGAAGTCTCCCACACTATCAAAGCCCCCTTTTGGTACAATTTTGGTTGAACTTTGAAATGGCATGTATAGGACTACCCTTTTGTTGTAAGTCATGTACCTTTTGGTTTTGTGTAAATTTGGATAGCCATGCGAAAATGGCTTAAGTATACTTTGGGCATGGTATTATAATCATTGTATGTTGTTCATTAAGAGGTATGGAAATGTTTGGAAACGATTTGCCATTGGGATGGTTAACCATGATCATATTTTGTGCTATTTATGTTTAAGGGCTAGTTGAATCATGGAAACTATGAAATAGGTAAAGCTTACCTTAAAGACAGATGCTGACAGCTGCAGTGACTTGGATGTGAAAAATCACTAAAAATAGTACGAATAAAATTAAATAGTGAATAAATTATGTAAACGAACCTTGACGAGTCTATTTTCATAGGAGAGTAACGAAACGATCATATGAACAGTATGTTAAGAGATATTTAAGTGTTCGTGAGACAGGGCCGGAACGGTTTCTGGAGTCCCTGTTCCAACTTTGGAAATTCATTATAAATTTACCAGAGATAATTGGAAGTCATGACATATATTTACAGATTCCTTTTCGAGTCTAGTTTCCGTAGAAACACACGGCATCAGTATTGAAGCCCTGTACAGGGAGATATCCAAATCGTAATGCAGGAAGGTCAGTTTAGTCGCACCCTGTAACAGGGGAGATTTTAACTAATAAACTGTACTAATTGGCTGGACCAAAAATTCTACAAGAAACTTTGTGGATGGATATATGAGTCTAGTTTCAGGGAAAAATTACGAAACTGATTTTCGAGTTGTGGAACTCAAGTTATGATTTTTAAGGTGACAAGGACGCAGCTTAGCCACCGTCTGGAAAATTTTCAAATAGACTGTGAAAATGAGTGGATTAAGCCGTTAACTCCTCGTGTCCGACTCCGGAAACGGTCTCGGGTACGGGGTGTTACAATCTAATTGGTATCAGAGCTACGGTTTAGTTGATTCTAGGACTACCGTAATGCGTTTGGGTCTAGCTATACATGCCATTTTGTGTGATTATTTGATAGTGTGGTGATTTCTGACATTTGCAAATGTGTTTATTTATAGTAATTGATCCCGATCCCGACCGAGCGGTAGTGATGATCTTGAGAGTGTAGCGCTGCCTCAAGACAAGGGACAAAGACCGCGGACTCTCAACCTAATGCTAGTAATCCAAATGATGAAGCTAGACAAGCTTTCTATAGCGTGATGAATGATTGGTTCAACCAATACATTCGAACTAATACGACTATTCCACAACCTCCATTCCCAACAAACACAACCCCCGCACCTACAATGCCTCCGTTAACTGACCAAATAAGGTCAAATAAGCCCCCAGTTGATAGAATCCAAAAACATGGGGCTACTGAATTTAAGGCTACGGATAGTGATGATGCCGAGCAAGCTGAATTTTGGTTGGACAACACTATTCGGGTACTCGATGAACTATCTTGCACACCCGATGAGGGCCTAAAGTGTACTATCTCCTTGCTACATGATTCTACCTACTATTGGTGGAATACGTTGACTTCTGTTGTGCCTAGAGAGCAAGTAACTTGGGAGTTCTTCCAAACCGAGTTTCGAAAGAAGTATATCAGTCAGAGATTCATTGACCAAAAATGGAAGGAATTTCTTGAACTCAAACAAGGTTCCATGTTCGGTTATCGACTATGAACGAAAATTTGTAAGGCTTAGCCAGACACGACGAGAATGCATTTCCTCGAAGCCGTAATGTGTAAACGTTTCGAGGATGGACTAAATGATGATATAAAGCTGTATGTTGGCATCTTGGAAATCCGAGAATTTGTAGTACTTGTTGAGCGAGCTTGCAAGGCCGAGGAGCTTAGTATGAAGAAAAGAAAAGCTGAGGTGGGAGCAAGGGAGTTTCGTAAGAGGTCTTCGGGGAAGCCCTTCCCACAGTCATCGAAGAAATTTAGAGATGGCTTGGGCCGGTCTAGGGACACTACGGGCTTTTCTAGACGAGACCGCGATCGACCCCCTATGAGCACACGAGTCACTTCGATCGCCAGTGTTGGAAATGACCGTCGAGACAGAGCGGAATGCCAGTATTGTGGTAAATGGCATTCGGGGAGTTGTAGGTTCTATAATCGCTCCTGTTACAAGTGCGGGCCAACCGACCACTTTATCAAAGATTGCCCGAGATTGTCTGAACAGAATGTAAATCAGAGTGGGAAACTGGGTGCTACCACTGCTCGGGGTAGACCATCTAGGAATAAGGGCAATGCTAGCGGTGGTCAGAGAGGATCTAGAGATGCTGCGACCAGATCTGAGCCTCGTGCTCCTGCTAGGGCTTATGCTATACGCGCACGAGAGGATGCTTCCTCGCCAGATGTTATTACCGTACTTTTACTCTCTTTGATACTAATGTGATTGCTTTGATTGACCTCGGTTCTACTCATTCTTATATATGCGAAACCTTAGTATCCAAAGAAGACTTTACCTATTGAGTCTCATCGAGTTCGTAATTCGGTGTCAAATCCCTTGGGTCATTACGTGCTTGTCAACAAAGTGTAAGAAATGTCCCTAGTACTTGAGGTTCCTGTTTTCCGCGGACTTGATGTCTTTGTTGCTTGACTAATTTGATGTTATCCTCGGTTTAGATTGGTTGACCGTGCATGATGCGGTTGTGAATTGTAAAAGCAAGACTATTGATTTGAGGTGCACAAATAACGAGATAATCCGAGTTGAGTCTACGGACTTAAAGGGTTGCCACCGTAATATCGCAATGTTGGCCCGTAAATATGTAAGAAAGGGTGCGAAGCATACCTTATGTATGTACTTGATGACAAGGAATTGGAAAAGAAACCGAATCTGCAGGTGGTTTGTGAATACCCGGATGTTTTTCCGAAGAATTACCGGGTTTACCACTGCTCGGGAAGTAGAGTTTGGTCATCGAGCTTGTACTTGGGACTACGCCAATTTTGATAGCTCCGCATCGTATGGCACCAATCGAGTTAAAAGAATTGAAAGCTCGATTGCAAGAGTTGACGGATAGAGGTTTCGCCGACCAAGTTTCTCACCTTTGGGTGCACCAAGATTGTTTGTGAAAAGAAAGACGGAACCATGAGGTTGTGCATTGACTATCGTCACCGAATAAAGTGACGATAAAGAATAAATATCCGCTATCAGCAGATTGATGACTTGTTTGATCAACTAAAGGAAGCCTCGGTGTTTTCAAAGATAGATTTGAGATCGGGTATTACCAGCCATGTAATTCGAGATTCGGATATACCCAAAACCGCTTTCAGACGAGATACGCCACTACGAGTTCTTAGTGATGCCATTTGGGCTCACTAATGCCCTCGCGGTATTTATGGATTTGATGAATCGGATCTTCGAAAGATTTGGACCAGTTCAGTAGTTGTGTTCATTAACGACATCTTGGTCTATTCAAGAGATGAGACCGAACATGCCGAGCACCTAAGATTAGTGTTGCAAATTTTACGGATAAGCGCTTATATGCTAAGTTCAAGAAGTGTGAGTTCGGTTAGAGAGGTTAGCTTCTTGGGTCACGTGGTATCCGTGATCGGTATTCGAGTTGACCGAGCAAAATTTCAGCCATACTTAACTGAAACCTCCGAGAAATATTACCGAGGTTCGAGCTTTTTGGGACTTGCGGTTACATTACCGACGGTTTGTTAAAGGTTTTCGATGATAGCCACACCCATGACGAAGCTACTTCAAAAGATGTTAAGTTCGAATGGATTTGAAAATGTCAAAAAGTTTTGATCAACTAAAACTTATTTGACGGAAGCTCAATTTTAGTGCAAATTTTAATCGTGCAAAGAGTTTGTCATCTATAGTGACGCCTCCCTACTTGGGTTAGGTTGCGTATTGATGCAAGAAGGTCGAGTTGTGGCCTATGCGCCGAGACAATTAAAGCCACATGAGAAAATTTATCCGACCCATGATCTCGAATTAGTCGCCATCGATTCGCTTTGAAAATATGGCGACATTACTTATTTGGTGAGAAGTGCCATGTATTTTCGGATCACAAAAGTCTCAAATATTTGATGACTCAAAGAGACTTGAATCTGCGACAAAGGCGTTGGCTTGAGTTGTTCAAAGATTATGAGCTGGTCATTGATTATCACCCGAAAGGCTAATGTGGTTGCGGACGCCTTAAGCCGAAATCACCGCTTTTTTTATTTAGCAATGAATGTACACTTGTCTGTTTCTACCCGACAATGTGTTAGTGGTCAATTAAAGGCCAAACCATTATTGATTCATCAAATTCATGAAGCTCGTAAAGTCGACGATGAGTTGGTTCAAAACGGGTGAATGTGTTCAATGTGGAATCGAGTTTCAAATTTATGATGACGATTGTTTGAGGTACGTAAATCGGTTGTGTGTTCCAAGAAATTCGAACTCATTTCGATGATTCGAACGAAGCTCATTGTAGCCGAATGTCAATTCACCGGGAGTACGAAATGTACCACCACCTAAGACGTCAATTTTGGTGGCATGGTATGAAATGAGACATTTCCGATTTTGTTTTGAAGTGTTTAATATGTCAGCAAGTGAAGGCGAACATCAAGTGCCTACGGGTTAACTCCAACCGATCATGATACCGAATGGAAATGGGATCGAGTAACGATGGATTTTGTATCCGGGTTGCCGTGTTGCAAGTAAGAAAGATGCGATTTGGGTCGTTGTTGATAGATTGACTAAGTCGGCTCACTTTATCCCGTGACGCACGGATTTTTCAATGGATAAATTAGTGAATTGTATGTTTCTCGATTGTGAGATTACACGGGTACCTATTTCTATCGTGTCGGATAGAGATCCGAGATTCACCTCACGATTTTGGAAGAAATTGCAAGAAGCTTTGGGTACCAAGCTGCATTTTAGCACCGCTTTTCATCCACAAAGAGATGGTCAATCCGAGCGGATAATTCAGATACTTGAGGATATGTTGAGATGTTGCATCCTCGAGTTTAGTGGTTCATGGGAACGGTATTTACCTTTGATTGAATTCGCTTACAACAATAGTTTTCAGTCAAGTATTAAGATGGCACCTTACGAGGCTTTGTACGGTCGAAAATGCCGTATACCATTGTTTTGGACCAAACTCGGTGAAAGTAAAATTTTCGGAGTGGACTTGATTAAAGATGCTGAACAGAAAGTAAAAATAATTCGTGAGAGTCCAAGGCGATGTCGATCGTCGAGAAGTCGACGCGGATTTAAAACGAAGAGATATTGAGTATCGTGGGAGACAAAGTGTTCCTTAGGGTATCGCTTGGAAAAAGATACTCGATTTGGTGTAAGGGCAAATTGAGTCGAGATTCATCGGGCCATATGAAATATCCGAACGAGTCGGTCCGGGCCATGATCGATTGATTTTGCCCTTGAACTTGAAAAGTTTCACGATGTCTTTCATGTTTCGATGCTTCGATGTTATAGATCTAATCCATCGCACATAATTAGTCCATCAGAGGTCGAAATTCAAGCCAATATGAGTTATGAAGAAGAACCGATTGGTATCCTAGCACGTGAAGTGAAAGAGTTGCGAAACAAAAGGGTTCCGCTAGTGAAAGTGTTATGGCTCAAACACGGAATGGAAGAAGCCACTTGGGAGACCGAGAACTCTATGAAAGAACGATACCCAAACCTATTTACCAAGAAGATTTTCGGGACTAAAATTTCTTAAGTGGGGAGAGTTGTGACATTTCTAAAGCGACCCTAGTCGGAAGTGGTTTCGGGACAGCTAAACCGAGGCACCAAAATATTTGAATGTGATAATTATTGTCTAGAATATGTAAATATGAATGTGTGAAAGTTTCAAGCTTCGATTTAGTCGATTGCATGTGCATTCGTTAGTAGGACTTATGTGATACTTTGAAATGTGATAGGGTAACCTATAAGGATCTAATAGTGCATGTAATAAAAAGGGGGACTTGTGTCAAATTTCCCCCCCTAATTAGTAGTGGCCGGCCATGCTATGAGTGGAAACATGTCACAAACATGTTATGTTAGTGATGTATGGTAGGAAAAATAAAATAAGAAGTATGGGTAATAAAGAAATGGAAATAAAAGGAAAGAATGTGTGTGAGTGTTTCTCCCCCCCTATTGCCGTGAGTGAAGGAAAGAGAAAAAAAAAATTTGTTCATCCTTTTTCATTTCTTTTGGCCGAAAATTCTAAGGAAGAGGGGAGAAGTTCTTGCTTCATGTTTGGTTTGGAAGAGAATTAGGAGGAGGCTCGGCCATACTTGTATCTAGATTAAGGTATGTTTGATGTTGTGTCATGAGATTCATACATGTCTTTAGTTGCTAGCTTGAGTTCTAATTAGCCCATGGTTCAAATCTTTCCTAAGTCATGAGGATGATATTCGGCCAAGGTGGATTTTGTGTTTATGCCATTGCATGCTAAATGTGAACCTTGTTAGTGATACATGTGATGGTGGATTGACGACTCTTGGATTTTCTTTTTAGCATTTTTGAGTGAGACATTAAGTTCTTTGTTTAACCATGACCAAAATTGAAATGGTATGGTGTTGTGATGTATTCGGCCATGGTATATTCATAAGTATGATTTATGCTTATTGCATGGTAGGTAAGATTTGTGTTTTGGATTTATGTTTATGTTTGGTTATAATCAACTTAGTGATTCGGCCCTTGCACATATATATATATATATGTTTGCACATGATGTATTGGTATGACATATACAATATATCAAGGTATATATTTACACATGATGGTGTTTCGGTTATGGAGTAAATGATGGATGCGTATTGAGTTATAATATGTAATGCATTAGTTAGTAAAAATGTATGCCATTTGTGTGTGGTATTGAGTATATAATTGACCTCAACATAGACATGCATATTCGGCCACATGAATGAGTACATAGGTTGATGTGTTTGTTCGGCCATAGGTAAGCATATTGAAGGCTTATTCTTGACTTAGAAAATTCGCTAAGGAGAATATTAACTAATGTGTTGAGTTTGATTCACGATTCGTACATATGTGACTTTAATGTCTAATGAATATATATGGGCTAAGTACCTTGAGTTCCTCTTTCGATGCTCAAATGATTAAATCAATTTATTTGTTAAATTAAGCTCAAGAGCAAAGAGGAACTAAACCGATAAAGGGAAGGAAAAAGTGGTCGAATAGCCATCGGAATCGCTCGACAACATCCGAGGTAAGTTTTCGAGTAATGGAACTTAAATTATGATTCGATTAGATTATGTCTTAAGTAAATCAAAATCATGCTTTTGTATGTGGCTATTGAGCCAAATTGTAAATATGATAAGTGTCTTGTGTTGAGCTTTGGTAATGAAAATGAAATATGGATGTGTCATGATTTATTGATATATGTGTGCATGGTTCTTCAATGATGTCCGAGCTAAGTTCAAGGCTTTGTGTTGAGTGACTATATCCGGACTAAGATCCGAAGGCATTTGTGCGAAGTTACTAAATCCGACTAAGATCCAAGGCTTTTGTGCGAAGTTACTAAATCCGGTTAAGTCCCAAGGCATTTGTGCGAGCTACTATAACCGGTTATGTCCCAAGGTATTTGAACGAGTAGCTATATCCGTTAAACTCGAAGGTACGTGATTCGGGAATGAATGAACTTGCTGTAAAAATTTCAGTTAATACGCTTGTGAAATCCCAACAATGAGGTATGTTTCAGATGTGCTTTGAATTAGTTGAGCCCTTACAAATAAGTATTCGCCGGTTGATAAACGAGCTACCGCCTTTGGCTAAGTTGATCTTTGTGTATGAATATAAGGGTTGGTAATGTGAAGTAAGTATGATATTGAGAATTTGTGCATATGAAATTATCTGCTTAGCTACATAAATGCTATACTTTGGTTGTGTCTAAATTCATGACTCAAACTTACTAAGCATTAAATGCTTACTCCGTTTCTTTGATTCTTTATTTTATAGATTTTGGCTCGTCAGCTATCGGACTCGGGATTTTTGGAAGTCGAAGTCTCCCACACTATCAAAGCCCCCTTTTGGTACAATTTTGGTTGAACTTTGAAATGGCATGTATAGGACTACCCTTTTGTTGTAGGTCATGTACCTTTTGGTTTTGTGTAAATTTGGATAGCCATGCGAAAATGGCTTAAGTATACTTTGGGCATGGTATTATAATCATTGTATGTTGTTCATTAAGAGGTATGGAAATGTTTGGAAACGATTTGCCATTGGGATGGTTAACCATGATCATATTTTGTGCTATTTATGTTTAAGGGCTAGTTGAATCATGGAAACTATGAAATAGGTAAAGCTTACCTTAAAGACAGATGCTGACAGCTGCAGTGACTTGGATGTGAAAAATCACTAAAAATAGTACGAATGGAATTAAATAGTGAATAAATTATGTAAATGAACCTTGACGAGTCTATTTTCATAGGAGAGTAACGAAACGATCATATGAACAGTATGTTAAGTGATATTTAAGTTTTCGTGAGACAGGGCCGGAACGGTTTCTGGAGTCCCTGTTCCAACTTTGGAAATTCATTATAAATTGACCAGAGATAATTAGAAGTCATGCCATATATTTACAGATTCCTTTTCGAGTCTAGTTTCCGTAGAAACAAACGAAATCAGTATTGAAGCCCTGTACAGGGAGATATCCAAATCGTAATGCAGGAAGGTCAGTTTAGTCGCACCCTGTAACAGGGGAGACTTTAACTAATAAACTGTACTAATTGGCTTGACCAAAAATTCTAGAAAACAATTTTTGGATGGATATATGAGTCTAGTTTCAGGGAAAAATTACGAAACTGATTTTCGAGTTGTGGAACTCAAGTTATGATTTTTAAGGTGACAATGATGCAGTTAGCCAGCTGTCTGGAAAATTTTCAAATGGACTGTGAAAATGAGTGGATTAAGCCGTTAACTCCTCATGTCCGACTCCGGCAACGGTGTCGGGTACGGGGTGTTACACCACTGTTCCAATTAACCCTAAAAATGGGCTGTTATAGATTATGGCTCATGTTATGATATGTTTTGGTATGGATGTTAAGCATGCATTTAGTTGATGAATATATGATATGAATGATGAATGTTTTGTGGTTGGAATTGGTTGGAAATATGATGTATTTGATGCTTGAATGGTATTTGTAGGGAGGAACCTAAATGGGTGGCAAATTGGCCTTGTAAATGGCCTGTTTTTGCCCACACAGGCAGGGACACGGGCATGTGTCTCAGCCATGTTGCTCAATGGCCATTTCAAAATAAGCCTGGACAAACCACACGGTTGCACACATGGGCGTGTGCTAGGCCGTATGGCCAAGTCAGTTTTGAGCACAAGCTAGTCACACGGGTGTGTGACTGGCCTTTTGACCCAAGTCAGTAGCCTCCCTAATTTTCACATAGCCTAGCACAAGGGCGTGTCTTGTGGTCGTGTGGACAAGTCAGTATGTATGCCCCGTTTTGCCACGGCCTGGACACACGGGCGTGTCTAATGCTGTATGAGGCACACGGCCTGTTCACACGGGAGTGTGACTTGTATAACTTTGAAACATGTTTAAATTTTGAAAAAAATTGTATGTTCTCGGTTTAGTCCCAACCCCTTTTTAATGCATGTTTAAGGTCTCGTTGACCTATGTAAGAGACTCAGTTATGATGTGTGACTATGATGATATAATTATTATGAAATGTTTGAGAAATGTTCCGATATGTCTGGTAATGCCTCTCAACTTTAGTCCGACAATAGATACGGGTTAGGGGTGTTACAAATGCCCATCAAAAGCCTGATACTATGGTCAAAGACCATATGATCACTCTTATGGGCTACTTTGCTGAGGCCACAAATAATGAGGTCAATTTGGACTCGAACACTCAAATTGAGATGAATTTCAAAAGTTTGTCCAAGGATTTTGCTGGTTTTGGGGCCACATATAACCTTGTCAACAAAAACCTGATGCTTACACAACTTATGAAGGAGTTACGGTCCTATAAGTTGATGTTGAATGGCGGTCAGCCGATCCTAAGAGCAAAAGTGAATATAGTCTTCACTTCTTCCTTAGAAGGCAAGGGAAAGTGCACTCAGTAAGGTAACACTAAGGTCTTTAGGCCACCACAAGTGGAAAGGAAGAGAATTAGAAAGCCTAAAGACTTATCTAAGTCTAAACGCTTCTTCTACAGTAAGAAATGGCACTTCAAGGCAAACTATAAAGAGTGAAAGGAATACCTAGCTACCAAAGCCAAAGATATGAAACTCTTGATAATAGAATCTTATTTAGTGGAAGATTCAATAGACCACTAGGTCATTGATTCGGGAGCCACTAATCATGTTTATGTTTCTCTATAGGGGTTTGAAGAGGTGAAAGATCTTATAGATAAGAGTTTATCATTGCGGATCGAGAATGAGACAAGTGTGGCAACTGAAGTAGTGGGAGGTGTACATCTTTATTTTGATAATTTTAGGAATATTACTTTAAAAGAGATTTTCTATGTACCAAGTTTCAAAAGAAACTTAATTTTCATTGTATGTGTATCTAAAAAAACTTGACCGTGACTTTTAATAATGGAATTGCAATATTTAAAAATCACAATCTTATCTATAATGGATGGATGTCAAATAATCTCTATTTTATCAAACCAAAGATGTACACACTGCTTGAGACTGAAATATTGAATAAAAGACTTAAAACTTCTCACTCTAATAAGGTGTACCTTTGGCATTTGAAGCTTGGTTATATTAACTGAGAAAGAATCACTAGACTTGTGAAAGATGACATCTTAAGATTTCTTAAAGAAGTTGATCTTCCACAATGTGAATCTTCATTGTAAGGTAAGATGTCTAAACAATATTTCAATGCAAAAGAAACGAGAGCCGAAAATCCCTTAGAACTTGTGCACATTGACATATGTGGCCCTATGAGCGTTAGTGCAAGAGGTGGTTATGAGTACTATGTAACCTTTATTGATTACTATTCCAGATATGAGTATTTATACTTGATGCATCACAAGAGTGAAACTTTTGATAAATTTAAAGACTTTTGTGTGAAAGTGGAGAAACAATTAGGTTTACCCTTAAAGACACTTTGGTTTGATCAAGGTGGGGAATATTTATCTGAAGAGTTCTTAGGGTACCTCATAGAGAATGAGATTCTATCCCAATTAACCGCGTCGGGTACTCCACAATAGAATGGTGTGGCAAAGAGAATGGATCGAAGATTGTTAAACATGGTACGAGCAATGTTAAATTATTCAAAGCTGTTATTTATTTTTTGGGGATATGTGGTACAAACGGTTTGCTATAGAATAATGTGTCAACTAAGGTAACATTGAAAACTCTATATGAATTGTGGTATGACAGGAAACCAAGTCTAAAACATTTAAGGATTTGGGGATGCCCACCCCATGTTTTGGATAAAGATGCGAGGAAGTTGAACTCACAGACAAAATTCAGCATGTTTGTAATATATCCAAAGGGAACAAAGGGTAGCTTGTTTTATAACCCGAAAGAGCAAACTGTTAGAAATAGAGGCAGATACTTCAAACATGTATAAAAATATGTATATACATATATTAACAATTTAAGTCATGAGATTTCACATTTAGATAAAATGTGGATGCAATCATAAATATAATGTCAAAGTTTTCTTATAGGATATACTAAGATATACTAACAAAATTATAATAATGCTTCAAATTTAACTTTTTTTGTAGTTAAATGTCTATTAAAATTGTATTTTATATTTGGATATACAAAACAAACTAGCATAGCATATATATATAACCAAAATTCATGTTGAATTATTATAAAAGTGATTTTAATCAATATTTGGGTGATTAGTAATGTCTTATAATAAAATTTTAATTTCCCATAAAATAATAAGCAAATTGTCGAGAAGTATCAAAATTTTATGGATAATCAAAATTATTATTTAATTAGATATTTACCTTAAAGATTTGAATCTATCATAAAATTTCAAACTATACACTAACAAATCATTATTAAAATTACTATACTTCAAAATTCGTCCACTTTATGGACCAAGAAATCTCTTAGGCTTCGTTTGTTTGCTTGTATTTTGTTTTCTGGAAAATATTTTCATCATTTTCCACTAATTGTTTGGTGGAAAACAAATTCCCACTGTAAAAGCTTTTCCAAAACACGGGAAAATGACGCCTTCTTCTGGGAAAATGTCTTACACTTTTTTTCGGTAAAACATTTTCCAAAACACGAGAAAATGACACCTTCTTCTCCCCTTTCCTCTTCCCCTTCCCCTTCCCCTTCCCTTTCCCCTTGGGTTGTAAATCAGTGCCATTGCCAAGTACCCTCCTTTATATTCTCTTTAGTCTACCCATTTTTATATCTTCGATCATTTTGATTTTTGTTATCTATCTATTTTTTTCGTTTTCAATCTCTTAGCAAACTTTCCAGGTACCCTACCCCCACCCTAAATTACTCAAGAGCTACGCGATTTCGAAGAACAATGACGAGAAAGTTTGGTCAAGGACCAACACTAGGGTCGGTGTTAAGGATGCCAACAGTACGGTTTTGGGTTTGAGCCAAAACTTGAGGTTGTACGTACAATTTTTGGCTCCGGTGAATCGAGGATCGAAGCTCAACAAAGATAAAGAGGAGAAGCTGGATTATTACGTGAATATGGGTTATGCTATTCGGACCTTGATAGAGGAGTTCCCGGACATCTTCTATAGAGAGCTCAGTTTTGATATTTACAGGTTCGGATTCAATTTTCCCGCATTTGATTTCTTTGAAATGGAGTAAATAACTGAGAATTCTATAAAATAAATTCAATTTTTCAAAGTTTTCCTTGTTCATCTGTTGATTTTGGATTCTCATTGTTAAATTAAAAAAAAAAGAAAAAAAAAGAGAAAGGGTAAAATGAAAATGGCGTTGGCTCAGGCCTTGCCTTCTTCACGGAAACAAGAGCATCTAAAAGCTGGGAAGCGCCAGGTACATCTTTTTGTTCTTAATTTTTTCCCTTTATCGGTTGATTTGATGATTTCTTTCTATTTTGAAATATGATTTTCGATCTAGTAAATGGTTTGGTTACTATATAGTCAACTATTTTAGATATCGATTTCGGAATAGGACTAGAATTGGCGGTCTATTTTGGTATTTTCATATATGATCTATAGTATATCTGCATTGTCTTGCAATTCTTTAGCAGATCATGTCTGGAATTGATGGTATATGAAATCAATTATTTTGTTAGATTACACTTTTTGGGAATTTCAATGCTTTTATGCCTTAAATCTTTGCAACTGCCTAAGGTGATGCTATTGGAGCTAAAAATATGACCAATGTTTTGTTTTTCTTCTTAAATTGGATTTGAGAGTTCACTTTTGTCATTATGTGCTTTTGTTTGTATTCAAGCTGGAAAAGATGAAGAAGCTTCACTGCATTTGACACTCTAATAACAGTGATTTCAGATGAAGAGTGTATTTAAGTTGCATAACGATAGCATTGCAGTTTAAGGTTGCCTATATGCGTTTGTGCCTGAGTGAAGTGTCTTATTTCTACTTCTATTTTGTGATGTGTTGAATCTGTTCTAGTTGTTTAGAACTCTTCTTCTAATTTTTTTAGTAGTCATGCATGTTCTACTAGCTAGGGCTGGTAAACAAAAAGAACTTCCATTCTAGATTTCTATGTTTTGTTTTTGAATGCTGTGCCTTTTACATAGTTTGAAAAGTTAATATCCTCCTAAACCGTCCATTTTGTTGATTGGGTTTTGTATAATTTTTACTCTAGATTTATACTTATGATAAAAGTTTTCAGTTAGACTTTATTACATAAATGGGTTTTTGCAAATGAACAAATAATTATTTAGAGTATGTTTACCAAGTACTGTTACAATTGATCCTTTCTTTCTTGCAGCTGGAGGAATTCCGTAAGAAAAAGGCAGCCAAGAAAGCCAAGAAGGCAACATCTACCTCCCAAACCAATGTTTCTAATGTTAGCTTAAATGAAAAACAGCAATTAGAAATAACAATTTCTGAAGTGAATAACAATTTATAAACATTTTTTGAAGTGTACTTTTTGATGTCTTATAAATATGTCATTATAAGTATCCATGGTTATATTTAACTCATCTGATGCAATTTGACATTCCATAATATATGCAATTTATTACTAGTCTATGTTGTTCTATCCATCAGAACCATGATATAATGGATGAATATATTTGTAGATTTGTGTCTTGTATTTACCATCTTGTCTTTTGGTGTGCATGAGCTGGATCCAGGCTTTGTTGGATATAAGAGGCAAGGATAAGGAGACTCTTCAGCATTTTAGTGATAATACACTGTTTTGTATTTCAAGCCTATTATCATGTTGGTTTCTTAAGATAAGCTAATACTAATGGTTGGTCAAAGAACTCGAAAAAGCTGTTGAAATAAAAACATTGTTGTGTGTTTTGAAGCTCCTAATATGCTCACACAGATAATTTGATGTAGAAAACTATAATTTTAAGTATATATATGTTAAGTATAATTTGGCTTCAAAAATTTTCTCAAGGTTGAATATATTGATACTTTTAATGTGGTGTAATATTAGTTATGCACTTGGACAATGTTGTTGTTATCTTGTGGTGTACTACTAATTATGCATTTGGATAATATTATTAATTTCTAGTATTAATTGTGGTTTGGAAGCTAATTTATAATTATTCAATCCTTGTTTTTATTTTTGTAACACAATTAGAAATAATTTATTTGACTTTGGTTGTTTTCAATTTATGACGGTTAATGTTCTAGCTTAATAATTGAGTATTATTATATATTTAATTTGTTTTATTTATAAATAAATTATTGCAATATATGTAAAAAATTTAAAATATAAATTTATTAATATATATAATGAACTCAACTAAACAATGAAACAAACCCTAAATTCTTAAATATATATTTGTTTAATTTAAAACAGCTTTTATGAAATTTTTCAAGAAACCTACCAAACAACAGAAAATATTTTACACAAATTCATCCAAACACCAGAAAAGTAAATCATTTCCAGAAACTATTTTCCGGAAAATATTTTACTGGTAAATAAACAGAGCCTTAATATCAATTTTAAAATTTTTACGAAAAGCAAACAATCATGGAATTCGTCCGCTTTATGGACCAAGAAATCTCTTAATATCAATTGAAAATTTTTTACGAAAAGCAAACAATCATGGATTAGCGGGGTTCGGGTCTCAAACATAATTTTAAGCACGGGCTTGGGTCAACCTAAAAAATATGTCTATATTTTTATCCAAGTTCGGCTCGGATAAAAATGTTAAAACTTGAATCGCTCGATCAGGTGTCAGATTAATTTTTATATTATTTTATATAAAAATAAATTTAAAAAATATAATATGTCAAATACACTAAAAACATTAAAATATTTCTCAATAAATTAAAAATAAATTTTAAAAAATATTTAATATTTATGCTTAAATAACACTAAGATAATTGCAACTTAACAAGCAAATGTCTCTAAAATAGTAGCAAAATTAACAATAAAATAAGGATTATACAATATTCAAATAATAACAACAAAATAGTAACAATATGATAGCGAAATGACAGCAAAAGAATGGCAAAACAACGGCAAAATAATGGAAACAACATATTTTTATTTTTTACAAATACGGGCCCTAGCCAAAAAAAGCTTATCCGAGGCCTAACTCGTTTAGAAAACGGGCCTCATTTTTTTTGCCTAAATACATTTTTCAGACCTATATTTTTTTTTTCAAACCCTCTCACTTTTCAGACAAGCCTTTAAATCGAGTTGGAGTAATTATCTAACCCATAATCAAACCTTCATAAAACTGTAATACAAGATATAATTTGTTATTAGTACAGTATCCCTTTATTCCTTCAATTAATGATATGTAATGATATGTATATAAAGTTATCATAGGAAGACTACATCCTTACAAAAATATATACTCAAGAAATTTATAGACCATTATTCTTTAGTAAATATATATAATTTCAATTCTTAATAAGGTACAAACAATACTTTGCAGACATTATAAGCATGTGATTAATACTCAACAAGCTCTATTAGTTATTTTATATAAACACTTATTTCTATAAATTAATCATTAAAACAAATAATGAAATAGAATAAAAATTAAGGTATCATAAATGACAGACTAATAATTGTGAAAGGAAAATCATGAATACCATGCTTTGATGTCAAATGTAAATTAATACGTTTATTCATAAATAAATAAATAAACATGACATTAAAATTTTAGAATATTTGAAGTTTACCTTTGCCCATGATGCTTTTTGAGGAAGAAGAATACCACTTTTGTTAAAGAAATTGAAATTTTAATTTCTCTCACTTAATCTCTAAAATTTCGATAATACAATTCTGATAGAGAATGTGTATCTTTTCATAATGAGATATAAAGGTTTAAGTTTATCATTTATAGAACACTAATAAGTGTCTTTCCATCAACACACCTATTCATAACATATCCTTTTGAAGAGTTTTAATTATTTAAATAGACACAATTCTAATAATATAACTATTCAAAATCTTTTCAACTGATGAATTAAAGTTAAAGTTAAACAATTATTAATTATTAGATAACAAAAATAATATTTAATAAATATCATATGGGACACATAAATTCTTACCATACATACACACTAAGTATTGATATACACTTATTCAAGAAATGACAAAATCAATATTTTAAAGATCCATAATGTGTTTGGATGATGATTACATGTTTATATATAAGCAATATGATTTAGATTAAGCCTAATGAAGTGTATGAAGTGAATTAGAAAATTGAATGATGTTTGTCGACATTAAATATAACATCACTTATTTAATTTTGTTATCGAATCTGGTAAGAGATATTATAAATATTATCATTAAATATAAATTCCTCAGCTTTCGCTTAAGAAATTTTTTATATTTTTTCTTATTTTCATAAAAGATAATCACCATTAATAAATTTCTTTCAAACACATTCTTTTCACTTATAGCACAAATACATATATAATTTATAATACTTTCAGTAAATACTAGTTTACTATCTTGATTCGTTTTCGGTAAATTTATAATAAATTATATCAATTAATTTAATTTAATTTAAATTTTTTTATAAATATCAAATTTTTTATTAAATTAAATTATAAATTATTGTTTTAGACATAGATTATTTTAGATCAAATTAAGGTTGTGGTTATTCTAATATGTTTAAATTTAATATTTAATATCTATAATATTATATAATTTGATCCCTTTACATAATATCAAAATAGTTAATAACCTTAATTATTGTGGTCAAAATGTTGAGGTTGAATTCTTTCTAAAAATACTCATTCCACCTCGTGTTGATATATATATATATATATATATATTTGTGTAAGAAAGGTGTTTTAAGAGAATTGACATAATCATTTTAATCGAATAATTAAGAATATTAAGTATTTGAATTAACTAATGTAGTTATGAAATAGATGATTAAATTATGTCAAATTAAAATATAAAGACTAAATCTCAAATGTAAACATAATAGAGAGTTCGGTTACAATTATATCATTATTTTATAATGATTAGAAAAGAGTTATGTCATTATTTACTCCAAATAATTAGGACCGTTAATAATTTCGATAGTTAATTTGATTGTAGGAAAACACACACATATCCCAACTCATCATGCCAAAATAAAAAAAATTTGTTAAAATGATATTTTTAAAAAAATAATGGAAATTTTTAATTAAAATAGTTAAAGATGTTAACTATTTGGACTTACAAATATTTTTGTAAATATAAAGAATTAAATTATATCAAATTAAAATATAAATAACGATAAGCCTTTGGACCTTCTTTTAATCTATAGTTATATAGATTTATATAAACTATTAACGGAACAAATTATGTCAAATTAAAGTAAAAAAATGTAATTACAAATTTTAATATAGTAGGACTAAACCTAGAATTAGACGATTTTAATTTTATGAACTTTCCTTTCACGTTCACTGTCAACACAGCAGTGCAAAGATAAAAGTTGGCGAACCAGCAGAGGCTCTCGATGTGAATAAGGGAACAAACTGCTTCAAAGAAAAAAATATATAGGTGACTTGGAGCTCAATTAAAAAAGGAGGTTGACCCATCAAATCAATATAATCTCCAACTTCAATGAGAAACCAGCTCCTTCCTCTTCGCCTTCGGCTCCACAATTCGAGCTGCCAAATGGCAATCTTATTCTCTAACACCATTTAACACCAAACTTGACCCTTTCTTATGTCTTTCGTTTTTGTCCAAATGAAAATTGTCCCAACAATTACCAAAATTAGGCATGAAGCCAATGGAAAACTGATTAGCCTAAGCCTAGCCTCTGTAGCTGAGCCAAGTTGTTTAAACATTAAAAAGTTTTATGTTCTATGAAGGAAACTTAAGCATGCAGACAAGCAAACACGTCTTAGCAAAGTATTCAACAAGAAACCACGTATCATCTATCAATAAAATTGACTCTTGAACTAAACGAAAGCAAACAAAAGGAACGTGAAAACGAAAATTAGAACTAAAGAGCTAAGAAATCCAAAGGAGAGACTGGTAATAGGCCAAATGCGTCTTCAAAGGCAAACCAGAGGCTAAACAAAGCCGGTGTTCAGGGGGGATTGAAGGGGCCAGCCCTCTAAAATAAATTTTTTTCATTTAGGTCTATTATAATTTGTAAAATTTTAAATTAGTAATAGTAAAAATTATACTTTGATCTCTAAAATGATAAAAATTTGATTTAATTCTCTAAAAATTATAAAGATATAGGCTATTAAAATGGTGAAATTATATTTTACTATTATAAAAATATATAATTTAATTTCGACCCAAAAAAAATTTCTAACTTCACTTCTACCCCTAAGTCGTATTTCTGGATCCGCCAATGTCGATGTTTCCTTCTATATATAGAAAATAAACATACCATTTTTTGTTTCACACTTTTCACATTTCTTCTTCTTTTAAATATATCACACCTCTTTTTATTAGTCCCTCACAAAAAACAATACAAAACGCTCTATTTCGAACATCTTCCGACTAAAATTTCATAGAAATCAGCCTACAAAACTAGCTTCATCACCTATTTAATTATGCCTTGTTTCAAACTCCCCTTGTTTCTCTTCCTTTCTTCTCTGTTCCTCCATGCTTCTCTAGGTGTGCAAATGAAAACATCTCTTGTTTTTATTTATATAGTTTCATGCATCAAACGTGTCTTCTAACATTCGTGTAAATTTATGCAGCTGAAATTATTTGCGAAGATTTGCCCAACGATGTTTGCGCGTTTGCGATAGCATCTTCGGGGAAGAGATGCTTGTTGGAAACGGGGCTGGAGAAAAATGAAAAGGAGGAGTACCAATGCCGGACATCGGAGGTGATGGTGGAGAGAATGGCGGAGTATATCGAGAACGACGACTGTGTGCGGGCTTGTGGGGTTGACAGAAACTCAATTGGCATTTCATCCGATTCCCTTCTTGAGCCACAATTCACTGCCAAGCTTTGCGCCCCTGCTTGCTGCCACAAATGCCCCAACATTGTCGACCTTTTCTTCAATTTGGCCGCCGGTGAAGGTAATGAATTTGCCACCTTTTCATTCTTCCATTTAATAAATCAATAATTATAAAGTAGGAACCAATTAAATAGATTTTTAAAATTGGATAAGTAGTCAAATCGGTTAGATCATCAATTCTCAATTCGATCTATTTTATCGTCTCAGACTAGTTCTTTGATTTTGTTAAATAAATACTAAAATTTATAAAAATAAAAAAATAGTTCAACTAAATTTTATCTTCTCTCGATAATATAATATATTTTACCATTAAATCTAACATTTGTCAATGAATATATATTTTAAAATTAACATATAAAACTTCGTTAAAATATATTATAAATGTCTTTGTGTGGTGAGAAGTCAATTAACTTTTTATTAGAATTAGACATAAGTTTACATTTTGTTAATTTGATCATTGTTCTCTTTTAAAGTTAACTTTGGTCATTGATTTTTTTTTTAAAAGTCAGTTTGCTTTTTTTAACAAAACTACTGACTAAAACATCAATTTTTTTAAAAGCAAACTGGCTTTTTTTTTAAAAGGTCAATGACCAAAGTTAACTTTAAAAGAGAACAATGATCAAATTGACAAAAAAATGTAAACTTATATCTAATATAACTGTATTAAAAATACACGTGGATAAATATTTTAAAAAAGTCCGTGCAACTTGTCATATTTAAAATTTCATCAAAATGTTTTTTTAAATAATAAAATACAAGTAGATTTTCATGCTATTTGTTATATTTAAAATTTAACGTTTTAATCAATATGTTCATTAAAAATAATTATTCAATTTTTTTAAAGGTTGATTGTCAAATTCGATTATTTTTAAAAAGTTAAGGGTAAAATTTAGTTAAATAATAATGATTAAATTAGAAAAATATAAATGATTTATGATTAGGCGTTAGAAATTAAATACAATGGAACTTATCTTGTGATTCAATGAAATCTGCGGGTTCCTCCAAGAGACCAAGCTAAGTGTTAAATGAGGAATTAAATCTAATGATATATTATCCAATGCTTGGTTGCAGGAGTATTTTTACCAGATTTGTGTGAGGCTCAACGCGTCAACCCAAGACGTTCAATGGTGGAGTTGATGTCTAGCTCTGGGGCAGCCCTTGGCCCTATTTCAAGTGAAGCTTCAGCTTTAGCTCCAAGCCCAACTCCTCCTATTACTAGTGAAGTTCCTGATTCGAATGAAGCTTTAGCTTCAATCCTAAGCCCATCTTCTATTTCTAGTGAAGCTTCATCTTCAACTTCGTCTCCAGGCCCAACTCCTCTGCTAGGATGATCAAATTCCTTTGTCATTCTTGTTATTATTTGATAATTGGTTTCATCAAACTTATTTTGATTCGAGATGTAAATTGATTTGAGGAATAAATACGGAGTATGGGGTTTGTTTTTATGAGTGGAGTTTTAGCATACAGACAACCGATTTTTCCTTTCTGTCTTCTTTTTCAAACAAACATAGAAATTGTTTTCAATTTCATTCATTATAAATTAAAACAACTACTCCGGGTATCCAAAGATTTTCTTTGCCTCACTCTCATTTTTGTGTTGGTTTTGGTTAGAACTTGTTAACCAATAAGATTAAAAATGGAAGAAGATTGATACGGAATTCGGAAGCGGATTGTAAAGTTTGTTAAAGTCACGGATTTAACTTAGGGCTCAAGACTTTAGGAAAGAAACTTGAATTTTGACACAACCTGAAATGCAATCAAATCCAAGTTAGATAAAGCAATTAAAATAAATAACTAAGATAATTAAAATAGAATAATAAATCTATGATTAGAACAATAAGGAAGAAAATAAAAAAGATAGATGAAAAGATAGAACGTGATATGTAGAAGTCCTAAGAAGCCTTGGAAACACGAAGAATTCACAACCCCCTTCAAGCGACTCTAATTTCCCCTCAAAGATAGACACTTGGTAAGAAAAAGTTTAAAGATGATCCCCACAGTCTGAAAAGATTGTTAAAACTGTTTTAGAAGAAAACTTAAGAGAAATTATTGAAAGAAAAACTCAGAGAATTTATTAAATCAAAAGAGAAATTGAATAATAATGAATTGTATCATTTGTGTACAATTCAAATGTCTATATATAGGCTTGCTAAATAAATATAAATAAAACTTTTAGGTATACTAGAACTCTAATTAATCTAAATAAGAAGTAGTTTTAAACTAAACTTTCTTATTGACATAAAACTCCTAAATAACTTAAACTACTTAATAATTATTAAAATTCAGAATAATAAAATGATAAAATAATAAGAGCGGATAAATACAATATTAGGCTCATATATAATAAAAATTAAGCCTAAAACTTGAACCCAATATGATTTAAACTGGAATTAAAAGTCAGAAACTCGTAATTTCCGTCATAATCCCGTCTAAAAATTATGCTTGCTCAACAAAACTGTCATAACTTAAGCTCCCAAACTCAAAATCGAGTAATTTAAAGCATGTTTTGAAGATAAGAGATAGATCTTCGAACTCATGAAGACATCTCAACCTAAAAATGTCAGGATCCGATCCAAAAAGTCATTGCAAGTCTGCTGATTACCCAAGCTTGAATATTGGCAGCTTCGGTGAATGAAATTTAATAAATTTCACCCAATCGTGCATGTATCATTCCCCCTTTTCTCAAAAAGATTTGTCCTCGAATATTATATTTGATTGAATCTTAGTTTGATTCGCTTGGTCTTTTACATTGTTGTTGAGCCTTGAGGTAATGTAAGCCCATCACATCCATGGGTTTGAAATTGGGCCCTGAGACTCGCATCATTCCCCCTTCCTCAAGAAGATTTGTCTTCGTATCTTTAGCTGCACAAAAAGAAAAGAGATTAGAAAAAATAACAATAAAATAAAAAGATACTTACCTAAACTTTCTTGTGCACCAAAACTATCTCCAGGATCAAAGATATGATTTTAATCTCTCAAATGAGCCTGGATCAAGTATCTCTCTTTCTAAAATAAACCATCAACACTAAACAAAGAAATATTAGGCACATGAGTGTTCAAGTAAAAAATAACTTGTAACTTTCTTTGAATATACATGGTAATCCATAAGAATTTCCAACGATGAGTCAAGAATTTCACATAATTATAAAAGTCAAGAATGTTAAGATTATTAAAAATTCATCATTAAAGGTAAATATAGAAAATTTTGTTGAGAAAATATATAAAATGCTTTAATAAACCTATATATAAAATTTTGTTTTAAGAGCAAATATATAAAATGCTTTAATAAACCTATCCAGTGCAACAGAATTACTATTTTTAACCTTTACAAATCTAGATAAACCCATAAAATCAATTGAACTTTCAGACCAAGGTTTAATAAAATTTGACCAATAAGAAAACATGATGTAAGGAAAAACAAAATCAGTAACATACTTATCAAAAACATTTACTGTATGCCTTCTTAAAACAATTTCTATTGTTTTTTTACCTTTCTTACCTTATAGCACTTGTTGAGAATTATTAATGTTCAACTTATCTCTCTCCCACAAGTAAAAGTGTCAATTTATGGTAGAGTAATGTAATTGGAAGTCCGTCAATGGATCCTTAAAATTCTGTAATAATGAAACACCTGTACCAGCCCATTTTCGGTGAGATCGGAATAGTGGTGTCGGGACCATAAATCCGAGCCAAAACTAAAAATTTATATTATTTTAATTTGTGGTTGGTATTATGATAGGAAGATCACATGAAAATTTTGGTACGGAAATTTTACCGATTGTGTGTTTAATTAGGGAAAGGACTAAATTGCATAAAATGCAAAAATTGAGTTCCAGTAGCTATAGGTATCAAATAGCTATGGAATTCAGAAATTAAGGTCCTTATAGACCATTGAAGAGTAGTTAGTAGATATTTTAATGACTCATCCATGGAAAAATTAGAAAAAGGTAGGGACAAAATTGGAAATCAATAAAATTAATAGATGATAATTAATTAAAAAGAAAAAAATCATCTATTTTCATATCATCTTCCCCAAATTTTCTATGGAAACCCTAGGAGAGAGGAACAAAATTTTTCAAGCTTGATAAGGTATGAAATGAAGTCTCCTTTTTAGTAATTTCTATATTTTTGGAATTGAGATAGCCTAATCTTTCTATTTAGGAGATTTATTTGAAAAGATATCAAGGTATGAAATTTGGGTCATGGATGAATATGCTGAAAATTTGAAATTTATTGTAGAAAATGAAAAGTTATTCATAGATAAACAACTTTTACAAAGCAATTTTTGATGAAAACTTGATTTAGGGACTAAAATGAAAAAGTGGTAAAACCCATGGAAAATTCTAAATTTTTTGAAATGTATGTGCTGTATTTTAGTATATAAATTTCATCTAGGCTTGAAAAGAGGGTTAAATTTCATGAATTTCATTTTCGGAGCCTAGGGACGAAATCGAAAATTTTGAAAAAGATAGGAGCAAAATGGTAATTTTGCCTAGGATGTAATAGGATGCAAATGTGTATGAAATGTGATAGATTAATAGTTAAATTTACCCATATAGATCCGGAAAGACCAACCACAGAACTAGATCGAGGAAAGCAAAAGGTTACGGATTAGTTGAAATTCAAATACAAACCATTTTCAAGGTAAGTTCATGTAACTTAAAAATGCATGTTAATATGCTTGAATTGAATTGTATGATTATGTTGATATGTGTGAGATGATATATACATAATGAAATAGTCTTAAGTTGTGTAATATGGACAAATTATCATGTTCTGGTTGAATGTTGAATTTCGATGGGTTGAGAATAATAGTGAATATGTTGCAGATAGAATTTAGCCCGAGCGGTAATTCTAATGTCAGCCCTCTTGAGTTTAGGTTGTAAATTGGATTTAGCCTGGACGGATAATCCATATTAAGCTCTCTAGAGCATATGCGTCGGATAGGATTTAGCCTGGACTTGTAATCCTACTGTAAAATGTATGGCTCAAGAGTGTGTCTTTCTATTATGTACCTTAATGGTTACTTTTTCACATGTGTATATTACCCAAACATCCATGGTGTAACACCCCGTACCCGAGACCGTTGCCGGAGTCGGACACGAGGGGTTAACAGACTTAATTCACTTATTTGCACAGACCATTTTAAATTTCCAGACGAGCTGGCTACTACATCACTGTCACCTTAAAAATCATATCTCGAGTTCCAAAACTCAAAAACCAGTTCCGTAAATTTTTCCTGAAACTAGACTCATATGTCCATCTACAAATTTTTTTCTAGAATTTTTGGTTGAACCAATTAGTACAGTTTATTAGTTGAAGTCTCCCCTGTTTGAGGGTTCGACTACACTGACCTTCATGCGTTACGACTTGGATATCTCCCTGTACAGGGATTAAATACTGATGCCGTTTGTTTATATAGAATCTAGACTCGAAAACGAATCTATACATATATGGCATGACTTCTAATTATCTCTGGTTAATTTATAATGAATTTCCAAAGTCGGAACAGAGAATCCAGAAACCGTTCTGGACCTGTTTCGCGAAAACCTAAATATCTCTTAACATACAACTCATATGATCGTTTCGTTTCTTCCATATGAAAGTAGATTCATAAAGGTTAGATTATATAATTTATTCACTATTTAATTCCATTCCTACTATTTTTAGTGATTTTTCAAATTTACAACACTGCTGCTGTCAGCATCTGCCTTTAAGGTAGACTTCGACTATTTCATAGTTTCCATGATTCAACTAGCCCTTTAGCATATATAGCAAAAAATATGATCATGATTAACCATTCCAATGGCTAATCGTTTCCAAAAATTTCCATGCCTCTTAATGAACATATACATACAAGATGATTATAACATTATGCTCAAAATATATATAAGCCATTTTCGCATGGCTATCCAAATTTGTACAATACCGAAAGGTACATTACCAACATCAAAAAGGGTAGTCCTATACATGCCATTTCAAAGTTCAACCAAAAGTGTACCAAAGGGCTTTGATAGTGTGGGCGACTTCGACTTCGACACTCCCAAGTCCGATAGTGATTTAACCAAAATCTATAAAAAGAGATTCAAAGAAACGGAGTAAGCATTTAATGCTTAGTAAGTTTTGAGCCATAAAATTTGACACAACTAAAGTGTAGCATTCATGTGGCAAAACGGATAATTTCATATGCACAAATTCTCAATTTCATACTTACTTTACATTACCAACCCTTATATTCATACATAAAAGATCAACTTAGCCAAAGGCCGGTAGCTCATTTATCGACTAAGCGAATACTATTTGTAAGGGATCAACTAATTCAATGCATATACTGAAACATACCTCATCGCTGGGATTTTACGAGCGTATTAATTGAAACTATTACAGCAAGGTCGCTCATTCCCAAGCCAAGTACCTTCGATTTAACCGGATATAGCTACTGCTCGAATGCCTTGGGACATAGCCCGGATATAGTAACTCGCACCAATGCCTTCGGACTTAGCTCGATATAGTAACTCGCACAAATGCCTTCGGGACTTAGCTCGGATATAATAACTCGCACAAATGCCTTCGGGACTTAACCCGGATATAGTAACTCGCACAAATGCCTTCGGACTTAACCCGGATATAGTAACTCGCACAAATGCCTTCGGACTTAGCCCGAACTAGTCACTAGCGCAAATGCCTTCGGACTTAGCCGGTTATCATCCGAATATTCATGCACATATCAATAAATCATGACACATTTATATCTCATTTTCATAATTAGAGTTCAAACACAAGTCACGTATTAAACACTCCCATTTTAGGCTCACTATCCACATACAAACAGCATGGTTTAGTTTGCTTTATGACACGATTTCTATGCACATACGGCTACCGTCATACGTATAGACTAATTAACTCATCATATAATTCAAGTAGAATCATCATATCACCGTATATTTGTTATGCTCATACATCATGACTTAATCAAATCATAAACTAAGTCTCGTTGCTCGAAAACTTACCTCGGATGTTGTCGAACGATTTCGATGGCTATTCGACAACTTTTTCCTTCCCTTTATCGGATTTAGTTCCCCTTTGCTCTTGAGCTAATTCAAACAAATTTAACTTATTAAAGTCTCATTATGCTAGCTTATGGTCAAATATGACAAGGAGTTTGATAGGTCTTATGGCCACCTTTAGCTCAAATACAAAATGGTCATACGCATTTTTAATCACATTGAGCAATTTAACACAATTAATCTAACATTTCCTCATGTACACCTTTATGACCGGATACACATATCATTAACCTAATATCACTTAACTAAGCACTTTAAAAAGTTTTCTTTAACTATACACACATTCGACAATGACAAAGACAACTTAACAAACCTCAAATTCAACTTATAATAATATATACTCAATATTTAAAGCATTTAACATCACTTCATCATAATCTTACATCATGGCCGAATGCTCCTTTTAAACCATTTACCCTCACAAAGCATAAATTTCATCATCAAGCTTACAAGCTTATAATCCCATGAATTATAACCTCCTAATATTCATCCAACTCTCACTCATTAGCTTCTAACATAAATCTCAAAATCTATAGTTCCTTTTTTTCTACCCATGACCGAAATCTCCAACAACACCAAATGAAAATATACTTCATGGATCTAAGGTAGAACCAAGAAAGGAACTCATAAATATCAAGGTGTAAGCATCTACCATTGTTCATCTAGATTTAGCATGAAACATAACCATCACCCTTATTAATCTCCATAGCCGAAAACCTTACTCAATCCAAAATCAAAATTTCAACATGGGTTACCAAAAATAACTTGATAACTCACTCAATATCAACTAAAATTTCAAGAACTAGCATAAACTTTCTTACCTTAATATTCACCTAAGATGGCCGATTGCTTCATCCCCTTCTTCCTCTTTTCAATTCGGCCAAGAAGAACCAAAGAATGAACTCTTTTTTTTTCTCCTCTTTCTCTAGTCACGACAATGGAGGGGGGGCATGGATGAGGCAACTTTGTTTTCATCACCCCACTCTTTTCATTATTTTATTACTAACCTCTTATTTTATTCTTTCTAACATAACACACTAACAAAACATGTTTACAACATGTTTCACCCCATAGCATGGCCGGCCACTATGCTTTAATTTTGGGAAATTTGACATGCAAACCCATCATTTTCACAACATGCATTAATAGGCCACTTTACATTTGCCTAGCACATTTCTAAATTTTCTCACATAAGTCCTATTTGATAAAATTCACTTACAATTAACAAAATTCAAACATGAAATTTTCACACATGCATATGTACATATAATGAGCATCAACTATGACGGCTAATTATTTTTATGACTCGGTTTAGTGGTCCCGAAACCACTTTCCGACTAGGGTCAATTTAGGGCTGTCACAACACTCCCCCACTTAAGAAATTTTCATCCCCGAAAATCTTACCGGTAAATAGGTTTGGGTATCACTCTTTCATAGAGTTCTCGGGTTCCCAAGTAGCTTCTTCCATCCCGTGTTTGAGCCATAACACTTTTACTAACGGAACCCTTTTGTTTCGCAACTCTTTCACTTCACGAGCTAGGATACGAATCGGTTCTTCTTCATAACTCATATCGGATTGAATTTCAACCTCTGATGGATTAATTACGTGTGATAGATCGATCTATAACGTCAAGCATCGAAACATGAAAGACGCCGTGAATCTTTTCAAGTTCAGGGGCAAAATCAATCTATACATAATCGACCAATTCGTTCGGATACTTCATATGGCCCTATGAACCTCGGACTCGCTTTGCCCTTACGGCCAAATCGAGTATCTTTTCCGGTGAGACCTTAAGAAACACTTTGTCTCCCACCGATACTCAATATCTCTTCGTTTTAAATCCGCATACGACTTCGACGATCGGTCGATGTCGCCTTCAGACTTTCACGAATTTGATGAATCAATAATGGTTTGGCCTTTAATTCAGCTACTAACACATTGTCGGGTAGAATGCATAAGTGTACATTCATCGTCAGAAAGCAAGCAGTGATTTCCGCTTAAGGCGTCCGCAACCACATTAGCCTTTCGGGTGATAATCAATGACAAGTTCATAATCTTTCAACAACTCAAGCCAACGCCTTTGTCGAGATTCAAGTCTCTTTGAGTCATCAAATATTTGAGACTTTTGTGATCCGAATACACATGGCACTTCTCGCCAAATAAATAATGTCGCCATATTTTCAAAGCAAATACGATGGCAGCTAGTTCGAGATCATGGGTCGGATAATTTTTCTCATGTGGCTTCAATTGTCTCGACGCATAGGCCACAACTCGACCTTCTTGCATCAATACGCAACCCAACCCAAGTAGGGATGCATCACTATAAATGACAAACTCTTTGCCTGATTCGGGCTGTAATAGAATTGGAGCTTCAGTCAAATAAGTTTTCAGTTGATCGAAACTTTTCTGACACTTTTCTGTCCATTCAAACTTAACATCTTTTCAAGTAGTTTCGTCATTGGTGTGGCTATCATCGAGAAACCTTTACAAACCGTCAAGAGTAATCGGCAAGTCCCAAAAAGCTCGAACCTCGATAATATTGCTCGGAGGCTTCCAGCTAAGTATGGCTGAAATTTTGCTCGGATCAACTCGAATACCCGATGCAGATACCACATGACCCAAGAAGCTAACCTCTCTTAACCAGAACTCACACTTACTGAACTTAGCATATAACTGCTTATCCCGTAAAATTTGCAACACTAATCTCAGGTGCTCAGTATGTTCGGTCTCATCTCTTGAATAGACCAAGATGTCATCAATAAACACAACTACGAACCGGTCCAAATACTATCTGAGGATCCGATTCATCAAATCCATAAATACCGCAGGGGTATTAGTGAGCCCAAACGGCATCACTAAGAACTCGTAGTGACCATACCTTGTTCTAAAAGCAGTTTTGGGTACATCCGAATCTCGAATTTGCAACTGATAATAACCCGATCTCAAATCTATCTTTGAAAACACTGTGGCTCCCTTTAGTTGATCAAACAAATTATCAATACGCGGTAACGGATATTTATTCTTTATTGTCACTTTATTCAGCTGACGATAGTCGATGCACAACCTCATGGTTCCGTCCTTCTTTTTCACAAACAATACTGGTGCACCCCAAGGTGAGAAACTTGGTCGAGCGAAACCTCTATCCGTCAATTCTTGCAATTGAGTTTTCAACTCTTTTAACTCGGTTGGTGCCATACGATACGAAGCTATCGAAATCGGTGCAGTCCCAGGTACAAGCTCGATGCCAAACTCTACCTCCTGAACAGGTGGTAAACCCGGTAATTCTTCGAAAACATCCGGTATTCACAAACCACTCGCACAGATTCAGCTTCTTTTCCAACTCTTTGTCATCAAGTACATACGCAAGGTACGCTTTGCACCCCTTTCTTACATATTTTTGAGCTAACATCGAGGATATCATTGTTGGCAATCCACTCAAGGTAGTAGACTCAACTCGGATTATCTCGTTATTTGCACACCTCAAATCAATAGTCTTGCTTTCGCAATTCACAACCGCATCATGCACGGTCAACCAATCCAAACCGAGAATAACATCAAATTCATCAAACGGCAAAAGCATCAAGTTCGCCGGAAAACAGAACCTCAATTACTAGGGGCATTTCTTACACACTTTGTCGACAAGCACGTAACGACCCAAGGGATTTGACACCCGAATTACGAACTCAGTAGACTCAATAGGTAAAGTCTTACTGGATGATAAGGTTTCGTATATATAAGAATGAGTAGAACCAGGGTCAATCAAAGCAATCACATTAGTATCAAAGAGAGTAAAAGTACCGGTAATAACATCTGGCGAGGAAGCATCCTCGCGTGCGCGTATAGGATAAGCTCTAGCAGGAGCAGGAGCCTCAGATCTGGTCGTAGCATCTCTAGATCCTCTCTGACCACCACTAGCATTGCCCGTATTTCTAGATGGTCTACCTCGAGCAGTGGTAGCACCCGATTTCCCACTCTGATTTACATTCTGTTCAGACAACCTTGGGCAATCTTTAATGAAGTGGTCAACTGATCCGCACTTGTAACAGGAGTGGTCATGGAATCTACAACTCCCCGAATGCTATTTACCACAATACTGCCACTCCGTTCTGTCTCGACGATCATTTCCAACACTGGCGATCGAAGTGACTCGTGTGCTCATAGGGGGTCGATCGCGATCTCGTCTAGAAAAACCCGAAGTGTCCCTAGACCGGCCTAAGTCATCTCTAAATTTCTTCGATGACTGTTGAAAGGGCTTTCCTGAAGATCTCTTACGAAACTCCTTTGCTCCCACATCGCTTTCCTTTTCTCCTCATCGAGCTCCTCGGCTTTGCAAGCTCGCTCGACAAGCACCACAAATTTCTGATTTCTAAAATACCAACATACAGCTTTATATCATCATTCAGTCCATCTTCGAAACGTTTACACATCACAGCTTCTGAAGAAATGCATTCTTGCGCGTACCGGCTAAGCCTCACAAATTTTCATTCATAGTCGGTAACCCACATGGAACCTTGTTTGAGTTCAAGAAATTCCTTCCGTTTTTGGTCAATGAATCTCTGACTGATATACTTCTTTCGAAACTCGGTTTGAAAGAACTCCCAAGTTATTTACTCTCTGGGCACAACAGAAGTCAACGTATTCCACCAATAGTAGGCAGAATCACGTAGCAAGGAGATAGTACACTTTAGGAACTCATCGGGTGTGCAAGGTAGCTCATCGAGTACCTGGATAGTGTTGTCCAACCAAAATTCCACTTGCTCGGCATCATCGCTGTCCGTAGCTTTAAATTTAGTAGCCCCGTGTTTTCGGATTCTGTCAACTGGGGGCTTATTTGACCTTATTTCGTCAGTTACCGGAGGTATTGTAGGTACGGGGGTTGTATTTGTCGGGAATGGAGGTTGTGGAACAGCCGTATTAGTTCGAATGTATTGGTTGAACTAATCATTCATCACGCTATAAAAAGCTTGTCTAGCTTCATCATTCGGATTACTAGCAATAGGTGAGAGTCCGCCACGCTGTCCCTTTAAAGGGAGCAGCGCTACACTCTCAAGATCATCACTACCGCTTCGGTCGGGATCGGATCCATTACTATAAATAAACACATTTGCAAATGTCGAAATCACCACACTATCAAATAATCACATAATGGCATGTATAGCTAGACCCAAACGTATTACGATAGTCCTAGAATCGACTAAACCGTAGCTCTGATACCAATTTAATTGTAACACCCCGTACCCGAGACCGTTGCCGGAGTCGGACACGAGGGGTTAACAGACTTAATTCACTTATTTGCACAGACCATTTTAAATTTCCAGATGAGTTGGCTACTGCGTCGCGGTCACCTTAAAAATCATATCTCGAGTTCCAAAACTCGAAAACCAGTTCCGTAAATTTTTCCTGAAACTATACTCATATTTCCATCTACAAAGTTTTTTCTAGAATTTTTTGTTGAACCAATTAGTACAGTTTATTAGTTGAAATCTCCCCTGTTTCAGGGTTCGACTACACTGACCTTCATGCGTTACGACTTAGATATCTCCCTGTACAGGGATTCAATACTGATGCCGTTTGTTTCTATAGAAATTAGACTCGAAAAGGAATCTATAAATATATGGAATGACTTCTAATTATCTCTGGTTAATTTATAATGAATTTATAAAGTCGGAACAGGGAATCCAGAAACCGTTCTGGACCTGTTTCGTGAAAACCTAAATATCTCTTAACATACAACTCATATGATCATTTCGTTTCGTCCATATGAAAGTAGATTCATCAAGGTTAGATTACATAATTTATTCACTATTTAATTCCATTCCTACTATTTTTAGTGATTTTTCAAATTTACAACACTGCTGCTGTCAGCATCTGCCTTTAAGGTAGACTTTGACTATTTCATAGTTTCCATGATTCAACTAGCCCTTTAGCATATATAGCACAAAATATGATCATGATTAACCATTCCAATGGCTAATCATTTCCAAACATTTCCATGCCTCTTAATGAACATATACATACAAGATGATTATAACATTATGCTCAAAATATATATAAGCCATTTTCGCATGGCTATCCAAATTTGTACAATACCGAAAGGTACATGACCAACATCAAAAAGGGTAGTCCTATACATGCCATTTCAAAGTTCAACCAAAAGTGTACCAAAGGGCTTTGATAGTGTGGGCGACTTCGACTTCGACACTCCCGAGTCCGATAGCTGACGACCCAAAATCTATAAAACAGAGATTCAAAGAAACGGAGTAAGCATTTAATGCTTAGTAAGTTTTGAGCCATAAAATTTGACACAACTAAAGTGTAGCATTCATGTGGCTAAACAGATAATTTCATATGCACAAATTCTCAATTTCATACTTACTTTACATTACCAACCCTTATATTCATACACAAAAGATCAACTTAGCCAAAGGCCGGTAGCTCATTTATCGACTGAGCGAATACTATTTGTAAGGGATCAACTAATTCAATGCATATACGAAACATACCTCATCATTGGATTTTACGAGCGTATTAATTGAAACTATTACAGCAAGGTCGCTCATTCCCAAGCCAAGTACCTTCGATTTAACCGGATATAGCTACTCGTCGAATGCCTTCGGACATAGCCGGATATAGTAACTTCGCACCAATGCCTTCGGACTTAGCCCGAATATAGTAACTCGCACAAATGCCTTGGGACTTAGCCGGATATAATAACTCGCACAAATGCCTTGGGACTTAACCCGGATATAGTAACTCGCACAAATGCCTTCGGACTTAACCCGGATATAGTAACTCGCACAAATGCCTTCGGACTTAGCCCGTAACTAGTCACTAGCGCAAATGCCTTCTGGACTTAGCCCGGTTATCATCCGAATATTCATGCACATATCAATAAATCATGACACATTTATATCTCATTTTCATAATTAGAGTTCAAACACAAGTCACGTATTAAACACTTCCATTTTCGGCTCACTAGCCACATACAAACAGCATGGTTTAGTTTGCTTTATGACACGATCTCTATGCACATACGGCTACCGTCATAAGTATAGACTAATTAACTCATCATATAATTCAAGTAGAATCATCATATCACCGTATATTTGTTATGCTCATACATCATGACTTAATCAAATCATAAACTAAGTCTCGTTGCTCGAAAACTTACCTCGGATGTTGTCGAACGATTTCGATGGCTATTCGACAACTTTTTCCTTCCCTTTATCGGATTTAGTTCCCCTTTGCTCTTGAGCTAATTCAAACAAATTTAACTTATTAAAGTCTCATTATGCTAGCTTATGGTCAAATATGACAAGGAGTTTGATAGGTCTTATGGCCACCTTTAGCTCAAATACAAAATGGTCATACGCATTTTTAATCACATTGAGCAATTTAACACAATTAATCTAACATTTCCTCATGTACACCTTTATGACCGGATACACATATCATTAACCTAATATCACTTAACTAAGCACTTTAAAAGTTTTCTTTAACTATACACACATTCGCAATGACAAAGACAACTTAACAAACCTCAAATTCAACTTATAATAATATATACTCAATATTCAAAGCATTTAACATCACTTCATCATAATCTTACATCATGGCGAATGCTCCTTTTAAACCATTTACCCTCACAAAGCATAAATTTCATCATCAAGCTTACAAGCTTATAATCCCATGAATTATAACCTCCTAATATTCATCCAACTCTCACTCATTAGCTTCAACATAAATCTCAAAATTTATAGTTCCTTTTTTCTACCCATGACCGAAATCTCCAACAACACCAAATGAAAATATACTTCATGGATCTAAGGTAGAACCAAGAAAGGAACTCATAAATATCAAGGTGTAAGCATCTACCATTGTTCATCTAGATTTAGCATGAAACATAACCATCACCCTTATTAATCTCCATAGCGAAAACCTTACTCAATCCAAAATCAAAATTTCAACATGGGTTACCAAAATAACTTGATAACTCACTCAATATCAACTAAAATTTCAAGAACTAGCATAAACTTTCTTACCTTAATATTCACCTAAGATGGCCGATTGCTTCATCCCCTTCTTCCTCTTTTCAATTCGGCCAAGAAGAACCAAAGAATGAACTCTTTTTTTTTCTTCTCTTTCTCTAGTCACGGCAATGAAGGGGGGGCATGGATGAGGCAACTTTGTTTTCATCACCCCACTCTTTTCATTATTTTATTACTAACCTCTTATTTTATTCTTTCTAACATAACACACTAACAAAACATGTTTACAACATGTTTCACCCCATAGCATGGCCGGCCACTATGCTTTAATTTTGGGAAATTTGACATGCAAACCCATCATTTTCACAACATGCATTAATAGGCCACTTTACATTTGCCTAGCACATTTCTAAATTTTCTCACATAAGTCCTATTTGATAAAATTCACTTACAATTAACAAAATTCAAACATGAAATTTTCACACATGCATATGTACATATAATGAGCATCAACTATGACGGCTAATTATTTTTATGACTCGGTTTAGTGGTCCCGAAACCACTTTCCGACTAGGGTCAATTTAGGGCTGTCACACATAGAGATTTCAATAGTTAGACGGAAAAGACTCTAGAAGTATGGAAAGGTGAAATTAATGGAAGCTTATAATGTGATGAGCTCATCTATGTTTACTTGATAGTCATATGAGGTTAAGTGACTAACTTGTTGAATAAGTGTATGTGTTTAGGTAGCTTATCCAAAATCGATGGAATGTAAATTTATGTATGCTTGCACTAATAAATATGAACGGTAATTTTTATTTTCTGTTATACAAACTTACTAAGCATAAAATGCTTACTCCGTTTAATTTTTCATGTTTTATAGTGCTCAAAGCTAGCGAAGGTTGGAAGTCGGTCGGAGCAATCATCACACTATCCACTATCTTATTTTGGTACAAATAGAAATCTCATTTTGGTACAATGACATGTATAAGCTTATTTGGCCAATGATGGCTTGTAATTGTTGTTTTGTAATCTAGCTATTAGAGTGGCTAATAGTGGTCTAAGTTTGGCTATTGTTGAAGTAATATTTTGGTTATCACATAAGTGCTTATTATGTATCGTAATACCCCTGTATGATAGAATGACAATTATGCCCTTATGTTTCGTATGACTGATGTGCTTATGATTTACATATATGATTGTACTGAGTATGACTTTGCATACACATATTATTTATGACATGACATACTGCATGGGGTTGGGTTATTATGGACGGAGGAAGTGTACGACTTGTAGCCATTCTGTACAAGGCTTTCAGCCTTTCTGTGATACTTATGGTCTATAGCCATTCTGTTAACTGGCAATGTTGTTGCAATATTTACGGCCTTTAGTCATTCTGTCTACGGCTTTGAGCCGTTCTGTTGACTTAGTGCCACAACCGGTGCTAAGCTTGGTGTGTTGGCTGGGTGGGTCGATTTTATCCTCACATGGTGTGTTGGTTGGTACGAGTGGTGTATTGGTTGGACTAGGCTGGATATCTATCTGCATATCTGCATTGAATATTGATTCTGTATTGGGCTTAGGCCCACCTGATTCTGTTAAAGGGCTAGGCCAAACTATTACTGATATTGACAATGGGCTAGGCCCAATTGATTCTGATGAGGGCTGAGACCCAAGTGAAATTGTACTGGGCTTAGGCCCACACTCATTGTTCTGTTACTGTCATGGGCTTTGACCTAGACTGATTGTAACGCCCCCATGCCCGAAACCATCGCCGAAGTCGAGCTTGAGGGGTTACCGAACATAATTTATCAAATTAAGAACTTCAAATCATTTGTTTCTACATTCACGACTTTCTAGCTACCCGCGTCAAGATTATAAGAAAATCATATCTCGAGTTATGAAACTCAAATCAAGATACGTAAATTTTCCTAAATCTAGACTCATATATCTATTTACTAATTTTTTCTAGAATTTTTGGTTGGCCCAATTAGTACAGTTTATTAGTTAAAGTCTCCCTGCTTGTGGTTCGACTACTCGACATCCGTGTATTACTGAATCGATATATCTCTATACGTAATTTAAATGACTACGAGTTTGTTTATCTTAAAATTAGACTCAATAAGGAATCTTTACATCTTAAGAATGACTTCTAATTATGTTTTTACAATTTATTATGAATTTTAAAGTCGAACAGAGGATCCAGAAATCACTCGCCCTGTTTCACAAGGTTTCAAATATCTCATAAGGTATAATTTATATGCTGTTTTTTTATCCATATGAAAATAGACTCATTAAGCTTCAATTTCATAACTTTCTTAATCATTTAATTCCATTTATACTATTTTTAGTGATTTTTCAAATTCATGTCATTCTTTGCAAAGAATATTCATTTTAAGGCAAATTTCATCTTTTCATGAGTTGTTATGAACTAGATAACCTATTAAACTTCCATGATATCAAACATGATCTAAATTTAACCATCACCATGACTTATCAACATCAAACATTTTCTCAACCAATCATGGCCATATCATAAAATTATTTACACAAAATAAGTATATTGCTATACATGCCATACTTAAGTTTTACAAGCCATTTACCCAGATGAAAGTCCTTTGGATAGTGTGATCGAACCTTCGACCTGTCCCGATTCCCGAGCTGGCTTTTCAAAACTATAGTAAATAAAGGGGAGGGAGTAAGCATAAATGCTTAGTAAGTTCATATGTAAATAACAAGTAACATAACAATAAAAATATACCAAACAACTTTAGCATGGTATCACCAAAACATATATCACATTTCTAAACATCATTCATCATCTTACCACCTTATTGTTGTTGTATCTATTTTCAACCCGAGGGTTAAGAACATACCTGTCCAAAGTGTCCATTTCACAACACTTACCAAAACGTCGCTTGCATCTTAAGTGTTCTTCCATTTCACTAGAAATTTCACCCGTTGAACACATCGAATACAACTCGGATACACGGATAATTTGCACATAAGTGCCTCATATGTAATCAAGAAATCATGTAACCCGCCCTAAGTGAACTCGGACTCAACTCAATGAGCTCGGGCGTCAGATCCATAAGTGAACTCGGACTCAACTCAACGAGTTCGGATGCCTAGTTACATTTCACGAACTTGGACTCAACTCAACGAGTTCGGACATTCGCATCCATAAGTGAACTCGGACTCAACTCAATGAGTTCGGATGCTCAACCATCCTAGTGACATGTCACTTGTATCCTAATCTATTCCTAAGGTTCAAACGGGATTTTCCTCGAACACATATCCTTGCCATCTTCCGTAAAATACCAAAACCAATACTCGGTAGTACTTTATATTTAACAATTAATACACATAATTTGCATTTTATTCGAAAATAACCACAAAACATATATTTCATAATAAAAATCAGCATATCATATAATTAACATCAATAACTTAAAAATAACAATTATGCTACATTATTTACACATGAACTTACCTTGGTATCAAAATATAAAGATTTTGCAATTTAGTCCACAATCTTTTCTTTTCCTCGATCGCGACTTGAATCTCGTTTCTCTTGATCTATAATGCCAAATTAATCTTATTGAATACATACATTCATCAAAACAGCATTTAATACGAACTTTGGAAAAATTACACTTTTGCCCCTAAACTTTTGCATAATTACACTTTTGCCCCTAGGCTCGGGAATTAAACTTTATTCTTTATTCTTATGTTTTATAACATGCTGATCATTTTTCCCTTCTATGGAAACATCAAATTCTTACTCTAACATATACTTGTGACTATTAGGTATTTTTGCCGATTAAGCCCTTTTACTCGTTTTCACTCAAAACCGAGTAGCACAAGTTGTCTAACATAATTTAAAACCCCATATTCTATCATAAAACATCAAAATACACAAATTTCACCTATGGGTATTTTTCCAAATATAAACCCTAGGTTGAATTATTGCTAACATAAGCTTAATCGAGCTACCGAGATTTCAAAAACGTAAAGAACATTAAAAACGGGGCTTGGAATCACTTACTATGGAGCTTGGAAGCTTGAAACAAACCCTAACTATGGAGAACCCTTGAAATTTCAGCCTAATGAAGAAGATGGACAAAAATTGGCTTTTAATTTTGTTTTTAATTCATTTTAATAACTAAATGACCAAAATGCCATTACTACTAAACTTTCCAAAAATTCCATCCATGTCCAATTTTTGTCCATAGACTTAGAAATTGGTCAAATTGTTATTTAAGACCTCCTAATTAATATTTCAATGCAATTTCATACTAAAAACTTCTAGAATGAAAATTTTGCAACTTATTCGATTTAGTCCCTACTTTCAATTTAAGCACTTTAGGCATAGAATTCATCACGAAATTTTCACACAATCATGTAATCATATCATATTCATCAAAATAATTATAAAATAATTATTTCTATCTCGGATTTGTGGTCACAAAACCACTATTCCGATTAAGCCCTAATTCAGGATATTACAACTCTCCCCCTCCTTTTAAGGATTTTCGTCCTCGAAAATCTTACCGGTAAACAGGTGTGGGTATTGGTTTTTCATAGTTTCTTTAGGTTCCCATGTAGTCTCTTCTACCCCATGCTTTTGCCACAACACTTTCACAAGTGCAACACTTTTATTTCTTAGTTGTTTGACTTCTCGAGCTAAAATCTTAATCGGTTCTTCTTCATAAGTCATATCCGGTCGTAGTTCAACTTCTGTTGGTGAAATTATATGTGAAGGATCCGAACGAAATCGACGTAACATAGATACGTGAAACACATCATGAATCTTCTCTAATTCAGGTGGTAGTGCTAGCCGATATGCTACCGGTCCAACTTTTTCAATTATTTCATACGGTCCAATAAAACGCGGACTTAACTTGCCCTTTCGTCCAAATCTAAGGACTTTCTTTCATGGAGACACTTTCAAAAATACCTTATCACCAGCTTGAAGCTCCATTTCTTTTCGTTTCAAATCCGCATAAGATTTCTGTCTATCTGAAGCAGCTTTCAAACAATCTCGAATCACTTTCACCTTTTCTTTGGTTTCTTTTATTAAATCAACTCCATAAATCTGATTTTCCTTGAGTTCAGTCCAATACAATGGCGTCCGACATTTACGACCATATAATGCTTCATAAGGTGCCATCTTCAAACTCATCTGATAACTATTATTATGAGCAAATTCTACCAATGGTAAGTACCTTTCCCAACTATCTTGAAATTCCAATACGCAACATCTGAGCATGTCTTCAAGAATCTGAATTACTCTCTCTGATTGTCCATTAGTTTGTGGATGAAAGGCAGTGCTGAAATTTAACTTTGTACCTAATGCCTCTTGGAACTTTTGCCAAAACCGTGAGGTAAACCTCGGATCTCTATCCGAAATGATTGACAAAGGTATCCCATGAAGTCTAACAATCTCTGGATATACAATTCAGCCAACTTATTAAGAGAATAATCTGACGCATCGGAATAAAATGAGCCGATTTAGTCATCATCAACTATTGCCCAGATGGCATTTTTCTTCCCCGAGTTAACGGCAACCCCGATATAAAATCCATAGTAATCGATCCCATTTCCATTCAGAACCATAATAGGTGAAGTAATCCTCAAGGTACTTGGTGTTCAAATTTTCACTTGTTGACAAACTAAGCACTTTGATACAAACTCGGAAATATCTCTTTTCATTCCACTCCACCAATACATTTTCTTTAAGTCATTATACATTTTTGTACTGCCCGGATGAACCGCCAAGCAACCATTATGTGCTTCATGCAAAATCTTTTGAATCAACTCATCATTTTTCGGTACACAAATCCAATTTTTAAACATCAAACAACCATCAGAACCGATTCTGAAATCTGATCCCGTATCAGCTTCACACTGTTTTCTCTTGGCTAGCAAATCTTGATCATTTTTCTGAGCTTCAAAAATCTCTTGTAAAAACATCGGTCTTGCTCTTAACTCTACTACAATCGAACCGTCATCTGACATTTTCAACTGAGTGTTCATAACTCTCAAAGCAAACAACAACTTTCTGCTTAAAGCATCGGCAACCACATTCGCTTTTCCTAGATGATAATCAATAACAAGCTCGTAATCTTTCAATAACTCTAACCATCTTTGCTATCTCAAATTCAAGTCTTTTTGTGACATCAAGTATTTAAGACTTTTGTGATCGGTATATACTCGGCATTTTTCACCATACAAATAATGTCGCCAAATCTTCAAAGCAAACACCACTGCAGCCAATTCCAAATCGTGAGTAGGATAATTCCTCTCATGAGGTTTTAACTGCCTCGAAGCATAAGCCACCACTTTTCCTTCTTGTATGAGTACACATCCCAAACCATTTAGAGAAGCATCACTATACACCACAAATTCTTTACCTGATTCGGGTTGTATCAACACTGGTGTTTCAGTTAATAACTTTTTCAATTCTTCGAAACTCTGTTGACATTCTTCCGTCCATTCAAATTTAACATCCTTTCGGAGTAGTCTAGTCATAGGAGTCGCAATTATAGAAAATCCATTTACAAACCGCCGATAATACCCAGCTAGCCCTAAGAAACTCCTAACTTCAGTTACATTTTTCGGTGGTTTCCAATCAACAATGGCTGAAATTTTACTAGGATCAACCCGTATATCATCACCTGAAACAATATGACCCAAAAATCCAACTTCCCGGAGCCAAAATTCACTTTTACTAAACTTAGCATACAGCTACTTATCTCTCAAAGTTTGCAAAACTATCCTCAAATGCTCAGCATGCTCTGTCTCATCCTTTGAATAAATTAAAATATCATCTATAAACACCACAACAAATCTGTCCAGGTATGGCCGAAATATGTGATTCATTAAGTCCATAAACACATCAAGAGTATTTGTCAACCCGAATGGCATAACAAAAAATTCATAATGACCGTACCTTGTTCTAAAAGCAGTTTTAGGCACATCTGACTCTTTCACTGCAATGATGATAACCCAGATCTCAAGTCAATCTTTGAAAACCATGTCGCTCCTTTTAGCTGATCAAACAAATTATCAATTCTCGGCAATGGATACTTGTTTTTGATTGTCACCTTGTTTAACTGCAGATAATCAACACATAATCTCATAGAACTATCCTTCTTTTTCACAAATAACACGGGAGCACCCCAAGGTGAAAAACTTGGTCTCACAAAGCCTTTATCAGTCAACTCTTGCAACTGCGACTTTAATTCTTTCAACTCTGTTGGTGCCATTCTATATGGAGCAATCGAGATTGGAGCTGTTCCTAGTATCAAATGTATACCAAATTCTACTTCCCTGACTGGAGGCAAACCCGGCAATTCTTCTGGAAATACATCTGCAAATTCACACACAACCGACACTGATTCAACTTTCTTTTCAACTTCTTTTGTATTAATTACATACGCCAAATAAGCTTCATAACCCTTTCTCAAATATCTCTGAGCCGAGATCGAAGAAATCATACTAAATATTGCCTCTGATTTGTCTGGTTCAACCCGCAAGATTTCACCACTTTCACATTTTAATTCTATAACCTTTTCTTTGCAATTTACTATAGCATCATGCAATGCCAACCAATCCATACCCAAAATAACATCAAATTCATCAAACGGCAACAACATCAAGTCGGCCAGAAAGTAATGACCCCGAATCATTAAAGGGCATTTCTTGCATACTTTATCAACTATCACACATATGCCTAGTGGATTCGACACTCTAATCATAAATTCTGTGTTCTCAACAGGTATATTCATACTAGACACCAGTTTCATGCATACATATGAATGAGTAGAACCGGATCAATCAAAGCAATAACATTAGTATCATAAAGAGAAAATGTACCGTAATCACATCGGTGAGGAAGCATCTTCACGCGCTTTAATAGCATAAGTTCTAGCCGAGCTCTTCCTTCAGATCTAATCACGCATCTCTCGATACATTCTTATCGCTTGTTTCACTTCCACTTTTCTTGGATACCTTCCCTCGAGTCCGCACCACTAGCTTTTACATTCTCAAATTTTTCTTTCTCACTCTCTCTCGCGCCTCTAATAAAATGATCTCGAGAACCACATCGAAAACATTCATTTGCTCAGACGGACCAAAATGATTTCTACCACACACCGCACTCGGGTTTAACAAATCTCGTATTTCCCACACTAGCCGTAGAAGTAGTCTGAGATTTAGGACCCACATTTCGCTTCTTAAAATTTCCATATGATTGCCCAGCTGAAACTTGGGAACGAGGATTCATATTTCTTGACTTTCCGCTTGTCGTGAGGGTGCATTACTCATTGGTCTTTTCTTCCAATTTCGTGTTTCAGATTCTACCTTTTTCTTTTCCTTCAGTAATTCTTCAGCCTTGCAAGCTCGATCGACAAGTACCACCATTTCTTTTAGTTCAAGGATCCCAACAAATACCTTAATGTCTTCGTTAAGCCCGCCTTCAAATCGTCGGCACATCTTGGCTTCAGAGGAACATATTCCCGCATACTTACTCAATCGAACAAACTCTCTTTCATATTCGAGATCGTCATATTACCTTGCTTCACTCAAGAAACTCTTTACATTTCGATCAATAAATCTTTCACTAATATATTTCTTCCAAACTCTTCTTGAAAGAATTCCTGTGTTACCCTCCTTTCGGTACCACCAAATCAAAGTCTTCCACCAATTATAGGCTGAATCTCTCAACAAAGATGTAGCACATTTCAAACATTCTTCGTGTACAAGATAATTCATCAAATACCCGGATAGAATTTTCAAGCCGTAACTCGCTTTCTCGCATCATCATCAATATTTGCTCTAAATTCTTCCGCCCCTTGTTTATTTAATTCTCACAACGGGGTTCTGTGAAATTTTATCATAACCACTCCCCGAGGCATCGAAGGCATAGGTTGAGGAATTGGGGAGGTCGACATTTTAGTTCGCATTTAACGAACTCAATGTACCATGCACTCATCATTTGGAGAAAGGCTTCCGATCCCTTTCTCCTCCTCCCTAACCAACAAGATGGGGTGGGTTTTCATCGGCGCTTCTTCAAATGAGTCATGACATTTCTACTTCATCTCGCCATACTGGATCGGGATCCATTTACTATATAAAAATCATTTAAAAGGTCAAGTCGTCACACTATCACAATTCATACATATGGCATGTATAGCGAAATCTGTACATACAACACGTAGTCCGAGAACCGACTAAACCTGCTCTGATACCACCAAATGTAATGGCCCCACACCCGAAACCATCGCCAGAGTCGAGCTTGAGGGGTTACCGAACATAATTTATCAAATTAAGAACTTCAAATCATTTGTTTCTACATTCATAGCTTTCTAGCTACCCGCGTCACAGTTACAAGAAAAATCATATCTCAAGTTATGAAACTAGAAATCAAGATCCGTAAATTTTTCCTAAATCTAGACTCATATATATATTTACTAATTTTTTTCTAGAATTTTTGGTTGGGCCAATTAGTACAGTTTATTAGTTAAATTCTCCCCTATTTCAGGGTTCGACTGCTCTGACATCTGTGTATTATGAATCAGATATCACTCTATACAGAATTTAAATGACTACAAGGTTTATTTATCATAAAACTAGACTCAATAGGGAATCTTTACATATAAATAATGACTTCTAATTATTTGTGTACAATTTATTATGAATTTTTAAAGTCAGAAAAGAGGATCCAGAAATCACTCTGGCCCTGTTTCACAAGGTTTCAAATATCTCATAAAGTATAATTTATATGCCTGTTTTCTTTATCCATATGAAAATAGACTCATTAAGCTTCAATTTCATAAATTTCTGATCATTTAATTCTATTTACACTATTTTTAATGATTTTTCAAATTCATGTCATTGCTGCAACAATATTCTGTTTTAAGGCAAATTTCATCTTTTCATGAGTTGTTATGAACTAGATAACCTATTAAACTTCCATGATATCAAACATGATCTAAATTTAACCATCACCATGACTTATCAATATCAAACATTTTCTCAACCAATCATGGCCATATCATAAAATTATTTACACAAAATAAGTATATTGCTATACATGCCATACTTAAGTTTTACAAGCCATTTACCCGATGAAAGTCCTTTGGATAGTGTGATCGAACCTTCGACCCTCCCGATTCCCGAGCTGGCTTGTTCAAAACTACAGTAAATAAAGAGGAGGAGTAAGCATAAATGCTTAGTAAGTTCATATATAAATAACAAGTAACATAACAATACAAATATACCAAACAACTTTAGCATGGTATCACCAAAACATATATCACATTTCTAAACATCATTCATCATCTTACCACCTTATCATTGTTGTATCTATTTTCAACCCGAGGGTTAAGAACATACCTGTCCAAAGTGTCCATTTCACAACACTTACCAAAACGTTGCTTGCATCTTAAGTGTTCTTCCATTTCACTAGAAATTTCACCCGTTGAACACATCGGAATACAACTCGGATACACGGATAATTTGCACATAAGTGCCTCATATGTAATCAAGAAATCATGTAACCCGCCCCTAAGTGAACTCGGACTCAACTCAAAGAGTTCAGGCGTTCGTATCCATAAGTGAACTCGGACTCAACTCAACGAGTTTAGATGCCTAGTTACATTTCACGAACTCGGACTCAACTCAATGAGTTCGGACATTCGCATCCATAAGTGAACTCGGACTCAACTCAACGAGTTCGGATGCTCAACCATCCTAGTGACATGTCACTTGTATCCTAATCTATTCCTAAGGTTCAAACGGGATTTTCCTCGAACACATATCCTTGCCATCTTCCGTAAAATACCAAAACCAATACTCGGTAGTACTTTATATTTAACAATTAATACACATAATTTGCATTTTATTCGAAAATAACCACAAAGCATATATTTCATAATAAAAATCAGCATATCATATAATTAACATCAATAACTTAAAAATAACAATTATGCTACAAGATTTACACATGAACTTACCTTGGTACCAAAATATAAAGATTTTGCAATTTAGTCCACAATCTTTTCTTTTCCTCGATCGTGACTTGAATCTCGTTTCTCTTGATCTATAATGCCAAATTAATCTTATTTAATACATACATTCATCAAAACAGCATTTAATACGAACTTTGGAAAAATTACACTTTTGCCCCTAAACTTTTGCATAATTACACTTTTGCCCCTAGGCTCGGGAATTAAACTTTATTCCTTATTCTTATGTTTTATAACATGCTGATCATTTTTCCCTTCTATGGAAACATCAAATTCTTACTCTAACATATACTTGTGACTATTAGGTATTTTTGCCTATTAAGCCCTTTTACTCGTTTTCACTCAAAACCGAGTAGCACAAGTTGTCTAACATAATTTAAAACCCCATATTCTATCATAAAACATCAAAATACACAAATTTCACCTATGGGTATTTTTCCAAATATAAACCCTAGGTTGCATTATTGCTAACATAAGCTTAATCGAGCTACCGGGATTCCAAAAACGTAAAGAACATTAAAAACGGGGCTTGGAATCACTTACTATGGAGCTTGGAAGCTTGAAACAAACCCTAAATGTGGAGAACCCTTGAAATTTTGGCCTAATGAAGAAGATGGACAAAAATTGGCTTTTAATTTTGTTTTTAATTCATTTTAATAACTAAATGACCAAAATGCCCTTACTACTAAACTTTCCAAAAATTCCATCCATGTCCAATTTTTGTCCATAGACTTAGAAATTGGTCAAATTGTTATTTAAGACCTCCTAATTAATATTTCAATGCAATTTCATACTAAAAACTCCTAGAATGCAAATTTTGCAACTTATTCGATTTAGTCCCTACTTTCAATTTAAGCACTTTAGGCATAGAATTTCATCACGAAATTTTCACACAATCATGCAATCATATCATGTTCATCAAAATAATTATAAAATAATTGTTTCTATCTTGGATTTGTGGTCACAAAACCACTATTTCGATTAAGCCCTAATTCAGGATATTACACTGATTCTGAATTCTGTCTATTTACTAACCATTGTAATTTAGAAAGGGATTACACACTGAGTTTTCATAAACTCACCCCATTTATTAACTGTGCAGATAACCCTCATCTTTAGACGGTTTGGAGTCGCGAGTGACCTAGAGGTGGCCACACGATTATTGATGCTCTGCTATAGACTTTTTATTTGAATTTTATATTTTGGGGTTTTAAATTCTGTAATAAGGCCATTGAGGGATTAAATTTTTAATTGGGCTTTTGATTTCCTTATTTAAAACTGCTAGTCTAGGAAAACACGAGTTTTCAAAATGCTTCTGCGATTTAAGTTGAATTAATATTCTAAAGACTAATATTTTGGAAAACGTTTATGATGAGATGATTGGCTAACCCCGTACAATAGGTTTTAATTTTAGAAATAAACTTTTAGCAGCAACTCGATTCTTCAACGACACTCTGATGCAACACACCAGATTTGGCCATGACGTTTAGGCTGGGTTTGGGGTGTTACAGTAAAACTGAACAACCTAAAATCAATTGCAATCAAATTAAATTTATAATTCAAACACAAAATCCTATTTACATGCTTCTTACCAATCACTTGTATTGCTACAAGCTCTTACACAAACAAACTCACACAAAAAACAAAAACAAAAGTAACTAAGAAAGACAAAAAGTTGAAAATTTCTATGTTACCCCCACAATTTATTTGGCACATTATCCCTAATGTGTGTCAAAAAGAAGGAAAAGAGACTACTTAGTTTTAGCATTGGAGGTCCTTGGATGTGGTCAATTTATGTAACAACTCGTTTTTGGGTCTAATTGGAATAGTGGTTTTGGACCACAAATCCGAAGTAGAAATATTTGTTTTATTTTCTTTAAGGTCTACAACATGATAGAAAAATTGTGTGTAACACCCCGTACCCGAGACCGTTTTCGGAGTCGAACACGAGGTGTTAACAGACTTATTTCATTGATTTACACAGTTCATTTTAAAATTTCCAGACAAGCTGGTTAACTGCATCACAGTCACTTTAAAAGTCATATCTCGAGTTCCAAAACTCGAAAACTGATTCTGTAAATTTTCCCTGAAACTAGACTCATATATCCATCTAAAATTTTTTTTCTAAAATTTTTGGTCGGGCCAATTAGTACAGTTTATTAGTTAAAGTCTCCCCTATTACAGGGTTCGACTACTCTGACCTTCATGCATTACGACTTAGATATCTCCCTGTACAGGGCTTCAATACTTATGCCGTTTGTTTCTAATGAAACTAGACTCAAAAAGGAATCTGTAAATATAAAGCATGACTTCTAATTATTTCTGGTTAATTTATGGTAAATTTCCAAAGTCAGAACAGGGGATCCAGTAACCGTTCTGGCCCTGTTTCACGAAAACTTAAACATCTCAAAACAATACGGCTCATATGGTCGTTTTGGTTCTTCCATATGAAAATAGACTCATCAAGGTTCGATTACATAATTTTATTAATTATTTAATTACATTCCTACTATTTTTAGTGAATTTTCAAACTCACATCACTGCTGCTATCAGCATCTATTTTAAGGTAAATTTCACCTATTTCATAGTTTCCATGATTCAACTAGCCATTGACATACATAGCACCAAATATGATCGTGATTAACCATTCCAATGGCTAGTCATTGCCAAGCATTTCCACACCTCTCAATAACCATATATATACAAAATGAGTTTAATACTATGCTCAAAATATTTAAGCCATTTTCGCATGGCTATCCGAATATATACACATTACCAAAGGTACTTGACTAACAACAAAGGGCAGTCCTATACATGCCATTATCAAGGTTCAACCAAAAGAGTACCAAAAGGGCTTTGATAGTGTGGGCGACTTTGACCTTGACACTTCCGAGTCCGATAGCTGACGAGCAAAATCTATAAAACAGAGAATCAAAGCAACGGAATAAGCATTTAATGCTTAGTAAGTTTGAGTAATGAAATCATGCACAACTGAAGTATAGCATTCATATGACTAAACGAATAATTTCATATACACATATTCTCAAAATAACACCTACTTCACATTTCCAACCCTTATATTCATACATAAGGAATCAACTTGGCTAAAGGCCGGAAGCTTGTTAATCGATTGAGCGAATACTATTTTAAAAGGAATCAACTATTCCAATGCATATACGAAACATACCTCATCGTTTGGATTTTACGAGCGTATTAATTGAAATTATTACAGCAAGATTGGTCACTTCCAAACCCAAGTACCTTCAGGATTTAGCCGGATATAGCAACTTGCACAAATGCCTTCGGGTCTTAGCCCGGATATAGTCAATAGCACAAATGCCTTCGGGACTTGGCCCGGATATAGTCACTAGCACAAATGCCTTCGGGACTTAGCCCGGATATAGTCACTAGCACAAATGCCTTCGGGACTTAGCCCGGATATCATTCGAATAATCATGCACATATATCAATAAATCATGACACATCCATATTTCATTTTCATTACTAAAGCTCAAACACAAGACACTTATCAAACCTTACCAATTTCGGTTCAATAGCCACATACAAGGAACATGATTTTGATTGGCTTTATAACATGATCTCTATACACATTCGGCTACCCGTCATAGGTATAAACTAATCACCTCAAAATATCATTCAAGTAGAATCATTATATCTCCGTTTATTCGTTATGCTTATATGTCATGACTTAATCAAATCATAAACTAAGTTTCATTCTCGAATACTTACCTCGGATGTTGTCGAACGACCTCAACGGCTATTCAATTACTTTTTCCTTTCCTTTATCGGATTTAGTTCCCCTTTGCTCTTGAGCTTAATTTAACAAATAAATTGATTTAATCATTTCGAACATCAAAGAGAAATTCAAGGTACTTAGCCCATATATATATGAAATCATGAATCAAATTCAACATATTAGCCAATGTTCTTTTTTAGCCGATTATCTAAGTCAAGATAAAGCCACCAATATGCTTACCTATAGCCGAACGTACAACATCAATCTATGTATTCATTCATGTGGCCGAATATGCATATTCCAATATGATATCCTTTCCATTTCATCTAACACTTAACATTTACCACATATCAATTAACCAACCTTTTTTTTTTATAATTACAAGACTCTTCATCTATTCATGCTCTCATATTCGGTCATCCATGCCTATACTAACCATATAACCAAAAATTCTAAGTTTAAACACAATACAACATTTTAGCACCATGGCCGAACACTTCATGAAGTTGCCAAGACCTACCCTTTTCAAATTCTCACACATACTCACCTCCAATCCTTTTTATTAAGCACTCAAACTCAATCATTTTCATACCTCATCATTTCAATCACTCACACGGCATGTGTTCAACTCATTAGACAAATCTATGTTTGGCCATTGTACCCATGAGCATTAAAATTTATAATTTGACTAACTTAAACCCTTTTCTTCAACAATTCTTCCTAAAACATAAAGGCTATAACCCAATCTCATCCTTTAATAACTAAAACCGAATGCTCAAACCATCACCAAGATTTCAAAATTTTGACATGGGTTATGTAAGAAATTAGCTAATCAACTAGAAACAAGCTTAAAATTTAAAAAAAATCTAACACAACTTACTAACCTCCTTTAAGCTTAAAGTGACCGAAACCCTCTCTTCTTTCTTTCTTCAATTCGGCCAAGAAGAAGCAAAAAGGATGAAGCTTTTTTTTTCTTCTAGTTACGGCAAAATGGGGGAGCAAGGATGGAACAACTTTGGTTTCTCCTCCCACTCCCCTCATATTTTATTGTTCTTAACACAACATGTTATCACAAAATGTTTATAATATGTTTTACCCCATAGCATGGCCGGCCACTATCTAAAACTTGGGTAATTTGACTTGCAAACCCATCATTTATACAACATGCATTAATAGGTCCTTATAGATTAACCTATCACATTTCAAAAGTGTCACACATAAGTCCTATTCATTAAATTCACATGCAATCGACTAAATCGAAGCTTAAAACTTTCACACATTCATATTCACATATTTGAGACAATAAATATCATATTCAAATACTTCGGTGACTCGGTTTAGCGGTCCCAAAACCACTTTCTGACTAGGGTCAATTTAGGGCTGTCACAACTCTCCCCCACTTAAGAAATTTTCGTCCCCGAAAATCTTACCGGTAAATAGGTTTGGGTATCGTTCTTTCATAGAGTTCTCGGGTTCCCAAGTAGCTTCTTCCATCCTGTGTTTGAGCCATAACACTTTTACTAAAGGAACCTTTTTGTTTTGTAACTCTTTCACTTCACGAGCTAGGATACGAATCGGTTCTTCTTCATAACTCATATCGGCTTGAATTTCAACCTCGGAGGGACTTATTACGTGCGAAGGATCAGATCTGTAACGTCGAAGCATTGAGACAAGAAAAATGTTGTGAATCTTCTCGAGATCAGGGGGTAAAATCAATCTATATGCCACCGGACCAACTCGTTCGGATATTTCATACGGCCTTATGAACCTCGGACTCAGTTTGCCCTTACGGCCAAATCTGAGTATCTTTTTCCAAGGTGAAACTTTAAGAAATACTTTGTCTCCCACCTGATACTCAATATCTCTTCGTTTTAAATCCGCATTCGACTTTCGACGATCCGATGTCGCCTTCAAACTTTCACGAATTATTTTACTTTTCGCTTTCGCATCTTTAATCAAATCAACTCCGAAAATTTTACTTTTACCGAGCTCGGTCCAAAACAATGGTGTACGGCATTTGCGACCGTACAAAGCCTCGTAAGGTGCCATCTTAATACTTGACTGAAAACTATTGTTGTAAGCAAATTCAATCAAAGGTAAATACCGCTCCCATGAACCACTAAACTCGAGGATGCAACATCTCAACATATCCTCAAGTATCTCGAATTATCTCGCCGGATTGACCATCGGTTTAGGATGAAAAGCGGTGCTAAATGCAACTTGGTACCCAAAGCTTCTTGCAGTTTCTTCCAAAATCGCGAGGTAAATCTTGGATCTCTATCCGACACAATAGAAATAGGTACCCCGTGTAATCTTACAATCTGAGAAACATACAATTCAACTAGTTTATCCAATGAATAATCCGTACGTACGGGAATAAAATGAGCCTACTTAGTCAGTCTATCAACAACAACCCAAATCGCATCTTTCTTACTTGCCGACAATGGCAACCCAGATACAAAATCCATCGTAACTCGATCCCATTTCCATTCAGGTATCATGATCGGCTGAAGTAAACCTGTAGGCACTTGATGTTCCGCTTTCACTTGTTGACATATTAAACACCTCGAAACAAAATCGGAAATGTCTCATTTCATACCATGCCACCAAAACTGACGTCTTAGATCGTTGTACATTTTCGTACTCCCCGGGTGAATTGACATTCGGCTACAATGAGCTTCGTTCAGAATCATCGAAATAAGTTTTGAATTTCTTGGAACACACAAACGACTTCTGAACCTCAAACAATCGTCGTCATCAATTTGAAACTCTGATTCCCTATCCGGAACACATTCAGCCCGTTTTGTAACCAATTCATCATCGACTTTCTGAGCTTCACGAATTTGATGAATCAACAATGGTCTAGCCTTTAATTTTTCTACTAACACATTGTCGGATAGAACAGACAAGTGTACATTTATCGCTCGTAAAGCAAACAATGATTTACGACTTAAAGCATCCGCAACCACATTAGCCTTTCCCGGGTGATAGTCAATGACAAGCTCATAATCTTTTAACAACTCGAGCCAACGTCTTTGTCGCAGATTCAAGTCTCTTTGAGTCATCAAATATTTGAGACTTTTGTGATCCGAATATACATGGCACTTCTCACCAAATAAGTAATGTCTCCATATTTTCAAAGAGAATACGATGGCAGCCAGTTCGAGATCATGGGTTGGATAATTTTTCTTATGTGGCTTCAATTGTCTCGACGCATAAGCTACAACCCGACCTTCTTGCATCAATACACAACCCAACCCAAGTAAGGATGCATCACTGTAAATGACAAACTCCTTGCCTGACTCGGGCTGCACTAGTACTGAAGCTTCAGTCAAATAAGTTTTTAGTTGATCGAAACTTTTCTAACACTTTTCTGTCCATTCAAACTTAACATCTTTCTGAAGTAGTTTCGTTATTGGTGTGGCTATCATCGAGAAACCCTTTACAAAGCGTCTGTAGTAACCGCAAGTCCCAAAAGCTCGAACTTCAAGAATATTTCTGAGGCTTCCAGTTAAGTATGGCGAAATTTTGCTCGGATCAACTCGAATACTCGATGCAGATACCACATGACCCAAGAAGCTAACCTCTTAACCGAACTCACACTTATTGAACTTAGCATATAACCGCTTATCCCGTAAAATCGCAACACTAATCCTGTGTGTTCAAGATGTTCGGTTTCATCTCTTGAATAGACTAAGATGTCATCAATAAACACAACTACAAACCGGTCCAAATACTGTCTGAAGATCCGATTCATCAAATCCATAAATACCGCAGGGGCATTAGTAAGTCCAAACAGCATCACTAAGAACTCATAGTGACCGTATCTCGTTTTGAAAGTAGTTTTGGGTATATCCGAATCTCGAATTCGCAGCTGATAATAACCCGATCTCAAATCTATCTTTGAAAACACTGAGGCTCCCTTTAGTTGATCAAACAAATCATCAATACGCGTAACGGATATTTATTCTTTATTGTCACTTTATTCGGTGACGATAGTCGATGCACAACCTCATGGTTCCGTCCTTCTTTACACAAACAATCTTGGTGCACCCCAAGGGAGAAACTTGGTCGAGCGAAACCTCTATCTCATCAACTCTTGCAACCGAGCTTTCAACTCCTTTAACTTGGTTGGTGCCATACGATACGGAGCTATCGAAATCAGTGTAGTCCCAGGTACAAGCTCAATACCAAACTCTACCTCCGAACAGTGGTAAACCCGTAATTCTTCGGAAAACATCCAGATATTCACAAACCACCGCACAGATTCAGGCTTCTTTTCTAACTCTTTGTCATCAAGTACATACGCAAGGTATGCTTCACACCCCTTTCTTACATATTTCTGAGCCAACATCGATGATATTACAGTTGGCAACCCATTCAAGTCAGTAGACTCAACTCGGATTATCTCGTTATTTACACACCTCAAATCAATGGTTTTTCTTTTACAATTTACAATTGCATCATGTATGGTAAACCAATCCATACCGAGGATAACATCAAATTCATCAAACGGTAAAAGCATCAAATCGGTCGGAAAATAGGAACCTTGGATTACTAGGGGACATTTCTTACACACTTTGTCGACAAGCACATAACGACCCAAGGGATTTGACACCCGAATTACGAACTCAGTAGACTCAACAGGTAAAGTCTTACTGGATGCTAAGGTTTCACATATATAAGAATGAGTAGAACCAGGGTCAATCAAAGCAATCACATTAGTATCAAAGAGAGTAAAAGTACTGGTAATAACATCTGGCGAGGAAGCATCCTCGCGTGCGCGTATAGCATAAGCTCTAGCAGGAGCGCGAGCCTCAGATCTGGTTGTAGCATATCTAGATCCTCTCTGACCGCCACTAGCATTGCCCGTATTTCTAGATGGTCTACCCCGAGCAGTAGTAGTACCTGGTTTCCCACTCTGATTTACATTTTGTTCAGTCAGTCTCGGGCAATCCTTGATAAAATGGTCAACTGATCCGCACTTATAACAGGAGCGGTCATGGAATCTACAACTCCTCGAATGCCATTTACCGCAATACTAGCACTCTATTCTGTCTCGACGATCATTTCCAACACTGGCGACTGAAGTGACTCGTGTACTCGCAGGGGGTCGATCACGATCTCGTCTAGAAAAGCCCAAGTGTCTCTAGATCGGCCTAAATCATCTCTAAATTTCTTCGATGATGTTGAAAGGGCTTTCCAAGATCTCTTACTGAAACTCCTTTGCTCCCATATCGCTTTTCTTTTCTCCTTACTGAGCTCCTCGGCTTTGCAAGCTCGCTCGACAAGTACCACAAATTCTTTGATTTCTAAAATGCCAACATACAGCTTTATATCATCGTTCAGTCCATCTTCGAAATGTTTACACATCACAGCTTCTGAAGAAATGCATTCTCGAGCGTACCGGCTAAGCCTTACAAACTTTCGTTCATAATCAGTAACCGACATGGAACCTTGTTTAAGTTCAAGAAATTCTTTCCGCTTTTGATCAATGAATCTCGATCGATATACTTTTTCAAACTCGCTTTGGAAAAACTCCCAAGTTATTTGCTCCTTGGGCACAACAGAAATCAACGTATTCCACCAATAGTAGGCGTAATCACGTAGCAAGGAGATGGTACACTTTAGGCATTCATCGGTGTGCAAGATAGTTCATCAAGTACCGAATAGTGCTTTGTCCAACCAAAATTCAGCTTGCTCGACATCGTCATTGCTCAGTAGCTTTAAATTCAGAGCCTGTTTTCAATTACATCAGCTGGGGCTTATTTGACCTTATTTGGTCAGTTATCGGTGGTATTGTAGGTGCGGGGGTTGTATTAGTCGGGAATGGAGGTTGTGGAACAGCCGTATTAGTTCGAATATACTGATTGAACCAATCATTCATCACGCTATAAAAAGCTTGTCTAGCTTCATCATTCTGATTACTAGCAATAGGTTGAGAGTCCGCCGTCACTGTCCCTTGTGCGGGAGCAGGCGCTACACTCTCAAGATCATCAGCTACCGCTCGGTTGGGATCGGGATCCATTTCTATAAGTAAACACATTTTTAACTGTCAGAAATCACCACACTATCAAATAAACACATAATGACATGTATAGCTAGACCCAAACGTATTACGGTAGTCCTAGAATCGACTAAACCGTAGCTCTGAAACCAATAAAATTGTAACACCCAGACCGTTGCCGGAGTCGAACACGAGGTGTTAACAGACTTATTTCATTGATTTACACAGTTCATTTTAAAATTTCCAGACAAGCTGGTTAACTGCATCATAGTCACTTTAAAAGTCATATCTCGAGTTCCAAAACTCGAAAACTGATTCCATAAAATTTTCCTGAAACTAGACTCATATATCCATCTACAATTTTTTTTCTAGTATTTTTGGTCGGGCCAATTATTACAGTTTATTAGTTAAAGTCTCCCCTGTTACAGGGTTCGACTACTCTGACCTTCATGCATTACGACTTAGATATTTCCCTGTACAGGGCTTCAATACTTATGTCGTTTGTTTCTAATGAAACTAGACTCAAAAAGGAATCTGTACATATAAAGCATGACTTCTAATTATTTCTGATTAATTTATGGTAAATTTCCAAAGTCAGAACAAGGGATCCAATAACCGTTCTGGCCCTGTTTCACGAATACTTAAACATCTCAAAAAAATACGGCTCATATAGTTGTTTCGCTTCTTCCATATGAAAATAGACTCATCAAGGTTCGATTACATAATTTATTCATTATTTAATTACATTCTTACTATTTTTAGTGAATTTTTAAACTCACATCACTGCTGCTGTCAGCATCTATTTTAAGGTAAATTTCACCTATTTCATAGTTTCCATGATTCAACTAGCCATTAACATACATAGCACCAAATATGATCGTGATTAACCATTCCAATGGCTAGTAATTGCCAAGCATTTCTACACCTCTCAATAACCATATATATACAAAATGATTTTAATACTATGCTCAAAATATTTAAGCCATTTTCGCATGGCTATCTGAATATATACACATTACCAAAGGTACTTGACTAACAACAAGGGGCAGTCCTATACATGCCATTATCAAGGTTCAACCAAAAGAGTACCAAAAGGGCTTTGATAGTGTGGGTGACTTCGACCTTGACACTCCCGAGTCCGATAGCTGACGAGCAAAATCTATAAAACAGAGAATCAAAGCAACGGAATAAGCATTTAATGCTTAGTAAGTTTGAGTAATGAAATCATGCACAACTGAAGTATAGCATTCATATGACTAAACGAATAATTTCATATACACATATTCTCAAAATCACACCTACTTCACATTTCCAACCCTTATATTCATACATAAGGAATCAACTTGGCTAAAGGCCGGAAGCTTGTTAATCGATTGAGCGAATACTATTTTAAAAGGAATCAACTATTCCAATGCATATCTGAAACATACCTCATCGTTTGGATTTTACGAAGCGTATTAATTGAAATTATTACAGCAAGATTGCTCACTTCAAACCCAAGTACCTTCTGGATTTAGCCGGATATAGAAACTTGCACAAATGCCTTCGGTCTTAGCCCGGATATAGTCAATAGCACAAATGCCTTGGGACTTGGCAGGATATAGTCACTAGCACAAATGCCTTGGGACTTAGCCGGATATAGTCACTAGCACAAATGCCTTCGGACTTAGCCGGATATCATTCGAATAATCATGCACATATATCAATAAATCATGACACATCCATATTTCATTTTCATTACTAAAGCTCAAACACAAGACACTTATCAAACCTTACCAATTTCGGCTCAATAGCCACATACAAGGAACATGATTTTGATTGGCTTTATAACATGATCTCTATACACATTCGGCTACCCATCATAGGTATAAACTAATCACCTCAAAATATCATTCAAGTAGAATCATTATATCTCCGTTTATTCGTTATGCTTATATGTCATGACTTAATCAAATTATAAACTAAGTTTCATTACTTGAAGACTTACCTCGGATGTTGTCGAACGACCTCAATGGCTATTCAATTACTTTTTCCTTTCCTTTATCGGATTTAGTTCCCCTTTGCTCTTGAGCTTAATTTAACAAATAAATTGATTTAATCATTTCGAACATTTCAAGGTACTTAGCCCATATATATATTAGGCATTAGAGTCATATATATATGAAATCATGAATCAAATTCAACATATTAGCCAATGTTCTCCTTTAGCCGATTATCTAAGTCAAGATAAAGCCATCAATATGCTTACCTATAGCCGAACGTACAACATCAATCTATGTATTCATTCATGTGGCCGAATATGCATATTCCAATATGATATCATTTCCATTTCATCTAACACTTAACATTTACCACATATCAATTAACCAACCTTTTTTTTATATTTACAAGACTCTTCATCTATTCATGCTCTCATATTCGGTCATCCATGTCTATACTAACCATATAACCAAAAATTCTAAGTTTAAACACAATACAACATTTTAGCACCATGGCCGAACACTTCATGAAGTTGCCAAGACCTACCCTTTTCAAATTCTCACACATACTCACCTCCAATCCTTTTTATTAAGCACTCAAACTCAATCATTTTCATACCTCATCATTTCAATCACTCACACGGCCTGTGTTCAACTCATTAGACAAATCTATGTTTGGCCATTGTACCCATGAGCATTAAAATTTATAATTTGACTAAATTAAACCCTTTTCTTCAACAATTCTTCCTAAAACATAAAGGCTATAACCCAATCTTATCCTTTAATAACTAAAACCGAATGCTCAAACCATCACCAAGATTTCAAAATTTTGACATGGGTTATGTAAGAAATTAGCTAATCAACTAGAAACAAGCTTAAAATTTAAAAAAAATCTAACACAACTTACTAACCTCCCTTAAGCTTAAAGTGACTGAAACCTTCTCTTCTTTCTTTCTTCAATTCAGCCAAGAAGAATCAAAAAGGATGAAGCTTTTTTTTTTCTTCTAGTTACGGCAAAATGGGGGAGCAAGGATGAAACAACTTTGGTTTCTCCTCCCACTCCCCTCATATTTTATTGTTCTTAACACAACATGTTATCACAAAATATTTATAATATGTTTTACCCCATAGCATGGCCGGCCACTATCTAAAACTTGGGTAATTTGACTTGCAAACCCATCATTTATACAACATGCATTAATAGGTCCTTATAGATTAACCTATCACATTTCAAAAGTGTCACACATAAGTCCTATTAATTAAATTCACATGCAATCGACTAAATCGAAGCTTAAAACTTTCACACATTCATATTCACATATTTTAGACAATAAATATCATATTCAAATACTTCGGTGACTCGGTTTAGCGGTCTCGAAACAACTTTCCGACTAGGGTCAATTTAGGGCTGTCACATTGTGTGAAAATTTTGTTAAGAAATTTTATTGATTGAGTGTCCAATTTGACTAGAAGGACTAAGTTGCAATAGGTGAAAAACATGAGTTCTCTATGTTAAAAGTCTCTAATTTCTATGAATCCTTAAATTAGAGGTCCTTAAATGGTTATTAGACAATTATACTTTATGGTGGACAAAAATGGACATGGTTAAGTGAACTTTTAAAGTTTTTCATTAAGGGAATTTTAGTCATTTGGTAAATAAAGACAAAATTTAAAAAATAAAAGATGTCATCTTCTTCTAGTTAGTCCCCCATGGCCAAATTTAATAAGGAGAAGACATAGCTAGGGTTTTGGCCACTTTCGAGCTCGATTATAAGTCCGTTCTTGTCCCGTTTTTAATGATTTTTATATTTTTGAGATCGTTGTAACTTGATTTAGCTATTTCAAGGACTAATTTGAAAGAAAGGTGAAGTTTAAAATTTTACCCATGTTGAACATGTATGTATTTTGATGTTTGATGGTAGAAATACATGTTTGTTGTTTGTTAAACGACTTTTGTAAAGAGATTTTCTATAAAAACGACAGATAGGGACTTATTTGTAAAAGTCTATAAAATGAGTAGAAAAATGTAAATAAATGAAAAATGTGGGCTTTCATGAGCATGAAAAAGGTTTGGCTAGGCTTGGGTTGTGAGGAAATTGAAAAAGAAATTCATTTTACGAGCCTAGGGACTAAATTGTAAAAATGTTAAACGGTTAGGGGCAAAAATGTAATTTTTGCATAGTGTGTTTTTGGGCTGAATTGAATAATGTGATGATTAAATAAGTTAAATTTGATATTATAGATTAAGAAAAATGAAGTTCGAGTTTAGACCGGGGAAAGAACAAGGTTGTGGACTAAATCAAACTAATAGCCGTTTTTGTAACCGAGATAAGTTCGTATGTTAAATAAGCTTTAATATAATTGTATTTAAATGCTTTAATATTACATGAACTGTAAGATTGATGGTATGGACGAGTGTAACTTTACGGATGAGTTCAACAACGGTTCGATAAGCTAGAAATCTCGTTTGAACCTTAGGAATAGATTAGGATACAAGTGACATGTCACTAAGGTTACCATGTGTTATGTGATTATGTGATTCGGGTGCTGGTATCGTATGTCCTACCAGTGCTGAGTATACCGGCATATGTTGCGGTTACTTGACAGCTTATATGAGCGGCACCGAGTAGCTACGTCTTGACTGACAGGTTGTGTGAGCCATTGATTAGCTTGAGAGCGAGCAATTATGCGATATGAGATTGAGGTAGCATTGGCTATATATGGGGCACTTAGTGTGCAAGATTCCCTAGTATCTGACATCATTATTCCTAGTGGTTCACGGGTATGTCAAAGATGAGAATAAGTGTAAATTTGTTATGAGATAGTACAAGTATGTACTCGAAGCTTATGATTATTAATTTGTGAAATGACGATTTCAAGGTAAGTTGTGAGGGAAGTAAATTATGATCATGAGATTATGGTAAATTATGTTATCGTATGTTATATTACTTGCATGATTAATGTACGGTAAGGTTACTTTTTCTTCATACAAGCCTACTAAGCTATATAGCTTAATCCATTTTATTTTCAATGTTTTATAGGGTCACCAAGCTAGCTCGGGATTGGAGATCGTTGAAAGTCACATCACATTATCAAACTATCTTTTGAGTACCGATGATTTTAAAACATTTTGAGAGTATGGCATGTATAGGGACTTGGTCATTTTGTTATATGTGTCATTTGATTTGGCCAAATGTATTGGCTTATATTTGTTTAAGGTGATTTGGTATTTAACCATGTAATTGGCTTATTTTGGCTAAAATGATTGTAAGCCCATTTATATAAGTATATGTGTTAATGAAATTTAATATTTTTTAAAAAGTAGTCTGCTAATTTAACACATCTCTGTCTGCTTTCTCCGGCAGTTTTTAGGGTTTTTTGTTTCTATTGGTCTTGGTGTGACGGCAATGGTTTTCTTCAACTTTCTTTCTTGCTTTAGCAAAATGTTTCAAATAATCACGTTACGCAATATTATGGAGGCAGATTTTGCGGGGTTAACACTTGATGAGGAGGAAGATGCAGTTCTTCAAATACAAGTTGGAGTGAATACGGATAGAGAATAGGGAGGTTTTCAATTGGTGGGGTGTTTCTTAACAGCAATATTATTCACTTCCCAGCAATGAGGAGTACAATGGCAAATTTCTGGCATCTTGTACGGGGGGGTTTAAATTAGAGATCTAAGGGAGAAAAGTTATTTTTTCAATTTTTTCATATTATGGATCTAGAAAGGGTTATAAAGGGTTCACTATAGACTTTTAATAATCACTTATTGGTTCTACATAAGTTGCAATGGGGGGGAGGACCCTTTGAAAATCTCATTCATTTATTCCCCTTTTTGGGTTCAACTACATGACATTCCTGTTGGTTTTTTCTCGAAAAATCTGGCAATCCAAATTGGTAATTTTATAGGAAATTTCATGGAGTATGATGGTTCAAATCTTGGAAAATAAAATAGGAATTTTATGAGAATATGAGTTCAAATTGACATACGACAACCTTGAAAAGGAAAAAACAGATAATGTGTTATGGAAACTGTTCATACGTTCGATTTAAATATGAAAGATTATCACTTTTTTGCTTTTATTTTGGTCGTTTGGGCCATTGTGATTCTTTTTTTAAAGCAAGGATTGAATTAGGAGTGGAAGTTGCCGAGATGGGATGGGACTTATCACTTAGGGCACATCTCAATGAGCTCTAACGATGACTAACGTATCGTTATGTGAAGAAGAAGAGGGGGAGTAGGGAGGAAACAGTGGGGGAAGACAAATTTTGGGGAATAATCTGTGGGGTCTAGCAAAAAATTTGGGTAACAGGAATAATCTGGATCTTGTATTGGGAATCAATTTGGAAGGGAGGGTATCTAATCCATGGAAAGAAAGTGGAAATTTAAGTGGGAATCAGGTGCATACCTTAATGGAACATGATCTTGAAGATGGGGTGCTTATTGGTGAGGAGGGTAAAAAGAGAAATAGAAGAGAGATTGAAGATGTCTTAGCCAAAGGAGAGACTAACACTTTGGCCGTAAGCAACAGGAAGGTAGTGGAGGTTAGTCATCAATCATCAGCGGCTGCCAAGAGGCGAGCTGACCAGGTGCAATGAAAATCCTAAGCTGGAATGTCCGTGGATTGGAAAGTCCACGGATAATTCGAAGACTTTGGCATGTGTTAAAGTTATATAATCCCCAAGTGGTCTTCTTTATAGAGACAAATATTTATAACAGTCAGATGGAATGAGTTCGAAAAAGTTTTGGGTTTTTAAATGGCATCGATGTTGACTCAAATAGATCTAGAGGTGGGCTATGTCTGGTTTGGCATGGAGATAAAAATATCCAGCTTCAAATTTTTTCAAAACGACATATTGACGTGATCATTGAAGAAGTGGAGGAAGGACACAATTGGAGGTTTATTGGTTTTTATAGGTCCCCTTACTCACAAGATAGAGCTGATGCATCGAATCTCTTACATCATCTAGGTATTGTTAGAGAGCTCCCATGGATGGTTTGTAGGGAATTTAATGAAATTTTATACGGTTTTAAGAAAAAAGGTGGCTTACCTCGGGAGGAAGTACAAATGGAAGTTTTTCGCAAGGTTTTGGAGGAGTGTAATTTGTCAGATATGAGGTTTACTAGAAGCTGCTTTACTTGGGAAATGGGGAATTTACCCGAAACTAATATTCAAGAACGATTAGACAAGGGTGTGGTGACTGAAGAATGGTTTCATTTATTTCCTGAATTTCAGCTTCAACATCTTTCACATACATTTTTCAGATCATTGCCCATTACTAGTGAACACAAAGAAGGAGGACAGGGAGAGAATTCATAAAAGTTTGAAATTTGAAGCATGGTGGGTATTGGAGGACTCGTTCTTTATTGAGGTCAAAATTATTTGGGAACATTCTGAGGGAGATTTATTAAATAAGCTTGAAAGTATGAAAATGGGTTGAAGCAATGGGCCGGTCAAATCCAATATAACAAAGAAGAAAGGAGAAAGATGTTAACTTCTAAATTGGTAACGTTACTAGAAGCTGAGAGAAACGATGAAAATTTAGCAGATCTTCTTGATAGAAAAATCCAACTCAATTTTGAGATTGATAAGGATGAATGTTATTGGGAACAGAGGGCACGGGTTAACTGGTTGAAATTTGGGGATAAAAATACTACTTTTTTCTACAAACAAGCAACACAGAAACAACAGAGAAATCTAATTCGTAAGATGTAGCATGATGATAGGAGGTAGACAGATGAAATAAAGGAAATGGAGATGATAGCCAGATCATACTTTCAGCAACTATTTTTACCTAGAAGAATAGGAAATTATGAGCATATTTTATCAGGAGTTACTCTGTGTATTTTGGACGAGGATAATTTAAAGCTAAATATGAGATACACAAAGGAGGAGACTCAGAAGGCTTTGGCAGAATTGGGTCCTACAAAAGCACAAGAGACGATGGATTTTCGGTGTTATTTTATCAGAAGTGTTAGGCAATTATTGGGGAAGATGTCACTACTTTTTGCCTCGCTCATCTGAATGGAGGTATAGAAATAGGCTCAGTCAATAAAACTAATATTTTGTTAATTCCAAAAATTTCAAATCCAGTGAATATAACGCACTTTAGGCCTATCAGTTTGACAAATCGCATTCGAAATATGTTGGACAAATGCATTGATCTTGCACAAAGTGCTTTTGTCTCTGAGAGACTGATTCTGGATAACATTTTACTTGCTTATGAATTACATCACACTTTGAGACTTAAGAGGGTAGGGAAAAAAGGATTTATGGAAGTAAAGCTGGATATAAGTAAGGCATATGATAGGGTTGAATGGAATTTTGTGGAGGCAATACTGAAGAAAATGGGATTTGATTCTGAATGGGTGGCCTTACTAATGAAGTGTGTAACTATAGTTTCTTATTCGATGGTTTTAAATGGGTACAGTGGAGAAACCTTTTTTCCTTCTAGAGGATTAAGACAGGGGGACCCATTGAGGTCATTCTTATTTTTATTCTGTGGATAAGGTCTTTCTAGTCTTATGAAGTTAGGAATGCAAGAGAAAAATGTGAGAGGTGTCAAAACAAGTAGAAGTGGGCTGCAGGTTTCACATTTACTTTTTACAGATGACTGTATGTTGTTTGGGGAAGCTACTGAGAGAAGCACAAGTTCTTTGAAACAGATTCTGCATGAATATGAAGGCTGCTCGGGCCAAAAAGTTAATTATTCAAAATCTACAATTTTTTTAATAATAATACACTGGAGGGAGAAAGAAGAACAATTACTAGAGTTCTTGGGGTAAGAAGCTCAAATGATCCGGAAAGATACCTAGGGTTACCTAATCTGGTGGGTAGAAGAAAGAAGAAAGGGTTTCAAATTTTAAAGGATAGACTAAAGCAACGAATTAATAATTGGAGTATCAAATATCTATCACAAGAAGGTAAGGAGGTTTTTATCAAAGCCATTTTACAGTCTATACCAACTTATTCAATGATGTGTTTTTTTCTTTCTAAATCATTATGCATGGAATTGGAGGGTATAATAGAAAAATTTTAGTGGCAGAAGAATAGAGGGAAAAAGGGGATTCATTAGTGTGCTTGGAAGGATATTTGCTTGCTGAAAGAATGGGGTGGTCTGGGTTTCCGAAGTTTGGATAAATTTAATATAACATTATTAGCTAAACAGGGATAACATCTTATTAATTATCTGAATTCTTTGTTAGCCCGTGTTTTAAAAGCTAAGTATTATTCAAATATGAATTTCTTAAATGCTCCTTTAAGTAACTTACCTTCACTTACCTGGAGGAGTATTTGGTCAGCAAAATCACTTCTGGAGGGTTGGTAAGGGAGACCATATTTCAGTATGGAATGATCACTGGGTGTCGGGAAAGACTGAAGATAGAATACAGAACAACAGCAGGAATAAAAATATCAGATTAGTGTCTGATTTAATCGAAGAAAAAAATAGAACTTGGAAGAGTGACTTGATTGTCCGCACCTTTCATACGGATATTGCTAGGAAAATACTGCAAATTCCGTTAACAAAGTCAGGCCATGAAGACATTCAGGTGTGGAGAGGGGAATCATCTTGAAACTTCTCAGTAAGAAGTGCCTATAAACTATTACAGGATGCTACAATGAATCCTAGTAATTATATACAGGCCGATACTAAATTTTTTTACAGGAAACTGTGGAACTTATACATGCCTTCGAAAATCAAAATTACAGTGTAGAAAATTTCATGGAATTACATTCCCACCTTTTCTAATCTGAAGCTGAGAAGAGTGATGGTTGAGAATTGATGTATGAGATTTCATCAAGGAGAAGAAGATAGCAACCACATCTTCCGATTGTACCCTACAACGAAAGAAATATGGAGTCAGTTAAATTTCTCCTGGGTTCTCAACAATAGCAATCCAGATCTTTGAATTGGTTTACCTAGGTTTTCAATCAAGGCACGAACGAGCAATGTAGAATCTTTTGTTGCGGACTTTAGCGAATCTGGACAAACAGGAACAAGTTAATATATAAAGGCAAATCAAGCACCAGTTAGGGTATCTCCAAACAAATTAATAGTTACATTTCAGAATTGGACGGTATAAAGGATAAGGTACTTATCTTGGAAGTAAATGCGAGACCTAAACAAAACATAAGAAGGGCGAATGTGGCTATCTATTTCAATGCGGCATTTGACCCACAAAACTTCATATCTGCATCAGGCTTAGTGGTTAAAGATGAGGGGGCAGAACCGTAGTAGCAAAATCGATTCTGCATGTCAACGTTGCATCTCCGTTCGCGACGGAAGCATATGCTAGATTTCAAGCAACAAAATTAAGGGTTCATATGGGTTTTCGTATTCTGGACATAATAGGTGACTCGAAAACGGTAATAACAAAATGTCAAAATGCAAATCACGACAGATCAAAAATAGGAGCAATTATCAGTGACATTCAAAGCTTAAAGATACACTTCCAAGAAATTAGATTCTACTTCATTCCAAGGTCAAAAAATACAGAAGCCCATTGATTAGTCAAGATTGATGAGGACCAATAGCTGGAGGGAAGGATTTCAAGATTGCATAGAGGAGAAATGGAGCGAAATCACCTGGGATTTTCAGAGTAAAAGAAAAGATGAAACATCTAAGACTATTGGCATGAAAGGGGAAAAAATGAGTTTGTGACTTTTGAAATGAAAGAATGGTGCCGTTTTTAAAGAATGCAGATAAGAAAAATATTTTTCAGTAGATCTGCTATAGCTTTATAGCTATCTTGGGCAGATGAAATGACAGGATCATTAATGAGGGTCAGCTATACCTATTCGACTGGAGTGAAGATAGAGATTTAATTTCTGCTTGCTTTTGCTTTTGAATTTATGGGCTAAGCTGATGGCGGCCTAATTTCATTATTTGTTCTCCTTGGACCAATTAGTTGGGTTTCACACAATGGACTATTATTTGTTTCAGATTTTAAGTATTTAATCCAGTTTAAAATTTTCAAAAAAAGTATATGTGTTAATGCCTTCTTGTTTTTGTGTTTTGTAATGGGTTACTATGTCTTTATTATGGTTAAATGACTTGTTGTGAAATGGATGAGATGGGTCCTTTGGTGTGCTAGGAAATCTAACTAGAATTATGCATAATGAAAGTATTCATGTTGATACTTGTGAATGTGAGTTTGGTATGAATTGATTTGGTAAATTATGCTATAGTAAATATGTTAAGTGTTGGTAATAAATGATATGATTTAGCCTTGATTACGGATGTTTTGGTTGCTTAAACATCCAATGTATTATGCCATTGAACTTGTGTGTGTGTGTAGGTGTAAATGAGGATGACAAATGGATTGGTAGATAGCCTTTATTTTGTCCACACGGGTAGACACATGGACGTGTGTCTAGGGATTGTGTGACACACGATTTGCCCCATGGCATGTGTTCTAGCCGTGTGTCCACTGGACCTTAATTTTGAGAAACAAAATGCTCAGAATTGAGCACACGGGTAGAGACACGGGCGTGTCTCTCAGCCGTGAGCCTCAGGCACGGGCGCGTGTCCCGACCGTGTGAAGTCTGCACCTATTTTATGAAAATTAAATTATCCACATGTTGTAGCACACATGCGTGTGACTTCAATTTGTTCATGACTTGCAAGTTAGAGAGTTACAAGGGTTAGGACATCGGCGTGTGTGACCACACAGCCTGCCCACACGGGCGTGTGACCCCTGTTCATAGCGAAAATTTCCCAAGCTATTGGTTTAGTCCCAAACCACTTTTGAAGCATATTTTGGGCCTCGTAGGCTCGTATTAGGGACTTTATGATTGAATGTGAATGGTTTTAATTTGGATGAAAATTTATGACCTGGAATTGTATGTTTGCTCGCTTTATAAGTCCGGTAATGCCTCGTATCCTATTCCAGCGTTGAATACAAGTAAGGGGTGTTACAATTTAGGTCCGAGATGTAGTGTCGCATATCATACGGGGTTCCTACATAGAAATTAACCAAAAGAAAACTAAATAAAAAAAATTAAGTCCAAAGAAAATCATCCCAAAATAAAAATTACAAGTCCTAAAATATATAAATAAGAAAATTAAATTTGTTTTTTTAGTCGGATTCGGGTTTTGACTCGTCCGTGTTATCGTCACTAGCATTTTCTTCTTTTTCTTATTCCTTTGGGTCATCTTCCTCATCAGTATTATGATCTTGAGATTGGTTAACTTCTAGGGTTGGAAATTTTGGTATCCTTAACTTATGACATACACATAATCCTCAAACAATGGTTCTACCTCATGCATCCTTTGGTTTATCCATTCCACATCCTGAGTAAGATTGTTGTCTTTATTGTGTCGACGATTTAGTGTTCTTTGTTTCTTTAGAGGCAGTATGTATTATTTTTGTGTTTCTTGTGTCCTCTTTTCATCGTTGACTTACTTTTGGTGGGCTACAACGAATTGCTTGTAGATGGAATTTTCGATTGAATTCGTAGATGGACCCAACCACCGCTTTGACTGTCCCATGGGAGTGTTTTCCATTTTGCACAAGGTTGTGATAAGATGTGGAAAAAGGAGTCCCACTTTTTCCTCACGAATGCAACGAATCATGCTTCTGTATATCCGAGTTCCGACACAGACCTTTTCTTTCTGCATAACGATGTGAAGCATCGTAGGTAGAAAAGTAGTGATGTTAGAAGTGTTTGTAGTGGGATATATGCAAGAGCAAAAAATTGTACCCATATTTTAGCTAGAGGAATCATGCTTGATGGGTGGAAGAATATTGGTAAGTTGGTAGCTAAATCTGTAACAGCTTGTTTTTTAGTGGTGTCTGAAACAGTGATTTTGGGGCCACCAAATCTGACGAGTAAGTTTGTAAATATTATTATTTAATATTTACGAGTCAAATATGGTTTAAAAAGGTTTTTGATTTGATAATTTATGTTATATAAACAATTATTAAGTTCAAGTGGTATGACCCTAAGGTCAAGTTGTTTTAGAAAATGAGGTACCGGGACCTTGTTTCTATAAACTGAGCCATAAATATTTTTATAAATATTTATGGAGTGTCATTAAGGTGGTATTAAAGTTTTATCGAAAAAATTTAACGTTTCGATTATTAATTAATTAAAAAGGACTAAATCATAAATGTTGAAAAAGTCAATGGCTTTTAGTTTAAATGTGTTAATTGAGTGAAGAATTATAATTATGTGGCCTTATTGTATAAATTAGCCATCCTAAAGATAATGGGACGGTTGGATGCTTTAATTTATTTTAATTATAAAGTTTTATATGTTATTTTATTAATAAAATAAATAAAAGGTTAATAAAATAAAGAAAACATGATAGTTTTCTTCCCCAATATGTTTTGTTCTTTACCAAACCACCATAGGAAAAGCTTCAAGCTTTGGTCCTTCTTTGGATGATGCTCGGTAAGCCATTTCTCATCCATTTTTGATAATTTTCTATGTTTATGAGATCATTGCAACTAGGTCCAGCTAGCTCATACCTTCGATTTTGAAACTATTAAAGACTTTGAATGTTTCCATTGATGAATCTTGTGATTTTTTATGCTAGATGATGAATTTGGAATGTTGATTGATAATTAAAAGTATTTTGTTAAGTGATTTTTGGTGAATTTATCGATTAGGGACTAATTTGTTAAAATAATAAAAGTTTAAGTATTTGATGTGAAATTGGTGAAAATATGGGCTGATATGGATGCCATGAACATTCGGTTGTTATAAATTGGCGTTAAAAATGGTTACATTGCATGTTTTGGGCTTAGGGACTAAATTGAATAAAAGTAAAATTTTAGGGGCAATTTTGTAAAGTTTCAAAATGACTAAATTGCGTAAAATACATTATTTTACTATCTAAATTAATAGATTGAATAAAATTATTAATTTAGATCAAGATCGGGTGGAAAATCGAGGAGAATGGAAAATTACCAAAATGCTTTTGTATTTTGACATTTCTGCAATTTAGCCAAGCAAGTTTGTTCGGTTTACAATTTAATATCAATATGAATTATTGGGTAGATTATCATTGAACAACTTATATATTTATTTTTAATTATGGATAATGAATAGTAAATTGAGATATATTATTGATTTTGATACTCAGTTTGTATTGAACACGAGATTAGAGTACATTTGTGCTTTGGTATACTACGAGGGTTTGGAGTGGAGATGGTATTGGAGGGAGATGTCAGTATATTACCCAAGTAAACCAAAGTTTAGCATTGTGTTATACTTTCTGTTTGGCATGATTCGAGTGGACTATCTCTTTTGAGCTTCTGTTAGCATGTTCGAGAGGACCAACTCTTATGAGCTTTTGTTGACGATGTACTCTTATATGTAAGTTATTCTTCGAATGGAAAATCTCGGTAATCTATTTAATGAATTTGAAAGATTTGTTATTTATTGAATATTGATCTGAACATAAATGAGTTCAATAGTTGCGATTGTGGATGATGTTTACGTTTATGCTAAGCTTATGGTTACATTGTATCATGTCTAATATTAATAATATACAATGAAATGGTAAATGACAAAAATGGGAATATGCTTATGTTCATGAAAAGTTGGTATGATTCAAAAGGTGTATTTTCTTATAAAATGGTTTATCATGTGATTGACTCTAAATAAGTTATATACATAATTGCACTAACTTATGTATTGATGATGGTGATTAGGCTTATGTCAAGCTTGAGATTATGATTGATGTTTTGCTTATGTCTGGTATTATACAAAGGAAACAGGTAAGAAAAGGTAATGAAATGGTAAGTTCATTATTGAAATGTTATATGACGAAAAAGGGATTGATGAATTGAATGATGTACTTATATATGAGAAATTACGTATGTTAAGGATGAACTTACCTATGACGTGAATAAATATACTAATCAGTGAGTTGATGTTGTTATTTAAGTTTATGCTTAGTAAATGGAATGGAAAGTAAGTAAATGAAGTAATTCATAGTTCTATGAAAAGGTTAATGATGGTGTATAATGTTCATAAAATCATATTAAGTTAGGAATGAAAAATATATATGATGTTGATAGACTTACTCATTTATGAGTTGATGGTTATGTAGTTGACAAATCTTGAGGCATTGGTATAGGTTTATATTTAACCTATAAAGTTCATTATTGAAATGGAATGTTATGTTTAAAGTTTATACGAGCTTATTAAGAATTCATTGCTTACATATTTGTTTTTCCCTTATTTTACAAATTATCGAAAGCTCGATCTGGTTGGAAGCTTGTTGGAGATCTATCACACTATCCACCGATTATATTGGTAGATTCTGATATCTTGGTTAAGGTTATAATGACATGTATAGGTGGACTTATGGTTTATAATAGTTGATGAGTTTGGCATGTATCTGTCATTTTGATTGATGAAAACTCGGTACTTTTGATGCCTTATTGATGTATGTTATTTTGACAACATGTTAATGCATGTTAAATAGCTAAATGTATTGATGTGTGTTATTTTGACAATGTGTTAATGCATGTTAAATGGCTAAAATGGTTAGGTGATGAATTGACCACAACATGGTCAAGTTATGGTATGCTTTGGAAAGGTTTTGAATAGATGTGCATGATTGATATATGGTATGTTTATATGTTAGTTGTTGGTACCATTTGGTAATGCCTAGATTTGTGTCATTTAAATGGTTTTGATGCATGTGAGAAGTGGTCTAAATGGTAAAGTTATTTTGATATGGCACAAATATAATATGGTAAGGTTGGTATGTGTCAATTGTGATATGTTTTTGTATGGAAACAAGTTAGTTGATAAATGGATAAATATGCACAGGTTTAGGTATGTTTGTTATATTGTGTTTGAGGTGACTTTTGGCATATTGGTTGTATGGATAAAAGACCTTTTGAATTGGTCTTATCATGCATGTTTTAAGTATGTTTTAAGGTTTGATTTAATGTGCAAATGGCTTGTAGGTGTGGCTAGATTTTGGGTGAAAGAAATGGCTTATAAATGGCCTATTTCGAATGTCCACACGGCCTGAGACACGGGCGTGTGTCTCAGCCGTACGAGTCACATGGCCTTACCACACAGTCGTGTGACGCCTGCAGTGTGAATTTATCCATCTTTTTCAATGAAGTTTTAGATGTTTCCTATTTAGTCCTGAATCATTTCTAAAGTGTTTCTAAGACCTCGAGGCTTGAAAAAGGGATGTTATCATGTGTTTGAATGGAATATGATGTGTTTTATAAATGATTGTAATCAAATGTATGGTAATGCTCCATAACCCTATTCCAGCGACAGACACGGGTTAAGGGTGTTACAAAATCTTTTTGGCATACCCCCTTACCTTCAGTTAAAAAGACTAGTACTTCCTATAAGCTAATGTTATGACACAAATTCAAGTCGATTGTAACACCCCTAACCTGTATCCGACACAGGAATAGGGTTCGAGGCGTTGCCAGACTTAAACATGAACATTCATATAAAACTAAGTCATAAAATTTTGTCCCAATTTAAAACTTTTCAATCACATGCAAATTGTCCCTTATAAGGGTCTATAAGACCCAAAACATACATCGGAAGCAGTTCGGGACTAAACCGAGAACCTACGGAAGCTTTAAAACACTTAGAAAATTTTTTAGTTTTAGAGAGTCACATGCCCGTGTGAGTAGGCCATGTGGTCACACACGTCCGTGTAACTCTCTGACTATGGCATCATCCACAAAATAAGGTCACACGACCAAGTCACACGCCCGTGTGCTTAGACCGTGTGGTGAATTAAAAATAAATGATTTTTTTCATAAGATGGTGCAGACTTCATACGGCTAGAGTACACGCCCATATGCGTAGGCCGTGTCTTTCACACGGCAAAGACACATGCCCGTGTCTTACCTCGTGTGTTTACTACTGGGCATACTAACTTGGAACACTAAGGTATAGGGGACACATGGCTGAGCAACATGCCTATGGGGCTGATCGTGTGTCACACACGACCTAGACACATGCTCATGTGTCTACTCGTGTGGACATTTTAAAGGCTAATTTCCAAGCCAATTGCCAACCTCAAACACCCATTTACTCAAACATGTTTCATAGCATGCAATATAACCTATTTAAACACTCAAATATTCAGTATCCTGGCACTATCATGTCTTCTTAGTGTCATCTTATTTACACATTTTATTAGCCATACCTTTTAAAAATATTCCACACCAATTTCACGCATAAACAATATTTGTCATTTTAATTCCAAGTTACAAACTCTTTACTATGATCGTCTCAAGTCATTATGTCATCCCTTAATTTCAAGCATCTAATTCACATCTCACCATATACCCATCAAACAATCACATAACACATCGTCAAGGCATTAACACATGCATGCATGAACAATTAGGTTTCACAACCCAATAATCAAATATAAGCCATATCGCATGGCTATTACAAAATGAATCATCAATATTATAGGCCTTTACAATTCGGCCAAAATAGCATGACACATATCACAAAATAACCAAGTCCCCTATACATGCCATATTCAAAATATCAAATTCACTATACCCAAATGTTCTTTTGATAGTGTGATCGAATACTCTGATGGCTTCTGATCCCCGAGCTAGCTTGGCGGAACTACAAAGGATGGAAAGGAAAAGGGGTAAGCATTAAAGCTTAGTAAGTTCATATGCAAATAATATGCAATGAGAACAAGTAGATATCATACAACATAATGATACAAGCAGATATCATACAACATAATGATAGCATAAATATAAAGATTTTTTATCATTCAAACCTTTTTGGACTTATTCATTATGTATATATTTCCTTATCACGAATCATCATTTACCAAATTACTCATAAGCGTAGCGAACATACTTGTACCATTTTGTAGTATAGCATACAACCATACCTTCTTTAATATGCCTTCCTTGGGACTTTCATTACATCATCCATTGCATTACCTGTTGAACACTCGGAATAATATTAGATATGCGGAAAACCTTGTGTAACACCCTAATTTTTGGCCTAGTCGGAACAGTGGTTTTGGGACCACAAATCTGACGATGAAAATTTTATTTTTTATTATATTTTTATGGTCTACGATTTCACTGAATAATTTCGTGAAAATTTAGTAAAAAATTTTGACATTCGGGCACTTAATTTAGTTAAAAGGACTAAATCGTAAAAAGTGCAAAAGTTGAGTTCTACATACTAGAGGTGTCCAATTGTTATTAAATTTTAAATTGAGGGTTCTTAAATGGTAATTAGACCATTGGTTAATTGCTGGACAAAAATAGACATGAAATGGGTGTAATAAAATATTTTTAAGTTAGGGGTATTTTGGTAAACTTATAATTAAAAGAATTAAAAAGGGAAATAAGCCAAATTAGCTATCATCTTCTTCATTCAACCGTTTCTACCAGCAGCAGCCATGGTTAAAGTTTGTTCAAGCTCCCAAGCTCGATTGTAAGTGCTCCTTAGCCCCGTTTTTAAAGTTCTTTACATTTTTGAAATCCCGATTACTTGGTTAAGCTTATTCTAGCAATAATTTAACCAAGGGTTTATATTTGGAAAAATACCCATAGGTGAAATGTGTTTATTTTGATGTTTTATGGTAGAATATGAAGCTTGAAATTGTGTTAAACAACTTTTACTAAGCGATTTTACGTGAAAACGAGTAAAACAACATAATCGGTAAAAATACCTAATGTTCATAAGTACATGTTAGAGTGTGAATTTGATGTTGCAATAGAAGGGGAAAATGATCAGCATGTCATAAAACACAAGAAAATAGGATGAAGTTCAATTTACGAGCCTATGGGAAAAAATGTAATTTTGACAAAGTTTAGGGGCAAAATTGTAATTTTTCCAAAATATGATTTTGGGTCAATTTGAATAATGTGAGTCATAATTAGGATAACGTGAGTCCTAATTAGACTATATTTGTAATGTTAGTGCAAGAAAAATTGAAATTTGGGCTAAAATCGACAAAATACCAAGTTGTGGACAAAATGATAAAAATGGCCATTTTCGTATACGAGGTAAGTTCGTGTGTTAATAATAATGCAATACTATACTTGAATTGTAATTTTCTATTGTTATGACATAAATTGTATGATTTAATATGTTTAAGAGAAGTTGATGGATGGTGTGTATAATATGGAAAATGTGATGCTTGTTGTGTCATGTGAAATTGAATGGCAAATTATTGTTACATGAATTGAATGTTAAATTACTATTACATGGGTTGTATGAATTGCTACACGGTTGTACCTGATGAGATTTCGACAAGTTTGTACGTAAATAATTTATCGATTCTTTTTATTTTATTATATTTTGTTATCATATGAAATGTGGCTACCTATAGAATGATTATTTGTTGTAAATTGCAAATTGAAAAAGGACTATGAATAAATTTGTAACATGTTGGAAAGTGAGGAATTTCTCGGTCGAGCCTTTAGAATAGAAACGATACGAATGATCTATTATGAGGTCATGTGTGTAGTACCAAGTGCAGGCTACTACGTGTACCGGATAATTGGTCGCATGTGCAGTACTAAGTGCAAGCTACTATGCGTACCAGATAGCCTTGTCTACAAGTGTGATGTGACAGCCCAAAATTGACCCTAGTCGGAATGTGGTTTCGGGACCGCAAAACCGAGGCATAAAAATAATTTAATGCTCATTTTGATGCTTATGATATGTGTTAATTCGTGTGTGACATTTTTGATGTTTGATTTAGAGTTATAAATGTGAATTTCACTAGAAAGGACCTAGTAGAAAACTTTGAAAGTATGATGGGGAAATGTGTGATGACTAATTAAAGCATGCATGCAAAACAATGGCCTTGCATGTCAAATATCCCTATTTTTATAGGAGGTGGCGGCCATGACAAGGAGTATGGGCTAAACATGTCATGAAACATGTTTTGTTGGTGCATTAGGGAGAAACAATAAACAAATAAGTATGGGTAATAAAGAAAGAAAAAAATGTGTGTGAGTGAACCCCCATTGCCGTGCATTGAAGAAAAGAAAAGAAAAAATTTTGCTCATCCATTTCATTCTCTCTTGACCGAAAATACCAAAGAGGAAGGAAGGAATTTTTGCTTCATGTTTGGTTTGGAAGGGATTAGGAAGAGATTTGGCTATACTTGCATCAAGATTAAGGTATGTTTGAGGTTGTGCCATGAGATTCATGCATGTTTTAGTTGCTAGCTTGATGTTCTTATTAGCCCATGGTTCAAATCTTTGTTATATCATGGGGATGGTATTTGGCCAAGGTGGATTTTGTGTTAATGCCATTGCATGTTAAATATGAAGCTTGCTAATGGTATATGTGATGGTGGATTGATGGCTCTTGGACTTTCTTTTTAGTATTTTTGAGTAAGACATTAAGTTCTTTGCTTAATCATGACCAAAATTATGGTGTTGTGATGTATTCCGTCATGGTATATCCATAAGTATGATTCATGCATGTTGCATGGTAGGTAAGATTTGAGCTTTGGATATGTGTTTATATTTGGATATAAACAACTTGAGATTTGGTCCTTGCACCTACATGAATATATGTTTGCACATGATGTATTGGTATGACATATATACTATTTTAAGGTGTATATTTGCTTGTGATGTTGTTTCGGTTATGAAGTAAATGAGAGATGTGTATTGAGCTACAATATGTAATGCGTTAGTTAGTAAAATGTATGCTGTTTTTTTGTGTAGTATTAAGTGTAAAATTGGCCTCAACATAGACATGCATATTCGGCCAAATGAAGTAGATTGGTGTGCATGTATTCGGTTAGAGGCAACCATATTGAAGCCTTATCTTGGCTTAGATTATTGACTAAATGGGTAATAAGTGAGGATGGTTGCCGAATATACAAACATACATATGCATGTGTAATTGAATTATGAATGTTTAGCAAGATTGTTAAACTAGTTGATTTATTGATTAAGCTCAAGGAGTTAAAGAAGGAGAATCAAGCAAGGGAAAGACGAAGGTCATCGAGTAGCCGACTTGGACTATTTTACCCAACACAAGGTAAGTCACTAAGCATATATTTTGTATTGATTTGAATAGACATAATGTCTATATAATTATGCCGAAAGGAATGATGAATTTATATACATGTATGTGTGTGGTGATGGAAGTATTGAATGAAAGGAAAAGAGGTGAGATGTATTGAGTTGTTGATTTCAGCACTAAGTGTGCGGGTATAAACATTTGTGATCATAAGAATGGCACTAAGTGTGCGGGTTTAAAACTTGTACAGCACTAAGTGTGCGAGTTTGATCATATAGCACTAAGTGTGCGAGTTGATTATATAGCACTAAGTGTGCGGACTCACTATATGCTTTTGAATCACTATTGACACTGAGTGTGCGACACTATTGAGTTGATCACGGACAGCGGATCGGGTAAGTACCTTGAGTTCTTGGCTAATAGGCGCTATGTTTATATTTGGGGTTGAGCTTGGTAAGTTTGAACCTATGTGACAATGTAAATTGAAGTCACATACATAAGAATTATCGTGGAATGAGTGAAAGGTCATGTAGATGTATGATTGTGACGAAAACAAAATGGTGTATAGAAATGCTTCAAATATCCTATTGATTAGTATATGGAATGTGAATGTGTAACTTGGTATGTGGTTGAATCGAATGGTCTAAGGAACTATGGTATAGTTCGGTTTGAATGGAGTAATTAGCCTCGCTCCATTTTGTTTCCTTTTGCGATAATGTTATTAATGGTTGGTAGTGCATTGCTTATGACTTCATCGAGTTATATACTCATTCGGTGTTTGCTTGTCACCTATTTTAGGTTTCTTGGACTCGACTTTTTATGTATTCGGGACCGTCATCGAAGTCATCACACCGACTAGCGACTTTTTGGTATCTTCTTCTTAGATGGTCTAAGAGAACATTTCGACATGTATAAGCTATTATGTTTTGTTTGAACTTGGTATGTAAAATTTTGAATAGCCATGCGAAAATGGCTTATAAATGTTTTGAGCATAATGTTATAATCATTTGGTATGTATATGCTCATTAAGAGGCACGAAAATGTTTGGCAATGACCAGCCATTAGAATGGGTCATCATGATTATATTTTGGACTATATATGAAAAAGGGTTGGTTGAATCATAGGAACTATGTGCTAGAGAAAGTCTACCCTAGAAATAGATGCTGGCAGCAACAGTGATGTGGATGTGAAAAATCACTAAAAATAGTAAGAATGGAATTAAATAGTGAATAAATTATGTAAATGAACCTTGATGAATCTATATTCATATGGAAGAAACGAAACGGTCATATGAGTTGTATGTTAAGAGATATTTGGGTTTTCGTGAAACAGGGCCAGAACGGTTTCTGGATTCCCTGTTCTGAATTTGAAAATTCATTATAAATTAACCCGAGACATTTAGAAATCATGCCATATATTTATAGATTCTTTTTTGAGTCTAGTTTCTATAGAAACAAACGGCATCAGTATTGAAGCCCTGCACAGGGAGTTATTCGAGTTGCAACGCACGAAGGTCAGCGTAGTCTACCCCTGTAACATGGGAGACTTTAACTAATAAAATGTACTAATTGGCTCGACTAAAAATTCTAGAAAAAAATATGTAGATGGACATATGAGTCTAGTTTCAGGGAAAAATTACGAAACTGATTTTCGAGTTGTAGAACTCAAGTTATGATTTTTGAAGCGACTAGTACACAGATTGGCAGCTTGTCTGGGAAATTATCAATAAGTGGTTTGAAGTTTGTTAACACCTCGTGTTCGACTCCGACGACGGTCTCGGGTTAGGGGTGTTACAATTTTATTGGTATCAGAGCTATGGTTTAGTCGGTTCTAGGACTACCATAGCACGTATGAGTCTAGCTATACATGCCTTAATGTTAATGTTTAAATGTGTGATGACTTCGACGGTTAAAATTTTTGTTTTGATTAGTAAATGGATCCCGATGTAGAGAGAACCTTGGCGGATGACGTTGAAAGTGTAGCGGCTGCTCTCGCACAAGGGACGCCACCTGTTGAACCTCGGTCATCTGCGAATAATCAAGGTGAGGGGCTAAACAAGCCTTCTTTACCATGATGAATGAGTGGGTCGCGCATAATATGCCCGAACCAATCCTACTGTCCAACAATTCCCGAATTTGAATAATCCACCCCAAGAGCCCGTAATGCCATCGCCATCGACCTCGTGAGGCTGAGTAAGCCACCGTAGACTTGATTAGGAAGCGCGGGCTGAAGAGTTCAGGCCATAGTTATCGATGATCTTTGAAAGGGCCGAAGTTTCGCTTGATAACACCATTCGGTGTTTGATGAACTGTCATGCACACCGATGAATGTCTAAAGTGTGCTATATCCTTGTTGCGAGACTCAGCTTACTATTGGTGGAGGACTTTGATTTCCATAGTCCCAAACGAACGAGTTACTTGGGATTTCTTTCAAATAGAATTTCGAAAGAAATATATTAGTCAGCGGTTCATCGATCAAAAGCGTAAGGAATTCTTGGAGCTCAAGCAAGGCCGTATGATAGTATCTGAATAGGAACATGAGTTCGTAAGACTTAGTCAGTATGCCCGGGAGTGTGTGGCTGATGAGGTTGCTATGTGCAAGAGGTTTGAAGAAGGATTGAATGAAGATTTAAAGCTACTAGTGGGTATTTTGGAGATAAAAGAATTCGTAACACTAGTTGAACGAGCCTGCAAGGCAGAGAAACTTGGAAAAAAGAAGAAGAAGGCTGAATTTAAAGCTAGAGACTATCGCAAAAGATCGACGGGTAAAGCTCCGTTCTCGGCTGTAAAGAAGTTCTGGGAGGACACCAATAAATCGAGGACGATCGGGGAATTTCCATAAGAGCACGACCATTGATGACTCTCGAGCTACTTCGGTAGCTAGTGTGGGCAATAACATCAAGAGAAACTGAATGCCCCCAATGTGGGAGAAGACACATAGGTGAATGTTGGGGTAAGTCTACCAATAGGGCTTGTTACGGATGCGGTTCAAGGACCACTTCATTAGAGATTGCACGAGCTTGATGAGAAGAATAGGATGCAAGGTGCAAGACCTAGTGGAATGATGACTAGAGGTAGACCACCAAGAATTTCAGGAGGTAGGGGTGGTAGTCGAGAGGGCCACCGACACGGCTGTTCGATCCGAGACTCAGACTCGCTAGGGCATATGCCATCCGTGCACGAGAGGAAGCATCCTCCCCGATGTTATCACCGGTACTTTCACTCTTTTGATACTAGTGTGATTGCGTTGATTGACCCCGGCTCTACTCATTCATATGTATGTGAAACCTTAGCATCCAAGAAGACTCTACCGTTGAGTCTCATCGAGTTCGTAATTCGAGTGTCAAACCCTTTGGGTCAATACGTGCTTGTCGACAAAGTGTGCAAGAAATGTCCCTAGTAATCCGAGGGTCCCGCTTTCCGCGGACCGATGCTTTTGCCGCTTGATGAATTTGATGTTATACTCGGTTTAGATTGGTTGACCGTGCATGATGCGGTTGTGAATTGCAAAAGCAAGACTATTGATTTGAGGTGCGCAAATAACGAGATGATTCAATTGAGTCTACGGACTTGAAGGGTTGCCAACTGTAATATCATCAATGTTGGCCCGTAAATATGTAAGAAAAGGGTGCGAAGCATACCTTGCGTATGTACTTGATGATAAGGAGTTAGAAATAAAACCCGAATCTGCGCGGTGGTTTGTGAATACCGGATGTTTTTCCGAAGAATTACCGGGTTTACCACCTGCTCGGAAGTAGAGTTTGGTATTGAGCTTGTACAGGACTACGCCAATTTCGATAGCTCAGATCGTATGGCACCAACCGAGTTGAAGGAGTTGAAAGCTCGGTTGCAAGAGTTGACGGATAGAGGTTTCGCCGACCAAGTTTTTCACCTTGGGGTGCACCAAAGTGTTGTTTGTGAAAAGAAGGACGGAACCATGAGGTTGTGCATCGACTATCGCCGCCTTAATAAAGTGACAATAAAGAACAAATATCCGCTATCACAGATCGATGATTTGTTCGATCAACTGAAGGAGCCTCGGTGTTCTCAAAAATAGATTTGAGATCGGGCTATTACCGAGCCATGAATCCGAGATTCGGACATACCCAAAACTGCCTTTAGAATGAGATATGGTCACTACGAGTTCTTAGTGATGCCGTTTGGTCTCACTAATGCCCCTGCAGTATTTATGGATTTGATGATTCGGATCTTCGCACCATATTTGGATCGGTTCGTAGTTGTGTTCATTGACGACATCCCGGTCTATTCAAGAGATGAGACCAAAATGCGAGCACCCGAGATTAGTGTTGCAAATATTACGGATAAGCGGTTATATGCTAAGTTCAGCAAGTGTGAGTTCGGTTAAGAGAGGTTAGCTTCTTGGGTCATGTGGTATCTCTGATCGGGTATTCGAGTCGACCGAGCAAAATTTCAGCCATACTTAACTGGAAGCCTCCGAGAAACATTACTGAGGTTCGGAGCTTTTTGGAACTTGCCGGTTACTACCGACGGTTTGTAAAAGGATTCTCGATGATAGCCACACCCATGACGAAACTGCTTTAGAAAGATGTCAAGTTTGAATGGACGGAAAAGTGTCGAAAAGTTTCGATCAATTGAAAACTCAATTGACTAAGCTCCAAGATTAGTACTGACCGAATCGGCAAAGAGTTTGTCATCTATAGTGATGCCTCCCTACTTGGGTTAGGTTGCGTATTGATGCAAGAAGGTCGAGTTGTGGCCTATGCGTCGAGACAATTAAAGCCACATGAGAAAAATTATCCCACCCATGATCTCGAATTGGTCGCCATCGATTCGCTTTAAAGATATGGCGACATTACTTATTTGGTGAGAAGTGCCATGTGTATTCGGATCACAAAGTCTCAAATATTTGATGACTCAAAGAGACTTAAATCTGCGACAAAGACGTTGGCTCGAGCTGTTAAAAGATTATGAGCTTGTCATTGATTATCACCCGGGAAAGGCTAATGTGGTTGCGGACGCCTTAAGCCAAAAATCACTATTTACTTTACGAGCTATGAATGTACACTTGTCTATCCTACCCGACAATGTGTTAATAGCCGAATTAAAGGCCAAACCATTATTGACTCATCAAATTCGTGAAACTCAGAAAGTTGACGATGAGTTGGTTGCAAAATGGGCTGAGTGTGTTCCGAACAAGGAATCGGAGTTTCAAATTGATGATGACGATTGTTTGAGGTTCGAAATCGTTTGTGTGTTCCAAGAAATTCGAACTCATTTCGATGATTCTGAACGAAGCTCATTGTAGCCGAATGTCAATTCACCCGGGGAGTACGAAGATGTACAACGATTTGAAATGTCGGTTTTGGTGGCATGGTATGAAACGAGACATCTCCGACTTTGTTTCGAGATGTTTAATATGTCAACAAGTGAAAGCGGAACATCAAGTGCCTTCAGGGTTACTTCAACCGATCATGATACCCGAGTGGAAATGGGATCGAGTCACAATGGACTTTGTGTCCGGACTGCCATTGTCAGCGAGCAAGAAGGATGCGATTTGGGTTGTTGTTGATAGACTGACTAAGTCGGCTCACTTTATCCCGTATGCATGATTTTTCATTGGATAAACTAGCTGAATTGTACGCTTCTCGATTGTGAGATTACACGGGTACCGATTTGTTGTGTCGATAGAGATCCGAGATTCACCTCGCGATTTTGGAAGAAATTGCAAGAAGCTTTGGGTACCAAGCTGCATTTTAGCACCGCTTTTCATCCACAAACCGATGGTCAATCCGAGCGGATAATTCAGATACTTGAGGATATGTTGAGATGTTGCGTCCTCGAGTTCAGTGGTTCATGGGAACGGTATTTACCTTTGATTGAATTCGCTTACAACAATAGTTTTCAATCAAGTATTAAGATGGTGCCTTACGAGGCCTTGTACGGGCGTAAATGCCGTACACCATTGTTTTTGACCGAGCTCGGCGAAAGCAAAATTTTCGGAGTGGATTTGATTAAAGATGCTGAATGAAAGTAAAGGTAATCCGTGAAAGTCCGAAGGCGCCACAGATCGTCAGAAATCGTACGCGGATTTGAAGCGAAAAGACATTGAGTATCAAGTGGGAGATAAAGTGTTTCTTAAAGTTTCGCCTTGGAAAAAGATACTCAGATTTGGCCGTAAAGGCAAATTGAGTCCGAGGTTCATCGGGCCATATGAGATATCCGAACGAGTCGGTCCGGTTGCGTATCGTTTGATTTTACCCCCTGAACTTGAAAAGATTCATGACGTCTTTCATGTTTCGATGCTTCGACGCTATAGATCTGATCCATCGCACGTAATTAGTCCATCAGAGGTTGAAATTCAAGCCGATATGAGCTATGAAGAAGAACCGATTCGTATCCTAGCTCGTGAAGTGAAGGAGTTGCGAAACAAAAGGGTTCCGCTGGTGAAAGTGTTATAGCTCAAACACGGGAAAGAAGAAGCTACTTGGGAACCCGAGAACTCTATGAAAGAGCGATACCCAAATCTATTTACCGGTAAAATTTTTGAGGACGAAAATTTCTTAAGTGGGGGAGAGTTGTGACAGCCCAAAATTGACCCTAGTCGGAATGTGGTTTCGGGACCGCAAAACCGAGGCATAAAAATAATTTAATGCTCATTTTGATGCTTATGATATGTGTTAATTCGTGTGTGACATTTTTGATGTTTGATTTAGAGTTATAAATGTGAATTTCACTAGAAAGGACCTAGTAGAAAACTTTGAAAGTATGATGGGGAAATGTGTGATGACTAATTAAAGCATGCATGCAAAACAATGGCCTTGCATGTCAAATATCCCTATTTTTATAGGAGGTGGCCGCCATGACAAGGAGTATGGGCTAAACATGTCATGAAACATGTTTTGTTGGTGCATTAGGGAGAAACAATAAACAAATAAGTATGGGTAATAAAGAAAGAAAAAAAATGTGTGTGAGTGAACCCCCATTGCCGTGCATTGAAGAAAAGAAAAGAAAAAATTTTGCTCATCCATTTCATTCTCTCTTGACCGAAAATACCAAAGAGGAAGGAAGGAATTTTTGCTTCATGTTTGGTTTGGAAGGGATTAGGAAGAGATTTGGCTATACTTGCATCAAGATTAAGGTATGTTTGAGGTTGTGCCATGAGATTCATGCATGTTTTAGTTGCTAGCTTGATGTTCTTATTAGCCCATGGTTCAAATCTTTGTTATATCATGGGGATGGTATTTGGCCAAGGTGGATTTTGTGTTAATGCCATTGCATGTTAAATATGAAGCTTGCTAATGGTATATGTGATGGTGGATTGATGGCTCTTGGACTTTCTTTTTAGTATTTTTGAGTAAGACATTAAGTTCTTTGCTTAATCATAACCAAAATTATGGTGTTGTGATGTATTCCGTCATGGTATATCCATAAGTATGATTCATGCATGTTGCATGGTAGGTAAGATTTGAGCTTTGGATATGTGTTTATATTTGGATATAAACAACTTGAGATTCGGTCCTTGCACCTACATGAATATATGTTTGCACATGATGTATTGGTATGACATATATACTATTTTAAGGTGTATATTTGCTTGTGATGTTGTTTCGGTTATGAAGTAAATGAGAGATGTGTATTGAGCTACAATATGTAATGCGTTAGTTAGTAAAATGTATGCTGTTTTTTTTGTGTAGTATTAAGTGTAAAATTGGCCTCAACATAGACATGCATATTCGGCCAAATGAAGTAGATTGGTGTGCATGTATTCGGTTAGAGGCAACCATATTGAAGCCTTATCTTGGCTTAGATTATTGACTAAATGGGTAATAAGTGAGGATGGTTGCCGAATATACAAACATACATATGCATGTGTAATTGAATTATGAATGTTTAGCAAGATGGTTAAACTAGTTGATTTATTGATTAAGCTCAAGGAGTTAAAGAAGGAGAATCAAGCAAGGGAAAGACGAAGGTCATCGAGTAGCCGACTTGGACTATTTTACCCAACACAAGGTAAGTCACTAAGCATATATTTTGTATTGATTTGAATAGACATAATGTCTATATAATTATGCCGAAAGGAATGATGAATTTATATACAAGTATGTATGTGGTGATGGAAGTATTGAATGAAAGGAAAAGAGGTGAGATGTATTGAGTTGTTGATTTCGACACTAAGTGTGCGGGTATAAACATTTGTGATCATGAGAATGGCACTAAGTGTGCGGGTTTAAAACTTGTACAGCACTAAGTGTGCGAGTTTGATCATATAGCACTAAGTGTGCGAGTTGATTATATAGCACTAAGTGTGCAGACTCACTATATGCTTTTGAATCACTATTGACACTGAGTGTGCGACACTATTGAGTTGATCACGGACAGCGGATCGGGTAAGTACCTTGAGTTCATGGCTAATAGGCGCTATGTTTATATTTGGGGTTGAGCTTGGTAAGTTTGAACCTATGTGACAATGTAAATTGAAGTCACGTACATAAGAATTATCGTGGAATGAGTGAAAGGTCATGTAGATGTATGATTGTGACGAAAACAAAATGGTGTATAGAAATGCTTCAAATATCCTATTGATTAGTATATGGAATGTGAATGTGTAACTTGGTATGTGGTTGAATCGAATGGTTTAAGGAACTATGGTATAGTTTGGTTTGAATGGAGTAATTAGCCTCGTTCCATTTTGTTTCCTTTTGCGATAATGTTATTAATGGTTGGTAGTGCATTGCTTATGACTTCATCGAGTTATATACTCATTCGGTGTTTGCTTGTCACCTATTTTAGGTTTCTTGGACTCGACTTTTTGCGTATTCGGGACCATCATCGAAGTCATCACACCGACTAGCGACTTTTTGGTATCTTCTTCTTAGATGGTCTAAGAGAACATTTCGCATGTATAGGCTATTATGTTTTGTTTGAACTTGGTATGTAAAATTTTGAATAGCCATGCGAAAATGGCTTATAAATGTTTTGAGCATAATGTTATAATCATTTGGTATGTATATGCTCATTAAGAGGCACGGAAATGTTTGGCAATGACCAGCCATTAGAATGGGTCATCATGATTATATTTTGGACTATATATGAAAAAGGGGTGGTTGAATCATAGAAACTGTGTTAGAGAAAGTCTACCCTAGAAATAGATGCTGGCAGCAACAGTGATGTGGATGTGAAAAATCACTAAAAATAGTAGGAATGGAATTAAATAGTGAATAAATTATGTAAATGAACCTTGATGAATCTATATTCATATGGAAGAAACGAAACGGTCATATGAGTTGTATGTTAAGAGATATTTGGGTTTTCGTGAAACAGGGCCAGAACGGTTTCTGGATTCCCTGTTCTGAATTTGAAAATTCATTATAAATTAACCCGAGACATTTAGAAATCATGCCATATATTTATAGATTCCTTTTTGAGTCTAGTTTCTATAGAAATAAACGGCATCAGTATTAAAGCCCTGCACAGGGAGTTATTCGAGTTGCAACGCACGAAGGTCAGCGTAGTCTACCCCTGTAACATGGGAGACTTTAACTAATAAACTGTACTAATTGGCTTGACCAAAAATTCTAGAAAAAAACCTGTATATGGACATATGAGTCTAGTTTGATGGAAAAATTACGAAACTGATTTTCGAGTTGTAGAACTCAAGTTATGATTTTTGAAGCAACTAGTACACAGATTGGCAGCTTGTCTGGGAAATTATCAATAAGTGGTGTGAAGTTTGTTAACACCTCATGTTCGACTCCGGCGACGGTCTCGGGTTAGGGGTGTTACATGTGAAAATATGTGCAGGCAACTGAGTATCAGTTATTATTCCGAAGAGTTCAACAAGAAAATCGATTAAGCAAAAATACATGTGAACATGATTATACGATGAATAAGTGCACGTATATGTTTATGAAAATTATGAACAATGTGCTCGATATTTGAGTGAACTTCGATAAGACAAAATGGATTAAGTGAAATTATGTAAGAGTGAATTTTAGTAGTAAAACAGTGTTGGACAGCAGCAGTTGGGTGACTTTCAAAATTCACCAAAAATTTTGTAAGTTGAATTAAATTTCAAAAAAATTATGGAATTAAATATTAATGAGTCTATTTTCATATAAAAGAAATACGATGAGAAAAAGAGTTATATATTATGTGATATTCTAATTTTTGTGAGACAATGTCAGAATGAATTCGAGATCCCCTGTTCTGACTTGGAAAAATCGTTAAAAATTGTACAAATATAATTGTTAGTTATAATTTATATTAATAGAATCCTTAATAAGTATAATTTCAGGAGGAATGAACGATAACATCATCCAGGACCTGAAATATGAGATAAATAATTTTTAGTGAAGAGAGGTCAGAACTGTTGGACAGCAAAAAAGGGAAAACTTTAATGAATAAACTGTCCTAATTGGATAAACAAAAAATTATAGAAATATTATGGGAGAAATTTATATGAGTCTAGTTTCAATTAAAATTAACAAAACTACATTTGGAGTTTTTTAGCTCAAGATATGAATGATTTAGTAACTGTAACTCGATAAAACAGCTTAACCTGAACATGTGTAATTGTACAATTATAGTGTTTTATCTTGAAAAGCATGTTAGTAATTGCTTATTAATTTCATATGGACTTGCTAAGCGTAAAGCTTACCCATCCTCTCCATTTCTTTAGTATTGGCAGGTCGGCTCGGGGTTGGAGATCGTCGGAGGCAAAATCACACTATCAAACTATCATTTTTGGGAGAATTAATTCAAATATTAGAAATATCAAGTGAGTGGCATGTATAGGAAGTTGGTTTGTGATATGTATTATTATTATGACTTTGACCATACGTATCAGTCTGCATTGAGTTATTGTATATGATCATGAGATGTGGCCCTTATCCATTATGGTTTATAAGTTTAATTAATCATGACATGTCGTATGTTTTGATGTGATGATATAGTTAGCTTTGTTTGTTATGCATGATTGATAATACATCAGGTAAGTTAAATGCAGGCCAATGGATCATGAATTAAATGGAAATGAGTAATGTTGCCTTGAATATGAATGTTTAATGGACAATTTGGTAACTACATTATGATGGTATAAAATGAGAATAAGATTTAGCATGTCTAGTTCTAGTTAATGTAAGAATGTATATTATATACAGGATGGTAAGAAAATATGTTTAAAGTGAATGACATGTTATTGCATGATTATGGATGTGTAAGTGCTCATTTATGCCACATTATATGTCTTTAAATATGAGCCTATACATGTGTTCAAAAAGTTTTGAATTAAATGAAATTCTATGGCCCGGTTTACGTCTATGTGTATGGAGCTACTCACAGGCCTGCTCGCACAAGCTGTCGGCCAGGGCATAACTACACGGGCTGCTCACACAAGCTGTCAGGTATCCGACACACTCAGGACTACCTAGCCACTGGTAGGACACCCAAGACCAGTGCCCGAAACCAAATTACATGTGTCATAAACATCATGAACTCAGACCAACTCAATGAGTTCAGAACATATACTTTTCTAGTGACATGCCACTTGTATCCTAAACTATTCCTAAGGTTCAAACAGGACTCTTCCTCACAGGTACAGTATATCTCAACTGCACTTGCTCGTGATGTCGTGGATAACGAACATAATATCATTCATACTTTCATAACCACCATTAGGCATAACATTCATAATGAAAATAAAATATTTACCACATAATATCAATACATCAAAATATGCTATATTGTCACATTATTTACACATGCACTTACCTCGGTATAAAACGGTGAGAAATGAGCCTATTCGTCGTAAACTTTATTCTTTCCTCGATCAAGACCTAAATCATGTTTTTCTTTATCTATAATGCCAAATTTAACTTGTTTAATAATCAAATTGTTCAAATAAATCCATAATTCATACTTTAGTAAAACTACCTTTTTACCCCTAACTTTTCACTTATTTATAATTTAGTCCCTAGGCTCGTAAAATGAAATGCATGCATTTTGATTTGTTACCCAAGCCTAGCCAAACTTTCCTTGTACTCATAACAGCCCATACTTTTCATCAAAATCAGATTTTTATCACTTATTTTACACCTTTTACAAAATAGTCCTTTTTAGTGGTTTTCATGAAAAATCACTTTGTGAAAGATGTTTATCTTACACAAAACTTTTATCTTCCTCCATTAAACATCAAAATACATGTATTCCATACATGGGTAAATTTTTGAACATAAACCCTACTTCAAAATAAGGGTAGAAATAGGAAAATGAAGCTACGAGGACTTCAAAAAATGTAAAAACATTAAAAACGGGCTAGGGAACACTTACTATTGAGCTTGAAAATTTCAAAAACCTTAGCTATGAAGTGCTTAGAATTTTTGGCAGCCACATAAAGGAGATGAGCACATTTTTCTTTGATTTTCCCTTTTTATTCTTTTATTTACCAACTAACTAAAATGCCCTTATGTCCTTCCTTTCAAATTTTTCCTATGCATGTCCATTTTTGTCCAAAATTATAGAAATTGGTCAAATTGCTAATTAGGACCTTCTAATTTATAATCTAAAGCAATTTCATACTTAAAGCTTCTAGAACACAAGTTTTGCATCTTATTCAATTTGGTCCCTAAAGTTCAATTGGACATTTTATGCATAGAATTTCTTCATGAAATTTTCACACAAAAATGCATACATATCATGGACCTCATAATGATCATAAAATAATTATATCTATCTCAGATTTGTTGTCTCGAAAGCATTATTCTGACTAATCCCTGATTCAAGATGTTACATCAATTCTTTCAAAGAAATCATACATGTAAAACATAACCTCATAAAATCGAAAAATTTTTAGACCCGAGATTAAAATTCCCTTTCGCCTATTTGTGGCATAAGACCTAGGCTCAACTAATAGTCTTTTCGCCTTGTATACTTTGAGGGATGCATAAAATTCTTGAACCAATGGGATATGAGCTAGTTCAGAGGGGAGTTTGCCAAAATTTTCCCACTTATGAGCATGCACCATTTTCCAAACTTCACCTCCACTACCCATCGGGAATACAAATCCTCATTCTTGAATAATGGTTTCTATTTTAAAAAAAAACCTAGATACACATCGTGGTCATTATTGTCCAAGATTAAGAAGTTATCGACGACTGATACTTCGTCGCATAGCATTCCTTGACTTTTTTTTTTGCAGCCATTAGAATAAGAAAAGAGCATTTGTTTTAAAAAGCACCAATAACTATAGATATAAATGGTGTAAAATAAATTTAAATACATTAAAGTTTAGAAACGATAACCTCTTGAATCACCATTGTGTGGTTGGCTAGACACTCTCTTGATGTATGCACCACTTGGTCAACTACCACAATGAATAGCAAACATCACATGTAATGAGTAAAAATTGTGCATGGAGGATGGAAGAACAATGGAGAATGATATTGTGATGTGCTTTGGGGTTGATAAGTGTGTTAGGGTATCCTACGAGTGTATTTAAGGGGTTTAATCAGTGTCTTTAGAGTTATACTGACGTGTTTCACAAAAGAAAAGTCGGCTGCTTGCATGAAAATATGTAGAAAATCATGCAAATTCGATGCAGTGTCATGACACCGACCGTCAGTGTTGCGACATCACACTTCAAAGCTTTTAGGATTTTATTTTGAAGTTCAGTGTCGCGACATTAATTATGGATGTCAAGACATAGGATCTGTAGTTTGAATTATTCACACTTCAAAATATTGTGTCACAACACTGAAACTTCATCGTCGTGATATCACAAGTGCTGTGTCGCGACACTCTATGGATCTTCTAAAATCAAATCTTTTATTGCATGTAGCCTCTAAAATTTTAATTTTAATTTTTTTAATCAAAATAAACAATTACATATTTTCATTGTATGATAAGTTACACATAGAATTTGGATCCTATCTTATGTGTGAATTCCTAATTCATCTAGATCTCAACTCTAATTTTGACTCCATTTCTCCATGTCATCTTGAATTTTTGCCACCACTCGACATCCCAAATTCTATCTTTCACTTATTTTCTCAATGTCACACTTGAAATAGTGTTTCAATCTCTGTCCATTAACAACGAATGTTTCTCCCTCTTTATTTGTTAACTCAATTGTCCCGTAAGGGGATGCATGTTTAATAGTGTATGGACCTTGTAAACTCTAAATTATATAGGTTTTGTCTAGTAATTTTTACGACCTTTTTACTTATAAATACTACTAATCCCGAGTATTTACTAATTAATTAAATAAATTTTGCTTATATTCTAACAATGGACTTGAATCTATAAAATATACAAATTTTTTCTTTATTATGTTAATTTTTTGCATAAATTAAATTATTTCATGTTATTTATTAATTTTCTATATTTAATTAATGAAATGGAACCATGAAATTGATTTAATAAACAACTTATTATAATTTTTGCATCGACATGAGCAATTCTACCCTACTGGGATGATAAAACCATGCAAATTGGGTCATGAAGATGTTGCTTTGACCCAGTGAAAAAGGGTGCTACATGGTGGACAAGTCTGGCTATTAAATGGGTTACAAAACTGTTCAAACAAGGAGAAGAGAAGTCAAATTTGACATGGATATTTGGGCAGCCAAAAATGAACTTTTGGTATAATTATTTAGAGGTCCCTACACTTGGAAAATCATTAAAAATTAGCACACTACGTTTGTTCAAGAAACCGTCCACCCTTTACATGATTCAAGCATGGTTTTATGATTGAATCAAGAACCAACTCACTTTCCTTTCCACATATTATGGCCAGCTTAAGGTGGGAGAAATCTAAGGGATCTTTGATGCCAAATTTAGTAAATTCCTCCACTAACCTCAAGTATAAATAACCACTCTCATCTCACATTTCAATCATCCCTCATTTATCCTTCATTTACAATTTCTCTTCCATTATCTTATTCCTTCTCTCCATTTCCACGCATAGCATCCTATATTTCCTTTCTTTCTTAGCTAGCAAAACCTTGATAAGATCATCTCTTGGTCGACCACCTTGAGGAGCCATTAGCAAAGTTGCAACACGAGGACGAGAGGAAACTTCTTCAATCAGAGCTCATAGGGTTGCTGGTTCGAACAAAGTTTATTATTCATTTACTTGTTATTTTGATTTTAATAATGTTTACAATGTGCTTTGTTATCTTGTCATCTTGTCATCAACAATGGTAGCTTAAATCTGTTTAGCTAGGATGATTGCATCAATTCAATAAAGTTTGTTTAAGTCATGTTTATAGTGTTTGTGCCTCACTCATTCATGTTTTCAATTAAACTCAATCATGTATTTCATTCATACGTGATTGGATGCATTAGAATTAGTTGAGCGGTCCTAACCATACAATGACTAATGGACACAATAGTTGAAAAGAGCATGCTTAATTTAGATCCTAACCCAACTAAATTAAAGGTTCATAATAACTTTAATGAGCTCTATTATCTTACATAGTTTTTAGGTTTATATGATTAAATTGTTTCAAACCTAACCCATCCCTGTTACTTCACATGAATTTTAAGAAACCCTTAGTTTAATATATTCAGTAAAATGCATGTTTTACTAAGTAAAAGATTTCAAAATGACTTAATTTGGTTTCAAACTAATGAAAGATCGAGTTGCCATGGAATAGTTTCCGAACACTGTTAAACATAAGAAAAATGAATTAAGTTGAATGATGTAATTATTCTAGCCTATTCAAGTTATTGATTGTTGAATTTGTGTTGTGGCTACTAAATTCATCTCATACATTTTAGTTAATTATCATACTTAGATTATAATTGCATTAGGAATCATCTTGCATCTAGATAATTTAATATAGCTTAACCATCCATCACTCGAAATATTGTGTTCTTATCACTAATTTGTAAAAATTTAATTTTGCAATTAATTAATTAACATACACAGTCCTTGTGGAGATGATAACACCTTTACTTGTTACATGATAACAACTGTTTACACTTGCACCACACGTTACAAGTTTTTTGGCATCATTTCCGGGGACTATTGCCTTAATATTTTTTTTTTGTGAAAGTATGCTTTGCAATTTGGTTTTTATTTAATTTCTAACTTTACTAATTAATTCTTTATTCTTTATTCTTTAATTTTTGCGTTTTATTTTCAAGAGTTTATGAACATAGTCGAATTATTGATTTATTACCGGTAGACCTTGAAATCAGGCTAACATTTAAACAAAGAAAACATGAATGATTAGAATAGAAACAAGCCGAATTGTCATTGGAAGTCAAAATGATGAACAAGGAAATGAAGCCAACGATATTCGTAATCCTATCCTTATTCCTGATGATAGGGATGGTGCCATAAGACAATACCCTGTGCCACTCTTTAATAAGTTAAATCCGAGAATTAGGAGGCCGAATATTGAGGCACCCCAATTTGATTTGAAACCAGTGATGTTTCAAATGTTGCAAATAGTGGGCCAGTCTAGTGGAATACCCACAAAAGATCCACACCTTTACCTTCGATTATTCATAGAGGTGAGTGATTCATTTAAAATAGCCAGTATGACTAAAGACACACTATGGTTGAAGTTGTTTCCATAGTTGTTGCAAGATCGAGCACGAGCATGGCTCAATTTGTTGCCACCTAACTCAATTTCTACTTGGCAAGAATTAGCAAGAAGATTTTTTGTTAAGTATTTCCCACTTGGCAAAACTGTTAAGTTGCGAAATGAGATCAACACTTTCCAGTAATTGGATGATGAGTCCTTGTACGAGGTATGGGAGAGATTTAAAGAATTACTTCATAAGTATCCTCATCATGGGATTCCATACTACATCCAGTTAGAGATGTTTTATAATGGTCTCAACGGGCACACAAGATTGATGGTAGATGCTTTTGTGTATTGTTCTCTATTGTTAAAGTGTTATAATAAGGCTTATGAAATCATCGAGAAGATCACTATTAGCAACTATCAATGGCCAACAAATCAAGCAGCATTAGGAAGACTTGTAGCTAAAGTTCATGAAGTCAGTACCCTCACTTTTCTGTTGGCTCAGTTATCGTCTATCTCTTAAATGTTGAAACAATTTACCACTAATGGTGTGAAAAATTTTGCAGCTCAAACACTGAGTTGGTTCGATGTGGTTTCTTGTGTATACTGTGGGGATGACCATTCTTTTGAGAATTGTCCATCAAATCCCAAGTTGGTTTTTACTCGGCTTTTAATGATTTCTATAATTTTGAGTGCATGGTATGTATTTTTACTCAGTTTTTAATGATTTCTATATTTTTGGAGTCGTTGTAGCTTAATCTAGCTAGCTTAGGGACTAATTTGCAAAACTGTTAAAGTATTAGGATTTTACCATTGATGAATGTGTATGTGTTTTAATGTTTGATGGTGGAAAATAAATGGTTGTTGTTAGATAAACAAGTTTTGTAAAGTGATTTTGGTTGAAAATGTCAAATAGGGATTAAATTGAGAAATGTGAAAATTATGTGGTATATGTGTGAAATAATTAAATTTATGGGCTGCTATGGGTCTATATATAATTTGGCTAGCATAGGTGTGAGTTAAATTGCATGAATTTGCATTTTTATGAACTAGGGACTAAATTGTAAAGTAGTAAAATCTTTAAGGGTAAAATGGTAATTTTTCCATAATATGAAATTGGATTGAATTGAATAGAATAAATATTAAAGTGGTTAAATTTGATTATATAGATCAAGAAAAGCCACATTCGGATTTAGATCAGGGAAAAAACAAAGTAGTAGATTCATCAGTCGATTTTCCCCTTATTAATTCGAGGTAAGTTCGTATATTAATAAGTTTTAAATTATATGTGTTTAAATGCTTAATTAATGCAATTGAGATGATAAAAAACACTACGGAAGTTCTCAAAGAGATATCAGAAATTTTATGGATCCCAGTTGAACCTTAGGAATAGATAGGATACAAATGACATGTCATTAGGGTTTACCATGTTTTGGGTGTTGGTCCTGTACGTTCTACCGGTGGCTGAGTTTTTCGGCATGTGTTGTTGTTACTCTGTAACACCCCTTACCCGTATCCGACGCTGAAACAGGGTACGAGGCATTACTAAACTTAAACTCAAACGAACATTCAAAATCGAGAAATGAATTTCCACTCTAATTTAAAACATTTCAAAAACATTCGTATTGTCCCTTAGACGAGCCTACGATGCCCAAAACATATATTGGGAGTGGTTAGAGACTAAACTGAGAACTTTGGAAACTTTCCAAACACTTAGAAGATTTTTCATAAAAACAAGGGTTACACGCCCGTGTGGCTTCGAACACGCCCATGTGGGTAGGCCGTGTGGTCACACACGCCCGTGTCCCTGACCTGTGTAACTCTCTGTTTATGCTGTCATCAACAAATTAGGGTCACACGACCAAGGTACACGCCTGTGTGCTAGGCAGTGTGGGCGATTTAATTCTCATAATTTTTCCTAAAATAGGTGCAGACTTCACACACCTTGAGCACACTCCCAAGTCCCTAGGCCGTGTCTTTCACACGATTGAGATACACCGCCGTGTCTCTGCCCGTGTGGCCAATTTGAAGCTAAAATTCAAAATACATGGGACACATGGTTGGATCACACACCCAAAAGGCAAGCCGTGTGTCACACACAGCCTAGACACATGCCCGTGTGTCTACCCGTGTGGACAAAAATAAGACTATTTACCCAGCCTTTTTGCCACCCTTACTTGCACCAACCTACACTACATCAAACAACACCAATCCAAGCATCTACACATAACCAATTCAGCCACAACCAAGACATCCACACATCAATTACATGCTATTTTCTATCACATACAACATCTCATACTTATCATCACAAACCATGCAATAACCACATCCATGAAAGGCATCATCATATGTATATATATACTTAACCAATATTAGCCTATACTAAATGGCCATTTACAAAATGAATCAATTACCATTACAATCCAACATATTTGACCAAATCAATAATGACACATATCACAAAAAGACCAAGTCCCTATACATGCCATAACTCAAAATAATGGAATCATAAGTACCCATAATGATAATTTGATAGTGTGAATGGATCTTCGACCGTCTTCGATCTCAAAGATGGCTTGGTGACACTATAAGACAAGGGAAAAAGAAAGGGGAGTAAGCTTTAAAACTTAGTAAGCTCCTATGCAAATAATAGGCGTCATAAACACCTTAACATAAATTTAACATGAAGTAATTTAACATAAATATCATTGTAGATTTCATAATTCAACATGGCATGGATATTATATAAAAATTTAACATCATAACTTGCACAAACTTAACCTTACCGACGGATTCATCACATCTCGAAGTCAATAAGCATAAGTTTTATGTACATACCTGTACCAACTTGCATCATACCATGGTTTTTCGTAACATTGACATTTCTGTTATGTTTCCCATTGAACCACTTGGAATACTAAAGGATACTTGGTTAATCTTATGTAACACCCCAAACTCGTGCCCTATCCTGGGACAGAATATGAGGCATTACTAAACTTAAACACATGCATTCAAACGTTTCCGAGTCACCAATAATTGATCAAATATAAACTCTTTCAATCTTTGTTTAAGCTCCTTAATATGGACATATGAGGCCTCAAACATCCATTGGAAACCCTTCGGGACCAACCCGGGTCCTCTAACTAACTTTAGAAAAATAACGCTTGAAATAGAGCACATGCTCGTGTGACACACATGGGCTAAGCATCTAGGAACATGCCTGTGTCCCATGCTTGTATGAATTAAATTCTAAATTCAAACCTACAGGGGTTTTCACACGGCCTGACACATGCCCGTGTCCATTGCCCGTGTCCCTTACATGGCCATGACACACCCATGTCCTAGCCCGTGTCTAAAAACCTTGACATTCTGTTTCTGAAGTTAGCATCCAATAAAAGGCACACGACCAAGGCACACACCAGTGACCAGAGGCCTTGTCCTCCATACGGCTGAGACACATGGCCATGTCTCTGCCCGTGTGTATACTACAATGTATTCTAACTTGCAAATTTTACGTGCAGGGGACACACCCATAAGGTTGACTGTGTGTCACACACGGCCTAGACACACGCCCGTGTGTCTACCCTTATGGACAATATAAGGCTCTCTACCAAGCCTTTGCCACCCTGAAACACAATCTAACATCAACCAACATATCAAAGTTTAACTTAATATGATTTCTCAACCAAACAACCATAGTTAAGACCTATATACATTACATATATTCAACCATGCCAACAATTTCGTATTCATGAAAGACTAGCTTGCAACCATACAATAACTTTCAATATTAGACATTTTCCATGGCCTTATACAAAATGAATCAAATGCTAAAGTAAGCCAACATATTTGACCAATTAACAATGACACAAAACTCAAAAGTCAGGGTCCTATACATGCCATAATCAAAATAAAAGATCTAACTATACCAAGTGCTTCGGATGATAGTGTGATCGATGCCTCCGATGTTCGATGATCCTCGAGCTAATTAGGTAGCACTATAAGAAAATGAAAAGGAGAGGGAGTAAGCATAAAGCTTAGTAAGTTGCATGCAAATAAATATAACAATAACTTTACCTTTCATCATCATGCCCATAGTACTAAAGTAGGCATAAGCACAACTTACTCATCACTATCCAATACAAATCACATAGCATATATTGAGCTCACATCTCATACATTTCAAATTGGTACCTGCACCACTCATAACATGGTTATTCTTTTCTCGTTTAACTTAATCTGTAACTCTCACTGTTGAACCATTTGGAATATCGGATATTCACTAAGCCTCAAACATAGGGTATGATGCTGATGCCATGTCCCAGACATGGTCTTACACTGACTATCAAAATCGAGTCAGACTCCATGTCCCAGACATGGTCTAACACTAGCTTTCACATATCCGTGCCGATGCCATGTCCCAGACATAGTCTTACACTAACACCTCTATGTGTGCCGATGCCATGTCCCAAACATGGTCTTACACTAACACATCTCGTAGCCGATGCATGTCCCAGACATGTCTTACACTAGCTCTCATCTTAATGCCGATGCTATGTCCTAGACATGGTCTTACACTCGCTCTTATAATGTGGCCGATGCATGTCCTAGACATGTCTTACACTAGTACACAAATAACCCGAATGTCATGGCATGAATATCTAATTTATTTCCTAAGGTTATAACGGGAGTACTTGTAACACCCCAAACCCAGCCTAGACGTTATGGTCAAATCTGACGTGCCACATTGAAGTAAAAATCCATGATTCATTTTAGCGTTAAAAAAAACTGACTTTTGTTAAGCTAACAAAGTGAATGGAAGCTGGGCACCAGGTAGGGATCTGGAACAGAGGAGGTGAGCCATGAAGGCTACTTAAGTACCAAGCTCTTCGAATGGATCCAATCCTAGACATGCCCACAACCATTGCCACACTTTGGTGCGAGGTTAGGTTTTGAGAAAAACGAGTTGGAATTCATTTAGGTAGATATTTTTGATAAATTGATTAATTGTATCGTTGCGTTATTTTGAAAACAATTATCATTTTGGAAACGCGCCCTAAGTCTAACCCATTTTGGATTGTTATCAGTAAAATATAGGGTATAAGATAAAATAATCCCAGAAAAATAATTAAAATGGCCTTATTACAACCCAAAACCAAATAATAATATTAAAAAGATAAAACTTATAAAGAAATAAATCGGCTACTTATTGCAATTAAAAGAAATAGAAACAGTAGTGTGGCCATCTCCGAGTCCCTCGTAGCTCCAAACCATCTAAGCTTAGGGATTACCTGCACAGTTAAAAATGGGGCGAGTTTACGAAAACTCAGTGTGTAATCCCAATAACATACAAACAATGAAAACACAGTATCAGTACAATCTGGGCCAAAGCCCTATTTAGTCTTGACATATACTAGGCCAAGCCTTTCGCTTAACGATTCATTGGGCAAGCCTTTTCATAAATCATATCCTCGGGTGAAGCCTTTTCATAAATCATTTCACCGGGCAAGCCTTTATCAGAAAGCGGTATGGCCCATAGGCCCATTTCAATATCACATGTAATGTCAATGGATGTATGCAAGCCCATTTCAATATCATATGAAATACCAATGAATGTATGCAAGCCCATTTGGGGAGACTACTCGACCCACCATCCGCTACTCTCCACCCATACCAACCAACACACCATGTGGGGAATGATTTAACCCACCCAACCAACACACCACGGGCAAGATAGTCGCTTTATCATATATCCGAGGCCTAGCCTTTTTTAATAACTAGGGCAAAGCCCTTTTGAAACCAGGGCAAAGCCCTTTTCAATAAACTGGGGCATAAGCCCTTTTCGGTAAACTGGGGCATAAGCCCTTTTCAATAAACTGGGGCATAAGCCCTTTTGCACTTCCTCCATCCATATAAAAACCCAACCCAATGCATTTATGAATACATCATGTGCATTTCATACATATTATGTGCATTTTATACATATCATGTGCATATCATATCAATCATGTATATCATATCCCACGTATCAAATTTATAATTAAACCCTAGGGGTATAATGGTCATTTTTACCTATGGGCAAAATAGTCATTTTCATACGATAAGGGTAATTTCATAATTTTACCAAATATCAGGGTTTTCCATGTTCATCAACAATTATCAATATTTCTGAGTGTTTAAACAATGATCTTTAACCCACTTTATCAAACTCGGGCTTTTGGGCCCAAAACCTCTAATGGGCCCTACGAATGTTGATTTAGCCCACTAAGCCTACTTAATCCAAATTTTACAACAGTACTAACCATGTTATCATGCAACTTTTCCAAATTCCATTTTCTATCAATTTTACCCAAATGGGCCTGAAAGCCCATTGGGCCCAATTCCAGCCCATTGAGGCCCAACTTACCATCATGCACAAAATTGTGCTCTTACCTGCTCCATTGATCCAAACACCGATCATATCGTATTTATCGCATCTATACCCACACGCAACATTACAAGTTCCCGAAATGTCGGTATTTTAGCATTTCGGCTTCTCAGCAAATATTAATCTAAGCTACTACGAGGGTTAGTACACACCTGTTATGGGTTGAAGTTGAAACATTTCCATAATCAATCACCTACGATAACCACCACATGTCACTCAAACTTAACTAATCCAATATCAATATATGTAAATCCTAAGCACATCAGTCATACGGAACATAAGGGCATATTCGTCATTTTACCATACAAGGGTATTACGGTCACTTTACCCTACAGGGGCTTTACGGTCTTTTTACCTATTAGGGGTATTTTAGTCATTTTATCCTACAAGGGTGTTTTGGTAAATCTACAAATCAAGGGTATTTCTGTAATTTTGTAAATTAGTGGTATTTTGGTAATTTTACAAATTGAGGGTATTTCGGTAATTTCACAAACCAGTGGTATTTTGGTAATTTTACAAACTAGGGGTGTTTTGGTAATTCTACCCTATAGGGGTATTTCAGTAATTTCACAATCGAGGGTAAAATGGTAATTTTGTAAATCAAGGGTAAAACAAGAATTTCAGAATCGAGGTAAAAGCAGTAATTCTATAAATCGAGGGTACTTTGGTAATTTTTAAAAGTTGAGGGTATTTCAGTAATTTTACAAATTAGGGGGTATTTTAGTAATTTTACAAACCAGGGGTATTTTAGTAATTTTGTAAATCGAGGGTAAAACAGTAATTTTATAAATCAAGGGTAAAATGGTAATTTTATAAATCGAGGGTAGAACGGTAATTCTGTAAATTGGGGGTACTTTGGTAATTTGGTAAACTAAAGTATTCTAAACAGGGATAACAATACAAATGGGCCTAAAGCCTATTCTCAGCCCAAATGGGCCCACACGCTCGTGTGGCCCTTTTAGCCCAAATCTAGCCATAGATATGAGATTCACCTAGCCTTGTCCAATATTTACTACACAATCAAACAACTTATCCAATTGGGCCCGTAGGCCCTTGGGCCCACATGGCTCCTTTCGGCCCATCGTGGCCCGAAGTAGCCATCCTACAACTAGAGTAGTGAGAAATACACACCTGATAGGAGACTAGAGTTAATCCATGCTCCGAGCACTCTTAGCCGACGCCCAACCCAAACGAGCATGCCATACAGCGAAAGGGATCTGCCAAGAAAAGGTACATTTACTCTCCTCATGGTTCCCTCTATTTAAAGCCAGCTTCGCAACCACTCTTATGTTAGCTTCCCGATGTGGGATCCTTCCAACATTAGAGTTTAAATTCAACACCAACTCTTGCCGCCCCCTGTTAGCAAAATAAATGCTCCTTGCTTGCCATGGGATTCGAACCCATGCCTCCCCTCAGATGCTCCACATGCTACTTGCCACTAAACCACAAGGCTTTTTGTGTCATATTTTATCCCCAATTAATTATAAGGTCTAAAGGCCAAAGTCCAAGTTCCCTAAAAAAAACCAAAATAAATTGCAAGAGCCAAGGCTTGAACCCAGGATCCTATACAACCTTAATGACGCCACAACCACTACACTACATGCTTCCTTGTGTCATTTATTTACCACAATAATTTAAAAGGCCCTCATCCAAGCATCCAATTTTTTTTTTTCACTTAATACCAAAATTTTTGCTAAAGCCCAAGTTTAAACCCAAGATTTCTCCAACACTTCTCAAAGCCATTAACCACTAAAGCAAACATTTAATTGTTTCATTTCATTGCACAATTAAATACCTATATACAACCTCCTTACGGACCCCCACTCAAGGCCCAATACTTCTAGGCCCAAATTCGGGGTGTTACAGTACTACTATCTCAATATTCATCATACATAATCATTTCCACAAAGCAACAATTTATGCTTTATCAATTAAAACATATATAATAACAATGTAGTTGTATTATTTACATACAACTTACCTTGGTATTCAAAATATGGCGACTATTTCGGCTTAGTTCGCTAGCTTTGCTTTTCCCTGATCTAGGCCCAGATTTTGTAATTCTGGATCTAAAATGATAAAAATTCACAAGTTAAAATCACTTTATCGATCTAGGTTTTCAACAATTTATAATTGGGCAAAATAACCATTTTGCCTCTAGACTCGAAAATCAATTTTTATCGAATCTTTTCGTATCTTAAGCATAGCCAAACCCTTTTTACTCATATATCAACCCAAAATTTCCATTATTTCTCACATTTATCATCTAATTTTCAACTTATGCAAAATGGTCCCTAGTTAGGGTTTCCATGAAAACTACTTCACAAAAGTTATATATTTCACAACCATGATTCATTTTCTTCCATAAAATTTTAGAAAACAACATGAGCACACTCATGGTAAAACCCTAGACTTTCAACCATTTTGTAAAATAGTCCCCTCATTTGAAAGCTCGTGCTACAAGGGTTCCAAAAATACAAAAATTATCAAGAAAAGTCATCAAAACCACTTACTTGTAGGGAGATTAAGTGGCTGAATTTTTTCAAGCTTCCAAAACCCTCCTATGGATGATATTTTTGGTCAAGAAGAAAGGATGAATGAAAAAGATGAAGGCTAGGCTTTAGGGTATTATTTTATCACACATTAGGTCATCGAATACATAACACTTTGACTATTTTATTTTCTTTGTCTTATGGCTGGCCAAGCCTCTCTAAAGGGTCTAATTGCCCTTTAAAGACCCCCAATTTAAGTTTCAAGGAAATTTAACACCCTTAGCTATCAAATCAATACTTTTGCACTATATGCGATTCAGTCCTTTTTCGTAATTAAGTATGAAATCCCTAAAATTACTTTACCAAATTTTTCACGCATTAATATAAACATGCTATAACTCTAAAATAATAATAAAATACTTTCTCTAACTTCGATTTGGTGGTCTCGAAACCACTGTTCTGACTAAGCCCAAAATCGGGTTGTTACAATTCTTCCCCCTTAGGGATTTTCATCCCTAAAAATCTTACCGGTGAACAAATTCGGGTTTTGGTCTCTCATAGTCTTGTCAGGTTCCCGTGTGGCTTCCTCAACTCCATGTCTATGCCACAAAACTTTTACTAGCGCTATATCTTTATTCCTCAATTGTTTAACCTCTCGAGCCAAAATCTTAACCGGCTCTTCGCCATAAGTCATGTTTGAGTTAATCTCAACCTCTGTTGGCGCGATAACATGCGAAGGATCCGATCTATATTGACGTAACATGGACACATGAAACACGTCGTGAATCTTTTCCAATTCTGAGGGCAAAGCCAATTGGTAGGCAACTAGCCCTGCTCCCTCGGTAATCTTATAGGGTTCTATGAAGCGAGGACTCAGCTTGCCTTTTCTACCGAATCTGAGGATTTTCCTTCTCGAAGATACCTTTAAAAACACCTTATCCCCGACTTGAAACTCGATCTTTTTCCATTTCAAATCCGTGTAGGATTTCTATTTATCCAAAGCGGCCTTCAAATAGTCGTGAATCACCTTAACTTTCTCTTCGGTCTCTTTAACTAAATAAACCCCGTGTATCTAATTCTCTCTCAGTTCGGGTCCAATACAAGGGTGTTTGTCACTTGCATCCATACAAAGCCTCATAAGGCATCATTTTTAGACTTGACTGATAACTATTGTTGTAGGCAAATTCGACCAACGGTAAATACCTTTCCCAACTGCCTTGAAACTTGAGAACACAACACCGTAACATGTCTTCTAATGTCTGAATTACTTTTTCTAACTGACCGTCGGTTTGTGGGTGGAAAGCTGTGCTAAAGTTCAATTTTGTTCCCAAAGCCTCTTGTAACTTATTCCAAAACCTCAAGGTAAACCTTGGGTCTCTATCTGAAATAATCGACAAGGGCACTCCATGAAGTCTTACAATTTCATAAATGTATAAGTCAGCTAGCTTATCGAGTGAGAAATCTGTACGTATTGGGATAAAGTGAGCCAAATTCGTCAGTCAATCAATCACAACCCACACGACATCTTTCTTCCTTGGGGTTATCGGTAAACCCCTCACAACGTTCATAGTAATCCGATCCCACTTACACTCGGGAACCATGATAGGCTGGAGTAAACCCGAAGGTACTTAGTGTTTAGTTTTCACTTGTTGACAAATTAGACACTTACAAATGAGCTCTGAAATGTCTCTTTTCATTCCCGACCACCAGTATATTTTCTTCAAGTCATTGTACATTTTCACACTACCTGGGTGAATAGAAAAACAACCACATGTGCCTCTCATAAAATCTTCTGAATGAGCTTATTATCCTTGTGAACACAAATTCTGTCTCGGTACATCATACAAATGTTGGTACCAATACTCTCTAATTCATTTCCCGTTTCACACTAAGCCATTTTAGCTTGCAAGTCCCTATCGCCTATCTAAGCCTCACAAAACTCTTGAAGGAACATAGGTCTAGCTCTCATCTCTGCTAGAACCGAGCCATCATCAATCACAATCAATCACCAATTCGTAATCCTTTATCAGCTCTAGCCACCTTCGTTGTTGTAGATTCAACTCTTTCTGAGTTATCAAATACTTGAGGCTTTTGTGGTCGGTGAACACTCGGCATCTCTCACCATACAAATGGTGTCTCCAAATTTTTAAGGCGGACATGATGGGCTATTACCTTGCCTTCTTGAATAAGCACACACCCTAACCCATTCAAGGATGCATCACTAAACACCACAAACTTTTTTCCCGGTTTTGGTTGCACTAAAACTGGGGCCTCGATCAACAAAGCTTTTAGTTTCTCAAAACTCTATTGGCACTTATCATTCCATTCGAACTTGACCTCTTTTTGTAGCAGTCTAGTCACCGGGGTAGCTATCATCGAGAATCCTTTAACAAATCATCTGTAGTACCCAACCAAGCCCAGAAAGCTTTTGATCTCTGACACATTCTTCGGCGATTTCCACTCAACAATAGCCGAGATCCTACTCAGGTCAACTCTGATCCCATCTCCTGACACGATGTGTCCTAGGAATCCAACTTCTTTAAGCCAAAATTCACTATTACTGAACTTGGCATATAACTGCTTATCTCTCAAGGTTTGTAAAACCATTCTCAGATGCTCCGCGTGCTCACTCTCATCATGTGAGTAATTCAGTATGTCATCGATAAAGACCACCACAAACTTATACAAATACGGTCAGAAAATATGGTTCATTAAATCCGTAAACACCGCAGGGACATTCATTAAACCGAAGGGCATAACAAGAAACTCATAGTGCCTATACCTCTTCCTAAATGCGGTTTTCAATACATCTTGTTCCTTAACCCTTAGCTGATAGTAGCAAGACCTTAAGTCGATCTTAGAAAACACGGTGGCTCCCTTCAACTGATCGAAAAAGCCATTGATTCTTGGCAAGGGATACTTGTTCTTCACAGTCACTTTGTTGAGCTGTCGGTAGTCTATGCACAATCTCATTGGTCTATCCTTTCTCTTTACAAATAGCACTAGGGCACCCCACGGAGAAAAAATCGATCTCGTAAATCCCTTGTCAGTTAACTCTTGTAGTTGAACTTTCAACTCCTTTAACTCCGTAGGAGACATCCTATATGGAGCAATCGAGATAGGCGCCGTACCAGCGACCAACTCGATACCAAACTCAACTTCTCTAGTTGGAGGCAATCTGGGCAACTCTTTCAGAAACACATCCAGATACTCACATACCACCAGCACTGATTCGATCTTCAATTTAGATGCTTGAGTGTTCAATACAAAAGCGAGATAAGCTTCACACCCTTTTCTCAAATATCTCTCTGCAGTCATAGACGATATCACTACAGGTGAGTTTTCTGATTCATCTGGTTCAACCCGAAGAACATTCTCATCTACATTTCAACTCGACAATTTTTCTTCCACAATCCACTACGAAGCCATGAGGATTAAGTCAAATTCATCGAACGGTAGCAGCATGAGGTTAGCCGGAAAACAATGACCTCTAACCATCAAAGAATAGTTTCTACATATTTTGTCAACTAACAGATGCTTGCCTAATGTGTTTGACACCTTTAGTAAAAATTCTGTAAAGCCCCGTACCCGAGACCGTCGCCGGAGTCGAACACAAGGTGTTAATAGACTTAATTCATTACTTAAACAGCTCAAACAATTTATTTTTAAAATTTTCAGTCAAGCTAACAATCTGCGTCATAGTTGCTTAAAAATTCATATCTCGAGTTACGAAACTCAAAATCCAATTCCGTAAATTTTTGCTGAAACTAGACTCATATATCTATTTACTAATAGTTTTATAGAATTTTTGGTCAAGCCAATTAGTACAGTTTATTAGTTAAAGTTTCCCCTGTTTCAGGGTTTCACTACTCTGACCTCTGTGTATTACGAATCAGATATCTCCCTATACAGAGTTTCACTGACTATATTGTTTGTTTCTAATAAAACTAGACTTAATAAGTAATCTGTACATATAAAGCATGACTTATAATTATTTTTTTAACATTTATGATGAATTTTTAAAGTCATAACAGGGGATCCAAAAATCGCTCTGGCCCTGTTTCACAAAAATTTAAACATCTCATAAAATATAACTCATATACCTATTTTGTTCCATCCATATGAAAATAGACTCATAATTATTCAATTCCTTATTTTATTTATCATCTAATTATATCTCTACTATTTTTAATGATTTTTTGAACTCACGTCACTACTGCTGTCTGAATCTATTTTATGGTAAATTTTACCTATTTCATGTTTTCCATGGATTAGCTAGTAATTTTGCATACATAACGCCAAATATAATCATGATTAGCCATTCCAATGGGTAATCATTACCAAAAATTTCCATACCACTCAATAACCATATCATAAGACCATATATACAAAATGATTATAATGCTATACATGCCATACTCAAAATATGCAAGCCATTATGCCAAGATGGTATACGGATATAGTGTGAGCATGCCTCCGACCATTCCCGATTTCCGAGCTGGCTTGTCAACACTACAAGGAATGAAAAGGAGGAAGTAAGCATAAATGCTTAGTAAGCTCACATGCAAATAGCAAGTAACACAACTATATAAGCAAACATAAAACATCATTTGCATAATCATCACCGAGACATTCATATCACATTTTCATTTATCATCTTACCATATTGTTGTTATATCGAGTTTTCAACCCGAGGGTTAAGTACATACCTGTTCAAAGTATTCATTTCACAACACTTACCAATACATCCCTTTCATCTCGAGTATTCCTCCATTTGAGTAGAATTTTACCGGTTGAACACATCGGAATATAATTCGGATACATGGAAAGTTTGCACATAAGTGCCACATATGTAGCCAAGCTACCATGTAACCTGCCCATAAGTGAACTTGGACTCAACTCAACGAGCTCGGGCGTTCGTATCCATAAGTGATCTCGGACTCAACTCAACGAGCTCGGATGCCTAGTTACATCTCTCGAACTCGGACTCAACTCAACGAGTTCGGACATTCGCATCCATAAGTGAACTCGGACTCAACTCAATGAGTTCGGATGCCCAAACATCCTAGTGACATGTCACTTGTAGGATCTATTCCTAAGGTTCAAACGGGTGTTTTCCTCGATCACACATCTTTGCCATCTTCCACGGAATATCGAAATTGATACTTCGGTGATAGTTCATACTCATCAAGTAATTCACATAATTACATATTATTTAACAATAACCACAAAGCATAATATTTCATGATAATAATCAGCATCATATCATATAAACAACATTAAATTGTTTAAAATGACAATTATGTTACTACATTTACACATGAACTTACCTCGTATGCGAAAATGGCTACTTTTACCATTTCGTCCACAACTTGGTATTTTCCCCATTTTAGCCTGAAATTTAGTTTTCCTTGCTCTATCATTTAAAATATAGTCTAATTAGGACTCACATTATTCAAATTGACCCAAAATCATATTTTGGCAAAATTACAGTTTTGCCCCTAAACTTTTGCATATTTACACTTTTGCCCCAAAGCTCGTAAATTAAACTTCAGCCTATTTTCTTATGTTTTTATGACATGCTGATCATTTTTTCCTTCTATGGCAACATCAAATTCTCACTCTAACATGTACTTATGACTATTAAGTATTTTTACCGATTAAGCCCTTTTGCTAGTTTTCGCTTAAAACCGAGTAGCACAAGTTGTCTAACATAATTTAAAACCTCATATTATATCATAAAACACAAAAATACACAAATTTTACCTATGGGTATTTTTCCAAATATAAACCCTAGGTTAAATTATTGCTAGCATAAGCTAAATCGAGCTACCGGGACTCCAAAACGTAAAAATCATTAAAACGAGGCTAGAACGGACTTACAATCGAGCTTGGAAGCTTGAAAACCCTATCCATGGTTTCTCCTTGCTATATTCGGCCATGGGGTTGAAGATGAGCAAAATTGGCTTTTAATTTTGTATTTTAATTCATTTTACCCCTAAATGACCAAAATGCCCTTACTACTAAACTTTCCAAAAATTCCATCCATGTCCAATTTTTGTTCATAGACTTAGAAATTGGTAAAATTGCCATTTAAGACCTCCTAATTAATATTTCAAAACAATTTCATACTAGAAACTTCTAGAATGCAAGTTTTACAAATTATTCGATTTAGTCCCTAATTTCAATTTAAGCACTTTATGCATAAAATTTCTTCACAAAATTTTCACACAATCATGCAATCATATCATAGACCTAAAAATAATCATAAAATAATTATTTCTATCTCGGATTTTGTGGTCACAAAACCACTATTCTGACTAGGCCCAAAATCAGGATATTACAAATTCTGTAGACTCGATTGACATATTCATACTGGGTACTAATTTCATGTAAACATGAGAATGGGTAGACCGCGGATTAATTAAAGCAACAACAAAAATATCATAAAGAGAAAAAGTACCCGTAATCACATCTGGTGAAGATTCCTCTTCACGAGAGCGAATCGCATAAATCCTTGCAAGCGCTCGACCCTCAGACCTCACAGCTGAATCTCTAGGAGCACCTCTACTGCTAGCCCCACTACCCGGGTTCTTCTGTGTTCTACCCCTCGAAGGAGTACTATTCACCCTCATATATTGCTTTTTCTCTTTTTCATCTAATTTTAGACAGTTTCGAATGAAGCGGTCTAGTGATCCACATTTGAAGCAACCCCTTTCATCCCCTCGGCACTCACCGAAATGACGCCTATCACATTGTGAACATTCTGGCTTATTTGGCTGAACACTACTAACACTAGCGATAGAAGTGGTTTGAGCTTTAGAAGTCCTATGCTGTTTGCTCTTGCTCTTGCTCTTGCTCTTGCTCTTGCTCGAGAACCCCACTGGCACATTTGATCAGGTAGGAAACTCTTTTGGTCTCTTAGATGAGACTTGCTGTGATTTCCCTATCTATCGTTCCCTGAGTCTCGGGACTCGATGTTAGCTTTTCTCTTCTCTTTGGCCAATTCCTCTACCTTAATGCTCTCTGCACGACTACCACAAATTCCCTCAATTCTAAGATGCCAACTAATAGACGGATATCTTCGTTTAGACCATCTTTAAACCTCTTGCACATGATGGCTTTTGTACATACGCACTCCTGTGCATATTTACTAAGTCTCACAAACTTATGCTCATACTCTGTCACCGTCCTACGGCCTTGCTTCAGCTCTAAAAATTTTTTCCATTTCTGGTCTATGAACCTCTGGCAAATGTACTTCTTTCAGAATTCTTCTTGAAAGAATCCCCAAGTTACTGGCTCTCTTGGTACAACTGACACGAGAGTGTTCCACCATTGATAAGTCAAATCTCGTAGGAGTGACACTACGCACTTCATACACTCTTCGGGTGTGCATGATAGCTCATCAAATACTCTAATGGTATTTTCTAGCCAAAACTCTGCTCTCTTCGGGTCATCATCAATATTCACCCAGTATTCCTCGGCCTCTTGTTTACGGATTCTGTCCACTGGAGGTTTCTCTCTCCTAGCCATCTCTGCTCCTTAAGGAGCTACATGAACGGGTTGAGGAATTGGGGGAGGTCGGGGAGATGAAGTGTTCAGACTCACACAAAAAAAAACTCCATGTACCAAGCGTCCATAATATGGAGGTAAGCCTCTCTAGCCCCTCCGCCCTGACTCAGTGTCACGGGCCCACTATCTACTGGCGCAGTCCCTTCAGCGGGAGCCGACGCATTACTTTCCACAACATCCACTGTAGCTACGTCAGGATCCATTTAATATAAATAAAAATACAATTTATCTCGTCAAGAGTCGTCACACTATCAATATACAATTATGGCATGTATAGCTAAACTCGTACTCACGCTATACTAGTCCTAGAATCGACTAAACCATAGCTCTGATACCACCAAATGTAACACCCCACACCTGTGCCACACGCCGGGATGAAATACGAGGTGTTACTAAACTTAAACACATGCATTCAAACATTTCTGAGTCACTAAGACTTGATCAAATTTAAAACTCTTTTGATCTTTATTTAAACTTCTTAATATGGACCTACGAGGCCCCAAACATCCATTGGAAACCCTTCAGGATCAACTCGGGTCCTTTAACTAACTTTAGAACAATAACGCTTGAAACAGGGCACACGCCCGTGTGGAAGGGTAACACGTCCGTGTGGTCATTATAACATGGCCATGCTGATGGCCCGTGTGACACACACGGCCTAAGCATCTAGGGACACGCCCATGTCTTATGCCCGTGTGAATTAAATTCTAAATTCGAACATACAGGGGTTTTCACACGGCCTGACACATGCCCGTGTCCCTCACACGGTGATGACATGCCCGAGTCCTAACCCGTGTCTAAAAACCTTGACATTATGTTTCTGACGTCAGTATCCAATAAGGAGCACATGGCCAAGGCACACGCCCGTGGCCAGAGGCCATGTCCTCCACACGGCCGTGTCTTTGCCCGTGTGTTTGCTACAATGCATTCTGACTTACAAATTTTATGTGCAGGGGACACACGGCTGAACAACACACCCATGGGGCTGACCGTGTGTTACACACGGCCTAGACACACGCTTGTGTGTCTACCCATATGGACAAAATAAGGCTATTTATCAAGCCTTTGCCACCCTGAAACTCAATCTAGCATCAACCAACATATCAAAGTTTAACTTAATATGATTTCTCAACCAAACAACCATAGTTAAGACCTATATACATTACATATATTCAACCATGCCAACAATTTTGCATTCATGAAAGACTAGCTTGCATTTATATAATAACTTTCAATGTTTGCCATTTTCCATGGCCTTATACAAAATGAATCAAATGCTAAAGTAAGCCAACACATTTGGCCAATTAATAATTGTAACACCCCAAACCCGAGACCATCGCCGGTGTCGGACCCGAGGGTTAACAAACCAAGTTCACATGTTTTTGCCCACCAATTTGACATTTCCAGTCAGGCTGGAAAACTGCGTCACTGTCGCCTTAAAAATCATATCTCGAGTTTCAAAACTCGGAAACTGGTTTCGTAAATTTTCCCTGAATTTAGACTCATATATACATCCATGGATTTATTTCTAGGATTTTTGGTCGGGCCAATTGGTACATTTTATTAGTTAAAGTTACCCAAGTTACAGGGATCGACTGCTCTGACCTTCGCGCGGTATAACTTGAATATCTCTCTGCACAGGGCTTTAATGCTGGTGTCGTTTGTTTCTAATGAAACTAGACTCAAAATGGAATCTGTACATATAAGGTATATCTCCTAATTCTTTTGGATAATTTATAGTGAATTTTTAAAGTTGCGACAGGGAACCCAGAAACCATTCTGGCCCTGTCTCACAATAGCTTTAATATCTCTTAACCTGTAACTCCTATGACCGTTTCGTTTCTTCCATATGAAAATAGACTCATCAAGGTTCATTTACATAGCTTATTCACTATTTGATTCCATTCCTATGAATTATGGTGATTTTTCACATTCACGCCACTGCAGCTGGCAGCATCTGTTTTAAGGTAGGACTTACCTATTTGGTAGTCTCCATGATTCAACTAATCTTGCCATACATAGGTTCATATATGATCATTTTAACCATGCCAATGGCTGATCATATGACCAACATTCCCATTTCCAAACCATAGCCACATCATGACCCCAAATATATATACATACAACCCACAATAAGTCTAAGTTCATGCTCCCTTTTGAGCCATTTTCGCATGGCCATACAAACTTACATTACAACGTATTTAACAAACAAGAGGTAGTCCTATACATGCCATCTCAAGTTCAACCAAAAATTTATACCAAAATGGAGGCTTGATAGTGTGGATGACTTGACTTCAACGATCCCAAATCCGATTACCTCGGCGAAATCTAGAAAACTAAGAGCCAAAGCAACGGGTAAGCATTTTTATGCTTAGTAAGTCTCAAGGAATATAATGAACTATAATTTACAGCAATACATTCACATAGCCAAATGCATCATTTCATTAATACACATTCTTACTTCATACTTCATCATTGTATAAGTTCGCAAAGCATCAATCAATTCAATAACTGAAATTCATTAGTCGATTGAGCGAATGTTGCTCAAACACGTCGACTTTCCAATGCACATATAACGTACCTTATCCTTTGGGCTGTCCGAGTGTACTAATTAAATTCATTTCAGCAACCAACACTCACCTCCAGCCCAAGATTCTTGAATATAACCGGATATAATCACGTGCACAAATGCCTTGGTCTTAGCCGGATAGAATAACTTCATACGAATGCCTTGGGCCTTAGCCCGGATATAACCACTAGCACAATTGCCTTGGTCTTAACCGGATATAATTTCAGCATAATTGTCTTGGGCTTAGCCCGGATATCATTCAATTTCTCATGCACACATACATCAATAATCATTGGACATACATATTTCATTTTCGTTACTAAGGCTCAAACACAATTAATATCATTAGCATATTCGCCGGGACTTAGCGGGTGGAATTCAAATACTCATACACACATAATCAATAATCATACACATCCATATTTCATCTCACATAATTCAAGTAAGGTCACTTCTTGAGGACTTACCTCGGATGTTGTCGAACGGCTTTTTCGGCTATTCGATCACCTTTTCCTTCCCTTGTCCAATTGTGGCCCTCTTAGCTCTTGAGCTAATTCAAACAAATTCAATTTATTAAAACCTCATTGTGCTTGCTTATGGCGAATATGACAAGGATTTTAAATGGTCATATGGCCACTCTTTAGCTTGAATACACAATGGTCATGCACATTTTATACTACATCAAGCAATTCAATACAATTTATTTGAGCATCAAGGAAATGCTAAGGCCTTCAATAGGCTACCCAAGGCGAATATTCATGTACATGTTGAGGTCAATTTTGCACTTAATACCTCACAAAAACAGCATGCAATCTACTAATTTATGCTTTGCACATTGTGGCCCAAAACTTATAATATAGCATCAAGCACTTATATGTGTGCTAGGCGAATTGTGCTTGCAATTTCACAAGCATTCTTCCACATTTTCTTCTTTAAATCAATATATTCATCACTTAGTTCATAACCAAACATAATGTGCAATCATATATATGCATATATGAGCATGGCCGAATTTTCAAGGTGTCCATAGCCATCCAAAACACAAACTTTTAACTAACATGCAAGAAGCATGAATCATGCTCAAGAATGCATCATGGCCAAGTATGACAATCATGCTCCTTTTCAACTTTAATCATGATAAAACAAAGAAAACTCAAAATCTTACTCATGAGTAGAAAATCCATCATTGCATGCATCATCATCAAGCTTCACACTTAGCATGCAATGGCTTTATCACTATAACAACTTTGGCCAAATACCATTTCTATGGCATACCAAAGATTTGAGCCATGGCTAACATGCACATCAAGTTAGCAACCAAAACATGCATGAAACTCCCAACACAACCTCATACATACCTTAATCTTGATGCAAACTTAGCCAAATCTCCTTCTAGATCTCTTCCAAACCAAGCATGAAGCAAAAATCCTCCTTCTTCCTTAGTTTTGGCTCAAAGAAAGGATGAACAAAATTTTTTTCTTTCCTTCTCTACAACTCACGGCAATAGGGTATGCCACTCTCTCACACACATTTTTTTTTTTTTTTCATTCTTTTCTTACCCATGCTTATTTGTTTACTATTTCTCCCTAATGCCCAACAAAACATGTTTCATGACATGTTTGACCCATATTTCTTTGTCATGGCGGCCATTACTTGTAGAAAGGGGAATTTGACATGCAAGTCCATTATTTTGCATGCATGCTTTAATTAGTCATCACCTATTTTCCTATCGTACTTTCAAAGTTCACTACTAAGTCCTTTCTTATAATTTAGCACCTAATTAATAAAAATCGAGACACGAAATATTTACGCATACCAATTCCACATACAATAAGTACGGAATATAACACTTAATTATTCTTGTGACTCGGTTTCGTGGTCCCGAAACCACTCTCCGACTAGGGTCACATTCGGGTGTCACAACTCTCCCCACTCAAGAGATTTTCGTCCCGAAAAGCTTACCGGTAAATAGGTTCGGATATCGCTCTCTCATTGAGTTCTCGGTCTCCCAAGTAGCTTCTTCTATCCGTGCTTGAGCCATAACACTTTCACTAGCGGAACCCGCTTGTTTATAACTCTTTCACTTCTCGTGATAGGATACAATTGGTTCTTCCTCATAACTCATATTAGCTTGAATTTCAATTTCGATGGACTAATCACGTGCGATGGATCGGATCTATAACGTCGAAGCATCGAAGCGTGGAAGACATCGTGAACCTTTTGAGTTCGGGGCAAAATCAAGCGATATGCCACTTTGGACCGACTCGCTCGATATCTCATATGGCCCAATGAACCTCGGGCTCAACTTGCCCTTACGGCCGAACACGAGTATTTTTTCCAAGGCGATACCTTGAGGAACACTTTATCACCCACGATACTCGATATCCTTACGCTTCATATCCGCGCACGACTTACGACGATCGAAGGCTATCTTCAAACTTTCACGGATTACTTTCACTTTACATTCGGCATCCCTAATCAAATCCACCGAAAATCTTGCTTTCACCAAGCTCGGTCCAAAACAATGGTGTACGGCATTTACGCCCGTACAAAGCCTCGTAAGGTGCCATCTTAATACTCGATTGAAAGTTGTTGTTGTGGCGAATTCAATCAACGGCAAATACCGTTCCCATGAACCACTAAACTCGAGGACGCAACATCTTAACATATCCTCAAGTATCTGAATTACCCGCTCGGATTGACCATCGGTTTGGGGGTGGAAGGCAGTGCTGAAATGCAACTTGGTACCCAAAGCTTCTTGCAACTTTTTCCAAAACCGCGAGGTAAATCTCGGATCTCTATCCGACACGATAGAAATAGGCACCCGTGTAATTTCACAATCGAGAAACGTACAATTCCGCTAATTTGTCCATTGAAAAATCCGTGACGTCGGGGACAAAGTGGGCCGACTTAGTCAATCGATCTACCACGACCCAAACCGCATCCTTCTTACTTGTCGACAATGGCGGTCCGGATACAAAGTCCATTGTGACTCGATCCCATTTCCACTCGGGTATCGTGATTGGCTGAAGTAATCCTGAAGGCACCTGATGTTCCGCTTTCACTTGTTGACATATTAAACATCTTGAAACAAAGTCGGAGATGTCCCGCTTCATACCATGCCACCAAAATCGACGTTTCAAATCATTGTACATCTTCGTACTCCCCGGGTGGATTGCCATTCGGCTACAATGGGCTTCATTTGAATTATCGAAATGAGTTCAATTCTTTGGGACACACAGACGACTTTTGAACCTCAAACAATCGTCATCGTCGATTTGAAACTCCGAGTCCTTGTTCGGAACACACGCAGCCCGTTTTGCAACCAACTCGTCATCGACTTTCTGAGCTTCTCGAATTTGGTGTGTCAATAATGGTTTGGCTTTCATTTCAGCCACTAACACACTTTGTCGGATCGGATAGACAAGTGCACATTCATCGCTCGTAAAGTGAATAACGATTTACGACTCAAGGCATCCGCAACTACATTCGCCTTTCCGGGTGATAGTCAATGATCACTCATAATCCTTTAACAGCTCGAGCCAACGTCTTTGTCGCAGATTTAAGTCTCGTTGGGTCATCAAATACTGAGACTTTTGTGATCCGAGTATACATGGCACCTTTCACCAAATAAGTAATGTCGCCAAATCTTTAAGGCGAATCGATGGCGGCCAATTCGAGATCATGAGTCGGATAATTTTTCTCATGTGGCTTTAATTGCCTCGGACGACAGGCCACAACTCGACCTTCTTGCATTAAATCGCAACCTAACCCAAGTAGAGGCGTCGCTATAGATGACAAACTCCTTGCGGACTCGGGTTGCACTAGAATTGGGGCTTCAGTCAAATAAGTTTTCAGTTGATCGAAGCTTTTTGGCATTTCTCCGTCCATTCGAACTTAACATCCTTTTGGAGTAACCGTCATCGGCGTGGCTATCGTTGAGAAGCCTTTACAAATCGTCGGTAGTAACCTAAGCAAGCCCCAAAAGCTTGAACCTCGATAATATTTCGGAGGCTTCCAATTTAGTATGGCTGAAATTTTATTGGTCGACTCGAATACCGATCTGAATACCACATGACCCAAGAAGCTTACCTCTCTTAACCGAACTCACACTTCTTGAACTTAGCATATAATTGCTTGTCCGTAAAATTTGCAGCACTAACCGCAGTGTTCAGCATGTTCGGTCTCATTTCTTGAATAGACCAAGATGTCATCAATGAACACGACTACGAATCGATCCAAATATGGTCTAAAGATTCGATTCATTAAATCCATAAATACCGTAGGGCATTAGTGAGCCCAAACGGCATCACCAGAACTCATAGTGACCATATCTCATTCGAAGGCGGTCTTGGGCACGCGTCGAATCTCGGATTCGCAATTGATAGTAGCCCGATCTCAAATCTATTTTCGAGAACACCGAGGCTCCCTTCAGTTGATCGAACAAGTCATCAATACGTGGCAGCGGATATTTGTTCTTTATCGTCGCTTTGTTAAGTCGGCGATAGTCGATGCATAGTCGCATGGTTCCATCCTTCTTCTTCACGAACAACACGGCGCACCCCAAGGCGAAAAACTCGGGCGAGCAAAACCTCTATCCACCAATTCTTGCAACCGAGTTTTCAACTCCTTCAATTCGTTGGTGCCATACGATCACGGAGCTATCGAAATTGGGGTGGTACCGGTACCAATTCGATGCCAAATTCTATTTCTCGAGCAGTGGTAAACCGGCAATTCTTTGGGAAAACATCCGGTATTCACAAACCACGGCGCAGATTCGGGTTTCTTCTCGATTCCTTGTCATCGAGTACGACGCAAGGTACGCCGCACCCTTTTCTTACATATTTACGGGCCAACATCGGCGATATTACGGTGGCAACCCTTTAAGTCCGTGGACTCAACCCGAATTATTTCATTATTCGCGCACCTCAAATCGATAGTCTTGCTCTTGCAATTTACAACCGCATCGTGCATGGTCAACCAATCCAAACCAAGAATAACATCGAACTCATCGAATGGCAAAAGCATTAAGTCCGCCGGAAAACAAGAACCTCGGAACACTAGGGACTTTTCTTGCACACTTTGTTAACAAGCACGTAATGACCCAAGGGTTTGACACCGAATTACAAACTCGATGAGACTCAATGGGCAAAGTCTTCTTTGGATGCTAAGGTTTCACATATATAAGAATGAGTAGAACCAGGTCAATCAAAGCAATTACATTTGTATTGAAAAGAGTGAAAGTACCGGTAATAACATCCGGAGAGGCAGCATCCTCGGCGTGCGCGTATGGCATAAGTCCTAGCAGAGCACGAGCCTCAGATCGATGGTAGCATCTCTAGATCCTCTCGACCGCCAACGACATTGCCCATATTTCTAGGTGGCCTACCTCGGCGATGGTAGCACCGGGTTTGCACTCGACTTGCATTCTGTTCATGCATCCTCGGGCAATCCTTCATAAAATGGTCGGCCGATCCACACTTATAGCGAGGCGATCACGAAACCAACAGCTCCCGAATGCCATTTGCCACAATGTGGACACTCCGTCCTCTCTCGGCGATCATTTCCGCCACCGCAATCGAGGTGACTCGTGTGGTTCTGAGGGGTCGATCGCGTCCTCGTCTAGAAAATCCCGAACGCCTCTAGACCGGCTCGCATCATCTCGAAATCTCTTGATGCTTGTTGAAGAGACTTTCCGAGGACCTCTTCGAATTCTCCAATCCCCACATCAGCTTTTTGTTTCTCCTTTCTAAGCTCTTGACTTTACAAGCTCGCTCAACAAGTACTACGAACTCGTATCTCGAGAATGCCAACAAACATCCTTATATCATCATTCAGCCCATCCTCAAGCGTTTGCACATAATAGCCGGACGAAATGCATTCTCGCGTCTGGCTAAGCCTCACAAACTTTCGTTCGTAGTCGATAGCGGACATAGAACCTTGCTTAAGATCAAGGAACTCCCTCCGCTTTTGGTCGATGAATCTCGATGATATACTTTTTGAACTTCGGTTAGAAAGAATTCCCAAGTCACTTGCTCTCTAGGCACCACAAGTCGAGTACTCCACCAATAGTAGGCGGACTCGTAGCAAGGAGATGGTACACTTTAAGCACTCATCGGTGTACAGGATAGCTCATCAAGCACCGGATAGTGTTATCTAACCATAATTCAGCTCGCTTCGGCATCATCATCATCCGTAGCCTTAAATTCAGTGGCCCCATGTTTTGAATCCTATCGATGGGGCTTACGACCTTATTGGGTCGATCACGGAGGTATTGTAGGTCTTGGGGTTGCATTAAATCGGGAATGGAGGTGGTGGAACAGTAGTGTTGGTTCGAATGTATTGATTAAACCATTCGTTCATCACACTATAAAAGGCTTGCTTAGCCTCGTCATTAGGATTGCTGGCCATAGGTTGAGAGTCCACGGCGCTGTCCCTTGCGCGGAGCAGCGCCACACTCTCCACATCATCAGCTATCGCTTCGGTTGGGATCGGGATCCATTGCTATAAACAAACATGAAGTCAAATTGTCAGAATTCATCACACTATCGATTCATCATTTAATGGCATGTATAGCTAGACCCCAAACACATCACGGTAGTCCTAGAATCGACTAAACCGTGGCTCTGATACCAATAAAATTGTAACACCCCAAACCCGAGACCATCGCCGGTGTCGGACCGAGGGTTAACAAACCAAGTTCACATGTTTTTGCCCACCAATTTGACATTTCCAGTCAGGCTGGAAAACTGCGTCACTGTCGCCTTAAAAATCATATCTCGAGTTTCAAAACTCGGAAACTGGTTTCGTAAATTTTCCCTGAATTTAGACTCATATATACATCCATGGATTTATTTCTAGGATTTTGGTCGGGCCAATTGGTACAGTTTATTAGTTAAAGTTACCCAAGTTACAGGGATCGACTGCTCTGACCTTCGCGCGGTATAACTTGAATATCTCTCTGCACAGGGCTTTAATGCTGGTGTCGTTTGTTTCTAATGAAACTAGACTCAAAATGGAATCTGTACATATAAGGTATATCTCCTAATTCTTTTTGGATAATTTATAGTGAATTTTTAAAGTTGCGACAGGGAACCCAGAAACCATTCTGGCCCTGTCTCACAATAGCTTTAATATCTCTTAACCTGTAACTCCTATGACCGTTTCGTTTCTTCCATATGAAAATAGACTCATCAAGGTTCATTTACATAGCTTATTCACTATTTGATTCCATTCCTATGAATTATGGTGATTTTTCACATTCACGCCACTGCAGCTGGCAGCATCTGTTTTAAGGTAGGACTTACCTATTTGGTAGTCTCCATGATTCAACTAATCTTGCCATACATAGGTTCATATATGATCATTTTAACCATGCCAATGGCTGATCATATGACCAACATTCCCATTTCAAACCATAGCCACATCATGACCCCAAATATATATACATACAACCCACAATAAGTCTAAGTTCATGCTCCCCTTTTGAGCCATTTTCGCATGGCCATACAAACTTACATTACAACGTATTTAACAAACAAGAGGTAGTCCTATACATGCCATCTCAAGTTCAACCAAAATTTATACCAAAATGGAGGCTTGATAGTGTGGATGACTTGACTTCAACGATCCCAAATCCGATTACCTCGGCGAAATCTAGAAAACTAAGAGCCAAAGCAGCGGGTAAGCATTTTATGCTTAGTAAGTCTCAAGGAATATAATGAACTATAATTTACAGCAATACATTCACATAGCCAAATGCATCATTTCATTAATACACATTCTTACTTCATACTTCATCATTGTATAAGTTCGCAAAGCATCAATCAATTCAATAACTGAAATTCATTAGTCGATTGAGCGAATGTTGCTCAAACACGTCGACTTTCCAATGCACATATAACGTACCTTATCCTTTGGGCTGTCCGAGTGTACTAATTAAATTCATTTCAGCAACCAACACTCACCTCCAGCCCAAGATTCTTGAATATAACGGATATAATCACGTGCACAAATGCCTTGGTCTTAGCCGGATAGAATAACTTCATACGAATGCCTTGGGCCTTAGCCGGATATAACCACTAGCACAATTGCCTTGGTCTTAACCGGATATAATTTCAGCATAATTGTCTTGGGCTTAGCCGGATATCATTCAATTTCTCATGCACACATACATCAATAATCATTGGACATACATATTTCATTTTCGTTACTAAGGCTCAAACACAATTAATATCATTAGCATATTCGCCTTGGGACTTAGCCGGGTGGAATTCAAATACTCATACACACATAATCAATAATCATACACATCCATATTTCATCTCACATAATTCAAGTAAGGTCACTTCTTGAGGACTTACCTCGGATGTTGTCGAGCGGCTTTTTCGGCTATTCGATCACCTTTTCCTTCCCTTGTCCAATTGTGGCCCTCTTAGCTCTTGAGCTAATTCAAACAAATTCAATTTATTAAAACCTCATTGTGCTTGCTTATGGCGAATATGACAAGGATTTTAAATGGTCATATGGCCACTCTTTAGCTTGAATACACAATGGTCATGCACATTTTATACTACATCAAGCAATTCAATACAATTTATTTGAGCATCAAGGAAATGCTAAGGCCTTCAATAGGCTACCCAAGGCCGAATATTCATGTACATGTTGAGGTCAATTTTGCACTTAATACCTCACAAAAACAGCATGCAATCTACTAATTTATGCTTTGCACATTGTGGCCCAAAACTTATAATATAGCATCAAGCACTTATATGTGTGCTAGGCGAATTGTGCTTGCAATTTCACAAGCATTCTTCCACATTTTCTTCTTTAAATCAATATATTCATCACTTAGTTCATAACCAAACATAATGTGCAATCATATATATGCATATATGAGCATGGCGAATTTTCAAGGTGTCCATAGCCATCCAAAACACAAACTTTTAACTAACATGCAAGAAGCATGAATCATGCTCAAGAATGCATCATGGCCAAGTATGACAATCATGCTCCTTTTCAACTTTAATCATGATAAAACAAAGAAAACTCAAAATCTTACTCATGAGTAGAAAATCCATCATTGCATGCATCATCATCAAGCTTCACACTTAGCATGCAATGGCTTTATCACTATAACAACTTTGGCCAAATACCATTTCTATGGCATACCAAAGATTTGAGCCATGGCTAACATGCACATCAAGTTAGCAACCAAAACATGCATGAAACTCCCAACACAACCTCATACATACCTTAATCTTGATGCAAACTTAGCCAAATCTCCTTCTAGATCTCTTCCAAACCAAGCATGAAGCAAAAATCCTCCTTCTTCCTTAGTTTTGGCTCAAAGAAAGGATGAACAAAATTTTTTCTTTCCTTCTCTACAACTCACGGCAATGGGGTATGCCACTCTCTCACACACATTTTTTTTTTCATTCTTTTCTTACCCATGCTTATTTGTTTACTATTTCTCCCTAATGCCCAACAAAACATGTTTCATGACATGTTTGACCCATATTCTTTGTCATGGCGGCCATTACTTGTAGAAAGGGGAATTTGACATGCAAGTCCATTATTTTGCATGCATGCTTTAATTAGTCATCACCTATTTTCCTATCGTACTTTCAAAGTTCACTACTAAGTCCTTTCTTATAATTTAGCACCTAATTAATAAAAATCGAGACACGAAATATTTACGCATACCAATTCCACATACAATAAGTACGGAATATAACACTTAATTATTCTTGTGACTCGGTTTCGTGGTCCCGAAACCACTCTCCGACTAGGGTCACATTCGGGGTGTCACAATAATGGCACAAAACTCAAAAGTCAGGGTCTTATACATGCCATAATCAAAATAAAAGATCTAACTATACCAAGTGCTTTGGATGATAGTGTGATCGATGCCTCCGACGTCCGATGATCCCCAAGCTAATTAGGCGGCACTATAAGAAAATGGAAAGGAGAGGGAGTAAGCATAAAGCTTAGTAAGTTGCATGCAAATAAATATAAAAACAACTTAGCCATTCATCATCATGTTCATAGTACTAAAGTAGGCATAAGCACAACTTACTAATCACTGTCCAATACAACTCACATAGCATATATTGAGCTCACATCTTATACATTTCAAATAGGTACCTATACCACTCACAACATGGTTATACTTTTCTCATTTAAATTAAACTGTAACTCTCACTGTTGAACCGTTTGGAATGCTATCAGATATTCACTAAGCCTCAACCATAATGTATGATGCCGATGCCATGTCCCAGACATGGTCTTACACTGACTATCGAAATCGGGGCCGACGCCATGTCCCAGACATGGTATTACACTAGCTCTTACATATCCGTGCTGATGCCATGTCCCAAATATAGTCTTACACTGACACCTCTATACGTGTCAGTGCCATATCCTAGACATGGTCTTACACTGACACATCTCGTAACAGATGCATGTTCCAGACATGTCTTACATTGGCTTACATATCGAGGTCGATACATGTCCCAGACATGTCTTACATTAGCTCTTGTTTCTATGCCGATGCCATGTCCTAGACATGGTCTTACACTGGCTCTCATAATGTGGCCAATGCATGTCCTAGACATGTCTTACACTAGCAAACAAATTACTCGAATGTCATGGCATGAATATCTGATTTATTTCCTAAGGTTCAAACGGGAGTTCTACTATCTCAATATTCATAATACATAATCATTTCCACAAAAAAGCAATTTATGCTATATCAATTTAAACATATATAATAACAATGTAGTTGTATTATTTACATACAACTTACCTCGGTATTCAAAATATGGCGACTATTTCGGCTTAGTCCGCTAGCTTTGCTTTTCCCCGGTCTAGGCCTGGATTTTTTAATTCTTGATCTAAAATGATAAAAATTCACAAGTTTAAATAACTTTATCGATCTAGGCATTCAACAATTTATAATTGAGAAAATGACCATTTTGCCCTTAGACTCGAAAATCAATTTTTATCAAATCTCTTCATATCTTACGCCTAGCCTCGAACCCTTTTTTACTCCTATAGCAACCCATAATTTCCATTATTTCTCACATTTATCATCCAATTTTCAACTTATGCAAAATGGTTCCTAGTGAAGGTTTCCATAAAAACTACTTCACAAAAGTTGTTTATTTCACAACCATTGTAACACCCCAAACCCGGCCTGAAAGTTTAGCTCGAATCTGGCGTGTCACATTGAAGTGTTTTTTGAAAACCATGTTTCCATTAATAACCCTTCTTAATAATTAAAAACTTATACCCTTTTTAAACCTTGTTAGAAAACCTCAACTAAATAACATTCTTAACAACTTTGTAAAAATCTTTGTAGTTGCGAAAGCTTAATTTAAAAACAATTGCGGATCGTGATGTTTTGAACAACGATGAGTTGCTTTGGAAAGCGTGTTCTAGTACTAGCAATTATAAGAACAATAAATAAAATTCCAAATTTGAAATCCAAAAAATTACAACGGCTTTACTACAACCCACATAAAAACATTTAAAAGTAATAATCAAAACTATAACATAAGCAGTGTGTGTGGCGTCCTCTGAGCCCTCGCATGACTCGATCCATCTAAAATTTGGAAATTACCTAAAAGGTTAATAAGCGGGGTGAGTTTACGAAAACTCGATGTGAAATCCCTCTTGTTTAAAGCGAGCGATCGGTCATATAAAAGAATTAAAAGTCGCCCCACCCTACTTACGATTTCGGTATCAATTGGGCCTTAGCCCATTATATGAGAGAGTACAGATGGGCCTTAGCCCATTACAAAATAAGAAACATTATCGAACTAGAATCAAGATGAGAATCGAATCGAATCGGTGTGAATCGAATCGAATCGGTGTGAGAATCGAATCGATGTCGTAATGTAATCGAATCGAATGTGAATGCAATCCCAACCCAATCCAACCGCATACACTCCCGTACCAACCTTACACCATGTGGGGAGACAACTCGACCCATCCATCCGCTACACACCACAAAATTTGCAGCATGACTGCCATAACAGATATTGTGACAGAGTCACTAGATACAGATATTGTGGTAGAGCCACCAGAACAGATATTTGTGGCATAGCCACCAGAAACAGATAATGTGGAAAAGCCACTTAACAGAATACGTGGCACAAAGCCATCGATAACTGTAATAACTTCGACACACAACCATCAATGACGGTAATATAACTAGCACACAGCCTTCGGTAAATATGATCGATACGGAGTCGTCAACAAATATGTTAGGCACACAGCCACAGGTAAATACGTCTGGCACAAAGCCATATTTAGGTTGGCATAGAGCCATCGATAACGGGTCTATAATCGGCACGAAGCCCACAATATCGATACGAAGCTCACAATAACGGTACACGGCCTTCGGTAACATGATCGGCACTTAGCCATCGATCGGTCCACAGTCATATCGGGCGACTCGTACGACCTTAACAGATCAGATCTTCCTCCGTATGAAATCCCAACCCATGCAACATGTCATGTATGCAGAATGTCATGCCCATATTTGAATCAAACAATCACAGTCAAGTCATTAATATCAGCAACATATATTCACAATCAAATCCGTCAACCACACAATCCAAGTTAGTCACTTGCCCACAAGGGCAAAATAGTCATTTAACACCCTAGGGGCAAAATGGTAATTTTACCCGAGGGTATCCCGGTAATTCTACCTTACAGGGGTATTTCAGTATTTCTACCCTACAAGGGTATTTCGGTAATTCTACCCTATAGGGGTATTTCAGTAATTCTACCCTATAGGGGTATTTCGGTAATTCTACCTTACAGGTGTATTTCAGTAATTCTACCCTATAGGGGAATTTCGATAATTCTACCTTATAAGGGTATTTTAGTAATTCTACCCTAAAGGGGTATTTTGGTAATTCTACCTTACAGGGTTTAGGGTTTAGGGTTTAGGGTTTAGGGTTTAGGGTTTTAGGGTTTTGGGTTTAGGGAATATTATGGAATTTGGGACAGCAGAAATAGTTAAAGGAATAATGTTCAAAATATGAAATGTCCAAGCATCGTAATTACAATGAACAGTTTAGGATTGCCTCTATTGAGATATGGTATGAGACTATTTGACACCGGAAATATTATTGAGGCTATCTAATCCCTGATAGATTCTTATATTATGAAAATGTTCCCTGATCTTAACGTTAGACGAATGTGTTGTCAGTCTGATTGGATTATAATCTGCATGGTTCTGTTTTTCTCTAGTATTTTGTTATATTCTGCCTGTTGGGAATCGATGAGAAATTATGTATGGTGCCATGATTCTATTTCTACCAATCATTGCTCTGATTGATTTTATATACTTGAGAAGCATATAGTTCCGGTCGTATTTGTTGTCAGTGGTTTGGAATGATGTTATTCTGGATTTCTTTTCTTTGAAAAAAAACATTGAGGTCTTTTATATTTTTATGAGTCTGGTTCTCGGTCTTCTGATGCAGTGTTGTAAATGGGATTTCCTTATCATGGATTTCTTTATCTTGGATTTCCTTATCATGGGCTTCTCCGTTTCAGATTTCTCTATCTTGGGTTTTCTGGATATTTTATCTTGTAACTTGTTGATCATGACTTGCACTAAAAGCATGACCTCCAACTTGTGATTGATGTATATAAAGAACAAGTATGACTATACCTCTGAATTGATCCTGATAATGTGATGAAATTTCAAGTCCCAATGTGAATGGTGGATTTCCTTTCTCAAGTAAGTTAATCAGAGTTAATGTATTCAGTTGAGGTATCAGTATTACTTATGTTAATGCATTTGTTATGGTCTTCGATTGGCATGATAAGTGAATTTGGAATGAAGCACGTTGAATCATTCTGTTGACTAGAAGAGAGAATTTCTTGAAATATCAATTACAGATGAATAAGGTCACCTTGATTGTTCAATCTGTATGGAATATATGTCTAGAATTTAATGAGATGTGCATGCTTGAGAATAAGATTTTATTTCTTCACGGGTAAAAAGTCGAATAGTCTAATTAAGAAGTGTATGTTTCCTAGAAGAATCGTATGCAATAAGAAGATTTGATATTGATAATGTAAAGATAATTTGGGTATTAAAAAAATGCTGAAACGATCAGTGTTTATCTTTGAGTACAAATTCTTGAAATGTTGAAAGTTTAAAGATGTATTGCAAGAATCATGAGAATTATTTTTTCCGTTTGGGAATTAGAATGGAAATAGAAAAGGTTAATATGGATTTTCTTGTCCGGATCATTCCTATCCTTGAACGAGGAAAGTGATATGTAACGTTATTAAATGTTATGAGATGTGTAAATTATGCTGGTAAACCCGAATGTCTACTCACTAGATTCATAGAATTTCGTATCTTTATGAATGTTGGATATCATGGAATTTTAATCTCCACTAATCGGATTGAGATCCGAGTTTCATATCATGATTTCTTTGGAAAGCCAAAAGAGGCTTGAAATAAAAAGTAGCTGAGGGTTGAATTGACAAATAATTGGATTGTGTGAAATTATAAAGAGTATGAGGTTGAGATGAACTGACTAGTTTACTATTCAAATCTGAAAAGATTCGGGTGCAAATGTATATGTAACATGATGGTATGTATCGGACTTTTGAGTACATGAGCTTTTTGGTAGAGATTAAGTTTCAGTAAAAGTATTGTAAAGTGAATATCACTTATGATTTTTGTATGTAAAATTTAAAGAGATAGGTAGTAAAAGTTTAGCCTGAGTGAAAGTTCTTTGACATCGATTATAGGATTGAGGAATCCAAGTGAAAAACCAAAACCACTTTTCTGGTGAGATTTTCGGGGACGAAAATCCCTAAAGGGGGAGAAATGTAACGTCCCGATTTTGGGCTTAGTCAAAACAATGGTTTCGGGACCACAAATCTGATGAGGCAAATTTCATTTTTATTATATTTTTATGGTCTACGATTTCAAGGAATGATTTCGTGAAAATTTCGTTCGAAAATTTCAACATTTGGGCACTCAATTTAGTAAAAAGGACTAAATTGTAAAAAGTGCAAAAGTTGAGTTTTACATGTTAGAGGTGTCTAATTTTCATGAAATTTTAAATGGTAGGTCCTTAAGTGATAATTAAACCATTGTATAACTTGTTGGACAAAAATGACCTTGGTTGGGTAAATTTTGAAAGAATAGTAAAAAGTGCATTTTGGTCAGGTAGGGTAAAATGAATTAAAAGACAAATTTTAAACCCCAAATGTGTCCCTTTCTTCTTGCTACAGTAGAATGTACCAAGAGCAGCCATGGTTAGGGTTTGGTCAAGCTTCCAAGCTTAATAGTAAGTGATTCTAAGCTCCGTTTTTAATGTTCTATGTATTTTTGAAATCCCGGTAACATGATCTGCTCATTTCTACCATTATTTTGAGTTAGGATTTATTTTTAAAAATTTACCCATGAATGATATGCATGTATTTTTATGTTTAATGGTAGAATATGAAGCTTGAAATTGTGTTAAACAACTTTTGCTAAGCAATTTTACGTGAAAATGAGTAAAACGACATAATCGGTAAAAATACCTAATGTTCATAATTACATGTTAGAGTGAGAATTTGATGTTGCTATAGAAGGGAAAAATGATCAGCATGTCATAAAACATAAGTAAATAGGAAGAATTTTAATTTCCAAACCTTGGGGCAAAAGTGAAAATATGCAAAAGTTTAGGGGTGAAAAAGCATATTTGCAAAAATATGATTTTTAGACCCATATGAATAGTGTGACTAATTAGTAGGCTAAATGTGATATTATAGATCAAGGAAATCGAGATTTGGGCTTAAATCGAGAAAATACAAGGTTATGGACTAGAATGGTAAATTGTCATTTCTGGATCCGAGGTAAGTTCGCGTGATTTAATAAGCCTATTATTCATGTTACTATTAATATACATGAAATATAATTTGTTATAATTGTATTGAATTTGATGTTAATAGAAATTTGATGGAATATGATATTTAAAAGAAATGGGTGATTATTGAGAATATGAGATCTTGCATATGATTGTCTTGTTTGCATGAGTGGTTGTGCTAAGAGATAGCACAGGTACGTACTAGAAACTCATGAGTACATGTTTGACATGTGAAATGAAATGGACTTATGAAGAGAGTGCAAATGAAATAAGTTTTAGTATTGTTCAACTAATGGACACAAATGGTGATTTGTGGTTGATGAATTGAGATTAAATGAGAAAATCTCGATTGAACCTTCGGAATGAAAAAACGTGGTGCTAAGTGGATATACCACAGTTATACGTGTAACGTGGTGCTAAGTGGAAATACCACGATTACACATATTGCTACATGTAACATGGTGCTAAGTCGATATGCCACGCCATGGTTACATATATTGATTCATTAACGTGGTGCTAAGTGGATATGCCACGGTTACATATATTGATTCGTTAAGGTGATGCTAAGTGGATATATCACAGTTAAACATGTAACGTGGTGCTAAGTGGATATGCCACGATTATACATGTTAATTTGAAAAGTTGCGCTAAATGCGTATGCCGCAATTGCATGTTAGCCTAATAGTGTGGAGCTATGTGCTAAAACCACCGGATATTGTTACTTTCCGAAGTGTTCACCAGGAGAAACAAGTTTGCTAAACGTAATTTAACGTGACAAAAAATGTGGGATAATACCGTAATATGAATATATGAGTTTTGAATTATGAGTTAGATATGTGATTGAATTTTTGATAAGATGAATATGGATAAGTGTTATCTTGAAAGTTGATAATAAGAAATTTTAGTGAAGGAATGAAATTTGGGATAAATAGTCTAAAACAGCAGCAGGGGAGTGACTTTGAAAAATCACCAAAAATAGTATAAGTTGACCTAGAAGTGGAATGAGATATGAAATTAAAGTTTATTGAATCTATTTTCATATAAAAGAGATATAGAAAAAAAGGAATTTGGTATTTTGAGATATTTATATTTTGGTAAGACTAGTTCAGACTAATTTCCTGATCCCCTGTTTTGAATTGTAAAAATCATTAAATATTGTAAAAAAATATTTAAGGAAGATAATTTATATGGTTGAATTCCTTATTGAATTTATTTTTAGAAGAAATAAATGATAACCTAAATTAAATTTGGTAGCAAAAGATAATTAAATTTTAGTGAAGAGTAGGCGAAGCTGTCAAACAAAAAAATAGAGGAGACTTTAAATAATAAACTGTACTTATTGGCTAGACAAAAACTTCTGAAAATTGTATGGTGGATATATATATGAGTCTATTTTAAGGGAAAATTTATGGATCTTAATTTAGAGTTTCGTAGCTTTGGATACAAATGATTTAGTGACTGTGACTCAAGGAAACAGCTGAACCAGAACATGTGTAAATGTACAATAGAATAGTTTTACTATGGAAAGCAAGTTAGTAAATTGCTTATTATTTTCATGCGAGCTTACTAAGCGTAAAGCTTAGCCCCTCCTATTTATTTCTTTTAGTGTTGTCAGGTTAACTCGGGGTTGGAGATCGTCGGAGGCAGCATCACACTATCAAGGCAACACCTTGACAGTATAAACGCATATGCTAGAATTAACAAGTGAGTTGCATGTATAGAGACCTAGTTTTATAACATGTGTTATTATAATTTTGCCAAATATATTGGTCTTTAGTGAGCTAATGATTCTGACTTATAAATCTAGCTATTCATATTACGTCTGATATTGGTGACGTGCATATGCTTGTTTTCCATGCATGGTTGGTAATATGTTATATGTTGTTGTAAGAATGCCATGCTTGTGTCTTTATTGTGAATATATAATTACTCCAATTTGCCATGTCAATTGCTATGAAAATGTTTAAGTGTATGTAGGTAATTAAGGGTGACAACTGGCTTGGAAAATAGCCTTGAAATTGACCACACGGCCCAATCCATATGGGCGTGTGACTCTCCGAGGCAAGAAAATTAGTTAAGTTGCCCAAAGATTTTCAAAGTTCTTGGTTTAGTCCCGAACCACCCCAATGTATGTTATACATTTCGAAGACCTATATAAGGGACGATATGCATGTGTTCGAGATGTGTCTGAGGTTCATTGGGCCATATGAGATTACCGAGCGTATCGGGCTGGTTGCATATAGATTATTATTGCCACCTAAGGTAGAAAAGATTCATGATGTATTTCACGTATCAATGTGATCGCGTGATTTCGTGATGGGTTTTAAATATTTATAATTAATCATTCTTGAAACTAACTATTATTGCGCTGTAGGAAAGTGTACCTATCGAACAGTAGTATAGTTTTAGCAAGACCGGATTGTCGAACCCAAAGGAACTAAAAGTACTAGTAATGACTGTCTTTTTATTATCTAGCCTAAGAATAAAGAGGTTTTTTTTGAACTAACTAATTATCTAAACTAAGAATTCATAGAGAATGGAATTGGGGAATTACTTTTGGGAAAATCGATTGAATTAAGAAAATACCTAAGAAAAAATCCACCTAGACTGTACTTGTTATTCTGGCTCCGAATCAGACGATTTATTCACTTAACTTGTTCCGTAGAGATCCCTAAGTTATGTTATTATCCCTATTCAAGACTAATAACATCTAATCCTTAGATTGAATAATTGATACCTTTCTCTAATTAACACCCTAGGGTTGCATTAACTCGATCTGTGGATCCCGTTATTAGGTTTCACCCTAATCCAACAAAATCTTGTCACCCTATGTCTAGGCGCGCAAACAACTCCACTTAATTATGAAAAATGTACTCTTAGACAGGGTCTATTCCTCCTCTAAATAAGAGCTTATCTTGAATCAGTATCCTGGAATATCAAAACAATAATTAAGAACACATAATTAAGAACAAGTTAAATATTTATCATACAATTCAGAAAATAATAACAAGATTCGTCTTAGGTTTCATTCCCCTTAGGTATTTAGGGGTTTTAGTTCATAACTAAATAAGAAAACATCTCAGAATAATAAAGAATACGAAACATAAAGAAAACCCAAAACTCCTGAAGGGAAAATTGAGGAGAGATCTTCAGTCTTGATGATGAATCCAGCTTCTGAGATGGATCAATCGGCTTCCTTGGAGTAATTTCTTACTCCCTCCCTGTGTGCCCCTTTTTTTTCCTCCTCTAGGGTGTATTTATAGGCTTTGGAATGCCTAAGTGCCCTCAAAATTAGCCTTTTTCGAATTAGACTCAACTTGGGCTCGGCAGGGACATGCCCATGTGACACACCCGTATGTGATTACTTCAGGTCGTGCTCCAGCATGCCAAATTGGCACGACCGAGTGGTCTATCCGTGTAAGGAGATCCAGACAATGTTGATTTCGTACTTTGGCCCATTTTCTCCATTTTTTCCCCGTTTCTCGTTCCTTTCGTTCTTCTATGCTCTCCTAAGTATAAAACATGAAATTAAAGCATTAGGAGCATCGAATTCACTAATTCTAATGAGAAATCATCCATAAAATGCATTAAACATGGGGTAAAAATATGTATAAATTACGGTTTATCAAATACCCCCAAACTTAAGCATTTGCTTTTCCTCAAGAAAAATTCTCAACTCATAATCAAAATAAATTCTTCTCAACTTATAATTTCTATCGATAATATCTCAAAATAATCCATAGGTAATCATACATTGAGAATTCAACTAAAAGAACATAAAAGTTTCAAACATTCCAAGTTGAGTGTTTATTCATGCAAACATAGGTGTCTCCCCTCATCTAAGTAATTACCTTTGTTTCAGAATATAACAGAGTTTCACATCCTCACTAAAGATTCACTCAAATCACTCGAGGTGTTTAAGGACAATAAATGAAGCACTCAATAGTCAATAATGAAAAGTCATTACCATAGGCTTGCATGAAAATCAAATCTCCACCACTATAATTTAAGATGATACATCAATCAAAAGGTCTTTAGAGGGTTGTAATGAGGCTTGGTTAGGGGGTGTGGTCACAAGCTGAAAGAAAGGGTTAGAATCGAGATTGAGTTGAAAATTTACTTAACTAGAAAAATATTTAATCATCACTTACGTACAACATAACTCCTTCTCTGACTATGGAATTTAAATACTGAAGCTTACAAATAAAAGATCACTACTAATATGTATGCATGCGTTTTCTTTTAGGAACACCTTAAATAACATAGACTAACTATTAAGAACGAGACATAGCTAAGAAATTTATTCAAATCAAATATTGACAAAAACAGGGATTAATTTAGGGGATTTCAACAATAATGGGTTAAGGGTTAATATTAAGGGTAATACAAGAAATGGCTTGTTAGGCTCAAAGGGGTTTACTAGGGGTTAATCATGGAGGTAGGCTTTTCATGGCATGAGTGGGTTAATCCTAAGAGCCTTAATCATTTTGACAAATCAAATCAAATGGTGTGGTCTTGACATGCATAATCAAGCAAGTTCTAGAATAACAGTTCAATACTAACGCACGCAAAGCAATAATAAAAGTGAGCATGAAAGAATTAATAGATACTCAAAAATCTCAAGAATCTCACAAAAATTATGGCTTTTTGATGTTTAAAACTTGTGAATTCTAACTCAAAGTAATACCTAAACTTTGGGGAAACAACTAAAAAATTTAAATTCTTAAAAATCAACTTATCATGCTTGATTCTCTAATGTCTTAAGGTTTAAACTATCAATGCATAAATGCCTATGTTTTAATTCAAGATATATCAATCAATGTCATAAGCCAATCAAAATTTACCCTAAATACGATATGATAGCTTTTCAAGAGAACAAGGTAGTCATTCATGGATTTTTCTGATAATGAAGTAAATACCCCCCACACTTAAGATGTACATTGCCCTCAATGTACAAACATAGATATTAGAATATAAAAATAAGATAGGGAGAGAAGTGAAACTTCCTGAATTAAGGATGGATGATATTCTTGGATTGGCGAGATCGAGTATTGAAAATAAAGCTTGAAGGTAAGCATGATTCTGAATGATAAAAAGAGAGTTAAGGGAATAATTTGATAGTAGTCATAAAGATAAGTCGTGTTTAAAAAACAAATGAATCTTAAAAAATTAATAAAAGAAAAATAAATTAAGAGAAATAATCTAATTTTTCAAGTGGCACGGCCGGTGCACACCCCCGTGTGGCTAGTGTCCCGTCCGTGTTCGTCGCGAATTGAGATGTCGTCACACGGCCTTCTGGCACGCCCGTGTGTCTAGGTTGTGTGGCTACATGATCGTGTCACACTACCGTGTCTGGCGAGGTTCGCTTCTCCCATGGTTGTGTACCTCTGTGCATGCTCGTGTTATTTTGATAGTGTCATCCACGGGTGCTAGACACGGGCGTGTCGCACGTCCGTGTTCATTTGGTAGATTTGCCCACAGCCAGGTCGCACGCCCATGTTCATTTATCACATCCCGTGTTGGGAAAGATAAATTTTACCCTATTTTCACATGGCCCTAAGCACACCCATGTTCTTGGCCGTGTCTCTATGGAAAACCTGTATTCAAGAGCTCCGTTAGTAAGTTAGGTGTTAAAGACTAAATTTTAAAGAAATTAATACAGTTAGTGCTCGGGTTGCCTTCCAAGAAGTGCTTATTTATAGTCTAAGCTAGACTTACCCCTCCGTTGAATGATCATGGTGGTTTGAGGAGTTTATACTCCTCATTCCTGCTATCCATCTCATCAAAATAAGGTTTTAAACGGGTGTTGTTACCTTAAAAGTGCCAAACTTGGGATGACTCACCTCGAACGTACCGAATGGGAAAATGCTGAGTACCGTAAGAGGGATTTCTTCATTTGGTGTGGTAGCAACAATGTGGGGATATGCAGCATCTAATAAGACTCTATCTCTAACCTTAAGTTGATTTGGAAAGGTATTGAGCTCGTTCTGTCATAGATTCGATTTGTCGGGTGTTCTCGGTTTATGCGTCCGCCATTCATCTAGCTCCTCGATTTGTAGCCTTCGATCTTCATGAATAGGTCCTCTACTATTGCTTGAGAATGGCTCATGTACTTCCTTTAGACTTATTTCCTGCAAAGAAGTTTGCACCATATTGTCAGTTTTAGTAGAATGGTTTAGACGATCACCTTCAATATTCAATGTGTTACCGGAATTGCGAGCTTGAAGGGTGATTGTTTCGTCTCCCACACGGAGTGTGAGTTCACCTGTGCCAAAATCAATAATTTTTTTGGCAATTACTAAAAAGGGCCTTCTTAGAATTAAAGGAGTGTTGCTGTCCTCCTCTATGTCTAGAACAATGAAGTCAACAGGAAATATAAATTTATCAATTTTAACTAGCACATCTTCAATAATACCCCTAAGGAATCTTATTGTTTTATCTGCTAATTGAATGCTCATCCTAGTCTATTTCAGTTTCCCAAGACCTAATTGCTTAAACATTTTGTAAGGCATGACGTTGATACTAGCCCCTAAATCAGCTAATGTATTATTAAATCTAAACTACCAATTAAGCAAGGAATTGTAAAACTACCTGGATCTTTTAATTTGTTTGGTAGCTTATTTTGCAGAATAGCTGAGCACACTGCATTTAGCTCCACATACGATGCCTCATCTAACTTCCGCTTATTTGCTAAAAGCTCCTTTAAAAATTTCATTGCGTTTGGCATTTGTGATAGAGCTTCAATAAACGGTAAGTTAATGTGTAATTTTTTTAAGAGTTTAAAAAATTTACCAAATTGTTCATCTGAGCGGTCTTTCCTTGTCGCTTTGGGGTATGGAACACGAGGTTTATATTCGACATTCACTGATTTATTTTTATTATGACCTACCTCACCTTGACCTTTGCTTACCACAGTTTCTTGCCTCGGTTCTGGTTTAGGCTCAACGATTCCTTCGTCATCTTGAATATTAATTGCATTGAGCTGTTCCCTTGGGTTGGGTTCAGGATTACTTGGCAAGCTACCTTGTGGTCGTTCGAAGATTAGTTTGGAAAGCTGGCCTATCCGAGTTTCGAGCCCTTGGATCGATGCTTGTTGATTTTTAAGTGCTGTCTCAGTGTTCTGAAAATGGGTTTCTGACACCGATATAAACATTGAGAGCATCTCTTCAAGGTTCGGCTTCTTTTCCTGTTGATAGGGTAGTTGTTGAAAACCTGGAGGATGTTGTGGTCTTTGATTTCCTTGACCGCCCCACGAGAAATTGGGGTTGTTCCTCCAACCTATATTGTAAGTGTTACTATATGGGTTATTTTGGGATCGAGAGTTATTGTTACCCATATATTGGACTTGTTCTTCCTCGATGCTAGGGTTGAAAGGTTGATACTCTGTGCATGCTTCTCCTTCATTCATCTCGCACCTCATTACTGGATGTTCCTGAGTAGAACCAGGTAAACCATCAATCTTTTTTTTTAGAAGTTATACCTGGTTTGACAGCATAGTAACCGAATTGACGTTATAAATGCCTGCTGTTTTAGTTGGCTTAGTCCTCATAACTTGCCACTGATAGTTATTCAGTGACATCTCCTCTATAAACTCATAGGCATCTTCAGGTGTTTTATTATTGATGGTTCTGCCAGTAGCTGCGTCAACTAATTATTGAGTCGAAGGATTCAGGCCATTATGGAATGTTTGAACCTGTAGCCAAAGCGGTAACCATTGGTGAGGGCACCTTCTCAGTAAGTATTTGTATCTCTCCTATGCATCGTAAAGAGTTTCTAAGTCCATCTGCACAAACAAAGAGATATCATTACGTAATTTTTCCGTTTTAGCCGGTGAAAAATATTTTCATAGAAATTTTTTAGTCCTTTGTTCCCAAGTAGTGATTGACCCTTGTGGTAATGAGTTCAACCACTATTTAGCTTTGTTTCTCAATGAAAAAGGGATAACCGAAGACGAATGGCATCATCAGAAACACCATTAATTTTAAATGTATCGCATAGTTCTAAGAAGTTAAATAATAATAAGAATTAAGAACACATAATTAAGAACAAGTTAAATATTTATCATACAATTCAGAAAATAATAACAAGATTCATCTTAGGTTTCATTCCCCTTAGGTATTTAGCGGTTTTAGTTCATAACTAAATAAGAAAACATCTCAGGATAATAAAGAATACAAAACATAAAGAAAACCAAAAACTCCTGAAGGGGAAATTGAGGAGAGATCTTCAGTCTTGATGACGAATCCGGCTTCTGAGATGGATCAATCAGCTTCTTTGGAGTAATTTCTTACTCCCTCCTTGTTTGCCTCTTTTTCTTCCTCCTCTAGGGTGTATTTATAGGCTTTGGAATGCCTAAGAGCCCTCAAAATTAGCCTTTTCCGAATTGGACTCAACTTGGGCTCTACAAGGACACGCCCGTGTGACACGCCTGTGTACGATTACTTCAGGTCATGCTCAAGCCTGCCAAATTGACACTGCCTTGTGTTCTGCCCGTGTGAGGAGGTCTAGGCCGTGTTGATTTCGTACTTTGGCCCATTTCTTATTCCTTTCACGCTCCTATGCTCTTCTAAGTATAAAACATGAAATTAAAGCAATAGGAGCATTGAATTCACCAATTCTAATGGGAAATCATCCATAAAATGCGTTAAACATGGGGTAAAAATATGTATAAATTACGGTTTATCACAATGCTTTGTTGATACAGATCCGATCCCTTGCATGTAATTCCTCTGTCTGAAATCGTGATTCAATCTGATATGACTTATGAAGAAGAACCAATTCGTATTTTGGCTCGCGAGGTTAAAGAACTCAGAAACAAGAAAATTTCGTTAGTAAAAGTGTTGTGGCATCGACACAATATTGATGAGGCTACGTGGGAGCCTGAAGATGTTATGAGACAACAATATCCGAATCTGTTTAACGGTAAGATTTTTGGGGCCGAAAATCCCTAAGGGGGAGAGTTGTAATAGCCCGGTTTAGACCCTAGTCAGAATAGTGGTTTCGAGACCATAAATTCGAGTGAAAAAAATATTTTAATATTATTTTCTGAGTTTGTTATATGTGAATTAGTATGTGTGAAAATTTTGTGCGAAAATTTTATCGTTTGTGTGCCCGATTAGATAAAAGGACCTAATCGCATAAAATGTAAAAGTTGCCTGCTATTTGTTAAAGTGCTTAATTGATTTGTCTTATTAAATGAGAGGTCCTTATTATGTAATTGGACCATGGATAGTGGGATTGGTCATAAATGACCTTAATATTAATGTTTTTTAAGTTATTAAAAAAGGGTAAAATGGTAAATGATGAATTAATGTTTATTAATTAAACAAAACATAAATTTTGCTTCATTTATTCATCATTTTTCCAAAAACCACTAAGGAAATAAGAAGAAAAACACAAGTTAGGGTTCGACACTTTGATCTGGTGATTAAGGTATGGATTTTGTTTGGTTTTTGATAATTTCTATGTTTTTGAGATCGTTGCTTTGTATTCTATCAAGCCTGTGTCTCAATTTCTGGTTTTGTTTATGATTTTTTGTAATCCTATTGATGAAACTATGAGTTTTATGAAGTTTGATGATAATATATGGAAGCTTGGTGTTGGGTTAACATGATTTGTCTTTGAACTTTTGATGAATTTGAGTAAAATGGGCTAAATTGTGAAATTTGTAAATTGAGGGACTAAAATGTGAAATAAATGAAATATATGGGCTTATATGAACACCATGTATATTTGGCTAAGCAAGTGTGTATGAGAATTTTCTGTAATTTGTGATTTTGTGAATTAGGGACTAAAATGTGAAAATGTGAAAATGTGAGGGCTAATTTGTAAAATGCCCTAATTATGTGTTTTTGGATTGAATTGAATGATTTGGTGAATAAAAAATTTAAATTTGAATGTATTTAGATCAAGAACCAAAGAAAATGGAATTAGATCCGGGGAAGTCGAAAGTCGTTGAATAGTTGACCTCGTTCATTCGAATCCGTATGAGCTAAGTCGATATACAAATAAATGTGTTTGAATCAATTTATTTATGTTTATATATTAATGAAATGAAATGAATGGCTTGGAAGATGAATATGTGAAATTTAGAAAGCATTGACAGTCTTTCGACGTCCGAAAAGCCCCGTATGAACCTCAGGAATAGTTAGGATACTATGTCATGACATAGGATCCGATATGAGATTTTGTGTAAGACCATGTCTTGGACGTTGGCATCCACTTATGATTTATGTGTAAGACCAGATCTGGGACATCAACATAGTTTTTGATTTCGTGTAAGACCCTATTTGGGATAGTGGCATCGATATTTGATTACATGTAAGATCACGTCTGGGACATTGGCATTGTACGAGCTTTCTAAGTTATCCGTGTATCCTTATGATTCTAAATGGTTCAAAGGGCATTCCGAGAAAAGAATGAATATATGAAATGTGTATCTGAATCAGGTACATTTGAAATGTATACTATGTTTTGAGAATAAAAGGTAAGTACATATGCAAGTGATGATATATGATAAAGTATGAGAAAATATGCTATATGAGCAAATTAATTGGGATTGTGTGAATTGTCTATTAACTATGCAGTAAGTGATAGTATTTGGCCATGAATTACATGAATGGTTTGGTTTATAATTGTGTTATATGATAAGGTTATTTGTATATGGCTTACTAAGCTTTTGAAAGTTTACTTTGTGTGTGTTTGCATTGTTTTATAGATATCGAAGCTACCAGAAGCTCGGGGATCATTGAGGATCATCACCACACTATCAAACTCTATTTTGGTACCTTTTGAAAATGTATATATTGAAGTATGGCATGTATAGGCTAGAAGTATGTGAATATGTTTTGTAATGTGTATATATCTAGCCAAGTGATATGGCTTGGTTATGGATGTGATTCTGAATGGATTTTTAGTATATGTTTTTTGTTAAAAAATGGTACGTTTTGATGCATTATTGAATGACCAAATGAAATGGTCAATTTTAGTAAGTTATGGTATATGCTTATTTTGAAATTTGGTAATAGTTTGGCATGAGAAAGAATGTGAAACTTAGTGATAAGGACATGTATAATTGAATGTGTTTGGTAAATAAATATGGTATGTTTTAGTTTGGATAATGAGCATGAATTTAGTTGATGAATATATGATATGAATGATGAATGTTTTGTGGTTGAAATTGTTTGGAAATATGATGTATTTGATGCTTGAATGTTACTTGTAGGGAGAACCCTATATGGGTGGCAATTTGGCCTTGTAAATGGCCTATTTTTGCCTACATGGGCAGGGACACAGGCGTGTGTCTCAGCCGTGTTGCTCGTTGGCCATTTCAAATTGAGCCTGGGCAGACCACACGGTTGCACACACATGGGCGTGTGTCAAGCCATGTGGCCAAGTCAGTTTTGACCACGAGCTTGACACACGGGCGTGTGGTTAGCCGTGTGGCTAAGTCAGTAGCCTCCTTAATTTTCACACGGCCAAGCACACGGGCGTGTTTGGTGGCCATGTGGACAAGTCAGTATGTATGTCTTGTTTTGACATGGCTTAGACATATGGGCTTATCTAATGCCTTATGAGGCACATGACCTATTCACATGGACGTGTGACTGTATAACTTTGACAAATAGTTTAAGTTTCAAAAAATTTTGTGTGTATTCAATTTAGTCCCAACCCCTTTCTAAAGCATGATTAAGGTCTCAATGACCTATATAAGGGACTCAATGTAATGTTTGATTATGATTGTGAATGATGTTTATGAATTATTCGTAAAATGTTTCGATTTATCCGGTAACGCCTTTAACCCTAGTCAGGTGATGGATACGAGTTAGGGGTGCTACAATTTCCAAGTTATTGCTTCGACACATACTTTCACAATTTATCTCGTCTCTATCCATTTGTTGCACTGACATTGGTAGACAAAAAATAACCATCCTCGTTGGATCGATATCTGACAGATTTATATTTGTCTACTATACTTGCATCGACAGTGTACACTTGCACATTATTGCTATGACGTTAAACAGTCGATCAAGTTTTGGCATTGTTGTCGGGGATGGTATTTTTTTTATATTTATCTTTATTTGTTTTTATTTCATAATATTTAGTTGCTACTAGTTTTTTTTGTCCTTATTTTCACATTTTATTTTTGGTGTTGTATGACCTAAAGCAATTCGGAGTTTATTGCTGATTTTGATCTAGAAATTGAAAGAACAGTTCGGATGAGACTTCGAGAACAAAGGAATATGGCTTTACCAAGAAATAATGCAGTTATACCCCCGATGTAGAACCAAAATGCTAATGACCCATTATTGCAGCAAGATGCTCAAATACAAAACATGCCTATACGAGATTCTGTAGTACCTATCTTGGATAAGTTACAGCTGGGAGTTGTTTGGCCAGCAAATCAAGCTGGGAATTTTTAAGACAAGCAAAAAATGTTCCAAATGTTGAATTCTAATGGGCAATATGATGGACTACAACATGAAGATGCACGAGAACATCTTAAATCATTTTTATTGATTTGTGCTTCTTTTAATTAACAAGGCGTTTCTAAGGACGTTTTAAAGAAGCAATTATTCCCTTATTCCTTGCAAGGAGGAGCTTGTACATAGTTACTTGGGCTACCTGTCGGATCAATTACTTCTTGGAATACTAGCAACACAGTTTATTTTGCTAGTCTTCGAAATGATATTACAGCTTATCATCATCTGGACCATGAAAATCTTCACACTATATGGGAACGTTATAAATCTTTGCTTCGATGTTGTCCCATGTACGACATTCAATAGAAAGCACAAATTGAGATTTTTATAATGGGCTGAATTCACACATGAGGAATCTTGTCAACACATCAGCCAATGGACCTTTGTTGGATTGTACTTATAATGATGCGATTGGAATTCTTGAGCGAATTCCTAAAAATGATTATCGATTCTTGAGCGAATTCCTAAAAATGATTATCGATACCCTATCTCTAGAGCTACACAAGCAAAACCTACTCCAGGAGTTATTTAATTAGACGCAATATCTGCATTTAGTGCTCGAGTTTCTTCTCTTGCAAATATGATAAAAAATATGCAAGGGACTAGTGACGTTGCACCTATAGATGTTCCTACCTTTTCTTGTTAGATTTGTAGTGATAACCACAGCTATGAAGATTGTCCACAATGTGACAGCCCTAAAGTGACCCTAGTCGGAAAGTGGTTTCAGGACCGCTAAACCGAGTCACCAAATTATTTGGATGTGATATTTATGGTCTAAAATATGTGAATATGAATGTGCAAAAAAATTTTTAAGCTTCGATTTAGTTAATTGCATGTGAATGGAGTACATAGGACTTATGTGAGAAAATTTAGAAATGTGCTAGGCAAATGTAAAATGGCCTATCAATACATGTGGGAAAGTGTTTGTCCTTGCATGTCAAATTAGCCAAATTGAAGCATAGTGGCCGGCCATGCTATGGGTGGAAACATGTCACAAACATGTTGGGTTAGTGATGTATGTAAGGAAGAATTAAATAATGAAAGGGAGGAGTGATGAAAAAAAAAATGGTCTCATCCATGCCCCCCTTTTGCCGTGAATGGAAGAAAGAAAACAAAGAAAAAAATGTTTTGTTCATCCTTGAACATCCTTGGCCAAATAGAGGAAAGAAAGGAAGGGGAGGAGCTTGAGAAAATCGGCTATGGTGATTTGCTAGACAAAGGTATGTGTGATGTTGTCCATGAGATGCATGCATGTTTTAGTTGGTAGCTTGAGTTCTACCTAGCCCATGGTCTAAATCTTGCTAGGTGATGGAAATGACACTCGGCCATGGATGCATCATTCTTGCTTGGTGTTGATGTCATTTACATGCTAAAAATGAAGCTTTGTAATGATGCATGTGATGGTGGATTGATGTTTTAAGGTTTAATAGAGTTTAAGCTAGTAAATACTTAATTTTGGTATTTATATGAGAAAGAGATGAACTTGAAATTTTGAATTTACATGAATAAATCTTTTGGTTTGTCTTAGTATTAAATTGAAGGGAATGCCATAGGTGCTTGAATGTACTAACTAGATATTGTTGTATATACATCTCTCAATAGGTTCGGCTTTGTGCATGAATTTGGGGGATTAAACCTTGAATGATGTTATGTATAAGTTTCGACTATGAATCTTTGTGTTTAATTTCTTTATGTGTTGATGCTCAAATTGAAAAAGGGATGTTAGTTATGTTATAACATTTGTTTAATAATGAAAGGACATGAGCTTAAAGCTTGAGTAGCATTCGGTATTAGAGTAAGTTAAAATTTGTTAGAAAATAACTCCCAAGTTAGTGAATCACGAGTTAAGAAAGGGATTTGGGTTGAATATATATATATGTATTCGCAATGGGATAAAATGTGTATTAAGGTAAGTTTCAAGGTGATTAATCGGCTATGAAATTAGCTAAATTGAATAGGTATGTTTAATGATATGCTTAGTATAATGTATGATCTTATAACTCGGTTTGGTATTGAGATAAAGGTTAGATGTATGATTGGATTTTGGTATGTGTTAAACTGGTCAATCAAAGATTAAATGATATGTGAGTGCCAAATGTGATTGTTAAGTGAATAATATTAGTTAAGTACTTAAGCAAATCTATTGTTTTACTTAAGCTTAAGAGCAAAGAGGATCGAAGTCGGATGGGGGAAAAGAGAAAGTAAACGAATAGCCGTGGACATCTAATCGTCGACCACATCCGAGGTAAGTTTTAAGCGATTAATCGTTGAGTAAATTCAATCATAATAGGACATAATGAGTTGATTTGATAAGATATGATGTGGCTATGATATGTCTTAAGCCCAAATGGTAAGTTCATAAGTGTTTGGACTTGGAAAGTTAAGAGCAAATTGTAATAAATTGCTTGGACAGCAGCAGTAATGTGATTTTAGAAAATCACTATAAATTGTTGGTGTGGAATTGTAGGCTGAATAAAACATGTAATCAAAGCTTAGTTGGTCTAGTTTCTTATAAAAGAGACCGTGGAAGCAAAGAAAATTCCTATGAAGAGATATCTAAAGTTGTGCGGGACAGTGTCGGAATGACTCCGAAATCCCCTGTTCTGTTTTTGGAAAATCATTATAATTTGTACAAAAATGGTTATGAGATAATATTTATATGCTTAGACTCCTTAATGAGTCTAGTTTCAAATGAAATCAAGTAGAACATACTTTGAATTCTGTACAATGAGAATTTTGATTTGTAGTGAAGACTGGTCAGGTTCGTCAAACAGTGAAACAGGGGAAACTTTAAGAAAAATCTGGTATTGATTGGCCAAACCAAAAATTCTGAAAATTTCATGGATGGAAGATATGTGAGTCTATATTCTGAGAAAATTAACGGCAAGTGATTTGGAGTCTTGTAGCTCCAGGTATAAATAATTTAGTGACCATTGCTCAGGAAAACAGCTCGTAGCGAATATGTGATTTTGTTGTGATTTTGTTTTAGTTGCTCATAAGCTATTGATTGATCCCATATTGAATTCTAAAGTGTGATATTGTAAAATGATACATGAGTGTTAGATGGATCTCTGATATCAAGATTCGTGAAAATGTATATATATGTGATGAGGCCTAATGGCCGATGCGATGAATGCGAAAATGTATGTATATGTGATAAGGCCTAATGGCCGATGTGATGAATGTGAAAGTATATGTATATGTGATAAGGCCTAATGGCCGATGTGGTGAATGTGAAAGTGTATGTATATGTGATAAGGCCTAATGGCCGATGTGATGAATGTGAAAGTGTATATATATATGTGGTAAAGCCGAATGGCTAATGTGAATGTTGTAACATGTGATTAAGTGTACATGAAACTTGGAAATATGTTCTGGGTGAGACTCGATGACTACGTGTGGAGATTATGTCCGGGTAAGACTTCGTAATAAGAATTGCTTATAAATATACGCAATGCGAAAGGTTAAACAGGTATGTACTCCAAGTTTACATGTGAGCTTGATTTAAACTAAACCATAAGGTAGTTATGTGATGTATCTGAGAGAAATCTATGAGGCTACTCCCATGATTATGATGAGATGTGCATATTCGGAAAAGGGATGGTATGCCCGAAGGAAGAGTGAAATAAAAATACGAACAACTATGTTATAATTTGATTGTTATCTGTTGACACTGCTTAAAACTTACTAAGCATTGTAATGCTTACTCCGTTTACTCTGTTTCCTCTGCCTTATAGGTCTCATTTGAAGCTACTGGGCTCGGGGATCGTCAAGCAACTAGTCACACTATCGCTATCCACTGTTTGGTACTGCTACGTTTTGGAATATCTTATGGCATGTATAGAATAGACTAGTAGTGAGAGGATATCATGGTTAATGTATAGGACTACCCTTTGCTGTTTTTCAAGTACGTTTTGTGATGTATGTATGTACAGCCATGCGAAAATGGCTCGTAAAAGTGGAGTATGGCATTAGACCATTTGTGTTTATGTATATATGTATGGTTTCATGATGTGACTACGGACTGAATGGAAGTGTTGGGCAAATGATTAGCCATTGGAATGGCTAAATATGATTATATGTGGACCTATGTATGACAAAACTCTAGTTGGTCCATGGAAACTAAGAGATAGGTAAAGTTTACCTTGAAAACAGATGCTGGCAGCAGCAGTGGTGTGGATTTGATAAATCATTAAAATTTTTAGGAATGGAATTAAATAGTGAATAAATTATGTAAATGAACCTTGATGAATCTACTTTCATATGGAAGAAACGAAACGGTCATATGAGTTGTATGTTAAGAGATATTAAAGTTCTCGTGAAACAGGGCCAGAACGGTTTCTGGATCCCCTGTTCCAACTTTGGAAATTCATTTTAAATTAACCAGAGATAATTAGGAGTCACGCCATACATGTATAGATTCCTCTCTGAGTCTAGTTTCTATAGAAACAAACGGAATCAGTATTGAAGCCCTGTACAGGGAGATATTCAATTCGTAACGCACGAAGGTCAGTGTAGTTGATCCCTGCAACAGGGGAGACTTTAAGTAATAAACTGTACTACTTGGCTTGACCAAAAATTCTAGAAAAAAATCTGTAGATGGACATATGAGTCTAGTTTCAGGGAAAAATTACGAATCTGATTTTCGATTTGTGGAACTCAAGTTATGATTTTTAAGGTGACAGTGACGCAGTTAGCCAGTCGTCTGGAAAAATTTTTAATTGGACTGCGAGAGTAAATGAATTAGTCGGTTAGCACCTCGTGTTCGACTCCGGTAACGGTCTCGGGTACGGGGTGTTACACACAACATGCAGAGAATGAATTTTATGTTAGTAACATCTGCAACAATTCTTGTGGCACCTCTTAGAATAATTCTGCACCCAATTAACAGTCTTGAGGAACTCAAAATGCTGGACAAAATACATGTGACAGCCCAAAATTGACCCTAGTCGGAATGTGGTTTCGGAACCAAAAAACCGAGGCATAAAAATAATTAAAAATTTATTTTGATGCCTATAATATGTGTGTGCTCATGTATGACATTTTATGATGATTGATTTAGTGTTATAAAGGTGAATTTCACTAGAAAGGACTTGTGTGAGAAAACTTAGAAATGAGATAGGCAAATGTTGAAGTGGCCTAATAATGCATGAAGTGAAATAAATGGAGTTGCATGTCAATTATCCCATTTCCTAAGGTGGATGGCGGCCATGACAAATTATGGGCAAGGGAAACATGTTCCCAACATGTCTTGCTAATGGATGATGTTAGAATGGTTATTATATTGGTGTTAGTAGGAAGAAAAAAAAAGGGGTATGTGTGGTTGCCCCTCCCCATTGCCGTGTATTGAGCAAAGAAAAAAAAGAGAAGTTTGGTTCCTCTTCCTCCTAGCTTAGCCGATCCTTCAAGAAGAAAAGGGAAGACTTAGCATTCGGTCACTTGAGCTTGAACTAAGGTATGGAATCCATGTTAGTCTTTGAAATCTTTGCATGTATGAAGCTAGTTACTAAGTCCTTTACTTGCTCATGTCAAAAAAAATTTGAAGGTGGTAGTAATACAAGTGTTCGCCATGGAGGATGTTTAAGGGAGATGGTTGTTGCCTTTATGATGTAAGGAATAATTAGAAATGGGTGAAAGAAACAAGTCCTTGTTCTTGATTCTTCTTGGCCGATTCTAAGGGAGAAAAAGAGAGCAACCATGTGGTTTCTAAGCCATAAATAAGGTGACCCATGTTAGAAATTGTGATTTTGAGGTGACTAGAACATTCGGCCATGCATGTTGTCTTCCTTGGTGAGTGTTTTAATGTTGTTGTGATGAAAGCATGGAGATGAGTGAGTTCGAATGTTTAACAAAAGGAAATTTTGTGCCATTGAGTTCTTGTTGTTATGTGTGTGTGTGCATGAGTATTCGGCCATGCTATAGAATTTATGTTGCAAAATGATTAATTCTTAATGAGAAGTATAATAGTACTTGTGAATGAGCTTGAGAGTATTTAAACAATTAGACATGAAAAGGGTGGTAATGAGGCTGAAAAAATTGTTGGATGGTTAATTGGGTAAGGAATGAAGCATTCGACCATATGGGGTATAAATGGGCATAGGTGTTAAATACCTTGTATTGGAAACTTTGATAAATAAGTAGCAATAAATTAAGATGAGATTGAGTAAATTTTCAGCTTAGTTGTGTTAAGTATTCGGCAATAACCATAATAATGCATGTGAATGCCGTATGTTTGTGTTTGATGGAGAGGTAAATTGTTTGATTTAGCTCAAGAGCAAAGGGAACTAGATTGGACAAAGGAAAGGAGAAAGCAAACGAGTAGCCGATTTGGAACCGTTCTACCCCAAACAAGGTAAGTCATTAAGCACATATGTTTGATATTGCTTAAATGATTGGAAAATCTATGCAATTGTGTTTAATGGAATGCTATATATGTATAAATGAAATTGTATGTGTATGGAATGAGGATAATTGTTGAATGTAAAAGAAATAGTGGAATGCGTAGAAAGTTTGCTTTCGGCACTATGTGTGCGGGCAATACGTGTGTATGGTGACGAGATTGGCACTAAGTGTGCGTGCTGGAAATATATGGCACTAAGTGTGCGTGCTGGAAATATATGGCACTAAGTGTGCATGCTGGAAAAATACGGCACTGGGTGTGCGAGCTCGAAGGGTATGGCACTATGTGTGCGGGCTTAAATTTGCGTGGCACTAAGTGTGCGAAATCGAGTAGTAAGCACTGTGTGTGCGTACGCTATATATATGGAGGGTGTGTCTCCATTGAATTGAGTATGGACAGCGGATCGGGTAAGTACCTCGAGCTCATGACGAATAGAGAATTCGTTCATGCTTGGGGATTGAATTTGGTAAGCCTTAAATCTATGTGATGATTGAAATTGTATGGTTGTGCTGGAAAATGAGTTAATGTGTAAAAATGCTTGATTATCTTGTTGTGTAGAATATGAATTGTGGATGTATGACTTGGTACGAGATTGGACCGAAAGGTCCGAGGTATTATGGTATAGATTCGATATGGATGAGTACCTAGCCTCGTTTGTTGTACATGTTGTAGTAACTTTATCGGTGGATTGATGAATGCTTATGACTTCTGAGTTGTAAACTCACTCGGTGTTTTCTTGTCACCCATTTTAGGTCTCTCGGACTCTTATTGTTTTGCGTGATCGGGACCGTCGTTGAAGTCATCACACCGGCTGAAATCTTGTGGTATTGTTTTCGTTGTTGAAGAACATTTGGCATGTATAGGCTATTATATTTTGTCGAATTGTGGGTTGTAAACTTTAAGCCATGTGAAAATGGCCTATGGGGTCGTCGAGTGGGATGCTAGAACCTATAGCCACGAGTCTTAGAAACTCTGATTTTGATAAGGTGGCCATAATTTGTGTCATGTATGATGGATGATTAAGGCCAAGGAAAGATTCATGAAATTGGCATAGTCTACTGCAGTAACTGTTGTGGACAGCAGCAGTGAGATGAGATTGAAAAATCACTAAAAATAGTAGAAGTAGAATTAAATAGTGAGTAAATTATGAAATTGAACCTTGATGAATCTATTTTTATATGGACGAAACGAAACGACCATATGAGCAGTATACTGAGAAATATTAAAGTTCTCGTGAGACAGGGCCAGAACGGTTTCTGGGTCCCCTGTCGCGACTTTGAAAATTTACCATAAATTATCCAGAAAGAATTAGGAGTTATGCCTTATATGTACAGATTCCATTTTGAGTCTAGTTTCATTAGAAACAAACGGAACCAGTATTAAATCCCTGTACAGATAGATATTCAAGTTGTAACGCGCGAAGGTCAGAGCAGTCGATCCTTGTAACATGGGTGACTTTAACTAATAAACTGTACCAATTGGCCTGACCAAAAATTCTAGAAATAAATCCATGGATGGGTATGTGAGTCTAAATTCAGGGAAAATTTACGAAACTAATTTCTGAGTTTTGAAACTCGAGATATGATTTTTAAGGCGACGGTGATGCAGTTTTCCAGCCTGACTGGAAATGTCAAATTGGTTGGTACCTTGAGAGGATTTGGCGTTAACCCTCGTGTCCGACACGGCGACGGTCACGAGTTAGGGTGTTACAATTTTATTGGTATCAGAGCTATGGTTTAGTCGGTTCTAGGACTACCATAGGCGTGTGAGTCTAGCTATACATGCCAAATTGTTAGTGCTTAATAATGTGATGACTTGACGGTTGAAATTTTTGTTTTGATTAGCGATGGAACCCGGATAGAGACCCTTGGCAGATGACGTTGAAAGTGTAGCGGCTGCTCTGCGCAAGGGACACCGCTGTTGAGCCTCGGTCATCCGCGAATAATCAAAATGAAGGCGAAACAAGCCTTCTTCACCATGATGAATGAGTGGGTCGCGCAATATGCCCGAACCAATCCGGCTGTCCAACCATTCCGAATTTAAATAATCCACCCCAAGAGCCCGTAATGCCATCGATTCTGATCCTGTGAGGCTGAGTAAACCACCGTGGACTTGATTAGGAAGCGTGGGGCTGAGGAGTTTAAGGCCATAGTTACCGACGATGCCGAAAAGGCCGAAGTTCGCTTGATAACACCATTAGAGTGTTTGATGAATCATGCACACTCGATGAATGTCTTAAGTGTGCTATATCCTTGTTGCGAGACTCACCTACTATTGGTGGAGGACCTTGATTTCCATAGTCCCAAAGGAACAAGTTACTTGGGATTTCTTTCAAACGAATTTTGGAAGAAATATATTAGTCAACAGTTCATCGATCGAAGCGTAAGGAGTTCTGGAACTCAAGCAAGGCCGTATGACCAGATCGAATCTGAACATGAGTTCGTAAGACTTAGTCGGTATGTTCGGAGTGTGTGGCTGATGAGGTTGCTATGTGCAAAAGATTTGAAGAAGGATTGAATGAAGAGTTAAAGTTACTAGTGGGAATTTTGGAGATAAAGGAGTTCGTGACACTAGTCGAACAAGCACGCAAGGCGGAAGAACTTAGGAAGGAGAAGAAGAAGGCTGAATTTGAAGCAAGAGATTACCGTAAAAGATCAACGAGTAAAGCTCCGTTCTCATTGTAAAGAGGTTCGGGAGGACACCAAGAAGTCGAGGCGATCAAGGAATTTCCATTAGAGCCCGACCATTGACGGACTCGAGCTACATCGGTAGCTAGTGTGGGCAATAATCGTCAAGAGAGACTGAATGTCCCCAATGTGGAAGACGACACCTAGGTGAATGTTGGGGTAAGTCATTAACAAGACTTATTACGGATGTGGTTCAAGGACCACTTCATTAGGGATTGCACGGAGCTAGATGAGAAGAATAAGATGCAAGGTGCGAGATCTAGTGGGGCGACGACTAGAGGTAGACCCCAGGGTTTCAGGGAGGTAGGGGTGGTAATCGAAGGAGCCACCGACACGGCTGTTCGATCCGAGCCCCGAGCTCCTGCTAGAGCATATGCCATCCGCGCACGAGAGGAGGCATCCTCCTTGACGTTACCACTGGTACTTTTACTCTCTTTGATACTAGTGTGATTGCATTGATTGACCCGGCTCTACTCATTCATATGTATGTGAAACTTTAGCATCCAAGAAGACTCTACTGTTGAGTCTCTCGAGTTCGTAATTCAGTGTCAAACCCTTTGGGTCAATACGTACTCGTTGATAAAGTGTGCAAGAGATGCCCCTAATAATTCGAGAATCTGTTTCCTACCGATCGATGCTTCTACCATTTGATGAATTCGATGTTATTCTTGGTATGGATTGGTGACCGTACATGATGCGATGGTGGATCGCAAAGGAAAACCATTGATTTGAGGAGTGCAAATAATGAGGTAGTCGAGTCGAGTCTCTTGATTTAAAAGGAGTGCCGCGATAATATCTTCTATGACCGCCGAGATATGTGAAAAGGGTGTGAAACATACCTTGCGTATGTGTTGGAAAGTAAAGAGACGGAAAAGAAACTCGAATCGGTATCGATTGGTTTGTGAGTATTGATTTTTCGGAGAAGTTCTGGGATTGCCACCGGTTCGAGAAGTGGAATTCGGCATCGAAGTTGTGCCGGGCACTACGCCGATCTCAATAGCTCCGTATCGTATGGCATTAACGGAGTTAAAGGAATTGAAGGTTCAATTGCAAGAATTGACGGATAGAGGTTTCGCTCGACCGAGTTTTTCTCCGTGGGGCGCACCAGTATTGTTTGTGAAAAAGAAGGACGGAAGCATGAGGTTGTGCATCGACTACCGTCAACTCAATAAAGTGACGATAAAGAATAAATATCCGTTGCCACGAATTGACGATTTGTTTGATCAATTAAAGGGAGCCTCGGTGTTTTCAAAGATAGATTTGAGGTCGGGATACTATCAGTTGAGGGTCCGAGAATCGACATACCAAAACCGCTTTTAGAACAAGGTACGGTCACTACGAATTCTTGGTGATGCCGTTTGGGCTCACTAATGCCCTCGCGGTGTTTATGGATTTAATGAATAGAATTTTCAGGCCATACTTGGATCGGTTCGTAGTTGTATTTATCGATGACATTTTGGTCTATTCGAGAGATGAAACCGAACATTTGAACACCTAAGGCTAGTGTTGCAAATCTTACGAGATAAGCGATTATCGCAAAGTTCAAGAATGTGAATTTTGGTTGAAAGAGGTTAGCTTTTGGGGCACGTGGTGTCCGCATCGGGTGTCAGGGTGGACCCGAACAAAATTTCGGCCATAGTCAATTGGAAACCTCCAAGGAATGTTACCGAAGTTAGGAGCTTTTTGGGGCTTGCTAGTTACTACCGACGGTTTGTAAAAGGATTCTCGGTGATAGCCACACCCATGACAAAACTGCTTCAGAAAGATGTCAAATTTGAATGGACGGAAAAGTGTCAGAAAAGTTTCGACCAATTGAAAACCCATTTGACGAAAGCTCCAGATCTAGTACAGCCCGAATCTGGCAAAGAGTTTGTCATCTATAGTGATGCCTCCCTACTTGGGTTAGGTTGCGTATTGTTACAAGAAGGTCGAGTTGTGGCCTATGCGTCGAGACAATTAAAGTCACATGAGAAAAATTATCCAACCCATGATCTCGAATTGGCTGCCATCGTATTCGCCTTAAAGATATGGCGACATTACTTATTTGGTGAGAAGTGCCATGTGTATTCGGATCACAAAAGTCTCAAATATTTGATGACTCAGAGAGACTTAAATCTGCGACAAAGACGATGGCTCGAGTTGTTAAAAGATTATGAACTCGTCATTGATTATCACCCGGGAAAGGCTAATGTGGTTGCGGATGCCTTAAGTCGAAAATCACTGTTTGCTTTACGAGCGATGAATGTACACTTGTCTATCCTACCCGACAATGTGTTAGTAGCCGAATTAAAGGCCAAACCATTGTTGGCTTATTAAATTCGGGAAGCTCGAAAGTTGATGAGGAGTTGCTTGCAAAGCGAAATTTGAGTGTGTTCGAACAAGGAATCGAGTTTCAAATTGATGATGACGATTGTTTGAGGTTCGAAGTCGTCGTGTGTTCCAACGAATTGAAATTATTTCGATAATTCTAAATGAAGCCCATTGTAGCCGAATGGCAATCCACCCGGGAGTCTGAAGATGTACAACGATTTGAAACGTCGGTTTTGGTGGCATGGTATGAAACGAGACATCTCGATTTTGTTTGAAATGTTTAATATGTCAACAAGTGAAAGCGGAACATCAAGTGCCATCGGGATTACTTCACCGATCACGATACCCGAGTGGAAATGGGATCGAGTCACAATGGTCTTCGTGATCCGGACCGCCATTGTCGCAAGTAAGAAGGATGCGATTTGGGTCGTTGTAGATAGATTGACTAAGTCGGCTCACTTTGTCCCGTGAGACACGGATTTTTCAATGGACAAACTAGCCGAATTGTACGTTCTCGATTGTGAGACTACACGGGTGCCTATTTCCATTGTGTGGGATAGAGATCCGAGATTTACCTCGCGATTTTGGAAGAAGTTGCAAGAGGCTTTGGGTACCAAGCTGCATTTTAGCGCTTTTCATCCCCAAACCGATGGTCAATCCGAACGGATAATTCAAATCTGGAGGATATGTTGAGATGTTGCATCCTTGAGTTTAGTGGTTCATGGGAAAGATATTTGCCGTTGATTGAATTAAACACAACAACGACTTTCAATCAAGTATTAAGATGGCACCCTACGAGGCTTTGTACGGTCGTAAATGCCGTACACCATTGTTTTGGACCGAGCTTGGTGAAAGCAAGATTTTCGGGTGGATTTGATTAGAGATGCTGAACAAAAGTGAAAGTAATCCGTGAAAGTCGAAGATAGCCTCCGATCGTCGAAGTCGACGCAGATCTGAAGCGTAAGGATATTGAGTATCGGTGGGTGATAAAGTGTTTCTCAAGGTATCGCCTTGGAAAAAGATACTCGATTCGGTACCGTAAGGGCAAGTTGAGCCCGAGGTTCGTTGGGCCATATAAGATATCCGGCGAGTCGGTCCGGTGGCATATCGTTTGATTTTGCCCCGAACTCGAAAAGGTTCACGATGTCTTTCACGTTTCGATGCTTGACGCTATAGATCCGATCCATCGCACGTGATTAGTCCATCAGAAATTGAAATTCAAGCTAATATGAGTTATGAGGAAGAACCGATTCGTATTCTATCACGAGAAGTGAAAGAGTTGCGAAACAAGCAGGTTCCGCTAGTGAAAGTGTTATGGCTCAAGCACGGGATAGAAGAAGCTACTTGGGAGACCGAGAACTCTATGAAAGAGCGATATCCAAACCTATTTACCGGTAAGATTTTCGGGGACGAAAATTTCTTAAGTGGGGGAGAGTTGTGACAGCCCAAAATTGACCCTAGTCGGAATGTGGTTTCGGAACCACAAAACCGAGGCATAAAAATAATTAAAAATTTATTTTGATGCCTATAATATGTGTGTGCTCATGTATGACATTTTATGATGATTGATTTAGTGTTATAAAGGTGAATTTCACTAGAAAGGACTTGTGTGAGAAAACTTAGAAATGAGATAGGCAAATGTTGAAGTGGCCTAATAATGCATGAAGTGAAATAAATGGAGTTGCATGTCAATTATCCCATTTCCTAAGGTGGATGGCCGGCCATGACAAATTATGGGCAAGGGGAAACATGTTCCCAACATGTCTTGCTAATGGATGATGTTAGAATGGTTATTATATTGGTGTTAGTAGGAAGAAAAAAAAAAGGGTATGTGTGGTTGCCCCCTCCCCATTGCCGTGTATTGAGCAAAGAAAAAAAAAAGAAGTTTGGTTCATCTTCCTCCTAGCTTAGCCGATCCTTCAAGAAGAAAAGGAAGACTTAGCATTCGGTCACTTGAGCTTGAACTAAGGTATGGAATCCATGTTAGTCTTTGAAATCTTTGCATGTATGAAGCTAGTTACTAAGTCCTTTACTTGCTCATGTCAAAAAAAATTTGAAGGTGGTAGTAATACAAGTGTTCGGCCATGGAGGATGTTTAAGGAGATGGTTGTTGCCTTTATGATGTAAGGAATAATTAGAAATGGGTGAAAGAAACAAGTCCTTGTTCTTGATTCTTCTTGGCCGATTCTAAGGGAGAAAAAAGAGCAACCATGTGGTTTCTAAGCCATAAATAAGGTGACCCATGTTAGAAATTGTGATTTTGAGGTGACTAGAACATTCGGCCATGCATGTTGTCTTCCTTGGTGAGTGTTTTAATGTTGTTGTGATGAAAGCATGGAGATGAGTGAGTTGAATGTTTAACAAAAGGAAATTTTGTGCCATTGAGTTCTTGTTGTTATGTGTGTGTGTGCATGAGTATTCGGCCATGCTATAGAATTTATGTTGCAAAATGATTAATTCTTAATGAGAAGTATAATAGTACTTGTGAATGAGCTTGAGAGTATTTAAACAATTAGACATGAAAAGGGTGGTAATGAGGCTGAAAAAAAATTGTTGGATGGTTAATTGGGTAAGGAATGAAGCATTCGGCCATATGGGGTATAAATGGGCATAGGTGTTAAATACCTTGTATTGGAAACTTTGATAAATAAGTAGCAATAAATTAAGATGAGATTGAGTAAATTTTCAGCTTAGTTGTGTTAAGTATTCGGCAATAACCATAATAATGCATGTGAATGCCGTATGTTTGTGTTTGATGGAGAGGTAAATTGTTTGATTTAGCTCAAGAGCAAAGGGAACTAGATTGGACAAAGGAAAGGAGAAAGCAAGCGAGTAGCCGATTTGGAACCGTTCTACCCCAAACAAGGTAAGTCATTAAGCACATATGTTTGATATTGCTTAAATGATTGGAAAATCTATGCAATTGTGTTTAATGGAATGCTATATATGTAGAAATGAAATTGTATGTGTATGGAATGAGGATAATTGTTGAATGTAAAAGAAATAGTGGAATGTGTAGAAAGTTTGCTTTCGGCACTATGTGTTGGGCAATACGTGTGTATGGTGACGAGATTGGCACTAAGTGTGCGTGCTGGAAATATATGGCACTAAGTGTGCGTGCTGGAAATATATGGCACTAAGTGTGCATGCTGGAAAAATCTGACCTTGGGTGTGCGAGCTCGAAGGGTATGGCACTATGTGTGCGGGCTTAAATTTGCGTGGCACTAAGTGTGCGAAATCGAGTAGTAAGCACTGTGTGTGTGCGACGCTATATATATGGAGGTGTGTCTCCATTGAATTGAGTATGGACAGCGGATCGGGTAAGTACCTCGAGCTCATGACGAATAGAGAATTCGTTCATGCTTGGGGATTGAATTTGGTAAGCCTTAAATCTATGTGATGATTGAAATTGTATGGTTGTGCTGGAAAATGAGTTAATGTGTAAAAATGCTTGATTATCTTGTTGTGTAGAATATGAAATGTGGATGTATGACTTGGTACGAGATTGGACCGAAAGGTCCGAGGTATTATGGTATAGATTCGATATGGATGAGTACCTAGCCTCGTTTGTTGTACATGTTGTAGTAACTTTATCGGTGGATTGATGAATGCTTATGACTTCTGAGTTGTAAACTCACTCGGTGTTTTTCTTGTCACCCATTTTAGGTCTCTCGGACTCTTATTGTTTGCGTGATCGGGACCGTCGTTGAAGTCATCACACCGCTGAAATCTTGTGGTATTGTTTTCGTTGTTGAAGAACATTTGGCATGTATAGGCTATTATATTTTGTCGAATTGTGGGTTGTAAACTTTAAGCCATGTGAAAATGGCCTATGGGGTCGTCGAGTGGGATGCTAGAACCTATAGCCACGAGTCTTAGAAACTCTGATTTTGATAAGGTGGCCATAATTTGTGTCATGTATGATGGATGATTAAGGCCAAGGAAAGATTCATGAAATTGGCATAGTCTCTGCAGTAACTGTTGCAGACAGCAGCAGTGAGATGAGATTGAAAAATCACTAAAAATAGTAGAAGTAGAATTAAATAGTGAGTAAATTATGAAATTGAACCTTGATGAATCTATTTTTATATGGACGAAACGAAACGACCACATGAGCAGTATACTGAGAAATATTAAAGTTCTCGTGAGATAGGGCCAGAACGGTTTCTGGGTCCCCTGTCACGACTTTGAAAATTTACCATAAATTATCCAGAAAGAATTAGGAGTCATGCCTTATATGTACAGATTCCATTTTGAGTCTAGTTTCATTAGAAACAAACGGAACCAGTATTAAAGCCCTGTACAGAGAGATATTCAAGTTGTAACGCGCGAAGGTTAGAGCAGTCGATCCCTATAACATGGGTGACTTTAACTAATAAACTGTACCAATTGGCCTGACCAAAAATTCTAGAAATAAATTCATGGATGGGTATGTGAGTCTAAATTCAGGGAAAATTTACGAAACTAGTTTCCGAGTTTTGAAACTCGAGATATGATTTTTAAGGCGACGGTGATGCAGTTTTCCAGCCTGACTGGAAATGTCAAATTGGTTGGTACCTTGAGAGGATTTGGCCGTTAACCCCTCGTGTCCGACACCGGCGACGGTCACGAGTTAGGGGTGTTACAATGCAACACCATTCAATATGGAAATATATCTACTCAGGATAGTTACAATCCAAAACAAGGGAATTACAATTAACAACAGCAGAACTATAATTAGCACACTCAGATACAACCACAACATAGCCAGATGCACCCACACCAAAATCAGATGCAATCACAACACTCTTCAATGTCAAAACAGCATGCTCTAGAACATCAACGATAACAATACACGCAAGCATCTACTTCTGACCCGTTAGCATCTCTTGAAGCTTTAATGCAGGAGCATATGACTTGCACAGAAACTATTGTGCAAAGGAATTCATCTTCTATTCGGGCATTAGAGGCAGAATTAGGAAAACTTGCTTTGAATCTGAATACTGGACCACCGGGCACACTACCTAGTGACACTGAAAATCCTAGTCCAAGAGGGAAAGAACATTGTAAGGTTATCACTCTTAGGAGTGGTAAACAACTGGTGAGCCAACTACAAACTCTTTTGTAGCACCTCAAGATACTGGTGAACTGATCCCTGGTAAGAAGGTTGAATCTGAATAGCCTGTCGATGTACCAGACAAATAAATTCCACAAACTGTCAATCATATGCCTCATGTTTGACCCTCAAAACTGTTGATGCAATCAAGGGTGTCAGCGTAATCAGATGTATCTCTCCCTTTACCTTTCCCACAAAGATTCAGGGAGAATAAGCATGACAAGCTATAACATCCCAATTTCGGTTCTAGTCGGAATAGTAGTTTTGAGACCATAAATTGGAGGTCACAAAAATTATCTTAATATTCTTTTGAGGTCTACGGCATGATAAAATGATTTTGTAAAATTTTTGTTAAAAACTTTTACCATTTGAATGCTTAATTTGTGAAAAAGGACCAAATCGTATAAAATGCGAAAGTTGTGTTTCATTAGCTAAAGGTGTTAACTAGCTATAGAACATAAAATTTGAGGTCCTTAATGAGTAATTAGGCCATTATTTATGTGTATGTATGTACATGAAGTGTAATAAATGAAAAGTCAAAAAAATTGAGTATGGGTTGGTATTTGATGACAAAAGCAAAAACTAATAAAATAAAAATCAAATGGTCATCTTCTTCTCTATCATTTTCCAACAAAATTTTAAGGAGAAAAACCCCATGGAAGGCTAAAATTTTTAGCACAACAAACCCTCCACATGTAATTCATTTGGTGATAGTTTTTAATGTTTTTAAGATCCTTGAAGCATAATATAGCTATTTCTACCATTATTTTGAGCTAGGGTTTATGTTCAAAAATTTACCCATGTGTGTCATGCATGTATTTTGATGATTAATGGAGGAATATGGAAGTTTGGTGTTAGATGGACATCATTTTCTAAGCTATTTTTATGAAAACACCTAAAAGGACCCGTTTGCAAAACTTATAAAAATAGGTGTTAAAAATGTGATTTGATGAAAAGCATGGGTTGTTATAAGAGTAAATATGAATCGGCTATGCTTGGGTAACAAAGAAATTGGCCGTATTTCATTTTACGAGTTTAGGGGATAAATTATAACTATGAGAAAGTTTAGAGGCAGAACTATAATTTTGCCAAAATATGATTTATGGGTTGTTTTGAATAATGTGGTAATTAAACAAGTGAAATTTGTTATTATAGATCCAGAAAAATGGAGTCCAGGCCTAGACCGGGGAAAGAGCAAGATATTGGACTAAATCGAATTAATTATCTATATTTTTTGTACAGAGGTAAGTTTGTCTGTGATTGATACAACTTTTTATTACTCATTTAGCATTTAATGTTGTATGAATTGTATATTTGTCTTCGTGAATATTATTGACGTTGTTCGATAAAGATTTGAGGTAATAAAAGTCGATTGAACCTTAGGAATGCTTAGGGTATAAAAATTAAGACATTTGGGTTGATGGGATCCCGTATAAGACCATATCTAAGATATGGTATCGACATCAATATGGGTTATCATGTAAGACCATATCTGGGATATGACGTTGATATGAGATTTCGTGTAAGACCACATGTGGGACATGGCGTCGAAATGAGAATTCGTATAAGACCATATCTGGGATATGGCATCGATGTGATATCCTATGTAAGACCATGTCTGGGACATGGCATTGGCATCTTATTGTGTATGGTAAATCTAAGTGCCTCTAGTATTCCAAGTGGTTTAACGGGTAGTCCAAGGATTTGTCAAAGAAATGACGAGGTATGATCATGTTGAAAGAATACAGGTATGTACGCTAAGCCAGTAGTTATTAAGATTACAAAATGATAATACTTTAGTAAGAGGAGAATAAAGAAATTATGATCTTGAGTTCTATTGAATATTACGTAAATTATATGAGTTAAGGTATGGCTACAGTGATTATTGAGAATGAGATAAGTCAAGTTATGTTATGTATGTGTATGAAAATGAATATTCCTATTGCTTATTAATTACATGCAAGCTTACTAAGCTTTATGCTTATCCCATCTCTTTCCCATTTTGTTATAGAATCGTCAAGCTAGCTCTGGGATCAAAGTACGTCGGAGGCACGTTCACACTATCGATTGGATTATTTGGGTATAGTTAATCTCAACATTTTGAGTATGGCATGTATAAGGACTTGGTCTTTTTGTTATATGTCATATTGGTCTAACCAAATGTGTTGGCTTATAATGATAGTTGATTCATTTTATGTATGGCTAATAATGAATATTGGGTTGTAAATCTATTCATCTATGTATGTATGTGCCAATTCCCTTATGATATGGCCTATGGTTATTGATGATTCAATGTTGAGGAATGTCATGTGTGTGTATAAGACGGTATGAAAATGCATGTGTGCAAGTCTAAGAAATATTGCTTATTTGTATATATGTGTTTGAACAAATAAGGGTGGCATACGGAATGGAAAATAGCCTTAAAGTTGTCCACATGAGTAGACACATGGGTAGACATACGGGCGTGTGTCTAGGCCGTGTGTGATACACGGTCTACCCTATGGGCGTGTAGTCCGGCTGTGTGTCCCCTGCACCCTAATTAATGCAAAACAAAATGCTCAGTAGTAAACACACAGGTAGAGACACGACCATATGTCTCGGCCGTGTGAGAGACACGGGCTTAGAACACGGGCATGAGCCCTGGCTGTGTGACCTTATTTCGCTGATGATGTCATAGTCAGAGAGTTACACGGAATGAGGACATGGGCGTGTCCTAAGCCATACGGCCTACCCATATGGGCATGTGACTCTAGAAAACATAAAAATTTTCTAACTATTGTAAAAGCTCCAGAAATTCTCAGTTTAGAGCTACATCATTCCTGATGTATGTTTTGGGCCTTGTAGGCCCATATAAGGGATGTTAAGTATATGTTTGAATAACCTTAATTGGAACAAAATTTTATGGTTCGATTTTTGGGTGTTTGATTGAGTTCAAGTATAGTAATGCCTCGTACCCTGTTCCGGCATTGAGTAAGGGGTGTTACATTTAGTGGTATCAGAGCTACAGTTTAGTCGATTCATAGACTAACATAGCGTATGTACGAGTCTAGCTGTGCATACCATAAATACATGGTGATAGTGTGACAACTCCTGACCTTTTTAAATTGTGTTTTTATATAGTAATGGATCCTAATCGTGCTGAAACTGAGGAGGTAGAAAGTAACGAGCCTATTCCTATTGAAGGGACAGTGCAGCAAGAGAGTAGACCTCCTACAGTTAGTCAGGGAGGAGGAGAAGGGACTTGAGGAGCCTTTCTCCATATAATGGATGCTTTGTACATGGAGTTCATTCGGACGAACCTAAATGCTCAACCCCCTCCACCCCCACCTATCCCTCAGCCTATTCTTGTAGCACCCCAAGGCATGGATTTTATGAAACTGAATAGACCTTCGGTGGATAAAATTTGAAATCAAGGAGCCGAAGAATTCTGAGCTAACATCGATGATGAATCAGAATGAGCAGAGTTTTGGCTCAAAAACACCATCCGGGTTTTTGAGGAATTGTCATGCACACTGGAAGAATGCATGAAATGTGTTGTATCACTGCTTAGAGATTTGGCTTACCACTGGTGGAAGACACTTGTCTCGGTTATACGAGGGAGAGGGTAACATGGGAATTTTTTCAAGTGGAGTTTCAGAAAAAGTATATCAGTTAGAGATTATAGATCAGAAAATAAAGGAGTTTCTTGGGTTGAAGTAAGGTAGAATGACCATAACTGAATACGAGCATGAGTTTGTGAGACTTAGCAAATACGCTCAGGAATGTGTGTCAACCAAAGCCATTATGTGCAAGAGGTTTGAAGACGGGTTAAACAAAGACATTCAGATGTTTGTTGGTATGCTTGAGCTAAAGGAGTGCATTATACTCGTTGATAAAGCTTGTAACGCCGAGGAATTGGCCAAAGAGAAGAGAAAGGTCGAGTCTGAGGCTAGGGATTCAAAGAAAAGATCTATGGGCAAGTCATTTCAGTCCACATGGAAGAAGTCTAGGGACTTCCATCCTTGTTCCAATGCTTCTGTTGAGTTTTAAAATAGAAATAGAAGTAAATAGTTTTTGGGTACTAAGGCCCAGACCACCTCAATTTCTAATGTTGGTAATGCTCGATCGAGTAGATCGAAATGTCCCCAATGTGGTAGACGTCACTCTGGTGAGTGTCGAGGGAGCGATAGGACTTGTTTCAAGTGTTGTTCCCCAGACCACTTTATTAGAGCCTGCCCCCAAATGGCAAAAAAGTAGAGATATCAAAATGCAAGATCAGGTAACACTGTTAGTCGAGGTAGACCGCAGAAAAATCTGGGTAGTGGAGCGAGCAGTAAGAATGCCCCTAAAGAGTTTTACTATGAGATCCGAGGGTAGAGCTCCTGTAAGGACGTACACCATCCGCGCTCGTAAAGAGGCTTCATCCTCGAATGTGATTACGGGTACATTTTCTATCTATGATACTACTATTATTGCTTTGATTGATCCGGGATCTACCCATTCCTATATTTGAATGAAATTGGTGTCTAGTATGAGCATGCTTGTTGAATCTAAGAAATTTGTGATAAAAGTGTCAAACTCATTAGGCAAATGCGTGTTAGTTGATAAAGTATGTATGAATAGTCATTTGATGATTAGAGGTCACTGTTTTCTGGCTAACCTTATGCTTTTGCCATTTGATGAGTTTGACGTAATTCTTGGTACGGATTGGTTAACTGCTCATGATGCAGTAGTAAATTGCGGGAGAAAATTTATTGAACTAAAATGTAAAACTGGTGATATTATCCGGGTTGAATCAGATCAGTCAAATAGCTCGCCTGTAGTGATTTCTTCTATGGCCGCTCAGAAGTGTGTAAGGAAGGGTTACGAAGCTTATCTTGCTTTTGTGTTGAATACAAAAGAGTTAGAGTTAAAGATTGAGTCAGTATCAGTTGTTTGTGAGTATCCGGATGTGTTTCTGGAGGAGTTGTTCAGATTGCCTCCAACTAAGGAAGTTTAATTTGGTATTGGTCTAGTTCCAAGTACGACACTCATTTCTATTGCTCCGTATAGGATGGCTCTAATTGAGTTAAAAGAGTTGAAAACCCAATTACAAGAATTGATGGATAAAGGTTTTGTGAGACCTAGTTATTCACCATGGGGTACACCGGTATTATTTGTGAAGAAGAAAAATGGTTCGATGAGACTATGCATTGACTACTAATAATTCAACAAGGTGATGATAAAGAATAAGTACCCTTTGTCGAGGATAGATGATTTATTTGATCAATTGAAAGGAGACACAATATTCTCTAAGATAGACTTGAGGCCTGGTTACTATTAGTTGAGAGTTAAAGACTCGGATGTGTCGAAAATTGCATTTCGAATGAGGTATGGTCACTATGAACTTTTAGTAATGCCTTTTGGTTTAACGAATGCTCCTGTTGTTTTCATGGATTTGATGAACCGAATTTTCTAACCTTATTTGGATAAATTTGTTGTGGTGTTTATTGATGATATCTTGATTTGTTCTCATGATGAGTCTCAACATGTCGACCACTTAAGAACTATTTTGCATACTTTGAGAGATAAGCAATTGTATACTAAGTTTAGCGAAAGTGAGTTTTGACTTAGAGACGTCAGATTTTTGGGGCATATTGTATCAGGTGATGGGATCCAAGTTGATCCGAGTAAGATTTCGGCCATTGTTGATTGGAAACTGCCGAGAAACGTATTTGAGGTTAGAAGCTTTTTGGGCTTAGCCAGTTATTACAGAACGTTTGTTAAAGGATTTTCCATGATTGCCTCTCTAATGAAAAAAATTGTTTGTAACACCCCGAACCCGAGACCATCGCCGGTGTCGGACACGAGGGGTTAACAAGCCAAGTTCACTTGTTTTGCCCATCCATTTGACATTTTCAGTCAAGCTGGAAAACTGCGTCACCGTCGCCTTAAAAATCATATCTCGAGTTTCAAAACTCGAAAACTGGTTTCGTAAATTTTCCCTGAATTTAGACTCATATATCCATCCATGGATTTATTTCTAGAATTTTTGGTTGGGCCAATTGGTACAGTTTATTAGTTAAAGTCACCCATGTTACAGGGATCGACTGCTCTGACCTTCGCGTGGTATAACTTGAATATCTCTCTGTACAGGGCTTTGATGCTGGTGCCGTTTGTTTCTAATGAAACTAGACTCAAAATGGAATCTGTACATATAAGGTATGTCTCCTAATTCTTTTGGATAATTTATAGTGAATTTTAAAGTTTCGACAGGGAACCCAGAAACCATTCTGGCCCTGTCTCACAATAGCTTTAATATCTCTTAACATGTAACTCCTATGACCATTTCGTTTCTTCCATATGAAAATAGACTCATCAAGGTTCATTTACATAGCTTATTCACTATTTAATTCCATTCCTACGAATTTTGGTGATTTTTCACATTTACGTCACTGCAGCTGGCAGCATCTGTTTTTAAGGTAGGTCTTACCTATTTGGTAGTCTCCATGAACCAACTAGTCTTGCCATACATAGGTTCATATATGATCATTTTAACCATGCCAATGGCTGATCATATGACCAACATTCCCATTTCCAAGCCATAGCCACATCATGACACCAAATATAAACATACAACCACAATTATTCTAAGTTCATGTTTCCCTTTTCGAGCCATTTTCGCATGGCCGTACATACTTACATCACAACATATTTAACAACAAGGGGTAGTCCTATACATGCCATCTCAAGTTCAACCAAAAATTTATACCAAAATGGAGGCTTGATAGTGTGGATGACTTCGACTTCAACGATCCCAAATCCGATTGCTTCGAGCGAAATCTAGAAAACTGAGAGCCAAAGCAACGGGTAAGCATTTTTTATGCTTAGTAAGTCTCAAGGAATATAATCAACTCTAATTACAGCAATACATTCACATAGCCAAATGCATCATTTCATTAATACACATTCTTACTTCACACTTCATCATTATATAATTTCACAAAATATCAATCAATTCAATAACTGAAATTCATTAGTCGATTGAGCGAATGTTGCTCAAACATGTCGACTTTCCAATGCACATATAACGTACCTTATCCTTTGGGCTTTTCGAGTGTACTAATTGAATTCATTACAGCAACCAACACTCACCTCCAGCCCAAGATTCTTCGAATATAACCGGATATAATCACGTGCACAAATGCCTTGGTCTTAGCCGGATAGAATATCTCGCACGAATGCCTTGGTCTTAGCCGGATGTAGCCACTAGCACAATTGCCTTCGGTCTTAACCGGATATAATTTCAGCATAATTGTCTTCGGATTTAGCCGGATATCATTCAATTTCCCATGAACACATACATCAATTATCATTGGACATACATAATTCATTTTCGTTACTAAGGCTCAAACGCAATTATAGTCACAAGCATATTCGCCTTGGGACTTAGCCGGGTAGAATTCAAATACTCATGCATACATAATCAATAATCAATACACATCCATACTTTATTTCACATAATTCAAGTAGGGTCACTTCTTGAGGACTTACCTCGGATGTTGTCGAACGGCTTTTTGGCTATTCGATCACCTTTTCCTTCCCTTGTCCAATTGTGGCCCTCTTAGCTCTTGAGCTAATTCAAACAAATTCAATTTATTAAAACCTCATTGTGCTAGCTTATGGCGAATATGACAAGGAGTTTAAATGGTCATATGGCCACCCTTTAGCTTGAATACACAATGGTCATGCACATTTTATACTACATCAAGCAATTCAATACAATTTATTCGAGCATCAAGGAAATGCTAAGGCCTTCAATAGGCTACCCAAGGCCGAATATTCATGTACATGTTGAGGTCAATTTTGCACTTAATACCTCACAAAAACAGCATGCAATTTACTAATTAATGCTTTGCACATTGTGGCCCAAAACTTATAATATAGCATCAAGCACTTATATGTGTGCTAGGCAATTGTGCTTGCAATTTCTCAAGCATTCTTCACATCTTCTTCTTTAAACCAATATATTCATCACTTAATTCATAACCAAAACATAATGTGCAATCATATATATGCATATATGAGCATGGCAATTTCAAGGTGTCCATAGCCATCCAAAACACAAATTTTAACTAACATGCAAGAAGCATGAATCATGCTCAAGAATGCATCATGGCGAATATGACAATCATGCTCCTTTTCAACTTCAATCATGATAAAACAAAAAAAGCTCAAAATCTTACTCATGAGTAGAAAATCCATCATTGCATGCATCATCATCAAGCTTCACACTTAGCATGCAATGGCTTTATCACCATAACAACTTTGGCCAAATGCCATTTCCATGGCATAACAAAGATTTGAGCCATGGCTAACATGCACATCAAATTAGCAACCAAAACATGCATGAAACTCCCAACACAACCTCATACATACCTTACTCTTGATGCAAATTTAGCCAAATCACCTTCTAGATCTCTTCTAAACAAAGGAAATGAAGCAAAATCCTTCTTCCTCTTAGTATTTTTGGCCAAAAGGAGAGAGCAAGCATGAACAAATTTTTTTTGTTTTTGTTTTTTTCTTCTTGGTTGCACGGCAATGGGGTATGCTACTCTCTCACACACATTTTTTTTCATTCTTTTCTTACCCATGCCTATTTGTTTACTATTTCTCCCTAATGCCCAACAAAACATGTTTCATGACATGTTTAACCCATATCTCTTTGTCATGGCCGGCCATCACTTGTAAAAAGGGGGAATTTGACATGCAAGTCCATTATTTTGCATGCATGCTTTAATTAGTCATCACCCCTTTCCCTATCGTATTTTCAAAGTTCACTACTAAGTCCTTTCTAGTGGAATTCACCTTTATAACACTAAATCAATCATCAAAAAATGTCATACATGAATACTCACATATTATAGGCATCGAAATAATTTTTAAATTATTGTTATGCCTCGGTTTTGTGGTCCCGAAACCACATTCCGGCTAGGGTCTATTTTGGGCTGTCACAACTCCCCCCCTCTTAAGGAATTTTCGTCCCCGAAAATCTTACCGGTAAATAGGTTTGGATATCGTTCTTTCATAGAGTTCTCGGTCTCTCAAGTAGCTTCTTCTATCCCGTGCTTGAGCCATAACACTTTCACTAGTGGAACCCGCTTGTTTCGCAACTCTTTCACTTCTCGTGATAGGATACGAATCGGTTCTTCCTCATAACTCATATTAGCTTGAATTTCAATTTCTGATGGACTAATCACGTGCGATGGATCGGATCTATAGCGTCGAAGCATCGAAACGTGAAAGACATCGTGAACCTTTTGAGTTCGGGGGCAAAATCAAGCGATATGCCATGGACCGACTCGCTCTGATATCTCATATGGTCCAATGAACCTCGGGCTCAACTTGCCCTTACGGCCGAACCTGAGTATCTTTTTCCAAGGCGAGGACGCAACATCTTAACATCGGTTTGGGGGTGAAAGGCGGTGCTGAAATTCGAGGACGCAACATCTTAACATATCCTCAAGTATCTGAATTATCCGCTCGGATTGACCATCGGTTTGGGGGTGAAAGGCGGTGCTGAAATGCAACTTGGTACCCAAAGCTTCTTGCAACTTTTTCCAAAATCGCGAGGTAAATCTCGGATGTCTATCCGACACGATAGAAATAGGCACCCGTGTAATCTCACAACTGAGAAACGTACAATTCCGCTAATTTGTCCATTGAAAAATCAGACGTCACGGGGACAAAGTGGGCCGACTTAGTCAATCGATCTACCACGACCCAAACCGCATCCTTCTTACTTGCGACAATGGCGGTCCGGATACAAAGTCCATTGTGACTCGATCCCATTTCCACTCGGGTATCGTGATTGGTCAAGTAATCGTGAAGGCACCTGATGTTCGCTTTCACTTGTTGACATATTAGACATCTCGAAACAAAGTCGGAGATGTCTCGCTTCATACCATGCCACCAAAACCGACGTTTCAATTCATTGTACATCTTCGTACTCCGGGTGGATTGCCATTCGGCTACAATGGGCTTCATTCGAATTATCGAAATGAGTTCAATTCTTTGGGACACACAGATGACCTTTGAACCTCAAACAATCGTCATCGTCGATTTGAAACTCCGAGTCCTTGTTCGAACACACGCAGCCCGCTTTTGCAACCAACTCGTCATCGACTTTCCGAGCTTCTCGAATTTGGTGTGTCAATAATGGTTTGGCTTTCAATTCAGCCACTAACACACCGTCGGATCGGACGGACAAGTGCACATTCATCGTCGTAAAGTGAATAACGATTTACGACTCAAGGCATCCGCAACCACATTCGCCTTTCCGGGTGATAGTCAATGATCACTCATAATCCTTTAATGACTCAAGCCAACGTCTTTGTCGCAGATTTAAGTCTTTTGGGTCATCAAATATTTGAGACTTTTGTGATCCGAGTATACATGGCACCTTTCACCAAATAAGTAATGTCGCCAAATCTTTAAGGCGAATACGATGGCGCCAATTCGAGATCATGAGTCGGATAATTTTTCTCATGTGGCTTTAATTGCCTCGACGATAGGCCACAACTCGACCTTCTTGCATTAATACGCAACCTAACCCAAGTAGAGAGGCGTCGCTATAGATGACAAACTCCTTGCGGACTCGGGTTGCACTAGAATTGGGGCTTCATCAAATAAGCTTTCGATTGATCGAAACTTTTTGGCATTTCTCCGTCCATTCGAACTTAACATCCTTTTGGAGAAGCCGTCATCGGCGTGGCTATCGTTGAGAAGCCTTTACAAATCGTCGGTAATAACCTAAGCAAGCCCCAAAAAGCTCGAACCTTAGTAATATTTCTCGGAGGCTTCCAATTAAGTATGGCTGAAATTTTATTCGGTCGACTCGAATACCGATGAGATACCACATGACCCAAGAAGCTAACCTCTCTTAACCGTAACTCACACTTCTTGAACTTAGCATATAATTGCTTATCCCGTAAAATTTGCAAAGACTAACGCGGTGTTCAAGATGTTCGGTCTCATTTCTTGAATAGACCAAGATGTCATCAATGAACACGACTACGAATCGATCCAAATATGGTCTAAAGATCCGATTCATTAAATCCATAAATCTGCGAGGGCATTAGTGAGCCCAAACGGCATCACTAGGAACTCATAGTGACCATATCTCGTTCAAGGCGTCTTGGGTACGTCCAATCTCGGATTCGCAATTCATAATAGCCCGATCTCAAATCTATTTTCGAGAACACCGAGGCTCCCTTCGATTGATCTAACAAGTCATCAATACGTGGCAACGGATATTTGTTCTTTATCGTCGCTTTATTAAGCTGACGATAGTCGATGCACAGTCGCATGGTTCCATCCTTCTTCTTCACGAACAACACCGGCGCACCCCAAGGCGAAAAACTCGGGCGAGCAAAACCTCTATCCACCAATTCTTGCAACTGAGCTTTCAACTCCTTTAATTCCGTTGGTGCCATACAATACGGAGCTATCGAAATTGAGTGGTACCGGTACCAATTCGATGCCTAATTCTATTTCCGAACAGTGGTAAACCCGGTAATTCTTGGGAAAACATCCGGTATTCACAAACCACGGCACGATTCGGGTTTCTTTTCGATTCCTTGTCATCGAAAGCACGTACACAAGGTACGCCGCACCCTTTTCTTACATATTTCGGGCCAACATCGCGATATTACGGTGGCAACCCTTTAAGTCCGTAGACTCAACCCGAATTATTTCATTATTCGCGCACCTCAAATCGATAGTCTTGCTCTTGCAATTTACAACCGCATCGTGCATGGTCAACCAATCCAAACCAAGAATAACGTCGAACTCATCGAACGGCAAAAGCATCAAGTCCGCCGGAAAACAAGAACCTCGGAACACTAGGGGACTTTTCTTGCACACTTTGTTGACAAGCACGTAATGACCCAAGGGTTTGACACCGAATTACAAACTCGAGAGACTCAATGGGCAAAGTCTTACTGGATGCTAAGGTTTCACATATATATGAATGAGTAGAACCAGGGTCAATCAAAGCAATCACATTTGTATTGAAAAGAGTGAAAGTACCGGTAATAACATCTGGAGAGGTAGCATCCTCGGCGTCGCGTATGGCATAAGTCCTAGCAGAGCACGAGCCTCGGATCTGATGGTAGCATCTCTAGATCCTCTCTGACCGCCACTGACATTGCCCATATTTCTAGGTGGCCTACCTCGAGCAGTGGTAGCACCCGGGTTTGCACTCTGACTTACATTCTGTTCATGCATCCTCGGGCAATCCTTCATAAAGTGGTCGGCCGATCCACACTTATAGCGGAGCGATCACGAAACCAACAGCTCCCGAATGCCATTTGCCACAATGTGGACACTCCGCCCTCTCGGCGATCATTTCCACCACCGGCGATCGAAGTGACTCGTGTGGTCACAGGGGGTCGATCGCGTCCTCGTCTAGAAAAGCCCGAAACGCCTCTAGACCGGCTCGCATCATCTCGAAATCTCTTCGATGCTTGTTGAAGAGACTTTCCCGAGGACCTCTTCGAATTCTCCGGTTCCCACATCAGCTTTTTGTTTCTCCTTTCTAAGCTCTTCGCTTTACAAGCTCGCTCAACAAGTACTACGAACTCTCGTATCTCGAGAATGCCAACAAACATCCTTATATCATCATTCAGCCCATCCTCGGCGTTTACACATAATAGCTTCGGACGAAATGCATTCTCGTGCATCTGGCTAAGCCTCACAAACTTTCGTTCAGTAGTCGATAACGGACATAGAACCTTGCTTAAGATCAACAAATTCCCTCCGCTTTTGGTCGATGAATCTCGGTGATATACTTTTTGAACTCGGTTTGAAAGAATTCCCAAGTCACTTGCTCTCTAGGCACCACAAGTCGAGTACTCCACCAATAGTAGGCGGACTCGCGTAAGCAAGGAGATGGTACACTTTAAGCACTCATCGGGTGTACAGGATAGCTCATCAAGCACCGGATAGTGTTATCTAACCAAAATTCAGCTCGCTCGGCATCATCATCATCCGTAGCCTTAAATTCAGTGGCCCCATGTTTTGAATCCTATCGATCGGGGCTTACTTGACCTTATTTGGTCGATCACGGAGGTATTGTAGGTCTTGGGGTTGCATTTGTCGGGAATGGAGGTTGTGGAACAGTAGTGTTGGTTCGAATGTATTGATTAAACCATTCGTTCATCACACTATAAAAGGCTTGCCTAGCCTCGTCATTAGGATTGCTGGCCATAGGTTGAGAGTCCGCGGCGCTGTCCTTTCTGCGCGGAACAGGTGCCACACTCTCCACATCATCAGCTATCGCTTTCGGTTGGGATCGGGATCCATTGCTATAAACAAACACAAAGTCAAATTGTCGTAAATCATCACACTATCGATTCATCATTTAATGGCATGTATAGCTAGACCCCAAACACATCACGGTAGTCCTAGAATCGACTAAACCGTGGCTCGATACCAATAAAATTGTAACACCCGAACCCGAGACCATCGCGATTGTCGGACACGAGGGTTAACAAGCCAAGTTCACTTGTTTTGCCCATCCATTTGACATTTTCAGTCAAGCTGGAAAACTGCGTCACCGTCGCCTTAAAAATCATATCTCGAGTTTCAAAACTCGAAAACTGGTTTCGTAAATTTTTCCTGAATTTAGACTCATATATACATCCATGGATTTATTTCTAGAATTTTTGGTTGGGCCAATTGGTACAGTTTATTAGTTAAAGTCACCCATGTTACAGGGATCGACTGCTCTGACCTTCGCGTGGTATAACTTTAATATCTCTCTGTACAGGGCTTTAATGCTGGTTCCGTTTGTTTCTAATGAAACTAGACTCAAAATGGAATCTGTACATATAAGGTATGTCTCCTAATTCTTTTTTGATAATTTATAGTGAATTTTTAAAGTTGCGACAGGGAACCCAGAAACCATTCTGGCCCTGTCTCACAATAGCTTTAATATCTCTTAACATGTAACTCCTATGACCATTTCGTTTCTTCCATATGAAAATAGACTCATCAAGGTTCATTTACATAGCTTATTCACTATTTAATTCCATTCCTACGAATTTTGGTGATTTTTCACATTCACGTCACTGCAGCTGGCAGCATCTGTTTTAAGGTAGGTCTTACCTATTTGGTAGTCTCCATGAACCAACTAGTCTTGCCATACATAGGTTCATATATGATCATTTTAACCATGCCAATGGCTGATCATATAACCAACATTCCCATTTCCAAGCCATAGCCACATCATGACACCAAATATAAACATACAACCACAATTATTCTAAGTTCATGTTTCCCTTTTCGAGCCATTTTCGCATGGCCGTACATACTTACATCACAACATATTTAACAACAAGGGGTAGTCCTATACATGCCATCTCAAGTTCAACCAAAATTTTATACCAAAATGGAGGCTTGATAGTGTGGATGACTTCGACTTCAACGATCCCAAATCCGATTGCTTGAGCGAAATCTAGAAAAGCGAGAGCCAAAGCAACGGGTAAGCATTTTTTATGCTTAGTAAGTCTCAAGGAATATAATCAACTCTAATTACAGCAATACATTCACATAGCCAAATGCATCATTTCATTAATACACATTCTTACTTCACACTTCATCATTATATAATTTCACAAAATATCAATCAATTCAATAACTGAAATTCATTAGTCGATTGAGCGAATGTTGCTCAAACATGTCGACTTTCAATGCACATATAACGTACCTTATCCTTTGGGCTTTTCGAGTGTACTAATTGAATTCATTACAGCAACCAACACTCACCTCCAGCCCAAGATTCTTGAATATAACCGGATATAATCACGTGCACAAATGCCTTGGTCTTAGCCGGATAGAATATCTCGCACGAATGCCTTGGTCTTAGCCGGATGTAGCCACTAGCACAATTGCCTTCGGTCTTAACCGGATATAATTTCCAGCATAATTGTCTTGGATTTAGCCGGATATCATTCAATTTCCCATGAACACATACATCAATTATCATTGGACATACATAATTCATTTTCGTTACTAAGGCTCAAACGCAATTATAGTCACAAGCATATTCGCCTTCGGGACTTAGCCGGGTAGAATTCAAATACTCATGCATACATAATCAATAATCAATACACATCCATACTTTATTTCACATAATTCAAGTAGGGTCACTTCTTGAGGACTTACCTCGGATGTTGTCGAACGGCTTTTTGGCTATTCGATCACCTTTTCCTTCCCTTGTCCAATTGTGGCCCTCTTAGCTCTTGAGCTAATTCAAACAAATTCAATTTATTAAAACCTCATTGTGCTAGCTTATGGCGAATATGACAAGGAGTTTAAATGGTCATATGGCCACCCTTTAGCTTGAATACACAATGGTCATGCACATTTTATACTACATCAAGCAATTCAAAACAATTTATTCGAGCATCAAGGAAATGCTAAGGCCTTCAATAGGCTACCCAAGGCGAATATTCATGTACATGTTGAGGTCAATTTTGCACTTAATACCTCACAAAACAGCATGCAATTTACTAATTAATGCTTTGCACATTGTGTATTTAAAACTTATAATATAGCATCAAGCACTTATATGTGTGCTAGGCAATTGTGCTTGCAATTTCTCAAGCATTCTTCACATCTTCTTCTTTAAACCAATATATTCATCACTTAGTTCATAACCAAAACATAATGTGCAATCATATATATGCATATATGAGCATGGCAATTTCAAGGTGTCCATAGCCATCCAAAACACAAATTTTAACTAACATGCAAGAAGCATGAATCATGCTCAAGAATGCATCATGGCGAATATGACAATCATGCTCCTTTTCAACTTCAATCATGATAAAACAAAAAAGCTCAAAATCTTACTCATGAGTAGAAAATCCATCATTGCATGCATCATCATCAAGCTTCACACTTAGCATGCAATGGCTTTATCACCATAACAACTTTGGCCAAATGCCATTTCCATGGCATAACAAAGATTTGAGCCATGGCTAACATGCACATCAAATTAGCAACCAAAACATGCATGAAACTCCCAACACAACCTCATACATACCTTACTCTTGATGCAAATTTAGCCAAATCACCTTCTAGATCTCTTCTAAACAAAGGAAATGAAGCAAAAATCCCTTCTTCCTCTTAGTATTTTTGGCCAAAAAGGGAGAGAGCAAGCATGAACAAATTTTTTTTTGTTTTTGTTTTTCTTTTCTTCTTGGTTGCACGGCAATGGGGTATGCTACTCTCTCACACACATTTTTTTTCATTCTTTTCTTACCCATGCCTATTTGTTTACTATTTCTCCCTAATGCCCAACAAAACATGTTTCATGACATGTTTAACCCATATCTCTTTGTCATGGCCGGCCATCACTTGTAAAAAGGGGGAATTTGACATGCAAGTCCATTATTTTGCATGCATGCTTTAATTAGTCATCACCCCTTTCCCTATCGTATTTTCAAAGTTCACTACTAAGTCCTTTCTAGTGGAATTCACCTTTATAACACTAAATCAATCATCAAAAAATGTCATACATGAATACTCACATATTATAGGCATCGAAATAATTTTTAAATTATTGTTATGCCTCGGTTTTGTGGTCCCGAAACCACATTCCGGCTAGGGTCTATTTTGGGCTGTCACATTGTTGCAAAATGACATCAAGTTTGAATGGTCAGAAAAGTGCCAACAGAGTTCTGAGAAATTAAAGGCTTTGTTGACTGAGGCTCCGGTATTGGTGCAACCCTAGTCAAGAAAAGAATTTATGGTTTATAGTGATGCATCCTTAAATGGATTGGGTTGTGTGCTTATGCGAAAAGGCAAAGTAATAGCCTATGCTTTGAGGCAATTGAAACCACACGAGAAAAATTATCCGAAACATGATCTAGAGCTAGCCGCCATTGTAATTGCGTTAAAGATTTGAAAACATCACTTGTATGGTGAGAAGTGTTGGGTATTCACTAATCACAAGAGTCTAAAGTACTTGATGACTCAAAAAGAGTTTAATTTTCGGCAACGGAGGTGGTTAGAGTTGATAAAATATTATGAACTTGTGATTGACTATCACCCGGGGACGGCGAATGTCGTTGTCGATGCCTTGAATAGGAAATCCTTATTTTCTTTGAGAGCTATGAATACTCAGTTGATTGTGTCCGATGATGGTTCGAAACTAGTGGAGTTGAGAGCTAGACCAACGTTTCTCCAAGAGATCTGTGAGGCTCAGAAAAGTGATAGTGATTTGCAAACCAAGAGAGCTCAAAGTGAGTCGGGTGTTGAATCAGATTTTCAGATTGGTTCCAATGGTTTTTTGATGTTCTAGGATAGGATCTGTGTACCTAGAGATGACGAGCTTATTAGGAAAGTTCTTCACGAGGTACATAGTAGTTGTATGTTAATCCATCCTGGTAGTACCAAGATGTATAATGCCTTGAAGAGATTGTATTGGTGACTGGGTATGTAAAGAGACATCTCAGAGTTTGTTTCGAAATGCTTAAATTTTCAGCAAGTGAAAACCGTGCACCAAGTACCTTCGGGTTTACTTCAGCCTGTGATGGTTCCCGAGTGGAAATGGGACTGAATTACTATGGATTTTATGATAGGATTGCTGTTGTCACCAAGAAAGAAAGATGCTATATGGGTCGTAGTCGATCGATTAACAAAATCGGCTTACTTTATTTCGGTACATACCGACTACTCACTCGATAAGCTAACCGAGTTGTATGTTTCTAAAATTGTGAGACTTTATGGAGTACCCTTGTCAATTATTTCAGATAGGGATTCGAGATTCACATCGCGGTTTTGGAAAGAGCTACAAGAAGCTCTAGATACAAAGTTGAATTTTAGTACTACTTTCCATCCGGAAACGATAGTTAGTCAGAGAGAGTAATACAGATACTTGAAGACATGCTCCGGTGTTGTGTTCTTGAATTTCAAGGCAGTTGGGAAAAGTACTTGCCATTGGTGGAATTTGCTTGTAATAACAGTTTTCAGTCGAGCTTGAAAATGGCTGAGGCATTGTATGGGCGTAAGTGTCGGACACCATTATATTGGACTGAGCTCAAGGAGAATCAGATTCATGGGGTCGACTTAGTTAAAGAAATAGAAGAGAAGGTAAAAGTGTTTGAGATTGCTTGAATGTGGCTTCGAATAGACAAAAATCCTACGCTGATTTGAAACAGAAAGAGATTGAGATTCAAGTCAGCGATAAGGTATTCTTGAAGTATCTCCATGGAAGAAAGTTCTTATATTTGGACAGAAAGGCAAGTTGAGTCCGCGTTTTATTAGACCGTGCGAGATTACCGAAAGGATAGGGCCGGTGGCATATCGGTTGGCTTTGTCCTTTGAATTAGAAAAGATCCACGATGTGTTCCATGTGTCTTTGTTTCACCATTACTGTTCTGACCCTTCACACGTGATTTCACCTACAGAGGTGGAGATATGACCAGATATGACTTATGATGAGGAACCGATTAGAATTTTAGCTCGAGAGGTCAAACAATTAAGAAATAAAAGTATTTCCCTTATAAAAGTGTTATGGCAACGACATGGGGTTGTAGAGGCCACATGGGAACCCGAGGAAACAATGAGAGCACAATACCCAAACCTCTTTACCGGTAAGATTTTTGGGGACGAAAATCTCTATAGGGGGAGAGTTGTAACATCCCGATTTCGGGCCTAGTCAGAACAGTGGTTTTTGGACCATAAATCTGAGGTCATAAAAACTATTTTAATATTCTTTTGAGGTATACGACATGATAAAATGATTGTGTAAAAGTTTTGTTAAGAAAGTTCACCGTTTGAATGCTTAATTTGTGAAAAATGACTAAATCGCATACAATGTAAAATTTGTTCTCCATTAGCTAAAGGTGTTAAATAGTTATAGAACTTAAAATTTGAGGTCCTTAATGAGTAATTAGGCCATTATATATTTGTATGGCTGTACATGAAGAGTAATAAATGAAAAGTCAAAAAAATTGAGTACGGCTTGGTATTTGACGACAAAAGCAAAAACTAATAAAATAAAAATCAAATGGTCATCTTCTTCTCCATCTTTTTCCACCAAACTTTTAAGGAGAAAAACCCCATGGAAGCTTGAAATTTTCAGCACAATAAACCCTCCACATGTATGTCATTTGGTGATAGTTTTTGATGGTTTTAGATGTTTTTGAGATCCTTGAAGCATAATATAGCTATTTCTACCATTATTTTGAGCTAGGGTTTATGTTCAAAAATTTACCCATGTGTGTCATGCATGTATTTTGATGATTAATGGAGGAATATGGAAGTTTGGTGTTAGATAAACATCTTTTTCTAAGTTATTTCTCATGAAAACACCTAAAAGGACTTATTTGTAAAACTTGTAATTATAAGTGTTAAAAATGTGATTTGATGAAAAATGTGGGATGTTATACGAGGGAATATGAATCGAATATACTTGGGTAACAAAGAAATTGGCCGTATTTCATTTTACGTCTAGGGGCTAAATTGTAATTATGTGAAAGTTTAAGGGAAAAACTGTAATTTTGCCAAAATATGATTTATGGGCTGTTTTGAATAATGTGGTAATTAAACAAGTGAAATTTTCTATTATAGATCAAGAAAAATGAAGTCCGGGCCTAGATCGGGGAAAGAGCAAGATCTTGGACTAAATCGAATTAATTCTCCATATTTTTTGTACCGAGGTTAGTTTGTGTGTGATTAATACAACTTTTTATTATGCATTTAGCATTTAATGTTGTATGAATTATATATTTTTTGTCGTGAATATTATTGATGTTGTTCGATAAAGATTTGAGCAGATAAAAGCCGGTTGAACTTTAGGAATGCTTAGGGTATAAAAATTAAGACATTTGGGTTGATGGGATCCCATATAAGACCATATCTGGGATATGGCATCGGCATCAGTATGGGTTATCATGTAAGACCATATCTGGGATATGGCGTTGATATGAGAATTTGTGTAAGACTACAACTGGGATATGGCGTCGAAATGAGAATTCATATAAGACCATATCTGGAATATGGCATCGATGTGAGATCCCATGTAAGACCATGTCTGGGACATGGCATTGGCATCTTATTGTGTATGGAAAATCCGAGTGCCCCTTGTAACACCCCATACCTGTAACCCACGTCGGAGTGGAATACAAGGCATTACCTAACTCGATCTCATGCATACAAACGTTCCCCAAGTCACCAAGACTTGGTCCCATTTTAAAACTTTCTCAATTTCTACTTTAAACTTTTTATCATGGGCCTACGAGCCCCAAATCGACCTTTGGAAACTACTCGGGATTAACCCCGGTGCTTAAGCCATCTATAGAAAATTTGTCTTAGAAAAGGGGACACTCCCGTGTGGAAAGGGCAACGCACCCGTGAGGCCAATTGGAGATGGTCGTGTCGATGGCCCGTGTGTCTCACATGGCCTAAGCAGTATAGGGACACGCTCGTGTCCTCCACCCGTGTGGAATTAATTATAAATGCACATGTACAGGGGTTTTCACATGGCCTGGCACACGCCCGTGTCCCTGGCCGGTGTCCTTTACACAACCATGACACGCCTGTGCCCTAGCCCGTGTGCAAAAACATGGACATTCTATTTTTGATGTCAGCATCCCCAAAATGTCACACGCCCATGTGCTAGGTCGTGTCCTTCACATGTCTAAGACACATGATCGTGTCTCTGCCCGTGTGTTTACTACCATGCATACTGACTTGAAAATTATACGTGCAGGGACACACGGCCTAAACAGACACCCGTGTGTCTACCCGTGTGGACAATATAAGGCTATTTACCAAGCCTGTTTGCCACCTTTACTTACACAACCTACATAATAGCAACCACACCAATATAAGAATAATTTATTTAAACCAATCAGCCACAATAGGCTACATATCGATTAAGTAATTACTCATTCATGAGAGTAACTTCATTTTCATAAATCAAAAAGAATATTTGCCATCATTCAAGGCTTAATACAAAATGAAACGCTTCCAACCCAAGCCAACACATTTGGCCAGTTCTCAATGACACAAAAATAGTAAAGTCTAAGCCCTATACATGCCATATTCAAAAATATAAATCAAACTATACCGAATGCTTCGATTGATAGTGTGATTGATATCTCTAACTTCCTTTGGTCCTTGAGCTAGATACACGACACTATAAGAAAATGGAAAATGAGAGGGAGTAAGCATAAAGCTTAGTAAGTTTCTTATAAATAAATATACAACATAACTTTACCATTCATCAACAAGTATCACAATACACAAGTGACATAAGCAAAACTTACTCATCAAATATTCAATACACTTCATATATCATATATTGAGCTCACATTTCATACATACCATATAGGTACCTGTACCATTCACAACTCGATTATACTTTCTTTGTTAAATTGAAATCATACTTTCACCGTTGAACCATTTGGAACATTATCGGATACTCATTTACCCTCAAACATGGGGTCAGGTGCTGATGCCATGTCCTAGACATGGTCTTACACACAAGTTCTAGCAACCCTTACTTACACAGACATGACCTCAAACATGTGGTCAGGGGACAGGGGGACACCTGGCCGGACTACACGCCCAAATAGAAGACCATGTGGACAATATAAGGCTATTTACCAAGCCTATTTTCCACCCTTACTTACACAACCTACATAATAGCAACCACACCAATACAAGAATAATTTATTTAAAACAATCACCATGATAGACTACATCTCAATTAAGCAATTACTCGTTCATGAGAGTAAGTTCATTTGCATAAATCAAAAAGAATATTTGCCATCATTCAAGGCTTAATACAAAATGAAAGGTTTCCAACCCAAGCCAACACATTTGGCCAGTTCTCAATGACACAAAAATAGTAAAGTCTATGCCCTATACATGACATATTCAAAAATATAAATCAAACTATACCGAATGCTTCGATTGATAGTGTGATCGATATCTCTGACTTCCTTTGGTCATTGAGCTAGATAGACGACACCATAAGAAAATGGAAAAGGAGAGGGAGTAAGAATAAAGTTTAGTAAGTTTCTTATAAATAAATACACAACATAACTTTACCAATTATCAACAAGTATCACAATACATAAGTGACATAAGCAAAACATACTCATCAATATTCAATAAACTTCATATATCATAAATTGAGCTCACATTTCATACATAACATATAGGTACCTGTATCACTCACAACCCGATTATACTTTCCTTGTTAACTTAAAATCATACTTTCACCATTGAATCATTTCAAACATTATCAGATACTCATTTAGCCTCAAACATGGGGTCAGGTGCTGATGGCATGACCCAGATGATGAACCATAATTTATACATATTTTTACCCCATGTTTAGCGCATTTTATGGATGATTTTCCATTAAAAATTGTGAATTCAATGCTCCTAATGCTTTAATTTCATGTTTTACACTTAGGAGAGCATAGGAGACCGAATGGAACGAGAAACGGGCCAAAAATAGAGAAAATGGGCCAAAGTATGAAATCAACACAGCCTAGACCTCTTCATATAGGTAGACCACACGGTCGTGTCAATTTGGTAGGTTCGAGCATGGCCTGAAGTAATCGCACACGGGGATGTCCCTGCCGAGTCCAAGTTGAGTCTAATTCGGAAAAGGCTAATTTTGAGGGCTTTTAGGCATTCCAAAGCCTATAAATACACCCTAAAGAAGGAAGAAAAGGAGGACAGAAAAGGGGAGTAAGGAATTACTCCAAAGAAGCCGATTGATCCATCTCAGAAGCTGGATTCATCATCAAGACTGAAGATCTCTCCTCAATTTCCCTTCAGGAGTTTTAGGTTTTCTTTATGTTTTGTATTCTTTATCATTCTGAGATGTTTTTCTATTTATTTATGAACTAAATCCCCTAAATACCTAAGGGGAATGAAACCTAAGACGTATCATGTTATTATTTTCTGAATTGTATGATAAATATTTGACTTGTTCTTAATTATGTGTTCCTAATTCTTGTTTTGATAACCCAGGATACCGATTCAAGATAAGCTCTTATTCAAAGGAGGAATAGACCCTATTTAAGAGTACATTTGTCATAATTAAGCGAAGTTGATTGCGCCTAGACATAGGGTGACAAGATTTTGCTGGATTAGGGTGAAACCTAATAAAGCGATCCATAGATCTAGCTAATGCAACCCTAGAGTGTTAATTAGAGAAAAGTCTCAGTTATTCAATCTAGGGATTAGATGTTATTAGTCTTGAATAGGGGTAATAACATAATTTAGGGATCTCTACGGAACAAGTTAAATGAATAAATCGTTCGATTCAGAGCCAGAATAACAAGTACAGTCTAGGTGGATTTTTCCTTAGGTATTGTCTTTATTCAATCGAGTTTTCCAAAAGCAAATCCCCAATTCCATTCTCTCTACGTTCTTAGTTTAAATAATTAGTTAGTTAAAACAAAAACCTCTTTATTCTTAGGCTAGATAATAAAAAGACATTCATTACTAGGTCTTTTAGTTCCCTTAGGTTCGACAATCTGGTCTTGCTAAAACTATAATACTGTTCGATAGGTACACTTGCCTACATCGCGATAATAGTTAGTTCAAGAACGTGTAATTATAAATATTTAAAACCTATCACGAAACCTCGCAATCAAGTTTTTGGCACCATTAACGGGGAATTGAAATATTAGGAACACTCAATTTTTATTACTTTAGCCATTTATTTTTTGTGCACTTTAATTTATTATTTATTAATTTACTTTTTCCTTCTCTTTGCAGGCTTTTATAGTTTATGACTAGAAGAAATCCGTCAGGGCCATTACTTTTTGATGAAGAAATCGATCGTACAGTTCGCAGAAATCAAAGAGAAATAAGGCGAAGCTTAAGATACACAGAGAACGTGCAAGAAGATGATACTCAACCCCCAACCAAAGAGATGGCTGAAAACCAAGGCAATCAGCTACCTCCTGTAATTGCGTTAATCAAAATCCTGTTCCACACACTATGTATGATTATGCTAAACCTTTTTTAACAGGAACTGAATCGAGCATAGTTAGACTTGCTGTAGTTGCAAATACTTTTGAATTAAAACCTAACACTATTCAAATGATACAGCAGTTTGTTCAATTTTATGGTTTGCAAGATGAGGATCCCAACGCTCATTTAGCCAACTTCTTAGAACTATGCAATACATTTAAAATTAATGGTGTCTTTGATGATATCATTCATCTTCGGTTATTCCTTTTTTTATTGAGGAATAAAGCTAAACAGTGGCTGAACTCGTTACCACGAGGGTTAATTACTACATGGGAACAAATGACCAAAAAATTTTTACTAAAATATTTTCCGCCGGCTAAAACGGCTAAATTACATAATGATATCTCTTCTTTTGTGTAGATGGACTTAAAAACATTCTACAATGCATGGGAGACATACAAGGACCTTTTGAGAAGATGCCCTCACCATGGGTTACCGCTTTGCCTACAGGTTCAAACGTTCCATAATGGCCTGAATCCTTCGACTCGACAAATGGTTAACGCAGCTGTTGGTGGAACCATCAATAATAAAACACCTAAAGATGCCTATGAGTTTATAGAGGAGATGTCACCATCAATAATAAAACACCACGCAGCTGTTGGTGGAACCATCAGTGGCAAGTCATGAGGACAAAGCCAACGAAAATAGTCAGCGTTTATAACTTCGATTCGGTCACCATGCTCTCTAATCAAGTAGAACTCTTAAATAAAAATATTGATGGTTTTCTTAGTTCTTCGTAGGTTCACCCAGTAATGCAGTGTGAAGCAAGTGAAGGTGGAACAAGCCATTTGGAATACCAACCTTATGGCCACAACATGGATAATGAGCAATTAAACTACATGGGTAATAATTCTCGACCTCAAAACAATCCATATAGTAACACTTACAATGCAGGTTGGAGGAACCATCCCAATTTCTCGTGGAGCAGTCAAGGAAATCAAAGACCAAAACCACCTCCAGGCTACGAACAACCACCCTACCAACAAGAAAAGAAGTCGAACCTTCAAGAGATGCTCTCAAAGTTTATATTGGTGTCAGAAACTCGTTTCTAGAACACCAAGACAACACTTAAAAATCAAAAAGCGTCGATCCAAGGGCTCGAAACTCAGATAGGACAGTTTTCCAAACTAATTTCAGAATGACCACTAGGAAGTTTACCTAGTAACACCAAATCAAAAGAGCATATGAAAGCAATTACACTGAGGAGTGGGAAAGGGTTAGCGAAAACTGAAAAGAAGCTAACACAAGAAGCCGTGGAAAGTGAATGGGGGGAAGAAAAACCCAAAAATAGTGACAAACTAGTGCCGAAGGAATATAAACCTCCAATTCCATACCCGGCAAAATTAAAAAAAAAGACCGGATTGATGCACAATTCGGTAAGTTTCTTGAACTTTTTAAGCAATTACATATCAACTTACCTTTTGTTGAAGCCATCTCGCAGATGCCTACATACGCAAATTTTTGAAGGAGCTTCTAACAAATAAAAGGAAATTCGAGGACTTGTCTACAGTAGAACTCAATGAGGAGTGCTCAGCCATACTCCAAAACAAGCTGCCAACCAAACTAAAAGATCCAGGGAGTTTTACTATCATTTGCTTAATTGGTAGTTTGAATGTTGAGAAAACACTAGCTGATTTAGGCGCTAGCATTAATTTGATGCCATATAAAATGTTCAAACAACTTGGCATTGGGGAACCTAAACCTATTAGGATGAGTGTTCAATTAGCCGATAGCTCTGTTAAATATCCTAGAGGCATTATAGAAGACGTACTTATGAAAGTAGATAAATTCATATTTCCTTTTGACTTTGTTGTGCTTGACATGGATGAAGATGTGGAAGTGCCCTTAATTTTGGGGCGTCCATTTTTAGCCACTGCTAGGGCTATAATCGATGTGGGTGACAGTAAATTGGTACTTAGAGTAGGTGATGAGGAGATTATCCTTAAAATTTATGATGCTATGAAGTTTTCTAGGGAACAGGATGACTTATATTATTTTATTGACTCTATTGATCATACTACTCAAGATTTTTTTCAGGAAACTTTACGAAAAGGACATGACGGAACTGTATCTAGCTCAAGAAGAGGAGACAGATGATGAACCTAATGAGCATTGTTCAAGATGAGTAGAATATGAGGGGATTAAGATAAATAATGAACTTAAGCAAAAACCCTCTATTGAAAAGCCTCCTAAACTGGAACTTAAACAATTACCAAACCACTTGGAATACGTATTCCTTGGAAATAATTCTACATTAGCAGTTATCATTGCCTCTAACTTGCAACCCAAGGAGAAAGAGGAATTAATCCAAGTATTAAAAGGACATAAGAAGGCCATAGCTTGGAAAATTTCTGACATTAAAGGAATCAGCCCCTCTTTTTGCACCCACAAAATTTTGATGGAAGATGAATACAAATCGTGTGTGAAAGCTCAAAGACGGCTGAACCCCAATATAAAGAAAGTTGTAAAAATAGAGGTAATTAAACTACTAGATGCTGGAATTATTTATCCTATTTCTGACAGTTATTGGGTAAGTCCAGTGCAGGTTGTCCCTAAGAAAGTAGGCATGATGGTTGTGACCAACAAGAAGAATGAATTAATCCCAACAAGGACAGTCTCAGGATGGAGAGTTTGCATAGACTACGGGAAACTGAATGATGCCACAAGAAAAGATCACTTCCCCTTACCATTCATTGACCAAATGTTGGAAAGATTATCCGGACACATTTATTACTGCTTTCTAGATGGACTCTCTGGTTACTTCCAAATCCAAATAGCTCCTGAAGATCAAGAAAAGACGACATTCACATGCCCATATGGTATGTTTGCTTATCGTAGAATGCCTTTTGGATTATGTAATGCTCATGCCACTTTTCAGCGCTGTATGATGGCCATCTTCGACGAACTCGTGGAAGATATCAAGGAAGTATTTATGGATGATTTCTCGGTATTCGATAACTCTTTCCATCTCTATCTTAAAAATTTAAAATGAGTTTTAATAAGATGTGAGGAAATGAACCTTGTGCTTAACTGGGAGAAATGTCACTTCATGGTTCAAGAAGGTATTGTATTAGGGCATAGAATTTCTAGTAAAGGGATTGAGGTGGACAAATCTAAAATAGAAACAATCGAAAAATTACCCCCTCCTAGTTTGCTTAAGGCTATTAGAAGTTTTTTAGGACATGCTGGTTTTTATAGAAGATTTATTAAGGATTTTTCTAAAATAGCTAAGCCTTTGACTAAATTGCTAGAAAAAGATATACCTTTTAATTTCAATCAGGAGTGCTTAGAAGCATTCAATACTCTAAAGGATAAATTAATTAATGCTCCAATTATAATTGCACCTAATTGGAATTTACCATTTGAATTAATGTGTGATGCGAGTGACTTTGCAGTAGGTGCAATACTGGGACAGCGGAGAGACAATGTAACACCCCAAACCTGGCCTAGACGTTATGACCGGATCCGGTGCGCCACATCGATGCGTTCAAAATGTTCCGTATTACTTAGGTTGGAAAACTTAGTTGGTGTTGTAAAAGATACTTTTAAAAGTAGGTTAAAGTGAATAGAATCATGCACCGGTAGGAAACCAGAAAAGAGGAGGTGAGTCCGCTTGACCGCTAAGTACCAAGCTCCTTCGGATCCAATCCTAGACATGCACACCACCATTGCCACACCTTAACGACTCGTATAATTTTGAGAAAACCGTCTGGTTATGTCTATCTTAAGAAAATGATTAAGTTTGAAAACGTTTGCTTAGCGAAAGTCTTATTTGTAATCGTGTTATTTTGAAATCCCTTAATGTTTTCGAAAACGAGTCCTATAGCTAACCCATTTTCCTTAGTTATCATAGTTTTTTTTCATCATAATAAAATAAAATAATAAAAGTAAAACAAAACCATAAAAATAAGTAAGCGGCCTTATTACACTTAAAACCCAAAACCATAAATGAAATTAAAAGGACGTCCAGTTCAATGAAAGAAACCAGTTCAGAGAAACATGTGGCGATCCGAATCCTCATGCTCCAAGCCCACTATGGTGAGGATTACTGCGAGGATGAAAATAAGGGTGAGTTTTGGGAAACTCGATGTGTAATTCAACCCATCATAGCCTAAATCGGTTCAAACCACGAATTAAAACAAGTTGGCCTTAGCCTGCAAGCATTTCGAATAAAGCCCATAGGCCCGAATGCATCGTAGCAGATATATCATGCTTATGCGAAACCCAACCATATCCAACTACATACACCCCATACCATCCTTTCACCATGTGGGAGACTACTCGACCCACCCAACCGCTACACGCCACGAAATATGCAAAGCATGGTCGCCAGATCTGAAAATGTGACAGAGTCACCAGATCTGAATATTTTGTGGCGGTGCCACCGAATCGTATATATGTGGCAGGGCCACCAGAACAGATAATTTGTGGCATATCCACCAGGACGCTTCCTCCATAATATAACCCATGTCCCCATGCAACAGAAATACATTCATGGCATGCATCATACAGATTTAATTCATCATGCTTTTCAGACAAAATTAACCCTAGGGGTATAGAGGTCATTTTGCATACATAGGGGTATAATGGTAATTTGGCATACGTAGGGGTATTCTAGTAAATCTAACTATTTCTAAGGTTTTCATGCATATCGTAGTCATTACGTTTAGCCAGAAACACTTATCGAGCATTCTTACTGAATTGGGCCCGTTGGCCCATTAACCCAGTTTTGGCCCATTAAGCCCAAAATATCAAAACGCACGAAATCGCGCGTACTATAGTTTTATCACTTTTGATTACCAGTAATAATTACCCATACGTCTTACGAGCATTTGCACACTCGCAAGTGCCCAAAATACCAGTTTTTCGGCATTTCGGCTTTTCGGCTTTTGCCGATCTAGCCTATGAAAGGGTGTCAGTTACACACCTGTTTTTGGGATTTCCTCGACGAGATCTACACACGAACTGCCTACAATTGAATCACTTAATATTACTCCAAATATCAAAATAAAATTGAGTATATAGTCCCTTACCACATTCGGCCAAACATGCCTAAAACCCTTATTGCTCTTACCTTACTGTCGAAATATGGTTAACTCCAAAGATCCGATCGTTCCACCTGTCCAAGCCCTTGATCAACCGCCTCTAAATCACACTATTACCAAAACAAAATAGTTATTACGACCCCTCAGGGTTGCAAGTCCAAATCGACAACCTCCCTAACTTTTAGGGATTTCGGCTTTTCCTAAAATATGTAAGAAGACTAAGTTTTGGCGAAGACTTACCACCGATTTCTTAGTGACTGATTCCAATGAGTTTCCCACTCGATCCCGATGTAGTCTAAGCCCTCAGATGATAACAAAATTCGATATTTCAGTGACTTCAGTATTCGGCCAAGTCCCTTTTAATGTGGGGTTTTTCGGCTTTTTTGCAACTTGTGTTTAGAAAGGTAAAATGAGAGGGTCTTGCTATGGTCTTGTCGTCAAAACTTGAGGTTTTAGAGGGCTGGTGAATCGGCCACAAATGATGAAGGGAAGAGATGTGGTTTTGGTTATAAGAAATCGGCACAAAAAAGACTAAGCTTTCGAGATTTCGGCTTTTTATGATGTTCGGCTTATAAGGCTAAAAATAAAAAGATTAAGGATGTGATGAAGAGTAAAGAGATAGAAGGGTTTGACTATGGAGAAGGAAGAGAAGAAGAAAAGATGATCAGAATTTTGGCACAACACACCCCAAATGCCGAAATTCCCACTACTACAATACCTATCCAAATTTCCCATGCTAGAGTCCCTTGGCCGGCCACCTCTTGCTCCTTGATCAGCTCCTAGATTTCCTCCCTTATCTTTATCCTTATTCAATCCCCTTACCTTCTTAAACTCTTCTGATGGACTTTTATTTCGGTTTCATTACTTCCTTTCTGTACATAAAAATTAATCACTTAATTTGTTGTCATTGTGACTTGAACTGGGTCCTCCCAAGCTTCCACACGCCACTAACATCCTTCCCAATGGCGCCACTTAGCCACTTTACCACATGCTTCCTTGTGATCCATTTTCACAAATAATTCCTAAAAAGCCCAATTTATCGAACCCCTTTCCCTCTACAGATTTAAAATTAATTAAAACTACCGGGTTTTATCCTAAGCTTGGGCCTTCCAGAGGCCCACCAACATGATTAATCCTACACATAACAAGCAGAACACATAATTTTAAATTTTACAACCTTTACAGAATTCCCGGAAATTTGGGGCATTACAGACAAGCATTTTCAACCTATCTATTATGCTAGCAAAACTTTGACATCTGCACAAGAGAATTATACTACTACGGAAAAAGAGTTACTAGCTATGGTTTTTGCATTTGATAAATTTCGATCATATCTCATATTATCTAAAGTTGTTGTTTACACTGACCATTCTGCCCTTCATTACCTTTAAACTAAAACTGATGCAAAACCTCGACTTATTCGATGGATTCTCCTATTGTGGGAATTCGACTTGGAAATTTAAGATAAGAAAGGAGCTGAAAATCTCGCGGCTAATCATCTGTCCAGGCTTGAGAACTCCAATACCAGAGAACTAGATGAAGTGGAAATAAATGATTCGTTCCCTAAAGAACAATTTCTCACTATATCTGATTCTGAGGTACCTTGGTTTGCAGACATCACAAATTTTTTAGCTACTAACATTATCCCAAAAGGGTTAACACACCAGCAAAAGAAGTGATTCTTTAATGATGTTAAAAGCTACTTTTGGGACGACCCATTTCTGTTTCATAGATGTGCAGATCATATTATTAGAAGATGCGTTACAAGATTAGAAACATCGAAGATATCAGAACATTGCCACTCAAGGCCAACCGGAGAGCACTATAGTCGAACTAAGACCGCACACAAAATACTTGAATTAGGTTTTTGTTAGCCCTCGTTATTCAAAGATACTAATAGGTACGTTACCTCATGTGACAAATGCCAACGGACAGGTAACATATCCAGACGTGATGAAATGCTTCAAAACTATATGCTTTCATGTGAAATATTTGACATTTGGGGTATCGATTTCATAAGCCCATTCCCCAGTTCATTTGGGAATGAATACATCTTAGTAGCAGTTGATTACATGTCCAAATGGGTGGAAGCCCAAGCTCTGCCTACTAATGATGCTAGAGTGGTAGCACATTTCCTTAAGAAACTCTTCTCGAGATTTGGAACACCTAGAGCAATTATTAGTGACAGGGCCACTCATTTTTGTAAAACCCAATTTGAAAAAACCCTTAAGAAAGGCGGAGTTCATCATAGAACAACCACCCCATACCATCCTCAAACTAATGGACAAGTTGAAGTAGAAAACTAAGAAATCAAACAGATCCTTGAAAAAGCAGTAGAATCAAACAGAAAAGATTAGGCAATGAAAGTAGACGACACCTTATGGGCCTACAGAACTGCTTTTAAGACCCCCATAGGAACATTACCTTATGGAAAAAGTTGTCATCTACCAGAACTAGAGCATAAAGCTTTTTGGGCTACTAAATTTCTAAACCTTGATCCTAAAATTGTAGTAAAAAATAGGTTGATGCAGCTGAACGAGCTTGATGAGTGGCGAGCCAATGCATACAAAAATTCATGCCTATACCAGGAAGCAACAAAGCGGCGCCATGACACTCGTTTAAAGCAACGAAAACAATTTAAAGTTGGAGATCTTGTCTTACTATACAACTCAAGACTCAAATTGTTTCCTAGGAAACTTAAATCACGATGGTCAGGACCTTTCGTAATTCAAACTATTTTTCTATATGGCACAATAGAGGTAATTCACCCATCATACGGTACTTTCAAAGTAAATGGACAATGTCTCAAACTTTATAATGGTGAGACTTTTAAAGACAATGGAGAGGAGCTACGACTCCACAAACTGCCCTGACTAAACCAACAAGGTAACAGTCGAGCTTCGACTATAAACAAGCGCTTCTCGGGAGGCAACCCGAGTACTAACGGTTTTAAATTATTTAAATTTCAAGTTTTAAACATTTAGGTCACTAACAGAGTATTTGAAGCACAGGTTCCCAACACCACACGGCCGATCACACGGCCGTGCTTCAGGCCGTGTGACCAACACGGATGGAAACATGGTTGTGTGAAAACAAGGTAAAAGATTTCGCCAAACACAGGCCGCGATAAAAAGCCATGGCCGTGCGACATGACTGTAGCTGAATCTGCCAAATGAACACGGGCATGTGACACGCCCGTGTCTAGCACCCGTGGACAACACTGTCAAAATAACACGGGCGTGTGCAGAGCTACACGACTGTGGGAGAAGCGAATCACATCACACACGATTGTGTAATAGGATCATATAACCACACAGCCTATACACACGGGCGTGTGCACCGGCCGTGCCATTTGAGAAATTAGAATAATTCTTTTATTTTATTTTTCTTTCATTAAGTTTTCAAGATTCATTTGTTTTCCTTTTAAACACGGCTTATCTTTGTGACTACTATCAAGATTATTCCCCTCACTCTTTTTTTATCATTCAGAATCATGCTTGACATCCAGATTAATTCCCAATACTCGATCTCGCCAATCCAAGAATATCATAAATTCTTAATACAGGAAGTTTCACTTCCCCCCTATCGTATTTTTATACTCTAATATCTATATTTGTACATTGGGGGCAATGTACATCTTAAGTGTGGGGGGTATTTATTTCATTATCAGAAAAATCCATGAATGATTGTCTTGTTCTCTTGAAAATCTTTCATATCATATTTAGGATAAATTTTAATTGATTTATGATTTTGATTGATATATCTTGAATTAAAACATAGGCAATTATGCATTGATTGTTTAAACTTTAAGACATTAAAGAATCAAGCATGATGAGTTGATTTTTAAGAATTTAAAATCTCAGGCTATTTCCCCAAGGTTTAGGTATTACTTGGAGTTGGGATTCACAAGTTTTAAACATCAAAAAGCCATAATTTTTGTGAGATTTTTGAGCCTTTTGAGCATCTATTAATTCTTTCATGCTCACTTTTATTATTGCTTTGAGTGCGTTCGTAGTGAACTGTTCTTCTAAAACTTGCTTGATTATTCATGTTGAGACCGCACCATTTGATTTGATATGTCAAAATGATTAAGGCACTTAGGATTAACCCACTCATGCCATGAAAATCCTACCTCCTCAATTAACCCCTAGTGAACCCCCTTGAGCCTAACAAGCCATTTCTTGTATTACCCTTAATATTAACCTTTAACCTATTATTGTTGAAATCCCCTAAATTAATTTAAGCCCCATTTTTGTCGAGATTTGAATTGAAATAGTTGCTTAGCTATGTTTTATTCTACTCTGTAATTTGACTTGTTCTTAAAAAAATGTATACATATTAGTAGTGATCTTCTATTTGTAAGCTTTAGAAGTTAATTTCCTTAGTCTTAGAACAAGCTCTGTTGTACGCAAGTGATGATGAACTCTTTTTCTAGTTAGGTAATTTTTCAATTCAATCTCGATTCTAACCCTTTCTTTCGGCTTATGACCACACCCCCTAACCAAACCTCATTGCAACCCTCTAAAGACCTTTTGATTAATGTATCATCTTAAATTATAGTGGTGGAGAATTGATTTTCATGCAAGCCTATGGTAATGACTTTTCATTATTGACTATTGAGTGTTTCATTTATTTTCCTTAAACACCTCGAGTGATTTGAGTGAATCTGTAGTGAGGATGTGAAACTCTGTGGTATTCTGAATCAAAGGTAATTACTTAAATGAAGGGAGACACCTATGTTTGCATGATTAAATACTCAACTTGGAATGTTTGAAACTTTTATGTTCTTTTAGTTGAATTCTCAATGTATGATTACTTATGGATTATTCTGAGATATTATCGATAGAAATTATAAGTTGAGAAGATTTTATTTTGATTATGAGTTGAGAATTTTGCTTGAAGACAAGCAAATGCTTAAGTGTGGGGGTATTTGATGAACCGTAATTTATACATATTTTTACCCTATGTTTAACGCATTTTATGGATGATTTTCCATTAGAATTGGTGAATTTGATGCTTTAAATGCTTTAATTTCATGTTTTACACTTAGGAGAGCATAGGAGATCGAAAGGAACGAGAAACGGGCCAAAAATGGAGAAAATGAGCCAAAGTATGAAATCAACACGGCCTGGACCTCCTCACACGGGCAGACCACACGGTCGTGTCAATTTGGCAGGCTCGAGCACGGCCTAAAGTAATCGCACACGGGTGTGTTACACGGGCGTGTCCCTGCCAAGCCCAAGTTGAGTCTAATTTTAGAAAAGGCTAATTTTCAGGGCTTTTAGGCATTCGAAAGCCTATAAATACACCCTAGAGAAGGAAGAAAAGGAGGACAGAGGAGGGGAGTAAGGAATTACTCCAAGGAAGGCGATTGATCCATCTCAGAAGCCAGATTCATCATCAAGACTGAAGATCTCTCCTCAATTTCCCTTCAGGAGTTTTGGGTTTTCTTTTTGTTTTGTATTCTTTATCAGTCTGAGATGTTTTGTTATTTAGTTATGAACTAAATCCCCTAAATACCTAAGAGGAATGAAACCTAAGATGAATCTTGTTATTATTTTCTGAATTGTATGATAAATATTTGACTTGTTCCTAATTATGTGTTCTTAATTCTTGTTTTGAGATCCCAAGATACCGATTCAAGATAAGCTCTTATTCAAAGGAGGAATAGACCTTGTTTAATAGTACATTTTTCATAATTAAGCAGAGTTGATTGCGCGCCTAGACATAGGGTGACAAGATTTTGCCAAATTAGGGTGAAACCTAATAAAGGGGTCCATAGATCGAGTTAATGCAACCCTAAACTGTTAATTAGAGAAAGGTCTCGGTTATTCAATCTAGAGATTAGACGTTATTAGTCTTGAATAGGGATAATAACATAATTTAGGGACTTCTACGGAACAAGTTAAATGAATAAGTCGTCCGATTCAGAGCCAAAATAACGAGTACAATCTAGGTGGATTTTTCCTTAGATATTGTCTTCATTCAATCGATTTTTCCAAAAACAATTCCCCAATTCCATTCTTTGTGCATTCTTACTTTAGATAATTAGTTAGTTAAAACAAAAAACTCTTTATTCTTAGGCTAGATAATAAAAAAGACAGTCATTACTAGTACTTTTAGTTCCTTTGGATTCGACAATCCGGTCTTGCTAAAACTATACTACTGTTCGATAGGTACAGTTGCCTACATGCGATAATAGTTAGTTCAAGAATGAGTAATTATAAATATTTAAAACCTATCACGAAACCTCGCGATCACCAGACATGGTCTTACACAAGTTCTAGCATATTTGTACCGATGCCATGTCCCAGACATGGTCTTACACCGACACATCTCGTAGCTGATGCATGTCCCAGACATGTCTTACATTGGCTTACGTCTCAAGGGCGATGCATGTCCCAGACATGTCTTACACTAGCACTCGTCTCAATGTCGATTCCATGTCCCAAGCATGGTCTTACATTGGCTCTCATAATATGGCTGATGCATGTCCCAGATATGTCTTACACTAGCTCACATTAGTGACCCAAACGTCATGGCATGAATATCTGATTTATTTCCTAAGGTTGAACTGGGAATTCTAATATCTCTATTCTCATCACATTTTCTCATTTCCAAAATCAAGCAATTTATGCTATAATGATTCCAATACAATTCAAATACATATATTATTAATATAGTTGTACTATTTACACACAGCTTACCTCAAATTACAAAATGTGGCGACTAGTCGATTTAGTCGATTTGCTTGGCTTTCCCTCGGTCTAGGTTCGGATTCAGAATTTCTTGATCTATAATAACAAAATGCACTTATTTAATCACTTCATCAATATAGGCACTCTACAATTCATAGTTGGGCAAAATGACCGATTTGCCCCTAGACTTTTGTAAAATGACCATTTTACCCCTAAGCCCAAAAATCAATTTTTATCAAATTTCTTCACATCTTAGGCCTAGCTGGCCCCTTTTTACTCTTATAGCATCAACAAATTTCCACTATTTCACACACTTATCATCTATTTCACAACTTATGCAAAATAGTCATTTTAAGTGTTTTTATGCTAACACCTTTCACAAAAGTTGTTTATTAGACACCCAAGACTCATTTTCTTCCTTAAAAAATCAGAAAAATTTACAAATCTCCTTTCATGGAAAAACCCTAAACCCTTAATCATTTTGCAAAATAGTACCCTAATTTCAAAGCTCATGCTTCTAGGGTCTTAAAAATGTAAAAATCATCAAGAAAAACTATCAAAATCACTTACTTGTGAGGATTACAAGTTGCTAAAATTTTCAAGCTTTCAAACCCCCTTCAATGGATGATTTTTGGAGGAGAAAGAAGGTGAAAAAGGGATGGTATTATCTTTCCTTTATTTACTCTTATTTTAGTCAAAATAAGCCACCTAACTTACCAAACTTTGAAAATTTGACCACCTTTGTCTCCTATGGTCAACCATGCTTCCCTGAAGAGTCTAATTGTGCTTTAAAGATCCCCAATTTAGGTTCTTTAGCTATTTGGAACTTTTAGCTATCAAAATAGAATTTTTGCATTTTATGCGATTTAGTCCTTTTACGCAATTAAGCTCACAAACGTTAAAATTACTTCACCAAATTTTTCATGCACTCTTAAAAACATGTTATAATATCAAAATAATAATAAAATAATTTCTTTAACTTTGGATTTGTGGTCCCGAGACCACTATTCTGACTAGGCATAAAATCAGGCTGGTACATTTCTCCCCCTTAGGGATTTTTGTCCCCAAAAATCTTACTGGTGAATAAATTCGAGTACTGATCTCTCATATTCTCCCCGAGTTCCCATGTGGCTTCCTCAACTCCATGTCTCTGCCACAAAACTTTCACAAGTGCTATGCTCTTATTCCTCAACTGTTTGACTTCATGAGCTAAAATCTTGACCGGCTCTTCGCCATAAGTCATGTCCGGAAGAATCTCAACCTCTGTTGGTGCAATCACATGCAAAGGGTCTGATCTATATCGACGTAGCATGGGCACATGAAATACATAGTGAATCTTTTCCAACTCTGGTGGTAAAGCCAATCTATAGGCAACCGGTCCTACTCTCTCGATAACCTCAAAAGTTCCTATGAAACGAGGACTCCACTTGCCTCTTCTACCAAATCTGAGGACTTTCCTTCACGGGGATGCTTTCAAAAATAACTTATCACTGACTTGAAACTCAATTTCCTTTTGTTTCAAATTCGCGTAGGTTTTTTATCTATCCGAGGCAGTCTTCAAGCAGTCACGAATCACTTTAACTTTCTCTTCAGTCTCTTTTATTAAATCGACCCCTTGAATCTGACTCTCTCTGAGCTCAGTCCAATATAAGGGCATTCAACACTTTCGCCCATGTAGAGCCTCATAAGGCGCCATTTTTAGACTTGTCTGATAACTTTTGTTGTAGGCAAATTCAACCAATGGCAAGTACCTTTCCCAACTGCCTTGAAACTCAAGAACACAATACCACAACATGTCTTCTAAAATTTGAATCACTCTTTCTGACTGGTCGTTGGTTTACGAGTGAAACGCTGTGCCAAAACTCAATTTTGTTCCCAATGCCTCTTGTAACTGCTTCCAAAACCTCAAAGTAAATCTCGGGTCCCTATCTGAAACAATCGACAAGGGTACCCCATGTAGTCTTACAATATCGGAAACGTACAATTCAGCCAATCTCTCAAGGGAGTAGTAAGTACGCACTGGTATAAAATGTGCCAACTTTGTTAGCTTATCCACAACAACCCAAACAACATCATTTTTCTTCGGGGATACTAGCAAACCCGTCACAAAATCCATGGAATCTGATCCCACTTCCACTCTGGAACCGTTATAGGCTGAAGTAGACCCCAAAGTACTTGGTGTTCAGCCTTTACTTGCTGACACACAAGGTACTCGGAAACGAACTCTGAAATATCTATTTTCATCCCTAACCACCAATACATTTTTTTTAGGTCGTTGTACATTTTTACAATACCCGAGTGGATGGACAAGCAACCACTATCTGCCTCTCATCGAATCTTCTGAATATGCTCACTGTCTTTGGGTATACAAATTCTATCCTTAAACATCAAACACCCATCGATACCAATCCAAAAGTCTGATTCAGCCTCTGACTCACGTTAAGTTCTCTTAGTTTGCAAATCTTTGTCATTGTTCTGAGCTTCATGAATTTCTTGCTGAAACATCGGCCTAGCTCTTAACTCTACTAGAATCGAACCATCACTAGACACAGTCAACAGAGTATTCATGGCTCTTAAAGAAAATAATGACTTTCTATTCAAAGCGTCAGTCACTATATTCGCCTTTCCCAAGTGATAGTCAATTACCAACTTGTAATCTTTTATCAGCTCTAGCCACCTTCGTTGCCGTAGATTCAATTCCTTCTGAGTCATTAAATACTTAAGACTCTTGTGATCAGTGGATACTAGACATTTCTCTCTATACAAATGGTGCCTCCAAATCATCAATGTAAACACGATGGCGGCCAACTCTAAATCGTGTGTCGAGTAATTTTTCTCATTTGGATTTAGCTGTCTTAAGGCATAAGCTATAACCTTGGCTTCTTGCATAAGCACACACCCCAATCCATTCAAAGAGGCGTCGCTATATATAACAAATTCCTTACCCGACTCCGGTTGCACTAACACTGGGGCTTCGGTCAACAAAGCCATTAACTTATCGAAACTTTGTTGGCTCTTTTTTGATCATTTGAATTTGACATCCTTCTATAATAGCCTCGTCATTGGAGTAATGATCATAGAAAACCCTTTAACAAACCTTCTATAGTACCCGGCCAAACCCAAAAAGCTTCGGACCTCTGTCACATTCTTCAGCAGTTTCCATTCAACAATAGTTGAGATTTTACTTGGGTCAACTCTAATCCCGTCACCCGACACAATGTGTCCTAGAAATCCAACCTCCCTAAGCCATAATTCACTCTTACTGAACTTGGCATACAATTTTTTGTCACTTAGGGTCTGTAATACAGTCCTCAAATGCTTTGCGTGCTCACTATCATCACGCGAGTAAATCAGTATGTCGTCAATAAAGACCACCACGAACTTATCCAAATACAACTGAAAAATACAGTTCATCAAATCCATAAACACCGCCGGAGCATTAATCAAACCAAAGGGCATGACGAAGAACTCATAATGCCCGTATCTTGTTCGAAATGCAGCCATCGGTACATCTTACTATTTCACGCTTAACTGGTTGTATCCTAACCTCAAGTCAATCTTGGAAAATACAGTGGCGCCCTTTAACTGATCAAACAGGTCATTGATTCTTGGAAAAGGATACTTATTCTTCACTGTTACCTTATTGAGCTATCTATAGTCAATACATAACCTCATTGACCCATCTTTCTTTTTCACAAATAACACTGGTGCGCCCTACGGTGAATAACTAGGTCTCGCGAAACCTTTATCCACTAATTCCTGCAGCTGAGCCTTTAACTCCTTTAATTCGGTCAGAGCAATCAAGATGGGTGCCGTACCTGGGACACACTGTAAACTCACAAACCATTAGTACCAACTCGATTCCAAACTCAACTTCCCTCACTGGAGGTAATCCGGGTAATTCCTCAGGAAACACATCTGTAAACTCACAAACCATTGGTACCAATTCAATCTTCGACTCAGAAACTTGAGTATTCAGTACCAAAGCTAAGTAAGCTTCATATCCTTTTCTTAAATATTTCTTAGCTGTCAAAGGCGATACTAGTATAGGAAAATTATCCGACTCATCTGGTCCAACCCGAAGAATAATTTCATCTTCACATTTCAACCCCAAAACTTTTCTCCCATAGTCCACTACCACACTATGAGAAGTCAACCAATCTGTAACACCCCTATCCCGTAACCATTGCTGGAATAAGTAAGGGGCATTACCGGACTTGTAACTCATGACAGAACGGTAAAACTTTTTTTTTTTTTAAGATCATTCATTTGGATAAACACTAAACACAGCCACGGATAAAATGTAAACTTCTATAAGTAAACATTCAAAAGATGTCATTTTCGCATGGCTTATATACAATAACCAAATTATTCTTTCGCTACTAGTCTATTCTATACATGCCATAAGATAATCCAATCCCATGGCTACCGTAATGGTAGATAGTGTGATGAAGTCTTGACGATCCCGAGCTAGTAGTCGAATCCACAACCTCAGACCAAAAACATGAAGCGAACGAGTAAGCTTTGTAAGCTTAGTAAGTTTTAAGCAAAACAAAGATTTTGTTGAATCAATGACGTTTTTCACATATACTTAATCTAGATAAAATCTCATTTGACCCAATATACCTAACCAAAATTTCACATAATTTAATTCGCCTTTCTTTAGCCCTGAGCTTTAAGTCGCAAAGTGTTTTCATTCAATATCTTTGGTCATTCATTTCAACTGTTCGATGAAGTTAATCTAGAGCTTCATCTCGAACTATAATATCAATAAACGCATCACTTAACTCTCACATATATATACTTTCGTACAATAGTGATCTAGATGGTCGAATATTTCCAAAGCACATTCTTCATCAACTGAAGATGGATTCACATGGTAAGCACATTCTTCACCAATTTACAACTTTCAATAATCTTTTCCACTTGTTCATAATCACATCCATATTTTCAAGTATTTCAACATGACAAGTACTAAATTTCTGTAGGCACCTAAAGAACCAAACATATTCCCTATTACATATACGTAAGTTTACAGACTATAATCCTTACCTTGTACTGGCACATCTAGCTGAACCCAACCCGTACTCAAATCATAAGGCCTTTGGGCAAAAAGGGCCAATTGAATCATGGAAATCATGAAATAGGTAAAGCCTACCTTAAAGGCAGATGCTGACAGCAGCAGTGATGTGGATGTGAAAAATTACTAAAAATAGTAGGAATTGTATTAAATAGTGAATAAATTATTTAAATGAACCTTGATGAATCTACTTTCATATGGAAGAAATGAAACGGTCATATGAGTTATATGTTAAGAGATATTAAAGTTCTCGTGAAACAGGACCAGAACAGTTTCTGGATCCCCTGTTCCGACTTTGGAAATTCATTGTAAATTAACCAGAGATAATTAGGAGTCATTCCATATATGTATAGATTCCTCTCTGAGTCTAGTTTCTATGGAAATAAACGGCATCAGTATTGAAGCCCTGTACAGGGAGATATCCAATTCGTAATGCGTGAAGGTCAGTGTAGTTGAACCCTGGATTAGGGGAGACTTTAACTAATAAACTGTACTAATTGGCTCGACCAAAAATTCTAGAAAAAAATATGTTGATGGACTTATGAATCTAGTTTCAGGGAAAATTTACGAAACTGATTTTCGAGCTTTAAAACTCAAGATATGATTTTTAAGGCGACAGTGACGCAGTAACCAGCTAGTCTGGAAAATTTTTATGGACTGTGAAAATAAATGTATTATGTCTGTTAGCACCTCGTGTTCGACTCCGGCAACGGTCTCGGGTACGGGGTGTTACACTTAACACATCCATATAACTAACACGTTAATAGCATCAAGGTATCAACTAAAATTTTTAAGCTTCTTTGTCAAATCCCAACTCTCCAACAACCCCAAATCCAACCAAGGGATAGATGGAATTCAAACTAACAACCAAAAATATACATGAATTTAAAGGAATAACTTCAACATACCTCAACCTAGATACAATTATGGCCGAATTTCTCCAAAGCTTTTCTCTCCTTCTTTTACTTGGTTTTTCGGCTAAAGGATAGCAAGGATGAACGCACACTTTTTTTTGTTCATTTTCTTATTATTAATCTTTATTTCTTCTCTATTTTAATTACTCACCAATATTAAATAATAAACAACATGACCTTGGAAGAATGAAGCCATGCTTGGCCGGCCACTCAACATAGTTTGGGGCATTTTGACATGCAAACCCAAATTTTCATATTTCAATACTATTTGGTCCTTACTTATTTACCTATCAAATTTTCTAAGTCTCTCAACTAAATCCTTTCAAGCAAGATTCACATTCCTAAGATAAAAATTAAAACATCAAATTTTTATACAAGTACTACCACACATATAAGGTATGCAAATAAAATTTTAACTAAATTTTATGACTCGGTTTTGTGGTCCCGAAACCACATTCCGACTAGGGTCAAATTAGGGCTGTTACACCAATCATCACATATTATACTTTTCTTGACTTCGGATCTAGAATTCAATTAATTTCTTATAGATGACTCACAATATAAATAGTATACATGCAGAAGTCAGCATAGAACTCACATGATTCTCTCTTACTGTAGTTCCAACTCCAGATTCAGATATCCCTCACAAACCAATAACACTCACTGCTTAAAAACATAATTTCACCATTAATACACTTGTATAAATAAATTACTTATCATTTCAATAGCTAACAAACTCATGCAAAAACCTTATACTTATAATCTCGCTGTTCAATTACCAAATACAAATTTACTAATTCATTACTTCACATGTAGAGTTGAAATACTTACCTTGTTGAAGTAACTACTAATCATAAAAGAACCTTAGCCTCTAGATCTTCGAGGTAGGATACATTCAAATTTAAGGAAGGCTTCAATACATACCTCTTAAGGAAGAGGAAGAATAAGAAAGAAAAACCATTTTCAAAATACATTCTCACATATAAATATGACTCATTTTGCTTAGTGGAATTTAACAAGTCTCATACGTATCAGAACTTGCTTTCTTATTGGCCCACAATTTTCGAGAAAAATATAAATAACTTCCCTTCATCAAACTTATCAAGCTAAACTATACAGTTGGTTTCTAACCAGATTACTTAAAGTCTAACTAGCACAGTATTCCATACAAATCAGGCTTACTATACCTTCGGCAAATACTTGGAAACACGAAAATATACATACTTTTTCATGCCCTTTTTCACTGAAATTCATGAAGTTTCGGTAAAATTATTGTCGAAAAATATATAAATATTATAAAATAATTATTTTGTACTCAAAATATTAACATAATGAATTTTAATTAATTTTATAATAAATTTTAATTATTTTTGATTATTTCTGACAGAATTGCAAAAAAGGCGAGAATTGGCTCGGCAGATACTGCTAGAAGCTCAAAACCGCTTATGGACCACACGGTGGACAAATGAATTTTTCAGCTAAAGACATTTCAAAATGAGCCCCGATGGACCACACGGTCGCAAGGTAGTGTGGCCAAGTCAGTTTCGACCACGGGCTAGACACACGAGCATGTGACTGGCAATGTGATCCGAGTCAATAGCCTCCCTAATTTTCACACGACCTGGCACACGGGCGTGTCATGTGGCTGTTTGGACAAGTCAGTATGTATACCCTATTTTGACACGGCTTAGACACACGGGCGTGTCTAAAGCCGTGTAAGGCACACAGCCTGTTCACATGGACGTGTGACCTGTGAAACTTCGAAAAAATTATTTAATTTTTGAAAATTTTGTATGTGCTCGGTTTAGTCCCGACCCCTTTCTAATGCATGTTTAAGGTCCCAATGACCTATATAAGGGACATTATGATCATGTTTGATTATGATTGTGGATAATGTATGTGAATTGTTTGTAAAATGTTTCCGATTGTCCAGACACGCCTTTAACCCTAGTCCAGTGACAGATACAGGTTAGGGGTGTTACATTTGGTTAGTATCAGAGCTACGGTTTAGTCAATTCTAGGACTAATGTAGCGTATGTAAGACTAGCTATACATGCCATATTTACGAATTGCAATAGTGTGATGAATCTTGACAATGAAAATGTGTTTTATATAGTAAATGGATCTTGAACGAGCCGTATCTAATGATGTCGAGAGTAATACGCCTGCTCCCGTACAAGGGACAGTGCCATCTGATTTTAGACCGGCTACGAGTAGCCATGATGGAGAGGCTAGACAAGTCTTTTATCAAATGATGAATGATTGGTTCAGTCAGTATTAGAATTAATCCGACTGTTCAACAACCCCCAACCTCGGTCAATCCTCCGCAAGTCCCTGCTATGTCACAAGCTAATCCAAATCAGTTGATTAACCCTTCGGTTGGTAAGATTAGAAAATATAGAGCTGAAGAATTTCGTTTTACAAAAAATGATGATGCTGAAAGAGTCGAGTTCTGGCTAAAGAATACGATAAGAGTATTTGGTGAACTGTCATTGAATCCTGATGAATGCATAAAATGTGTTGTTTCACTTCTGAGAGATATAGTGTATCACTGGTGGAAGACTTTGATATCAGTAGTTCCGAGAGAGCGAGTCACTTGGGATTTCTTTCAAGCTAAATTTTTCAGTCAGAGATTTATCAACCAGAAACGTAAAGAGTTTCTTGAACAAAAACAAGGCCATATATTTGTTACAGAATACGAGCGAGAATTTGTGAGTTTGAGTCAGTATGCTAGAGAATGTGTTTCAACTGAAGCTATAATGTACAAGAGTTTCGAGGATGGCTTGAACGAGGATATCCGTTTGTTAGTCAGGATTCTTGAGATCAAAAAATTCGTTGTGCTAGTTGAACGAGCATGTAAAGCTGAAGAACTTGGGAAAGAGAAAGAAAAGCTGATTTAGAAGCTAGAGAAGTGCGAAAGAGATCATCGAGCAACCCATTTCAATTTGTATCAAAGAAGTTTCAAGATGACTACAGCCGTTCAAAGGCTAATGTAGGACATGCGAGTAGAGATCGTATGAGATCACATTTGAATTTCAAAGCTCCAGCTACATCTGTTGCCAATGTTAGAAATGTCAAATCTGATAGCCCTGAGTGCAAACACTATGGTAAAAGACATCCCGGTAATTGTAGACTATATTATTGGGCTTGTTTCAAATGTGGATCTTTAGATCACTTTATCCGTGATTGTCCCGAGTATGTTGAGCAAGAAATTGTACAAAATCTGAGACCGAGTAACACTTCAGCTCGAGGTAGACCTCCCAAAAATACAGGAAATGTGAGTGGTAGTCAAAGAGGGACAAAAGACACTACTGTTAGATCCGAGGCTCGTGCACTTACCAGAGCCTATGCCACTCAAACTCGTGAAGAAGCTTCGTCTCTAGATGTGATTACGGGTAATTTCACACTTTACAATACTTCTGTGATTACTTTGATAGACAACGCATTCTTATATATGCATGAATTTAGTGAATAGTATGACTTTGCCTGTAGAGTCTACTGAATTCGTAATTAAAGTATCGAACCCCCTAGGCAGATGTGTTTTGGTTGATAAAGTTTGCAAGAATTGTCTATTAATATTTTGAGACATTTGTTTTCCGACTAATCTGATGTTATTACCCTTTGATGAGTTTGATATAATTCTGGGTATGGATTGGCTAACATTGCATGATGCTGTTGTGAATTGCAAGCGAAAAATTATTGATTTGAGATGCAAGAATGATGAAATAGTTTGAATTGAATCTAGTGATTTGAATGGGTTACCGGCTTTGATATCTTTAATGAAAGCTCTGAGTATTCTGAGAAAAGGTTGTGAAGCTTACTTTGCCTATGTGATTGATTCGAAAGTGTCAGAAAAGGAAATTGAATCAGTGCCTATTGTCTGTGAATTCCCTGATGTGTTTCCTGAAGAACTTTCGGGATTACCTCTAATACGAGAACTTGAATTTGGCATTGAGTTAGTACCAGGAACTACTCCGATTTCGATAGCTCCGTATAGAATGGGTCCGATTGAACTAAAAGAATAAAAGTCTCAATTGCAAGAGTTGACCGACAAAGGGTTTGCTAGACCAAGCTTCTCACCTTGGGGTGCTCCTGTTCTATTTGTGAAAAAGAAAGACAGTACGATGAGAATGTGCATAGATTATCATCAGTTGAATAAATTAACTATCAAGAATAAGTATCCTCTGCCTCGAATTTATGATTTATTTGATCAATTAAAAGAAGCCACTATGTTTTCGAAGATAGATTTGAGATCAGGCTATTATCAGTTGTGAGTAAAAGACTCAAGACATTTTGAAAATTGCATTCAGAATGAGGTACGGCCACTATGAGTTTTTACTTATACCTTTTGGATTAACGAATGCACCTACTATCTTTATGGATTTGATGAACAGAATTTTCAGACCGTATTTAAATAGATTTGTTGTCGTATTCATTGATGACATATTCATTTATTCGCGTGCCGAACATCTGAGAATAGTACACAGACTTTGCTTGATAAGCAATTGTATGTGAAGTTTAGCAAATGTGAATTCTAGTTACGAGAAGTCGATTTTCTGGACCATATTGTATCAACATCAGGTATTTGAGTTGATCCGAGCAAAATTTCAGCTATTCTAGATTGGAAGCCTCCAAGAAATATTTCTGAAGTCTGCAGTTTTCTGGGACTTGCTGGTTATTACCAAAGATTTTTAAAAGACTTTTCTATAATTGCAACTCCATTAACAAAACTGCTTCAGAAAAATGTGAAGTTTGAATGGTCCAAAAATTGTCAGAAAAGCTTTGATCAATTGAAAGCCCTATTGACTGAAACTCCAGTGTTAGTACAACTTGAATCGGGTAAAGAATTTGTTATTTATAGTGATACTTTGTTGAATGGTTTGGTATGTGTTTTGATGCAGGAAGGTAAAGTTATTGCTTATGCTTTGAGACAGTTGAAGCCGCATGAAAAGAACTATCCGACGCATGATCTGGAATTATCTAAGATTGTATTTGCGTTGAAAATTTGGCGCCACTGTCTGTTCGGTGAGAAATGTCACGTATATTATGATCATAAGAGTTTGAAATATCTGATGACTCAGAAAGATCTGAATCTGATACAAAGAAGGTTGTTAGAATTGCTAAAAGACTATGAACTTGTTATTGATTATCATTCGGGAAAAGCAAATGTTGTTGCTGATGCTTTGAGTCAAAAATCACTTTTTGCTTTGCGTACGATGAATGCTCATTTGGTTGTGTTCGATGATGGTTTGGTTTTAGCCAGATTAAAAGCAAGATCTTTATTCATTCAACAGATTATTGATGCTCAGAAAGTTGATAATGAGATAATAGAAAAACAAGCTCATTGTGATTTGAATTTTGAGTTAATAATAATGATTGTTTGAGATTCCGAGATCGAATTTGTGTTTCGAGAAATCTAGAATTGATTCAGATGATTCTGAACGAAGCTCACAACAGTCATTTATCTATTCATCCGAGTAGTACGAAAATGTATATTGATCTAAAACAGCTTTATTGGTGGCCTAGTATGAAGCGTGATATTTTTTAATTTGTTGCGAAATGCTTAATCTGTTAGCAAGTTAAAGCTAAACATCAAGTGCCTTCTGGTTTGATACAACCAATTATGATTCTGGAATGGAAATGGGATAGACTGACAATGGACTTTGTTTTGGGTTTGCCCCTATCTACGAGAAAGAAAGATGCTATCTGGGTCGTGGTATATCAATTGACAAAATCAGTCCATTTTATTCCAGTACGAACCGATTACTCACTTGATATGTTAGCTGAGGTATACATTTTCGATATTGTGAGATTGCATGGTGTGCCATTATCTATTGTGTCAGACAGAGATCCAAGATTCACATCGTGATTTTGGAAGAAATTGCAAGATGCTCTGGGTACAAAATTGCACTTCAGTACTGCTTTTAACCCGCAAACAGACGGTCAATCCGACCGGATTATTCAAATACTCGAGGATATGTTGAGATGTTACATTCTCGAGTTTGAAGGTTCATGGGAACAGTATTTGTCTTTGATTGAATTCGCTTACAATAATAGTTTTCAATCGAGTATCAAAATGGCACCATACGAAGCCTTATATGGTCGTAAATGCCGAACACCTCTGTATTGGACTAAGCTCAGCGAGAATAAGATTCACGGGGTTGATTTGATAAAAGAGACTGAACAGAAAGTAAAAGTGATCCAAAATAGTCTGAAAGCAGCTTTTGATCGTCAAAAATCTTACACAGATTTGAAACAAAAAGATATTGAATTTGAAATCAACGATAAAGTGTTTCTGAAAGTGTCCCCGTGGAAGAAAGTACTTCGATTTGGCCGTAAAGGCAAATTGAGTCTGAGGTTCATTGGGCCGTATGAAATTATAGAGCGTATCGGACCAGTTGCTTATCGTTTGTTGTTGCCACAAAAGTTAGAAAAGATTCATAATGTGTTTCATATATCAATGCTTCGATGATACAGATCCGATCCTTCACATGTAATTCCTCTGTCTAAGATTGAGATTCAGTTCGATATGCCCTATGACGAAGAACCAATCCGTATCTTAGCTCGTGAGGTTAAAGAATTACGAAATAAGAAAATTCCATTAGTAAAAGTATTGTGGCATCAACATGGTGTCCAAGACGCTACCTGGGAGCCTGAAGATGTTATGAGACAACAATAGCTGAATCTGTTCAACGGTAAGATTTTCGGGACAAAAATCCTTAAGGAGGAGAATTGTAATAGTCCAGTTCAGACCCTAGTCAGAATAGTGGTTTCGAGACCACAAATCTGAGTCAAAAAAATATTTTAATATTATTTTCTGTGCTTATTATATGTGAATTAGTATGTGAAAATTTCGTATGAAAATTTGATCGTTTGTGTGCTCAATTTGTTAAAAGGACCTAATCGCATAAAATGTAAAAGTTGAGTGCTATTTGTTAAAGTGTCTATTTGATGTGTCTCTTTAAATGTGAGGTCCTTATGTTGATATTTGACCATTGAAAGTTTGAATGGACATATATGCCAAAGTTTAGTGGAATTTTAATGTGTATAATAAGGTTATTATGGTAAAATGTATATTATGTTAATATTAATTAAATAAAACATGTTATTTGTTTCATTCTTTCATCATATGGCTGAATATATCAAAGAAAATAATAGAGAAAACATAAGTTATGGTTTCAGAACTTTGATTGGTGATTAAGGTATGGATTTTGTTCAGTTTTTGATAATTTCTATGTTTTTGTAATCGTTGCTTTGTATACTATCAAGCCCATGTCTCAATTTTTTATTTTGTTGATGATTTTGAGTTATGCCATTGAAGAAACTATGATCTTTATGAAGTTTGAGGATAGTATATTAAAGATATGTGTTGGGTTAGTATATTTTGTCTTTGAATTTTTGATGAATTTGAGAAATTTGGGCTAAATTGTGAGATTTTTAAATTAAAGAACTAAAATGTGAAATAAATGAAATATGTGGATTTGTATGAGTGCTATGAACATTCTGCCTAATATGAGTATTTGAAAATTTTGTATATTTTGTAATTTTTATGATTAGGGACTAAAGTGCAAAAATGTAAAAATATGAGGGCTAATTTGTAAAATGCCCTAAATATGTGTTTGTGGATTGATTTGAATGATTTGGTGAATAAAAAAGTTGAATTTGAATTTATATAGATCAAAAATTAAAGAAAACAGAATTAGATCGGAGAAAGTCGAAAGTCGTCGAGTAGCTGATTTTGTCTATCCGAATCCGTACAAGGTAAGTCGATATACAAATAAATGTGTTTGAATTGATTTATTCATGTATATATGTTATTGTATTGTGATGAATGATAATATGAGAGCTAAATATGAGATATCCGAGAAAGTTTCGACAAAGTTTCGACTTCTGAAAAGCTCGTTACGAATGTTAGGAATAATTAGGATACATATGTCATGGCATAGGATCCAATATGTGTTTTCGTGTAAGACCACGTCTAGGACGTTGGCATCGTACTTGATTTTGTGTAAGACCCTGTCTAGGACAGTGGCATCGATATGTGATTACATGTAAGACCACATCTGGAATGTTGGCCTTGTACGAGATTTTCGAGCTATTCACGTATCCTTATGATTCCGAAAAATGAATTATTATGTGAACTTGTATCTGATTCAGGTTCGTTTGAATTGAGTATCATATTCGATGATGAAAGGTAAGTATATGTACCTTTGTGAACATATGGTATAATTATGAGAAAATATTTTATTTGAGCAAAAGGATTGGAAATATGTGAATTGTATGTGAACTATGAGGTATATGTTAGTATCTTGGCCATGAAATATATGTATTTTATAATGTGTATATGTTTAAGTTGATAAGTTTATTTGTATATGGCTTACTAAGCTTTTGAAAGCTTACTTTGTGTGTGTTTGCATTGTTTTATAGATATCGTAGCTGCCGAGAGCTCGAGGATCATTGAGGATCATCACCACACTATCAAACCTTATTTTGGTACCTTTTGAAAATGTGTATATTAAAGTATGGCATGTATAGGCTAAAAGTACTTTGAATATGTTTTGTAATGTGTATATATCTAGCCATGTGATATGGCTTGGTTTTGGTTGTGTTTATGTATGGTTTTTGAGTAATAAATATGTGATGCAATATTGCCAATGTGATGTGTTTTTGGATGGCTAATGGTAATGGTCAATTTGGTAAGTTTATGAGATGTGCTTATTTGAGGATTTGGTAAGTTAATCATATGAAATTGAATGAAGTGTTTTGAAATTATGAAATATATGTGTTGTTATGTTTATAACTTATGAAATGATATGATTTGGTATATGTTATGTACAGAATTGGTTGGAAATGATATAGCATGATTGGTCTATGTTTTGGTTGTGAATTGGTTGATAATTTGGTATGCAATTGATGTGGTTTTGATGCTTGTAGGGAGGACCCTTTATGGGTGACAATTTGGCCTGTCAAATGGCCTATTTTTGCCCACACGGGCAGGGACACAGGTGTGTGTCTTAGCCATGTTGCTCGAGGGCCATTTCGAAATGAGCCTAGGCGGATCACACAATCGTACACACGAGCGTGTGCTAGGCCTTGTGGCCAAGTTAGTTTCGACCACGGACTAGACACACGGGCGTGTGACTGGCCGTGTGATCCAAGTCAGTAGCCTCCATAATTTTCACATGGCCTGGCACATGGGCGTGTCATGTGGCCGTGTGGACAAGTCAGTATGTATCCCCTATTTTCACACGACCTAAACACACGGGCATGTCTAAAGCTGTATGGGGCACACGGCCTGTTCACACGGGCATGTGACCTGTGAAACTTTGAAAAAATTGTTTAATTTTTGAAAAATTTTGTATGTGCTTGGTTTAGTCCCGACCCCTTTCTAATGCATGTTTAAGGTCCCAATGACCTATATAAGGGACATTATGATCATGTTTGATTATTATTGTGGATAACGTATGTGAATTGTTTGTAAAATGCTTCCGATTGTTCAGTAACACCTTTAACCCTAGTCCGGTGACTGATACAGGTTAGAGGTGTTACATATGTACTTCTACTAGAACTCGATCTGAAAGCATTCCTAGGTAACTTGTTCTCTAAGAACCACCGATGTCAACATTTTCCACCAATGATATGCATTATCTCTAAGCAAAGATACTACGCATTTAATACATTCATCTGTAGTACAGGACAACTCATTGAATACCCGAATAGTGTTCTCTAGCATGAACTCAGCCCTCTCAACATCATCATCAACCGTAGCCTGAAACTCTTCAGCCCTGTGTTTACGAATCTTATCAATAGGTGGCTTACTCAGTCGAATTGGATCTATTACTAGTGGCACAACTGGGACTTGTTGAGGAACAAGTTGTTGAGCAGCCAGATTCATTCGTACGAATTCCATGAACCACTTAGTCATTTGGAAGAAGGCTTGCTTAGCCTCTCCTCCCTGACTACTAGATATCGGCCTAGATTCAGCCGGCACTGCTCCTTGATCGGGAGCGGGCGCATTGCTCTCAACATAATCAGCTATCGCTCGTTCGGGATCCATTAGCTATATGAAAAACACATTTTAACTGTCAGGAATCATCACACTATCGCAATTCATATATATGGCATGTATAGCTAGACTCTCACACGCTACGTTAGTCCTAGAATCGTCTAAATCGTAGCTCTGATACCAATAAAATGTAACACTCCTAACTCATATCCGTCGTCGGGCTAGGGTTAAAGGCGTTATCGAACAAATCTAAACATCTTGGATTCATTTCTCAAACATCATAACATCAAAGTCACACATCATTAAAGAGTTCCTTACAAAGGTCAACGAGACCTTAATCATGCTTTAGAAAGCGGTCGGTACTAAACCGAGCTCATACAAAATTTTCCAAAACTTAAACAATTTTCTAAGTTATAAATGTCACACGCCCGTTTGAACTGGCCTGTGCCTCACACGGCATTAGACACACCCATGTGTCTAGGCCGTGGCAAAACAGGGCATACATACTGACTTATCCACACGGCCATAAGGCACGCCTGTATGCCTTGGCCGTGGTCAAAACTAACAAGGGTCACACAGTTGTACCCTTCGAAATGGCCATACGCGCCCATGTATCAAGGCTGTGTGCCTCACACGGCCACCAGACACGCCCGTGTGTTTAGGCCGTGCTCAAGACTGACTTGAGTAGCTAAATTATAACAAATACACGGTCGAGACACAAGCCTGTGTGCTCAATCACGTGGGGTGAACTTAGGCTTGGTTTAAGCCACATTTCCAACCTATCTCAAGCATTCCAAAACCACAACATTTTAGCATCATTTGCATCAATTTATAGTCAACCAAAAAACATGCCAATTCAATCACATATCAAATTATATAACCTCAACCAATTCAATATGCCAACATCATCACAATTTACCAGAGTTCCAAATGCACAAACTCATTACTTCAATATCCCATAATAAACCATCACATAAACATTATAAACATCACATATCTTACTTATCAAACACACCATTTAGGCCAACTTAAGAGGCCATACATACCTATATTTACAAGCCAAGTTTCATGGCTAAACACAACACAAAACATACCAAAGTGACACTAGCCTATACATGCTATATACCATATATACAACTCTCAAATGGTACCAAAATAGATGTTCGATAGTGTGATTGATGTTGCTGATGATCCCTAGATCCAAGCTAGCTTTATAACACTATAAAATAGAGAACATTTCACACAGTAAGCTTTAAAGCTTAGTAAGTTCGCACCATAAATAATCAACAATTTATATTATACGAAACATCAACTAATAAACACTTAGTAATTCACAATTCATCCATCAATTCTATTCTATCTCATTTAATATGCTCATACAAATTCATCAAGCTTCATTCACACAATATCATCTACCACATAGGTATCGAACATACCTGAAGTTTCTCATATTTAATCATTTCATTCTCACCTCTCGTTCAAACACATTAATTCATTCGGAAATTTGTCCATGCTTTCAAATTTCGCACACTTAGTGCATCAGTGATTTGCTGAAGCCATAACAGTTTCACACACTTAGTGTCATTTTAATAAACCAAAGCTATCTCGGTATCGCACACTCAGTGCCTCATATAGCTAAAGCTATTCCAACTCACACACTTAGTGCCATTTGCAGCCGAAGCTATTTTAAACCGCACACTTAGTGCCGATCAAAGTCGATTATCATCATGCTCAAACCATAATCAAATATCTATACAATTTATGCATTATCATAGCATTAAAACGTAACTATAACATCATTTATCATGTACGAAACTTACCTCGTACTCGGAATTGATGATTCAGATCATTTACTCGATAATATTTCGATTTTCCTCGATCTAAATCTGAATTCCTCTTTTCTTGATCTATATGTATTCAAAATTAACCCTTTTAATCACCAACACATTCAATTTCATATACACAAACACATCTTTGGGAATTTTTGCACTTTAGCCCCTAAAATTACACATTTTGACATTTTTGTCCTTATTACACAAAACACCAAATATATAAAATTCATCAAAACCATGCCTTAGCCGAATTTTCCTATGGTCCCTATTAGCCCATATTTATTATTTATTTCACATTTTAGTCCCTCAATTTCTCATTTTCATAATTTAGTCCAAAATACTCAAATTCATCAAAAATCCCAATACAAAACATAATAATCTAACACATATCTTCCATTTACTATCATCAAACTTCATAAAACTCACATTATCAACAATGGCTCAACTCAAAACCATCAAAAATTTCCAAAACCATCAACTATGGCCACATTTTGGTTTTATTTTAATTATATTAACATTAATACATGATTTTACCAAAATAACCTTATTATTATCATTTAAAATTCCATTAACTAATGTCCATCTATGTCATTTAATACACTCCATGGTAAAATATCAACATAAGGTCTTTTACTTTAATAAGCCATAACAATTAGGCACCCTTAACATATATAGCATGCAACTTTTACATTTTACGCGATTAGGTCTTTTATCAAATTAAACACACAATTGATAAAATTGACACAAGAAACTTTCACACATACTGTAAACACGGAAAATAATATTAAAATATTTTTTTGATTCAGACTTGTGGTCCCAAAACCACTGTTCTGACTAGGGTCAAAACCGGGTTGTTACACCGAAGGTCCGATTGAAGCTGAATCTAGGGTTTTTAGCCTAAAATTTATCTTTTACCTACCCCTAGCCTAGCCATGTTACAACCTTGTTAAATACCTATTGATGCAAGTTTCTATGCTACCTAGTGGAGAGAAATTGCTAAGTTCAACATATGAAGACATAAGTTAAACCTAATGATTGCAGCTTAATCTTGAATAAAGGAAAAAAATCAAATTTTTTATTTAAGAAAGCATTTAGTTTATTTTTGCTATCATAATAGTTATGGATATTAATTTAAAAGATATGTATACATAAGTAGCATAAATATCAAAATTCTTGTTCTTGAGCATTAGTATACCTAATTCATAATTTTGGGAAGAATGCTGTTTTGAATAAGTTTTTCAAAGGTATTTTCGAGAAATTCTTTTCAATTTGTACATTTCTTGGGACGAGCAATGAATTAAGTTTGGAGGTGTGGAAACACAAAAATATACACACTTTTTCATACCTTTTTTTAACTCAAATTCATGCAGTTTCGATAAATTTATTGTCAAAAAATATATAAATATTATAAAATAATTATTTCAGTACTTCAATTATTAACATAATTAATTTTAATTAATTTTATAATAAATTTTAATTATTTTTATTATTTTTGACAGAATTACACAAAGGGCAAGAATTGGCTCGGCAAACACTGCTAGAAGCGCAAAACCGAGAAGCAATTTTTGAGGCATCGAGATGAATGTATTTTTCGGCTAAATATGGTCAAAATTATGTGTATTAATTCATAATTATAATTAATTTTAATTTTAATCCAATTTAATTTTGGTTAAATAAATTAGTATTAATTAATTATGAAAAGCGGCCCAGTTGAGCAGAACCGAGTGAACCGAACCGACCAAGAAGTGGACAGCCCAAAACCGTCCATATTCTGACCCAAATCAACTTATTGGATGATTATTTAGCTTGAAAAGAGGCCCTTAAAGACTTGTTCAAGTTGCAAACAAACCCCTCCACAATCGGTGACTTTATATATTTGCCCTAAGCCTAAATTAGCAAAGTTGAAACCATCAACCTTGCCACATGTGTGGCCAAACAAGGGAGGGCTCTTTGGCTGATAATTTTAGCTATTTTTAGCAGCCCTCTTTAGCTATAAAAACCCCCTTAGGCTGGTCATTTGAAACACATCTCAAGCATTCACATCTTTTCTCTCTTCTCTACACTTTCTCTCTTCTTTTCCATTCCAAATTCCCTTGCTCTCTTGTCGATTTCTGCTCTTACAAAAGGGTCATTCATCATCCATTTGGAGCAGCAATTAACTGTTCATATCAGCCTTGGTTGACGAGGACAACGGAGCAAACTAGTCAACCACGGAAAAACACCGGATTTGATTCTTGTTCCCTATCTCTTTAATTTTTGTTGTTGTTATGATGAACATATATATGGATATTTATGTTGTTGGAATGGTTAATTTAATCAATTTAGCTTAAACTTAATTCGTGTTAGGTTGATTGCATTTCGTTTGCTAAAATTGTTAAAATTGTGTTTATGTTGTTATAGGCCTCGGTAAGATGCTTAATTAAGTAAAATCATGACTAAGTTATTCTTGCATTACAATTGTGAGGTAGCTAATGAATTAATTATTTAAACGGATTGAAATTGTAATTAATGGACACAGTACTTAATCAATGCATGCTTAATCATCTAAGGTATCTAAGGGTTAAATTAGCAACGGTATCTGACGATACATTTGCCTTGCATAACTTGAAAGATTATTGTGATTAAACGGTTTCAAGGTAGGGATACTTTGTTACCTCGCGTAGTCTTTTATGTGCTTATTAGATTTAATTAATCATTTGAATTGACATAAGGATATGTACAAGAGATTATTTCTATTTAATAAGTATTTATGTGCAATAACATATTTGCCTATTAAGATTTGTTTAATCGGTTGAATTGACATAGGGATATAGTCAAGAGATGAATGGATGTTGGTAGGTGAGTATGTTCGTAAGTTAGCAAATTACCAAGTTGCCTTGAATTTATTCGTAATAATATAAACATGAGTTTAATAATTCTAAGTTAAGAAATGTAATTAATCTAACACAATTATGTCATCTTGATTAAAATCGTATTTTGGAATCGTGCATTTGAGATTTCTTTATTTAGTTTACTTAGTTTAAAATCTTAGTTTTTAATCACCCTCTTCAAACAAAATATTTTTCTTCACCAAAGTGTTTTAAAAAGCATTAATAAATAATTCTTTTCACAGTCCCTGTGGGTACAATAACTCGACATTTACTTGTCACTTTATTACTTGTTGCGATTGTGTACACTTGCACATTTTCGTCGTTCCAACACTCACCCTATATTTCCCTTTTATCTCTTAACACGAACATCTCTCCTTAATATAGCAGAAAATCATAAATCAAATTCTTGCTAACTCAAGTGGCGATTACTATACGCCCATACATATGTGGCAAAACAATCATTTGGGTGGATAACACCATGCCAGACAGACTGTTTACTGCTATACGCCCAGAACTTTAGATCTGCTACTGGGGTGTTACACAAACGCTTTTGCGAACTTCTCCTAAGATAACCTCAAGTTCTTTAAGATGTATGCATCTCAAGTAGTTGTTGCTAAATGCCCTTTTGTAGAGTTTATTGTTAATGATAAGGTACTTGGAAGATTTTTTTTTTTCTTGATGCTTTTAGACCGCCCTCTATCCTCAAGTAAAGTTTTGTCATGAAGATAGGCACATATCAGAACCTTGAGAGAGAGAGAGAAAGAGAGAGAGGGGGGAAGAGAGAGGGAGAGAGGGAGAGAGAGGGGGGAGAGAATGGGAGGAAAGGGGAGAGAGAGAGGGGAGGAGGAGATGGAGATGGAGATGGAGATAGATAGAGAGAGAGAGAGAGAGAGAGAGAGAGTGAGTGAGTGAGTGAGTGAGTGAGTGAAGGGGAGAAGGAGAGGGAGAAAGGGGGAGAGTGAGGGGGAGAAGGAGAGTGAGGAAGAGAGGGTGAGAGAGAGAGAGAGAGAAAGAGAGAGGGAGAGAGAGAGGGAGAAAGAGGGAGAGAAGAGAGAGGGGGAGAGTGGGAGAGTGGGGGAAAGAGAGAGGGGGAGAGGGAGGGAGAGAGGGGGAGAGAGGAAGAGAGAGAGAGTCTGCTAGTGCATTATTTGATCTTGGAATCTTGATTACTTCTATTCTTCCAAACTTCAATCTTGGGTCCTTTGGTGTTATTTGGTCATCCTTACTCCTTTCATGGTGTAATTTTCATTGGTTTGATTTACTACCAATTTGGAATTGTTAAAGAATTCTAGTTTGTAGATTCCTATTTCTAAGGTGAGTCTCATACCAATGATCAAAGCTTCATTTTCAACTTTGCTATTGGAAGCTTTAAAAGAGAATTTTAGAGTGTATTCCCAAGTTGTTTCCTCTGGACTTTTTAACCTAGTTGAGGTGTTACAAAAACACCAGTCAATTAACCCTGTAATGGACAATGTCGAGCATATCAACACCCCATTGTGGCATATGTATCATTTGATAGCCTATTGTGCCGTACGATTCTAGCTACGCCCTATTGTAACATATACGTGTTTATCGATACCTTCTGGCCTAAATTCTAGATATTTCATTAAAAAAAATTTACATGGTTTATTAAAAGACTGCAGATGCGATTGAAATAAAAATCGAAAACGAAATGGTAAATGGAAACTCTTATAAATGACATAATGTGATTAATAATTTGTTACATGACTTGATATGCCATTGAGAAACTAAATAAGTAATTAGAAATGGAATTAACAAAGGAATAATTGAATAGTTATCTTAAGCATTACTTATTATTGTGAAACTCGATTAATAGCATAATTAGTATTGAATGATACTGCGTATAGTAGGAGGAAGCTGGATAATTCGATGAAGAATTACTAAATGAATTGTATATTGAATTGAATGTGTCATGATAATGAAATCCTATAGGAAATAAATATATTGCACTTGAATGAAGATTCGACACATTGATACATGTAAATTGATAGGAGATTAATAAGTAAATGTTTCCATTGCAAGTAAAACGAAAATTAATAAAATGGGGATTGTAGAGTGGAATATGATTTATGACTAATAAGGCGTTTTGGCGGTACATCATTGTTTTGTTTAATTAAGTGAAGATCATGGTAATGTTTCACTTTGGAATTGCATTAAGTGGGCATACGGTCTCGTTATAATCTTTTATTTGGTTATATTTGAATTATTGGATTTGGATTGAATCTAATGAGATCCAATACCATATTGAAATGATGAAATATGCCTTCAAGCATCAAATGTAACATCTTTTATCCAGAACTAATGTTGGTCTGAATAAGGGAGGTCACACGTCACGACAGTCCAGCAATTTTTGCACCTTTATTAGCGTCAAACTTGAAATTTCCATGACCCAAAAGCTTTTGTGTGAATACTCTTTTTCAGCTTTTTTCAGAGCATTTGGATTTGTAATTACATTTCTTTTGTATTGTCAATTTTCACAATTATTTCGTTAAAATTCGATATTTTGCAATACAAATTTTGTTAGCTGTCATTGTTTTTGCAGTTTTCATTAGTTTGATCTCAAAGGTGGAGATTGGAGCGGGAAAAGACTGAAATTAAGCACGGGCTTCATCTACCTAGATCTCTTCCATCATAATTGAGTGTTTCTTAGCCTTACTTTAATATTTCCAATTATGGTTGGATTTGGTAGGTTGCTGCATTACTAGCTCAATTGCCATATGATAAATGATATGTAAGGTGATTTAATTTGTTAAATAGGTAATCTTAATGCTAGCTAATTTTGATAACTTTTAAGTACAATCTAATTTTAAAAAATACGAGTCAACCCTAGTTAAATGACCTAATTAGGACGTTGAGCACCAAGTACTAAGAGAGCTGATATATGCAATGTCTTAATGCAATAGTTGCAATATAAAAACAATCTGTACTAAGAGTGCTGATATATGCAATGTCTTAATGCAATAGTTGCAATATAAAAACAATCTTTATATCTAAAATACATCGAGCAAGTACTAGAATAATGCAAAGAAAATGCCTCATAATATTATTTAACAGCACTCATGTTTAATATTAGTGTGGGAACCAAAATTTTAAAATTCAAAAACTGCAAAGACTACATTTAACGAGATTGGAGTTAAGGACTAAATTTGCAACCCATCTAAATTGGAGTAAAGGGCTAAAATTGTAACCACCATATCATATAGGGACGATTTATAATGTTTGACCGGATTTAATCTACTAAAGAAATGCATTTTTTTATCAATAAGATAAAATACTATAAGCTTCAACCTTTATACGGTAAAGAATTAAAAATAAAAATTATTAAGATAATTTAGTAAAATACATTTCATTAACTAAACAAATAAAACCTGCATTCTAACCAAATAAATGAAACAAGATATAATAATTTACTAAATAATCTTACAATCTACCGTGAACTAAATACCTCCCAAAATTAATATTTTCACCTCCTATGAACCAAATGCCTCCTAATAATATTTTCAGAGCTATATGGCATGATTTTGTAATTTTTTTATTGCAAAATTCAACTCTCCTAGTATCATGGAAGATTCAGACAACACTACAAGCTTACAACATCAGTAAAATGAAGCAACACAAGATACTTCGTTGCCCCACAGACAGCCACAAAATTAATCAGCTCAACTCAAAACTGTGATGTGAGCGTTCATGATTCAGACTCAAACGAGGGTAAACAAAATCCTTTTACTTAGGCAAATGATATGAATCTTAAGGAACGGGCAAATTGCAGTCTAAACAAAGAAATGAGCATTTTCAACTGCAAATTGAGATATATTTCACAGATATATATATACACATACAAATTATTATCCACCTTCATACAATCAACATGAGGACGTGTTCCATCCCTTCCCATTGTTAAGCTACCTATTACATGAGCTAAACAACTAAATTTCAAAAATAAAAATAGAATTAAAAAAAAAACATTTTGAAACAAAATACTTATGCATGTGTAGGTTGAGCCTGGGCATCAGAACTAGAACTACAATAAGGCAATTTTCCCTGAATCAGCTTTTCCTATGTAAAAAAGTATCAGAAATCTGATTTCATGAGCTTTGCTCTAGGCATTATATAGATATTGTCAAAGGGTTTTCCCTGTTCTACATGGATGTAATCTCTTGTCTTAAGAACCTGCAGATTGGCGAAATGAACACCGACAAACAAAGAGAGATGTAAACATTCTTCCACATGGGAGCAACAAACAAACTAGGACACCATCAAAGATTACAAGAGCAGATCATGAAAACATTTTTGCTTCCTACTTTCATCTCTTCTTCAAGGATTCGATTTTATTATTTGTTCCTTAACATATAATTATTAATCATTCTATTTCACAATATTGTCAAAATATCCTTCAATTGCATGCCAAAAGGTATCCAAAACTCTGTGTTTAATATAATTATAATTTACTTTCTTGATGACGACCATCTAAGTTGACCAACAACTACTCTATGTTTGAACTCTGTTTCTGATTTTAACAAGGTTATGATTTGGCATTATAGGCTTGAACACCCTAATTTTTACTATTTACGGCATTTGTTACCTGATCTGTTTAAAAATAAAAATCCTTCATACCACTGTGAATTTTGTGAATTGGCTAAACACCATCGGTCATTTTTTGCACCTCAGAAATATAAAGCTTCCAAACCTTTTTCGACCTTCAAGTCTTAATCTTTTCAGGAAAACATTGGTTTGTCACATTTATTGATGTTTATACTCGCATTTGGTAGGTGTTTTTATTAGAAGATAAGTCTAAAGTTAAAAGATGTGTTTCAGTCTTTTTCTGCACAAAATTTGGTGTGAAAAGAAAAATATTTCGAAGTGACAATGGTGGGAATTTTTTTTAATGACCAATTAAGTGTTTACTTAACCAAACATGAAATAGTCCACCAAAGCTCTTGTACAAATGCACCACAACAGAATGGGATTGTGGAAAGAAAAAATTGTCATCTTTTGGAAATAAATGATGCTCACTAGTCAGATACCACGTTATCTTTGGGAAGAGACCTTCTTAACAGCTACATATCTTATTAATAGAATACCCAGTAAAGTTCTAAACTATAGAACTCCTGTCAGTCTTTATAAAGATAACTTTTCTAACTCTAAATTGATCACAAATTTACCTCTCCGAATTTTTGGGTGTAGTGTTTTTGTTCATCTTCACAATCAAGGTAAACTAGATCCTAAAGCAAAAAAAAAAAAAAAAATGTCTTTGTTGGGTATGCTAATAAAAAGGGTTACAAATGTTATGATTCGATTGATAGGAAGATTATTGTTACCAAGAATGTCACATTTGTTGAAACTTAATCTTACATTGATTCTAATCTTCAGGGAGGGAATTATAACAAGGAAGATTCAATAATTGATCAAGAAAAGATTAGGAATATACAACATAAGGATTCTAATAATGGGGAAGGTAAATTTATGATTAACGCAAGGATTAATGATGTTGATCTTAATAAAAATGACTTGAATGTTAATGTTGATAATAAAATGGAGTATGAATGTGTAGAGTCTAATCAAGAGAATAGAGAACAAACAAAAGAATTGCTGGTTTACTTAAGAAGAAACCGAAATCAAGAAAGTGGAATCCACCAGATTCATCACCAAGAATTTGACCCGCAAGATCTTGTCAAAAGTCCAAATAAATCTTGTAATCTACCAAAAAATGTGAAAGATGCTTTATAAGTTCCTGAATGGAAGGAGACTGTTTTAGAGGAGATGCGTGCTCTTGAAAAAACAGGTACTTGGAAACAATGGAATTACCTGTACGAAAAAAAACAGTGGGTCGTAAATGGGTGTTCACAACCAAATTCAAACCAGATGGATCTTTAGACAGATACAAAGTTCAGCTAGTGGCTAAAGGGTTACACTCAAATATACGAGATAGACTATCTTGAGACATTTGCTCCAGTAGCTAAGTTAAATACTGTTAGAGTTCTTTTATCCATTTTTGTTAATCTTGATTGGCCTTTACAGCAACTAGATGTGAAGAATGCTTTCCTAAATGGGAAACTTGAAGAAGAAGTTTACATGGATCCTCCTTTAGGTTTTGAAGAAAAATTTGGAACCCAAATATGTAAGTTCAGGAAATCTTTGTATGGTCTAAAGCAGTCTCCTCGAGTTTGGTTCGAACGATTCTATCAGGCTGTTAAAAAAACAAGGCCACTCACAAAGGCAAGCTGATCACACAATGTTCTACCGACACTCACAAAGAGGTAGAATAACAGTTATTATAGTTTATGTCAATGATATCATTCTTACAGGAGATGATGTGGATAAAATAAGATGTCTCAAGGAGTATCTAGCATTGGAGTTTGAGATTAAAGACTTGGGTCCTTTAAGATACTTCCTTGGAATGGAAGTTGCTCGATGAAATGGTCTCTGAGAAAAAATATGTGATTGATCCAAATGTAAAACTCAAAAACAAAGAAGGAAAACCTTGATAAAGGGCAATGCTAGAGATTAGTTGGTAAGTTAATCTACTTATCACATAAAAGGCCAGACACAGCTTTTGCAGTAAGCTTAGCGAGTCAATTTATGCACTCCCTAAGGGAGGAACATGAAGCAACGTTTTAGCTTCTGAGATACTTGAAGAGTTCACCTGGCAAGGGCTTATTTTTCAAGAAATCCTAACAAAGAGAAATTGAAACTTATACAAATGCTCACTAGGCAAGCTCAGTAACAAATAAAAGATCTATATCTGGGTACTGTACATTTGTTTAGGGAAACCTTGTGACTTGTCGAAGCAAAAAACAAAGTGTTGTAACAAGAAGTAGTGTAGTGGCTGAGTTTAGATCAATGGCACAAGGAAATTATGAAATGATGTGGTTAAAAAGAATTATGGAAAAGCTAAGGAAACCAATAACTTCACCAATGAAGTTATACTGTGATAGCAAAGCTGCCATTAGCATTGTTCACAACCCAGTCTAACATGACAGAACTAAACATGTTGAGATTGATAGACACTTTATCAAGGAGAAGATTGAAGAAAGGCCAAGTGTGCATGCCGTTTGTTCCTTCAAAATAACATATTGTTAATGTACTCACCAAAGAGCTCTCTAAGACAAGTTTTGATTTTCTTGTAAGCAAGTTGAGTATGATTGATATATATATATGCACCAACTTAAGGGAGGGTGTTGAAAAACATGTTGAAGCCCCATATATTTTGAGATATTTTTAAAAGTTATTTAGGTAGATAAATCCTAGAATAATCAATTAAGATTTTTTAGAAATATTTTATTTTATTTTTAGTAGTTTACTAGAATAAGGGAATTACTTTCCCTGTTATGTTATGAGACTTTTCTCTATTTATATTCAGTTTTTTGCTTAATAAAATTAGAACAGTTTTATTGTACTCTCTTAAAAACTTTCAAAAACTTGTGTTTGTATGAGAAGATTTTCGTGTATTAGTATTCGTGCAAAAGTCCTTTACTTAAATACAAGACAGGACTAAAATGAGGGATTTCTTAGAAGCCCATGTCTCATTTTCTGAAAAGGGAGATAAAATGGAGTTCTTTTACTTTTATTTACATGGAAGGTTTTGTATGCTAATTTACTCTTACTTGCAAATATTTTGTTCCTCGTTAACGAGTAGATGATAGTGTTACAAACTTTAAGAGTTATTTAGAGAGAAGCTTTAGTGGACATACCAGTGTTTCAAAAAACATCCTCGATGCTTCTTTCTGTGTTTTACGAGCCAATAGACTGTCCATTGAAAGTACCTTATGTCCATGTATAAATTCATCCTCAAATAAATTCTGGAGATACTTGGCAACAGCCCTGAAAGAAAAGGTATGACCAAACATCAAGATATGAGCTAGCCTCATTCCAGATATTCAGCTACAAGAAAAAATTTGACAAACAATGCTAAATGAAACTTGAAACTTAAGAGAAGAAGTGAACCACAGTAAAATAATCAACTAGAGTGAGCTTATAAACCTGGTACGAGAAGACCATCCACTGTTTTCAAGAAGACTTTCATCGCCACAAGGCATGCCATCATCATCTTCATCACCACCTAGCTCATTATCATCTACATTCAGAAATTCTGAAAGGAAAGATAAGGAAATAAAATTTTAGCAAACAAATAGCAGCATCAAGATTGATTAAGGTATAAAATGAAGTATATAAAAGACAGACTTTTAAAATATATATATTAACGTTTTCCTTTCAGGGGAAAACTTTTGGGAGGCCATAGCTCCCTGTGGTCCTAACTATGGTCCACCCTAACTACCAAGTTCACATATTACATCTCATGTATAATTCATTCAGTCAAAACCTCAAGTCATGTCCCCTACCCCCCAAAAAAAAAAAAAAGAAGTAAAAAGACCTCTCTAGTCCCTCTCAATTTCGATATTAAGCAAATAGGTCAAAAATATCAGAGCAATCTAGTTCTTGTCAATTTCGAAAGTGAGCAACTAAGAACAACTAATTACAACATTAATGTTTTTCGTCAATGGTACAAACTTTTATTGGTATGATAAAGAATTTAGCTCTCAAAAGTTTACATAAACTGTTAATTTGGTCTTGATTTATCAAATTTAGACCCCAATATTTACACATTCTGTCTCTTTGGTCCTTATTCAACAAATTTAATTTGCAACATTTACACAGAATATATAAACATCGAGGGCCAAATTTGTTATTAAATCAATCAAAATTATGAACAATTGACAAAAAAATATTAACGCCGTGATTAATTGTCCTTAGTTGCTTACTTTTGAAATTGACAGATCAAATTGCTACAATTTTTTTGTGAGAGAGCAATTTGCTCAATATCGAAATTGAGAGGAACCATAGAGGTGTTTTTACCCAAAAAAAAAAAACTAAATAAATATGATTTTCAAAAATACCCATCAACAGTCAGAAGTAGAAGCAAAACAGACAGAAATAAGATTAAACCTGTGTCATTTGCAACTGCAACATCCTCGTATTCCTGCAACCCACAGGGCCAAATAGTCATTTAGGTGATTCTTAATGCCTCAATAAGATATGAACAGCCAAAGCAGAAACAATTTTCATGGCAGCATAATAAATTAATCTACAAAATAGCACATCCGCAAAACATGAATATGAAGTTAAGAAATGTAATAGTTATGAGAACTCTCAAATGTTCACCATGCTTGCTGGAATAGAACTAATATTCAACAGCTATTAAAATATATTTCAAAAATTAAGTTTTTGCTTAAGGGAAAAAACCCAAATTAAAGCATTATGCATGAATATACGCTATCTTAATTACAGTTGGCTTTCTGATATATCGTTATAGCATTAATTGAATCCATACAAGGATACAATCACCATCAGTTCAGAAAAAATCAGAACCCGTTAATATTTTTCAGTCAAGAGAAAGTTTTACATATGTTAAACAACTTACGGCACGATTATCTGCAAGAGAGATCATTTCTTCATTGACTGCATCAACTTCCAGAAAGATTGGAGTTTCTCCATCAATTAACGAAGCATTTTTCAGAGCCATATCAACCTTCTCTGAATACGTAGAATCCAGTTTACTTTCTTCGCTACCCTTGAAGATACTGTCGTTGTGTTCATTATCCAAGAAAGAACCCTCAACTTGAGCCTCATCTGCTACATCAATCTTACCATATCTAGTTTCATAGGCATTTTGAGCGCCATTCACAAACTCACCAGTGTGTACAGATGCAAGAGAATCGTATCCATTTTCAATTGGTTCAGAGCAGTCTGCTACACTGACCTCCACTGAAGTATTGGCTTTACTTTCTTCTAACAACTCATCAGCTGCTTTTGATTCAGTTTCAGCTGCAATGATACTTTCAACATTGTGTTCTAAAACTTCAGTAGGATTAGTTCCTTTGTCATTTCTCAAATCCAATTCAGAAGCATCCTCTCCAGGTTGAGTAGTCATTTTTTGATCAGGTGGAAGGCATGTTGCAATGTTTAACATGGAGCCATCAGTGGTGTTGGTTACCTCCTCAGCTGTCTTGTTACTAGTACCTCCAGTATCAAGATCAGCATGTGATGATAACCCTAACTCATTCAGAACAGAACAATTTGCTAGAGTAGCAACTTCAACATTGTCTTTGTCAATTTCCATTTCAGTGATCCCATCCAAAGGTTCATGTTGCAAAAATTGAGGCACACCATCAACAGCATATCTATCCTGCTGAGCATTAAGATCACTGTATTCACCCTGCTGAGTATCAGCCTGACTAGGAATGGCAGCAGATTGTGTTTGCTCATCACTCCCATGAATCACAGGCACAGAGCTTCCTTCGATTCCAGCTTCACCAATACTAGGTCTGACAGAACACTCCAAATTCTTAGCTAGTTCAGATGATGCATGGAATTCCTCACCATCAGAAATCCTGACACTGCTTAGATCATATGGTTTACTGTGCAAACATGCCAAGTCACCTGAGATACCTGAAAGGCACATCATCAATTAGAAAAATTATAAAGTACCAATGTTACGGTCAATATGTTAGAAAGTCCTCCATTAGCAGAGGTAGAATAATTTCAAGAATCAAGACACAGACGTAGAAATTTTAGGATAGATCACAGATCCATGCAATTTTAGAACTTGAGTGATCATTCATTCATGCATACGACCTCAGTACAACAAGACAGAACTACACACTTAAAAAAAGAAATTGTTATGTTCACAGAAATGAGGCAATAGTGCACAAGCTAATAGGAAAAAAAAATATGTAGAAGTAGGATCTTGTAACTAAGATTTGAGGATGTCCTACATTAGACAAACATCTACAATAACTAAAACTTTGCTCAATGAAAGCAGCTCCAATTTGACCAGGGCCTTCAGGAGATATATATACAGTTGTATCTATAATTTTTCCCTCCTTGTGGGGCGGTAGCTTATAGATGCAGTTTACTACTGCCACTCATCATTCCCCCTCTTTTCCTACTTGTTTCTTAAAACATCCAAATTATATCATGAATTCAGGCCCACCATAATTAATTGACAAGTTGTAATTCTTCATTCCAATTTGATGCAACAAAAGCATGCAGATTTCAGCACTTTGATCTCACCAGTAAATATAGGTTCGCTAAAGATCTCATCTTCCAAGAATTTTCTCTGAATCAATGAAATTTCAGGGCGAGTGCAAGGGGCTTTCTTGCGTATGCGACGTATGTCTTCAGTATTAACCAACTGCTCCCGTATTGTACTTGATAGGGAAAAAAATAAGAGCAAATCAGTACTTGGGTACAGGAGCCAAAATCGTAAACGGGTAAAGTAAAAAAAGAAAAAAAAATAGAAAATGTATGAAATACTACAAATAGATTGTTATATTATACACTCAGCAAGCAATCAAGAGTTTAACAGCATCAACAAAAGTCAATATTGTAATACTCGTTGACAACAGACAAAAACAAAAAGGTGCTTCAAAGGAGAAACATGTACATAATTTCCAAGTGCATGAATTCAATAAGCAAATTTTAATTTATAAACTCAAAGAAAGTAGTGAGCTCCAATAAGACATGTTATATTGACCATGCAAGAAGAATAATTGCGAGAATTATCAAAATTCAAATATATTTGAGAAAAGAACAACCAGCAGAACATAAATTAGTGAGATTTCAAAAAGCGTAAGGAGCAATAAGAACATATTGATAACATACTCGCCATGTAAAACCATAGTATCATCCATAAGCACTTTTCTCTTGATGGTACTAGATCTTGGTGCAGATCGTGCTCGTTTCATGGAAGCTACTTCAAGAGGAGGTGTTGGTTTCATTTTGAAAACAGAAGATCTTCTTCCAACTGAAGCAATGAAAAACTATTTCAAAAAAATTTTCTTCATGAAGAACAACAATGCATGCTATTGTAGTAAATTCTTAAATGGCAAGTAATAGTTTCTTTTAGGGTTAAAAGTGCTGCTACCTAAAATAGAAGACAATAAGTCATCATCATCAGGAACCGATTCTGCAGTTCTCATGGATCTAGGCCTTCCAAATGATTCAACTGAGTTCATACTCTCTATGGTTAATGTACTTTCAGCTATACTTCGTTTTTTTCCTGAAATGAGCTTGGTTCCACTATCAATATCCTCATTCTCTGCTAGGACTTCTTTGTCTGGTGTAGACTCTCCCAGCAAATCACTTGGTTTATCAAGAGGTCCTTCGGGTGCAGAGAGTAACTTTTCAGGTGCAGGCAAATCAGACATAGCACAATTATTTGAATTTTCCAACTGATCATCACATAAAGCAGGTTCCAAACTCTGAGTTTGGCAGGCTTCAACTGCAAAGATGGTAGCAAATTAGGAACAATACAGCATGAAAGCATCATTAAATATATATAAGACTACATTCATAAAACTTGTAAAACAAACCTTGCACCTCAATTGAAGCTCCAGAAGCATGAACTTCCTCCTCCCTTCTGGACAAATCTACCAAGTTTTGCTCTGCAGCAGTCAGACTCTCACTTCCAAGAACTTGAACAGATGACAGATTTTCATGAACAATAGGGGTTTCAGGATTTTCAGAATCATTTGGTTCCAGAGAAGCTTGAGCTTCACCATCAATAACTGTTGGTCTACTGGGCAACTGCAGGGGACAGGAAGGATTTGAAGCTATTGCTTTGGCAGGAGAGAATGGCTCTTCCAAATTATCAGTGGTTTCAGCATCATTTCCATTTTCAGATTTATGCAATGCTTGGCCATTCTCCAAGCAGCCATCTGATGTGGGCACACAGATGCTACTTAAACATGTTCTTCGAGAAGGGTCCTCCAAGTCAAAGGTGATATTGGAGCAGCTAGGAGATTCTGCACATTCTCCATCAGTTCTATCAATTGAGTGCATAACACCATTCTGCATATCTTCCACCCTATCCAAGCCATCAGGTCCTCCGACAGTACCAACAGCAGATGTGTACTCCACAGACGAGGCATCATGGACAGAACTTCCTGGTGGTTTAGTTTGTTCTTTCTCCATGTCACCAAACTGGCAACCATTTTTAGGAGGCACAGCGTCATGATCTACATCATTGTGCAAATACTGATCCACAAGACCAGTATCCCCATCGAGAGAATTTGATTTATTAGAAGCATTTTCTACACACTCATTGCCCAATTCCGTAAGAATGTGATGTTCTGATTCCATATGATCAGCCAATACCTTGTGATCACCAGACAAATTAGGCAATTCCATTAATCCCGGAGTACCAACATCTTGATCGTTCTCGACAAATTCAGAATTTGCAGCTAGATCTTCATCCTAACAAAAAAATCATAGTAATCAAAGGCGGGTTATGTAAAAAAAATCACTAAAATATAATTATTTCTACATAAAATCAAATTAAAAGGAAATTGAGTTTTCTATTATGTTGAATAACAAGAACCTGATCCCCACTGCAAACCATAGGCACAGCTTCTAAATTACTCGCTTTCTGTGGTACATCTGATCCCTGAAGATCATACCTGAAATAACAGAAAATAAGGTGAGCAAGAAATTCAAAATTATCATAATGCTTGCATAAAGTAACCAGTGAAATTAAGATGACTTAACAATTGGCAGTGTTTTGCAGTCCTACACATTAGGGAGTCAAATGACTACACTATCCAAAAATGGTTAAAGGGAAAATCCAGTAGAACTGTGGATGAACATTTGACATATGACATATATATAGATATGAGCTTACTCAGAAACTTCAACAGATCCTGGCACTGCAACCCGATCTAGGACTAGTTCCTGCTCAAGATCAATCCAAGTCAAGAATTTTAAGATGATTAACTTAAGGGAAAAAGAGCACAAATAAAAAGTGAAAAAGGTCAGTCAATTCATAAAGAAGACAAGTTTAATACCGAAACCCCAAGATATCAAACTTTGAAGGGCCGTAATAAAACCATCCATTCAACAATTTAAAGGTTCAGCTGACCAGAGAATCCCTGGAAGAATATTTTTCAACTTTAAGAACCAAGCCATGAAGGTCTTAATGTTCAAACCACCTAGGAAGTAGTTTCAGTAAATTATCCACTTCATGCCCACATCCCTAAAAGGCCAGAAGCAGTTCTACTTGGACCAAGAATATACATTTATGCTATGTTCTGACGATATTATTGCATCTTCTGTTCTCCCAACACTGTTAGTTCAAACAAAAACATTTGCTCTTTTACGGCTCTTCCTTATTTGAGCATCGTATTAATGCTGTCCATCTCTAACAAGTAAGAAGCTGCACCATCATGGTCACAACTACTTTGCAAAAAGCACTCATTTTATTATTAGATTTTCTTTTTATAGTTGGCTAGTTTTGATCATCTTGTTTTTGTAGGTATGACCTCTACATCTTAGTTGTGTTGGAGAGCATGTCTTTCTTGGCTAGGAGCTTTAAATACAGATAGACCATTTTTTCATCCAATATTAAGATTATCTAAGTCTACCGTCTAAAGCATAAGTAAATAAGCTAAAATTGTGAAATAAATGACAATGTATTCAACAATAGACACTAAACCATGAAAATTGAATTTATATATATTAAGGAAAAAAGTAACTAAATTGATGTACAAGTCCTTTTTAAAATTCTTTAGTAAGAACGTTATCAAATACACTGTATTTTCTGTTTTCTTCAGCTTTAACTTTAGAAAATGGACGTATACACTAGTGGTGAATTTTTTAAACCCCACAAGTAATGTTAGAGAGTTGTTACATATTCCATGAGGGAATAATTAAGAAAATTTCATACATGGGAATGCGGCAACATTCTTAAATCACTTGTGGACTTTTAATTCCAACTACGGTGTATAGAGTAAAAACCTTTCTCTTTATTCTTTTTTTTATTTTAATAATTGAATGATAATGAGTTGAAGTGGGAGACTACTCAAATTTTTCATCTCTACTTTAGATTTAGGGTCTGAGCATCTTAATTTTAATTTTTAGGATCATGTTATCTTATCAGGTTTTATCACACTAATCAATTTCTGATAGTTCCTATCTTGGATCTGACCTCCTTCAAAAGGACAGAACTCCTTTAACTAGAGAAATACAAACATAATTACTTCCCTTTTCTTTTTTCTTTTTTTTCTTTTTTTTGCTGGGGGGGATTTAGGGCAATTTCAATAGCCATCATGCCTCTGGTTAGTTGTATAAGGAAATTGGCAACCTGCACAATAGTTGTAGGAAATACTGCTGCAAAGCCTAGAACTTCATCTTCTTATTCCTCAACCATCAATCAAATCCTAACCAACTTAACATCACATTTCAACTCTAAATCAGAAATACTATTCATTGGTGCCATTCACAGATGTAAACAACACCCAAACCAACATGGTCATTTTTTTTGGCAGGCTTTAAACTTATCCTCCTATCCTAAATCAACAATCAAATGGTTCAAAACAAATCATATTTTCACATCCATGTAAGCCCCAAACTAGAATTTCTTGCTTGCTATATAACCATCATTTCTGAAATTTCCAGATCCTACTTTGGTAAGCCTCCTGCTGACTAGAGACTACTTCCAAAGCAATCACCAATTATCAGGACACAAGAATGACAACATTACCTCATCAAGCAGACCAATCTGAGAAGTGTCACCCTCACCAAACCGCTCTGAAAGTATTTAAAAAGCAAAATTTTAGATTTTACTAAATTTGCTAACTAAATGTAGCTAAAATTAGCATTGCTGAGTCAAAAGCATGCACTAACCATCAAATCCAAATTGTGATGTAGAGTAAACCACGTTGCCCATGGTATCTTGAAGTGTAATCTGCTCTCTTGAGCTAATGTGATTATCAAAATAGTTACTGCCAAGAAAGTTATGTTAATTAACATACAATACTTCCATAGATACCTTATGAAAATATTTGATGTGTATCTCATTGTACCACACCAGGGAAGGCAACCTTAAAGGTGAAAGCATCAGAATCTAACCCCTGAAAAATCTCATTGTCGGGCAGCTCAAAGTCATCAAGATCAAAAGTCTCAGGCAAAGTGATTGAATGGTAGGGCGCAGTCGATTCTTCTGGTGGTAAATCTACTGCAGTGGAGCGAAATGCCTGCTTTATCTTAAGCAATGCTTCGCTGCAATCATCAAAAAGGTAATTCACCTTTCGGGAATATATCCTCACCACTCCAAGAAGAAGATGACTGGACAATCGTAGTGCAATCGGTACTTCAGGAAATAGAATAGAGTCTGCTCAAATGCCATATAAGCAAAGCAAAAAGGAAATTCCAAAAAGTTAGATCTAGGCAACTTATCCTAAGTCACAAAGTTGCCCATGAACTGAAAGAAATTAGATATTAGAATGTTAAAAATAACACCCACATCACCACCACTGGATAGCTTCATCTAATTCTATTAGTGTAGAAATAAGCCATGAGCAACAAAAGGGCCGAACAAGCTTGAAGGGAAATTCCTCTGCTGAGTAACCAAGCAAACCACATAGTTTAAAAATATGCCATCAACCACATGGATAGTTACCATGTTCCAGAGGGATATCACTCCTACACAATCAGAGATTTCCAAAGAAACCAATAGAATTTCCAGAAATCCCTCCAAATATGCCCAAAATACGAAGATACATAAAAGGACATAAAAAAGACTATTTCAAGCATCACTAAGAATGGGAAGAAAAAGGATGCTTATGAGCTTTCAAAAATTATCACATGATAAAAATTAAATGGCACATGGGAATCAAATTTTCTGCTTCAAGAATTGATGGAGCAAACTATATGCATACTGCTCCATAAGTTTCTGAAGAGTGCATGTTTTAACAAATTGACTATCAAGTTTAATGGTATGATCATGCCATCAAGTATGCTGATTTTCAAACTAATCTGGTATGAATTTGAACTCCAAAATATCACTTTTACTAATAAATGGATTGAAGCTAATTTGATTTCATCAAGCCATTAGAACTACTCAATAAACTTAAAACTATATGTGCATAAGCGTAACTCTTAATGGTTGGTTTGAATATGAAATTTCAAATCATTAGGTTTTTTTTTTTTTTTGAGGGGGGAGAGGGGGGAAGGGAGTTTAGAGAAAATGAATTGAACAAGGACAAATAAATAAGGGTTTACTATTTTTATTTTTTTTTTGCCAGTATAAGGGTTACTAATTACTTCTTGTTATTTACTTCCGTATGAAGTTGTTAAAACAGCTAAAATCATAATTAATCTAAAACGAAACAATGACTAAGACAAAATACCAATTATGAAACAACCAAATAATATCTAAATAAATAACAATACACAATATAAACGAAAGAATAAATGAACGGGAGTATGTCCAAAACATTCTATCGTGAACTGAACTATTGAAATTAAGTAGATTTAGATATTGCATCAATAAGGGGAAATGAATATATTAATAAAAGTAAGCTTACTAGAAATTTAAATTCAGGGATATCAAGCTAACAAGTGGAAACTAAGAAGTACTAACCAACAGAGACACCGATATCAGTATCTGCCACCTGATTCTTTCGGAGCTTCCTCTCCAGATGTGCTGCAATCCATATTGTCCCCAACGGACCTTTCTTCGCCAATATGAACTGTGAATAAAACATTTCTCTCCCAATATAATCCCTATTTTTTTTATACAACTTCCCTACTTCTAAATGTGACAAAACCTTATTATTAAAGCTTACACATTCATATCCTATTCAAATTTTAAATTTTCACTACAAAATCAAAAAACACACAGGGCTCACGAGAGGAACCCTAAATTTCTAATTCCCCAATAGAACCCTTAAAATTTACACTTCCAGCTACGGGAATAAACACATTAAGTTGAAAATATCCCAAAAACGAATAGAAAAAAAGAAACCCTAATCAGTCCCCATCCATCAGACAACCTCCGAAATCCTCCCAAAACTCCGTAATCCAACAAAGGGGCTCCATTTCCGCTTAATTTACAGAGCCGCCACTCGGTAGAACTTCAAAATATGATACATTAATAATCCGATAAGTAAATCCCGACTTAACTTCGGGTCGAAACCCTAGTCTTGGACGGGACGACGGTGTTTAGTGGGAAACTACAGCTGAATAATTGAGTAGGGGAAAAGGAATTGAGGAGTGACAGAGTTTGACTAGCAAGTCTTATCGCGGACAGGCATAGATAAACTGAAGACAGATCGGAAGAAGTTTTGAGCTATGTAAGAGAGCGAAGGGAAGCACTCTTTTAGATTTTGTAATAAGAAAGAAGAAAAGACTAAATTTTTTAAATAACATGCACATTGGGGGAGTAATTATTGTTGAATCAAAGATTAGACCTTAAGGTATTTCCTTCTTTTTTTTTTTGGAAAGGACCTTAAGGTATCAAAAGTCAAAACACACACGTGCTTTTTTTTTTATTTTTTTACCTTAACGATACCAAGTGTAGCTGTAGTCCGCGCCAGCCTGATCCGGTTTGAGCTGGTATTTGTTAAGGAGTTTTTTTTCATGATTTGCTTCCACTTGAATTTAAATAAAATAATTTTTTAAATATTTTATTTAAGATAATTTATAATATTAATTACTAAATTATTGATAAGTTTTTATTTTAGTCATTTAATTAAAATCTACTAAAATTGAAGTTTGATAGTATGAGCTTTAGAGTTGATTCGACAGCTTTGTACTGTAAATTGTCAACTACGGAAAATAGGAAATGAAATAGAGTAAGTTTTAAATAGCTTAGTAAATTCACAGGATTAATTTTACTTATAAATTTACCTTAAATCACATATATACAATAAAAAAAATAACATGATTCTGTAATCTAACATAATAATTCATAAGAAATCAAGTGAGTTTGTCAAACACAAATTCACTGAGTAATTCCACATAATCATGTTATTCAAGCTATTTCAACCACATATCATTATTAAATATCAAAATGTCATTATTCCCTTTATTCATAGTTTGGATAGTCTGATGAACTATAGCAAAAGTACTCGAACACTTGAGTAAATATCTCAGGGAGCACCGTAGTGCTGAACAGAGACACAAATGTGCTTACAAGGGCACCAAAGTGCAAATAGAGGCACTGAAGTGCAACCAATATAAGCACGCAACTAACAAGATTGGTATGTCAATCGTATCCTAATCATTTACTACATTCAAACAGGTATTTATACAAAATTTAAACCTTTTCAATACAAGAGCACTTCCATATTTTCAGGTCACATACCATACTCGAGTCATATTCATTCAACAATCCACATGAACCTTATTTATCAAGTATGCAAAGTTTAAAATTTGACCCTTACTTCATTTCTTACCTTTCATACTAAATCGTAAACATTATGGAATTTCAATTTAACATTATATATAATTATCAACCATCCACATTTCATATATATAATCTTAATTATACCCTATGAACTTACCTAGTAACCAGCTAACAAGTTGGACTGTAAGGACTATTCTGTAATTTTTCCCCTTCCACGTTTATTAATCGTTTGTTCCAATTTTTTATCTAAATAATAATTAAGTTAAAAATATCAATTTCATATACCTTATAACACTCAAATTCATGCATATAACCTATTAATTTCATTTTATAAAATTTCCTAAACTTTTACATTTTATTCAATTTAGTTCCTAAAACTAAAACCTTCATAACTTTCACAATTACACCCCAAATTTCAGCTTGATTACATTTCCATCCCTATACAGTTCTCAAGCATTTAAATTTATAGAGATTTCATGCTAATATTGACATATTTTCATTTTAGTCCCTAAACTCAAAACAAACAATAATCAATTTACAAATTACTCTTATTTAACATTCAAGCTTAAAAATCCACCATTAAACATCAAAAACTTCCAAAAATCACTAATGTTGACTTTTAAAACTTTTAAAAATTTTATGAAATAGTCTCTGAGCTAACTAGATTAAGTTTACAACGATCTCAAAAATATAAAAATTACGAAAAAATGGTTTGTTTAGGACTTTCATGCAAGAAAAATGAGCTTAGTCGATTCTAAACCTTCAAAAATGGTGGTTTGTGTTGTAAGGAAGAAAAAACGAAGAAGATAAGTATTTTTTCATTTAATAATATTATTTTAACTTAATTTAACATAAAATAATTAAATAAAACAAGCACTAACCGTACAAGACAATCAAAAGGCGATAAATTGCCACTTTAGACCTTAAATAATTATTGAATAAGCATTTTAGTTAATAAAAATCAATAGTAATTATGTTTTATGTCCTTGTACATTAATCGACCACACAAACAACAAAATTACTAGACCAAAATTTGATATAACTCTACTATAGACTAGTAAATATTTACTGACTCGATCATCGGAAAATTAGGTTTCGCAACCACCATTTTTGATACCACTAAAAATGGGCTTTTACAAATTCCCTAGTACCTTATTTTGGGCCTATATTCATTTTCTTGATGAACCTCGAATGAAACCGTGAACTTAATATATAATCTTTTGATCCTTTTTTTTTTTGTCTCAGCACAAATTTAGATGTCGGGCCATTGATATTGAGGGTTAGGTAATACATAAATGAGGTTTCAAAATAAGAAAAATTGTGAGTGAAAACTAAGGAACGATATAGTGTGATGACTGTATGATTCTTGCAAACTTGTGCCTTAATGAAATTATCGAGTGAACAAAAGCATTGTGAGGGTTAAAAGTAAAGCGAGAGTTATAAAAACATAGAACGAATAAAAGTAAAGTGAGTGAAATGAGAGTTAAATAGAAAATTTTGAATAAAAAGAAAAAAATTCTCATTTTTGCACAAAAATTCTCTAAGTCGATTGTACTCATTAATACTTGATCTATCATAATTCGGTGTAGCAAATTAAAATAGTTTTCATACTTTAGGAGCTTGAACATAAGCATTTTAGTTATGTTTTAATTACTTTTCAACAAATTTAGTTAAGTGTAATAAAATGTGTTATTCGAGTCTTTTATTGACCCTATGGCCGAAAGAGGCCTAAAGGTAAGCTAATACACTTTATGAGTGTGCAGGAGACCATTAGAAGACATAATAACTCAATATTGGTTGCTAGGTTGCAACATGGAGCATAAGATGTCGCAACATAGGGAGCAGAGTTGAGGAAACCTAAGACTGCCTTCCATGTCGTGACACAACCTGAGAATGTCACGACATACCCCTGAAGACACCCGAAGCTGAGCATAATGCCCTTGATGTCACGACACAAGACCTGGTGTGTCTCGACATCGCCTCTATATAAGAAATCAATACGAGCTATGGGCATTTTGGTCCTTACAATCCAACTTTAAACTTGAGAACGTCAGCTGACCTAGGGTTAAGGACGACAACCATCCTAAGTCTATAAATAGGCTCAACTAACACATGTTATGGACACATTTTTCCTTTCTATAATTTTCTCTTTAGTTTTAGACTTTAGTTTTTCTTTTCTTTTAGGGTTTAAACTTTATTTCCATTATTGTTATTTATTTTCGGGAAGAAATCATATTCTGAAATTATTCTCAAACTCTGTGAGGATTTTGCATTTAAATTAAATACAATCAGGCTTCTTTTAAACTATTACTCTTGAAATTATTCTTCATGTTCATTCTTTCATTCAAGATTATACGGTTTACTAGATTTATGAAGTACTAATCCTCCTGTTGGGGATTAGCAAGTGGAGGTATGAATAATTAACTATTCTGTAGGGATTTCTTAATGAATTAACTATTCAAGATAGGAAGAATCTAAACCCTAGGCCTGACAACCCTAGGAAGTCATCAATGTGGGAATTAACCCAAAATTAGTATGACCTATCCGTGAACACTTTAACCCGGAACCGATCTAGACTGTAAGGTTGAAATATAAGTAGTTCTTGTTGACTCAATATTTAGTAGATGTATCGGAAGATCCTACTAGGGTATTAACTAGTTGATTGAATGAGAAAACCTATGACAACAATTGATAACAATTACCAAAGTGAACTAATCACTCATGCTTAGATTTGATATATATATACTCTTATTTGATTTCTTGCTTTTTGTTTATTTTTGGTTATTTCTTTTCTTACTATTTTATTATCATTTATCCAAAAACTCTTCTTTCAATCTTTCATAATATAATCCGACTAAATTATTAATTAGATCTATTTATGTGTAAGTTAGAATTAATTTAGTTCTTCCATCCCTTGGGTACGATCTTCGGAGTACTCACCTATTTCATTGTAACTATATTACAACCTAACCCGTATACTTATAGATACTATTTTTCCACATCTTTTGTGCAGGATTTCTACTCTGGACATTGGTACATCCGGAGGTGGTCAGGTTGTTGGCATTGTTGCCAGGGAGGCAACGTCACTATATTAGTTTTAATTTTTGCATAATAATAGAATAATTAGGAAATTTTTAGGTTATAGTTATGAATTTAATTTTCTTGTTTTCTACTAATCTTATCTTTTTGGGTTTAGTGTATAACTCGTAGTAGGGGAACACCTATAGAGCCAGTCATAGATCCAGAAAGAATTATTCTAAGGAATTGTCGATAGTAACAGATGTAGAACCCACCACCTGTTGTGGGAAATGTACCTCGTGAAAATCTGCTATTTGACAAAGCCAACACTTACCCACAAACTTACCACCACCACTACCACAACTACCTGCAAATTTAAACATGGTGCATAATAAGAAGACTCTAAGAGAGTATGCAGTACAAAATTTGGATATGGTTCAAGGGAGCGTAACGAAACCTACTATCATGGCCTATAATTTCTGAGATTAAGCCAACCATGACCCAAAACAATTTGTAGTTCTGTGAAAAAATGATAGAGGATCGAGTTAGCATTTAAAATGGCTCATCTAACTTTGTGATGCCTTTAAATACAATGAGGTCATTGATAATGTTATTTGTCTTTAGTTGTTCCCATTTTCATAAATTGATAACGTATTTTCTTGGCTAGATTTGCAGGCACTAGGATCGATAACGACATGGGACAAACTTGTAGAAAAATTCCTACAAAAGTTCTTCCCCATTAGCAAAATTATTTAAATCAGAAGGGAAATTTCGATTTTCAAACTGTTAAAAGGAGAAAGCCTTGACGAAGCATGAGAGCATTTCAAGATGTTGATTCAGAATAGCCCACACCAAGGATTACCTGAGTGGTTATGACTACAAACTTTTTACAATGAGTTGGATGTGCATCTGAGGCCTGGATTAGATAAAGTAGTAAGAAGAGCCTTGATGAATAGAACGTACGAAGATGTGTACGAGCTAATAGAGAGTATGGCAATGAATTCTTACCAGTGGCCAATTAAACGTCATACATATGGCTAAAGACCATCTACGGTGAAGGCTGTTCAGCAATATGATAGATACTAACAATTATTGGACAAAATCAATCGAATATAGGCTAAAAAAGATGTGACAGCCCTAAAGTGACCCTAGTCGGAAAGTGGTTTCGGGACCGCTAAACCGAGGCACCAAAATATTTGAATGTGATAATTATTGTCTAGAATATGTAAATATGAATGTGTGAAAGTTTCAAGCTTCGATTTAGTCGATTGCATGTGAATTCAGTTAGTAGGACTTATGTGTGATACTTTCGAAATGTGATAGGGTAACCTATAAGGATCTAATAGTGCATGTAATAAAAAGGGGGGGACTTGCATGTCAAATTTCCCCCCCTAATTAGCAGTGGCTGGCCATGCTATGAGTGGAAACATGTCACAAACATGTTATGTTAGTGATGTATGGTAGGAAAAATAAAATAAGAAGTATGGGTAATAAAGAAATGGAAAAAAAATTGAAAGAATGTGTGTGAGTGTTTCTCCCCCCTATTGCCGTGAGTGAAGGAAAGAGAAAAAAAATTTGTTCATCCTTTTTCATTTCTTTTGGCCGAAAATTCTAAGGAAGAGGGGAGGAGTTCTTGCTTCATGTTTGGTTTGGAAGAGAATTAGGAGGAGGTTCGACCATACTTGTATCTAGATTAAGGTATGTTTGATGTTGTGTCATGAGATTCATACATGTCTTTAGTTGCTAGCTTGAGTTCTAATTAGCCCATGGTTCAAATCTTTGCTATGTCATGGGGATGATATTCGACCAAGGTGGATTTTGTGTTAATGCCATTGCATGCTAAATGTGAAGCTTGTTAATGATACATGTGATGGTGGATTGACGACTCTTGGATTTTCTTTTAGCATTTTTGAGTGAGACATTAAGTTCTTTGTTTAACCATGACCAAAATTGAAATGGTATGGTGTTGTGATGTATTCGGCCATGGTATATTCATAAGTATGATTTATGCTTGTTGCATGGTAGGTAAGATTTGTGTTTTGGATTTATGTTTATGTTTGGTTATAATCAACTTAGTGATTCGGCCCTTGCACACATATATATATATATGTTTGCACATGATGTATTGGTATGACATATACAATATATCAAGGTATATATTTACACATGATGGTGTTTCGGTTATGGAGTAAATGATGGATGCGTATTGAGTTATAATATGTAATGCATTAGTTAGTAAAATGTATGCCATTTGTGTGTGGTATTGAGTATATAATTGGCCTCAACATAGACATGCATATTCGCCACATGAATGAGTACATAGGTTGATGTGTTTGTTCTACCATAGGTAAGCATATTGAAGGCTTATTCTTGACTTAGAAAATTCGGCTAAGGAGAATATTAACTAATGTGTTGAGTTTGATTCACGATTCCGTACATATGTGACTTTAATGTCTAATGAATATATATGGGCTAAGTACCTTGAGTTCCTCTTTTCGATGCTCAAATGATTAAATCAATTTATTTGTTAAATTAAGCTCAAGAACAAAGAGGAACTAAATCCGATAAAGGGAAGGAAAAAGTGGTCGAATAGCCATCGGAATCGTTCGACAACATCCGAGGTAAGTTTTCGAGTAATGGAACTTAAATTATGATTCGATTAGATTATGTCTTAAGTAAATCAAAATCATGCTCTTTGTATGTGGCTATTGAGCCGAAATTGTAAATATGATAAGTGTCTTGTGTTGAGCTTTGGTAATGAAAATGAAATATGGATGTGTCATGATTTATTGATATATGTGTGCATGGTTCTTCGAATGATGTCCGGGCTAAGTGCCGAAGGCTTTGTGCTAAGTGACTATATCCGGAGTAAGATCCGAAGGCATTTGTGCGAGTTACTAAATCCGGACTAAGATCCGAAGGCATTTGTGCGAGTTACTAAATCCGGGTTAAGTCCCGAAGGCATTTGTGCGAGCTACTATAACCGGGCTATGTCCCGAAGGTATTTGAATGAGTAGCTATAACCGGTTAAACTCCGAAGGTACGTGATTCGGGAATGAATGAACTTGCTGTAAAAATTTCAGTTAATACGCTTGTGAAATCCCAACAATGAGGCATGTTTCGTATGTGCTTGAATTAGTTGAGCTCTTACAAATAAGTATTCGCTCAGTTGATAAATGAGGTACGGGCCTTTGGCTAAGTTGATCTTTGTGTATGAATATAAGGGTTGGTAATGTGAAGTAAGTATGATATTGAGAATTTGTGCATATGAAATTATCTGTTAGCTACATGAATGCTATACTTTAGTTGTGTTTAAATTCATGGCTCAAACTTACTAAGCATTAAATGCTTACTCCGTTTTCTTTGATTCTCTGTTTTATAGATTTTGGTTCTTCAGCTATCGGACTCGGGATTTTGAAGTAGAAGTCGCCCACACTATCAAAGCTCCTTTCGGTATATTTTTGGTTGGACTTTGAAATGGCATGTATAGGACTACCCTTTTTTTGTAGGTCATGTACCTTTTGCTTTTGTGTAAATTTGGATAGCCATGCGAAAATGGCTTCAGTATACTTTGGGCATGGTATTATAATCATTGTATGTTGTTCATTAAGAGGTATGGAAATGTTTGGAAACGATTAGCCATTGGGATGGTTAATCATGATCATATTTTGTGCTATTTATGTTAAATGGGCTAGTTGAATCATGGAAACTATGAAATAGGTAAAGCCTACCTTAAAGACAGATGCTGACAACTACAGTGACGTGGATGTGAAAAATCACTAAACATAGTAGGAATGGAATTAAATAGTGAATAAATTATGTAAACGAACCTTGATGAGTCTATTTTCATAGGAAAGTAACGAAACAATCATATGAACAGTATGTTAAGAGATATTTAAGTTTTCGTGAGACAGGGCCAGAACGGCTTCTGGAGTCCCTATTCCGACTTTGGAAATTCATTATAAATTGACCAGAGATAATTAGAAGTCATGCCATATATGTACAGATTCCTTTTCGAGTCTAGTTTCTGTAGAAACAAACGGCATCGGTATTGAAGCCCTATACAGGGAGATATCCAAGTCGTAATGCGCAAAGGTCAGTGTAGTCGGTCCCTGTAACACGGGAGACTTTAACTAATAAACTGTACTAATTGGCCTGACCAAAATTCTAGAAAAAATTTGTAGATGCATATATGAGTCTAGTTTCAGGAAAAATTACGAAACTGATTTTCGAGTTGTGGAACTCAAGATATGATTTTAAGGTGACGGTGACACGCTTAGCCACCGTGCGGAAAATTTTAAAATGAACTGTGCAAATAAGTGGATTAAGCCGTTAACCCCTCGTGTCCGACTCAAACAGCGGTCTCGAGTACGGGTGTTACAGTTTTATTGGTATCGAGCTACGGTTTAGTCGATTCTAGGACTACCGTAATGCGTTTGGGTCTAGCTATACATGCCATTTTATGTGATTATTTGATAGTGTGGTGATTTCTGACATTTGCAAATGTGTTTATTTATAGTAATGGATCCCGATCCCGACCGAAGCGGTAGTGATGATCTTGAGAGTGTAGCGCTGCTCCCGCACAAGGGATAGCGCCGACGGACTCTCAACCTAATGCTAGTAATCCAAATGATGAAGCTAGACAAGCTTTATATAGCGTGATGAATGATTGGTTCAACCAATACATTCGAACTAATACTACTGTTCCACAACCTCTATTCCCAACAAACACAACCCAAGACCTACAATGCCTCCGAGAATCGACCAAATAAGGTCAAATAAGCCCCAGTTGATAGAATCCAAAACACGGGCTCTTGAATTTAAGGCTACGGATAGTGATGATGCCGAGCAAGTGAATTTTGGTTGGACAACACTATTCGGTACTCGATGAACTATCTTGCATACCCGATGAGTGCCTAAAGTGTACTATCTCCTTGCTACGTGATTACGCCTACTATTGGTGGAATCGTTGACTTCTGTTGTGCCTAGAGAGCAAGTAACTTGGGAGTTCTTCCAAACCGAGTTTGAAAGAAGTATATCGGTCGAGATTCATTGACCAAAAGCGGAAGGAATTTCTTGAACTCAAACAAGGTTCCATGTCGATTCACCGACTATGAACGAAAATTTGTGAGGCTTAGCCAGATGACGAGAATGCATTTCCTCGAAGCGTAATGTGTAAACGTTTGAGGATGGACTAAATGATGATATAAAGTCGTATGTTGGCATCTTGGAAATCCGAGAATTTGTAGTACTTGTTGAGCGAGCTTGCAAGGCCGAGGAGCTCAAGATGGAGAAAAGAAAAGTGAGGTGGGAGCAAGGGAGTTTCAGTAAGAGGTCTTGGGAAGCCCTTCCCACATCATCGAAGAAATTTAGAGATGGCTTGGGCTGGTCTAGGACACCGGCTTTTCTAGACGAGATCGCGATCGACCCCCTGTGAGCACACGAGTCACTTCGATCGCCAGTGTTGGAAATGACCGTCGAGACAGAGCGGAATGCCAGTATTGTGGTAAATGGCATTCGGGGAGTTGTAGGTTCCATGACCGCTCCTGTTACAAGTGCGGGTCAGCCGACCACTTTATCAAAGATTGCCCGAGATTGTCTAAACAGAATGTAAATTAGAGTGGGAAACCGGGTGCTACCACTGCTCGGGGTAGACCATCTAGGAATACGGGCAATGCTAGCGGCGGTCAGAGAGGATCTAGAGATGCTGTGACTAGATCTGAGGCTCATGCTCCTGCTAGGGCTTATGCTACACGCGCACGCGAGGATGCTTCCTCACCAGATGTTATTACCGGTACCTTTACTCTCTTTGATACTAATGTGATTGCTTTGATTGACCCTGGTTCTACTCATTCTTATATATGTGAAACCTTATCATCCAGTAAGACTTTACCTATTGAGTCTACTGAGTTCGTAATTCGGGTGTCAAATCCCTTGGGTCGTTACGTGCTTGTTGACAAAGTGTGTAAGAAATGCCCCCTAGTAATTCGAGGTTCCTGTTTTCCGGCGGACTTGATGCTTTTGCTGTTCGATGAATTTGATGTTATTCTTGGTTTGGATTGATTGACCGTGCATGATGCGGTTGTGAATTGCATAAGCAAGACTATTGATTTGAGGTGCACAAATAACGAGATAATCTGAGTTGAGTCTACGGACTTAAAGGGGTTGCCAGTTGTAATATCAGCAATGTTGGCCCAGAAATATGTAAGAAAGGGGTGTGAAGCATACCTTGCGTATGTACTTGATGACAAGGAATTGGAAAAGAAACCCGAATCTGTGCCGGTGGTTTGTGAATACCCGGATATTTTTCCCGAAGAATTACCAGGTTTACCATCTGTTCGGGAAGTAGAGTTTGGTATTGAGCTTGTACTTGGGACTACGCCAATTTCGATAGCTCCGTATCGTATGGCACCAACCGAGTTAAAAGAATTGAAAGCTTAGTTGCAAGAGTTGACGGATAGAGGTTTCGCTCGACCAAGTTTCTCACCTTGGGGTGCACCAGTATTGTTTGTGAAAAAGAAGGACAGAACCATGAGGTTGTGCATCGACTATCGTCAGCTGAATAAGGTGACAATAAAGAATAAATATCCGATACCGCGCATTGACGATTTGTTTGATCAACTAAAGGGAGCCTCAGTGTTTTCAAAGATAGATTTGAGATCGGGTTATTATCGCCATGAATTCGAGATTCGGACATACCCAAAAGCGCTTTCGAGCGAGATACGGTCACTACGAATTCTTAGTGATGCCGTTTGGGCTCACTAATGCCCCCGCATGTATTTATGGATCGATGAATCGGATCTTGAACGATTTGGACCGGTTCGTAGTTGTGTTTATTGATGACATCTTGGTCTATTCAAGAGATGAGACCGAACATGCCGAGCACCTGAGATTAGTGTTGCAAATTTTACGAGATAAGCAGTTATATGCTAAGTTCAATAAGTGTGAGTTCTGGTTAAGAGAGGTTAGCTTCTTGGGTCATGTGGTATCCGCATCGGGTATTCGAGTGGACCCGAGCAAAATTTCACCATACTTAACTAGAAGCCTCAGAAATATTCTTGAGGTTCGAGCTTTTGGGACTTCTTGGTTACTACCGACGGTTTGTAAAAAGGTTTCTCAATGATAGCCACACCAATGACGAAGCTACTTCAAAAAGATGTTAAGTTCGAATGGACGGAAAAATGTCAGAAAAGTTTTGATCAACTGAAAACTTATTTGACTGAAACTCCAATTTTAGTGCAGCCCGAATCAGGCAAAGAGTTTGTCATCTATAGTGACGCCTCCCTACTTGGGTTAGGTTGCATATTGATGCAAGAAGGTCGAGTTGTGGCCTATGCGTCAAGACAATTAAAGCCACATGAGAAAAATTATCCGACCCATGATCTCGAATTAGCTGCCATCGTATTCGCCTTGAAAATATGGCGACATCACTTATTTGGTGAGAAGTGCCATGTATTTTCAGATCACAAAAGTCTCAAATATTTGATGACTCAAAGAAACTTGAATCTGCGACAAAGGCGTTGGCTCGAGTTATTGAAAGATTATGTGCTGGTCATTGATTATCACCCGGGAAAGGCTAATGTGGTTACGGACGCCTTAAGCCGAAATCTTTGTTTGCTTTTCTGACGATGAATGTACACTTGTCATTCTACCCGACAATGTGTTAGTAGCGGAATTAAAGGCCAAACCATTATTGACTCATCAAATTCGTGAAGCCCGTAAAGTCGATGATGAATTGGTTGCAAAACGAAATGAATGTGTTTGAATATGGAATCGAGTTTCAAATGGATGACGACGATTGTTTGAGGTTGAAGCGGTGGTGTGTTCCAAGAAATTCGAACTCATTTCGATGATTCTAAACGAAGCTCATTGTAGCCGAATGTCAATTCACCCGGGGAGTACGAAAATGTACAACGATCTGAGACGTCAGTTTTGGTGGCATGGTATGAAACGAGACATTTCCGATTTTGTTTCGAAGTGTTTAATATGTCCGCAAGTGAAAGCGGAACATCAAGTGCCTACGGGTTTGCTCCAACCGATCATGATACCTGAATGGAAATGGGATCGAGTAACGATGGATTTTGTATCCGGAAATGCCAAAGGTTTCGGCAAGTAAGAAAGATGCGATTTGGGTCGTTGTTGATAGATTGACTAAGTCGGCTCACTTTATCCCCGTACGCACGGATTTTTCATTGGAAAAACTAGCTGAATTGTATGTTTCTCAGATTGTGAGATTACACGGGGTACCGATTTCTATTATGTTGGATAGAGATCCGAGATTCACCTCGCGATTTTGGAAGAAATTGCAAGAAGCTTTGGGCACCAAGCTGCATTTTAGCACCGCTTTTCATCCACAAACCGATGGTCAATCCGAGCGGATAATTCAGATACTTGAGGATATGTTGAGATGTTGTATCCTTGAGTTTAGTGGTTCATGGGAACGGTATTTACCTTTGATTGAATTCGCTTACAACAATAGTTTTCAATCAAGTATTAAGATAGCACCTTACGAGGCTTTATACGGGCGTAAATGCCGACGCCATTGTTTTGGACCGAACTCGGTGAAAGTAAAATTTTGGAGTGGACTTGATTAAAGATCTTTGAGCAGAAAGTAAAAATAATTCGTGAGAGTCTGAAGGCGAGATCGATCGTCGTAAGTCGACGCAGATTTAAAACGAAGAGATATTGAGTATCGTGGGAGACAAAGTGTTCCTTAGGGTATCGCTTGGAAAAAGATACTCGATTTGGCCGTAAGGGCAAATTGAGTCCGAGATTTATCGGGCCATATGAAATATCCGAACGAGTCGGTCCGATTCGCGTGTCGATTGATTTTGCCCCGAACTTGAAAAGATTCACGATGTCTTTCATGTTTCGATGCTTCAACGTTATAGATCTGATCCATCGCACATAATTAGTCCATCAGAGGTCGAAATTCAAGCCAATATGAGTTATGAAGAAGAACCGATTCGTATTCTAGCACGTGAAGTGAAAGAGTTGCGAAACAAAAGGGTTCCGCTAGTGAAAGTGTTATGGCTCAAACACGGAATGGAAGAAGCCACTTGGGAGACCGAGAACTCTATGAAAGAACGATACCCAAACCTATTTACCGGTAAGATTTTCGGGGACGAAAATTTCTTAAGTGGGGGAGAGTTGTGACAGCCCTAAAGTGACCCTAGTCGGAAAGTGGTTTCGGGATCGCTAAACCGAGGCACCAAAATATTTGAATGTGATAATTATTGTCTAGAATATGAAAATATGAATGTGTGAAAGTTTCAAGCTTCGATTTAGTCGATTGCATGTGAATTCAGTTAGTAGGACTTATGTGTGATACTTTCGAAATGTGATAGGGTAACCTATAAGGATCTAATAGTGCATGTAATAAAAAGGGGGGACTTGCATGTCAAATTTCCCCCCTAATTAGTAGTGGCCGGCCATGCTATGAGTGGAAACATGTCACAAACATGTTATGTTAGTGATGTATGGCAGGAAAAATAAAATAAGAAGTATGGGTAATAAAGAAATGGAAAAAAAGGAAAGAATGTGTGTGAGTGTTTCTCCCCTATTGCCGTGAGTGAAGGAAAGAGAAAAAAAATTTGTTCATCCTTTTTCATTTCTTTTGGCCGAAAATTCTAAGGAAGAGAGGAGGAGTTCTTGCTTCATGTTTGGTTTGGAAGAGAATTAGGAGGAGGTTCGCCATACTTGTATCTAGATTAAGGTATGTTTGATGTTGTGTCATGAGATTCATACATGTCTTTAGTTGCTAGCTTGAGTTCTAATTAGCCCATGGTTCAAATCTTTGCTATGTCATGGGGATGATATTCGGCCAAGGTGGATTTTGTGTTAATGCCATTGCATGCTAAATGTGAAGCTTGTTAATGATACATGTGATGGTGGATTGACGACTCTTGGATTTTCTTTTTAGCATTTTGAGTGAGACATTAAGTTCTTTGTTTAACCATGACCAAAATTGAAATGGTATGGTGTTGTGATGTATTCGCCATGGTATATTCATAAGTATGATTTATGCTTATTGCATGGTAGGTAAGATTTGTGTTTTGGATTTATGTTTATGTTTGGTTATAATCAACTTAGTGATTCGCCCTTGCACATATATATATATATGTTTGCACATGATGTATTGGTATGACATATACAATATATCAAGGTATATATTTACACATGATGGTGTTTCGATTATGGAGTAAATGATGGATGCGTATTGAGTTATAATATGTAATGCATTAGTTAGTAAAATGTATGCCATTTGTGTGTGGTATTGAGTATATAATTGGCCTCAACATAGACATGCATATTCGGCCACATGAATGAGTACATAGGTTGATGTGTTTGTTCGGCCATAGGTAAGCATATTGAAGGCTTATTCTTGACTTAGAAAATTCGGCTAAGGAGAATATTAACTAATGTGTTGAGTTTGATTCACGATTCCGTACATATGTGACTTTAATGTCTAATGAATATATATGGGCTAAGTACCTTGAGTTCCTCTTTTCGATGCTCAAATGATTAAATCAATTTATTTGTTAAATTAAGCTCAAGAACAAAGAGGAACTAAATCCGATAAAGGGAAGGAAAAAGTGGTCGAATAGCCATCGAATCGTTCGACAACATCCGAGGTAAGTTTTCGAGTAATGGAACTTAAATTATGATTCGATTAGATTATGTCTTAAGTAAATCAAAATCATGCTCTTTGTATGTGGCTATTGAGCCGAAATTGTAAATATGATAAGTGTCTTGTGTTGAGCTTTGGTAATGAAAATGAAATATGGATGTGTCATGATTTATTGATATATGTGTGCATGGTTCTTCGAATGATGTCCGGGCTAAGTCCCGAAGGCTTTGTGCTAAGTGACTATATCTGGAGTAAGATCCGAAGGCATTTGTGTGAGTTACTAAATCCGGACTAAGATCCGAAGGCATTTGTTCGAGTTACTAAATCCGGGTTAAGTCTCGAAGGCATTTGTGCGAGCTACTATAACCGGGCTATGTCCCGAAGGTATTTGAACGAGTAGCTATATCCGGTTAAACTCCGAAGGTACGTGATTCAGGAATGAATGAACTTGCTGTAAAAATTTCAGTTAATACGCTTGTGAAATCCCAACAATGAGGCATGTTTCGTATTTGCTTTAATTAGTTGAGCTCTTACAAATAAGTATTCGCTCAGTTGATAAATGAGGTACCGGCCTTTGGCTAAGTTGATCTTTGTGTATGAATATAAGGGTTGGTAATGTGAAGTAAGTATGATATTGAGAATTTGTGCATATGAAATTATCTGTTAGCTAAATGAATGCTATACTTTGGTTGTGTTTAAATTCATGGCTCAAACTTACTAAGCATTAAATGCTTACTCCGTTTTCTTTGATTCTCTGTTTTATAGATTTTGGTTCTTCAGCTATCGGACTCGGGATTTTGAAGTCGAAGTCGCCCACACTATCAAAGCTCCTTTCGGTATATTTTTGGTTGGACTTTGAAATGGCATGTATAGGACTACCCTTTCGTTGTAGGTCATGTACCTTTCGGTTTTGTGTAAATTTGGATAGCCATGCGAAAATGGCTTAAGTATACTTTGGGCATGGTATTATAATCATTGTATGTTGTTCATTAAGAGGTATGGAAATGTTTGGAAATGATTAGCCATTGGGATGGTTAATCATGATCATATTTTGTGCTATTTATGTTAAATGGGCTAGTTGAATCATGGAAACTATGAAATGGGTAAAGCCTACCTTAAAGACAGATGCTGACAGCTGCAGTGACGTGGATGTGAAAAATCACTAAAAATAGTAGGAATGGAATTAAATAGTGAATAAATTATGTAAACGAACCTTGACGAGTCTATTTTCATAGGAAAGTAACGAAACGATCATATGAACAGTATGTTAAGAGATATTTAAGTTCTCGTGAGACAGGGCCAGAACGGCTTCTGGAGTTTCTGTTCCGACTTTGGAAATTCATTATAAATTGACCAGAGATAATTAGAAGTCATGCCATATATGTACAGATTCCTTTTCGAGTCTAGTTTCTGTAGAAACAAACATCATCAGTATTGAAGCCCTGTACAGGGAGATATCCAAGTCGTAATGCGCAAAGGTCAGTGTAGTCGATTCCTGTAACACGGGAGACTTTAACTAATAAACTGTACTAATTGGCCTGACTAAAAATTCTAGAAAAAAATTTGTAGATGCATATATGAGTCTAGTTTCAGGGAAAAATTACGAAACTGATTTTCGAGTTGTGGAACTCAAGATATGATTTTTAAGGTGACAGTGACACAGTTAGCCAGCTGTTTGGAAAATTTTAAAATGAACTGTGCAAATAAGTGGATTAAGCCCGTTAACCCCTCGTGTCCGACTCCAGCGACGGTCTCGGGTACGGGCTGTTACAAAAGATGCACCGGATATTTATGGAGGAGACAAACCGCTCTTCTACTATATTAATAATCCTATCGATGATGTGAACTCTATAAAAAATAAGGGTGGAAATCCTTATTCAAATACATACAATCCTAGATGGAGAGATCACCTGAACCTGAGATGGGGAGGAAACCAAGGAGGATATACTAGCTCGAATCAAGCTAAAAACACTAGCTATCAACCTTCTTATTTGAAAAAACCTCAGATAGGGCCAACCCAAGTGACTATACTGTATGTGGTAAACGTCTGGATAGAATCGAATGGGAGATGATGTCAATGAGAACGAATGTGAAGCAGGTGCAGCTTGAGTGCACCAATTCAACAAAAAACATTGACTAAACTTGAAGATCAAATGAGCCAATCAATGAGCATGATAGGAGACATAAAAAGGTAAATTGAATGAGTATTCCTAATAATACCAAAAATAATCCTCGTAGAGAAGGGAAGGAGCATGTGAAAGCAATAGCGCTTTGACCAGGTAAAGTACTAAGTAGCCCAGAAAACCCAACTCAGGAGGCAAATATGGAGAATATTGATGATCTTCAAGAGAGACCCCTAGAAGCGAATCATGAGCTTGAACCAAAAGAAGTAATTGTATCGGCAGTTGAGCCAAAAAAAGAAGCAACTAAAGATTCTATCGTTGCAAAGATACCATTTCCTTCAAGACTAGAAAAGTAGCAAATATAGGACAAGGACGAGTTTGCAAGTTTTCTAAACTTGTTCAAAACATTAAATGTTAACCTGCTTCTAATTGAAAATTGAGAAAGTTCTTAAGTATACCAAGTTTTTAAAGGAAATCATGTCTAGGCATAGGAAAATTAAGGTAAGTGAACAAGTATATATAAGCGCTTCTATAGTGCTATAATCTCGAGACAATTTCCCCAAAAATTGAAAGACTTGGAAAGTTTTACTATTCCCATAGAGATAAGCGAGCAAAGGTGGAGTGGCACGATAGACGATGGACTAATACTGATAGAACTGAAGAATTATCCATCTGTAAAATTAATAATACTATTGGATGAATCCAACAACAAAACTTAAAATATTTGAATTGTTTTTTTTTTGTAAATTATTGTATAATTAATTAATTTTTTAGTTTAGGCTTTAAGTTTTTATTAATTTTATGTTTTATAGAAACCATAACACTCTAGAAATTGTATTTTTGGGTGAAAATAGAGCTGGTGTCACAACACGGTAGCCCGGTGTCGCAACACCAATGACAAATTTGACGAAATGAAGGAAATCACTTTGATGTTTTGACACGAACTTTGTGTGTCGCGACACCGAAGCTAGTATACCCAGGAATCCAAAAGACCATAGTGTGTTGCAACATCGAACCCTAATGTCATGACAACGATCAACTACCAGGGATGTCGCGACATAGAACCCTTGTTTCATGACATCACTGTAATTTTCTAAAGGGTTGACCTAACCCATTCGCGCAACCTGATCGCTTAAAATCCACTTTACCCGATTTTCAACCTTTAAAACACTTATTTTATAACCTAATTACATATTCTTCCATTATTTAAACATCTCTTAACTCTTCTAATATCCCAAAACCTCTCAAATCCCTTAAACCCTAAAATTTATTTTTTTCAAATCTCTTAAACCCTAAAAATCACTTTTCTCTTTCTCTTTTTGATTTATTTGGAAAATTTATTCTTTTAAAGCTTATTTAGTGTAGGAAAGAACAGGAACAACGAACAAACAAACGTGACGAGGAATCTAACAACTTATACGAGGTTAAGGGTTCCCAACTCAACTTTTAATGTTCCATTGAACTTAGTTGCTTGATATTTCATTAGTTAGTAGAAGTAAAACATCATGCCTCCTAGGAAAGCTTGAAGAACTAATGAACCAGAATCAACGATGATTTCGAACCCCTCTAATTTTCCAAACCCAAGTGTTGAAAAACATTTTGTTAAACTTTAAGGGAAAACTTTTATCCAAGAGAGGGGATATGATCCGTCAATGATTCTTTGTAAAGAAATATGGCATTTGGTTAGATATCATATGTGGGATTTGTTTAAGAATTTATGCATCCTTACGGGACTAAGAATCTAGAAATACCGAAGGACATATGTGGGAAACAGTACTCGTGTGAGGGAAAAAAGTACAAGTAACCCTTCAAATTATTTGTGACTTTTATAATGCCCCATACTATGAAAAAGATTTTATTGATGAAACTGATTTAAAATATTTTCGAGACATAGATATGGATAACATTATAAACTTTTTAACTGAAGGAAGGGGCGAATGGAAATATCACCTAGGTACCAACATCCCAACCTCCTTTCATCGAGCTTTAATGTTTCTTGAAGCTAAAATATGGATTAAATTTTTATGCACACGAGTTGTTCCTATTTTAAATGTATCTAATGTAAATACTTTCTGAGCAGTTCTGCTTTGTGCTATTTTACAGAATATGCATTGAGGAATGAATTTACCAAAATATGAAGAGATGTGTCAGTAGCCAGAAAGTGAGAGTTTTATTCCCTCACTTAGTGATAGCCTTATACAAAAAAGCAAGCATTACAATGGCATCCACAGAACAATCAATGAAGCCATCCTGAAGTACCATTAGTGACACACTGTTCACACAATACGTTAAACTTCAGGCAAAGTAGATAAAAGAGTGGAACAAATGCCAATAGGAGGCGAGAACAACTCTAGCTTCATCTCAAAGGAGAGCAAAATCAACTGTTCAATAAGAAATTAGAGAGAGCAGTCATCCAAAACTAGATTGAATAATAAATTGGATACAGGAAGGGCCCAATCTTTTAGGAGTTTGCACGATAAAACAATATTAGGGTACCCAATTATATGCCAAATATGTTTGGTCTGCCACATCCTAAGTAGGAGGAAGAAACACATAAAAGTGAAGAGAAAAGAGAGGATGACGAGGAAGAGGTAGATGATGAGATGATGAGATGGATTGTGAGGATAATGACTGATTTTTTGTAGATTTGTATTAATTTTTGGATGATTTTAATTTAACTTTTTAAGAGTATGATTAATAGTAGATTACTATTTGTTTTATGTTTTATTCTAATTTTCTATGTAGGAACCCAACATGTATGAGGCACAAATAATTCGAGCTTTAAACAATCAAAGAAGGAAGCACCCACCAATAGCCTATAGAACTATCACGATCAATCGGGTAATTTATTTCCTTACCTTATTAGGGGCTATGATTTTCTCTAAGATCGATCTGAGGTTGAGATAATATCAGTTGCAAGTGAAGGAGGTTTATGTGCCAAAGACCACTTTCAGGACTCGGTATGGGCACTACGAGTTCTTAGTGATGCCCTTCGGTCTTACGAATGCTCCCATCACTTTCATGGATCTAATGAATAGAGTCTTTCAGCCCTATCTCAATCGGTTTGTTGTGGTCTTCATTGATGACATCCTGATTTACTCCAAGTATGAGTTGGAGTATAAGGAACACTTAGGTTAGTTTTTCAAACCTTACGTGAGAAACGAATGTATGCGAAGCTCAGTAACTGTGAGTTTGGCTCCATAGGGTAATTTTTTTGGGACATGTGGGATTTGCTGAGGGTATTCGCATGGATCTGAAAAAAATTGAGGCTATCCTAGATTAGAAGTAGCCCAATAATGTTAGTAAGATTTAGAGTTTTCTCAGACTTGCTGGTTATTATTGGAGGTTTGTTGAAGGATTCTCATTGGTTGCGACTTCGAAAACTAAGTTATTGAAAATGACTTCACCGTTTAAATAGACTGATAACTAGTAGGCTAGTTTTGAGAAGCTTAAGGCAATTCTAACTCAGGCACCCGTATTGATCCAACCTGAGTCTAGAAAGGATTATGTGGTCTATAGTGATGCCTCTCATTCCAGTTTTGATTGTGTGTTTGTAACACCCCGTACCCGAGACCGTTGCCTGAGTCGGACACGAGGGGTTTGCAGACTTAAATCACTTGCTTTCATAGTCCATTTTAAATATTTCCAGGCGGTTGGCTAAGCTGCGTCCTTTGTCACTTTAAAAATCATATCTTGAGTTCCAAAACTTGAAAATCAGTTTCAGTAAATTTTTTCTTGAAACTAGACTCATATGCCCATCTACAGATTTTTTCTAGGATTTTTGGTCGGGCCAATTAGTACAGTTTATTAGTTAAAGTCTCCCCTGTTACAGGGTGCGACTACACTGACCTTCATGCATTACGATTCGGATATCTCCCTGTACAGGGCTTCAATACTGATACCGTTTGTTTCTATAGAAACTAGACTCAAAAAGGAATCTATACATATATGGCATGACTTCTAAATGTCTCTGGTTAATTTATAATGAATTTCCAAAGTCAGAACAGGGACTCCAGAAACCGTTCTGGCCCTGTCTCACGAAGACTTAAATATCTCTTAACATACTGTCCATATGATCGTTTCGTTACTTTCCTATGAAAATAGACTTGTCAAGGTTTGTTTACATAATTTATTCACTATTTAATTCCATTCCTACTATTTTTAGAGATTTTTCACATTCACATCACTGCTGCTGCCGGCATCAATTTTTTTAAGGTAAACTTTACCTATCTCATGATCCTCCATGGATCAACTAGAGTTTGTCATACATATACCAAAAGTGATCATGAATAACCATTCCCATGACTAACCATTACCAACATTTCCATACCTCTTGACGGACGACATACAAAATGATTATAATGCTATGATCAAAGTATACTTAAAGCCATTTTTGCATGGCTTATATACATTAACCAAAATATCCTCCCGCTACTAGTCTATTCTATACATGCCATAAGATAATCCAAAACATAGCAGTACCAAACAGTGGATAGTGATAGTGTGACTAGTTGCTGACGATCCCCGAGCCTGTAGCTTCCAAATGAGATCTATAAAACAGAGGAAACAAAGTAAACGGAGTAAGCATTACAATGCTTAGTAAGTTTTAAGCAGTGTCAACAGATAACAACCAAATTATAACATAGTTGTTCGTATTTTTATTTCACTCTTCCTTCGGGCATACCATCCCTTTACCCAATATGCACATCTCATCATATATAATAGGCAGATAAATTCTCACTTGATAGTGATCTCTTGTAAACATAGGTACATTACATATTTTCACCTAACTTTCCACATCGACCAAATGCACAATAATCATAGAATAGTCTTATTACTTTACTCACATATGCATCATATAACGAGATTTAGTCCAAATCAAGCTTAAATATAATCTCAAAATACATACCTGACCAACTTAACGCATTGAATGTATTTATTACCAATTGTTACTGTGAAGTCGTATAATCTTACGCTTTACTTGAATCTTCAGCGAAACCTTTAGTTCGGGGCTTACCCGGACAAAATCTCCACTCGTGGTCATCGGGTCTTACCCGGACATAATCTCCACACGTAGTCATCGGGTCTTTAGAGCTCGGATATAGTGCGAGCACGAGCCTCACGGACATTAATCAGGATAATATTCTCGCATAAAGCTGCGGGGTTTTAACCCGGATATAGTCTCGACACAAATGCCCTTCGGGACTTATCACATTTATACACTTTCACATCCATCACATTGGCCACTCGGCCTTATCACATATATACACTTTCACATTCATCACATTGGCCATTCGGCCTTATCACATATATGCACTTTCACATTCATCACATGGGCCATTAGGCCTTGTCACATATATACACTTTCACATTCATCACATCGCCATTAGGCCTTATCTCATATATGCACTTTCACATTCATCACATTGGCCATTCGGCCTTATCACATATATACACTTTCACATTCATCACATCGGCCATTAGGCCTTGTCACATATATACACTTTCACATTCATCACATCGGCCATTAGGCCTTGTCACATATTTACACTTTCACATTCATCACATCGGCCATTAGGCCTTATCTCATATATGCACTTTCACATTCATCACATCGGCCATTCGGCCTTATCACATATATACACTTTCACATTCATCACATCGGCCATTAGGCCTTGTCACATATATACACTTTCACATTCATCACATCGGTCATTAGGCCTTATCACATATATGCACTTTCACATTCATCACATTGGCCATTCGGCCTTATCACATATATATATCTCATACATATTTCATATTTTTCTTGTACATCAATTTCAGCAATAGCTTATAAGCAACTCAAATAGTTTCATCAAAGTTTACAACAAAATCACATATTCACTACAAGCAGTTTTCCTGAGCAACAGTCACTAAATTGTTTATAACTGGAGCTACAAAACTCAAAATCAATTGCCGTTAATTTTCCCTGAATGTAGACTCATGTATATTTCATCCATAAAATTTTCAGAATTTTAGGTGTGGCCAATCAATACCAGATTTTTCTTAAAGTTTTCCCCTGTTTCACTGTTTGACTAATCTGACCACTCCTCACTACGAATCAGATTTCTCATTGTACAGAATTCAAAATGTGTTATATTCAATTTCATTTGAAACTAGACTCATTAAGGGTCTAAGCATATAAATTTTACCTTATAACCATTTTTGTGCAAATTATAACGATTTTCTAAAAACAGAACAGGGATTTGAGTCATTCGACACCGTCTCACACAACTTTAAATATCTCTTTATAGGAAATTTCTTTGCTCACACGGCCTCTTTTATAAGGAACTAGACTAATTAAGATTTGATTACATATTTTATTCAGCCTATAATTCCACACCAACAATTTATGGTGATTTTCTAAAATCACGTTACTGCTGCTGTCCTAAGCAAATTATTACAATTTGCTCTTAAATTTCCAAGTCCAAACACTTATGAACTTACCATTTGAGTTTAAAACATATCATGGCCACATCATATCTTATTAAATCAACTCATTATGTTCTATTATGATTGAATTTACTCAACGTTTAATCACTTAAAACTTACCTCGAAAGTGGTCGACGACTAGATATCCACGGCTATTCGTTTACTTCCTCTTTTCCCCTATCCGACTTTGATCCTCTTTGCTCTTAAGCTTAAGTAAAACAATAGATTTGCTTAAGTACTTAACTAATATTATTCACTTAACAATCACATTTGGCAATCACATATCATTTAATCTATATCTAAAACAATAGATTTCAATATGTATCATATTTATGGTCAAACATAGCAAGAAAACTAAATAGGCTTTACTAGCCACACTTAGTTCTATTATAACATAACTCCACTTACTTATATGCACATTCGGCACAAGCAAACTTCATTTCAATTTTGCCACTCTTGAACTTATCCATAATATCCTAAGTTCATTTAGTAGCTAGGCAACAATTATACAAATCAACAAGCATTTAACAACAATGTACTTAACCAATCCTTCAAGCATACATTCGGCAATATATATATATATGTTAATGACGAAAACACTTAGGCCAATTCTAAAACTTCCACAAATCTTCATGCTTACATGCCATAACCGTATGGTTCTTATCACACTTGGACCACAAAATGCATAAATTTCCCAAATTCTAATTACTATCATAAGCTCAATTTAGCACTCATTTAGCACTTCAACATAGCCGATTGTCATTAAGCAATTAAGCCACAACTATTCAATTTTTACCAAGCTCAACTCATCTATAATCAACCTTCAATACACTAAAGCATCAAAAACAACATCAAAAAAAATACAAACATCCATGACCGAATTCATCTTCATAAATTTACAAAAACATTTGCCATGAGCTAGCTTCTATACTTGATGACCACTCCAAATATACAAAGATTTTCAATGAAAGAGCATTAACATACCTTAATCCCCTTAAAGGTGACCAAATGCCTTAACTTCAATTTCTCCCTTTTTCTCTTTAGGTACGGCAATGGAGAAGAGAAAGATGAACCAACTTTGTTTTTATCACCCATTTCTTTTAATATAAGTCCATACTTCATATTATTTATTCATTTAACATTTAATTTATTAATATAAAAGGCATAAAATGGCAATCATCCACTAGCCTTGCCGTCCACTAACTTGAGGGAAGGATATTTGACATGCAAGTCCTCATACTTTAAACCATACAATATTTGGCCACTACAAATCAACCTATCACATTTTCAAGTTTCTCACATAAGTCCTTTTTAATAATTCCACATTCAAATGACAAAATTAAAACACGATACTTTCACACATGAAACTTTACATATAATAAACATAGAAAGGAAAATTTATATACTTTTGTGACTCGATTTTGTGGTCCCGAAACCACTTTTCGACCAGGGTCAAGTTAGGGGTGTCACAGTGTTGATGCAAGACGGGAAAGATGTGCCCATGCTTCGAGACAACTCAAGCCACATGAGTGCAATTATCTTACACATGGTTTGGAGTTGGTTGTTGTAGTTTTTGCTTTTAAGATATAGAGGCAATATCTTTATGGGAAGAAACGTGTCATCCATACGAATTATAAGAGTCTTAAATATCTCCTCACCCAGAAGGAGTTGAACTTAAAACAGAGGCGTTAGATCGAACTTCTAAAAAACTATGACTATACCATCGAGTACCATTCGGATAAGGCTAACGTGGTGACAAATGCATTGGGTAAGAAGTCCATGTCTAAGTTGAGGGAAATGTTTGCTAAACTAAGTTTAACAAATGATGGTGGCCTACTTGCGGAATTACATGGGTGACCAACCTTGACTGAGGAGATTAAGTTGAAATAGACTTCAAATTCATCTTTAGAACCTCATGTGAAACTTGTTGAGAAGGGTAAAACTTCGGATTTTGCTTTCAACTCTGAAGGAGTTCTGTGTTATTGTGAGAGACTCTGTGTACCTTCTGATTCTGAGGTGAGGCAGTGTATACTTAGAGAAGCACACAAAAACTCCTACGCTATGCATCCTAGAGGTAGTAAGATGTATCGAGATCTCCGTGAGCAGTAATGGTGGCAAAGACTTAAACATGATGTGACAGACTTTGTTGCAAGATGCTTGGCATGCCAACAAGTCAAGGTTGAACACCAATTTCCTTCTTGTTTACTTCAACCTATTCAAGTCTCTTAGTGGAAATGGGAGAATGTCATTATGGATTTTGATAGTGAGCTACCTTTGATGCCATCTAAGAAAGACTTCGTTTGGGTAATAGTTGATCGGTTGACTAAGTCCGCCCATTTTCTACCAGTGCGCACCGATTATTCGTTGTAGAGGTTAGATAGATTATTCATTGTTGAAATTATAAGACTTCATGAGGGTACCCATGTCTATAATTTCAGATCAAGATCCTCGTTTCATGTCACGTTTTTGTAAGAGTCTACAGGAGGCCCTTGGCACAAAATTGAATTTTAATACTGCTTACCATCCGCAGTCTGATAGATAGTTTGAAAAGCTTATTCAAATTCTCGAGGACATGTTGCGAGGTTGTGTGATCGATTTTTAAGGTAATTGGGAGGAACATCTACTACTTACGGAGTTTGCATATAATAACAGTTTTCAGTTGAGCATTCAGATGGCTCCAGGTGAGGCACTTTATGAACGCAAGTGTAGGACACCTTTGTGTTGGACAGATTTAGAGGAAAAGAAAGTGTTAGGACCAGATCTAGTATAAGAGATTGAGAACAATGTGAAAATTATTCGGGATCAGTTGAAAGTAGCATGAGATAAAAAAAGTCTTATTCTGACTTGAAGAGGAGGGATATTGAGTTTAGTGTGGGTGACTGATTCTTCCTTAAGGTTTCGCATTGGAAGAAAGTGTTGAGATTTGGTCGTAAGGGAAAGTTAAGTTCGATATTCATTGGACCTTACTACATCGTCAAGAAAGTTAAATCAGTGGCATATCAGTTAGAGTTACCCTTAGAGTTAGATTACATTTATGATGTTTTCCATTTATCTATGTTACGACATTATCGATTCAACCCTTCTCATGTAATCCCAGTTGAGGAGATAGAGGTCCATCATGACTTCACTTTTGATGAAGAACCAATGCAAATTATCGATCATGATGTTAAAGTGTTGAGAAGGAAGCAAGTGCCACTTGTAAAAGTTTTATGGAAAAACCATGGTTCCAGTGAGGCTACCTGGGAGCCGGAAGATGTGATGCGACAACAATATCTTCACCTTTTCTCATTAAGTAAATTTTGAGGATGAAATTTACTTTTAAGGAGGGTAGAGTTGTCACATCCCATATATATATATATTTATTAATATGTGCGCAAGAATGAAAACAAGGAAGTTTCTAGTCTACTGGTTTAATGACTCTTTAGTTATCCTAATGGTCTAAGGTTCAAGTCCTAATGCTAACACTCTTCTATTTAATTTTTTTTATATTTTTTCCATGTGACTTAAGTGCTTGCCATCCTCCCCCTAGTTGCCTCAAATAAGTTGATTCATTTCCCCTTTTACGAGTCAAACTTACTTTAAGTTGGGAAACATGATCCCCTTTTATGCTCCTATGTTCCCCTCATTTTCTTTCACTTCATTCTTATCTATTTGCTATGATTTAATGAACCTAGTCATAGTTGACCAAGCTTTCCCCACCTCTTTTCCATCCATACCACTCATTTACTCCTATATTTTTATTTTTTTATTTATTCTTTTTTCATTTTCTCTTATTTTTGACAAACAACCACCGCCTAAAATTCCTCCGCTACGGGCTATAGCTTCACCACCTCTACGCTACTGCCCAATATTCTCTTCTCATTATCTTTTCTTTTAGACCACCGCTAGACCATCGTAGCCAACGCAGATTTTCATTGGGATTCGGTTTTCCCCCTTTTTCTTTCCCTTTCATTCTCTCCTATCTTCTCTAAGGATTCAATTATCCTATTTTAATTATTTTGTGTTCAAGACTCATCGATCATATATTTTTGTAGATTGTATATTTTAATTATTTTGTTACTATATTTTTTAAAGAACCAAACAACGCCAATACAAGAGATCCTTAGTATGATAACGAAGGCATCGAATCTAAGTCTCGATTTAAGGGTAAGTAATTGGTGAGAATTATTTCAATGATTAATCTTTAAGTAATAAGTGTAACAACCCAATTTTGGGCCTAGTCGGAACAGTGGTTTCAAAACCACTAGCCCGAGGTCGAAGAAGTTATTTTTAACATTATTTTATGTGTTGGCATGATTATATAAGTGCATGAAAATGTTGGTGAAATAATTTTAGCGATTGCATACTCAATTATGAAAAAGGACTAAATGGCATAAATGGAAAAAGTTTTGTTTTTCTAAAAAAATGGTGTTAAATAGCTAAAGAATCATAATTAGGGGTCTTTAAAGGGCAAATAGACCCATTGCAATAGGGTGGTTGGCCATAGGGACAAGAGGAGTCAAAAATTCAAAAATTTAGTATGGCTGTTATTTGATGACATTAGCTAATTGAATAAAAAAAATCAAAAGGGGTCATCTTTCTTCTCCATCTTTTCCACTGAAAATTGAAGTGAAAACCTCCATGGGAGCTTGAAAATTTTCAGTACAATGTAAGTCATTTTGATGGTTATTTTTGCTGATCTTTGTACTTTTGGGACTCTTGTAGCTTAATTTAGCTAATGGAGGGACTATTTTTGTAACACCCCTTACCCGTTACCGTCGCCGGAACAGGATACAAGGTATTACCAGAATATAACACATACCATTAAACATAACCGAGATATAAATATGTCATCCAATTTGATAGTGCATCGTATAACATATGTCTTGAACAATATTAGCCAACTTTAATGGCTTGTACAAAGTAGCTAGTCGAGTACTGTAACTAATATTTTAAACCTAGACAAATATGACACATAACAAAATAATTAAGCCTACTATACATGCCATAATTCAAAACGTTTAGTTCAAATACCCTAAAGTATGATAGTGCGGGTAGATCTTCACGATCCTTAACTCCAGAGCAAGCCGAAGGACACTATAAGACAAAAGAGAGAAACAAAGTAAGCTTATAGCTTAGTAAGTAAGTATGTAAATACTAATTAAAGAATCTAACATGTTTACACAACAATTCAAGTATATCTACTTTAACTTCACTATTCATTCCACTTTGATTAAGTTGTCTCTGCTGCGTCATATTCACTAAATAAATCATAACTCGAGTTACAAAACTCGAAATTTAAATCCGTAAAATTTCCCTGAATCTAGACTCATAAAGCTTTTTGCTAATTTTTTTCTATAATTTTTGGTTCAGCCGATTAGTACAGTTTATTAGTTAAAGTTTCCCCTGTTACACAGCTTGACTGATCTGACCTCTGTTCACTACGAATTGAATTTCTCTCAGTACACAATTCAAACAACCCTGAAGTCTGTTTCATTTAAAACTAGTCTCAATAAGGAATTTAGGCATGTAAACTATATTTCTTAATTTGCTTTGTACAATTTTTAATGATTTTTCAAAGTTGGAACAGGGGATCACGTATTCATCCTGAGCAAGTCACATACAATTGTAAATATCTCAAAATATAGAATTCCTTTGCTTGCTCTGTTTCTTTTATATGAAAGTAGACTCATTAAACTTTAATTTCACATCTCATTCAACCTCTAATTATATTCCTCATATTTTTGGTGATTTTTCAAAATCACGTCACTGCTACCATCTAAAAACAGTTTTAATGCTAATTTCACTCTTTCACACATTCTTTATGCTAACCTCATTTTATCTTATATATGTATATACCACAAACCATTTTCACCACATTTCATTCACCATAAGTGTAGGTCCAAACCATAATATCACCACAAAACCATCCCGTTGAACAATTCGGATCAATCCTCGATATTTAATGGTTTCAGCACACAGCCCCACCATCATACTTCGTTTAGTTCGGCTCTCTTGTACACATGGTGAACACTTAGTACCACTCATGCGACCTAACCGATTTTTCACGTAGCTCTCTTGTCTACATGGTGTCCTTCACTTGGAATCACGCATGCGACCTAGCTACATTTATCTTTCACGTAGCTCTCTTGTCTACATGGTGTCCTTCACTTGGAATCACGCATGCGACCTAGCTACATTTATCTTTCACGTAGCTCTCTTGTCAACATGGGATACATCTCGTATCACACATGTGACCTAGCTACTACAGGGTGTCTCGTAGCTTTCTTGTACACATGATGTGCACTCAGCATCATACATGTGACCTAGCTACGCCCTCTATTTCATTCGATCTCTCAGAATGTTCAACCGGATCTCTCTCTATATTTATTTCCATTCTTCCAATAGTCAATTTATATTTTAACATCAGCTAGTATATTTATATAATAGGCTGAAATATAAGAATGTACATGAAATTATTGTAATATTTACATACAAACTTACCTTGGTACAAAATGTGGAAATTTTGCAATTTAGTCCAAAACTTTTTCCTTCCCCGTTCGAGATCAATTCGCGTCTTTCTTGATCTATAATAACACATTTAGCTCATTTAATACTCATACTATTTATTTCAATCCAAAAATCACATCATGGAAAAATTACATTTTGCCCCTAACTTTACAAAATTACAATTTTGCCCCTAGGCTCGGAATTTAATTTCAGCCCTTATTCTTATATTTTATGATATGCTGAACATTTTCTCTTCTACAACAACATCAAATTCTCACTCTATCATATAGTTATGAACAATAGGTATTTTACCGATTATGCTGCTTTTACTCGTTTTCACTTAAAACCGAGTAGCACAAGTTATTTAACATAATTTAAAACCTCATATTCTATCATAAAACATCAAAATACACAAATTTCACCTATGGGTATTTTTCCAAATATGAACCCTAGGTTAAATTATTACTAGCATAAGCTTAATCGAGCTTCCGGATTCCAAAACGTAAAGAACATTAAAAGCGGGCTTGGAATCACTTACTATGGAGCTTGAAAATTGAAGAAACCCTAGCTATGGAGAGAGGGAGAATTCGGCAGCAACTAAGGAGGATGATGATCAATTTTGTGTTATTTTTCCCATTTTATTTCATTTAATATCCAAATGACCAAAATGCCCTCCTTACTAAACTTTCAAAATTCCTTCCATGTCCTAATTTTGTCCATGAACTTAAAATTGGTCAAATTGCTATTTAAGACCTCCTAATTAATATTCCAAAACAATTTCATACTAAAAACTTCCGGGATGCAAATTTTGCAACTTATTCGATTTAGTCCCTACTTTCAATTTAAGCATTTTAGGCATAGAATTTCATCACGAAATTTTCACACAATCATGCAATCATATCATAAACCCCAAAATAATTATAAAACAATTATTTCTATCTCGGATTTGTGGTCACGAAACCACTATTCCGATTAGGCCCTAATTCGGGTTGTCACAATTTTGCAAAATGGTTGAAAGTCTAGGGTTTCGCCATGAGAGTGTTCATGTTGTTTTCTGAATTTTTATGGAAGAAAATGAATCATGATTGTTAAACAAACAACTATTGTGAAGTAGTTTTCATGAAAACCCTAAGTAAGGACCATTTTGCATAAGTTACAAATTATAGGGTAAATGTGTGAAATAATGGGAATTGTGGGCTGCTTCTAGTATAAAAAGAATTCAGCTAGGCTTGGTTAGTGAGAAAATTCCATAAAAATCGATTTACGAGCCTAGAGGTAAAATAGTAATTTTGTGAAAGTCTAGAGACAAAATGGTCATTTTGCCAAAATATGAATTATGAAATGTAGTGACTAATATGATGATTAAATTAGTGAATTTTCATCATTTTAGATCAAGAAATACGAAATCCAGACCTAGACCGGGGAAAGGCCAATCAAGTAAACTAAATCCAACTAGTTGCCCACTTTTTGTATACCGAGGTAAGTTGTACATAAGTAAGGTAACTTTATCGTTATTATGTGTTTAATGATTTATTTTGTATAATATGGTTGAATATGATTATGAATAAGGCATGATGAAATTAATGCGGTAAATTCCTGGTTGAACCTAGGAATAGATTGGATATCCATGCCATGACAGTTGGGTAATATGTGTGCCAGTATAAGACCATGTCTGGGACATGGCATCGACCATGATATGAGAGCCAGTGTAAGAGCATGTCTGGGACATGGCATCGACATTGATATGTGCGCTAGTGTAAGACCATGTTTGGAACGTGGCATCAGCCACGATGTGAGAGCCAGTGAAAGACCATGTTTGGGACATGGCATCGGCATTGATATGTGTGCTAGTGTAAGACCATATTTGGAACATGGCATCAGCCATGATATGAGACCCAGTGGAAGACCATGTTTGGAACATGGCATCTACGATGTTGTGAGAGCCAGCGTAAGACCATGTTTAGGACATGACATCGGTATTGATATGTTTGCTAGTGTAAGACCATGTTTGGAACATGGCATCAACCACGTTATGAGAGCCAGTGTAAGACCATGTCTGGGACATGGTATTGGTAATGAGACAAGAGCTAGTGTAAGACCATATCTGGGACATGGCATCGACCTCGACATGTGAGTCAGTGTAAGACCATGTTTGAAACATGACATCGATAATTCACCCTCTTGTGTAAAGCTTGTCAGATATCCTTTAGTATTCCAAATGGTTTCATGGGTTATTTTAAAAGCTTATGACAATGACATGGAATTATATAATCATGTTGTGAGTGGTATAGGTTCTTATTTGAAACTCATGAGATATGAGTCTAATTATGTTGCCTTGATGGTAAGAATGACATGAGTAAGTTCTAGCTATGAAAATGATCTTAGGACGATATTGAAATCTTTGGTTTATACTTGCGATATATATAAGCATGTAGTGATATTTACCTATGTTCACTCAAGAATGTTGTATGGATTTATGATATGCATGGTTGATGTAGTTGCTAATTTATATGCAATTTACTAAGCTTTATGCTTACTCCCTCTCCTTTCTATTTTCTTATAGTGCCATCAAGCTAGTATCAGGAATCAAGGGACGTCAAAGGCATCGATCACACTATCACATAAAGCTTTGCTAGTTTAACATTTGATTTTGACATGTATAGAGACTTGAATCTTTTGTTCAGTGTCTTGTTAGTTTAGCCACAAGGCTTGGCTCATATGATGGATGTGATATTCATTTTGTATAGGCCATTAATATTAGCTAATATTAATTATTATTAAATGCATTGGATGTAAATTTCTCATGGTTGTGGTTGATTTGGTTATATGTGCTATGCTTGGACTGATTTTGGTTGATATTGTGTAGGTTGGTGCAAGTAAGGGTGGCAAAAAGTCTTGGTAAATAGCCTTATTTTTGTCCACATGGCAGACACACGGGCTTGTGTCTAGGCCGTGTGTGACACACGGTCTGCCCCACGGGCATGTAGTCCGGCCGTGTGTCCCCTGCACCTCAAATTTTACAAGTCAGTATGCATGGTATTAAACACACGGCCAGAGACACGGCCGTGTGTCTCAGCTGTGTGGAGGACACGGTCTAACACACGGGCGTGTGCCTTGGCCGTGTGCCCTTAATTGGTTGATGACATCAGAAACAGAATGTCATGGTTTTTGCACACGGGCTGAGACACGGGCGTGTCATGGTCGTGTGAAGGACACGGGCCATGGACACGGGCGTGTGCCAGGCTATGTGAAAGCTCTTGTAGGTTCGAATCGAAAAATAGATTTGCAGGGCTAAGGACACGGGTGTGTCCTGATATGTTCAAGCCGTGTAAATCACACAGGCCTTCAACATGGCCATGTTAAGAAGACACACGGGCGTGTTGCCCTTCCATACGGGCGTGTGCCCCTGTCAGCTTGAAATTTTACAAAGTTTTTCTAGGGTATACCGATTAGTCCTGAATCAATTCCAAAGTGTGTTCGAGGCCTCGTAAGCCTATAGTAGGGACATTAAGGTATTATGAAAAGTTTTAATTTGGAGTGAAATTTCATATTTAGGAAATGCATGTTTGTATATGTTTAAGTCCGATAACACCCCGTATCCTGTTCCGGCGTCGAACTCAGGTAAAGGGTGTTGCAATAAGCCACATCCGATAGATCTATAACTATAATGTGTTTGATGCGATAGATTCATTTACCGGGTTTATATCCAAGTGAAACCACTTCTCATAGGATTGTGACAATTGGATCTTCAATATAACGTATGGGATTTAAATCATGTTTAAAGTAAAAGTTGAATTATATTTAGAAAATAAATTAAGGGATTAAAATGGTAAATATACCTTTATATTAGGTAGTGGACTGCATTAATGGGGCATATATGTCTATGTATAATAGTTTAGTATATATAAGTTATATGATATAATTACTAAAATGAAATTGATATGTATATATGTATTATATAATAATGATAATTATTATTATAATAAAACAAAACAAAAGAAATTAAGAGAACATGCAAATTAAATAGGAAAGAAAAGAAAGAAAAGAGAAAGAAAGAAAAGAGGAGAAAGACACACGGCCATAGGGATCTTAGGGTTCAAATTTAAAATTGGTTAGTCAATTTAGTCCTTTTCTTGTAATTTTTGTAATTTTTATATTTTTGGAATCCCGAAATTTAATACTACCCGACCCATGTTGAAATTTTAGCATTGATTAAGATTTTAAATGTTGTTAATGTTAAATAGTTTTAATATTAGGGATTAAATTGATAGATTTTAAGTTAGTAATGGAAAAGGATTAAATTATAGAATAAATTGTAAATTTTAATTAATAGGACTAAATTGTGAAAATTTAAAATTTAGGGTTTAATTGAAAATAGAGAGCTAAAATTAGCTTAAAGTGAAATTATTATAAAAATATAGGATTAAATGTGAAGAATAAAAATTAGTCTCGATTTAGGGACTAAATTGAAATTTAAGCAAATATTGAGTAAAAATTGGAATATTCAATGTGAAATTGAATTGTGTTGTATTGATGTATTTTAATTGTTTTAATTTCGTAGCTAACGTTGTACCGAAATCCTCGATTAAAAAAGGGAAGGATAAAATCGACGTCGAATAGATCAAAATCCACAGTTTGTATTTTTATAATCTGAACCTAGTTGTTAATTGTTGTATTTTGATTTAATGCACATGGTAAGTGGTTAAGGTGAGTATTTTGCCATTTTGATAGTGAATTGAAATTATAGTTGATTGAAATGGATTGAATTGGTATATACATTATGAAAGTGTTGATTATTTGTATTCAAATGAATATATGTGTAAATGTGATAATGTGCAAATATGAGAATTGGATTTTGGTTGTATTTGAAAAGTGAAATGAAACCCTATTAACTATATTGGGCTGAGTTGGATATAGATGGCATGCCATAGGATAGGAAGAGTTTAGTGATTTCTTCGACTTCTAGTCGATGAGGTACTGGTGCCAATTTGCTTTGGTTTAACTAATAGACACTAGGTGTCAATTTATATAGTACTGGACACAGTTATTACTTCGGATTTTTCTGATAAGGCACTGGGTGCCAAACTGGTGTGTTGGTTGAATCTGTGTATCCGTCTGAGTCCGAGTCATGTTAATAGTGTAATTAAATAATAAATTTCTATGATCGATATTGAATGGCATGGTATGTGAAATGGAAATGAGATAATGAATTGAAACATGACAAATGTGATATGTTGTGATTAAATGAAATACATAAGTTATGTACTCATGAATTGAATATGGAATGGATAATGTCATTATATAAACAAATATGGAATGATATGTGAAAAGCTATTTATATAGCAAGTGATGTGAATTGAGATATTTGTTAAACAAATCAAATATGATAGCATGTGAAAATTGAGTATAGTATGAAATGATATGGTAATATGCTTGAATTTGAAATGATGGTATATGATAGTTGTGAGCTTAGACAATAGTATGTTCGTATAATTCAAATTATGCATTCTTGTATAATTATGTCTTTAATATTTTGGATTATAGAGATATCACTGAGTTTAGGTATTTCTCTTTTGATCACCAACTCAGCATCCAACAACGATCCCAATCTCAAATGTGGTGAAGTTTACCTTTTGTGACAGCATGTACCTAGGATGTCTTAGTTGATAGTTATTTTATGAATGGATTGTAAATGGAGTTATAAGTATAATGTTGGTTTCAGTATATAAATATATGTTTGTGCTTGAAGCCATAAATTGGCATGTTGTTTTAGAACCATTGCTTGTGAAGTGTATGTGAACTTAAGCTTGATATTTTAGGTAGTTATAAGTTAGGTTGAAGTGAATGAATTGGTTTGCTTAAAATATTGATTTAAATGATGCATTGATGATATGTTTTGATGATATAAATGCCGTACCAATGAGGGTATATTGGTTAGGCACCTAGGATGATTGTTTTAACATGTTTTGAGTATGTTTGATCTTGATTTGAATAGGTTAAATGAATGGTTTTCAAGTTGCTTAATACCTAAGCAATTAGGAAATGGTAAACTTGTTGTTTAAAGGTACATTTTAGGTCCACATGGCTAGACACACTGGCGTGTGACTTGGCCATGTGAGACATATGGTAGGGAAACATGTCCGTGTGTCACTTATTGAGTGCATAGGGAACAAGTCAGCTAGCACATGGCCTGGCACACGAGCGTGTGGCTTGGCCATGTGACCCAAGTCAGAGACTTATACGAGCACAGACATGGGTTGGGACACGATTTTGTGTCCCTATTTCGAAAGTTACACGGCTTGAGACATACACATGTGTATTGCCCGTGTGTGACACATGCCCGTGGGGCCAGGTCGTGTACATCCAAAAGTACCTTAAAACTCAATTTTACCATTTCCTACTTACTTCGGCACTAAGTAACTCAATTACCAATCATTTTGTAACAACCCATTTTTGGTGAAATTAGAATAGTGGTTTTGAGACCATAAATCCGAGCCGAAAATAAGATTTATTTTTATTTTATTACATGGTTCTTATTATGTTAGAAATGTGATGTGAAAATTTGATAAGAAAATTTACCGATTATGTGCTTAATTACGGGAAGGACCAAATCATATAAAATGCAAAAGTTAAATTCTAATAGCTAGGAGGATTAAATAGCTATGGAATTCAAAACTTGAGGTCCTTATATGGTAATTAGACCATTAATATAAAGTTAGTAGATATTTTTGGATGATTCATCAATGGAAAATTAGAAAAAGGCTAAGGACTAAATTGGAAATCAAAATTATTAAAGATGATAATTTAATTAAATAGAAATAAAAATCATTTTTATCATCTTCTTCCCAAAAATATTCCATGGAAACTTTAAGAGAGAGAGAAGAAACTTTCTTGGCCAAATTGGGTAAGTTTCCTTGTCCCGTTTTTAGTAATTTTGATATTTTTGAAACCGGGATAGCTTAATCTATCTATTTGGGGGATCAATTTGAAGAGTTATCAAAGTATGGAAATAAGGTCATAGATTAATATGCTGAAAATTTAAAATTTATGGTAGAAAATGAAAGGTTGTTGATAGATAAACAACTTTTACAAAGTGATTTTTTGTTGAAAACATGATTTAGGGACTAAAATGTAAAGTTGTGAAAATTGATGAAAAATTCTGAAATTTATAGAAAATATGTGCTGTAAATTCTATATTGAAATTTCAATTAGGTTTGGATTAGGGAGTAAATTGCATAAATTTCATTTTCCGAGCCAAGGACGAAATTTATGGAAAAATTAGGGGTAAAATGGACATTTTGCCTAGGATGTAAATTGAGTCCACTTGAATATGAAATGTGATAAATTTTTGTTAAATTTACTTGTATAGACCCGAATAGACCAAATTCGGAGCTAGAACGAGGAAAGAGGAAAATGTCAGATTAGTAGATTTTACGTACACAAACATTATCGAGGTATGTTCGTGTAACTAAATTGGGTATATTTATTGCTTGAATTAAATGTTGTGTTTGTGAATCGTATAAAATATCATATATATATGACATCAAAAATATATCTGACAAAGCCCGATAAATGATAAATGATAAAAATGTTACTTTTATGCTTGAAAAGAATGTGGAATGTATTTACTTGAATTATATGAATGTTATGGATGTATGAAATAATCACATGCCCAATAATGCTTGAAAGATGTTTAAATCCTAGTTGAATAAATGGAAAATTGATGGATATGTGATTTCCTGAAATGAATGAAGTCCTGCATTTGTTGCTGACGAGATTTAGCTCAGACGAGTAATCCTATTGACCTCATTACAGAAAGGATTTAGCCCGGACGGGTAATCCTAATATAAGTCATCTCAAGCATATGTTATGGATTGGATTTAGCCCGGACGAGTAATCCAGATCAAGCTCCTCAGAGCATATGTCATAAAAAGGATTTAGCCTAGGCTGGTAATCCTATTGTATACATGTGTGGATTGAGAGTGACTCTCTGAAATAGTGACTTATGGGTACCATTGAATATGAATTGACGGATCCTGATTTGTACGCCCTGAGTGTACTACCTGTGCATTCATCGATATTTTAAATAAATTCAACGGTTGACAATCAAGACATGAGAAGATATGTAACGCCCCCACGCCCGAGACTGTCGCCGGAGTCGAGTATGAGGTGTTACTAAGCTTAATTTAACATATTTAGAACTTTGGATTATTTATTTCTACATTCACAGCTTTTAAGCTACTTGCATCACAGTCACAAGAAAAATCATATCTCGAGTTACGAAACTCAAAATGAAGATCCGTAAATTTTCCCTAAATATAGACTCATAAACCTATCTACTAATTTTTTTCTAGAATTTTTGCTTGGGCCAATTAGTACAGTTTATTAGTTAAAGTTACCCCTGTTTCAGGACTTGACTGGTCTGACCTCTGTTTACTACGAACCACATTTCTCTCTGTAAAAAATCCATATGACTATGAGGTTTATTTCTCCTGAAACTAGACTCAATAAGGATTCTGAGAATATAAAATAAACTACCTAATTATATCTTTACAATTTATGATGAATTTCTAAAGTTGGAACAGGGGATTCAGAAACTGCTATGACCCTGTTTCACTAAAATTCAAATATCTTGTAACATATAATTCCTTTACCTGTTTCATTTGTTTCATGTGAAACTAGACATAATAAGATTCAATTTGATATGCAGTCCATCACCAAGTTCAATTTCTATGATTTTAGTAAATTTTAAACTCGCGTCAGTGTTGCTGCAGATTCTGTTTATGGCAAATTTCATCCCTTTTATGAGTTTTTATGCACTAAGTATCTTAATAATTTTCCTTAACATCAAATATAATCTAAACTAACTATTTTCATAATTTATCATTATCAAGCATTTCCTCAACCATTCCATCACCATACCATAAGATCATTTACACAAAAAGGTATATTGCTATACATGCCATACTTAAATTTACAAGCCATTACCAAAAGTCTTACGGATAGTGTGGTGAGCCTTCGACCTATCCCGACTCTCGAAATGGCTTGTCCAAAACTACAATGAGTAAGAAGGAGGAGTAAGCATAAATGCTTAATAAGTTCATATGCAAATAATAAGTAACATAACAAACAGTCATACCAATCAACATTAGCATGTATCACTAAAACACATATCACATTTTTAATCATTTTCATCATCTTATTACCTTATCGTGGTTGTATCAATACTCAACCCGAGGGTTAAATACATACCTATCCAAAATATCCATTTCACATCACTTACCAATACGTCTCTTTACATCTCGAATATTCCTCCATTTGAGTAGAACTTTACCCGTTGAACACATCGGAATATAATTCGGATACATGGATAACTTGCACATAAGTGCCATATATGCAATCAAGCAATCATGTAACCCGCCCATAACCGAACTCGGACTCAACTCAACGAGCTCAGGCCTTCGCATCCATAAGTGAACTCAGACTCAACTCAACGAGTTCGGATGCCTAGTTACATCTCACGAACTCGGACTCAACTCAACGAGTTCGGATGCCTAGTTACATCTCACGAACTCGGACTCAACTCAACGAGTTCGGACATTCGCATCCATAAGTGAACTCGGACTCAACTCAACGAGTTCGGATGCTCAACCATCCTAGTGACATGTCACTTGTATCCTAATCTATTCCTAAGGTTCAAACGGGCTTTTCCTCAAACACTTATCCTTGCCGTCTTAGTAGAATGCCAAAATCAATACTCAGTAACAATTATATTTAACAAGTAGTTCACATAATTTACATATTATTTGAAATTAATCACAAAGCATACATTTCATAATAAAATTCAGCATAACATATAATTAACATCAATAACTTAAAAATAACCATTATGCTACATTATTTACACATGAACTTACCTTGGTACCAAAATACAAAGATTTTGCAATTTAGTCCACAATCTTTTCTTTTCCTCGATTGAGGTCGATTCCACGTCTTTCTTGATCTAAAATAACACATTTAGCTTATTTAATACTCACATTATCAAATTAATCCTTAACTCAAATTTTGGAAAAATTACAATTTTACCCCTAAACTTTTGCATATTTACATTTTTGCCCCTAGGCTCGGGATTAAACTTTATTCCTTATGCTTATGTTTTACAACATGCTGATCACTTTTCTCTTCTATGGCAACATCAAATTCTCACTCTAAGATGTACTTGTGACTATTAGGTATTTTTACCGATTAAGCCCTTTTACTCGTTTTTGCTTAAAATCGAGTAGTACAAGTTGTCTAACATAATTTAAAACTTCATATTCTATCATAAAACATCAAAATACACAAATTTCACCTATTGGTATTTTTCCAAATATAAACCCTAGGTTAAATTATTGCTAACATAAGCTTTATCGAGTTCTAGGGATCTCAAAACGTAAAAATCATTAAAAGCGGGCTTGGAATCACTTACTATGGAGCTTGGAAGCTTGAAAAAACCCTAGCTATGGAGAACCCTTGAAATTTCGGCCTAATGAAGAAGATGGACAAAATTGGCTTTTAATTTTGTTTTAATTCATTTTAATAACTAAATGACCAAAATACCCTTACTACTAAACTTTCCAAAATTCCTTCCATGTCCTAATTTTGTCCATGAACTTAAAATTGGTCAAATTGCTATTTAAGACCTCCTCATTAATATTCCAAAACAATTTCATACTAAAACTTCTAGAATGCAAGTTTTGCAACTTATTCGATTTAGTCCCTACTTTCAATTTAAGCACTTTAGGCATAGAATTTCATCACGAAATTTTCACACAATCATGCAATCATATCATAAACCTCAAAATAATTATAAAATAATTATTTCTATCTCGATTTATGGTCACGAAACCACTATTCGATTAGGCCCTAATTAGGGATATTACAACTCTCTCCCCTTTAAGGATTTTCGTCCTCGAAAATCTTACCGATAAATGAGATGTGGGTATTGATTTCTCATAGTTTCTTGGATTCCCATGTAGCTTCTTTTACTCCATGCCTTTGCCACAACACCTTCACAAGTGCAACATTTTATTCCTTAGTTGTTTGACCTCTCGAGCTAAAATCTTAATCGGTTCTTCTTCGTAGGTCATATCTGGTTGTAGTTCAATTTCGTCGGTGAAACTACATGTGAAGGATTCGAACGATACCGACGTAACATAGATCGTGGAACACATCATGAATCTTCTCTAATTCGGTGGTAATGCTAGCCGATATGCTACCGGTCCAACTTTTCAATTACTTCATACGACCCAACAAAACGCGGACTTAATTTGCCCTTGGTCCAAATCTAAGGACTTTCTTCCACGAGTCACCTTTAAAAAACTTTATCACCAACTTGAAATTCAATGTCCTTTTGCTTTAGGTGCGCATAAGATTTACGTCTATCTGAAGCGACTTTCAAACAATCTCGAATTATCTTCACTTTTCTTGATTTCTTTTATTAGATCAACTCCATAAATCTGATTTTCCTTGAGTTCAGTCCAATACAATGACGTTCGACACTTACGACCATATAATGCTTCATAAAGTGCCATTTTCAAGCTCGTCTGATAACTATTATTGTAAGCAAATTCCACCAACGGTAAGTATCTTTCCCAACTTCCTTGAAATTCCAATACACAACATCTAAGCATATCTTCAAGAATCTGAATTATTCTTTCTGATTGTCCATTAGTTTGTGGATGAAAAGCAGTACTGAAATTTAACTTCGTACCTAACGCGTCTTGCAACTTTTGCCAAAACCGCGAGGTAAACCTTGGATCTCTATCTGAAATAATCGATAATGGTATTCCGTGTAATCTAACAATTTCTCTAATATACAGTTCAACCAACTTGTTAAGAGAATAATCCATACGTACCGGGATAAAATGAGCTGACTTAGTTAATCTGTCAACTATTACCGAGATGGCATCTTTCTTTCCCGGAGTCAATGGCAATCCTGAAACAAAATCCATAGTAATCCGATCCCATTTCCATTTAGGAACCATAATAGGCTGGAGTAATCCTGAAGGTACTTGGTGTTCAGCTTTCACCTATTGACAAATTAAGCATTTGGACACAAACTCTGATATATCTCTTTTCATTCCATTCCACCAATACATTTTCTTCAAGTCATTATACATTTTCGTACTACCCGGATGAATCGAGAAATAACCACTATGTGCTTCTGAAGGATCTTTTGAATCAATTCCTCATTCTTGATACACAAATCGATCTTTAAACATTAAGCACCCATCGAACCAATTCGAAATCGATCCGTGTCGACTTCACCTTTATTTTCTTTTGGCTAGCAAATCTTGATCATTTTACGAGTTTGAAATCTCTTGTAAAACATCGGTCTTGCTCTTAACTCGCTAGAATCGAACCGTCATCGACATTTTCAACGAGTGTTCATAACTCTCAAAGCAAACAACAACTTTCTACTTAAAGCATCGGCAACCACATTCGCTTTTCGGATGATAATCAATAACAATATCATAATCTTTCAATAACTCCAACCATCTTGTTGTCTCAAATTCAAGTCTTTTGTGACATCAAGTATTTAAGACTTTGTGATCGGTATATACTCGGCACTTTTCACCATACAAATAATGTCGCCAAATCTTCAAAGCAAACACCACTGCAGCCAATTCCAAATCGTGAGTAGGATAATTCCTCTCATGAGGTTTTAACTGCGTCGAAGCATAAGCCACCACTTTTCCTTCTTGCATGAGTACACAACCCAAACCATTTAGAGAAGCATCACTATACACCATAAATTCTTTACCTAATTCGGGTTGTACCAACACTGGTGCTTCAGTTAATAACTTTTTCAATTCTTCAAAACTCTGTTGACATTCTTCCGTCCATTCAAATTTAACATCCTTTCGGATTAGTCTAGTCATAAGAGCAGCAATTATAGAAAATCCATTTACAAACCGCCGATAATACCCAGCTAGCCCCAAGAAACTTCTAACTTCGATTCGTTTTTGGTGGTTTCCAATCAACAATGGCTGAAATTTTACTAGGATCAACCCGTATACCATCACGAAACAATATGACCCAAAATCCAACTTCCGAGCCAAAATTCACTTTTACTAAACTTAGCATACAGCTGCTTATCTCTCAAAGTTTGCAAAACTATCCCCAAATGCTTAGCATGCTCTGTCTCATCTTTTGAATAAATTAAAATATCGTCTATAAACACCACAACAAATCTGTCCAAGTATGGCCGAAATATGCGATTCATTAAATCCATAAACACAGCAGGAGCATTTGTCAACCCGAATGGCATAACTCAAAATTCATAATGACCGTACCTTGTTCTAAAAGCAGTTTTAGGCACATCCGACTCCTTTACCCGCAGTTGGTAATACCCAGATCTCAAGTCAATCTTTGAAAACCATGTCGCTCCTTTTAGCTGATCAAACAAATCATCAATTCTTGGCAATGGATACTTGTTTTTGATTGTCACCTTGTTTAACTGCCGATAATCAACACACAACCTCATAGAACCATCCTTCTTTTCACAAATAACACGGAAGCACCCCAAGGTGAAAAACTCGGTCTCACAAAACCTTTATCAGTCAACTCTTGCAATTGTGACTTTAATTCCTTCAACTCTGCTGGTGCCATTCTATACGGAGCAATCGAAATCGGAGCTGTTCCCGGTATCAAATCAATACCAAATTCTACTTCCCTGACTGGAGGCAAACCCGGCAATGCTTACGGAAATCGTCGCAAATTCACACACAACCAAGACTTGATTCAACTTTCTTTTCAACTTCTTTTGTATTAATTACATACGCCAAATAAGCTTCATAACCCTTTCTCAAATATCTTTGAGCCGACATTGAAGAAATCACACTAGGCAATGCCTCTGATTTATCTGATTCAACCCGCAGAGTTTCACCATTTTCACACTTTAATTCTATAACCTTTTCTTTGCAATTTATTTTAGCATCATGCAATGTCAACCAATCCATACCCAAAATAACATCAAACTCATCAAACGGCAACAACATCAAGTCGGCCGAAAAGTAATGATCCCGAATTATTGAAGGACATTTCTTACATACTTTATCAACAGTCACACATTTGCCTAACGGATTCGACACTCTAATCATAAATTACGTGTTCTCAACGGTATATTCATACTAGACACCAATTTCATGCACACATATGAATGAGTAGAACCGGGATCAATCAAAGCAATAACATTTACATTATAGAGAAAATGTACAGTAATCACATCGGTGAGGAAGCATCTTCACGCGCTTTAATAGCATAAGTTCTAGCGGAGCCCTTCCTTGAGTCTAACGGTGCATCCACGGCTACATTCTTCTTGCTTGTTTCACTTCCACTTTTCTCGGATACCTTCCCTCGAGTCGCACCACTAGCTTTTACATTCGAAATTTTTCTTTCTCAGCTCTCTCTGGGCAGTCTCTAATAAAATGATCCGGAGAACCACATCGAAAACATTCATTTGCTATGCATAGACCAAAATGATTTTTACCACACCGCTGGCACTCGGGTTTAACAAATCTCGAGTTCCCTACCTTTGCTGAAGTATTCGAGATTTAGGACCCACATTTTGCTTCTTATAATTCCCATATGATTGTCCAAATTGAAGCTTGGGAGCGAGGATTCATATTCCTTGACTTTCTAGGTTCTTTGTGAAAATGAACTACTCATCGGTCTTTTCTTCCAATTTCTAGTCTCAAACCTCTACCTTTTTCTTTTCTTTAAGTAGTTCTTCACCTTGCAAGCTCGATCAACCAAGACTACCATTTCTTTTAGTTCAAGGATCCCGACAAATACTTTAATGTCTTCGTTGAGCCCGTCTTCAAATCGTCGGCACATCTTGGCTTCAGAGGAACATATTCCTGGCATACTTACTCAATCGAACAAACTCTCTTTCATATTCGAGAGGCTGTCATATTACCTTGCTTGACTTAAGAAACTCTTTACATTTCGATCAATAAACCTTTCACTAATATATCTCTTCCAAACTCTTCTTGAAAGAATTCCCGTGTTACCCTCTCTTTGGTACCCTTTGAAATCAAAGTTTTCCACCAATTATAGGCTGAATCTCTCAACAAAGATATAGCAGATTTCAAACATTCTTGGTGTACAAGATAATTCATCAAATACCGGATAGAATTTTCAAGCGAACTCGCTTTCTCTGCATCACCATCAATATTTACTCTAAATTCTTCACCCTTTGTTTACGAATTACATCAACAGGGGGTTACGTGAAATTTTATCATATCCATACCTTGAGGCATCGAGTGCAGGTTGAGGAATTGGGGAGGTGGGGAGGTAGTACATTTGGGTTCGTCTGAACGAACTCGGTGTACCATGCACTCATCATTTGGAGAAAGGCTTCCGATCCCTTTCTCCTCCTCCCGACCAACAGAGGGGTGGGTTTTCGGTCATTATTGCTCATTCAGTAGGGAGTGGCGCATTACTCTCTACTTCATCGCCACAGTGGATCGGGATCCATTCTTGTATTAAAAAATTCATTTAAAAGGGTCAAGTCGTCACACTATCACAATTCATACATATGGCATGTATAGCAAAATCCGTACATACAACACGTAGTCCGAGAACCGACTAAACCTGCTCGATACCACTAAATGTAACGCCTTACGCTCGAGACCGTCCCCGAGTCGAGTATGAGGTGTTACTAAGCTTAATTAACATATTTAGAACTTTGGATTATTTATTTCTACATTCACGACTTTTAAGCTACTTGCATCACAGTCACAAGAAAAATCATATCTCGAGTTACGAAAGTCGAAATCAAGATCCGTAAATTTTCCTAAATCTAGACTCATATACCTATCTACTAATTTTTATAGAATTTTGGTTGGGCAAATTAGTACAGTTTATTAGTTAAAGTTACCCTGTTTCAGGACTTGACTGGTCGACCTCATTTACTACGAACCACATTTCTCTCTGTAACAAATCCATATGACTATGAGGTTTATTTCTCCTGAAACTAGACTCAATAAGGATTCTGATAATATAAAATACACTACCTAATTATATCTTTACAATTTATGATGAATTTCTAAATTTGGAGCAGGGATTCAGAAACTGCTATGACCTGTTTCACTAAAATTCAAATATCTTGTAACATATAATTCCTTTACCTGTTTCATTTGTTTCATGTGAAAGTAGACATAATAAGCTTCAATTTGATATGTAGTCCATCACCAAGTTCAATTTCTACGATTTTTAGTAAATTTTAAACTCGCGTCGGTGTTGCTGCAGATTACATTTATGGCAAATTTCATCCCTTTTATGAGTTTTTATGCACTAAGTATCTTAATAATTTTCCTTAACATCAAATATAATCTAAACTAACTATTTTCATAATTTATCATTATCAAGCATTTCCTCAACCATTCCATCACCATACCATAAGATCATTTACACAAAAAGGTATATTGCTATACATGCCATACTTAAATTTACAAGCCATTACCAAAAGTCTTAGGATAGTGTGGTGAGCCTTGACCTATCTCGACTCTGAATGGCTTGTCCAAAACTACAATGAGTAAGAAGGAGGAGTAAGCATAAATGCTTAGTAAGTTCATATGCAAATAATAAGTAACATAACAAACAGTCATAGCAATCAACATTAGCATGTATCACTAAAACACATATCACATTTTAATCATTTTCATCATCTTATTACCTTATCGTGGTTGTATCAATACTCAACCCGAGGGTTAAATACATACCTGTCCAAAATATCCATTTCACATCACTTACCAATACGTCTCTTTACATCTCGAATATTCCTCCATTTGAGTAGAACTTTACCCGTTGAACACATCGGAATATAATTCGGATACATGGATAACTTGCACATAAGTGCCATATATGCAATCAAGCAATCATGTAACCCGCCCATAACCGAACTCGGACTCAACTCAATGAGCTCAGGCCTTCGCATCCATAAGTGAACTCGGACTCAACTCAACGAGTTCGGATGCCTAGTTACATCTCACGAACTCGGACTCAACTCAACGAGTTCGGACATTCGCATCCATAAGTGAACTCGTACTCAACTCAACGTGTTCGGATGCTCAACCATCCTAGTGACATGTCACTTGTATCCTAATCTATTCCTAAGGTTCAAACGGGCTTTTTCCTCGTACACTTATCCTTGCCGTCTTCCGCAGAATGCCAAAATCAATACTCGGTAACAATTATATTTAACAAGTAGTTCACATAATTTACATATTATTTGAAATTAACCACAAAGCATACATTTCATAATAAAATTCAGCATAACATATAATTAACATCAATAACTTAAAAATAACCATTATGCTACATTATTTACACATGAACTTACCTTGGTACCAAAATACAAAGATTTTGCAATTTAGTCCACAATCTTTTCTTTTCCTCGATTGAGGTCGATTCCATGTCTTTCTTGATCTAAAATAACACATTTAGCTTATTTAATAATCACATTATCAAATTAATCCTTAACTCAAATTTTGGCAAAATTACAATTTTACCCCTAAACTTTTGCATATTTACATTTTTGCCCCTAGGCTCGGGATTAAACTTTATTCCTTATTCTTATGTTTTACAACATGCTGATCACTTTTCTCTTCTATGGCAACATCAAATTCTCACTCTAACATGTACTTGTGACTATTAGGTATTTTTACCGATTAAGCCCTTTTACTCGTTTTTGCTTAAAATCGAGTAGTACAAGTTGTCTAACATAATTTAAAACTCCATATTCTATCTTAAAACATCAAAATACACAAATTTCACCTATGGGTATTTTTCCAAATATAAACCCTAGGTTAAATTATTGCTAACATAAGCTTTATCGAGTTACCGGGATCTCAAAAACGTAAAAATCATTAAAAACGGGGCTTGGAATCACTTACTATGGAGCTTGGAAGCTTGAAACAAACCCTAGCTATGGAGAACCCTTGAAATTTTGGCCTAATGAAGAAGATGGACAACAATTGGCTTTTAATTTTGTTTTTAATTCATTTTAATAACTAAATGACCAAAATACCCTTACTACTAAACTTTCCAAAAATTCTTTCCATGTCCTAATTTTGTCCATGAACTTAAAATTGGTCAAATTGCTATTTAAGACCTCCTCATTAATATTCCAAAACAATTTCATACTAAAAACTTCTAGAATGCAAGTTTTGCAACTTATTCGATTTAGTCCCTACTTTCAATTTAAGCACTTTAGGCATAGAATTTCATCACGAAATTTTCACACAATCATGCAATCATATCATAAACCTCAAAATAATTATAAAATAATTATTTCTATCTCGATTTATGGTCACGAAACCACTATTCTGATTAGGCCCTAATTCGGGATATTACAACTCTCCCCCCTTTAAGGATTTTCGTCCTCGAAAATCTTACCGGTAAACAGATGTGGGTATTGATTTCTCATAGTTTCTTCAGATTCCCATGTAGCTTCTTCTACTCCATGCCTTTGCCACAACACCTTCACAAGTGCAGCATTTTTATTCCTTAGTTATTTGACCTCTCGAGCTAAAATCTTAATCGGTTCTTCTTCGTAGGTCATATCTGGTTGTAGTTCAATTTCTGTCGGTGAAACTACATGTGAAGGATTCGAACGATACCGACGTAACATAGATACGTGGAACACATCATGAATCTTCTCTAATTTAGGTGGTAAAGCTAGCCGATATGCTACCGGTCAAACTTTTTCAATTACTTCATACGGCCCAACAAAACGCGGACTTAATTTGCCCTTCCGTCCAAATCTAAGGACTTTCTTCTCTGAGTCACCTTTAAAAATACTTTATCACCAACTTGAAATTCAATGTCCTTTCGCTTTAGGTCGCATAAGATTTACATCTATCTGAAGCGACTTTCAAACAATCTCGAATTATCTTCACTTTTCTTGATTTCTTTTATTAGATCAACTCCATAAATCGATTTTCCTTGAGTTCAGTCCAACACAATGGCGTTCGACACTTACGACCATATAATGCTTCATAAGGTGCCATTTTCAAGCTCGTCTGATAACTATTATTGTAAGCAAATTCCACCAACGGTAAGTATCTTTCCCAACTTCCTTGAAATTCCAATACACAACATCTAAGCATATCTTCAAGAATCTGAATTATTCTTTCTGATTGTCCATCAGTTTGTGGATGAAAAGCAGTACTGAAATTTAACTTCGTACCTAACGCGTCTTGCAACTTTTGCCAAAACCGCGAGGTAAACCTTGGATCTCTATCTGAAATAATCGATAATGGTATTCCGTGTAATCTAATAATTTCTCTAATATACTGATTCAGCCAACTTGTTAAGAGAATAATCAGACGTCTTAGGGATAAAATGAGTGACTTAGTTAATCATCAACTATTACCCAGATGGCATCTTTCTTTCCCGAGTCAATGGCAATCTGAAACAAAATCCATAGTAATCGATCCCATTTCCATTCAGGAACCATAATAGGTGGAGTAATCTGAAGGTACTTGGTGTTCACTTTCACTGTTGACAAATTAAGCATTTGTACACAAACTCGATATATCTCTTTTCATTCCATTCCACCAATACATTTTCTTCAAGTCATTATACATTTTCGTACTACCCGGATGAATCGAGAAATAACCACTATGTGCTTCCTGAGGATCTTTTGAATCAATTCCTCATTCTTGATTACACAAATCGATCTTTAAACATTAAGCACCCATCGAACCAATTCGAAATCGATCCCGTGTCGACTTCACTTTATTTTCTTTTGGTGGCAAATCTTGATCATTTTACGAGTTTGAAATCTCTTGTAAAAACATCGGTCTTGCTCTTAACTCTGCTAGAATCGAACCGTCATCTGACATTTTCAACTGAGTGTTCATAACTCTCAAAGCAAACAACAACTTTCTACTTAAAGCATCGGCAACCACATTCGCTTTTCCCGGATGATAATCAATAACAAGCTCATAATCTTTCAATAACTCCAACCATCTTCATTGTCTCAAATTCAAGTCTTTTGTGACATCAAGTATTTAAGACTTTTGTGATCGGTATATACTCGGCACTTTTCACCATACAAATAATGTCGCCAAATCTTCAAAGCAAACACCACTGTAGCCAATTCCAAATCGTGAGTAGGATAATTCCTCTCATGAGGTTTTAACTGCGTCAAGCATAAGCCACCACTTTTCCTTTTTGCATGAGTACACACCCCAAACCATTTAGAGAAGCATCACTATACACCACAAATTCTTTACCTAATTCGGGTTGTACCAACACTGGTGCTTCAGTTTAATAACTTTTCAATTCTTCAAAACTCTGTTGACATTCTTCCGTCCATTCAAATTTAACATCCTTTCGGAGTAGTCTAGTCATAGGAGCAGCAATTATAGAAAATCCATTTACAAACCGCCGATAATACCCAGCTAGCCCCAAGAAACTTCTAACTTCAGTTACGTTTTTTGGTGGTTTCCAATCAACAATGGCTGAAATTTTACTAGGATCAACCCGTATACCATCACCTGAAACAATATGACCCAAAAATCCAACTTCCCGGAGCCAAAATTCACTTTTACTAAACTTAGCATACAGCTGCTTATCTCTCAAAGTTTGCAAAACTATCCTCAAATGCTCAGCATGCTCTGTTTCATCTTTTGAATAAATTAAAATATCGTCTATAAACACCACAACAAATCTGTCCAAGTATGGCCGAAATATGCGATTCATTAAATCCATAAACACAGCAGGAGCATTTGTCAACCCGAATGGCATAACTAAAAATTCATAATGACCGTACCTTGTTCTAAAAGCAGTTTTAGGCACATCCGACTCCTTTACCCGCAGTTGGTAATACCCAGATCTCAAGTTAATCTTTGAAAACCATGTCGCTTCTTTTAGCTGATCAAACAAATCATCAATTCTTGGCAATGGATACTTGTTTTTGATTGTCACCTTGTTTAACTGCCGATAATCAACACACAACCTCATAGAACCATCCTTCTTTTCACAAATAACACAGAGCACCCCAAGGTGAAAACTCGGTCTCACAAAACCTTTATCATCAACTCTTGCAATCTGCGACTTTAATTCCTTCAACTCTGCTGGTGCCATTCTATACTGAGCAATCGAAATCGGAGATGTTCCGGTATCAAATCAATACCAAATTCTACTTCCACATTTGAGGCAAACCCGGCAATGCTTACGGAAATCGTCGCAAATTCACACACAACCAGCCTTGATTCAACTTTCTTTTCAACTTCTTTTGTATTAATTACATACGCCAAATAAGCTTCATAACCCTTTCTCAAATATCTTTGAGCCGACATTGAAGAAATCACACTAGGCAATGCCTCGATTTATCCGATTCAACCCGCAGAGTTTCACCATTTTCACACTTTAATTCTATAACCTTTTCTTTGCAATTTATTTTAGCATCATGCAATGTCAACCAATCCATACCCAAAATAACATGAAACTCATCAAGCGGCAACAACATCAAGTCGGCCGGAAAGTAATGATCCCGAATCATTAAAGGACATTTCTTACATACTTTATCAACAGTCACACATTTGCCTAACGGATTCGACACTCTAAGCATAAATTCTGTGTTCTCAATAGGTATATTCATACTAGACACCAATTTCATGCACACATATGAATGAGTATAACCGGGATCAATCAAAGCAATAACATTAACATTATAGAGAGAAAATGTACCGGTAATCACATCGGTGAGGAAGCATCTTCACGCGCTTTAATAGCATAAGTTCTAGCGGAGCCCTTCCTTGAGTCTAACGGTGCATCCTCAGCTACATTCTTCTTGCTTGTTTCACTTCCACTTTTCTCGGTTACCTTCCCTCGAGTCTGCACCACTAGCTTTTACATTTTGAAATTTTTCTTTCTCGGCTCTCTCTAGGCGGTCTCTAATAAAATGATCAGGAGAACCACATCGAAAACATTCATTTGCTCTGCACGGACCAAAATGGTTTTACCACACACCGGCACTTTCGGGTTTAACAAATCTCGAGTTCCCTACACCGCTCTGAAGTATTCGAGATTTAGGACCCACATTTTGCTTCTTATAATTCCCATATGATTGTCCAAATGAAGCTTGGGAACGAGGATTCATATTCCTTGACTTTCTAGGTTCTTTGTGAAAATGAACTACTCATCGGTCTTTTCTTCCAATTTCTAGTCTCATTTGCCTCTACCTTTTCTTTTCTTTAAGTAGTTCTTCACCTTGCAAGCTCGATCAACCAATTACTACCATTTCTTTTAGTTCAAGGATCTCGACAAATACTTTAATGTCTTCGTTGAGCCCGTCTTCAAATCGTCGGCACATCTTGTGTGACAGCCTTAAAACGACCCTAGTCGGAATGTGGTTTCGGAACCACAAAACCGAGGCATAAAAATAATTTAAAATTTATTTTGATGCCTATAATGTGTGTTAACTCATGTGTGACATTTTTGATGTTTTGATTTAGAGTTATAAATGTGAATTTCACTAGAAAGGACCTAGTAGTAAACTTTGAAAGTATGATAAGGAAATGTGTGATGACTAGTTGATCATGCATGCAAAAAATGAGGGGTTTGCATGTCAAATTTCCCCATTTAAGAACTAGTGGCCGGCCATGACAAAGGGGGATGGGCAAAACATGTCATGAAACATGTTTTGTAAGTGGTTTATGTTGGAATAAATAAAATAAGTTGTATGGTAATAAAAAAATGAAAAAAAAAATGTGTGTGAAGGCTTCTCCCCCTCCCCTTTGCCGTGAGTTGAAGAAAAGCAAACAAAAAAAAATTGTTCATCCTTTTTCACTCCTTTTGGCTGAAAATACTAAGGAAGAAGGAAGGAGTTTTGCTTCATGCTTGGTTTGGAAGAGGATTAGGAGGAGGTTTGGCCATACTTGTATCTAGATTAAGGTATGCTTGAGGTTGTGCCATGAGATTCATGCATGTTTTTAGTTGATAGCTTGATGCTCTTATTAGCCCATGGTTCAAATCTTTGTTATATCATGGGGATGGTATTTGGCCAAGGTGGATTTTGTGTTAATGCCATTGCATGTTAAATATGAAGCTAGCTAATGATACATGTGATGGTGGATTGATGGCTCTTGGACTTTCTTTTTAGTATTTTTGAGTAAGACATTAAGTTCTTTGTTTAATCATGACCAAAAATTATGGTGTTGTGATGTATTCGGCCATGGTACATCCATAAGTATGATTTATGCTCATTGCATGGAAAGTAAGATTTGTGTTTTGGATTTATGTTCATGTTTAGTTACAATCAACTTGAGATTCGGCTCTAGCATATATATATGTATATATGTTTGCACATGATGTATTGGTATGACATATATACTATCTCAAGGTATATATTTACTTATGATGATGTTTGGTTATGAAGGAAATGATAGATGTGTATTGAGTTACAATATGGAATGCGTTAGTTAGTAAAATGTATGCTGTTTTTGTGTGGTATTAAGTGTATAATTGGCCTCAACATGGACATGCATATTCAGCCACATGAGGGGAATTGGTGTGCATGCATTCGGTTAGAGGCAAGCATATTGATGCCTATTCTTGGCTTAGAAAATTCGGCTAAGGAGAGTACTAACTAATGTGTTGAGTTGATTCATGATTTCCGTACATATGTGACTTTAATGTCTAATGAAAATATGTGGGCTAAGTACCTTGAATTCCTCTTTCGATGCTCAAATGATTAAATCAATTTATTTGTTAAATTAAGCTCAAGAGCAAAGGGGAGCTAAATCCGATAAAGGGAAGGAAAAAGTAGTCGAATAGCCGTCGAAATCGTTCGACCACGTCCGAGGTAAGTCTTCGAGTAATGACCCTACTTGAATTATATTGAAATGATTTGTCATATTATGGCGGACAGCCAAATGTGCGTAGGGACTAAGTTATAAAGTCAATTGAAATCATGCTCTTTGTGTGTGGCTATTGAGCCGAAATTGGAAAGGTTTGATAAATGTTTTGTGTTTGAGCCTTAGTAACGAGAATGAAATATGGATGTGTCGTGATTATTGATATATGTGTACATGAGCATTTGAATGATACCCGGGCTAAGTCCCGAAGGCATTTATGCTAGTGATTATATCCGGGCTAAGTCCCGAAGGCTTTTATGCTAGTGATTATATCCGGGCTAAGACCCGAAGGCATTCGTGCGAGTTGTTATATCCGGGCTAAGACCCGAAGGCATTTGTGCAAGTTACCAAATCCGGGTTAAGACCCGAAGGCAATTGTGCTTGTGGTTATATCCGGCTAAATTCCGAAGAAGCTCGGTTGAAGGTGAGCGTTTTGGTGCTGTAATAAATTCAATTAATATGCTCGAAAAACCCATACGATAAGGTATGTTTACATGTGCATCGGAAAAGTCGATTCGTTTGAAATAGTGTTCGTTCGATCGACTAACGAACTTTCGGCTCTTAGATAGGTTGATACCTTGTGTGTGTATATGTTGATGAAGTGTGAAGTAAGTATGATTATGAGAATGTGTATTACTAAAGTGATTCATTTAGCTATGTGAATGTAATACTTTAGTCAAAGTTGATTTCATTACTTGAGACTTACTAAGCATTAAAATGCTTACCCCATTGCTTTGGCTCTTTGTTTTCTAGATTTTGTTCGTTAGCTATCGGATTCGGGATCATAGAAGTCGAAGTCATCCACACTATCAAAGCCCTTTGGTACTCTTTTAGTTGAACTCTGGATATGGCATGTATAGGACTACCCTTTGCTGTTTTTTTCAAGTACGTTTTGTGATGTATGTGTACTGACCATGCGAAAATGGCTCGTAAAAGTGGAGTATGGCATTAGACCATTTGTGTTTATGTATATATATATGGTTTCATGATGTGACTATGGACTGGAATGGAAGTGTTGGGCAATGATCAGCCCTTGGAATGGCTAAATATGATCATATGTGGACCTATGTATGACAAAACTCTAGTTGGCCCATGGAAACCACGAAATAGGTAAGGTTTACCTTGAAAACAGATGCTGACAGCAGCAGTGGTGTGGATTTGACTGAAAATTGTAGGAATGGAATTAAATAGTGAATAAATTATGTAAATGAACCTTGATGAATCTACTTTCATATGGAAGAAACGAAACGGTCATATGAGTTATTTGTTAAGAGATATTAAAGTTCTCGTGAAACAGGGCCAGAACGGTCTCTGGATCCCCTGTTCCGACTTTGGAAATTCATTATAAATTAACCAGAGATAATTAGGAGTCATGCCATATATGTATAGATTCCTCTCTGAGTCTAGTTTCTATAGAAACAAACGGCATCAGTATTGAAGCCCTGTACAGGGAGATATCCAATTAGTAATGCGTGAAGGTCAGTGTAGTCGAACCCTGGATTAGGGGAGACTTTAACTAATAAACTGTACTAATTGGCCCGACCAAAAATTCTAGAAAAAAATATGTTGATGGAATTATGAGTCTAGTTTCAGGGAAAAAATACGAAACTGATTTTCGAGCTTTAAAACTCAAGATATGATTTTTAAGGCGACAGTGATGCAGTAACCAGCTAGTCTGGAAATTTTTTTTATGGACTGTGAAAACAATTAAGTTAAGTCTGTGTGCACCTTGTGTTCGACTCCGGTAACGGACTCGGGTACGGGGTGTTACATCTTGGCTTCTGTAGGAACATATTCCCTGGCATACTTACTCAATCGAACAAACTCTCTTTCATATTCTGAGACTATCATATTACCTTTCTTCAGCTCAAGAAACTCTTTACATTTCTGATCAATAAACCTTTCACTAATATATCTCTTCCGAAACTCTTCTTGAAAGAATTCCCAGGTTACCCTCTCTTTCGGTACCACTGAAATCAAAGTCTTCGTCCAATTATAGGCTGAATCTCTCAACAAAGATGTAGCACATTTCAAACATTCTTCAAGTGTACAAGATAATTCATCAAATACCCGGATAGAATTTTCAAGCCAGAACTCTGCTTTCTCTGCATCATCATCAATATTTGCTCTAAATTCTTCAGCCCCTTGTTTACGAATTCTGTCAACGGGGTTCTGTGAAATTTTATCATATCCATACCTTGAGGCATCGGGGGTACAGGTTGAGGAATTGGGGGAGGTGGGGGAGGTCGTACATTTGGGTTCGTACGAACGAACTCAGTGTACCATGCACTCATCATTTGGAGAAAGGCTTCCCGATCCCTTTCTCCTCCTCCCTGACCAACAGTAGGGGGTGGGTTTTCAGTCGGCGCTGCTCCTTCAGCTGGAGCTGGCGCATTATTCTCTACTTCATCTCCCACAGCTGGATCGGGATCCATTTACTATATAAAAAAAATTCATTTAAAAAGGTCAGAAGTCGTCACACTATCACAATTCATACATATGGCATGTATAGCAAAATCCGTACATACAACACGTAGTCCGAGAACCGAGTAAACCTACTCTGATACCATTAAATGTAATGCCCCCACGCTCGAGACCGTCGCCGGAGTCGAGTATGAGGTGTTACTAAGCTTAATTTAACATATTTAGAACTTTGGATTATTTATTTCTACATTCACAGCTTTTAAGCTACTTGCATCATAGTCACAAGAAAAATCATATCTCGAGTTACAAAACTCGAAATCAAGATCCGTAAATTTTCCCTAAATCTAGACTCATATACCTATCTACTAATTTTTTATAGAATTTTTGGTTGGGCCAATTAGTACAGTTTATTAGTTAAAGTTACCCCTATTTCAGGACTTGACTGGTCTGACCTCTGTTTACTACAAACCACATTTCTCTCTGTACAAAATCCATATGACTATGAGGTTTATTTCTTCTGAAACTAGACTCAATAAGGATTCTGATAATATAAAATACACTACCTAATTATATCTTTACAATTTATGATGAATTTCTAAAGTTGGAACAGGGGATTCAAAAACTGCTATGACCCTGTTTCACTAAAATTCAAATATCTTGTACCATATAATTCCTTTACCTGTTTCATTTGTTTCATGTGAAACTAGACATAATAAGCTTCAATTTGATATGTAGTCCATCACCAAGTTCAATTTCTACGATTTTTAGTAAATTTTTAAACTCGCGTCGGTGTTGCTGCATGATTCATTTATGGCAAATTTCATCCCTTTTATGAGTTTTTATGCACTAAGTATCTTAATAATTTTCCTTAACATCAAATATAATCTAAACTAACTATTTTCATAATTGATCATTATCAAGCATTTCCTCAACCATTCCATCACCATACCATAAGATCATTTACACAAAAAGGTATATTGCTATACATGCCATACTTAAATTTACAAGCCATTACCAAAAGTCTTAGGATAGTGTGGTGAGCCTTCGACCTATCCCGACTCCTAAGCTGGCTTGTCCAAAACTACAATGAGTAAGAAGGAGGGAGTAAGCATAAATGCTTAATAAGTTCATATGCAAATAATAAGTAACATAACAAACAGTCATACCAATCAACATTAGCATGTATCACTAAAACACATATCACATTTTTAATCATTTTTCATCATCTTATTGCCTTATCGTGGTTGTATCAATAGTCAACCCGAGGGTTAAATACATACCTGTCCAAAATATCCATTTCACATCACTTACCAATATGTCTCTTTACATCTCGAATATTCCTCCATTTGAGTAGAACTTTACCCGTTGAACACATCAGAATATAATTCGGATACATGGATAACTTGCACATAAGTGCCATATATGCAATCAAGCAATCATGTAACCCGCCCATAAGCGAACTCGGACTCAACTCAACGAGCTCAGGCCTTCGCATCCATAAGTGAACTTGGACTCAACTCAACGAGTTCGGATGCCTAGTTACATCTCACGAACTCGGACTCAACTCAACGAGTTCGGACATTCGCATCCATAAGTGAACTCGGACTCAACTCAACGAGTTCGGATGCTCAACCATCCTAGTGACATGTCACTTGTATCCTAATCTATTCCTAAGGTTCAAACGGGCTTTTTGCTCGAACACTTATCCTTACCATCTTCCGGAGAATGCCAAAATCAATACTCGGTAACAATTATATTTAACAAGTAGTTCACATAATTTACATATTATTTGAAATTAACCACAAAGCATACATTTCATAATAAAATTCAGCATAACATATAATTAACATCAATAACTTAAAAATAACCATTATGCTACATTATTTACACATGAACTTACCTTGGTACCAAAATACAAAGATTTTGCAATTTAGTCCACAATCTTTTCTTTTCCTCGATTGAGGTCGATTCCACGTCTTTCTTGATCTAAAATAACACATTTAACTTATTTAATACTCACATTATCAAATTAATCCTTAACTCAAATTTTGGCAAAATTATAATTTTACCCCTAAACTTTTACATATTTACATTTTTTCCCTAGGCTCGGGATTAAACTTTGTTCCTTATTATTATGTTTTACAACATGCTGATCACTTTTCTCTTCTATGGCAACATCAAATTCTCACTCTAACATGTATTTGTGACTATTAGGTATTTTTACCGATTAAGCCCTTTACTCGTTTTTGCTTAAAATCGAGTAGTACAAGTTGTCTAACATAATTTAAAACTTCATATTCTATCATAAAACATCAAAATACACAAATTTCACCTATGGGTATTTTTCCAAATATAAACCCTAGGTTAAATTATTGCTAACATAAGCTTTATCGAGTTAAGGGATCTCAAAAACGTAAAAATCATTAAAAGCGGGCTTGGAATCACTTACTATGGAGCTTGGAAGCTTGAAACAAACCCTATCTATGGAGAACCCTTGAAATTTCGGCCTAATGAAGAAGATGGATAAAATTGGCTTTTAATTTTCTTTTTAATTCATTTTAATAACTAAATGACCAAAATACCCTTACTACTAAACTTTCCAAAATTCCTTCCATGTCCTAATTTTGTCCATGAACTTAAAATTGGTCAAATTGCTATTTAAGACCTCTTCATTAATATTCCAAAACAATTTCATACTAAAACTTCTAGAATGCAAGTTTTGCAACTTATTCGATTTAGTCCTATTTTCAATTTAAGCACTTTAGGCATAGAATTTCATCACGAAATTTTCACACAATCATGCAATCATATCATAAACCTCAAAATAATTATAAAATAATTATTTCTATCTCAATTATGGTCACGAAACCACTATTCCGATTAGGCCCTAATTCGGGATATTACAATATATGAATAATAAAATGAGTTATTATACGTACTCGTCTGAAATAAAAGAAAATGATGATACATGATAAGTGATATATGAAAGTATGAGACGATGATATTTGTACATGGAAATTATTCGATGAGAATGTTCATCCTTGATTATAGACTTGTACACCTTGAGTGTAAAATTCCTAACCTTGATATTTTGAATGATATGAGTAAAGTTCCAACATGAAATAATCGAAACTCGAGATGAACTATTATGAAATTATACTTATAATACAAAGAGATGATTTATACATGTTAAATGAATACATGTTGTGGAAAAAATATGGCCTTGGAAACTTGATTGTTGTTGTAACAGCCCGACAGTGGTTTCGAGACCACAAATTCGATGAGGAAAAATTTATTTTTATTATATTTTTATGGCTTACAATTTCACAGAATGATTTCGTGAAAATTTCGTGAAAATTTCGTTTGAAAATTTCAACGTTTGAGCACTCAATTTAGTCAAAAGGACTAAATCGTAAAGAGTACAAAACTTGAGTTCTAGAAGCTAGAGGTGTCCAATTGTTATGAATTTTTAAATTGGAGGTCCTTAAATGGTAATTGACCATTGAATAATTTGTTGGACAAAAATGGACATGAAATAAGTGAAATAGAATATTTTTAAGTTCGGGGCATTTTGGTCATTTAGTAATTAAATGACTTAATAAACAAAATAAAAGCCAAAATTTCTTGTCCATCTTCTTACTTGGCCGAATTTTACATGAAGAAACCATGGATAAGGTTTTCCAAGCTTTCAAGCTCGATTGTAATTCAGTTCTAGCCCCATTTTTAATGATTTTTATGTTTTTGAAATCCTCTTAAAAGATCTATCTATTTCTGCTATTAATTTGAGTTATGGTTAAAGTCTAGGGTTTTTACCCATGATGAAAATGTGTATATTTTGATGATTAATGGTAGAAACTGCATGTTTATGGTTAGAGAAACAACTTTTAATAAGTGATTTTCGGTAAAAATGCCTAAAAAGACTAATTTGTAAAAGTTATAAAATGTATCATAAAAGTGCATTTTAATGGAAATTGTGGGCTGTTATAGTTATGAAAATGGTTTGGCTAGGCTTAAAGTACAAAGAAATTGAATGAAAATCATTTTACAAGCTTAGGGCAAAAGTGTAAATATGAAAAAGTTTAGGGGTAAAAGTGTAATTTTTTCAAAATATGATTTTTGGGCTGAATTAATTAGTATAATGATTAAATAAGTTAAATGTGATGTTTTAGATCAAGAAAAATGAAGTTCGGGCCTAGAACGAGGGAAAACGAGTAATTAATGGTTAGGTCCCTCTCTACCATTTTGGTGTCGAGGTAAGTTCGTATGTAAATAATGCTATGTTATGTTTTTATTTTAAATATTCTAAATGCTTTGACAATGTATGAAATAGATGATTGGTTCTATGGTTTTATTTGACGAAATTCAAATAAGTGAAAAAATCCCGTTTGAACATTAGGAATAGAATAGGATACGAGTGACATGTCACTAAGGATATTTGTGATATATGTGTGATTATGTGATCCAGGTACTGGTCTTGTACGTCTACCAGTGGCTGGGTAGTCCGGCATGTGCTATGAATATCTAATAGCTTGTGTGAGCAGCACTGCGTAGTTATGTCTTGACCGTCAGCTTGTGTGAGCAGGCCCGAGATTTGCTCGAGAGCGAGCATTCATGTGATATGAGATATGAGGTAGCTTTAGCTACATATGTGGCACTTATGTGCAAAGACTTCCCGTGTATCTATTTAGTATTCCAAGTGTTCAACAGGTATGCCAAAGACGAGAAAGTAAGTGGTTATGTTACGAGATAGTACAAGTATGTACGCAAAGATTTTAAGAATTGACTTCATGTTATTGTGAGTTATGATCACTAGGAAAGTGACTTTGAGATAGCCCTATGATTGTTGATTTGTGGTCATGATGTATAAATGCATGGAAACACGATTGATGACTATATGTTAGGCCTTGGAGGCCCAATTGATTGGTGAGATAGTAAATGTTATTCATTTGAATTGTGTTTTATCGGTTATGAGTGAAAGGAAATATTGGCCTAATTTCATATTAAAATGGTTAAGAAAGTATGGAAATAAATAGTTATTACAATTGGAAATATGTTGAGCTATATGCATGAAAACATGGATATACATAAGTAACGTTTACTTTTACTAAGATGTTTAAAATGATTTTCTAATTATGAAACATGCTACAATGGAGAAATTATGGCTGCTAGACTGAAAGTCGAGTAATGCTAAATTATTTTGATAAATCAAAAGAGAGTAAAATGTGAATAGGTTATATTACAACCTTGAGATTTATAGCTATTTTTATATTAACTTGTGCTTATATTGTCAAGCATAGTATATGACTAGCATTAGTTGCTCATTATTTTCATATGGACTTACTAAGCTATATAGCTTACCTCTCTTCCTTTCTTATGTCTTATAGGTTAATTTAGCTAGTTCGGGTTGGAGACCATCGGAGATGCCATCACACTATCAAGCTATCATTGGGTATAAGTGAACACAAGCATTTTAAGTTTATGGCATGTATAGGGACTTCGTCTTTTGATTAATTATGTCATTATTAATTTGGCCAAGTGTGTTGGCTTATAGTGATTTGGTGATTCATTTTATATATGGCCATGAGATATGGTTCATATTAATTATTTGGTTGTAAACCTATTCATATATGCATGCATGTGCCAAGGTCATACATGATGTGGGTAAAATTGTTTTGCATGGATGAATTATGGATGTAACTATGAATGTTTGATGATGGAATTGTGAGTGAGTGGCATGATAATAACTAAGACATGAGTATGTTAAATGGAAGTAAACTTCAACTCTTAGTGAATGCAAATTTATCAATTCGGTTTGACAGAGTATGAAGTTTTATACATGTATTAGTAAAGATGGAATGATCATGATCATGTCTTGTTTGTGTATATTTTAAGTGCTCAATTATGCCATGTTAAGTGCCCTTGAAGTCATGTATGTGTTAGTGCAAATAAGGGTGGCAATTGGGTTGGAAAATAGCCTTGTATTTGTCCATACAGGTAGACACACGGGCATGTGTCTAGGCCGTGTGTGACATACGGTCAACCCCATCGGCGTGTTATCCGATCGTGTGTCCCTACACCCTAATTAGGTAAAACAAAATGCCCAGTAGTAAACACATGGGTAGAGACATGGCCGTGTGTTTCAACCATGTGAAGGCCACGACCTTAGCACACGGGCATGTGACTTGACCGTGTGTCCCTATTTTGCTGATGACGTTATAAACAGAGAGTTACACGGGCTGAGGACACGGGCGTGTGTGACCACATGGCCTACCCACATGGGCGTGTAACTCCCCAAAATAAGAAAATTTTCTAAGTGTTGTAAAAGTTCTGAAAGTTCTTAGTTTAGTCTCAAACCACACCCAATGTATGTTTTGGGCTTCGAGGGCCCATATAAAGGTCGACATGTAACAATCCAGCTTTAGCTAAATTAGAACAGTGGTTTTGGAACCAAAAATCCAAATTTAGAAATTTTTTTTAATGTTATTTCTGATGTTTACAGCATGTGATTATATATATGTGAAAGTTTCGTGAAATAATTATAGTGTTTGAGTGCTCAATTTGAGGAAAAGGACTAAATCGCATAAAATGCAAAAGTTACATTCTATATGATAAAGGTGTCTATTTGCTATGGCTTATTAAATGTGAAGTCCTTATGTTGTAATTATACCATTGATAAGGTGGACATAAATAGCCTAATGTTTGTTGATTAAATGGTTTAATAACCAAGGGTAAAAATGTAAACTATGTATTAATGTATTATTAATAAAAAATACGTAAAAATATGGTTTCATTCATCTTTCTTCAACTTAATAACAAAATAAGAAGAAGCCATTGAAGTTTTCTAACATTCGGCCATTGCATGATTAAATAGGTAAGTCCATTTTGCTCGATTTTTGATGATTTTTACGTTTTTGTGATCGCTGCTTTGAGTACTAGCTAGCCCGTGCCTTAATTTTTGAAAGTGTTGATGATTTTGAAAGTTTCCATTGATGAATATTTGAGTTCTTGAATGTTTGATGATAGAAAATGAGTATTTGTTGATAGATTATCATGTTTTGTAAAATGTTTTTTAGTGAAATTGCCATTTAAGGGCTAAATTGTGAAAAGTGTAAATTGAGGGGTTGGAATGTGAAATAGATGAAAACTATGGACTACTAGGTGCACTATGGTAATTCGACCAAGCATGGGTTAAATTGAATTTTGTGAATTTCGTGTATTTATGAAATAGGGACTAAATTGAATAAATGTGAAGGTTCAGCGGCTAAAGTGAAAAAATGGCCAAATGTATTTTTTGGATGAAATTGAATGAATAGGTGATTAAATAAGTTAATTTTGAATACATATAGATCAAGAAAAGAGGAACTCGGGCTTAGATCGAGGCAAGAACAAAGTACTAGATTAATCGGCTAGTTTCGTTGTTTCTACGACCGGTCGTAGGTGTTAATTTCATTATAAATGAATGTTATATGCTTTGATATTGCATAAAACGTGTTTATGAGATTGTAGATAATGTTTGAATTGTGAATACGACTATATGGAAGTGTTCAACAATGAAATTGACAAGCAAAACTTCCCGGTTAAACCTTAAGTATAGTGATGATGATAATGTAATGTCATTAAGTTAATGCATTAGCTTCGGGCCATGATAATGGAACTTCGGGTGCAATAATACCTTGATTTGGCTACGGGACATGATATAGGTATTTTGAGAGGAGTTACCTTGATTTGGCTATGGGCCATGGTATAGGTACTCCGGAATAAGTTACCTTGATTTGGCTACGGGCCATGGTATAGGTACTTATTGATTGTGATTCGTGAGTATCTCCCTAATGGTTCAATGATAAATAAATGCCGTGGTTGACAAAGAGGTTAGTACGAGGTGATACGGGTATGTACGGAACCTATTCAAGTACTATATAAAGAAAGTTTAATGAAATGGTATTTAATCATGTTTGAGACATGAATAAGGTTTGTATTAATGTAATGCTGATTTGGTAATGTGCAAATGGTTGAATTATACTATTTGGTGAATTGAACTGCTAAACTACGAACTTACTAAGCTATGAGGCTTACTATGTTATTTGTCTATGTTTTATAGATAATCAAAGCTAGCTCGGACTCGGAGATCGTCGGGAAATGTTGTCACACTATCGATCATTTGTCGGTATTTTTGAAGCTTGTATATATGGTATATGGCATGTATAGGTTAGAGTCGTTTTGGTATGTTTTGAACTATGATGTTAGCCATGCGATTTGACTTGTTAATGATGTAAATGTTGGTATGTTTTTAGCCATGTAAGTTGGCTTAAGTTATGTGCTTGTTAAGTGATATATGTGATGTATATAATGCCTTATATGTTAGCTTGTTTTGGTATGTTTGCCATAGTTGTGGATATAGTTAAATGGATGTTGATTTAGTTAGTTATCAATGTTTAAGGAATGGTAAATTTTGATGGTTTTGGTATATGAATTTGGTATATTGGTATATGGAATTTTGTAGTTGAATTGGTTGATGATACATATATAGCTTGATATGTAATTGATTTGGTATGTTTTTGGTTGCGTAAAAATATATTGAAAATGGTGCTATTTTGGTTGATTTGTATGCTTTTGGAAAGGGTGGCAAATTGGCTTTACAAATGACCTATTTTTGTCCAGGGCGTGTGTCTTAACCGTGTGCAACACACGGTCATGTTACACTACCGGTGTCCCCTGGGGTAGCCTTATGAATTAAGTTAGTATACCTTACAGGTTTGACACGGCCTGGACACACGGGCGTGTCTACTGGCCGTGTTTGTCACACGGACTCACACATGAGCGTTTGACATAAGTCAGTATACCCTCCTAAATGGCACATAGCCTAGCACACGGACGTGTGTGGCCATTTCGAAGGGTACACTGGCTAGACACACGGGCGTGTGGCTGGCTGTGTAACCCAAGTTAGTAACCTTCCTAGTTTTCCCACGGCCATGTCACACGGGCATGTCTTCAGCCGTGTGGTACATGAACACCCCAAACCCAGCCTAGACATTATGCCCGAATCTGGCGTGTCACATTGAAGTGTTTTTCTAAAACCATGTTTTCATCAAAAACCCTTCTTATTTAAAACGTAGTACATTGTAAACTTATTAATATTATTCCCGAAATTCTTTTTAGGCTGTGGCAACAAATTTTAAAAGTAACTGATTTACGAAAACGTGATGTTTAAAAGTTAAGTTGCGAAAACGTAGTGTTTTAAAAACAGTTATTGTTTTGGAAAACCGTGATCTACTTCTAGCAAATATCAAACATAGTAAATAAAATCCCAAAGTTTAAAATAAAAACTAGAGATGCCTTATTACAAACCAAACCGAATTTAAAGTACTGAGAAGAAAATAAACGTAGTAGATAACAAAAGCAGCTGTGTCGCCATCTCCGAGTCCCTCGTAGCACCAATCCTCCTAATGCTGTGGGTTACCTGTATAGTTAATAAACGGGGTGAGTTTATGAAAACTCAGTGTGTAATCCCCTCCTAAATTAAAATAGTTAGTAAATAGACAGAATTCAGAATCAGTCTAGGCCAGAGTCCATTACAGTAACAGAATAATGTGTGCGGGCCTAAGCCCAGTACAATTTCACTTGGGTCTCAGCCCTCATCAGAATCAATTGCTTAGCCCATTCTTAATGCCAATAACAGTTCCATATAATGTGTGATGCATGCTAACCCATCCCATCCAACCCTGCACTTGCCTCCGTCCAACCCTGCACTACCTGCGGGGAATAAATCTCCCACGCCATCCCTACACTCCCAATGTTAGCACCGGTTGCGGCACTAACCAAAATCGCAGCAAAGTTGCCTGTAAATAGAATGGCCAAGAGCCATAAATAGAATGGTTATAAACCATAATCAAGATGGCACAGAGCTATAATCAGGATGGCACAGAGCCATAATCAGGACGGCACAAGGCTATCGGTAACTGTAATAAGTGTGGCACATAGCCATCAGCGACGATAATATAATCGGCACATAGCCACGGGTAAATATGATCGACACAAAGTCATCAATAAATATGATAGGCACATTGCCACAGGTAAATATGATTGGCACAAAGCCATAATCAAGATGGCACAGAGCCATTTTTAGGTTGGCATAAACAAAATGGTTATAAACCATAATCAGGATGGCACAGAGTCATAATCCGGATGGCACAAGGCTATCGGTAACTGTAATAAGTTTGGCACATAGCCATCAGCGACGATAATATAATCGACACACAGCCACGGGTAAATATGATCGACACAAAGTCATCAATAAATATGATAGGTACATAGCCACAGGTAAATATGATTGGCACAAAGCCATAATCAAGATGGCACAGAGCCATTTTTAGGTTGGCATAGAGCTATAATCAGATTACACGGCTTTAAACTGTCCTTCGGTCCACAGTCGTCTCGTGCGACCCGTGCGACCTTAACAGATCAATACTAGATCCACAGTTGTCTCGTATGACCCGTGCGACCCTATCAGAACTTTCTCCGTATCAATGTCTCAACCCCATGCAATATGTCGTGTATGTCATGTCCAATCAACACACGTGTATGCAAAATGGCCATGCTCAGTAACAGTCATTTAAACATATATTAAAAGCATAACAGTTATACGACTACAGTCAAGTCAGTTAAAACACAGTCATACGATCACAGTCAAATCAGTCAAATTCACAGTCTAAGTCAATCATCTACCCATAAAGGCAAAATCGTCATTTTGCCCTATAGGGGTATTTCGGTAATTTTACACTACAAGGGTATTTCGATAATTGTACACTATAAGGGTATTTCGATAATTGTACACTATAAGGGTATTTGGGTAATTTTATAAACTGGGACTATTTCGATAATTTTACAAACTGAGGGTATTTCGATAATTTTACAAATGGGGTTTTAACGGCCCAACAAAAGGTCCACCGTTGCCTCGAGCGACTTAAATAACCAAAATAGACATAACGGTGTAAACGGGCCTACAACCCATTACTCGGCCCTAGTGGGCCCACACACTCGTGTGGCCCATTCAGCTCAAAATCAGATACGGTTATGTATACACCATAGCCCAGTTCCTTATTAGTCACTTACCGCAGATTTCATCCGTGTGGGGCTCACGAGCCCATTTGGTCCACACGGCCTAATTTAGGCGCAACAAGGTCCAGAACTACCTAAGTCATGTGCGCGACATGATAAGTCTATCTACATCCTACTTAAAAGTGAAGTTTACCCATGCAGGCCCACAGGCCCATTGGTCCCATACCGCCTATTCTGGCCCAAGCCTATGAGATCACTCATGGTGGCCTTCCTTGTCGTACGCCATGTTTCGTGGGCTCAGTTGATCACATGAGCGTTCGTAGGGTCATGTGGCCCAAAAGCCCAATCCTTCGACTTTTCGACTTTTCGGCATTTTGGCATTTGCCGCTACAGCTAACACCGTGCGAAAAACATACACACTCTATCGGCTTTTGACCGATTAGCAATTACTATGACAGCCTTAAAATGACCCTAGTCGGAATGTGGTTTCGGGACCACAAAACCGAGGCATAAAAATAATTTGATATTTATTTTGATGCCTATAATATGTGTTAACTCATGTGTGACATTTTTGATGCTTTAATTTAGAGTTATAAATGTGAATTTCACTAGAAAGGACCTAGTAGTAAACTTTAAAAGTATGAGGGGGAAATGTGTAATGACTAGTTGATCATGCATGCAAAAATGAGGGCTTTGCATGTCAGCTTCCCCATTTATTAGCTAATGGCCGGCCATGACAAGGGTGTATGGGCTAAACATGTCATGAAACATGTTTTGTTGGTGCATTAGGGAGAAACAATAAACAAATAAGTATGGGTGATAAAGAAAGAAAAAAAAAATGTGTGTGTGTGAGTGAAACCCCCTTGCCATGTATTGAGGAAAAGAGAAGAAAAAAAAATTTGTTCATCCATTTTTTCTCCCTTGACCGAAAATACTAGAGGAAGGAAGGAATTTTGCTTCATGTTTGGTTTGGAAGAGGATTAGGAAGAGGTTGGCTATACTTGCATCAAGATTAAGGTATGTTTGAGGTTGTGCCATGAGATTCATGTATGTTTTTAGTTGCTAGCTAGATGTTCTTGTTAGCCCATGGTTCAAATCTTTGCTATGTCACGGGAATGAAATTCGGCCAAAGTGAATATGGTGTTAATGCCATTGCATGCTAAATATCAAGCTTGATAATGAAACATGTGATGGGGGATTGAGGACTCTTAGATTTTCTTTTAGCATTTTTGAAGGAGATACTAAGTTCTTTGTTTAATCATGACCAAAATTATGGTGTTGTGGTATTCGGCCATGGTATATCCATAAGTATGATTCATGCATGTTGCATGGTAAGTAAGATTTAAGCTTTGGATATGTGTGTATATTTGGATATAAGCCACTTGAGAATTGGCCCTTGCACCTACATGAATATATGTTTGCACATGATGTATTGGTATGACATATATACTATTTCAAGTGTATATTTGCTTGTGATGATGTTTGGTTATGAAGTAAATGAGAGAGGTGTATTGAGCTACGATATGTAATGCGTTAGTAGTAAAATGTATGCTGTTTTTATGTGGTATTAAGTGTATAATTGGCCTCAACATGGACATGTATATTCTACCACATGAGGGAAATTGGTGTGCATGCATTCGGTTAGAGGCAAGCATATTGATGCCTATTCTTGGCTTAGAAAATTCGCTAAGAGGAATATTAACTAATGTGTTGAGTTCGATTCATAATTTCGTACATATGCGACTTCGATGCCTAATGAGTATATATATTGACTAAGTACCTTGAATTCCTCTTTCGATGCTCAAATGATTAAATTGATTTATTTGTCAAATTAAGCTCAAGAGCAAAGGGGAGCTAAATCCGATAAAGGGAAGGAAAAAGTAGTCGAGTAGCCGTCGAAATCGCTCGACAACATCCAAGGTAAGTCTTCGAGTAATGACCCTACTTGAATTATATTGAAATCATGCTCCTTGTGTGTGTGGCTATTGAGCCGAAATTGTAAAGGTTTGATAAATATTTTGTGTTAGAGCCTTAGTAACGAAAATGAATTATGGATGTGTCTTGATTATTGATATATGTGTAAATGAACATTGGAATGATATCCGGGCTAAGTCCCGAAGGCAATTATGCTAGTAATTATATCCGGGCTAAGACCCGAAGGCATTCGTGCGAGTTGTTATATCCGGGCTAAGACCCGAAGGCATTTGTGCAAGTTACCAAATCCGGGTTAAGACCCGAAGGCAATCGTGCGAATCACTATAACCGGGCTAGGTCCCGAAGACAATCGAGCGAGTCGCTATATCCGGTTAAATCCCGAAGGTAGGTGATTCGAAGTGAGCAATCTTCTGTAAAAATTTCAGTTTATACACTTGTGAAAATTCCAGCAATGAGGTATGTTTGTATGTGCTTGAATTAGTTGAGTCCTTACAAGTAAGTATGCGCTCGGTTGATAAACGAGCTACTAGGCCTTTAGCTAAGTTGTTCTTTGTGTATGAACATAAGGGTCGATAATGTGAAATAAGTATGATTATGGGAATTTGTATTAATAAAGTGATTCATTTAGCCATGTGAATGTAATACGTTAGTCAAAGCTGATTCCATTGCTTGAGACTTACTAAGCATTAAAATGCTTACCCTGTTGCTTTGGCTCTCTGTTTTATAGGTTTCGCTCGTTAGCTATCGGATTCGGGATCAACGAAGTCGAAGTCATCCACACTATCAAAGCCCCCTTTTGGTACAATTTTGGTTGAGCTTTGAAATGGCATGTATAGGACTACCCTTTTGTTGCGTTTTAAGTACTTTTGTGATGTATGTGTGTATGACCATGCGAAAATGGCTTGTAAACGTGGAGTATGGCATTAGACCATTTGTGCTTATGTATATATGTATGGTTTTATGATGTGACTACGGACTGAATGGAAGTGTGAGCAAATGATCAGCCATTGGAATGGCTAAAAATGATTATATGTGGACCTATGTATGACAAAACTCTAGTTGGTCCATAGAAACCACGAAATAGGTAAGGTTTACACGAAAAACAGATCTTGACAGCAGCAGTGGTGTGGATTTGAAAAATCACTAAAAATTGTATGAATGGAATTAAATAGTGAATAAATTATGTAAATGAACCTTGATGAATCTACTTTCATATGGAAGAAACAAAATGGTCATATGAATTATATGTTAAGAGATATTAAAGTTCTCGTGAAACAGGGCCAGAACGGTTTCTGGATCCCCTATTCCGACTTTAGAAATTCATTGTAAATTAACCAGAGATAATTAGGAGTCATTCCATATATGTGTAGATTCCTATCTGAGTCTAGTTTCTATAGAAACAAACGGCATCAGTATTGAAGCCCTGTACAGGGAGATATCCAATTCGTAACGCACGAAGGTCAGTGTAGTCGATCCCTGCAACAGGGGAGACTTTAACTAATAAACTGTACTAATTGGCTTGACCAAAAATTCTAGAAAAAATATGTAGATGGAAATATGAGTGTAGTTTCAGGGAAAAATTACGAAACAAATTTTCGAGCTTTGAAACTCAAGATATGATTTTTAAGGCGACATCGACGCAAATAATCAACTTTTGTCCGAAATTTCTAAATGGATTTGTGAAGATAATTAAACTAAGTTTTGTGCACCTTGCGTTCGATTCCGATAGCGGACTCGGTGCGGGTGTTACAATTTTATTGGTATCAGAGCTACAGTTTAGTCGGTTCTAGGACTACCGTAATGTGTGTGGGTCTAGCTATACATGCCATTTTCTGTGATTATTTGATAGTGTGGTGATTTCTGACGTTTGAAATTGTGTTTATTTATAGTAATGGATCCGATCCCAACCGAAGCGATAGCGATGATGTGGAGAGTGTGGTGCTGCTCAAGACAAGGACAGGCCATGCGAACTCTCAACTGTTGCTAGCAATCCGAATGATGAGGCTAGGCAAGCCTTTTATAGCGTGATGAATGATTGGTTCAACCAATACATTCGAACTAATACGGCTGTTCCACAACCTCCATTCTCAACAAACACAGCCCCCGCACCTACAATGCCTCCGGTAACTGACCAAATAAGGTCGAATAAGCCCCCAGTTGATAGAATCCGAAAACATGGGGCTACTGAATTTAAAGCTACGGATAGCGACGATGCCGAGCAAGTGAATTTTGGTTGGACAACACTATCCGGTACTTGATGAGCTATCTTGTACACCGATGAATGCCTAAAGTGTGCTATCTCCTTGCTACGTGATTACGCCTACTATTGGTGGAGCACTCGACTTGTTGTGCCCGAGAGCAAGTAAATTGGGAGTTTTCCAAACCGAGTTTCGGAAAAAGTATATCGATCGAGATTTGTTGATCAAAAACGGAAGGAATTTCTTGAGCTTAAGCAAGGTTCTATGTCTCATTATCGATACGAGCGAAAATTTATTAGACTTAGTAGATACGCTCGGGAATGTGTTTCGTCCGAGGCTGTCATGTGTAAACGCTTTGAGGATGGGCTGAATGAAGACATAAAAATGTTCGTTGGCATTCTTGAAATACGAGAGTTCGTAGTACTTGTTGAGCGAGCTTGTAAAGTCAAAGAGCTTAGAAAAGAAAAACAAAAAGTTGATGTGGGAACTGGAGAGTTTCAAAAAAGATCCTCGGCAAAGTCTCTTCAACATGCATCGAAGAAATTTAGAGATGATGTGGGCGGTCTAGAGGCGCGGGCCTTTTAGACGAGATCGTGATCGACCCCACAATGGTACACGAGGCACTTCGATCGCCGGTGTTGGGAATGAACGTCGAGACGAGCGAGTGTCGACATTGTGGCAAATGGCATTTCGGAAGTCTGAGGTTCCGTGACCGCTCTGTTACAAGTGCGGATCGGTCGACCACTTTATTAAAGATTGCCCGAGGTTGTGCGAGCAGAATACAAATCGAGTGGGAAACCGGGTGCTACCACCGCTCGAGGTAGACCATCTGGAAATACGGGTAATGCTAGTGGTGGTCAGAGAGGATCTAGAGATGTTACGACCAGATCCGAGGCTCGCGCTCCTACTAGGGCTTATGCTATACGCACACGTGAAGATGCTTCCTCGCCAGATGTTATTACCGGTACTTTCACTCTCTTTGATACTAATGTGATTGCTTTGATTGACCCTGGTTCTACTCATTCTTATATATGCGAAACCTTAGCATCCAGTAAGACTTTACCTATTGAGTCTACTGAGTTCGTAATTCGGGTGTCAAATCCTTTGGGTCGTTACGTGCTGGTCGACAAAGTGTGTAAGAAATGTCCCCTAGTAATTCGAGGTTCTTGTTTTCCGGCGGACTTGATGCTTTTGCCGTTCGATGAATTTGATGCTATTCTTGGGTTAGATTGGTTGACCGCGCATGATGCGGTTGTGAATTGCAAAAGCAAGACTATTGATTTGAGGTGCGCAAATAACGAGACGATCCGAGTTGAACCTACGGACTTGAAGGGGTTGCCAGCTGTAATGTCATCAATGTTGGCCCAGAAGTATGTAAGAAAGGGGTGCGAAGCATACCTTGCGTATGTACTTGATGATAAGGAGTTAGAAATAAAACCCGAATCTGCTTGGTGGTTTGTGAATACCGGATGTTTTCCCAAGAATTACCGGGTTTGCCACCTGTTCGGAGATAGAGTTTGGCATTGAGCTTGTACAGGACCACACCGATTTTGATAGCTCCGTATCGTATGGCACCAACTGAATTAAAGGAGTTGAAAGCTCGGTTGCAAGAGTTGGTGGATAGAGGCTTTGCTCGCCTCGAGTTTTTCACCTTGGGTGCACCGGTGTTGTTTGTGAAAAGAAGGACGGAACCATGAGGTTGTGCATCGACTATCGCCGACTTAATAAAGTGACAATAAAGAACAAGTATCCGTATCACAGACGATGATTTGTTCGATCAACTGAAGAACCTCGGTGTTCTCAAAAATAGATTTGAGATCGGGCTATTATCGATTCATGAATCCGAGATTCGGACATACCTAAAACCGCGCCTTGAGCGAGATATGGTCACTACGAGTTCTTAGTGATGCCGTTTGGGCTCACTAATGCCCTCGCGGTATTTATGGATTTGATGAATCGGATCTTGGACCATATTTGGATCGGTTCGTAGTTGTGTTCATTGACGACATCTTGGTCTATTCAAGAGATGAGACCGAACATGCGGAGCACCCGAGATTGGTGTTGCAAATTTTACGGGATAAGCGTTATATGCTAAGTTCAAGAAGTGCGAGTTCGGTTAAGAGAGGTTAGCTTTTGGGTCATGTGGTATCGCAGATCGGTATTCGAGTCAATTCGAGCAAAATTACAACCATATTTAATCGGAAACCTCCAAGAAATATTACCGAGGTTTGGAGCTTTTGGGACTTGCGGTTACTATCGACGGTTTGTAAAAGGATTCTTGATGATAGCCACACCCATGACGAAACCGCATCGAAGGATGTCAAGTTTGAATGGACGTAAAAGTGTCGAAAAGTTTCGATCAATTGAAAACTCATTTGATGAAGCTCCAGCTTTAGTGCACCGAATCGGCAAAGAGTTTGTCATTTATAGTGACGCCTCCCTACTTGGGTTAGGTTGCGTATTGATGCAAGAAGGTCGAGTTGTGGCCTACGCGTACGAGACAATTAAAGCCACATGAGAAAAATTATCCGACCCATGATCTCGAATTGGTCGCCATCGTATTCGCCTTTAAAGATATGGCGACATTACTTATTTGGTGAGAAGTTCCATGTGTATTCGGATCACAAAAGTCTCAAATATTTGATGACTCAAAGAGACTTAAATCTGCGACAAAGACGTTGGCTCGAGTTGTTAAAAGATTATGAGCTCGTCATTGATTATCACCGGGAAAGGCTAATGTGGTTGCGGACGCCTTAAGCGGAAATCACCGCTTGTTTTTTCTGACGATGAATGTACACTTGTCTATCCTACCCGACAATGTGTTAGTAGCCGAATTAAAGGCCAAACCATTGTTGACTCATCAAATTCGTGAAGCTCAGAAAGATGATGATGAGTTGCTTGCAAAATGGGCTGAGTGTGATCCGAACAAGGAATCGGAGTTTCAAATTGATGATGACGATTGTTTGAGGTTTAGAAGTCGTCTGTGTGTTCCAAAAAATTCGGAACTTATTTCGATAATTCGAACGAAGCCCATTGCAAACTGAATGGCAATCCACCGGGAGTCTGAAGATGTACAACGATTTGAAACGTCGGTTTTGGTGGCATGGTATGAAACAAGACATCTCCGACTTTGTTTGAGATGTTTAATATGTCAACAAGTGAAAGCGGAACATCAAGTGCCTTTAGGATTACTTCACCGATTACGATACCGAGTGGAAATGGGATCGAGTCACAATGGACTTTGTGTCCGGACCGCCATTGTCGCAAGTAAGAAGGACGCGATTTGGGTTGTTGTTGATAGATCGACTAAGTCACTCACTTTATCCCCTGTGCGCACGGATTTTTCATTGGATAAACTAGCTGAATTATCGTTTCTCAGTTGTGAGATTACACGGTCTTCGACTTACATTGTGTCGGATAGAGATCCGAGATTCACCTCGTGATTTTGGAAGAAATTGCAAGAAGCTTTGGGTACCAAGTTGCATTTCAAGACCGCTTTCACCCCCAAACCGATGGTCAATCCGAGCGGATAATTCGGATACTTGAGGATATGTTGAGATGTTGCATCCTTGAGTTCAGTGGTTCATGGGAACGGTACTTACCTTTGATTGAATTCGCTTACAACAATAGTTTTCAATCAAGTATTAAGATGGCGCCTTACGAGGCCTTGTATGGGCGTAGATGCCGTACACCATTGTTTTGGACCGAGCTCGGTGAGAACAAAATTTTTGGAGTGGATTTGATTAAAGATGCTGAACCGAAAGTAAAAGTAATCCGTGAAAATCTGAAGATAGCCTCCGATCGTCAGAAGTCGTACGCGGATCTGAAACGAAAAGACATTGAGTATCAAGTGGGAGATAAAGTGTTTCTTAAAGTTTCACCTTGGAAAAAGATACTCGATTTGGTCAGAAGGCAAATTGAGCCCGAGGTTCATCGGGCCATATGAGATATCTGAACGAGTCGGTCCGATTCGTATCATTTGATTTTGCCCTCGAACTTGAAAAGATTCACGACGTCTTTCATGTTTCGATGCTTTTGCTATAGATCGATCCGTCGCACGTAATTAGTCCATCGAGGTTGAAATTCAATCCGATATGAGTTATGAAGAAGAACCGATTCGTATCCTAGCTCGTGAAGTGAAGGAGTTGCGAAACAAAAGGGTTCCGTTAGTAAAAGTGTTATGGCTCAAACACGGGATGGAAGAAGCTACTTGGGAACCCGAGATCTCTATGAAAGAGCGTTACCCAAACCTATTTACCGGTAAGATTTTCGGGGACAAAAATTTCTTAAGTGGGGGAGAGTTGTGTGACCTTTAAACGACCCTAGTCGGAATGTGGTTCCGGACCACAAAACCGAGGCATAAAAATAATTTGATATTTATTTTGATGCCTATAATATGTGTTAACTCATGTGTGACATTTTTGATGCTTTAATTTAGAGTTATAAATGTGAATTTCACTAGAAAGGACCTAGTAGTAAACTTTAAAAGTATGAGGGGGAAATGTGTAATGACTAGTTGATCATGCATGCAAAATGAGGGGTTTGCATGTCAACTTCCCCATTTATTAGCTAATGGCCGGCCATGACAAGGTGTATGGGCTAAACATGTCATGAAACATGTTTTGTTGGTGCATTAGGGAGAAACAATAAACAAATAAGTATGGGTGATAAAGAAAAAAAAAAATGTGTGTGTGTGAGTGAAACCCCTTGCAGTGTATTGAGGAAAAGAGAAGAAAAAATTTGTTCATCCATTTTTTCTCCCTTAACCGAAAATACTAGAGGAAGGAAGGAATTTTGCTTCATGTTTGGTTTGGAAGAGGATTACGAAGAGGTTGGCTATACTTGCATCAAGATTAAGGTATGTTTGAGGTTGTGCCATGAGATTCATGCATGTTTTTAGTTGCTAGCTTGATGTTCTTGTTAGCCCATGGTTCAAATCTTTGCTATGTCACGGGAATGAAATTCGGCCAAAGTGAATATGGTGTTAATGCCATTGCATGCTAAATATCAAGCTTGATAATGAAACATGTGATGGGGGATTGAGGACTCTTAGATTTTCTTTTAGCATTTTTGAAGGAGATACTAAGTTCTTTGTTTAATCATGACCAAAATTATGGTGTTGTGGTATTCGGCCATGGTATATCCATAAGTATGATTCATGCATGTTGCATGGTAAGTAAGATTTAAGCTTTGGATATGTGTGTATATTTGGATATAAGCCACTTGAGAATTCGGCCCTTGCACCTACATGAATATATGTTTGCACATGATGTATTGGTATGACATATATACTATTTCAAGTGTATATTTGCTTGTGATGATGTTTGGTTATGAAGTAAATGAGAGAGGTGTATTGAGCTACGATATGTAATGCGTTAGTAGTAAAATGTATGCTGTTTTGTGTGGTATTAGTGTATAATTGGCCTCAACATGGACATGTATATTCGCCACATGAGGGAAATTGGTGTGCATGCATTCGGTTTGAGGCAAGCATATTGATACCTATTCTTGGCTTATAAAATTCGGCTAAGAGGAACATTAACTAATGTGTTGAGTTCGATTCATGATTTCGTACATATGCGACTTTGATGCCTAATGAGTATATATATTGACTAAGTACCTTGAATTCCTCTTTCGATGCTCAAATGATTAAATCGATTTATTTGTCAAATTAAGCTCAAGAGCAAAGGGGAGCTAAATCCGATAAAGGGAAGGAAAAAGTAGTCGAGTAGCCGTCGAAATCGCTCGACAACATCCAAGGTAAGTCTTCGAGTAATGACCCTACTTGAATTATATTGAAATCATGCTCCTTGTGTGTGTGGCTATTGAGCCGAAATTGTAAAGGTTTGATAAATATTTTGTGTTAGAGCCTTAGTAACGAAAATGAATTATGGATGTGTCTTGATTATTGATATATGTGTAAATGAACATTGGAATGATATCAGGGCTAAGTCCCGAAGGCAATTATACTAGTAATTATATCCGGCTAAGACCAAGGCATTCGTATGAAGTTGTTATATCCGGGCTAAGACCAAGGCATTTGTGCAAGTTACCAAATCCGGGTTAAGACCAAGGCAATCGTGCGAATCACTATAACCGGCTAGGTCCGAAGACAATCGAGCGAGTCGCTATATCCGTTAAATCTCAAGGTACGTGATTCGAAGTGAGCAATCTTGCTGTAAAATTTCAGTTTATACACTTGTGAAAATTCCAGCAATGAGGTATGTTTGTATGTGCTTGAATTAGTTGAGTCCTTACAAGTAAGTATGCGCTCGCTTGATAAACGAGCTACCGCCTTTGGCTAAGTTGTTCTTTTGTGTATGAACATAAGGGTCGGTAATGTGAAATAAGTATGATTATGGGAATGTGTATTAATAAAGTGATTCATTTAGCCATGTGAATGTAATACGTTAGTCAAAGCTGATTCCATTGCTTGAGACTTACTAAGCATTAAAATGGTTACCCCGTTGCTTTGGCTCTCTGTTTTATACGTTTCGCTCGTTAGCTATCGGATTCGGGATCAACGAAGTCGAAGTCATCCACACTATCAAAGCCCCCTTTTGGTACAATTTTGGTTGAGCTTTGAAATGGCATGTATAGGACTACCCTTTTGTTGCGTTTTAAGTACTTTTGTGATGTATGTGTGTACGACCATGCGAAAATGGCTCGTAAAAGTGGAGTATGGCATTAGACCATTTGTGCTTATGTATATATGTATGGTTTTATGATGTGACTACGGACTGAATGGAAGTGTGAGCAAATGATCAGCCATTGGAATGGCTAAAAATGATTATATGTGGACCTATGTATGACAAAACTCTAGTTGGTCCATAGAAACCACGAAATAGGTAAGGTTTACCTGAAAAACAGATGCTGACAGCAGCAGTGGTGTGGATTTGAAAAATCACTAAAAATTGTATGAATGGAATTAAATAGTGAATAAATTATGTAAATGAACCTTGATGAATCTACTTTCATATGGAAGAAACAAAACGGTCATATGAATTATATGTTAAGAGATATTAAAGTTCTCGTGAAACAGGGCCAGAACGGTTTCTGGATCCCCTGTTCCGACTTTAGAAATTCATTGTAAATTAACCAGAGATAATTAGGAGTCATTCCATATATGTATAGATTCATATCTGAGTCTAGTTTCTATAGAAACAAATGGTATCAGTATTGAAGCCCTGTACAGGGAGATATCCAATTCGTAACGCACGAAGGTCAGTGTAGTCGATCCCTGCAACAGGGGATACTTTAACTAATAAACTGTACTAATTGGCTTGACCAAAAATTCTAGAAGAAAATATGTAGATGGAAATATGAGTCTAGTTTCAGGGAAAAATTACGAAACAAATTTTCGAGCTTTGAAACTCAAGATATGATTTTTAAGGCGACACTGATGCAGTAACCAGCTTGTCTGGAAATTTCTAAATGGACTGTGAAGATAGTTAAACTAAGTTTGTGTGCACCTTGCGTTCGATTCCGGTAACGGACTCGGGTACGGGGTGTTACAATTATGATACTAATACACACATTTCTACGGCTTTTACACCTGATACCATTTACAAGGTACGGAAACACACCTGATTGCAAGCTTTCGCGAAAACTCTTGAGCATCCAAACCTATTATCCATCATAACACACCATTAACAATTATCTAAAGAGTTAAAACAACCCCTTCCTAATAATACATATCCACAGAGAAATTGCCACTTGCCTTGGTCGATTGATAGAAAATCACCCACCTATACCGTTGTCCAAAAACTAATAACTCAACCTGAGAGATATCATCCCTTACCCAAAAGAATAACTTGAGCAAGATAACGAGAATACTTACTGAATCGCGAGGTTAACTAGGGAGAAGGGACAATCGGCTTAGTACCACTCGTCTTTAGCCATTGAACGGTAATAAAAAATAAGGTTAAGCACAGAATTACCAACAAGGAGAAGAAGATTTACAAAGAATCAATCCTCACCACTTGACCACAGAATATTCGCACAAGTCGAAAATCAGAGTAGAGAGGGAGGGTGCTGATGTTCGGCCAAAGCAAAACCAAAATCAACACTGAAGCGAAAAGAAAAATAGGGAGAGAGAGAGATTGGTTCGGTCAAATTGAGAATAGAAAAGGGGAGGAGATGTATACGACTAGAGTTTGAGAATAGAAACAAGAAGAGAAGAAAAGGATCAAGAAGAGGAGAAGAAAGGGAGAATCAGCATAAGCAGCAACTGTTTGAGAAATAGCAGAGAAGAGAGGTATCGTTCGGTTTTGGTACAGCAAAGAAATTAAGAAAACAAATGCCCAATCGATTAACTGAGAAAAAGGCAGAAAAGAAACTAAAACAGGAGACTTCTAAATCCCTTTAGTAAAAAATTGGCTCCCCAAAAGTGCCTAAAACCAAAATGGCAAGAAAAGATTCGGCAACTACCAACATCAACACTCCAAAACTGAAAAAATTGAACCCAACTCTCCTTAGCCGAAATTCTTGAGTAACCAAGTCCTCATTCGTCTAAAATACCTCATTATTCAAATCCTTCTTTGATTTTCTTCCAACCTTCAAGATTATCTCCCCCAAATCCCTCCTCAAATTTCTCCAAGACCAATTCAAACTCTCCTTATCAGTGTTTGATTCAAACTCCACTACTTGCTCAGCAAAGGAGTAAAATAAATGCTCTTTTGAGTAGGGAGTGACTCGAACTCAAGATCCCTTGCCACCTTAATGACGCCACAACCACTGTACCGCAAGCTCATCTTACATCATATTTCCACCCCAAATATTTATAAAGCCTTCATGGAAAGGTCTGGATTCACTTAAGAGCAAAATCAATAATTTTACAAAAGTTAGGGCTTGAACCCAGGACTTTTCCAGCACTCCCAAACACTCCCAATTCACTTAACCATTAAAGCAAACAACCAATCCGTGTTATTCTCATGCACAACTAAATATTTATAAGCCGCCTTTTAACCAATCCCATGCTCAAGGCCAAATCCTACTAGGCCCAAATTCAGGGCGTTACAGTACAAGTCAGTATGTATGCCCTATTTTCACATGGCCTGTGCCACGGGCGTGTCTGGTGGTTGTGTGAGGCACACGGCCTGTTCACACAGGTGTATGACCTATGATTTCATGAAATTTTTTTAAGTGTTCAAAAATTTTTATATGTGATCGGTTTAGTGTCGAACCACTCTTAAGCATGTTTTAATGTCTCGTAGACCTATTTAAGGGACTTTGTGTATGTGAATGAATGATATACGATATTGAATGTTTGATAAATGTTATTTTGTTCGATAATGCCTCGTAACCCTATTTTGGTGACGGATACGGGCTGGGGGTGTTACACGACATTCATGTGAATGAAATGTTTTAAATTAGACAAAAATTCATGTCTCAATTTTGTATGATTGTGTGAGTTTATGCCCGATAACGCCTCGAACCTTATTCCGGGATCGAATACGGGTAAGGGGTGTTACAGTTGTTAAACCCAAATATGTTCTGATGTTATTATGGAATATATGACTAACAAGGGCAATGAGGATATGTGTTGGGCTTGAAGTCAAATTGATTGAATATGCCTTGCATAGTTACCTCAAAATAGAATAAATGGTAAGTTAAGTACCATGTCATATGAACTTACTAAGCATTTTATGCTTACTTAGTTTTATTTCCCTATTTTATAGTAAATCAGAAACTCATTGGATTGGAAGCTTGGTGGAGATCACTCACACTATCCATCGGCCTATATCGGTGCCAATGGTAAATCAATTATGGTTATAATAGCATATATAGGTTAAATTGGCCATATTGGCATGTAAATGTAAATGATTATTGTAATCTAGCCATTGGGATGGCTAGTGATGATTATGTTTTGGTATATGTATTTATGTATTAAGTTTATTCTATGGCAGTTACATACATGTTAATGGTTGTTCAAATTATGCCTAACATATGGAATATGCTAAGGTAAGATTATAAACATGTATGCATGTAATGATATGCCATGTTGAATTATAGAGTTAGCTTAATTTGAATGCTTAAAATGGTTGGTATTTGGATGTGAGTTTAAGTGCAGGTCATTGGTGTGATTTTGGGTGCGAAATGAAGCTAGAAATGGCTTCATTTTATCCACACGGGCAGACACACAGGCGTGTGTCTAAACCGTGTGTGACATACGGCCTGGTACATGGGTGTGTGGTTAGGCCGTGTGTCCCCTGCACCTTAAAAAAATTGAGAAATAGAATGCTTAGAATTGAGCACACGGGCATAGACTCAGGCGTGTGTCTCATTCGTGTGTGTTACACAGCCTAGAACACGGGCGTGTGTCTTGGCTGTGTGAAACCTGCACCTAATTTTGAAGCAAATTAATTAACCACACGGCCTAGCACCTGGGCATATGGCATGGCTGTGTGCACAAGTCAGAGAGTTACACGGGGTCGAACACGGCTTGTAGCATGGGCGTGTCCCAGTGTCACACAGGCGTGTGAGCCCTGCACCTTGGAAAATTTTTAAAATTTCGCGAAAAATTCTTAGAGTTTCTTGTTAAGCCCCAATTCGATTCTAAAGCTTATATTGGGCCCTGAAGGTCCATTTAAGGGACGTTACAAACAATTTTGGAAAGTGAATAGTAATTGTTGTAAATTATCTAAAAATGTTCTGAAAGTTTTGGTAATGCTTCGTAACCCTATTTTGGTGAAAGATACAGGTTAAGGGTGTTACATTTAGTGGTATCAAAGCTACAGTTTAGTCAATTCTCGGACTGAACGTAGCATGTGTGGAGTTTAGAAATACATGCCATTATATAACCTGTGATAGTGTGATTGTAACAGCACGATTTAGATCCTATTCGAAACGGTGGTTTCAGGATCCGAGTCAAAAAAATATTCAAAAATTATTTTCTGTGTTTATTATGTGTGAATTTATATCCGTGAAATTTTTCGTATTTTAATTTTGTTGTTTGAGTGCCGATTTAATAAAAAGGGCTTAATCGTGTAAAATAAAAATTTGATGGTTTAATGTGTAAGGGCCGAATTGAATGTGTCTTTATAATTTAAAGTATTTATAATGCAATTTTTCCATGAGAACATGATATGGACGGTTATGGCCAAGAATTATAATGGTTTTATATTTTATTATAAAGGTTATATATGTAAAATGATTATTAAGTTAATATATTATAAAACATAAAATAAACACATGCATTAATCTTTTCCACCATGATCGAATGCTGAAAGAAAAGAGAAAGAATAAGCTTTGAAAGTTTTGGCCATTTGGTAGCATAATCAAGGTATGTAACAAGCTCGGTTTTTGATAATTTTTTCGTTTTTGAGATCGTTGCAGTGAAATGTACAAAGCTCATGCTTTATTTTTTGATTTTGATGAATTTTTTGTGTTATGCCATTGATGAATAATTGAGTTTTGTGATGTTAGTTGATGAATTATGAAAGATATGTTTTGGATTAATATGTTTTGTATTGGAATTTTCGTTGAATTTGAGTAATTAGGGTCAAATTGCAAAAATAATAAATTGAGGGACTAAAATATGAAATAAATGAAATGTATGGACTTGTATGAGCATAAGGAAGATCCGGCCTACGCATGGTGTACTCAAATTTTGCATGTTTTGTGTTTTGTGCAATTTGGACTAAATTGTAAAAAGTGTGAAATGTTTGGGGCAAAATGGTAATTTTCCCATTTATGTGTTTTGGGGCTAAATTGAATGAAATTATGTTTGAATGAGTTTAATTTGAATATGTTTAGATCAAGAACCAAAGAAATCGAATTTGGATCGGGGGAAAACCAAAGTTGTCGAATAATCGTCCCATTCTGATTAAGTTTTTAAGCAAATAAATGCTGTTAGTTTTGAATATATGTGAATTTAAAATGCTGAATTGAATTTTATGAGCATATATATATGATGGCCGAATGGTTATATACTTGGGAACAATGAGTACAAATTCGATTCGGTTGAGATACGACGTTCGAAAGCCTCGTACGAACCTTAGGAATAGCTAGGATACATATGTCATGACACAGGATTTCCAATATGTGTTTTCGTGTAAGACCATGTCTAGGACGTTGGCATTGATATGTGTTCTCGTGTAAGACCCTGTCTGGGATAGTGGCATCGATATGTGATTACATGTAAGACCGCGTCTTACCGTTAGCTGAATTCATATATAGTAACAGTTAACAGTCAAGTATAAAATTTTACTGTACGAGACTTTATATGGTTATAATGTAAAACTTCGGTGTTTTGGACTGAGCTCAGTGGGAAAAGATACATGTAGTTGGTTTGATTCATTGATACCAAAGAAAGGTGAAAGTGATCTGAGACAGTATAAAAACAGTATTTGATCGTTAGAAATCCAATGTGAATCTAAGATGAAAAGAAATAGAGTTTCAGATTGGCGACATAATATTTTTGAAAGTTTTGACATGGAAGAAAGTTCTCCAATTAGGTCGTAAAGGCAAAATTAAGCTTGTGGTTTATCGGGTTATATAAGATTATTGAAAAGAATTGGGCCTGTTGCGTATTGATTGGTAATATTATCAAAGCTCTATAGAATTTACAATGTTCTTATGTGTAGATTTGTTATGACAGTATCTATCAGACCCATCATTTGTTATTACTTTGATAAATGTTAAATTCAGCCTTACACAACTTACAGTGAGAGATTGATTGAAATTATGACACTTGAAGAGAAAAACTGAGAAATAAGAAGGTAGCATTAGTAAAAGTTCTTTGACAATGACATGATATAGAATGAGCTACCTAGGAACTGGAGGAAACTATGAGAACATAAAGTCAGAATCTCCTTATTGGTAAAATTTTCGACGACGAAAATTTCTTAAGGGGGAGAGTTGTAACAGCCCATTTTTGGTGACATCGGAATAGTGGTTTCGAGACCACAAATCCGAGCTGAAAATAAAATTAATTTTTATTTTATTACATGGTCCGTATTATGTTAGAAATGTCATGTGAAAATTCTAATAAGAAAATTTTACCGATTATGTGCTTAATTACGGGAAGGATCAAATCGCATAAAATGCAAAAGTTGAATTCTAATAGCTAGAAGGATTAAATAGCTATGGAATTCAAAACTTGAGGTCCTTATATGGTAATTAGACCATTAATAAAAATTTAGTAGATATTTTTGGATGATTCATCCATGGAAAATTAGAAAAAGGCTAAGGACTAAATTGAAAATCAAAATTATTAGAGATTATAATTTAATTAAATAGAAATAAAAAATCATTTTTATCATCTTCTGTGTCACTCCCACTAGCAATGCTGTCATACCCATAGTGCATGAATTTTATGCCTTCGTCGAAGGTAAAATAATTAGGGGCAGGTATGGTGAAGTCATAAATGAGGTAATAGTGCGAGTGGAGGAAGTCTCAATAACCCCTAGTGATATTTGTGAGTTTTATAACATACCGTATTATGAAAAAGACTTTATTGATGGAGTAGACTTATATAAATTGAAAAAGATTGATAAGGAAGGTGTTATAAAATATTTGACTTAGAGTAGGGGTAGTTGGAAGTATATGCTAGATACAAGGCTACCAACAAATTTCAATCAAGCAATTATGTTTCCTGTTGCCAAGATATAGATGCAATTCATTGGCACCAGAATTGCATCCGCATTAAATGTTTCTAATGTTAATGTCTTTCGAGCTATTTTGCTAGATGGTATTTTGCAGCATAAACAGATTAGTGTTGTAACATCTCTAACCTGTCTCCATCACTCGATTAGGGTTATGGAGCAATACCGAGCAATCAGAAACATGAAACACCATAATATTTATATAAGATAAATTCATATCACAAACCATACTATCATATGTGTTTCATCCCTAAATTGAGCCTTCGAGGCCTTAAAAATAGCTTTGAAGCAATTCGGGACCAATTTGTAAAAAATCAGAAAGTTTAAGAAAAAGTTGCAAAATTTGAAAAATAAGGGTCACACAGCCGTGTGACATCACCCCAATCCGTGTAACTTTTGAACAAGAGACACACGGTCGTGTCCCAGCTAGTGTCCTCACCCGTGTAACTCAATGAGTTACCCCACACTCTCGTGTGCCAGGCCGTGTGGTAGGCCGTGTAACTGTAACACCCCTCACCGTATTCAATGCCGGAATAGGGTTACAGAGCATTACCGTACTCATAACACATTTATACATACTTTTATCATACATTTAACCAATTCATACAATCATCATTCAATCTCAATCAATTTGTCCCTAATATGAGCCTACGAGGCCCTAAACATACATTGGGAGTGGTTTGGGACTAAACCGATAACTTAAGAAACTATCACGAAACTTTGAAAATTTTTCTCAAAATAGGGGACACACGTCCATGTGGCCCGGTCGTGTGTCTAACATGCCACTAGATACTCCCGTGTCAAAGACCGTGTCGACATTCGAAATGGGAGCACATTACCGTGTCCCAGCCTAACCCTGTGTAACTCTCTGACTTGGGTTACACGGCCAACACACATGCCCTTATGACTAGCTTGTGTGCCCTAAAAATGGCCATACACGCTCATGTGCTAGGTCGTGGGCTAGGCCATGCCAAACCTGTAGGGTATGCTGACTTATGCCACACGTCCAAGTCACACGCTCGTATGTGAGGCTGTGTAGAGCATACTGACTTAATTTCTAAAACCTTCCTAGGGGACACACGGCCATGTAACATGACCGTGTGTCACACACGGCTGAGACACACGCCCGTGTCTTTGCCCGTGTGGACAAAAATAGGTTATTTACCAAGCCATTTTTCCACCCAAAATTAGGCACACCTACACAACTCATATGGCACATAACATAGCATCAATAGACATATAGTTCAATTCCAAATCAAGCATGATTATACCAATTCCAACACCAACCAATACAAAACATAAATATCACATATTGCCATCTAAATTCTTACCAATCTTTGTCTTCTCAAATCATCAAAATGACCATTAACAACTATGCATTGTTTGGCCTAATTTCATAAGCATATAAACCATTCATTTACCTAGAAAAACAAACATACCAAATCTAAAATTCAACCAATAGCTACTCCAACTAATAGTCTACAATCAACCCTTCCACAAGCAATATAAGCCACATCACAAAATGACATTAACACACCCATATACATACATCACCAACCAAGCCAAATAGATCAGCTTACATAGCCATATACAACATTATAAACACAACTTTTATAAACCAACACAAATGGCCAAATTCATAACAACATCAATACCAAAAAGACCAATATCCTATACATGCCATATACTAAAAATACCAAAGTTCATAAGTACCAAAAGATAGGTGGATAGTGTGAAACGATCTCCAATGATCCCCGAATCTGAGATAGCTTTGAATACTATAAAACACAAAGAAATACACAAAGTAAGCTTTATATCCTAGTAAGCTCGTATGAAATAAACTTAATGCATCACATAAATATAATTCAATAATTTGAATACACCAACTTATGGCTTACATTAACTAACAAACCTTTCAAATACTCAACTATGAGGTTATATATTACCTTCACAAGTTTCTTCGATTTGAAACTTATATAATTCATGTATGTACCTGTATCACTTAGTGTCAGTCTCATACTTATTCACCTCTTTCATTTACCCGTTGAACCATTCAGAATAGAGGTTAGATACTCAGGAGTCTTGCAAACCAAGTACCTATACCATGGCCCGAAGCCAAATCAAGGTAACTTATGTCTGAAATACTGATATCATGGCCCGAAGCTAAATGAGCCGATATTCATGGTCCGAAGCCAAGTCAGTATAACTTGCACTCGAAGTGCTAATATCATAGCCCGAAGCCAACACATGTATCCTTTAATGACATGTCACTAGTATCCTAAACTATTCCTAAGGTTTAACTGGTATTTTGAATGCCGAATTTCTATCGACTCAATGTCGAACTTATCCAAAGTCTCAATGTCCAACCCTAGCTATCGTTTCTTCATGTTAGAATCGGTTTTGGTGTTTATGAGAAGAAGTTGGACACAAATTGTCTATTTTGTTTTATTTATTTTATGATTAATAAACAAATTACAAAATTAACCTTTGATAAAACCATTTAATAACATCCATTTTGTGTCCATCATTGTCCACTCACAATTAAAATGGTCTAATTACCACTTAAGGACCTTAACTTGAAGGTTCTATAGCTATTAGACACTTTTAGCTATTAGAACTCAAGTTTTACACATTACGCGATTTAGTCATTTTTATCAAATTGACCAATGAAACGATAAAATTTCTTAATGAAATTTTCACACCAACATAATATCATACTATAAACATTAAAATAATAATAAAATAAATATTTAGACCTCAGATTTGTGGTCCCAAAACCACTATTTTGATTTGACTAAAAACGGGCTGTTACAACTCTCCCCTTCTTAGGGATGTTCGTCCTTGAAAATCTTACCAGTAAATAGGTTAGGGTACTGTTTTCTCATAGCTTCCTCGGGCTCGCATGTAGCTTCTTCAACACCGTGTCATTGCCACAAAACTTTCATTAAAGCTATGTGTTTATTTCTTAACTCTTAAATCTCTCAAGCCAAAATTTTAATCGGTTCTTTGTTGTATGTCATATCAGGTTGAATTTCGATCCCTGATGGAGAAACTACATGTGATGGATTAGATCTATATCGGGGAAACATCGATACATGAAACACATTATGGATTTTCTCTAGCTCACACTAGCCGATATGCTACTGGCCCTATTCATTCAATAATCTCATGCAGCCCGATGAGTCACAGACTCAATTGGCCTTTGCAACCGAAACAAAGTATTTTCTTCCAAGGAGATACTTTCAAGAACACTTTGTCACCGATCTAAAATTCAATGTCTTTTTGTTTCAAATCCGCATATGATTTCTGACGATCTGAAGCTGCTTCCAAGCAGTCGCGAATTACTTTCACTTTCTCTTCGGTTTCTCTAACCAAATCAACCTCGTAAATCTGTTTCTCATTAAGCTCAGTCCAGTACAATGGAGTTCGGCATTTGCAGCCATATAATGCTTCATACGGGACCATCTTTATGCTCGATTGAAAACTGTTATTGTATGCAAATTCAACTAGCAGCAAATATTTCTCCCAGGTCCCTTCAAACTCTAAAACACAACATCAAAGCATATCTTTAAGGATCTGATTACTCGTTCAGACTGTCCGTTAGTTTGTGGATGGAAAGTAGTACTAAAATTAAATTTCTACCTAGAGCTTCTTGCAATTTCTTCCAAAACCTTGACGTAAACCTCGGATCTCTATTCAAAATAATCAAAACTGGCACCCCGTGCAATCTAACGATCTCAGCAATGTAGAATTCAACTAATCTATTGAATGAATAGTCAATAAGTATCGGGATGAAATATGCTGATTTTGTTAATCGATCAACGACAACCCAAATAGCATCTTTCTTTTTCAGAGACAAAGGAAATCCCGATACAAAATCCATCGTCACTCTATCCCATTTCCACTCTGGTATCATCATAGGCTGAAGCAAACCCGAAAGCACTTGATGTTCAACTTTAACTTGCTGACACACTAAACATCTCTCAACAAATTCAGAAATGTCTTGTTTCATACCCGACCACCCATACAGTTGTTTCAAATCATTGTACATTTTAGTACTTCCAGGATGAACGGATAAACAACCACTATGTGCCTCTTGCAAAATTTTCTGAATCAACTCTGGATTTTTTGGTACGCAGATTCTATCTCAAAAGATCAAACAATCATCGGATCTGATTTGGTACTCTAAATCACCAGCCGACTCGCATTACACTCTTTTAGCTTGCAATTTACTATCACATTTCTGAGCTTCGTAAATTTGCTAAAGAAATACTGATTTAGCCTTTAACTCAGCTAAAATTGAACCATCATCAGATAATGTCAACTATGTATTCATTGCTCTTAAGGCAAACAACAATTTTTTGCTCAAAGCATCTGCGACTACATTCGATTTTCCAGGACGATAATCAATCATTAGCTCATAATCTTTCAATAACTCTATCCATCTTCGTTGCCACAAATTCAAATCTTTCTGAGTCATTAGAAACTCTTGTGATCGGTAAAGTTGTGGCATTTTTCATCGTACAAATGATGTCTCCAAATTTTTAATGCAAATACAATAGCAGCCAATTCTAAATCATGCGTCGGATAATTCTTTTCATGCGACTTTAAATATCTAGAGGCATAAGCTATAACTTTTCCTTTTTGCATCAATACACAACCTAAACCATTAAATGATGTCGTTGTAAACCACAAATTCTTTACTCGACTCAAGTTGAATCAAAACTGGTGCCTCAGTTAATAATGCTTTCAATTGCTCGAAACTCTATTGGCATTTTTCTGACCACTCGAATTTCACATCTTTCTATAATAATCTAGTCATCGGTGGAGCAATCATCGAGAATCCTTTTATAAAACTTCAATTGTAGCCAGCTAACCCTAAAAAGCTTCTGACTTTGGATACATTTCTCGGTGGTTTCCAATAACAACTGTTGAAACCTTATTCGGATAAACTTTTATACCTTCTGCTGAAATAATGTGCCCCAAAAATCTGACTTCCCAGAGCCAAAACTCATAGTTACTGAATTTAGCATACAGTTGCTTGTATTTCAAGGTTTGCAACATGATCCTCAAATGCTCGGCATGCTCAGAATCATATTGAGAATAGATCAGAATGTCGTCAATGAATACAATAATAAATCTGTCTAAATACGGTCTAAAGATCCTATTCATCGAATCCATAAAAATGGCAGGAGTATTAGTTAGTCCAAAAGGCATAACAAGGAATTCATAATGTCTGTACCTCATTCTAAATGTAGTTTTCGGCACATCTGAGTCTTTAACTCACAACTGATAATAGCCAGATCTCAAATCAATCTTTGAAAAGACTATTGCACCTTTCAACTAATTAAACAAATCGTCTATTCTCGGCAACGAATATTTATTCTTTATCGTCACCTTGTTGAGCTGACGATAATCAATACACATTCTCATTGACCCGTCTTTCTTCTTTACGAACAATAAAAGCACACCCCAGGGCAAAAAACTTGGTCGTGAAAAACCTCTATCTATCAACTCTTACAATTGAGATTTCAACTCTTTTAATTCTATCGGAGCGATTCTATAAGGAGCTATAGATATCGGTGATGTTCCTGGTACCAGTTCAATAGCAAACTCAACCTCTCTAATCGGTGGTAATCCAGGCAACTCTTCTGGAAATACATCTGGATACTCACAAACTACTGGCATTGATTCAATTTTTGATTTAAACACTTTTGTATCTAGTATATAAGCAAGATAAGCTTCACAACCTTTTCTCACATATCTCTGAGCTTACATAGACAAAATCATAGCAAGCAATCCACTCGACTTATCTGATTCAATTAGAAGAATTTCACTATTTTGACATTTCAATTCAATGATTTTTCATCTAGAATTCACAAAGCCATCATGCAGAGTCAACCAATCCATTCCCATAATCACATTGAACTCATCACATGGCAACAGCATCAAGTTAGCCAAAAAATAGTAACCTCGAGTCATTAAAGGACATTTCTTTCATACTTTATCAACTAGAACATACTTGCCTAAGGGGTTCGATACTTTAATCACAAATTCAGTAGACTCAATGGGCGAACTCTTACTAAACACTAAATTCATATAGATATACGAATGAGTCGGTCCAGGATCAATCGATGTAATCACATTAGTGTCGTAAAGAGAGAATGCACCGATAATAACATCGTGGGATGATGCCTCTTTGTGAGCGCAAATAGTGTAGGCTCTAGCAGGTGCTCTGGCCTCAAATCTCACAGATGAGTCCTTTGTTGCTCTTTTTCCACTAGACATATTTCCAACATTCCTCGATGGTCTTCCTCTCAAAGCCGTGTTGCTCTGTCTTGCATTTTGAAATTTATCTTTCTCGGACAACTCTGGGCAATCTCGAATAAAATGATCTGGCGAACCACATTTGAAACAAGCTTTAATACTCTTATTCTAGCACTCTCTAAAATGTCTTCTCCTACATTGTTGACACTCAGGTTTGTTGTTTTTCACACTGCCAACGCTTGATACGAAAGTTGCTTGAGCTTTAGGACTCACATATTGATTTCCACAATCTCTATTCTAGTATCCCACTGGTGCATTCAATCAACTATACAAATCTCAAGATTTCTTTGATGAAGAATGATAAGGTTTATTCATCGGTCTTTTCCTCGAATCTCTAGCCTTTGAATCAGCTTTTCTCTTTTCTCGGCTAAAGTTTTTGGCTTTGCAAGCCCGATCAACTAACACAATAAATTCTTTTAAATCTAATATTCTGACCAGAAGTTTAATATCCTCGTTCAACCCGTCAACAAACCACTTGCACATAATCTCTTCAGTAAAAACATACTCTCGAGCATATTTACTCAACTACACAAATTCTCTTTTGTACTCAGTTTCGGTCATACGGCCCTGTTTCAATTCTAAAAACTCTTTATGCTTTTGATTCAGAAACCGTTGGCTTATGTATTTCTTCCGAAACTCGGTCTAAAAGAAATCCCAGGTGACTCTCTCTTTTGGCACCACAAATACTAACGTATTCCACCACTCGTATGCGGTGTCCCTTAGGAGTGATATAACACGTTTTAAACACTTTCCTGGTGTGCAAGAAAGCTCATCAAATACTCTGATAGTGTTTTTAAGCCAAAACTTGACTCTCTTAGGATCATCGTCAGCATTAGCTTTGAACTCCTCAACCTCTTGTTTACAGATCTTATCAACTAGAAGCTTATTCAATCTTAAAAGTTAAACACCTTGAGGAGCTATAGGAACCGGTTGGGGTGGAGGTTGTTGAGCAGCCAGGTTTGTTCGAATATATTTTGTGAACCATTCGTTCATCATTTGGAAGAAGGCTTCTTTAGCCTTTCCTCCTTGGCTACCCAATAAGGGGCTAGAATCAAAAGGTGCTGTCCCTTGAGTGAGAGCTAGCGCATTACTTTCAACCTCATCAGCTATAGCTCGATTGGGATCCATTCACTATATGACAATACATTTTAAAAGTCAGGAGTCATCACACTGTCATAGTTTATATATGGCATGTATAGCTAGACTCTCACATACGTTATGTTAGTCCTAGAATCAACTAAACCGTAACTCTGATACCAATAAATGTAACACCCCTCACCCGTATTCAATGCCAGTATAGGGTTATGGAGCATTACCGGACCTACAATACATTTATACATACTTTTATCATACTTTTAACCAATTCATACAATCATCATTCAATCTTAATCAATTTGTCCCTAATACAAGCCTATGAGACCCTAAACATACATTGGGAGTGGTTTGGGACTAAATCAATAACTTAAGAAACTATCACGAAACTTTGAAAGTTTTTCTCAAAACAGGGAACATAAGCCCGTATGGCCCTGCCGTGTGTCTCACACGGCCACCAGACATGCCCATGTCAAAGGCCATGTGGACATTCGAAATGGGAGCACATGGCCATGTCCCAGCCCGTGTCCAACCCCGTGTAACTCTTTGACTTGGGTCAACCGGCCAACACACATGCCCTTATGACTAGCCTGTGTGCCCTAAAAATGGCCATACACGCCCGTGTGCCAGGTCGTGTGCTAGGCCATGCCAAACCTGTAGGGTATACTGACTTATGCCACACGTCCAAGTCACATGCCCATGTGTGAGGCCGTGTGGAGCATACTGACTTGATTTCTAAAACCATCCTAGGGGACACACGACTGTGTGTCACACACGACTGAGGCACACGCCCGTGTCTCTGCCTGTGTGGACAAAAATAGGCTATTTACTAGGCCATTTTGCCACTAAAAATTAGGCACACCTACACAACTCATATGGCACATACATAGCATCAATAGGCATATAGTTCAATTCCAAATCAAGCATGATTATACAAATTTCAACACCAACCAATACAAGACATAAATATCACATATTGCCATCTAAATTCATACCAATCCTTGTCTTTTCAAATCATCAAAATGACCATTAACAACTATGCATTATTTGGCCTAATTTCAGAAGCATATAAACTATTCATTTACCTAGAAACACTAACATACCAAATCTCAAATTCAACCAATAGCTACTCCAACTAATAGTCCACAATTAACCCTTCCACAAGCAATATAAACCATATCACAAAATGGCATTAACACACCCATATACATACATCATCAACCAAGCCAAATAGATCAGCTTACATAGCCATATACAACATTATAAACACAAATTTTATAAACCAACACAAATGGCCAAATTCATAACAACTGTAACACCCCTTACGCGTATTTGATGCTGGGACAGGGTTCGAGGCGCTACCGGACTAAAACATAAACACTCATACAAAATCGAGCCATAAAATTTCATCCAATTTAGAATCATTTATACACAAGCATATTGTCCCTTATATGAGCTTACGAGGCCCAAAACATACATTGGGGTGTGGTTCGGGACTAAACCGAGAACTTTCGGGACTTTTACAACGCTTAGAAAATTTTCTTGTTTTAGAGGGTCATACGCTCGTGTAGATAGGCCATGTGGTCTTACATACACCCGTGTGGCTTGGAAGACGCCCATGTCCTCAAACCGAGTAACTCTCTGTTTATGATGTCATCAACATAATAGGGTCACACAGCCAAGTCACACGCCCATGTGGCAAATTTAATTTTCATGAATTTTCATAAATAAGGTGCAGACTTCACACAGCCAGGGCACACGCCCATGTCTTAAGGTCGTGTCTCTTACACGGCCGAGATACACGGTCGTGTCTCTGCCCGTGTATTTACTACTAGGCATTTTGTTTTGCCTAATTAGGGTACAGGGGACACAAGGCTGGATCACACACCCATGGGGTAGACTGTATGTCACACACGACCTAGACACATGCCCGTGTGTCTACCCATGTGGACAACTTTGAGGATATTTTCCAAGCCAATTGCCACCTTTATTTACTCAAACAGATACATCATTTCAAAGGCACTTATCATGGCATAAATGAGTACTTAATCATCCTCAAATAAGTCATGATTATTACAATATCATATTATCTTATACATGCACAAGACACCATACTTTGTCAAGCCCAACTTACCAATTCTCATTCAAGCCATGGTTATCATCATACTAAACAAATCTCAATTTAATCATCAAGCATTGATAGCCACAACATAACTCATCACATACATAACCACCAACCACATCACAATTTCATAGGCACATGCATGCGCCAATAAATAGGTTTACAACCCAATAACCAATATAAGCCACACCTCATGGTCATATACAAAATGAATTATAATATTATCATAAGCCAACATTTTTGGCTAACCAATATGACACATAACAAAATGACCAAGTCCACTATACATGCCATACTCAAAATACTTAAATTCACTATACCCAAAAGAATAGTTTGATAGTGTGAATCGAGCTTCGACATCCTTCGATCCCTAAGCTAGCTTGGCAATACTATAAGAAAGTGGGAAAGAAAAGGGAGTAAACATAAAGCTTAGTAAGTTAGCATAAATTTAATCATGCATTATTATACACATAACCTAATATAATTTACACAATGTCATCAAGTATCATAGATACATCTTAATTCATGTCATTTATATAGCGTGCAATGAAACTCATAATCATGATTCATTCATTCACTTTTTACCGAAGTCTCATCGATTCCTATTCTCACTATTTTTGAGCTTTGTGTACATACTTGTACCCTTCCAACATGATCATACCTTGTCATTTCTTTGCCATAATCTTTGGATTACCCGTTGAACCACTTGGAATACTAAAGGAAACTCGGGAAATGTCATACACATAGTAAGATGCCAATTCCATATCCTAGATATGGTCTTGCATGGAATCACATATCAATGCCAATAGCCCAGATGATGTCTCATATCGAAGCATGTCCCAAACATGGTCTTACACGAAATCACATATTGATGCCAACGCCATATCCCAAATATGGTCTTACATGGGATCACATATCGAGGCCATATCCCAGATATGGTCTTACATGAAACCACACATAGCCCTAATGTCATGACATTTGTATCCTATTTATTCCTAAGGTTCAACCGGGATATCGAAGTACCAAATCTTTATCGGATCATCATCGAATCATCAATAACCAAATCCATAGAGACAAATATACATTTCATTCAATATCAAAGCATTAGAACATAATAACATAATGTTGAATTATTTACACACGAACTTGCCTTGGTACCAAAATATGGCTAACTATTCGATTTAGTCCACAACTTTATTCTTTCCTCGGTTTAGGTCCGAACTCCGTTTTTCTTGATCTATAATAGCAAATTTCACTTATTTAATTATCACATTGTTCAAAATAGCCCATAAATCATACTTTGGCAAAATTATTATTTTTCCCCTAAACTTTCACATATTTACAAATTAGTCCTTAGGCTTGTAAAATGAAATGTACTCTTTTTTTTTGTTACCCAAGCCTAGCCAAATCTATATCATGCTTATACTAGCCCACATTTTTCATCAAATCACATTTCTACTACTCATTTTTACAACTTTTACAATTAAGTCATTTTAGGTGTTTTCATGAAAAACCACTTAGTAAAAGATGTTTATCACACACCAAACTTTCATATTCCTCCATTAAACATCAAAATACATGCATGTCACACATGTGTAAGTTTTTGAACATGAACCCTAGCTTAAAATAATTGTAGAAATAGCTAGATTGATGACAACTTCAAAAATGAAAAGAATATTAAAAAACGGGCTAGGATGCACCTACTATTGAGCTTGAAAGTAAAGAAACCCTAGCTATGGAGAGCTTCAAAGTTTCGGCCCTAGCTTGAAGAAGATGAGAAAATTTTTCTTCATTTTTCCCTTTTTAATCTTTTAATTACTAAATGACCAAAATGCCCTTTTTACTAAACTTTCAAATTTTATCCATGCATGCCCATTTTTGCCCATAAAATTAGAAATTGGGAAAATTGCTATTTAAGGACCTCTAATTAATAATCCATGGCAATTTCATGCTTAAAGCTTCTATAACTCACATTTTGCAACTTTTTCAATTTAGTCCTAAATGTCAAATTGGACACTTTATCAATAAAATCTCTTCATGAAACTTTCACACAATCAAACATGTCATGGACATTAAAACAATCATAAAACCAATATTTCTACTTCATATTTGTGGTCTCAAAACCACTATTCCGACTAGGCCCAAAATCAGGATGTTATAACAACATCAATACCAAAAAAACCAACATTCTATACATGCCATATACTAAAAATACCAAAGATCATAAGTACCAAAAGATAGGTGGATAGTGTGAAACGATCTCCGATGATCCCCGAATTCGAGCTAGCTTTGAATACTATAAAACACAAAAAAATACACAAAGTAAGCTTTATAGCTTAGTAAGCTCGTATGAAATAAACTTAACGCATCACATAAATATAATTCAATAATTTGAATACACCAACATATAGCTTACATTAACTAACAAACCTTTCAAATACTCAACTATGAGGTTATACTTACCTTCACAAGTTTCTTCAATTTGAAACTTATATAATTCATGTACGTACCCGTATCACTTAGCGTTAATCTCATACTCATTCACCTCTTTCATTTACCAGTTGAACCATTCAGAATAGAGGTCGGATACTCAGAAGTCTTGCAAACCAAGTACCTATACCATGGCCCGAAGCCAAATCAAGGTAACTTATGTCTGAAATATTGATATCATGGTCCGAAGCGAAATCGGTATATCATGGCCCGAAGCCAACTCATGTATCCTTAAATGACATGTCACTAGTATCCTAAACTATTCCTAAGGTTTAAGTGGGGTTTTAAACGCCGGATTTCTATTGAGTCAATGTTGAACTTATCTGAAGTCTCGTACAGTATCAAAGCATTTAAAATATATTTATAATGACATTTATCACATACAAACTTACCTCGAGTTCAAAAATGATGAAATTGGTCGATTAATCGAGTACTTTGTCTTTTCCCTGATCTAATTCCAAATTCTACTTTCTTGATCTATATAATATCAAATTCAACTCATTTAATTATCGCTCTATTCAATTTAGTCCAAAACACACATTTAAGCATATTTACACATTTGCCCCTAATGTTTCACCACTTTTACAATTTAGTCCTTATTCCACAAAATCTCAAATTAATGAAATTCAATACCAACCCATCCTAGCCGATTTACCAATTAGTCCCTAGCAACCCATATTTTTCAACTTTTCACACATTTTCACAAATAAATCCCTATTTTGCATTTTTACTCAACCACTTTACAAAATATGTAAATATAACAACAAGATTTCATATTTCATCATCAAACATCAAAGAACACATACTTTCATTAATGGAAACTTTCAAAATCTTTAATAATTTTGCAAAATAGTCCCTGTGCTAGCTAGAACTAGTTGCAACGATCACAAAAACATAGAAATCATTAAAAACGGGACAAAAATGGACTTACAATTGCACAAATGAGCTTGGCCAAACCCTAGCTATGGTTTCTTCATGTTAGAATCGATTTTGGTGTGTATGAGAAGAAGATGGACACAAATTGTCTATTTTGTTTTATTTATTTTATGATTAATAAACAAATTACAAAATTAACCTTTAATAAAACCATTTAATAACATCCATTTTGTGTCCATCATTGTCCAGTCACAATTAAAATGGTCCAATTACCACTTCAGGACCTTAACTTTAAGGTTCTATGGCTATTAGACACTTTTAGCTATTAGAAATCAAGTTTTACACTTTATATGATTTAGTCATTTTTATCAAATTGACCAATCAAACAATAAAATTTCTTAACGAAATTTTCACACCAACATAATATCATACTATAATATTAAAATAATAATAAAATAAATATTTTGACCTCAGATTTGTGGTCTCGAAACCACTATTCTGATTTTACTAAAAATGGGCTGTTACAACTCTCCCCCTCTTTTTGTCCCTGAAAATCTTACCAGTGAATAGGTTAGGGTACTGTTTACTCATAGCTTCCTCAGGCTCCCTTAAAATCAATACTAATTCCATCAACTTAGTAAAAGTCTATACAACATCAATAAACTTGCAAGTTAGTATACTTGTCCATGACACAAATGAAATCAACCATAAGATAAGTAACTATCCATAGATAATTACATCATTTAGCTCATAAATCCTTTCAATAATGTCATGATTCAATACTTTTGCATATTTACCATTTTCTTTCCTTTTCTTACCTGTTGAACCATCTAGAATTACATCGAATACTTGGGAAGCTCACACATAGTGTGCCTTTACATATAATCGTAACCTTCCCTTTACGTCGATGCTCACACGAGCTGTGGGTCAGAACGTAAGCTACACGATGCTAGTCATGTAACACCCCAAACCCGGCCCAGACGTTATGGTCAAATCTGATGTGCCACATTGAAGTTAAAAACCCATGTTTCGTTTTAGTGCTTTAAAAATCGACTTTTGTTAAGTTAACAAAGTGAATGGGAGCTAGGCACCGTGTAGGAATCAGAATGTGAGGGGAGGTGAGCCATGAAGGTCGCTTAAGTACCAAGCTCTTCTAATGGATCCAATCCTAGACATGCCCACAACCATTGCCACACTTGGTTAAATCGAGTTGTAATTTATTTAAGTTGAAATCTTTGATAAATCGGATAATCGTGGCGTGGTGTTATTTTGAAAACAATTATCATTTTGAAAACACATCCTAAGTCTAGCCCATTTATTAACAAACAGATTAAAGTTATTAAAAATAAAATAATCCCAGAAAAATAATTAAAATGGCCTTATTACAACCCAAAACCAAACAATAATATTAATAAGATAAAACTTATAAAGAAATAAATCGGCTACTTATTGCAATTAAAAGAAACAGAAATAGTAGTGTGGCCATCTCCGAGTCCCTCAGACTCCAAACCATCTAAGCTTAGGGATTACCTGCATAGTTAGAAACGGGGTGAGTTTACGAAAACTCAGTGTGTAATCCCAATAACAAACAAACTGTGAAAACACATGTAACACCCCGTACCCGAGTCCGTTACCGGAGTCGAACACAAGGTGCACAAAGACTTAACTTAATTATTTTCACAGTCCATTTAAAAAATTTCCAGACAAGCTGGTTACTGCATCACTGTCGCCCTTAAAATCATATCTTGAGTTTCAAAGCTCGAAAATCAGTTTCGTAATTTTTCCCTGAAACTAGACTCATATGTCCATCTACATATTTTTTTTCTAGAATTTTTGGTCGGGCCAATTAGTACAGTTTATTAGTTAAAGTCTCCCCTGTTACAGGGATCGACTACACTGACCTTCGCGCATTACGACTTGGATATCTCCCTGTAAATGGATTCAATACTGATGCTGTTTGTTTATATAGAAACTAGACTCAAAGAGGAATATATACATATATGGCATGACTCCTAATTATCTCTGGTTAATTTATAATGAATTTCCAAAGTCGGAACAGGGATTCCAGAAACCGTTCAGGCCCTGTTCCACGAAAACCTAAATATCTCTTAACATATAACTCATATGACCGTTTCGTTTCTTCCATATGAAAGTAGATTCATCAAGGTTAATTTACATAATTTATTCACTATTTAATTCCATCTCTACTATTTTTAGTGATTTTTCACATCCACATCACTGCTGCTGTCAGCATCTGCCTTTGAGGTAGACTTTACCTATTTCATAATTTCCATGATTCAATTAGCCCTTTTTGCATACATGGCACAAAGTATGATCATGATTAACCATTCCAATGGCTAATCGTTTCCAAACATTTCCATACCTCTTAATGATCAACATACAAAACGATTATAGTACTATGCTAAAACGTATATAAGCCATTTTCGCATGGCTATCCAAATTTACACAAAATCCATGGGTACATGACCAACAACAAAAAGGGTAGTCCTATAAATGCCATTTCAAAGTTCAACCAAAATTGAACCAAAAGGGGGCTTTGATAGTGTGGGAGACTTCGACTTCCAAAATCCCGAGTCCGATGGTGACGAGCCAAAATCTATAAAACAGAGAACAAAGAAACGGAGTAAGCAATTTATGCTTAGTAAGTTTTGAGCAAGGATTCAGCACAACAAAAGCATAGCATTCATATAGCTAAACGGATAATTTCATATGCACGCATTCTCAATATCATACTTACTTCACATTACCAACCCTTATGTTCATACACAAAAGATCAACTTAGCCAAAGGCGGTTGCCAGATGACCCAAAATTGACCCTAGTCGGAAGGTGGTCTCGGGACCACAAAACCGAGGCATAAAAATAATTAAAATTTATTTTGATGCCTATAATATGTGTGTGCTCATGTATGACATTTTATGATGATTGATTTAGTGTTATAAGGGTGAATTCCACAAGAAAGGACTTAGTAATGAACTTTGAAAGTATGATAGGAAATGTGTGATGACTAATTAAAGCATGCATGCAAAATAATGGACTTGCATGTCAAATTCCCCCTTTATAGGTGGTGGCGGCCATGACAAGGAGGATGGGCTAAACATGTCATGAAACATGTTTTGTTGGTGCATTAGGGTGAAATAATAAACAAAGGTGTATGGGTGATAAAAATGAAAAAAAAATGTGTGTGAGTGTGGTAATCCCCCATTGCCGTGAGTTGTAGAGAAGGAAAGAAAAAATTTTGTTCATCCTTTCTTTGAGCCAAAACTAAGGAAGAAGGAGGATTTTTGCTTCATGCTTGGTTTGGAAGAGATCTAGAAGGAGATTTGGCTAAGTTTGCATCAAGATTAAGGTATGTATGAGGTTGTGTTAGGAGTTTCATGCATGCTTTGGTTGCTAACTTGATGTGCATGTTAGCCATGGCTCAAATCTTTGTTAAGCCATGGAAATGGTATTTGGCCAAAGTTGTTATGGTGATAAAGCCATTGCATGCTAAGTGTGAAGCTTGATGATGATGCATGCAATGATGGATTGTCTACTCTTGAGTAAGATTTTGAGTTTTCTTTGTTTTATCATGATTGAAATTGAAAAGGAGCATGATTGTCATATTCGCCATGATGCATTCTTGAGCATGATTCATGCTTCTTGCATGTTAGTTAAAATTTGTGTTTTGGATGGCTATGGACACCTTGAAAATTCGCCATGCTCATATATGCATATATATGATTGCACATTATGTTTGGTTATGAACTAAGTGATGAATATATTGGTTTAAAGAAGAAAATGTGGAAGAATGCTTGTGAAATTGCAAGCACAATTCGCCTAGCACACATATAAGTGCTTGATGCTATATTATAAGTTTTGAGCCACAATGTGCAAAGCATTAATTAGTAAATTGCATGCTGTTTTTGTGAGGTATTAAGTGCAAAATTGACCTCAACATGTACATGAATATTCGCCTTGGGTAGCCTATTGAAGGCCTTAGCTTTTCCTTGATGCTCGAATAAATTGTATTGAATTGCTTGATGTAGTATAAAATGTGCATGACCATTGTGTATTCAAGCTAAAGGGTGGCCATATGACCATTTAAATTCCTTGTCATATTCGCCATAAGCTAGCACAATGAGGTTTTGATAAATTGAATTTGTTTGAATTAGCTCAAGAGCTAAGAGGGCCACAATTGGACAAGGGAAGGAAAAAGTAATCGAATAGCCGTAAAAGCCGCTCGACAACATCCGAGGTAAGTCCTCAAGAAGTGACCTTACTTGAATTATGTGAGATGAAATATGGATGTGTATGATTATTGATTATGTGTGTATGAGTATTTGAATTCCACCGGGCTAAGTCCCAAGGCGAATATGCTAATGATTATAATTGTGTTTGAGCCTTAGTAACGAAAATGAAATATGTATGTCCAATGATTATTGATGTATGTGTGCATGAGAAATTGAATGATATCCGGGCTAAGCCCCAAGACAATTATGCTGGAAATTATAACCGGGTTAAGACCAAGGCAATTGTGCTAGTGGCTACATCCGGCTAAGACCAAGGCATTCGTATGAAGTCATTCTATCCGGCTAAGACCAAGGCATTTGTGCAAATCGTGATATCCGGGTTAAGTCCCGTAGGCCTTGGTGCGGGTTACCATAACCGGCTATGTCCCAAGGCGATTGATCGAGTAGCGACATCCGGTTAAACTCAAGGTATGTGATTTGAAAATTATAAGCTTGCTGGAAAATTTCAGCTAATGCACTTGTGAAATTTCCCAATGACAAGGTAAGTGCGGTGTGTGCTTATGCGCTAGGAGTAAGAGCGTGTGAATATCCGCTCCTATGATGGAACGAGTTATCGGCCTTAATGAAGCCGTTATTTGTGTATGAACATAAGAGTTGGGATGGTGAAGTAAGTATGATTATGTGAATGTGCATTAATGAAATGATGCATTTAACTATGTGAATGTATTGCTGTAATTAGAGTTGATTATATTCCTTGAGACTTACTAAGCATAAAATGCTTACTCCGCCGCTTTGGCTCTCGTTTTCTAGATTTCGCCGATAGCAATCGGATTCGGGATCGTTGAAGTCAAGTCATCCACACTATCAAGCCTCCATTTTGGTATAAATTTTGGTTGAACTTGAGATGGCATGTATAGGACTACCTCTTGTTTGTTAAATATGTTGTAATGTAAGTATGTACGGCCATGCGAAAATGGCTCAAAAAGGAAGCATGAACTTAGACTAATTGTGGTTTGTATGTATATATTTGGTGTCATGATGTGGCTATGGATTGGAAATGGGAATGTTGGTCATATGATCAGCCATTGGCATGGTTAAAATGATCATATATGAACCTATGTATGGCAAGACTAGTTGGTTCATGGAGACTACCAAATAGGTAAGACCTACCTTTAAAACAGATGCTGCCAGCTGCAGTGGCGTGAATGTGAAAAATCACCAAAATTCATAGGAATGGAATTAAATAGTGAATAAGCTATGTAAATGAACCTTGATGAGTCTATTTTCTTATGGAAGAAACGAAATGGTCATAGGAGTTACAGGTTAAGAGATATTAAAGCTATTGTGAGACAGGGCCAGAATGGCTTCTGGGTTCCCTGTCGCAACTTTAAAAATTTACTATAAATTATCCAGAAAGAATTAGGCGACATACCTTATATGTACAGATTCCATTTTGAGTCTAGTTTCATTTGAAACAAACGGCACCAGCATTAAAGCCCTGTACAGAGAGATATTCAAGTTATACCGCGCGAAGGTCAGAGCAGTCGATCCCTGTAACATGGGTGACTTTAACTAATAAACTGTACCAATTGGCCCGACCAAAATTCTAGAAATAAATCCATGGATGGATATATGAGTCTAAATTCAGGAAAATTTACGAAACCAGTTTCCGAGTTTTGAAACTCGAGATATGATTTTAAGGCGACAGTGACGTAGTTTTTCCAGCCTGACTGGAAATGTCCAATGGATGGGCAAAACAAGTGAACTTGGCTTGCTAACCCCTCGTGTCCGATAACCGCGATGGTCTCGGGTTCGGGTGTTACAATTTTATTGGTATCGAGCCACGGTTTAGTCGATTCTAGGACTACCGTGAGGTGTTTGGGGTCTAGCTATACATGCCATTAAATGATGAATCGATAGTGTGGTGATTTCGACAATTTGACTTTGAGTTTGTTTATAGCAATGGATCCGATCCCAACCGAGCAATAGCTGATGATGTGGAGAGTGTGGCGCCTGCTCCGTACAAGGGACAGCGCCAAGGACTCTCAACCTATGGCCACAATCCGAATGATGAGGCTAGGCAAGCCTTTTATAGTGTGATGAACGAATGGTTTAATCAATACATTCGAACTAACACTACTGTCCCACAACCTCCATTCCCGACAAATGCAACCCCGCACATACAATACCTCGTAATCGACCAAATAAGGTCAAGTAAGCCCGGTCGATAGGATTCGAAAACATGGGGCCACTGAATTTAAAGCTACGGATGATGATGATGCCGAACGAGCTGAATTTTGGTTGGACAACACTATCCGGTGCTCGATGAGCTATCTTGTACACCGATGAGTGCTTAAAGTGTACCATCTCCTTGCTACGTGATTCCACCTACTATTGGTGGAGTACTCTGACTTCTGTGGTGCCTAGAGAACAAGTGACTTGGGAATTCTTTCTAACCGAGTTCCGAAAAAAGTATATTAGTCAGAGATTCATCGACCAAAAGCGGAGGGAATTCCTTGATCTTAAGCAAGGTTCTATGTCCGTTACCGACTACGAACGAAAGTTTGTGAGGCTTAGCCGGTACACGCGAGAATGCATTTCGTCCGAAGCTATTATGTGTAAACGCTTCGAGGATGGGCTGAATGATGATATAAGGATGTTCGTTGGCATTCTCGAAATACGAGAGATCGTAGTACTTGTTGAGCGAGCTTGTAAAGTCGAAGAGCTTAGAAAGGAGAAACAAAAGCTGATATGGGAACCGGAGAATTCGAAGAGGTCCTCGGAAAGTCTCTTCAACAGCAATCAAGAGATTTCGAGATGATGTGAACCGGTCTAGAGGCGCTTTGGGCTTTTCTAGACGAGGACGCGATCGACCCTCGTGACCACACGAGTCACTTCGATCGCCATGGTGGAAATGATCGCCGAGAGAGGCGGAGTGTCAACATTGTGGCAAATGGCATTCGGGAGCTGTTGGTTTCGTGATCGCCCTGCTATAAGTGTGGATCGGCCGACCACTTTAGGAAGGATTGCCCGAGGATGCTTGAATGAATGTGAGTCGAGTGGAAACTCGGGTACCATCGCTGCTCGAGGTAGGCCACCTAGAAATATGGGCAATGTCGATGGCGGTCGAGAGGATCTAGAGATGCTACCATCGATCCGAGGCTCGTGCTCCGCGAGGACTTATGCCATACGCCAAGACGCGAGGATGCTGCCTCTCCGGATGTCATTACGGTGCTTTCACTCTTTTCAATACTAATGTGATTGCTTTGATTGACCCTGGTTCTACTCAATCTTATATATGTGAAACCTTAGCATCCAGTAAGACTTTTCCTATTGAGTCTACTGAGTTTGTAATTCGGGTGTCAAACCCCTTGGGTCATTACGTGCTTGTCAACAAAGTGTGCAAGAAAAGTCCCCTAGTGTTCCGAGGTTCTTGTTTTCCGGCGAACTTGATGCTTTTGCCGTTCGATGAGTTCGACGTTATTCTTGGTCTGGATTGGTTGACCATGCACGATGCGGTTGTAAATTGAAAGAGCAAGACTATCGATTTGAGGAGCTCGAATAAGAAGATAATACGGGTTGAGTCTACGGACTTAAAGGAGTTGCCAGCTGTAATATCAGCGATGTTGGCCCAGAAATATGTAAGAAAAGGGGGCGAAGCGTACCTTGCGTACGTGCTCGATGACAAGGAATCAGAAAAGAAACCCGAATCTGTGCCTGTGGTTTGTGAATACCCGGATGTTTTCCCCGAAGAATTGCCGGGCTTACCACCTGTTCGGGAAGTAGAATTTGGCATCGAATTGGTACCTGGTACCATTCCAATTTCGATAGCTCCGTATCGTATGGCATTAACGGAATTAAAGGAGTTGGAAGCTCAGTTGCAAGAATTGGTGGATAGAGGTTTTGCTCACCCGAGTTTTTCGCCTTGGGGTGCGCCAGTGTTGTTCGTGAAAAAGAAGGATGGAACCGGTGTATTGTGCATCGATTATCGTCGACTTAATAAAGCGACAATAAAGAACAAATATCCGCTGCCACGATCGATGACTTGTTCGATCAACTAAAGGGGCCTCGGTGTTCTCGAAAATAGATTTGAGATCGGGCTATTATCAATTGCGAATCCGAGATTCGGACGCACCCAAGACCGCTTCGTAAGCGAGATATGGTCACTATGAGTTCCTAGTGATGCCGTTTGGGCTCACTAATGCCCCCTCGGTGTTTATGGATTTAATGAATAGAATTTTCAGACCATACTTGGATCGGTTCGTAGTTGTATTTATCGATGACATTTAGGTCAATTCGAGAGATGAAACCGAACACCGAGGCTAGTGTTGCAAATCTTACGAGATAAGCGATTATACGCAAAGTTCGGTAAATGTGAATTTTGGTGAAAGAGGTTAGTTTTTTTGGGGCATGTGGTGTCCGCGACGGTGTCGTGGTGGACCGAACAAAATTTCTACCATAGTCAATTGGAAACCTCCAAGGAATGTTACCGGGTTAGGAGCTTTTTGGGGCTTGCCGGATACTATCGACGATTTGTGAAAGGTTTTTCGATGATAGCTGCGTCGATGACGAAACTACTCCAAAAAGATGTTGAGTTCGAGTGGTCGGAACACTGTCAAGAAAGTTTCGATCGACTAAAACTTGTTTAACCGAGGCCCCAGTGCTAGTACAAATGAGTCCGGTAAAGAGTTTGTCATATCTGATGACGCATCCTTGCTTGGGTTAGGTTGTGTGTTGATGCAAGAAGGTCGAGTTGTGGCTTACGCGTCGAGACAACTAAAGCCGCATGAGAGAAAATATCCGACCCATGACCTTGAACTAGCGACCATAGTGTTCGCCTTGAAGATATGGCGGCATTACTTGTTTGGAGAAAGGTGTCATATTTATTCGGACCACAAGAGTCTAAAATATTTGATGACTCGTAAAGATTTAAACTCGCGACAACGACGTTGGCTTGAGTTGTTGAAAGACTATGAACTCGGCATTGATTATCACCCGGAAAGGCCAACGTGGTGGTCGATGCTTTAAGTCGCAAGGCACCGCTCGCTTTGAGAGCGATGGATGCTCATTTATCCGTTTCACCCGAGGAGGTGCTAGTAGTCGAATTAGAGGCTAAACCATTATTGATTCATCAAATACTTGAATCTCAAAAGGTCGACGCTGAATTGGTCGCTAAGCGAGCGAATGTGTTTCGGATGAAGAATCGAATTTCAGATTGACGACAATGACCGCTGACGTTCAAGGGTCGATTATGTATTCCAAGGATTCGAACTTGTTTCGATGATTTTGAGCGAGGCTCACAAGAGTCGAATGTCAATCCACCGGGTAGTACTAAAATGTACAATGACCAAACGCCAATTTTGGTGGCCCGGTATGAAATAAGATATTTCAATTTGTTTCAAGGTGTCCGATATGTCAACAAGTGAAAGCGGAACATCAAGTGCCATCGGGATTACTTCACCAATCATGATACCGAATAGAAATGGGATCGAGTGACAATGGATTTTATATCCGGATTACCAGTGTTTCGGCAAGTAAGAAAGATGCGATTTGGGTCATTGTTGATAGATCGACCAAGTCCGCTCATTTTATCCTCGTCCGACGGATTTTTCGCCGATAAATTGGCGTAATTATACGTCTCCCAAATTATTCGATTGAATGGGGTGCCTATTTCTATCGTGTCGGATAGAGACCCAAGATTACGCCGCGATTTTGGAAAAAAATTACAAGAGGCTTTGGGTACCAAGTTGCATTTCAAAGACCGCTTTCACCCCCAAACCGATGGTCAATCCGAGCGGATAACTCAGATACTTGAGGATATGTTAAGATGTTGCGTCCTCGAGTTTAGTGGTTTATGGAACGGTATTTGCCATTGATTGAATTCGCCACAACAACAACTTTCAATCAAGTATTAAGATGGCACCCTACGAGGCCTTGTACGGTCGTAAATGCCGTACACCATTGTTTTGGACCGAGCTCGGTGAAAGCAAGATTTTCGGTGGATTTGATTAGGGATGCTGAATGAAAGTGAAAGTAATCCGTGAAAGTCTCAAGATAGCCTCCGATCGTCGAAGTCGACGCGACCAAGCGTAAGGATATCGAGTATCGTGGGTGATAAAGTGTTTCTCAAGGTATCGCCTTGGAAAAAGATACTCGATTCTACCGTAAGGGCAAGTTGAGCCCGAGGTTCGTTGGGCCATATGAGATATCCGAGCGAGTCGATCCAAAGTGGCATATCGTTTGATTTTGCCCCCTGAACTCGAAAAGGTTCACGATGTCTTTCACGTTTCGATGCTTCGACGCTATAGATCCGATCCATCGCACGTGATTAGTCCATCAGAAATTGAAATTCAAGCTAATATGAGTTATGAGGAAGAACCGATTCGTATCCTATCACGAGAAGTGAAAGAGTTGTGAAACAAGTGGGTTCCGCTAGTAAAAGTGTTATGGCTCAAGCACGGGATAGAAGAAGCTACTTGGGAGACCGAGAACTCTATGAAAGAGCGATATCCAAACCTATTTACGGTAAGATTTTCGGGGACGAAAATTTCTTAAGTGGGGAGAGTTGTGACAGCCCAAAATTGACCCTAGTCGGAAGGTGGTCTCGGGACCACAAAACCGAGGCATAAAAATAATTAAAATTTATTTTGATGCCTATAATATGTGTGTGCTCATGTATGACATTTAATGATGATTGATTTAGTGTTATAAGGGTGAATTCCACAAGAAAGGACTTAGTAATGAACTTTGAAAGTATGATAGGAAATGTGTGATGACTAATTAAAGCATGCATGCAAAATAATGGACTTGCATGTCAAATTCCCCTTTATAGGTGGTGGCCGGCCATGACAAGGAGGATGGGCTAAACATGTCATGAAACATGTTTTGTTGGTGCATTAGGGTGAAATAATAAACAAAGGTGTATGGGTGATAAAAAATGAAAAAAAATGTGTGTGAGTGTGGTAATCCCCCATTGCCGTGAGTTGTAGAGAAGGAAAGAAAAAATTTTGTTCATCCTTTCTTTGAGCCAAAACTAAGGAAGAAGGAGGATTTTGCTTCATGCTTGGTTTGGAAGAGATCTAGAAGGAGATTTGGCTAAGTTTGCATCAAGATTAAGGTATGTATGAGGTTGTGTTAGGAGTTTCATGCATGCTTTGGTTGCTAACTTGATGTGCATGTTAGCCATGGCTCAAATCTTTGTTAAGCCATGGAAATGGTATTTGGCCAAAGTTGTTATGGTGATAAAGCCATTGCATGCTAAGTGTGAAGCTTGATGATGATGCATGCAATGATGGATTGTCTACTCTTGAGTAAGATTTTGAGTTTTCTCTTTGTTTTATCATGATTGAAATTGAAAAGGAGCATGATTGTCATATTCGCCATGATGCATTCTTGAGCATGATTCATGCTTCTTGCATGTTAGTTAAAAATTTGTGTTTTGGATGGCTATGGACACCTTGAAAATTCGCCATGCTCATATATGCATATATATGATTGCACATTATGTTTGGTTATGAACTAAGTGATGAATATATTGGTTTAAAGAAGAAAATGTGGAAGAATGCTTGTGAAATTGCAAGCACAATTCGCCTAGCACACATATAAGTGCTTGATGCTATATTATAAGTTTTGAGCCACAATGTGCAAAGCATTAATTAGTAAATTGCATGCTGTTTTGTGAGGTATTAAGTGCAAAATTGACCTCAACATGTACATGAATATTCGCCTTGGGTAGCCTATTGAAGGCCTTAGCTTTTCCTTGATGCTCGAATAAATTGTATTGAATTGCTTGATGTAGTATAAAATGTGCATGACCATTGTGTATTCAAGCTAAAGGGTGGCCATATGACCATTTAAATTCCTTGTCATATTCGCCATAAGCTAGCACAATGAGGTTTTGATAAATTGAATTTGTTTGAATTAGCTCAAGAGCTAAGAGGGCCACAATTGGACAAGGGAAGGAAAAAGTAATCGAATAGCCGTAAAAGCCGCTCGACAACATCCGAGGTAAGTCCTCAAGAAGTGACCTTACTTGAATTATGTGAGATGAAATATGGATGTGTATGATTATTGATTATGTGTGTATGAGTATTTGAATTCCACCCGGCTAAGTCCCAAGGCGAATATGCTAATGATTATAATTGTGTTTGAGCCTTAGTAACGAAAATGAAATATGTATGTCCAATGATTATTGATGTATGTGTGCATGAGAAATTGAATGATATCCGGGCTAAGCCTCAAGACAATTATGCTGGAAATTATAACCGGTTAAGACCAAGGCAATTGTGCTAGTGGCTACATCCGGCTAAGACCAAGGCATTCATGCGAGTCATTCTATCCGGCTAAGACCAAGGCATTTGTGCAAATCGTGATATCCGGGTTAAGTCCCGTAGGCCTTGGTGCGGGTTACCATAACCGGCTATGTCCCGGCGATTGATCGAGTAGCGACATCCGGTTAAACTCAAGGTATGTGATTTGAAAATTATAAGCTTGCTGGAAAATTTCAGCTAATGCACTTGTGAAATTTCCCAATGACAAGGTAAGTGCGTGTGTGCTTTGCGCTAGGAGTAAGCGTGTGAATATCCGCTCCTATGATGGAACGAGTTATCGGCCTTAATGAAGCCGTTATTTGTGTATGAACATAAGAGTTGGGATGGTGAAGTAAGTATGATTATGTGAATGTGCATTAATGAAATGATGCATTTAACTATGTGAATGTATTGCTGTAATTAGAGTTGATTATATTCCTTGAGACTTACTAAGCATAAAAATGCTTACTCGCCGCTTTGGCTCTCGTTTTCTAGATTTCGCTCGATAGCAATCGGATTCGGGATCGTTGAAGTCAAGTCATCCACACTATCAAGCCTCCATTTTGGTATAAATTTTGGTTGAACTTGAGATGGCATGTATAGGACTACCTCTTGTTTGTTAAATATGTTGTAATGTAAGTATGTACGGCCATGCGAAAATGGCTCGAAAAGGAAGCATGAACTTAGACTAATTGTGGTTTGTATGTATATATTTGGTGTCATGATGTGGCTATGGATTGAAATGGGAATGTTGGTCATATGATCAGCCATTGGCATGGTTAAAATGATCATATATGAACCTATGTATGGCAAGACTAGTTGGTTCATGGAGACTACCAAATAGGTAAGACCTACCTTAAAACAGATGCTGCCAGCTGCAGTGGCGTGAATGTGAAAAATCACCAAAATTCATAGGAATGGAATTAAATAGTGAATAAGCTATGTAAATGAACCTTGATGAGTCTATTTTCTTATGGAAGAAACGAAATGGTCATAGGAGTTACAGGTTAAGAGATATTAAAGCTATTGTGAGACAGGGCCAGAATGGCTTCTGGGTTCCCTGTCGCAACTTTAAAATTTACTATAAATTATCCAGAAAGAATTAGGCGACATACCTTATATGTACAGATTCCATTTTGAGTCTAGTTTCATTTGAAACAAACGGCACCAGCATTAAAGCCCTGTACAGAGAGATATTCAAGTTATACCGCGCGAAGGTCAGAGCAGTCGATCCCTGTAACATGGGTGACTTTAACTAATAAACTGTACCAATTGGCCCGACCAAAATTCTAGAAATAAATCCATGGATGGATATATGAGTCTAAATTCAGGGAAAATTTACGAAACCAGTTTCCGAGTTTTGAAACTCGAGATATGATTTTTAAGGCGACAGTGACGCAGTTTTTCCAGCCTGACTGGAAATGTCCAATGGATGGGCAAAACAAGTGAACTTGGCTTGCTAACCCCTCGTGTCCGACACCGGCGATGGTCTCGGGTTCGGGGTGTTACACCGGTAGCTCATTTATCAACTGAGCGAATACTTATTTGTAAGGGCTCAACTAATTCAAAGCACATACGAACATACCTCATTGCTGGAATTTTTGCAAGTGTATTAACTGAAATTTTTACAGCAAGATTGCTCATTCCCGAATCACGTACCTTGAATTTAACCGGATATAGCGACTCGCCGATTGTCTTCGGACATAGCCCGTTATAGTAATTCGCACAATTGCCTTCGGGAATTAGCCCGGATTTAGTAACTCGCACAAATGCCTTCGGGACTTAACCCGGTTTTGGTAACTCGCACAAATGCCTTCGGGACTTAACACAGTTTTGGTAACTCGCACAAATGCCTTCGGGAATTGACCCGGATTTAGTCACTTAGCACAAAAGCCTTCGGGACTTAGCCCGGATACCATTTGAATAACCAAGCACATATATCAACAAATCATAACACATCCTTATTACATTCTCATTACCAAAGCTCAAACACAAGACACTTATCATATTTACAATTTCGGCTCAATAGCCACATACAAGGGCATGATTTTGATTTGTTTATTACATAATCTAATTAGATCATAATCTAAGTTCCATTACTCGAAAACTTACCTCGGATGTTGTCGAACGATTTCGATGGCTATTCGACCACTTTTTCCCTCCCTTTATCGGATTTAGATCCCCTTTGCTCTTGAGCTTAATTAAATAAATAAATCGATTTAATCATTTGAGCATCGAAAAGAGGAACACAAGGCACTTAGCCCACATTTATACATTAGACATTAAAGTCACATACATGTGAAATCATGCATCAACTCAAGATATTAACCCACACTCCTTTTTAGCCGATTGTCCTAACCAAGATAAAGGCATCAATATGCTTGCCTCTAACCGAATGCATGCACACCAATCCATCTCATGTGGCGAATATGCATGTTGATGTTGAGGCCAATTACAAATTTAATACCACACATAAATGGCATACATTTTACTAACTAATGCATTACATATTGTAGCTCAATACGCATCTATCATTTACTTCATAACCGAAACATCATCATAAGTAAATATATACCTTGAGATAGTATATATGTCATACCAATACATCATGTCCAAACATATATACATATAGGTGTAAGGGCCGAATCTCAAGTTGATTATAACTAAACATGAACATAACTCCAAAACACAAATCTTACCTACCATGCAATAAGCATAAATCATACTTATGGGTATACCATGGCCGAATACATCACAACACCATACCATTTCAATTTTGGTCATGGTTAAACAAAGAACTTAATGTCTCACTCAAAAAAATGCTAAAAAGAAAATCCAAGAGTCCTCAATCCACCATCACATGTATCATTATCAAGCTTCATATTTAGCATGCAATGGCATTAACACAAAATCCACCTTGGCCGAATATCATCCCCATGACATAGCAAAGATTTGAACCATGGGCTAATTAGAACTCAAGCTAGCAACTAAAATCATGCATGAATCTCATGGCACAACCTCAAACATACCTTAATCTAGACACAAGTATGGCCAAACCTCCTCCTAATCCTCTTCCAAACCAAGCATGAAGCAAGAACTCCTTCCTTCTTCCTTAGAATTTTCGGCTCAAAGAAATGAAAAAGGATGAACAACAATTTTTTTTCTTTTTTTTCTTCAACTCACGGCAAAATGGGGGGTAACACTCACACATCCTTTCTTTTTTTTTTTCTTTTCCATTTCTTTATTACCCATACTCATTAATTTATTTTTTTCCTCCCATGATGCACCAACATAACATGTCTATGACATGTTTTGCCCATAATCCTTTGTCATGGCCGGCCACTACCAATTAGGGGGGGAAAATTTGACATGCAAGTTCCCCCCTTTTGATTACATGCACTATTAGGTCCTTATAGATTAGCCTATCACATTTCAAAAGTGTCACACAAGTCCTACTAACTGAATTCACATGCAATCGACTAAATCGAAGCTTGAAATTTTCACACATTCATAATTACATATTCTAGACAATAAATATTACGTTCAAACATTTTGGTGACTCGGTTTAGCGGTCCCAAACCACTTCCCGACTAGGGTCAATTTTGGCTGTCACAACTCTCCCCACTTAAGAAATTTTCGTCCCGAAAATCTTACCAGTAAATAGGTTTGGGTAACGCTCTTTCATAGAGTTCTCGGGTTCCCAAGTAGCTTCTTCCATCCCGTGTTTGAGCCATAACACTTTTACTAACGGAACCCTTTTGTTTCGTAACTCCTTCACTTCACGAGCTAGGATACGAATCGGTTCTTCTTCATAACTCATATCAGCTTGAATTTCGACCTCTGATGGACTAATTATGTGCGATGGATCAGATTTATAGCGTCGAAGCATCGAAACATGAAAGACGTCGTGAATCTTCTCAAGTTCAGGAGGCAAAATCAATCGATATGCAACTGGACCGACTCGTTCAGATACTTCATATGGCCCGATGAACCTCAGACTCAATTTGCCTTTACGGCCAAATCTGAGTACCTTTTTCCAAGGTGAAACTTTAAGAAACACTTTATCTCCCACCTGATACTCAATGTCTTTTCGTTTCAAATCCGCGTACGATTTCTGAAAATCTGCGGCTGTCTTTAGACTTTCACGGATTACTTTTACTTTCTGTTCAGCATCTTTAATCAAGTCCACTCTAAAAATTTTACTTTCACCGAGTTCGGTCCAAAACAATGGCGTACGGCATTTTCGACCGTACAAAGCCTCGTAAGGTGCCATCTTAATACTTGACTGAAAACTATTGTTGTAAGTGATTTCAATCAAAGGTAAATATCGTTCCCATGAACCATTAAACTCAAGGACGCAACATCTCAACATATCCTCAAGTATCTGAATTACCCGCTCAGATTGACCATCGATTTGTGGATGAAAAGCGGTGCTAAAATGCAGCTTGGTACCAAAAGCTTCTTGCAATTTCTTCCAAAATCGCGAGGTGAATCTCGGATCTCTATCCGACACAACAGAAATCGGTACCCCGTGTAATCTCACAATCTGAGAAACATACAATTCAGCTAGTTTATCCAATGAAAAATCCGTACGCACGGGGATAAAGTGAGCCGACTTAGTTAGTCTATCAACAACAACCCAAATCGCATCCTTCTTACTTACGGACAATGGCAGTCCGGACACAAAGTCCATTGTGACTCGATCCCATTTCCACTCGGGTATCTTGATCGGCTGAAGTAATCCTGAAGGCACTTGATGTTCCGCTTTCACTTGTTGACATATTAAACATCTCGAAACAAAGTCGGAGATGTCTCGTTTCATACCATGCCACCAAAACCGACGTTTCAAATCGTTGTACATCTTTGTACTCCCCGGGTGAATTAACATTCGGCTACAATGGGCTTCGTTTCGAATCATCGAAATGAGTTTCGAATTCCTTGGAACACACAAATGACTTCTGAACCTCAAACAATCATCATCATCAATTTGAAACTCCGATTCCTTGTTCGAACACACTCAAATTTGCGTTTGCAACCAATTCATCATCGACTTTCGGGCTCCACGAATTTGATGAATCAATAATGGTTTGGCTTTTAATTCACTACTAACACATTGTCCGGTAGAATGCACAAGTGTACATTCATCGTCAGAAGCAAACAAAGTGATTTCGGCTTAAAGCGTCCGCAACCACATTAGCCTTTCCGGGTGATAATCAATGACCAGCTCATAATCTTTCAACAACTCAAGCCAACGCCTTTGTCTTAGATTCAAGTCTCTTTGAGTCATCAAATATTTGAGACTTTTGTGATCCAAATACACATGGCACTTCTCACCAAATAAATAATGTCGCCATATTTTCAAAGCGAATACGATGGCAGCTAATTCGAGATCATGGGTCGGATAATTTTTCTCATGTGGCTTTAATTGTCTCGACGCATAGGCCACAACTCGACCTTCTTGCATCAATACGCAACCCAACCCAAGTAGGGAGGCATCACTATAAATGACAAACTCTTTGCCTGATTCGGGCTGCACTAGAATTGGGGCTTCAGTCAAATAAGTTTTCAGTTGGTCAAAACTTTTCTGACATTTTTCCGTCCATTCGAACTTAACATCTTTTTGAAGTAGCTTCGTCATGGGTGTGGCTATCATCGAGAATCCTTTTACAAACCGTCGGTAGTAACCGGCAAGTCCCAAAAAGCTCCGAACCTCAGTAATATTTCTCGGAGGCTTCCAGTTAAGTATGGCTGAAATTTTGCTCGGATCAACTCGAATACCCGATGCGAATACCACATGGCCCAAGAAGCTCACCTCTCTTAACCAGAACTCACACTTTCTGAACTTTGCATATAACTGCTTATCTCGTAAAATTTGCAACACTAATCTCAGGTGCTCGGCATGTTCGGTCTCATCTCTTGAATAGACCAAGATGTCATCAATAAACACAACTACGAACCGGTCTAAATACTGTCTGAAGATCCGATTCATCAAATCCATAAATACCGCAGGGGCATTAGTGAGCCCGAACGGCATTACTAAGAACTCGTAGTGACCGTACCTCGCTCGAAAGCGCTTTGGGTACATCCGAATCTCGAATCCAAGAATCGATAATAACCCGATCTCAAATCTATCTTTGAAAACACTGAGGCTCCCTTTAGTTGATCAAACAAATCATCAATACGCGGTAACGGATATTTATTCTTTATCGTCACTTTATTCAGCTGACGATAGTCAATGCACAACCTCATGGTTCCGTCCTTCTTTTTCACAAACAATATTGGTGCACCCCAAGGTGAGAAACTTGGTCGAGCGAAACCTCTATCCGTCAATTCTTGCAACTGAGCTTTCAACTCTTTTAACTCGGTTGGTGTCATACGATACGGAGCTATCGAAATCGGCGTAGTCCCAGGTACAAGCTCAATACTAAACTCTATCTCCCGAACAGGTGGCAAACCCGATAATTCTTCGGGAAAAGCATCCGGGTATTCACAAACTACCGGCATAGATTCGGGTTTTATCTCTAACTCCTTATCATCAAATACATACGCAAGGTATGCTTCGCACCCCTTTCTTACATATTTCTGGGCCAACGTTGATGATATTACAGCTGGCAACCCCTTTAAGTCCGTAGACTCAACTCGGATCATCTCGTTATTTGCGCACCTCAAATCAATAGTCTTGCTTTTGCAATTCACAACCGCATCATGCACGGTCAACCAATCCAAACCAAGAATAACATCAAATTCATCAAACGGTAGAAGCATCAAGTCCGCGGAAACAGAACCTCAATTACTAGGGGACATTTCTTACACACTTTGTCGACAAGCACGTAACGACCTAAGGGATTTGACACCCGAATTACGAACTCAGTAGACTCAATAGGTAAAGTCTTACTGGATGCTAAGGTTTCGCATATATAAGAATGAGTAGAACCAGGGTCAATCAAAGCAATCACATTAGTATCAAAGAGAGTGAAAGTACCCGTAATAACATCTGGCGAGGAAGCATCCTCGCGTGTGCGTATTGCATAAGCCCTAGCAGGAGCGCGAGCCTCAGTTTCTGGTCGTAGCATCTCTAGATCCTCTCTGACCACCACTAGCATTGCCCATATTTCTAGATGGTCTACCTCGAGCAGTGGTAGCGCCCGATTTCCCACTCTGATTTACATTCTGTTCAGGCAACCTCAGGCAATCTTTAATGAAGTGGTCAACCGATCGCACTTGTAACAGAGCGGTCATGGAATCTACAACTTCCGAATGCCATTTGCCACAATGTCGACACTTCGCTCGTCTCGACGTTCATTCCCAACACTGGCGATCAAGTGCCTCGTGTACCCATTGTGGGGTCGATCACGATCTCGCCTAAAAGGCCGAAGTGCCTCTAGACCGCCCACATCATCACGAAATTTCTTCGATGCTGTTGAAGAGACTTTCCGAGGATCTTTTACGAAACTCTCCGGCCCCACATCAACTTTTTGTTTTTCTTTTCTAAGCTCTTGACTTTACAAGCTCGCTCGACAAGTACTACGAACTCTTGTATTTCAAGAATGCCAACGAACATTTTATATCTTCATTCAGCCCATCCTCGTTGCCATACATGATAGCCTCGGACGAAATACATTCCCGAGCATATCTACTAAGTCTAACAAATTTTCGCTCGAATCGAGAATCGACATAGAACCTTGCTTAAGCTCAAGAAATTCCTTCCGTTTTGATCAACAAATCTCGATCGATATACTTTTTCCAAACTCATTTTGGAAAAACTCCCAAGTTACTTGCTCTCGGGCACAATGTAAGTCGAGTACTCCACCAATAGTAGGCGTAATCACGTAGCAAGGAGATAGTACACTTTAGGCATTCATCGGTGTACAAGATAGCTCATCGAAAATACCGGATAGTGTTGTCCAACCAAAATTCAGCTTGCTCGGCATCGCCGCTATCCGTAGCTTTAAATTCAGAGCCCCATGTTTTCGATTCATCAACTGGGGCTTATTTGACCTTATTTGGTCGATTCGGAGGCATTGTAGGTGCGGGGTTGTGTTTGTTGGGAATGGAGGTTGTGGAATAGTCAGTATTAGTTCGAATGTATTGGTTGAACCAATCATTCATCACGCTATAGAAAGCTTGTCTAGCTTCATCATTTGGATTACTAGCATTAGGTTGAGAGTCCGCGGCACGCTGTCCCTTGTGCGGAGCAGCGCTACACTCTCAAGATCATCACTACCGCTTCGGTCGGGATCGGGATCCATTACTATAAATAAACACATTTGCAATTGTCAGAAATCACCACACTATCAAATAATCACATAAAATGGCATGTATAGCTAGACCCAAACGCATTACGGTAGTCCTAGAATCGATTAAACCGTAGCTCTGATACCAATAAAATTGTAACACCCTGTACTCGAGTCCGTTACCGGAGTCGAACACAAGGTGCACACAGACTTAATTATTTTCACAGTCCATTTAAAAAATTTCCAGACAAGCTAGTTACTGCATCACTGTCGCCTTAAAAATCATATCTTGAGTTTCAAAGCTCGAAAATCAGTTTCGTAATTTTTCCCTGAAACTAGACTCATATGTCCATCTACATATTTTTTTTCTAGAATTTTTGGTCCGGCCAATTAGTACAGTTTATTAGTTAAAGTCTCCCCTGTTACAGGGATTGACTACACTGACCTTCGCGCATTACGACTTGGATATCTCCCTGTAAATGGATTCAATACTGATGCTGTTTGTTTATATAGAAACTAGACTCAAAGAGGAATATATACATATATGGCATGACTCCTAATTATCTCTGGTTAATTTATAATGAATTTCCAAAGTCGGAACAGGGATTCCAGAAACCGTTCAGGCCCTGTTCCACAAAAACCTAAATATCTCTTAACATATAACTCATATGACCGTTTCGTTTCTTCCATATGAAAGTAGATTCATCAAGGTTCATTTAAATAATTTATTCACTATTTAATTCCATATCTACTATTTGTAGTGATTTTTCACATCCACATCACTGCTGCTGTCAGCATCTGCCTTTGAGGTAGACTTTACCTATTTCATAATTTCCATGATTCAATTAGCCCTTTTTGCATACATGGCACAAAGTATGATCATGATTAACCATTCCAATGGCTAATCGTTTCCAAACATTTCCATACCTCTTAATGATCAACATACAAAACGATTATAGTACTATGCTAAAACGTATATAAGCCATTTTCGCATGGCTATCCAAATTTACACAAAATCCATGGGTACATGACCAACAACAAAAGGGTAGTCCAATACATGCCATTTCAAAGTTCAACCAAAATTGTACCAAAAGGGGGGCTTTGATAGTGTGGGAGACTTGACTTCCAAAAATCCCGAGTCCGATAGTGACGAGCCAAAATCTATAAAACAAGTGAACAAAGAAACGGAGTAAGCAATTTATGCTTAGTAAGTTTTGAGCAAGGATTCAGCACAACAAAAGCATAGCATTCATATAGCTAAACGGATAATTTCATATGCACGCATTCTCAATATCATACTTACTTCACATTACCAACCCTTATGTTCATACACAAAAGATCAACTTAGCTAAAGGCGGTAGCTCGCTTATCAACCGAGCGAATACTTATTTGTAAGGGCTCAACTAATTCAAAGCACATACGAACATACCTCATTGCTGGAATTTTTGCAAGCGTATTAACTGAAATTTTTACAGCAAGATTGCTCATTCCCGAATCACGTACCTTCGGAATTTAACCGGATATAGCGACTCGCTCGATTGTCTTCGGGACATAGCCCGGTTATAGTAATTCGCACAATTGCCTTCGAGAATTAGCCCGAATTTAGTAACTCGCACAAATGCCTTCGGGACTTAACCCGGTTTTTGTAACTCGCACAAATGCCTTCGGGACTTAACCCGGTTTTGGTAACTCATACAAATGCCTTCGGGAATTGACCCGGATTTAGTCACTTAGCACAAAAGCCTTCGGGACTTAGCCCGGATACCATTCGAATAACCAAGCACATATATCAACAAATCATAACACATCCTTATTACATTCTCATTACCAAAGCTCAAACACAAGACACTTATCATATTTACAATTTCGCTCAATAGCCACATACAAGGGCATGATTTTGATTTGTTTATTACATAATCTAATTAGATCATAATCTAAGTTCCATTACTCAAAACTTACCTCGAATGTTGTCGAACGATTTCGATGGCTATTCGACCACTTTTTCCTTCCCTTTATCGGATTTAGATCCCCTTTGCTCTTGAGCTTAATTAAATAAATAAATCGATTTAATCATTTGAGCATCGAAAAGAGGAACACAAGGCACTTAGCCCACATTTATACATTAGACATTAAAGTCACATACATGTGAAATCATGCATCAACTCAAGATATTAACCCACACTCCCTTTTTAGCCGATTGTCCTAACCAAGATAAAGGCATCAATATGCTTGCCTCTAACCGAATGCATGCACACCAATCCATCTCATGTGGCCGAATATGCATGTTGATGTTGAGGCCAATTACAAATTTAATACCACACATAAATGGCATACATTTTACTAACTAACGCATTACATATTGTAGCTCAATACGCATCTATCATTTACTTCATAACCGAAACATCATCATAAGTAAATATATACTGTGACAGCCCAAAATTGACCCTAGACGGGATGTGGTTTCGGGACCACAAAACCGAGGCATAAAAATAATTTAAAATTTATTGTGATGCCTATGATATGTGTTAAATTGTGTGTGACATTTTTGATGATTTGATTTAGTGTTATAAAGGTGAATTTCACTAGAAAGGACTTGTGTGAGAAAACTTAGAAATGAGATAGGCAAATGTTGAAGTGGCCTATTGATGCATACTAGGTAATGTTGTCCTTGCATGTCAAATTTCCCAAATTTGACTATAGTGGCCGCCAAGGTGGGTATGATGGGTAAGGGAAAACATGTTTCCAACATGTTTGGTTAGTGAGTTATGTATGAAGGAATATAATAAAAATTAGCATAAAAAATGAACAAAAAAAAGAAAGATGAGCATGGATGCCCCTTGTTGCCGTGAGTAGAGGAAAAGAAAGGAGAAATTTTTGTTCATCCATTTTCACTTCTTGGCCGAAAATACTAAGGAAAAGGGGAGGATTTTTGCTTCATGCTTGGTTTAGAAGAGAACTAGAAGGAGATTTGGCTATACTTGCATCAATATTAAGGTATGTTTGAGGTGGTGTCATGAGATTCATGCTTGTTTTGGTTGCTTACTTGATGTGCATGTTAGCCATGGTTCAAATCCTTGTTATGCCATGAAAATGGTATTTAGCCAAGGTTGATATTGTGTTGAAACTATTGCATGCTAAATGTGAAGCTTGCTATTGATGCATGTAATGATGGATTAACTACTCTTGAAATTTCTTTTTAGTATTCTTGAGTAGGGCATTGAGTCCTTTGTTTAACCATGACAAAAAATTTTAAAAGGGCATGGTGTGTGAGGTATTCGCCATGGTATGCTCATGAGCATGGTTTATGCTTCTTGCATGATATTAAAAAATTTGTGTTTTGAATGGTTATGGACACCTTAAAATTCGCCTTGCACCTATGTGTGGATATATGTTTGCACATGATGTTTTGGTTATGAAGTAAATGATAAATGTGTTTGTTTAAAAAATAAATTGTTGGAGAATGTTTGTAAAATTTCAAGTATATTCGGCCATTGGGTGAGTATGTAAGTGATGTTGAATCAAGTTTTGGTGCATATTTGGTGATGTGTATAATCGACCAAATGGGTGATTAGTAAAAAATGGTTGCCGAATATACAAGCATACATATGCATGTGTAGTTGAATTATGAATGTTTAGCAAGATGGTTAAACTAGTTGATTTATTGATTAAGCTCAAGGAGTTAAAGAAGGAGAATCAAGCAAGGGAAAGACGAAGGTCATCGAGTAGCCGACTTGGACTGTTTTACCCAACACAAGGTAAGTCATTAAGCATATATTTGGTGTTGATGTAAATGACCATAATATATACACAATTGTGTTTAAATGAGTTGATGTGTAAATGGAAATGTATGTGTATGGAATGATGCCATTGTTGAATGTATAAAGGCAGCAAAATGCATAAGGTATTGGTCTCGCACTAAGTGTGCGGGTATAAATGGACACGGTGACAAGATTGGCACTAAGGGTGCGGGTTTAAAATTGTACAGCACTAAGTGTGCGAGTTTGATTATATAGCACTAAGTGTGCGAGCTGAAAATATATAGCACTAAGTGTGCGAGCTGAAAATTATATAGCACTAAGTGTGCGAGCTGAAAATATATAGCACTAAGTGTGCGGATTCACTATATGCTCTTGTATTACAATTGGCACTGAGTGTGCGACATTATCGAGTTAATCCCGGACAGCGGATCGGGTAAGTACCTTGAGCTCATGACGAATAGGCAATACGTTCAAGCTCGGGGTTGAGCTTGGTAAGCTTGAAATCTATGTGATGATTGCAATTGTATGATTGTGGTGCGAATGAATTGGTGTGTAAAAATGCCTCAAATATCTTATTGTATAGAATATGAAATGTGGATGTATGACTTGGTATGAGATTGAACCGAAAGGTCCGAGGAATTATGGTATAGTTTCGATATGGATGAAGTACCTAGCCTCGCTTATTGTTTGATGTTGCGAAAACTTTATTAATGGATGGTTGATGAATGCTTATGACTTACTGAGTTATAAACTCACTCGGTGTTTTCTTGTCACCCATTTTAGGTCTCTTGGACTCGATTGTCGCGTGCTCGAACCGTCGCTGAAGTCATCACACCGGCTGGAAACCTTTTGGTATTGTCTTCGTAGTTGAACTAGGAGAACAATTGGCATGTATAGGCTATTATGTTTTGTTGAATTGTGGGTTGTAAACTTTAAGCCATGTGAAAATGGCCTATGTGGTCGCCGAGTGGGATGCTAGAACCTATAGCCACGAGTCTTAGAAACTTTAATTTTGATAAGGTGGCCATAAATTGTGTCATGTATGATGGATGATTAGTAAGGCCAAGGAAAGATTCATGAAATTGGCATAGTCTACTGCAGTAACTGTTGCTGACAGCAGCAGTGAGATGAGATTGAAAAATCACTAAAAATAGTAGAAGTAGAATTAAATAGTGAATAAATTATGAAATTGAACCTTGATGAATCTATTTTTATATGGACGAAACAAAACGACCATATGAGCAGTATACTGAGAGATATTAGAGTTCTCGTGAGACAGGGCCAGAACGGTTTCTGGGTCCCCTGTCGCGACTTTGAAAATTTACTATAAATTATCCAGAAATAATTAGAAGTCATGCCTTATATGTGCAGATTCTATTTTTAGTCTAGTTTCTTTAGAAACAAACGGCACCAGTATTAAATCCCTGTACAGAGAGATATTCAAGTTTTAACATGTGAAGGTCGGTGTAGTCGACCCCTGTAACATGGGTGACTTTAACTAATAAACTGTACCAATTGGCCCGACCAAAAATTCTAGAAATAAATCCAGTGATGGATATATGAGTCTAGTTTCAGGGAAAATTTACGGAACTGATTTTCGAGTTCTGGAACTCGAGATATGATTTTTAAGGTGACAGTGACGCAGTTAGCTAGCCTGCCTGGATCTGAAATCAATTATTGTCAAGAGAGAAAAAAGGGAAGTAAGCCCGGTAACACCACGTGTTCAAATCCGGTGACGGTCACGGGTTTGGGGTGTTACATATACCTTGAGATAGTATATATGTCATACCAATACATCATGTGCAAACATATATACATATAGGTGTAAGGGCCGAATCTCAAGTTGATTATAACTAAACATGAACATAACTCCAAAACACAAATCTTACCTACCATGCAATAAGCATAAATCATACTTATGGGTATACCATGGCCGAATACATCACAACACCATACCATTTCAATTTTGGTCATGGTTAAACAAAGAACTTAATGTCTCACTCAAAAAAATGCTAAAAAGAAAATCCAAGAGTCCTCAATCCACCATCACATGTATCATTATCAAGCTTCATATTTAGCATGCAATGGCATTAACACAAAATCCACCTTGGCCGAATATCATCCCCATGACATAGCAAAGATTTGAACCATGGGCTAATTAGAACTCAAGCTAGCAACTAAAATCATGCATGAATCTCATGGAACAACCTCAAACATACCTTAATCTAGACACAAGAATGGCCAAACCTCCTCCTAATCCTCTTCCAAACCAAGCATGAAGCAAGAACTCCTTCCTTCTTCCTTAGAATTTTCGGCTCAAAGAAATGAAAAAGGATGAACAACAATTTTTTTTCTTTTTTTCTTCAACTCACGGCAAAATGGGGGGGTAACACTCACACATCCTTTCTTTTTTTTTTTCTTTTCCATTTCTTTATTACCCATACTCATTAATTTATTTTTTTCCTCCCATGATGCACCAACATAACATGTCTATGACATGTTTTGCCCATAATACTTTGTCATGGTCGGCCACTACCAATTAGGGGGGGAAAATTTGACATGCAAGTTCCCCCCCTTTTGATTACATGCACTATTAGGTCCTTATAGATTAGCCTATCATATTTCAAAAGTGTCACACAAGTCCTACTAACTGAATTCACATGCAATCGACTAAATAGAAGTTTGAAATTTTCACACATTCATAATTACATATTCTAGACAATAAATATTACGTTCAAACATTTCGGTGACTCAGTTTAGCGGTCCCGAAACCACTTCTCGACTAGGGTCAATTTTGGGCTGTCACAACACAGTATCAGTACAATCTGGGCCAAAGCCCTATTTAGTCTTGACATATACTGGGTCGAAGCCTTTCGCTTAATCTCATCGGGTCAAGCCTTTATCAGAAACGGTATGGCCCTTAGGCCCATTTCAATATCACATGTAATGCCAATGGATGTATGCAAGCTCATTTCAATATCATATGAAATACCAATGAATGTATGCAAGCCCATTTGGGTAGACTACTCAACCCACCATCCGCTACTCTCCACCCGTACCAACCAACACACCATGTGGGGAATAACTCAACCCACCCAACCAACACACCACCGGCAAAGATAGTGCTTTATCATATATCCGAGGCCTAGCCTCTTTAATAATCGGGCAAAGCCCTTTCCAGTAAACTAGGCAAAGCCCTTTTCAATAAACCGGGCATAATCCTTTTTGGTAAACCGGGGCATAAGCCCTTTTCAATAAACCGCATAAGCCCTTTTTGGTAAACCGCATAAGCCCTTTTCAATAAACCGCATAAGCCCTTTTGCACTTCCTCCATCCATATAAAACCCAACCCAATGCAACATGTCATGTATGCGTAATGTCATGCCCATATTTGAATAAACAATCACACCAAGTCATTCATATCACCAACATATATTCACAATCAATCCATCATCCACACAGTCCAAGTTACCACTTGCCCACAAGGGCAAAACAGTCATTTTCACATTATAAGGGTATTTTCGTAATTTTACCAAATATCAGGGTTTTCCATGTTCATTACAATTATCAATATTTTCGAGTGTTTAAACAATGATCTTTAACCCACTTTATCAAATTCGGGCTTTTGGGCCCAAAACCCCTAATGGGCCCTACGAATGCTGATTTAGCCTACTTAACCCAAAATTTACAACAATACTAACCGTGTTAACGTGCAACTTTTCCAAATTCCATTTTTTATCAATTCTACCCAAATGGGTCCGAAAGCCCATTAGGCCCAATTTCAGCCCATTGAGGCCCAACTTACCATCGTGCACAAAATTGAGTTCTTACCTGTTCCATCGATCCAAACACCGATCTTATCGTATTTATCGCATCTATACCCAAACGCAACATTACAAGTTCCCGAAATACCGATATTTTAGCATTTTGGCATCTCAGCAAATATTAATCTAAGCTATTACGAGGGTTAGTACACACCTGTTACTGGTTGAAGTTGAAACGTTTCCAAAATCAATCGCCTACCATAACCACCACCTGTCATTCAAACTTAACTAATCCAATATCAATATATGTAAATCTTAAGCACATCAGTCATACGGAACATAAGGGCATATTCGTCATTTTACCATACATGGGTATTACGGTCACTTTACCCTACAGGAGCTTTACGGTCTCTTTACCCTATAGGGGCTTTACGGTCTTTTTACCTAATAGGGGTATTTTAGTCATTTCATCCTACAAGGGTGTTTTGGTAAATCTACAAACCAAGGGTATTTCAGTAATTTTGTAAACCAATAGTATTTCCATAATTTTTAGAAAGTCAAGGGTATTTTTGTAACTTTCTAAATTAGGGGTATTTTGGTAATTTTACAAATTGAGAGTATTTTAGTAATTTCACAAACCAGTGGTATTTTGGTAATTTTACAAACTAGGGGTATTTTGGTAATTTTAAAAATTGAGGGTATTTCGATAATTTTACAAACCAGGGGTATTTTAGCAATTTTACAGACTAGGGTATTTTTGGTAATTTTACTGATCGAGGGTATTTTGGTAATTTTGTAAACCAAGGGTATTTTAGTAATTTTGTAAATTGAGGGTAAAGCAGTAATTCTGTAAATCAAGGGTAAAACAGTAATTTTATAAATCGAGGGTAAAATGGTAATTTTGTAAATTGAGGGTAAAACGGTAATTTTATAAATCAAGGGTACTTTGGTAATTTTACAATTTGAGGGCATTTCAGTAATTTGGTAAACTAAAGTATTCTAAACAGGGATAACAATACGAATGGGTCTCGGCCCAAATGGGCCCACACGCTCGTGTGGCCCTTTTAGCCCAAATCTAGCCACAAATATGAGATTCACCTAGCCTAGTCTAATATTTACTACACAATCAAACAACTTATCCAATTGGGCCCATAGGCCCATTGGGCCCACATGACCCCTTTCAGCCCATCGCGGCCCGAAGTAGACATCCTACAGCTAGAGTAGTGAGAAATACACATCTGATTGGTGACTGGAGTTAATCCAAGCTCCAAGCACTCTTAGCCGACGCTCAACCCAAACGAGCATGCCATATAGCGAAAGGGATCAGCTAAGAAAAGGTACCTTTACCCTCCTCATGGTTCCCTCTATTTAAAGCCAGCTTTGCAACCACTCTTGTGTTAGCTTCCTGATGTGGGATCCCTCCAACATCAGAGTTTAAATTCAACACCAACTCTTGTCGCCCCCTGTTAGCAAAATAAATGCTCCTTGCTTGTCATGGGATTCGAATCCATGCCTCCCCTCAGATGCTCCACACGCTTCTTGCCACTAAGCCACAAGGCTTTTTGTGTCATATTTTATCTCCAATTAATTATAAGGTCTAAAGGCCAAAGTCCAGGTTCCCTTAAAAAACCAAAATAAATTGCAAGAGCCAAGACTTGAACCCAGGCTCCCATACAACCTTAAGGACGCCACAACCACTAGACTACATCCTTCCTTGTGTCATTTATTTACCACAATAATTTAAAAGGCCCTCATCCAAGCATCCAGGTTTTTTTCACTTAATACCAAAATTTTTGCTAAAGCCCAAGTTTGAACCCAAGATTTCTCCAACACTTCTCAAAGCCATTAACCACTAAGGCAAACATTTAATTGTGTTATTTCATTGCACAATTAAATACCTATATACAACCTCCTTACGGACCTGCACTCAAGGCCCAATACTTCTAGGCCCAAATTCGGGGTGTTACAAGTCACACAAGCCGTGGAGAATTTGCAACCAATGTAGGACCTCAGCCATCTATAGGACATTGAAGACCAGCACCCGAAACATGAAATCCCTAATGACATGTCATTTGTATCCTAAGAATTCTTAAGGTTCAACTGAGACTCGTTATCTGTCAAATCATTATATCATTGATACATTTATTATCCAATTCATTTATATTACAACAACATAGTAAATAGTTAATTTAACTAAGATTAAAATGGTCATAGTTCATATGAACTTACCTCGATAATCAGGGCGTAGAAGTAAAGTCGAGCTAGTCCAAAGCTTTAGCTTTTCCTCGATTTAGATCCAATTGTGGTTTATCTTGATCTAAATAAATAATTTCATTCAATTAATACTTCTAGAATTCAATTTAATCCATAATTCATATTTATACAAAATTATGAATTTTCCCTAACAATTTAACTTTTTACAATTTAGTCCTTAAGCTCATAACTTAAAATCTAACCATTTTAACCTAAATCCATGTTAACTAATGTTACAAGAGACCTTTAATTAACTCATCGATACCAAAATTTCACAACAAAACCTATATATTTACACATTTAACAATTTAATCCCTAATTCCAAAATTCATCCAAAATTATTTAACAAAACATGCTTATTTTTCAAAAAAGATAAATAATTCATCAATTAACATCAAAACCTATCCATAAAAAATCCATGGTAAGTCCTTCAACTTTTAATAGTTTTGCAAATTGACCCTCGGGCTAGCTAGATTAAGCTAAAACAGACTCGAAAACATAAAAATAATTAAAAACAAGACTTGAATTCACTTATATGCATCAACACACGCTTGAATGAATGCTTCTTCTTCTCCAATGGTTATTTTTAGGTTTTGAAACAAAGATGAAGAAGACGTCATCTTCCTATTATCTTTTGTTTACTTATTTTTCATTTTATTTACTAATTTACTAAATTAACCTTAATAAATCATTTAAACTACCATAAAACCTATCCATCATAATCAACTATCTTAAAACATGGTATAATTGCCATTCAAGTCCATTAACATTCCTTTCCATAGCGATTTAGCTCTTTTAACGAATAGAATTCAACTTTTACACCTTTTATGATTTAATCCTTTTTACTTAATTAACTATTTAAACATCAAATGTTTTTTAACGAAATTTTAACAAGACTTTAATATAATCCCGTAGATATTAAATAATTAACAAAATAATAATTCACTCGATGGAATTGTGGTCCCGAAAACACTATTTCTAACACCACTGAAGACGGGCTGTTACAATTGTAGGGTGTTGGATCTTTTGGAAATGAAATGATGCATACAAAACCAGAAGGCTAGGCTTTTCTTTCCTCATCTTGTGACAGTGCTATGCTGAAAGGCAGAAGTGCAAATAAGCGAGAATGAGCAGTTCATGAAGCCAACAAGAAGCATTATTGGCGGCATAGTATATACATAATACGTTGAGCATAAACGAATGCAAATTACTATGTGACAGCCCTAAATTGACCCTAGTCGGAAAGTGGTTTCGGGACCACTAAACTGAGTCATAAAAATAATTAGCCGTCATAGTTGATGCTCATTATATGTACATATGCATGTGTGAAAATTTCATGTTTGAATTTTGTTAATTGTAAGTGAATTTTATCAAATAGGACTTATGTGAGAAAATTTAGAAATGTGCTAGGCAAATGTAAAGTGGCCTATTAATGCATGCTGTGAAAATGATGGGTTTGCATGTCAAATTTCCCAAAATTAAAGCATAGTGGCCGGCCATGCTATGGGGTGAAACATGTTGTAAACATGTTTTGTTAGTGTGTTATGTTAGAAAGAATAAAATAAGAGGTTAGTAATAAAATAATGAAAAGAGTGGGGTGATGAAAACAAAGTTGCCTCATCCATGCCCCCCCTCCATTGCCGTAACTAGAGAAAGAGGAGAAAAAAAAAGAGTTCATTCTTTGGTTCTTCTTGACCGAATTGAAAAGAGGAAGAAGGGGATGAAGCAATCGGCCATCTTAGGTGAATATTAAGGTAAGAAAGTTTATGCTAGTTCTTGAAATTTTAGTTGATATTGAGTGAGTTATCAAGTTATTTTTGGTAACCCATGTTGAAATTTTGATTTTGGATTGAGTAAGGTTTTCGGCTATGGAGATTAATAAGGGTGATGGTTATGTTTCATGCTAAATCTAGATGAACAATGGTAGATGCTTACACCTTGATATTTATGAGTTCCTTTCTTGGTTCTACCTTAGATCCATGAAGTATATTTTCATTTGGTGTTGTTGGAGATTTCGGTCATGGGTAGAAAAAAGGAACTATAGATTTTGAGATTTATGTTAGAAGCTAATGAGTGAGAGTTGGATGAATATTAGGAGGTTATAATTCATGGGATTATAAGCTTGTAAGCTTGATGATGAAATTTATGCTTTGTGAGGGTAAATGGTTTAAAAAGAGCATTCGGCCATGATGTAAGATTATGATGAAGTGATGTTAAATGCTTTGAATATTGAGTATATGTTATTATAAGTTGAATTTGAGGTTTGTTAAGTTGTCTTTGTCATTGCCGAATATGTGTATAGTTAAAGAAAACTTGTTAAAGTGCTTAGTTAAGTGATATTAGGTTAATGATATGTGTATCCGGTCATAAAGGTGTACATGAGGAAATGTTAGATTAATTGTGTTAAATTGCTCAATGTGATTAAAAATGCGTATGACCATTTTGTATTTGAGCTAAAGGTGGCCATATGACCTATCAAACTCCTTGTCATATTCGGCCATAAGCTAGCATAATGAGACTTTAATAAGTTAAATTTGTTTGAATTAGCTCAAGAGCAAAGGGGAACTAAATCCGATAAAGGGAAGGAAAAAGTGGTCGAATAGCCATCGAAATCGTTCGACAACATCCGAGGTAAGTTTTCGAGCAATGAGACTTAGTTTATGATTTGATTAAGTCATGATGTATGAGCATAACAACTATACGGTGATATGATGATTCTACTTGAATTATATGTTGAGTTAATTAGTCTATACGTATGACGGGTAGCCGTATGTGCATAGAGATCGTGTCATAAAGCAAACTAAACCATGCTGTTTATATGTGGCTAGTGAGCCGAAAATGGGAGTGTTTAATACATGACTTGTGTTTGAACTCTAATTATGAAAATGAGATATAAATGTGTCATGATTTATTGATATGTGCATGAATATTCGGATGATAACCGGGCTAAGTCCCAAGGCATTTGTGCGAAGTTACTATATCCTGCTAAGTCCCAAGGCATTTGTGCGAGTTACTATATCCGGCTAAGTCCCAAGGCATTGGTGCGAAGTTACTATATCCGGCTATGTCCCAAGGCATTCGAGCGAGTAGCTATATCCGGTTAAATCAAGGTACTTGGCTTGGGAATGAGCGACCTTTCGTAATAGTTTCAATTAATACTTCGTAAAATCCCAATGATGAGGTATGTTTCAGATATGCATTGAATTAGTTGATCCCTTACAAATAGTATTCGCTCACCGATAAATGAGCTACCGCCTTTGGCTAAGTTGATCTTTGTGTATGAATATAAGGGTTGGTAATGTAAAGTAAGTATGAAATTGAGAATTTGTGCATATGAAATTATCCGCTTAGCCACATGAATGCTACACTTCAGTTGTGTCAAATTTTATGGCTCAAAACTTACTAAGCATTAAATGCTTACTCCGTTTCTTTGAATCTCTGTTTTATAGATTTTGGCTCGTCAGCTATCGGACTTGGGAGTGTCAAGTCAAGTCTCCCACACTATCAAAGCCCTTTGGTACACTTTTGGTTGAACTTTGAAATGGCATGTATAGGACTACCCTTTTGATGTTGGTCATGTACCTTTCGGTATTGTACAAATTTGGATAGCCATGCTAAAATGGCTTATATATATTTTGAGCATAATGTTATAATCATCTTGTATGTATATGTTCATTAAGAGGCATGGAATGTTTGGAAACGATTAGCCATTGGAATGGTTAATCATGATCATATTTTGTGCTATATATGCTAAAGGGCTAGTTGAATCATGGAAACTATGAAATAGTCAAAGTCTACCTTAAAGGTAGATGTCGACAAAGCAATGTGTTGTAAATTTGAAAAATCAATAAAACTAGTAGGAATGGAATTAAATAGTTAATAAATTATGTAATCTAACCTTGATGAATCTACTTTCATATGGAAGAAACGAAACAATCATATGAGTTGTATGTTAAGAGATATTTAGGTTTTCGCGAAACAGGGCGTAACGGTTTCGGATTCCCTGTTCCGACTTTGGAAATTCATTATAAATTAACCAGAGATAATTAGAAGTCATGCCATATATGTATAGATTCCTTTTCGAGTCTTGTTCCTATAGAAACAAACGGCATCAGTGTTGAAGCCCTTTACAGGGAGATATCCAAGTTGTAACGCATGAAGGTCAGTGTAGTCGAACCCTGAAACAGGGGAGACTTCAGCTAATAAACTGTACTAATTGGTTCGACCAAAAATTCTAGAAAACAATTTGTAGATGGACATATGAGTCTAGTTTCAGGAAAAAATTATGGAACTGGTTTTCGAGTTTTGGAACTCGAGATATAATTTTTAAGGTGACAAGTGATGCAAGAGCTACTCGTCTCGAAATTTAAAATGGTCTGTGCAAATAAGTGAATTAAGTTCGTTAACCCCTCGTGTCCGACTCCGCAACGGTCTCTGCACGGGTGTTACAATTAAATTGGTATCGAGCTACGGTTTAGTCGATTCTAGGACTACGGTAATACGCTTGGGTCTAGCTATACATGCCATTATGTGATTATTTGATAGTGTGGTGATTTCGACATTTGCAAATGTGTTTATTTATAGTAATGGATCCCGATCCCGACCGAAGCGGTAGTGATGATCTTGAGAGTGTAGCGCTGCTCCCGACAAGGGACATGGCCGGCGGACTCTCACCTATTGCTAGTAATCCGAATGATGAAGCTAGACAAGCTTTTTATAGCGTGATGAACGATTGGTTCAACCAATACATTCAACTAATACGACTGCTCCACAACCTCCATTCCCGACAAATACAACCTCAAGACCTACAATACCTCCTAGAATCGACCAAATAAGGTCAAATAAGCCCCAATTGATGAATCCGAAAACACGGGCTATTGAATTTAAAGCTACGGACAGCGATGATGCCGAGCAAGCGGAATTTTGGTTGGACAACACTATCCGGCACTCGATGAGCTATCTTGCACACCGATGAGTGCCTAAAGTGTACTATCTCCTTGCTACGTGATTACGCCTACTATTGGTGGAATACGTTGACTTCACAGCCCAGAGAGCAAATAACTTGGGAGTTCTTCCAAACCGAGTTTCGAAAGAAGTATATCAGTCAGAGATTCATTGACCAAAAACGGAAGGAATTTCTTGAACTCAAACAAGGTTCCATGTCGGTTACCGACTATGAACGAAAATTTGTGAGGCTTAGCCGGTACGCGCGAGAATGTATTTCTTCAGAAGCTGTGATGTGTAAACGTTTCGAAGATGGACTGAATGATGATATAAAGCTGTATGTTGGCATTTTAGAAATCCGAGAATTTGTGGTGCTTGTCGAGCGAGCTTGCAAAGCCGAGGAGCTCAGTAAGGAGAAAAGGAAAGCTGATGTGGGAGCAAAGGAGTTTCGTAAGAGATCTTCAGGAAAGCCCTTTCAACAGTCATCGAAGAAATTTAGAGATGACTTAGGCCGGTCTAGGGACACTTCGGGTTTTTCTAGACGAGATCGCGATCGACCCCCTGTGAGCACACGAGTCACTTCGATCGCTAGTGTTGGAAATGATCGTCGAGATAGAACAGAGTGCCAGTATTGTGGTAAATGGCATTCGGGGAGTTGTAGATTCCATGACCACTCCTGTTACAAGTGCGGATCAGTTGACCACTTCATTAAAGATTGCCCAAGGTTGTCTGAACAGAATGTAAATCAGAGTGGGAAACTGGGTGCTACCACTGCTCGAGGTAGACCATCTAGAAATACGGGCAATGCTAGTGGTGGTCAGAGAGGATCTAGAGATGCTACGACCAGATCTGAGGCTCGTGCTCCTGCTAGAGCTTATGCTATACGCGCACGCGAGGATGCTTCCTCGCAAGATGTTATTACCGGTACTTTTACTCTCTTTGATACTAATGTGATTGCTTTGATTGACCTTGGTTCTACTCATTCTTATATATGCGAAACCTTAGCATCCAGTAAGACTTTACCTAATGAGTCTACTGAGTTCGTAATTCGAGTGTCAAATCCCTTGGGTCGTTACGTGCTTGTCGAAAAAGTGTGTAAGAAATGCCCCCTAGTAATTTGAGGTTCCTGTTTTCCGGCGGACTTGATGCTTTTACCGTTTGATGAATTTGATGTTATTCTCGGTTTGGATTGGTTGAACATGCATGATGCGGTTGTGAATTGCAAAAGCAAGACTATTGATTTGAGGTGCGCAAATAACGAGATAATTCGAGTTGAGTCTACTGCCTTGAGTGGATTGCCAACAATGATATCCTCGATGTTAGCTCAAAAATATGTAAGAAAGGGGTGCAAAGCGTACCTTGCGTATGTACTTGATGACAAAGAGTTGGAAAAGAAGCCTGAATCTGTGCCAGTGGTTTGTGAATACCCGGATGTTTTTCCCGAAGAATTACCGGGTTTACCACCTGTTAGGGAGGTAGAGTTTGGCATCGAACTTGTACCTGGAACTGTACCGATTTTGATAGCTCCGTATCGTATGGCACCAACCGAGTTAAAAGAGTTGAAAGCTCAATTGCAAGAATTGACGGATAGAGGTTTCGCTCGACCAAGTTTCTCACCTTGAGGTGCACTAGTATTGTTTGTGAAAAAGAAGGACGGAACCATGAGGTTGTGCATCGACTATCGTCAGCTGAATAAAGTGACAATAAAGAATAAATATCCGTTACCGTGTATTGATGATTTGTTTGATCAACTAAAGGGAGCCACAGTGTTTTCAAAGATAGATTTGAGATCGGGTTATTATCAGTTGCGAATTCGAGATTCGGATATACCCAAAACTGCTTTCAGAACGAGATACGGCCACTACGAGCTCTTAGCGATGCCCTTTGGGCTTACTAATGCCCCTGCAGTATTTATGGATTTGATGAATCGGATCTTCAGACAGTATTTAGACCGGTTCGTAGTTGTGTTTATTGATGACATCTTGGTCTATTCAAGAGATGAGACCGAAGATGCCGAGCACCTGAGATTAGTGTTGCAAATTTTACGAGATAAGTAGTTATATGCAAAGTTCAGAAAGTGTGAGTTCTGGTTAAGAGAGGTGAGCTTCTTGGGCCATGTGGTATTCGCATCGGGTATTCGAGTTGATCCGAGCAAAATTTCAGCCATACTTAACTGGAAGCCTCCGAGAAATATTACTGAGGTTCAGAGCTTTTTGGGACTTGCCGGTTACTACTGATGGTTTGTAAAAGGATTCTCGATGATAGCCACACCCATGACGAAGCTACTTCAAAAAGATGTTAAGTTCGAATGGACGGAAAAATGTCAGAAAAGTTTTGATCAACTGAAAACTTATTTGACTGAAGCCCCAATTCTAGTGCAACCCGAATCAGGCAAAGAGTTTGTCATTTATAGTGATGCCTCCCTACTTGGGTTGGGTTGCGTATTGATGCAAGAAGGTCGAGTTGTGGCCTATGCGTCGAGACAATTAAAGCCACATGAGAAAAATTATCCGACCCATGATCTCGAATTAGCTGCCATCGTATTCGCTTTGAAAATATGGCGACATTATTTATTTGGTGAGAAGTGCCATGTGTATTTGGATCACAAAAGTCTCAAATATTTGATGACTCAAAGAGACTTGAATCTAAGACAAAGGCGTTGGCTTGAGTTGTTGAAAGATTATGAACTTGTCATTGATTATCACCCGGGAAAGGCTAATGTGGTTGCGGACACCTTAAGCCAAAAATCACTGTTTGCTTTACGAGCGATGAATGTACACTTGTCTGTTCTACCCGACAATGTGTTAGTAGCTGAATTAAAGGCCAAACCATTATTGATTCATCAAATTCGTGAAGCCCAGAAAGTCGATGATGAATTGGTTGCAAAACGGGCTGAGTGTGTTCCGAATATGGAATCAGAGTTTCAAATTGGTGATGACGATTGTTTAAGGTTCAGAAGTCGTTTGTGTGTTCCAAGAAATTCAGAACTCGTTTCGATGATTCTGAACGAAGCTCATTATGGCCGAATGTCAATTCACCCGGGGAGTACGAAAATGTACAACGATCTGAGACGTCAGCTTTGGTGGCATGGTATGAAACGAGACATTTTCGATTTTGTATCGAAGTGTTTAATATGTCAACAAGTGAAAGCGGAACATCAAGTGCCCACAGGTTTACTTCAGCCGATCATAATACCTGAATGGAAATGGGATTGAGTCACGATGGATTTTGTATCTGGGTTGCCATTGACGGCAAGTAAGAAAGATGCGATTTGGGTTGTTGTGGATAGACTGACTAAGTCAGCTCACTTTATCCCTGTACATGCAGATTTTTCATTGGAAAAACTAGTTGAGTTGTATGTTTCTCAGATTGTGAGATTACACGGGGTACCGATTTCTATTGTTTCGGATAGAGATCCGAGATTCACCTCGCGATTTTGGAAGAAATTGCAAGAAGCCTTGGGTACCAAGCTGCATTTTAGCACCGCTTTTCATCCAAAAACTGATGGTCAATCCGAGCGGATAATTCAGATACTTGAGGATATGTTGAGATGTTGCATCCTCGGGTTTAGTGGTTCATGGGAGTGGTATTTACCTTTGATTGAATTCGCTTACAACAATAGTTTGCAATAAAGTATTAAGATGGCACCTTACGAGGCTTTGTACGGGCGTAAATGCCGTACGCCATTGTTTTGGACCAAGCTCGGTGAAAGTAAAATTTTCGGAGTGGATTTGATTAAAGATGCTGAACAGAAAGTAAAAATAATTCGTGAAAGTCAAGGCAAAGATCGCAATCGTCAAGTCGTATGCGGATTTAAAACGAAGAGATATTGAGTATCGTGGGAGACAAAGTGTTTCTTAAGGTCTCACCGAAAAGATACTCGATTTGGCCGTAAGGGCAAACCGAGTCCGAGGTTCATAGGGCCATATGAAGTATCCGAACGAATTGGTCCGATTGTGTATAGATTGATTTTGCCCCGAACTTGAAAAGATTCACGACGTCTTTCATGTTTCGATGCTTGACGTTATAGATCTGATCCATCACACGTAATTAATCCATCAGAGGTTGAAATTCAATCCGATATGAGTTATGAAGAAGAACCGATTCGTATCCTAGCTCGTGAAGTGAAAGAGTTGCGAAACAAAAGGGTTCCGTTAGTAAAAGTGTTATGGCTCAAACACGGGATGGAAGAAGCTACTTGGGAACCCGAGAACTCTATGAAAGAGGATACCCAAACCTATTTACCGGTAAGATTTTCGAGGACAAAAATTTCTTAAGTGGGGAGAGTTGTGACAGCCCTAAATTGACCCTAGTTGGAAAGTGGTTTTGGGACCACTAAACCGAGTCATAAAAATAATTAGCCGTCATAGTTGATGCTCATTATATGTACATATGCATGTGTGAAAATTTCATGTTTGAATTTTGTTAATTGTAAGTGAATTTTATCAAATAGGACTTTTGTGAGAAAATTTAGAAATGTGCTAGGCAAATGTAAAGTGGCCTATTAATGCATGTTGTGAAAATGATGGGTTTGCATGTCAAATTTCCCAAAATTAAAGCATAGTGGCCGGCCATGCTATGGGGTGAAACATGTTGTAAACATGTTTTGTTAGTGTGTTATGTTAGAAAGAATAAAATAAGAGGTTAGTAATAAAATAATGAAAAGAGTGGGGTGATGAAAACAAAGTTGCCTCATCCATGCCCCCCCTCCATTGCCGTGACTAGAGAAAGAGGAGAAAAAAAACGAGTTCATTCTTTGGTTCTTCTTGACCGAATTGAAAAGAGGAAGAAGGGGATGAAGCAATCGGCCATCTTAGGTGAATATTAAGGTAAGAAAGTTTATGCTAGTTCTTGAAATTTTAGTTGATATTGAGTGAGTTATCAAGTTATTTTTGGTAACCCATGTTGAAATTTTGATTTTGGATTGAGTAAGGTTTTCGGCTATGGACATTAATACGGGTGATGGTTATGTTTCATGCTAAATCTAGATGAACAATGGTAGATGCTTACACCTTGATATTTATGAGTTCCTTTCTTGGTTCTACCTTAGATCCATGAAGTATATTTTCATTTGGTGTTGTTGGAGATTTCGGTCATGGGTAGAAAAAAAAGGAACTATAGATTTTGAGATTTATGTTTGAAGCTAATGAGTGAGAGTTGGATGAATATTAGGAGGTTATAATTCATGGGATTATAAGCTTGTAAGCTTGATGATGAAATTTATGCTTTGTGAGGGTAAATGGTTTAAAAGGAGCATTCGGCCATGATGTAAGATTATGATGAAGTGATGTTAAATGCTTTGAATATTGAGTATATATTATTATAAGTTGAATTTGAGGTTTGTTAAGTTGTCTCTGTCATTGCCGAATGTGTGTATAGTTAAAGAAAACTTGTTAAAGTGCTTAGTTAAGTGATATTAGGTTAATGATATGTGTATCCGGTCATAAAGGTGTACATGAGGAAATGTTAGATTAATTGTGTTAAATTGCTCAATGTGATTAAAAATGCGTATGACCATTTTGTATTTGAGCTAAAGGTGGCCATATGACCTATCAAACTCCTTGTCATATTCGCCATAAGCTAGCATAATGAGACTTTAATAAGTTAAATTTGTTTGAATTAGCTCAAGAGCAAAGGGAACTAAATCCGATAAAGGGAAGGAAAAGTGGTCGAATAGCCATTGAAATCGTTCGACAACATCCGAGGTAAGTTTTGAGCAATGAGACTTAGTTTATGATTTGATTAAGTCATGATGTATGAGCATAACAACTATACGGTGATATGATGATTCTACTTGAATTATATGTTGAGTTAATTAGTCTATACGTATGACGGGTAGCCGTATGTGCATAGAGATCGTGTCATAAAGCAAACTAAACCATGCTGTTTATATGTGGCTAGTGAGCCGAAAATGGGAGTGTTTAATACATGACTTGTGTTTGAACTCTAATTATGAAAATGAGATATAAATGTGTCATGATTTATTGATATGTGCATGAATATTCGGATGATAACCGGGCTAAGTCCCGAAGGCATTTGTGCGAGTTACTATATCCGGGCTAAGTCCCGAAGGCATTTGTGCGAGTTACTATATCCGGGCTAAGTCCCGAAGGCATTGGTGCGAGTTACTATATCGGGCTATGTCCCAAGGCATTCGAGCGAGTAGCTATATCCGGTTAAATCAAGGTACTTGGCTTGGGAATGAGCGACCTTTTCGTAATAGTTTCAATTAATACTTCGTAAAATCCCAATGATGAGGTATGTTTCAGATATGCATTGAATTAGTTGATCCCTTACAAATAGTATTCGTCAATGATAAATGAGCTACCGCCTTTGGCTAAGTTGATCTTTGTGTATGAATATAAGGGTTGGTAATGTAAAGTAAGTATGAAATTGAGAATTTGTGCATATGAAATTATCCGTTTAGCCACATGAATGCTACACTTTAGTTGTGTCAAATTTTATGGCTCAAAACTTACTAAGCATTAAATGCTTACTCCGTTTCTTTGAATCTCTGTTTATAGATTTTGGTTCGTCAGCTATCGGACTCGGGAGTGTCGAAGTCGAAGTCGCCCACACTATCAAAGCCCTTTGGTACACTTTTGGTTGAACTTTGAAATGGCATGTATAGGACTACCCTTTTTGATGTTGGTCATGTACCTTTCGGTATTGTACAAATTTGGATAGCCATGCGAAAATGGCTTATATATATTTTGAGCATAATGTTATAATCATCTTGTATGTATATGTTCATTAAGAGGCATGGAAATGTTTGGAAACGATTAGCCATTGGAATGGTTAATCATGATCATATTTTGTGCTATATATGCTAAAGGGCTAGTTGAATCATGGAAACTATGAAATAGTCAAAGTCTACCTTAAAGGTAGATGCTGACAGCAGCAGTGTTGTAAATTTGAAAAATCAATAAAACTAGTAGGAATGGAATTAAATAGTTAATAAATTATGTAATCTAACCTTGATGAATCTACTTTCATATGGAAGAAACGAAACAATCATATGAGTTGTATGTTAAGAGATATTTAGGTTTTCGCGAAACAGGGCCAGAACGGTTTCTGGATTCCCTGTTCCGACTTTGGAAATTCATTATAAATTAACCAGAGATAATTAGAAGTCATGCCATATATGTATAGATTCCTTTTCGAGTCTTGTTCCTATAGAAACAAACGGCATCAGTGTTGAAGCCCTTTACAGGGAGATATCCAAGTCGTAACGCATGAAGGTCAGTGTAGTCGAACCCTGAAACAGGGTAGACTTCAACTAATAAACTGTACTAATTGGTTCAACCAAAAATTCTAGAAAAATATTTGTAGATGGACATATGAGTCTAGTTTCAGGAAAAATTTACAGAACTGGTTTTCGAGTTTTGGAACTCGAGATATGATTTTTTAAGTTGACAGTGACGCAGTAGCCAGCTTGTCTGGAAATTTAAAATGGTCTGTGCAAATAAGTGAATTAAGTCTGTTAACCCCTCGTGTCCGACTCCGGCAACAGTCTCGGGTACGGGGTGTTACATACTAACTGGAAATGAGGAAGGAGAAGATGGATGTTCCAGAATCACTAAAATGACGAGATCAGTCAAAGGCTAGAAAATGAGCCAGAGGAAGGCTAGAATCAAAACTCGATGGTATGATTAGATGGATGCAAGAGACAAGACAAGTGCTCCAAGAATTCGCAAGAATTAACCAGTTATGAAATCCAAATTATCCTTCAGATATGTTCAGCTCAAAATTGAGTTATCATGATGAGGGGGCTAATCCCGAGGAGGAAGGTGTTGCTAAAGGGTTCCCCGAGATGGAAGACGAATATGAATCGACATTTTAGCCGCAATATTTAACGCCAAAATGACTTTCATTCGTAGCCGTAAACAACAAACATATTCCCAAGCTAGGAGCTCCCATCAACAATACGGCTTAGTTAAGGGCAATGCACCAATGGAGTAGAAGCGTGCTCTTACTCTAGATGAGTCATAAGAGGATTGAACTTTATTTCTTTTTGAAACTTTTAACTAGATTGTACTAATTTTTGTGAATGATCTTTGATTTATTTGTGTAAGTGGAAGTAGGAATAATAGTAGACCTTTTATTTGCTTTTTACTTTGTTTAAAGTTTTTTATGTAGGAACCCAACACAAAAGAGATAGAAACAATTTGAGCTGTTAATGAACAAATGAGGAAATACTCACCATTAGTAGTTAGAGCGACCACGATCAATCGGGTAATTTCTTTCCTTGATTTTTTATGGGTGCCACATTGAGGACATGTGTTAAATAAAGCGAAGGGGTAACATAGAAAATTTGTTTTAAATTTTTATGTTTTTCTTTTATTTTTCATGGCTTTTATGTGCTTGAGCTTGTAGAAATACAAGTGATTGGTTAGGAGCATGTACATAGGTTGCTTGTATTTACAAATAAATTTGGCATGATGATAGGTGATTTTAATTTTTTTTTATTTTAAGACTATTAAGTTATGTATGTTACACTATAAATAGGTATTAAGCAATCAGCTGTACTGAATGATATAGAAAATACAAGGAAATGAACATTCTAGTATGAATGATAAATGGTTGAATTTGAGTTTGTTTGGTTGATTAAATTTATTCATATTGAGATTTTTAAGGGATTACCTAACGCATTGTTTGGAACATGTCCAGAGCCAAACAGCTGATCTATATTTATTCACCTCTAGTATCTATTTTGAGTCTGTTAACAATTATTGATGAACCTTATTACAAAACCCGAGCTTGAAACATTAATTTGTATTTGCCCCTTTTTCTTTGGTCCTGCATTGCACGACTATAGATATATTGCCATACGTATTGAGGGTTAAATAGATACATTAGGGCTTATTCTGTAAAAAGAGAGTGAAATAGGAAAGATTGGTGTGATATAGGAACTATAGGTTAGCCTAAAAAGTGTAGAACAAAAGAAAACATTCAAAAAGAAAATCAATACGATTAGAAAAAGTTCTTGAAAAGAAAAAAAAAACATTCATGAGTGAGATGAAGTGAAAAAGAGAACAGTGATAAAGTTACAAGAATTAGAAAAACTCGATCATTAGGGCACAAAAACTCATAGGCTAGCCGTAGTTACTATGTCATGATATGATTTCCTATGTGGAGAAACAATGAAGGTGAGAGAAGGAAAAATAAGGCGATGAGCGGGTAAGGGTCATTAAAGGGGAAGAATAGGGATCGATACGATATGCCAAACTATTTTCATGTTTGTAACCCTTTTGATGCTTACTATTCTTGTATGATTTATTAATGGATCCCTACAGGTGAGACCCTTAATGTTTGTATACTTTGTAACATATTGAACTTGGATGTTTGTGGTCGAAAGTGGTAAGTCAATTATTCATCATGTCAAAGTTGTTAGTGAATATGAAATGCCTAGTCATGTGCTCCAAAGTTAATACTTGTATGATATTTTCTCAAGGGACATTGCTTTTATTTCTTGTTTTTGTTTGTGTTGCTTGAGGACAAATAATGACTTAAGTGTAGGGGAGTTTGATTTGCTATAATTTGGTGTAGTTGATTAAAATAATTTTCACACTTTAGGAGCTTGAATACAGGCATTTTCATTAAGTTTTAATTATGTTTTCTTAAATTTCCTTTAAGTTAATAAAATGTGCAAATTGAGTCTTTTATTGACCTTAGGGGCCAAATGAGGCCTAAAGGTGAGCTAATGAACTTTGTAAGTGTGCAGGAGACCATTAAAAGGTGTAATAAACAAATACTAGTCGCTATGTTGCAACACAGAACGATCAATGTCACAACATAGACTAAAGGTGTTGCTACACACCCCCAAAAGATATCCTAAGAGGAGTATACTAATTCCTATGTTGTGACACAGGTCCTGGTGTGTCATGACATCGACACTGTACAAGAATTAAACACGAGGTAGGAGGCATTTTTGTCTGCACAATCAAACTTAATGCTCGGGAACATCAGCTAACCTAGGTTAAGGATGATGAGCACCTGAAATCTATAAATAGGCTCCTTTGTCACATGTTAAAGGGACCAAGTACTTATTTTAGAATTCTACTTTTAAATTTAGTTTAGCTTTCTTTATTTGTAGGTTTTAGGTTTATTTTCAGTTTGTTCTTTTTTTAATATCATGAGATCTAAATTTTAGAGATAGTCAAACTCTGTGGATTTGACTTCATCTTAAATAGAAATCAAGTGTTTTCTTAAAATCTATACTTCAATTCATTTATCATGTTCTCTCTTTACATCACTTCCATATTGTTTATGTAAACCATGAAGAACTAATCCTTCCATGGGAGATTAGCGAGTAGAGGTATGATCCATTAACTGTTTTATAAGGTTACTCAACAAATCAGCTGTTTAGGAATTGAATAACTTAAAACCCTAGTCTTGACAACCCTAGGAAGTTATCAAGGAGGGAATAAACTCAAAATTGGTATGTCCTAACCATGAACACCTTCACCCCAAATCGGTCTAGACTGTAAGGTCAGAAGATAAGTAGTTCTCACTAACTCATTATTTGAGTGAAAGATCGAAAGATCCTACAGGGATAACGACTAGTTGATTGATGAGGAACCCGTAGCGACAATTGATGGGGATTACCCAAACGAGCTAATCATCCATAATCAGATTTGATTTATTCCATTCTTTGATATCTTGAATTTTTAGTTCTTTCTGTTATATTATTTTATTTTTAAAAAAATATTAAAAGCTTCTTTTATTTTACTTTCGTACTATAATTGAATGAAATTACTAATTAAATCTTTCAGTGTTTAGGGTAAAATCGATCTAGCACTAGCCTCCCTTGGGTACTATCCTTTGATTACTCACCTACTCTGTTGTAACTGTAACACCCCCTTACCCGAGACCATCGTCGGAGTCGAGCATGAGGCGTTAACAGACTTAAATTATCACTTAAATAATTTCAAACAATTTACTTTACCTTTCGTAATAAATTGCCCATTTGTATCATAGTTGCTAAAAAATTCATATCTCGAGTTATGAAACTCAAAATTTAAATCCGTAAATTTTTCCTGAAACTAGACTCACATATATGTTTACTAGTTGTTTTTCCAGAATTTTTGATCAGGCCAATTAGTACAATTTATTAGTTAAAGTTTCCCCTGTTTCAGTGTTCGACTGCTCTGACCTCTGTTCACTATGAATCACTTTTCTCTCTTTACAGAATTCAGATGATTATCCCGTTTGTTTCTATTAAAAGTATACTAAATAAGGAATCTATAAATATAAATTATGACTCCTAATTATTTTTGTAAAAGTTTTAGTGAATTTATAAAGTTAGAACAGGGGATTTAGAAATCGCTCTGACCCTATTCCACTAAAACTCAAATTCCTCATAAAATAAAACTCAGTTACTTGTTTTGTTTCTTCCATATGAAAATAGGCTCAATAAGATTAAATTTCATATTTTATTCATCATCTAATTATATTTCTACTATTTTTAGTGATTTTTCAAACTCATGTCATTGCTGTTGTATGATACTGTTTTATAGCAAATTTCACCTTTTTATGAATTTCCATGGATTAAATAGCACAGTAAGTATACATAACACCAAATATGATCTTGATTAGCCATTCTAATGGCTAATCATTACCAAAAATTTTCTTACCACCCAATAGCCATATTATTAGATCATATACACAAAATGATTATAATGCTATACATGCCATACTCAAAATATACAAGCCACTATACCAAAATGATCCACGGATATTGTGAGTGAGCCTCTAACCATTCCCAATTTTCGAGCTGGCTTGTAAAAACTACAAAGAATGGAAAGGAGGGAGTAAGCATAAATGCTTAATAAGTTCACATGTTAATAGCAAGTAACATAATCATGCAATCCAACATAAAACATCATTTGCATAAATATCACCAATACATTCATGTTACATTTGCATTTACTATCTTACCACGATTTCATCATACCAAGTTCTCAACCCGAGGGTTTAAGCGCATACTTGTCCAAATTTTCTCATTCACCACACTTACCAACATGTCACCTTCATCTTAAGTATTCTCATTATTCACTTAAGACTCACCCGTTGAACACATCGGAATATAATTTGGATACACGGATTGCAAGCAGATAAGTGCCATACCTGCAGCTAGAAAAACTCAATAGCCTGTGGAAATTATGTAGCCAAGCTACCATGTAACCATCCCATAAGCGAACTCAGACTCAACTCGACGAGCTCGGGTGTTCGCATCCATAAGTGAACTCGGACTCAACTCAACGAGCTCGGATGCCTAGTTACATCTCACGAACTCGGACTCAACTCAACGAGCTCGGAACTCAAATATCCTAGTGACATGTCACTTGTATCCTAATCTATTCCCAAGGTTCAAATGAGATTTTCCTTAATCATACACCTTTGTCGTCTTCCACAGAATGTCAGAACAGATACTTGGTAGCGTTTCATATTTTTATTAAGTAGCTCACATAATTTGCATATTACTAAATAATAATCCACAAAGCATAATATTTCATGATAATAATCATCATATCATATAAATAACATTAAATTACTTAAAATGACAATTATGTTACTACATTTACACATGAACTTACCTCGGTACAAAATGTTAGAAAACGAGCCTATTCCTCGTAAACTTTATTTTTCCCTCGATCACAACTCGAATCTTGTTTCTCTTGATCTAAAATAACAAATTTAGCTTATTTAATACTCACATTTATTAAAACAGCCCTTGACTCAAACTTTGGAAAAATTACATTTTTGCCCCTAAACTTTTACATATTTACACTTTTTCCCCAAGGCTCGGAAATTAAACTTCATCCTATTTTCTTATGTTTTATGACATGCTGATCATTTTTTTGTTCTATTGAAACAAGAAATTCTCACTCTAACATGTACTTATGAACATTAGGTATTTTTACCGATTATGTTGTTTTACTCGTTTTCACGTAAAATTGCTTAGCAAAAGTTGTTTAACACAATTTCAAGCTTCATATTATACCATAAAACATCAAAATAAACACATTTCACCTATGGGTATTTTTCCAAATATAAACCCTAGGTTAAATTATTGTTAGAATAAACTTAATCAAGTTATCGGGACTCCAAAAACGTAAAGAACATTAAAAACGGGGCTAAAATGGACTTACAATCGAGCTTCGAAGCTTGAAAAACCCTAGCTATGTCTTCCTCATGTGAAATTCGTCCAAGGGGTTGAAGACGGACAAAAAATGGCTTTTAATTTTGTTTTTAATTCATTTTAATAACTAAATGACCAAAATGCCCTTAATTAAAAACTATGGTGTTTTATCTTCCTTTAGGTATTTTTGTCCAAACTAGTATAATGGTCTAATTACTATCTAAGGACCTCCACTTTAAAAACCCATTACTCACAAGTACTTAGTACCTTTGTGAACTAGAACACACATTTTACAACTTTTGCAATTTAGTCCTAAATATCAAATTGGACCCTCTATCGATAAAATTTCTAAACGAAATTTTCACACAATTATGGAACCATGCCATAGAACGTAAAATGATAATAAAATAATTATTTCTATCTCAGATTTTTGGTCCCGAAACCACTATTCCGGTTAGGCCCTAATTCGGGATATTACAGTAACTATATTACAATTGGACCCGTATACTTGCGGATACCGCCTTATTGATATATATTCTACTGCAGTATTCATACTTTGGACGTTAGTACGTCCGGAGGCAGTGTTTGAAACTATTTGATGCTTACTATTCTTGAAATCCATACCTATCCTAAGCATCGAAATGTTACAAGCCGAAAAGCCTTATGCGACTACAAATCGAAAAGCCCTATGCGACTTAGGTAAATGTATTCACAATTGAAAATCATACTAAATAATTGCATTTATAACTATTTATATTCTGCTAAGATAATCAAATTACTTGCACAATTTATTGATGGATTCTTACATTTGAGACCCTTAATGCTTATATACTTTATAATATTCTAAACTTATATGTTTGATATCAAAAGTGGTAAGTCAGTTATATATCATGCCAAGATTATATGTGAGTATGAAATGCCTATTCATGTGGTTCAAAGCTAACAATTGTACCATACTTGCTCAAGGGTCATAGTTTCATTTTTTTTTTGTTTGTGTTGCTTGAGGACAAGTAATGACTTAAGTGTAGAGGAGTTTTATCTACCGTAATTTGGTATAGTAGATTAAACATGTTTTCACACTTTGGGAGCTTGAACAGAACCATTTTAGTTATGTTTTAATTACTTTTCAGCAAGTTTAGTTAAGTGTAATGGAATGTGTTATTCGAGTCTTTTATTAACTTTAGGGGCTGAAAGAGGCCTAAGGGTGAGCTAATACACATTGTGAGTGTGTAGGAGACCATTAGAATACATAATAACTCAGTATTGGTCGCTAGGTTACAACATGATGCATTACATGTCACAACATAGGGAGCAGAGCTAATGAAACCCAAGACTGCCTTCAAAGTCATGACACAGCCTGAAGGTGTTGTGACATACCCTTGAGGACACTATGAAGCTGAGCATACTACAGGACTGATTGCCTCCTAATGTACTAAAGTCCAAAGTGTGAATACTACAGTAAAAGATATATAAATGAGGCAATATCCACAAGTATATGGGTCCAATTGTAACATAGTTACAACGGAGTAGGTGAGTACTCGGAGGATCGTACCCTAGGGAGGCGAGTACTAGATCAATTTTGACCTAAACACTAAAATATCTAATTAGTACTCTAATTCAACTATTGTATGAAAGTTAAATAAAAGGAGTTTTTTACGGTCTTTATAATAATAAAAATAAAATAACATAAAGAACTAAAATTCGAGAGGTTGAAAGAATAGAAATAATCAAATCTGACTATAGCTGATTAGCTTGGTTCAGTGATCCCCCTTAATTGTCGCTTTAGGTTTCTCGTCAATCAACTAGTCACTATCCTAGCAGGAACTTCTAATCTTCCACTCGAATAACGAGTCGACAATGACTACTTATCTTTCGACCTCACAGTCCAGACAGGTTTGGGGTAAAGGTGTTCACGAATGGGCAATACAAATTTTGGGTTAATTCCTACCTTGATGACCTCCCAGGGTTGTCAGGTCTAGGGTTTGTTTTACGTTCTTCCTTTCCCAAAAAGCTGATCTATTAATTATCCCTACAAAATAGTTAAGTGATCATACCTCCACTTGCTAATTCCTCATAGAGGGATTAGTTTCTCATGGTTTCCATAGACAATATAGAATCGATATAAAAAGAAAACATGCTAAATAAATTGACAATATAGAGTTTAAGAAAGAGCCTAATTGTATTAAGATTGATCATGAATCCACAAGGTTTAATTGTCTCCACAATATAGATCTCTCAAAATAGAGCAAGAAAAAAATGAAAATAAATCTAAATTGTCTCCACAATATAGATCTCTCAAAATAGAGCAAGAAAAATATGAAAATAAATCTAACCTAAGAAAATAGAAAACTGAACTGAAATTAAAAGACTAATTATAGGCTAAGTGAATGTGTCTTTTACACGTGAAAAATGAGCCTATTTATAGATCTCAAGTGGTAGTCGTCCTTAACCCTAAGTTTAGCTAATGTTCTCAAGCTTAAAGTTTGATTATGCGAACCAAAATGCCCTTGCCTCATGTTTTAATCCCTCCAGAGTTGATGTCGTGACACCCATGGGTTGTGGCACGACATCGAAGACAATTTTGTGATTTCTCCATTCTGCTTTTTTTGTTGTGACTTCGAGTATTTCGTGTTGCGACATAGCTACCAATATATGTCTATTATGCCTTCTAGTGGTCTCCTACTCACTTTTACAATTCATCAGCTCACCCTTAGGCCTCATTTGGCCTCTTAAGTCAAAAAAAGACTCAAGTGGCACATTTTATTAACTTAATGGAAACTTACAAAAACATAATTAATCCTAATGAAAATACTTGTTTTCAAGCTCCTAAAGTGCGAAAATTAGTTTAACCTGGTACACCAAATTACGATAGATCAAACTCCCCCACACTTAAGTCATTGCTTCTCCTCAAGTAATATAAACAAAAAATAAAAATGACAACCCTTGAGAAAATATAATACAAGCATTGAATTCAGAGCACATGACATTTCATATCTAATAACAACTTTAACGTGATGAATAATTGACTTACCACTTTTGATTACAAACATTTAAGTTCAGTATATTACAAAATATAAAAACATTAAGGGTCTCACCTATAGGGATCCATCAATAAATTATACAAGTACTTTGATTATCTGAGCAGAATACAAATAGTCATTTATGTGATTGTTTAGTATAATATCCATTCATGTCTGAGGATATTTAGGTCACAAAGGGCTTTTCGGCTTGTAACATTCTGAGGCTTAGGATAAGTATGAAATTCAAAAACATAAAGCATCAAAAGGGTTACAACCACATAAATTGTTTGACATATTGTATTGATCTCTATTCTTCCCCCTTAGTGACCCTTGCCCGTTCGCCTCATTATTTCTCCTTCTCTCACGATCCTTGTCTCTTCACATAGGAAATTATAGTATGACATAGTAACTACGGCTAGCCTATGATTTTTTGTGCACTAATGAATGAGTTTTTCTTATGTCTGTGATTTTCTCACTTTTATCTTTTTCAATACATCTCACTCATGAATGCTTTTTCACTGTTTCAAAACTTTTTCTACTCGTACTGATTTTTTTTGTTTAGATTTTTCTCTTTGTTTCGCACATTAGACTAACCTATAGTTCCTATATCACATCAATCTTTCGTATTTCACTCTTATTTTTACAAACTCCATCGTGATGTATTTACTTAACCCTAAATATGTTTTGGTAGACTCTATAGTCCTGCAGTGCAGGGCCAATGAAAAAAGGTAAATGCAAATTAACATTTTTAGGCTCAGGGTTTGTAATGAGGTTTATTAAGAAGTGTAACAGGCTCAAAAATCAGTACTAAAGGTGAAATACAAGTAGGCCCATTTTTTTCTCTGGATGTGTTCCAAACAATGCCTTAGGTCATCATTGAATATCTCAATATACACAAATTGAATAAAACAAACAAAATCAAATTCAACCATTTATCATTCATATTAGCATGCTAATTTCCTTGTGTCTTCTATATAATTTGGTATAGTTGATTGCTTAATGCATATTTACAGTGTAACATATAGAACTTAGTAGTCTAATAATACAAAATGTAAAGTCACTTATCATCATGCTAAATTTATTTGTAACATAAGCAACCTATGTACATGCTCCTAACCAATCATTTGTATTTCTACAAGCTCAAGCAAAGACAAGAAAAATCAAAGAAAAACATAAAAATTCTAAAATAAATTTTCTATGTTACCCCCACACTTTAGTTGACACATTGTCCTAAATGTGCAACCCATAAAAAGATAAGGAAAGAAGTTGCTCGATTAATCGTTATCACCTCTACTACTAATGGTAGGCGCTTCCTCCTTTTATTGTATAAAGACCAAATTATTTGTGTCTTCTTCATGTTGGGTTCTTTCATAGAAAACTTAAACAAAATGCAATATAAAAAATCTACTATTAATCCTACTCCTACAATGTCTGAATTCAAAAATTAATACTAGTCTTTTACAAATAAAAATAAAAATGTTCAATATCCTTATTCAAAGTCTATCTCCTCACTTCCACCCTCCTTCTCATCCTCTCCTTCCTCTTCGCTTTCAAGCACCTCTTCTTTTTGTTCCATATTTGTTGGCTCGAACATGTCAGATGTGTATAATTGGGGGCTCAGATGTTATATTGCCTAGCAAATCTTGGAAAATCGGACTCGATTCTTACATCCACTATATTATCCAATCTAACTTTGGATGACTACGTTCACCAATTTCTTGTTGAGCTTGTGTCAACCTCAGTGATGAAGCTGGTGTAATCATCACATCTTGTTGTCATTTCTTTCAATCTTTTATTTGTTTTGCTTGCAGCTTAACGTACTATTGGAACAAGGTGTCTTCAATGATACTTTGAGAAGGTTTCTGCGATTGTTTAGTGGATGTCATAGGTACACCTGTCTTATTGCATAAGGCCGTCACCAGATGGGGAAGGAAAACTCCCACATTCTAGCCACTAATGCATCTCTTCATGTTTTGGTGGATCCATTTACCGATGAACACTTGCTTTTTCTATAAAATTGCATATAATAAAATTGCTTGAAAAATATTAACATTAGAAACATTTAAAGCGGGTACTATTCATGTGCAAACAAATTGAATCCACATTTTAGCCTCTAGAAACATTATAGCTTAATGAAAGGTGACCGCCTCCAGACATACCAATGTCCAAAGTGTAAATACTACAATAAAATAAAGAATTATGAAACGATATCTGCTAGTATACGTGTCAAGTTCTAATATAGATTTTACAATGAAATAGGTGAGTACTTTAAGGATCATACCCAAGGGAGGTGATTACTAAATCAATCTTAACATGAACACTTAAAATATAATTAATACTTTTAAATTAAAAATATAATTAATACTTTTAAATTAGTTATAGTATGAAAGTAAAATAAGAGATAATTTTAGGGTTTCTTAAATAAAATAAAATAACATAAAAGAATTGAATTGCAAGAGATATAAAGATAAAGTGAATCAAATCTGAAGATGGGTGATTAGCTCACTTCAACAATCCCAATCAACTATCGTCTCTAGTTTGTAGTCAACCAACTAGTCCCTACCCTAGCAGGATCTACTAATCTTCCACTAACATAATGAGTTAGCAAGGATTACTTATCTTCTAACCTCACAGTCCAGACTGGCTTAGGGTAAAAGGTGTTCATGAATAGGCAATACCAATTTTGGGTTAATTCCTACCTTGATGACTTCCTGGGGTTGTCAGGCCTAAGGTTTTGTTTGACGTTCTTCCTTTCCCAAACAGTTGATCCTTTGTGTCACTCTACAAAGCAGTTAAGAAATCATCCTTCCACTCACTAATTGTAACAGCCCGGTTTAGACCCTTTTCAGAACAGTTGTTTTGGGACCACAAATCTGAGTTAGAAAAATATTTTAATATTATTTTTTATGTTTATAGTATGTGAATTGATATATGTGAAAATTTTGTGTAAAAATTTTATTGTTTGTGTGCTCGATTTAAGAAAAATGACTTAATCGTGTAAAATGCAAAAGTTAGCTATTAAACGTGTAAGTGCCGAATTGCTATATGTTTTTATAATGAGGTCCTTAAAAGGAAACTAAGCCATTAAAGGGTAGCATGAACGGTTTTGGGCTTGAATTGTATGGTTTACTAATTAAATTTATAAGGGTAAAATGGTAATTAATATATTAATATGTATTAAATAAAATAAAACACAAATAAAACATGTTGTTCATCCTTTTGCATTGCTGAAAGTTAAAAGAAAGAAACCATAGTTGAGGTTTGAGCATTCGACACATTTAGGGCTTGATTTAGGTAAGTTTTAAGCTTGGTTTTTGATAATTTTTAGGTTTTTAAGATCGTTGCTTCATGTTTTAGCTAGCCCATGCCTTGATTTTTGGATTTGATGATGATTTTGTGTTTTACCATTGTTGAAAGCTTGATGATTTTTGTGTTTGATGATGAAAAATAAGTATGTGTTAATAGATTTTCATGTTTAATTAAGTGATTTTTAGTAAAAATGCTTATTTGGGATTAAACTATAAATTTTGTAAATTGAGGGGTCAAAATGTGAAATAAATGAAAGAAATGGGCTGATATGAACCTTAGTAAAATTTGGCTATACTAGAGTTTAGTGAAATTATGTGTATTTTGTGTTTTGTGAAATAGGGACTAAATTGTAAAAAATGTGAAATGTTAGGGGCTTAAGTGCAAATTACCTTTTAATATGTTTTTGGGTGAATTTGAGTATTTGTGTGATTAAATAAGTTTTATTTATATTAATTTAGATCAAGAAAAGAGGAAATTAGATTTAGATCTGGGGAAATCTAAAGTTGTTGAATAGTCATCCCAGTTCATTCGTCTTTGTCCGAGGTAAGTTCATAAGTAAATAAATGTCATTAAATTCGATTGTATATATTTTAATGGTGCCGAATTGAACTATTACTTGTGTATATGTATATGCCGAATTGAATTAAGCATGAGAGAAATATTTACGAGCTTGAATCGATCGAGTTACGATGTCCGAAAGCCTCGTACAAAGCTTAGGAATAGTTAGGATACATATGTCATGATATAGTATTCCGATATGTGATTTCGTGTAAAACCACATCTAGGACGTTGGCATCGATTTGTGATTTATGTGTAAGACCATGTCTGGTACATTGGCATCGTATATGATTTCATGTAAGACCCTATTTAGGACAGTGGCATTGATATGTGATTACATGTAAGACCACGTCTGGGACGTTGGCGTTGTACAAGCTTTTCGACTATCTGAGTATCCTTATAAATTCCAAATCGTTCAACAGGAAATATTGAGTAATGATTGAATGTGAAATCGAGCTAAGAGATCAAGTATGTGCTAAGTTAAATGATTAGGAAAATAAGGTAAGTGTGTACTTGTGATATATATATGAAATATGCATTATAAAAGTGAGAATTATATATGTTTATGAGTATATGTATATTCGGCCATTGATATTAAAATGTTAATGATTATGAGATATGTATGATTTTGTAAGTATGATACATGTACATTTGGTTAAGATTTGTTTAGTTTGATCTAATTAAATTGAATTATGGATGTCAGTAAAATGAATTATTTGCTTATGACTTACTAAGCTATTTAAGCTTATTGTGTGAGTATTTGTTCTTTGTTTTATAGATTCTTGAAAGTTGGTTACGAGCTCAAGGATCGTCAAGGAAATTCGTCACACTATCGATCACTTTTCTGTATTCTATAAGTTTGAACTTTGAACTTATGGCATGTATAGACTAGATAGTATATTTGAACTTGAAGTATGTATATATATTTAGCCATGAGGAAATGGCTTGAGCATAATACCAATGTTTGTGTTTACTTGGTGGTGTTTTTAACTCATTTTGGAGGTATTTTTTATGGTGAATATGCTTGTGATGTTTGGTTTTGTGATTTGGTAATGAGAAATGCTAGGTATAATATACAATCGGCATTATGTTTAGTCCATTTAAAAAAAAAATGGATAGTGGTATAGATTAAGTGTGGATGATTATATTATTCAGCTTGACTAAATAGGTAATGTAATGAGTTTAACATATTGATATGTTTTGTATTTGTGATAGTTGTTAGTTGATTTGGTAAAGGAGTAATGCAAATTAAATGTATATTTGGCCATGATGGTAAGTTGTTTTAAAAGGGTTTTATGATATGAATTACTTGAGTATAGGAGTTTGAAAATGGCCCAAATAGATATGGTCTTATATGCATAAAGTTGTAATAAAAAAAGATATATATTTGGTTTACTTTTAAAGTCCCTTTTATGTGTATCATATATGTATAAATGTATATGTCTTGTATGCCGTGTATGTTAAAATAATATGCTAGTAAATTAAGTATACTATGAACTTATTAATTGTGATCGAAAATGGTGATTGGTATAATATAGTAAAATGGATGTGAATTAATGGATAAGTTGATAGTTAATTTAGTACATAGCTAATGGCTATTGTTGGACGAGAATTATGGTTAAAATTTGGTTGGTGTTTTGGTTATACGTTTGTAATTTAGGTATGGTAAATTGGCATGTGAATTGAGTGTACTCTTAGTTGTTATTTGTTCTCAAAATGATTTAAATTAATTTGGTCATATGCTCATAGTTTTGTGACTGGAAAAGAGGTATGTTTAGTCTTAAATCATATTGGTTTAAATGAATTATATGCAAATGCATGACCATTACCAATGCAGCATGTGATATTGGACATAAAGTTTTGTGATATGATTTGTTTGGTCTATTAAGTGCATCTGTATAATTATGAAGTAAAATGTTTGATTATTTTTTAAGTATTCAAATACCATTTTAATAATGAGCATATGATTTGTGTATATATATATATATATATATATTAAAACATGTTATGTATGGCCTTGAGGCATGCTTATTAATGTGTGAATATGATTATATGTTTGATAGGAATTCAGACAGATTTGAGTTATGATTCATAATTGCAATATGATTAATAAGGTACATTTAATATTCAATTAGTCTTATGCTTTATATATGTGAATAAGACCTGTGTGAATATGTTATGTTCGATAATGCCTCTAATCCCTAGTCCGACGACGGATATGGGTTAGGGGTGTTACACTAATCCCCCATAGAAGGATTAATTCCTCATGGCTTTCATAAACAACATGGAATAAATGGAAAAATTAATCATAGGGAATGGACTGAAATAGAGAGTTTAAGAAAAGCATGATTGATATTGATAATAAGCATGAATCCACATCTGTTGATCTCTTTTGTTAATCAGAACTATTGAAAGAAACAAAGAATAGATAAACTAAAACTATGAAAACCTAAAGAAAGCAAGAAAACAGAACTTAAACCTAAAGAGAGAATCTAAGTTAATGGGATCCTCTATAATGTGTACCAACAGAGCCTAATTATAACTTTTAGGTAGCCATCATCCTGAACCCTAGGTTACCTGATGTTCCCGAGCTTTAAATTTGATTATGTAGACCAAAATGCCCCTGCTTCATGTTTTATTCTCGTTACAGAGTCGATAAAGAGACACACTAGGACTTGTGTCGCGACATAGCAACTAGTGTGCTCCTTTGTAGCCATATTCAGGGGTATGTGGCGACACCATTAGCTTGTGTCATGACATTGAAGGTAGTTTCTTACTTTTTCTATTATGTTCTCTATGTTTCGACATCAGATCCCCTATGTTGCGACATAACATCCAGTATTGGTCTAAAATGCCTTCTAATGGTTTCCTGTACGCTCACAAAGTACATTAGCTCTCCTTTAGGCCTCTTTTGGCCATTAAAGTCAATAAAAGACTCAATGTGTGCATTTTATTAGATGTAAGTAAAACTAAATAAACTTACTTAAAACATAACGAAAATGCTTGTATTCAAGTTCCTTAAATGTGAAAACTAGTTTAATTTACTACACTAAATTACGACAAATCAAACTCCCCCACACTTAAGTCATAACTTGTCCTCAAGCAATCATAAACAAAGATGATAAATAAAAATGACGACCCTTGAGCAAGTATGGTACAAGTATTGATTTCGGTGTGTACTAACAATTTCAACAGGATGAGTTGTTGATTTACCACTTTTGATCACAAACATCTAAGTTCAATATGTTACAAAATATACAAGTATTAAGGTTCTCACTTATAGGAATCCATCAACATGTCATACAAGTACTTTGATTATCTAAGTAGAATACAAATAGTTGTTTATGTGTTTGCCTACTATGATGTCCATTCATGTATAAGAATATTTAGGTCATTAGGACTTTTTGGCTTGTAAAGTTCTGAGGCTTAGGATAGGTATGAAATTCAAAAATAGTAAGCATCAAAAGGGTTACAAACACGAAAATAGTTTGGCATATTATATTGATCCCTATTCTTCCCTTCTTAGTGATCCTTACCCGCTCACCACCTTATTTCTCCTTCTCTCACCTTCCTAATCTCTCAATATATATAGGAAATCATAGCATGGTATAGTAACTATGGCTAGCCTTACGAATTTTTGTGCACTAATGAACAAGTTTTTGTTTCTTTTGTGACTTTGTGACTTTTCTCTTTTTCAATACATCTCACTCATGAATGCTTACTCGTACCAAATCCTTTTTTGGATTTTTCTTTTTGTTTTGCACATTAGGCTAACTTATGGTTCCTATATCACACAATCTTTCCTATTTCACTCTAATTTTACAAACTCCATCGTGATGTATCTACTTAATACGTATGGCCAAACGTTTATAATCGTGTGGTACAAGACCAAAGAAAATGGTATATAAAAGTTAACATTTTTAAGCTCGGGATTTGTAATGCAGTTCATCAAGAAGTGTCAAAAGGCTCAAAATTGGTACTAAAGGTGAAGTATAAATAAGGCAGCTTTTTGGCTCTGGATGTGTTTCAAAAAATGCCTTAGGTCATTCCCAAATATTTCAACATGCACAAATTTAATCAACCAAACAAACACAAATTCAATCATTTATCATTCATACTAGCATGCTTGTTTCCTTGTATTTTCAATATCACTTGGTACAAATGATAGCTTAATACCTATTTATAGTGTAACATATAGAACTTTAATAGTCTAATAATAAAAAATTTAAAATCACTTATCATCATGCCAAATTTATTCTTAAACACAAGCAACCTATGTATAAATTTAATATCGTGATTGTTTTAACTACTACTGGTGGGTGCTTCCTCCTTTGATTGTGTAAAGTTCGAATATGTTTGTGTCTCCTTTGTGTTGGGTTCCTACATTGAAAATTTAAACATAATGCAACATACAAAAATCTACTTATTAATCCTACTCCTATAATGTATAAATTAAAATTATCTAAAAATTAATACAAGTCCTTTTTTTTAAAGTAAAAAAATCATTTAGTCTTCTTCTGAATCATCAAGGGGATGATAGCGTCCTTCTCCATAGAGGTTTTGCCCTTTCCCTTGACATATGTTTGGTGAGAGCTCCCACCTATTGGAGGCACCTGGTGAGTTCGGCTTCACATGGCAGGCTCTTTTGGTGTAAAAACTTGCAGCTAAAATGCCGCTTCGTGCTCATCCTCCATTCCAGGGTACTCTTGAGCAACACCTTCCTTCTCAAGATTAGCCTCGTCATCCTAATGAGTGGGAGTTGGCCTTAACATATCTGGGGGATAACATGGCGCGTGTAACCTATTCGTCCTTGCAAATTCTTGAAGTACCGGACCTGTTTCTTGCATCCACTAGATCATCCCATCCAGTTATGCTTCAATGGTTTCATTAGCTCCCTTTTTAACCTTTGTTGAATCTTTCTGTTTAACTAATGCCAGTATGTCCATTTTCTTCTTCCTCCTTTGATTCCATTCAATAATTTACTTCCACTGAAGTTTAACATATTGTGTATATAATGTATCTCTAATGATACTACTCATAGGTTTCATGAATTGCTTATTGTCGCTCATTGGCACTTCTGCTTGGCGGCATAGTGCCATTATAAGGTGGGGAAAATAGTCAAGCTTTTTGGTTCTGTACACACCGCTTCATTTCTCGAAAGATCCAGTGCCCTACACATATCTGTTTATGCTATAGAATACCATATAACAACATTGATTGAAATACATTAATGTTAGATACATTCAATGTGGGTGAAATTCTAATGCCAATAAATTGCATCCACATCTTAGCAATAGGAAACAAAATGGTCTAATTAAAGTTCATGGGAAGCTCAGTATTTGGTCTGTAATTCCAACTACCCCTGTCTTATGTTAGATATTTTATAACATCTTCCATGTCAATGATTTGAAATCTCCCTAGATCTATATTATCAATAAAATCTTTTTCATAAAATGGGATGTTATAAAATTCATAAATAGCATTAGGGGAGATTGGAACATCTTCCCCTCGCACTTCAACATCAGTGATTATGACATTATAGCCTCGCTTAATCATTTGGTCCTTAAGGGGCACATAGAATTCGTGAACCACAGGTATATTTTCATTATTCATGGGAGTAATGCAAAACTGCTCCTATGGATGATAACGGACCAAAGTCCAAATTTCTTTGCGATAGACCACCAAGGGTTCAAACCCTCGTTCATCAATTAGAGGTCACCCCTGCGACTCTAAAAAGTATTTTTCCATATTGGTATTATGGAATCAAACGGGTCAGAAACACATAGAGTTTCCAGAATAGGAGTTCTCCTGATTTTTCTAGGAGGCATATTATAATATTTCCAATATAGATATAAACAGAAATCAATAAAATAGTAAATTGTGAATGCTTCAACCTCAACTTTTTTTTGGACTTGTATGCAATTCTCTCTTGGTTTTATTGTTGACAATTCCTTCCAATGTATCTTCTTAGAATTTGGAATGAGGGAATAGAAGCTTAGGGTTTGAGGAGAAGAGGGGTTGTAGAAGTTATGGGTTTTGGAGAGGTTTTTAGAGGAGTAAATTTTTAGAATGGAGTTAGATTAAGTTAGAGGGATATTTTTATTTAAAAAAAGGGTGTTTTTAGTGTAACATCCCAAATTAAGGCCTAGTCCAAATAGTGGCTTTGAGACCACAAATATGATGTAAGAAATTCATTTTATTTTATTTTTTATGGTCTACTATTTCATGGGATGATTTCGTGAAAATTTCGTTCGAAAATTTCGATGTTTGGGCACTCAATTTGGTCAAAAGGACCAAATTGTAAAAAGTGCAAAAGTTGAGTTCTACATGTTAAAGGTGTCCAATTGTTATGATTTTTTAAATTGGAGGTCCTTAAATGGTAATTAGACCATTGGTTAATTATTGGACAAAAATAGACATGAAATGGGTGAAATAGAATATTTTTAAGTTAGGGGCATTTTGGTCTTTTGATAATTACAATAATAAAAAGGGAAAATAAGCCAAATTCATGCTGATATTCTTCATCTAGCCGCAAATACCATGGAAGCCATGGCTAGGGTTTGGTTCAAGATTCCAAGCTCATTTGTAAGTGATCCCGAGCCCCATTTTTAATGTTCTTTACGTTTTTGAAGTCTCGGTAACTTGATTTACCTATTTCTACCATTATTTTGAGCTAGGGTTTATGTTTAAAAATTTACCCACGAGTGACATGTTGGTATTTTGAGGTTTAATGGTCGGCTAATCATGTTTATGATTAGAGGAACGACTTTTACTAAGTGATTTTCGATGAAAACGTCCGAAAGGACCGTTTTGTAAAAGTTATAAAATTGGTCATAAAAAGGTGATTTAGTAGAAATTAGAGGCTACTATAGCTATGAAAATTATTCGACTAGGCTTAAAATGCAAGGAAATTGAATAAAAATCATTTCACGAGCCTAGGGGCAAAAGTGTAAATATGAAAAAGTTTAGGGAAAAAAATATAATTTTGCCATAATATGATTTTGGGTCACAATGAATAATGTGACTAATAATTAAGCTAAATGTGATATTTTAGATCAAGGAAAACGAGATTCGGGCTTAAGGTGCGAGATTATGACTAAAATGAAATAATTAGTCGTGCTCGGATTCGATGTAAGTTCATATGATAATAATAGTAATAATGCAATGACATACTTGAATTGCAATTATATTATTGTCTCTTAAATTGAATGATTTGTAGTACGAATGTATACAACGAGATTTCGACAAGTAAGTTGTGTGTAAGTAATTCAATAATACTGAGATCATTATGTGTTTAATGTTTGACATTGTATGATACATATATGTATGACCTAATGCAATTGGCTTGAGTTGATTCAATGAAAGTTTGGCGATAGCCTTGTATCTCGGAAGCCCTGGTGACTGAAGGAATACTTAGGACTTGGATATCATGACACTATGATTAATGATATTTGGGCCTGTGCAAGACCATGTTTGGGACATGGCATCAGCGATAATATATGTGCTAGTATAAGACCATGTCTAGGACATGGAATCGACACTGACATGATACCTTATATAAGACCATATCTGGGATATAACAACAATATGTGGATCCATGTAAGACCATGTATAGGACATGACTTTGGTATTCTAGCTGGTGTATGATAATCCTGAGCGTCCTTTAGTATTCCGAGTAGTTCAACGGGCAATTCAAGATTTTTGGGTTAAGAGGTGGAATGATATGATTAAGAATGTATGGTACAGGTATGTACACTAAGCTTATACTTATTGAAACATCAAAATGTCGAGGCCTTGGTGAGCTAAGATGTATAAATTATGATTAAACATTTTGTTGCAATACCATGCTAGCTTACATTGTGAAATTGAACATGGAATCATGTATGGTGAGTTCATGATTAGTTGAAAAGGAACTTATGGTAGTTATCATTATATTGCATTAAAATAGTTTTGGACAGTAGTCATTGTGGGACTTTGAAAAATCACCAAAAATAGTGAAAATCGAATTAGAGGTTGAATTAAATATAAAATTAAATCATATTGAGTTTAGTTTCATATAAAGGAAACATTGTAAGCAAAGGAATTCATATTATGAGATATGTGAATTTTTGTGAGATAGAGTCAGAATGAGTTTGGAGTCCCTTGTTCTGACTTATGAAAATCACTAGAAATTGTACAAATATAATTACGGGTTAGAATTCATATGAATAATCCCTTAATGAGTCTATTTTCAATAGAAATAGACAGGAACATTATCCTAATCCCGTACTAAGGGATAATTAAGTTTTAGTGAAGAGAGGTGAGAACTGTTAGACAGCGAAATAGGGGATACTTTAAAGAATAAACTGTACTTATTGGCTAAACAAAAAATTCTTAAAATTTGATGGTAAAAAGATAAGTGAGTCTAGTTTTATGGAAAATTAGCGGATCTTAATTTGAAGCTCCGTAGCTCCAGATATGAATAATTTGGTAACTATGACACGAGAAGACAACATGGCTAGAATATAAATATAAATGTAATTAGCATGTTGCTTATTATTTTCATATGGACTTACTAAGCGTAAAGATTACTCCCTCCTTTTCATTCCTTTAGTGTTGACAGGTTAGCTCGGGGTTGGAGATCGTTGAAGGTAGCGTCACACTATCAAGTCATCAACTTAGGGGAGCTAACATATATATGTTAAGCGTTTTAAAGTGAGTGGCATGTATAAAGACTTAGTTTTTATGATAGATGTTATTATGAATAGCCAAATGTATTGGCTTGTAATGATTTATTGTATATAGCCATGAGAGGTGGCTTATAATGACTATGGCTTGTAAGCCAAATTATCCATGCGGTGTGCTCCTACTTTGTGATGTTATGATGTTTGTCTGCTATGATGGGTAATGTATGGCACATGTACATGATGAATGCTTTAGGACCATTCGGCATGGTCATGGCTATGGAATAAACGCGTAAATTGGCATTAAGTTGTTGATGATTGAACATGGACATTTGAAGAATAAGTAGAGATTAATTATTGGGTAATATGTTATGGTTGGTTGTTAAAAACGTGCCTTAGTGAGGCATGTAAATCATTAATCAATGCTATAATATGTATCTTTAAAGTGGTTAATTTTGTGAAAGATTAAGGCAACAAAAAGGCTTGGAAAATAGCTTGAGAATTGGCCATATGGGTTGAGACACGGTCGTACGTCTCAGCCGTGTGGGGGACACGGCCTGGGGACATGGTCATGTACCCAAGGTGTGTGGAGTCTGTAGCATTCTCATGAGAATTTAATTTGTCACACAGCCTAGCACACGAGCGTCTGGCTTGTTGTTGGTTCGATTTGCTTGCTGACTTCATAGTCAGAGAGTTGCACGGCCTAAGGACACGAGCGTGTCCAGGGAACACTGGCGTGTTTCTGTGTCCACACGGGCGTGTGACCGAGTTTCATGGAAAATTTTTCCAAGTTTTTTCGAAACTTCTAAAGTGTCTGGTTTAGTCCCTAACTACTTTCAAAGTACGTTTAGGGCCTCGTAGGCCCGTTCAAGGGACATCATGCATATGTATGAATGTTTTTGCAAAGAATGAAATTTTATGGCTCGAATTTGCATGTTTGTTTACGGTTATGCCTGGTAATGCCTCGTACCCTGTTTCAGACTTGGATATGGGTAAGGGGTATTATATTTAGTGGTATCAGAGCTGTAGTTTAGTCAGTTCTCAGACTAACCTAGCGTGAATGAGAGTCTAGCTATACATGCCACCAATCAGTGATAGTGTGATGTCTCCCAACGCAAATGAGAACTATCTTGTTTAGACAGAGGTCCTCTCCAAACCGAGCTACACCGACCATTTTAAATGCGATGCTAAGGTATTTGGGTAAAGTACTGTCTTGATAAGCCTGAACTCAAAGAGTATGAGTGACAGTTTATGATATGTATGTGATGACAGGTGAGACGAATGTTATGTTGTGATGATTACCTATGCTTAATTGATGTTCACATGATGATGTACGCTTGGCTTATTTGACTAAGTGGATGTGGTAAATAGAAATTCATAAAAGTATGAATAAAGGGTTCTTAATAGCATGATATTAGCAAAATGTTACTGCCCTAATTGGACGTTGAATTTTGATGGATTGCATTGAATTCCTAAAAAGGGGTATAACAATGTAAAATGGGATTTAGCCCGGACAGGTAATCTTGAGTTGAATTCTCTTGAGTAATTGTGACAGAAAGGATTTAGCCTTGACAGGTAATCCTGAAATGAGCCTATCGAGCTTATGTTTCAACTAGGATTTAGCCTGGACTGGTAATCCTACTTGACTTGATTTAGCCTAGACTGGTAATCTAGATTAGACTCTATAGGGAATTCTTTATCATGTTAAGGATTTAGCCTGGACTGGGAATTCAACAAAGCCCTTAGAGTATATGGTATAGGTAGAATTTAGCCTGGACTGGTAATTCTGCTGTGTGAGATGTGACTCAAGAGAGCATACCTAAAGGGTACTACTGGACATGAATTGACGAATAATTAACGTATATACCCTGAGTATACTACCTGGGAATCCATCAAAATTACAATGTTCCAACGAGAGGCATCTTTGAAATGTAGAAAACGTGAAATGAGATAAAAGATTATGATATAATGAGCTTACCTATTTTTAATCGATAATTCCATGATGTATAAGATTGGATAGCATGAACGACTGCATGCGATAGGTAACTTATTGAAAATATTGATGGAATAAATGTCCATGTATGCTTGTTTGGGTAATTATAATAAGTAAACTCGTATAGCTTATGTAAATGTGCTAAATTGACTAAATTGAGTCATATGGTTGTGATGGTATGTATATGATGATATGCAAAAGAAAGGTTTAGACTGTGATATACTTGTCCATGTTTGTTTGGCCCTCATATGAAATCATGTACATGACATGCTTGATTGAATGATACGATAGTGATAATATGATTATAAGGATGAAAGTTGTAAGTATGTACATGTGTATGAGAGACGAATTAGGGATCTTATGACCCCACCTCCCTTACTAGAGTGGTGTTTTGTAAAGGATTTTATGAGATCTATTGAATAAGCTCACGAGTATGAGACTAAAGATTCCAGTGGTAGGATGTTTATAAATATGATTAGAAAATTGAGATGGGTTAACAAGTAAAGACATAATTAGGAAAGGTATTAGATTGATTTAAAGATTATTTGGTTTACGAATATCGTAATGAGAGAAGAAATTAACATTGGTAAACTAATTGATTCAGACATGATGTTAAAAGAATGTGGTAACCAAATTTTCTTTTGAACTTATTTTTTTCAGTGAAATAAACAATGTGAGATTAGTAATGACATAAATAGTTAAAGGAAGAATATTTGAAAGGTACGACATTGAGTGTAACAGTTATGGCTGAATAGGTTTTGACGGTCTCTCTTGAGATATTCTATATGTGTGATTGTTTTTGAGATTGTTCCTATGGCCATTACTCCTCGAATAAAATCCTTGTTCTTTGGGTATGTTTTCTAATCATGACGAATAGACGAAAGTATTGATAGTCCAATTGGTATATAATTTGTATTGCTCCGTTCCCTTTTGGCATTCTATTACGTTTCATCTATTAAGGTATCCTTGTTATCTTGAACTAATGCATTTGAAATGGACTCTGATTAGTATAATAAATGAGTTTTGAATAATTTGATGTTAAATTGTTCTATCGATTAGAAAGGGGACTTCTTGAAATGTAACACCCCGTACCCGAGTCCGTTACCGGAGTCGAACATAAGGTGCACACAAACTTAACTTAATTATTTTCACAGTCCATAAAAAAAAAATTTCCAGACAAGCTAGTTACTGCATCACTGTCGCCTTAAAAATCATATCTTGAGTTTCAAAGCTCGAAAATCAGTTTCTTAATTTTTCCCTGAAACTAGACTCATATTTCCATCTACATATTTTTTTCTAGAATTTTTGGTCGGGCCAATTAGTACAGTTTATTAGTTAAATTCTCCCCTAATACAGGGTTCGACTACACTGACCTTCACGCATTACGAATTGGATATCTCCCTATACAGGGCTTCAATACTGATGCCGTTTGTTTCTATAGAAACTAGACTCAAGGAGGAATCTATACATATATGGAATGACTACTAATTATCTCTGGTTAATTTACAATGAATTTCCAAAGTCGGAATAGGGAATCCAGAAATCGTTCTGGCCCTGTTTCACAAAAACCTAAATATCTCTTAACATACAACTCATATGACCGTTTCGTTTCTTCCATATGAAATTAGATTCATCAAGGTTCATTTACATAATTTATTCACTATTTAATTCCATTCATGCTATTTTTAGTGATTTTTCACATCCACACCACTGCTGCTGTCAGCATCTGTTTTCAGGTAAACTTTACCTATTTCGTGGTTTCCATGGACCAACTAGAGTTTTGTCATACATAGGTCCACCTATGATCATATTTAGCCATTCCAAGGGCTGATCATTGCCCAACACTTCCATTCCAGTCCATAGTCACATCATGAAACCATATATACATACATGAACACAAATGGTCTAATGCCATACTCCACTTCTACGAGCCATTTTCGCATGGCTGTACACACATACATCACAAAAAGTACTTGAAAAACAACAAAGGGTAGTCCTATACATGCCATTTCAAAGCTCAACCAAAATTGTACCAAAAGGGGGCTTTGATAGTGTGGGAGACTTCGACTTCCAAAAATCCCGAGTCCGATAGCTGACGAGCCAAAATCTATAAAACAGAGAACAAAGAAACGGAGTAAGCAATTTATGCTTAGTAAGTTTTGAGCAAGGGATTCCAGCACAACAAAAGCATAGCATTCATATAGCTAAACGGATAATTTCATATGCACACATTCTCAATATCATACTTACTTCACATTACCAACCCTTATGTTCATACACAAAAGATCAACTTAGCCAAAGGCGGTAGCTCGTTTATCAAGCGGCGAATACTTACTTGTAAGGGCTCAACTAATTCAAGCACATACGAACATACCTCATTGCTGGAATTTTTTGCAAGCGTATTAACTGAAATTTTACAGCAAGATTGCTCATTCCCGAATCACGTACCTTGAATTTAACCGAATATAACGACTCGCTCGATTGTCTTGGGACATAGCCGGTTATAGTGATTCGCACAATTGCCTTCGAATTAGCCGGATTTAGTAACTTCGCACGAATGCCTTGGGACTTAACCCGGTTTTGGTAACTCGCACGAATGCCTTCGGAATTGACCGGATTTAGTCACTTAGCACAAAAGCCTTGGGACTTAGCCCGGACACCATTGAATAAACATGCACATTTAACACTAAATCATGACACATTCGTATTTCATTTTCATTAGCAAAACTCAAATACAATACACTTATCACTCTTGCACATTTCGGTTCAATATCCACACACAAAGAGCATGATTTGATTTACTTGAGACATGATCTAATCGAATCATAATTTAAGCTCTATTACTCAAGAACTTACCTCGGATGTTGTCGAGCGATTTCGATGGCTATTTGACCACTTTTTCCTTCCCTTTATCGGTTTGGATCCCTTTGCTCTTGAGCTTAATTAAATAAATAAATCGATTTAATCATTTGAGCATCGAAAAGAGGAACACAAGGCACTTAGCCCACACTTATACATTAGACATTAAAGTCACATACATGTGAAATCATGCATCAAACTCAACACATTAGTTAGTACTCTCCTTAGCCGAATTTTCTAGGTCGAGATAAAGCCTTCAACATGCTTACTTATGGCCGAACAACACATCAACCTATGTACTCATTCATGTGGCCGATTATGCATGTTGATGTTGAGGCCAATTACATGTTTAATACCACACATGAACGGCGTACATTTTACTAACTAATGCATTACATATTGCAGTTCAATACACATCTATCATTTACTTCATAACCAAAACATCATCATAAGTAAATATATACCTTGAGATAGTATATATGTCATACCAATACATCATGTGCAAACATATATACATGTAGGTGCAAGGGCCGAATCTCAAGTTGATTATAACCAAATATAAACATATATCCAAAGCTCAAATCTTACCTACCATGCAATATGCATAAATTATGCTTATGGATATACCATGGCCGAATACACCACAACACCATACCGTTTCAATTTTGGTCATGGTTAAACAAAGAACTTAATGTCTCACTCAAAAATGCTAAAAGAAAATCCAAGAGTCCTCAACCCACCATCACATATATCATCAACAAGCTTCATATTTAGCATGCAATGGCATTAACACAAAATCCACCTTGGCCGAATATCATCCCCATGACATAGCAAGGATTTGAACCATGGGCTAATAAGAACATCAAGCTAGCAACTAAAACATGCATGAATCTCATGGCACAACCTCAAACATACCTTAATCTAGACACAAGTATGGCCAAACCTCCTCCTAATCCTCTTCCAAACCAAGCATGAAGCAATAACCCTTCCTTCTTCCTTAGAATTTTCGGCTCCAAGAAATGAAAAAAAGATGAACAACAATTTTTTTCTTCTCTTTTCTTCAACTCACGGAAATGGGGGGTAACACACACATTCTTTCTTTTTTTTTTTTTTCTTTTCCATTTCTTTATTACCCATAACCATTAATTTATTTTTTTTCCTCCCATGATGCACCAACATAACATGTATATGACATGTTTTGCCCATAATCCTTGTCATGGCGGCCACTAGCTATTAGGGGGAATTTGACATGCAAGTCCTCCTTTTGATTACATGCACTATTAGGTCCTTATAGATTAGCCTATCACATTTCAAAAGTGTCACACAAGTCCTAATAATTGAATTCACATGCAATCGACTAAATCGAAGCTTGAAATTTTTACACATTCATAAATGCATATTCTAGACAATAAATATTACGTTCAAACATTTCGGTGACTCGGTTTAGCGGTCCCGAAACCACTTCCCGACTAGAGTCAATTTTGGGCTGTCACAACTCTCCCCCACTTAAGAAATTTTTGTCCCCGAAAATCTAACCGGTAAATAGGTTTGGGTAACGCTCTTTCATAGAGCTCTCGGGTTCCCAAGTAGCTTCTTCCATCCCGTGTTTGAGCCATAACACTTTTACTCACAGAACCCTTTTGTTTCGCAACTCCTTTACTTCACGAGCTAGGATACAAATCGGTTCTTCTTCATAACTCATATCGGCTTGAATTTCGACCTCTGATGGACTAATTATGTGCGATGGATCATATCTATAACGTCGAAGCATCGAAACATGAAAGACGTCGTGAATCTTTTCAAGTTCAGGACGCAAAATCAATCGATATGCAACTGGACCGACTCATTTGGATACTTCATATGGCCCGATGAACCTTGGACTCAATTTGCCTTTACAGCCAAATCTGAGTATCTTTTTCCAAGGCGAAACTTTAATAAACACTTTATCTCCCACTTGATACTCAATGTCTTTTCGTTTCAGATCCGCGTACGACTTCTGACGACCGAAGGCTATCTTGATTTTCACGGATTACTTTTACTTTACATTCAGCATCTTTAATCAAATCCACTCGAAAATTTTGCTTTCACCGAGCTCGGTCCAAAACAATGGCGTACGGCATTTACGCCCGTACAAAGCCTCGTAAGGTGCCATCTTAATACTTGATTGAAAACTATTGTTGTAAGCGAATTCAATGAAAGGTAAATATCGTTCCCATGAACCATTAAACTCAAGGACGCAACATCTCAACATATCCTGAAGTATCTGAATTACCCGCTCAGATTGACCATCGGTTTGTGGAAAAAAAACGGTGCTAAAATGCAGCTTGGTACCCAAAGCTTCTTGCAATCTCTTCCAAAATCGCGAGGTGAATCTCGGATCTCTATCCGACACAACAGAAATCGGTACCCCGTGTAATCTCACAATCTGAGAAACATACAATTCAGCTAGTTTATCCAATGAAAAATCCGTACGCACGGGGATAAAGTGAGCCGACTTAGTCAGTCTATCAACAACAACCCAAATGCATCCTTCTTACTTAATGATAATGGCAGTCCGGACACAAAGTCCATTGTGACTCGATCCCATTTCCACTCGGGTATCGTGATCGGCTGAAGTAACCCTGAAGGCACTTGATGTTCCGCTTTCACTTGTTGACATATTAAACATCTCGAAACAAAGTCGGAGATGTCTCGTTTCATACCATGCCACCAAAACCGACGTTTCAAATCATTTTACATCTTCGTACTCCCCGGGTGAATTGACATTCGGCTACAATGGGCTTCGTTCAGAATCATCGAAATGAGTTCCGAATTCCTTGGAACAAACAGACGACTTCTGAACCTCAAACAATCATCATCATCAATTTGAAACTCCGATTCCTTGTTCAGAACACACTCAGTCCGTTTTGCAACCAACTCATCGTCAACTTTCTGAGCTTCACGAATTTGATGAGTCAATAATGGTTTGGCCTTTAATTCGGCTATTAACACATTGTCGGGTAGAATAGACAAGTGTACATTCATCGCTCGTAAAGTAAACAGTGATTTTCGGCTTAAGGCGTCCGTAACCACATTAGCCTTTCCCGGGTGATAATCAATGACTAGCTCATAATCTTTCAACAACTCAAGCCAACGCCTTTGTCGTAGATTCAAGTCTCTTTGAGTCATCAAATATTTGAGACTTTTGTGATCCAAAATACATGGCACTTCTCACCAAATAAGTAATGTCGCCATATTTTCAAAGCGAATACGATGGCGACTAATTCGAGATCATGGGTCGGATAATTCTTCTCATGTGGCTTTAATTATCTCGACGCATAGGCCACAACTCGACCCTCTTGCATCAATCGCAACCTAACCCAAGTAGGAGGCGTCACTATAGATGACAAACTCTTTGCACGATTCGGGCTGCACTAAAATTGAGCTTTAGTCAAATAAGTTTTCAGTTGATCAAAACTTTTCGACATTTTTCCGTCCATTCGAACTTAACATCTTTTGAAGTAGCCGTCATGGGTGTGGCTATCATCGAGAATCCTTTTACAAACCGTCGGTAAGTAACCGACAAGTCCCAAAAACTCGAACCTCGATAATATTTCTCGGAGGCTTCCGGTTAAGTATGGCTGAAATTTTGCTCGGTCGACTCGAATACCCGATCGAGATACCACATGACCCAAGAAGCTAACCTCTCTTAACCGAACTCACACTTTCGAACTTAGCATATAAGCGCTTATCCCGTAAAATTTGCAACACTAATCTCGGTGTTCAGCATGTTCGGTCTCATCTCTTGAATAGACCAAGATGTCATCAATGAACACAACTACGAACCGGTCCAAATCTTGTCAAGATCCGATTCATCAAATCCATAAATACCGCAGGGGCATTAGTGAGCCCGAACGACATCACTAAGAACTCGTAGTGACCGTACCTCGTTCTGAAAGCAGTTTTGGGTACATTCGAATCTCGAATCCACAACTGATAATAACCCGATCTCAAATCTATCTTTGAAAGCACTGAGGCTCCCTTTAGTTGATCAAACAAATCATCAATACGCTGATAACGGATATTTATTCTTTATCGTCACTTTATTCGGTGACAATAGTCAATGCACAACCTCATGGTTCCGTCCTTCTTTTCACAAATAATCTTGGTGCACCCCAAGGTGAGAAACTTGGTCGAGTGAAACCTCTATCCGTCAATTCTTGCAACAAAGCTTTCAACTCTTTTAACTCGGTTGGTGCCATACGATCACGGAGCTATCGAAATCGGCGTAGTCCGGTACAAGCTCAATACCAAACTCTATCTCCGAGCAGTGGCAAACCCGGTAATTCTTGGGAAAAACATCCGGTATTCACAAACCACCAAGACCGATTCGGGTTTTATTTCTAACTCCTTATCATCAAGTACATATGCAAGGTATGCTTCGCACCCTTTCTTACATATTTACGGGCCAACATTGATGATATTACGGTGGCAACCCTTTAAGTCCGTAGACTCAACTCGAATCATCTCGTTATTTGCGCACCTCAAATAAATAGTCTTGCTTTTGCAATTCACAACCGCATCATGCACGGTCAACCAATCCAACCCAAGAATAACATCAAATTCATCGAGCGGCAAAAGCATCAAGTCTGCGGAAAAGCAGAACCTCGAATTACTAGGGACATTTCTTACACACTTTGTCGACCAAAGACGTAACGACCCAAGGATTTGACACCGAATTACGAACTCATGAGACTCAATAGGTAAAGTCTTCTTGGATGCTAAGGTTTCGCATATATAAGAGTGAGTAGAACCGGGGTCAATTAAAGCAATCACATTAGTATCAAAGAGAGTGAAAGTACCCGTAATAACATCTAGCGAGGAAGAATCCTCGCGTGCACGTATTGCATAAGCCCTAGCGAGAGCACGAGCCTCGGATCCGGTCGTAGCATCTCTAAATCCTCTCGACCACCACTAGCATTGCCCATATTTCTAGATGGTCTACCTCGGCGATGGTAGCGCCGGTTTCCCACTCGATCTACATTCATTCGGACAACTTCGGGCAATCTTTAATGAAGTGGTCAACCGATCCGCACTTGTAACGAGGCGGTCACGGAATCTACAACTTCGAATGCCATTTGCCACAATGTCGACACTCGTTCGTCTCGACGTTCATTCCCAACACTAGCGATCAAGTGCCTCGTACCCACGGGGTCGATCACGATCTCGTCTAAAAGGCCGAAGTGCCTCTAGACCGCCCACATCATCACGAAATTTCTTGATGCTGTTGAAGAGACTTTCCGAGGATCTTTTACGAAACTCTCTAGTTCCCACATCAACTTTTTGTTTTTCTTTTCTAAGCTCTTGACTTTACAAGCTCGCTCGACAAGTACTACGAACTCTCGTATTTCAAGAATGCCAACGAACATTTTATATATTCATTCAGCCCATCCTCGAAGCGTTTACACATGATAGCCTCGGACGAAATACATTCCGGCGTATCTACTAAGTCTAACAAATTTTCGCTCGTAATCGATGGCGACATAGAACCTTGCTTAAGCTCAAGAAATTCCTTCCGTTTTTGATCAACAAATCTCGATCGATATACTTTTCCGAAACTCGGTTTGGAAAAACTCCCAAGTTACTTGCTCTCGGGGCTGTGAAGTCGAGTACTCCACCAATAGTAGGCGAATCGCGTAGCAAGGAGATAGTACACTTTAGGCATTCATCGGTGTACAAGATAGCTCATCAAGTACCGGATAGTGTTGTCCAACCAAAATTCAGCTTGCTCGGCATCGTCGCTATCCGTAGCTTTAAATTCAATAGCCCCATGTTTTCGATTACATCAACTGGGGCTTATTCGACCTTATTTGGTCGGGATTCTGGCGGCATTGTAGGTGCGGGGTTGTGTTTGTTGGGAATGGAGGTTGTGGAGCAGTAGTATTAGTTCGAATGTATTGGTTGAACCAATCATTCATCACGCTATAGAAAGCTTGCCTAGCTTCATCATTTGGATTACTAGCATTAGGTTAAGAGTCCGCCGGTGCTGTCCCTTGTGCAGGAGCAGACGCTACACTCTCAAGATCATCAGCTACCGCTCGGTCGGGATCGGGATCCATTACTATAAATAAACACATTTGCAATTGTCAGAAATCACCACACTATCAAATAATCACATAAAATGGCATGTATAGCTAGACCCAAACGCATTACGGTAGTCCTAGAATCGACTAAACCGTAGCTCTGATACCAATAAAATTGTAACACCCGTGCCGAGTCCGTTCGGAGTCGAACACAAGGTGCACACAGACTTAAATTAATTATTTTCACGGTCCATAAAAAAAATTTCCAGACAAGCTGGTTCTTTGCGTCCTTTATCGCCTTTAAAAATCATATCTTGAGTTTCAAAGCTCGAAAATCAGTTTATTAATTTTTCCCTGAAAATAGACTCATATTTCCATCTACATATTGTTTTCTAGAATTTTTGGTCGGGCCAATTAGTACAGTTTGTTAGTTAAAGTCTCCCCTAATCCAGGGTTCGACTACACTAACCTTCACGCATTACGAATTGGATATCTCCCTATACAGGGCTTCAATACTAATGCCGTTTGTTTCTTTAGAAACTAGACTCAAGGAGGAATCTATACATATATGGCATGACTCCTAATTATCTCTGGTTAATTTACAATGAAATTCCAAATTCGGAATAGGGAATCCAGAAACCGTTCTGGCCCTGTTTCACGAAAACCTAAATATCTCTTAACATACAACTCATATGACCGTTTCGTTTCTTCCATATGAAATTAGATTCATCAAGGTTCATTTACATAATTTATTCACTATTTAATTCCATTCTTGATATTTTTAGTGATTTTTCACATCCACACCTCTGCTGCTGTCAGCATCTGTTTTCAGGTAAACTTTACCTATTTCGTGGTTTCCATGGACCAACTAGAGTTTTGTCATACATAGGTCCACCTATGATCATATTTAGCCATTCCAAGGGCTGATCATTGCCCAAAACTTCCATTCCAGTTCATAGTCACATCATGAAATCATATATACATACATGAACACAAATGGTCTAATGCCATACTCCACTTCTACGAGCCATTTTCGCATGGTGTCACACACATACATCACAAAAAGTACTTGAAAAACAACAAAGGGTAGTCCTATACATGCCATTTCAAAGCTCAACCAAAATTGTACCAAAAGGGGCTTTGATAGTGTGGGAGACTTCGACTTCCAAAAATCCGAGTCCGATGGTGACGAGCCAAAATCTATAAAGCAGAGAACAAAAAGCGGAGTAAGCAATTTATGCTTAGTAAGTTTTGAGCAAGGATTCAGCACAACAAAAGCATAGCATTCATATAGCTAAGCGGATAATTTCATATGCACACATTCTCAATATCATACTTACTTCACATTACCAACCCTTATGTTCATACACAAAAGATCAACTTAGCCAAAGGCGGTAGCTCGTTTATCAAGCGGCGAATACTTACTTGTAAGGGCTCAACTAATTCAAGCACATACGAACATACCTCATTGCTGGAATTTTTTGCAAGCGTATTAACTGAAATTTTTACAGCAAGATTGCTCATTCCCGAATCACGTACCTTGAATTTAACGGATATAACGACTCGCTCGATTGTCTTGGGACATAGCCGGTTATAGTGATTCGCACAATTGCCTTCGAATTAGCCGGATTTAGTAACTCGCACGAATGCCTTCGGGACTTAACCCGGTTTTGGTAACTCGCACGAATGCCTTCTTGGAATTGACCCGGATTTAGTCACTTAGCACAAAAGCCTTGGGACTTAGCCGGACACCATTGAATAAACATGCACATTTAACACTAAATCATGACACATTCGTATTTCATTTTCATTAGCAAAACTCAAATACAATACACTTATCACTCTTGCACATTTCGGTTCAATATCCACACACAAAGAGCATGATTTGATTTACTTGAGACATGATCTAATCGAATCATAATTTAAGCTCTATTACTCAAGAACTTACCTCGGATGTTGTCGAGCGATTTCGATGGCTATTTGACCACTTTTTCCTTCCCTTTATCGGTTTGGATCCCTTTGCTCTTGAGCTTAATTAAATAAATAAATCGATTTAATCATTTGAGCATCGAAAAGAGGAACACAAGGCACTTAGCCCACACTTATACATTAGACATTAAAGTCACATACATGTGAAATCATGCATCAAACTCAACACATTAGTTAGTACTCTCCTTAGCGAATTTTCTAGGTCGAGATAAAGCCTTCAACATGCTTACTTATGGCGAACAACACATCAACCTATGTACTCATTCATGTGGCCGATTATGCATGTTGATGTTGAGGCCAATTACATGTTTAATACCACACATGAACGGCATACATTTTACTAACTAATGCATTACATATTGTAGTTCAATACACATCTATCATTTACTTCATAACGAAACATCATCATAAGTAAATATATACCTTGAGATAGTATATATGTCATACCAATACATCATGTGCAAACATATATACATGTAGGTGCAAGGGCGAATCTCAAGTTGATTATAACCAAATATAAACATATATCCAAAGCTCAAATCTTACCTACCATGCAATATGCATAAATTATGCTTATGGATATACCATGGCGAATACACCACAACACCATCTTGTTTCAATTTTGGTCATGGTTAAACAAAGAACTTAATGTCTCACTCAAAAATGCTAAAAGAAAATCCAAGAGTCCTCAACCCACCATCACATATATCATCAACAAGCTTCATATTTAGCATGCAATGGCATTAACACAAAATCCACCTTGGCGAATATCATCCCCATGACATAGCAAGGATTTGAACCATGGGCTAATAAGAACATCAAGCTAGCAACTAAAAACATGCATGAATCTCATGGCACAACCTCAAACATACCTTAATCTAGACACAAGTATGGCCAAACCTCCTCCTAATCCTCTTCCAAACCAAGCATGAAGCAATAACCCTTCCTTCTTCCTTAGAATTTTCGGCTCCAAGAAATGAAAAAAGATGAACAACAATTTTTTCTTCTCTTTTCTTCAACTCACGGCAATGGGGGTACACACACATTCTTTCTTTTTTTTTTTCTTTTCCATTTCTTTATTACCCATAACCATTAATTTATTTTTTTCCTCCCATGATGCACCAACATAACATGTCTATGACATGTTTTGCCCATAATCCTTGTCATGGCGGCCACTAGCTATTAGGGGGAATTTGACATGCAAGTCCTCCTTTTGATTACATGCACTATTAGGTCCTTATAGATTAGCCTATCACATTTCAAAAGTGTCACACAAGTCCTAATAACTGAATTCACATGCAATCGACTAAATCGAAGCTTGAAATTTTTACACATTCATAAATGCATATTCTAGACAATAAATATTACGTTCAAACATTTCGGTGACTCAGTTTAGCGGTTCCGAAACCACTTCCCGACTAGGGTCAATTTTGGGCTGTCACATGAAATGTCATTTGTTGATGGTTAAGACTGACTTAGTTGTTCAATCGATATTGGTAATTGTTTGAAAGATTAAATAAGGTATTCCTGTCTTAGCATAAGAATTTATTTCTTTCTGGGAAAAAGGCAAGTAGTTCAAATGAAAAGTGTATATATATATTAGAAGACTTCGACACGATTTAAAGCTGCCTCGAATGATAAAGTTTTCGTCTTGCGAAAGTTGAATATCAAGTGTTATCAGAAATATTTTTGTCAGTGTTAACACTAAAATGAAAATGAGAAAGAGTTACTATGGATTTCATGTCTGGTTTATTATTGATTCTGAAAGAGAAAAATGTTACGTGGTTTATTGTTAAATGTTTGACGAGATATGTAAATCATGCTGGTATGTACTAAATTTTCGCTCATCAAGTTCGAGGGATTTCGTGTCTTTATGATTGTTGGATATCTTGAAATCTTAGTCTGTAATAATCAGATTGAGATCCGGGTTTCATATCATGATTTCTTGGGAAAGCTAGAAGAGGCTTTGAAACTTAAAGGTAACCGAGAGTTGAATTAGTAAGAAATCGAGCTGTATGGAAATATAGAAAGTAAAAGCCGAGATAAACTGGCTAGTTTTGCTGTTCGAAGTCGAAAAAGGATTCAAGTATGAGAGTATATGTGACATGATGGTATAGATCTAACCTTTGACTTTATAAACTCTTTGATAGAGGTTAAAATTTAGTCTATGTGATGTATGAAAGCGAACTGCTTATGATGCTAGTGTGAGAAAAACAAAGAGATAAGTATTAAAGGCACAGTTAAGTGAAAGTTCTTTAGCAATGATTGTGAAATAGAGGAGTCTAAGTGGAAACCAAAACCACATTTCTAGTAAGATTTTCGGGGACGAAAATCCCTAAAGGGGGAGAAATGTAACATCCCGAATTAAGGCCTAGTCGGAACAGTGGTTTTGAGACCACAAATTTGACATAAGAAAATTCATTTTTATTATATTTTTTATGGTCTACTATTTCACGGGATGATTTCGTGAAAATTTCGTTCGAAAATTTCGATGTTTGGGCACTCAATTTGGTCAAAAGAACCAAATTGTAAAAAGTGCAAAAGTTGAGTTCTACATGTTAAAGGTGTCCAATTGTTATAAGTTTTTAAATTGGAGGTCCTTAAATGGTAATTAGACCATTGGTTAATTGTTGGACAAAAATAGACATGAAATGGGTGAAATAGAATATTTTTAAGTTAGCGGCATTTTGGTTTTTTGATAATTACAATAATAAAAAGGGAAAATAAGCCAAATTCATGCCGGTCTTCTTTATGCAGCCAAAAATACCATGGAAGCCATGGGTAGGAATTGGTTCAAGCTTCCAAGCTCATTTGTAAGTGATCCCGAGCCCTGTTTTTAATGCTCTTTATGTTTTTGAAGTATCAGTAACTTGATTTACTTATTTCTACCATTATTTTGAGCTAGGGTTTATGTTTAAAAATTCACCCATGAGTGATATTTTGAGGTTTAATGGTAGGTTATGCATGTTTATGGTTAGAGGAATGACTTTTACTAAGTGATTTTCGATGAAAACGTCCGAAAGGATCGTTTTGTAAAAGTTATAAAATTGGTCATAAAAAGGTGATTTAGTGGAAATTAGAGGCTGCTATAGCTGTGAAAATGATTCAGCTAGGCTTAAAATGCAAGGAAATTGAATAAAAATCGTTTCACGAGCCTAGGGGCAAAAGTGTAAATATGACAAAGTTTAGGGGCATAAACGTAATTTTGCCATAATATGATTTTTGGGTCACAATGAATAATGTGACTAATAATTAAGCTAAATGTGATATTTTAGATCAAGGAAAATGAGATTTGGGCTTAAAATGGGAAGATACGAGATTATGGACTAAAATGGAATAATTAGTCGTGCTCGGATTCGAGGTAAGTTCATATGATAATAATGGTAATAATGCAATGACATACTTGAATTGTAATTATATTATTGTCTCCTAAATTGAATGATTTGTAGTACAGATGTATACGACAAGATTTCGACAAGTAAGTTGTGTGTAAGTAATTCAATAATACTGTGATCATTATGTGTTTAATGTTTGACATTGTATGATACATATATGTATGACTTAATGAAATTGGCTTGTGTTGATTCAATGAAAGTTTGGCGATAGCCTTGTATCTCAGAAGCCCCGGGTGACCGAAGAAATATTTAGGACTTGATTATCATGACACTGTGATTAATGATATTTGTGCCTGTGTAAGACCATGTCTGGGACATGGCATCAGTGATGATATGTGTGCCAATATCAGACCATGTCTGGGACATGGCATCGACACTGACACGAGACCTTGTATAAGACTATATCCGGGATATGGCAACGATATGTGGATCCATGTAAGACCATGTATACGACATGGTTTTGGTATTCTAATTGGTGTATGATAATCCCGAGTGTCCTTTAGTATTTCGGGCAGTTCAACGGGCAATTCAAGATTTTTGGGTTAAGAGTTGGAATGATATAATTTAAAATGTATGGTACAGGTATGTACATTAAGCTTATGCTTATTGAGACCTCGAAATGTCGGGACCTTGGTGAGCTAAGATATATGAATTATGATTATACCTTTTGTTCCAATACCATGCTAGCTTACATTGTGAAATTGAACATGGAATAATGTATGGTGAGTTCATGATTAGTTGAAAAGGAACTTATGGCAGTTATCATTATATTGCATTAAAACAATTTTGGACAACAATTATAGTGGGACTTAGAAAATCTCCAAAAATGGTGGAAATCGAATTAGAGGTTAAATTGAACATGAAATTAAAGCTTATTGAGTATAGTTTCATATAAAGGAAGCTTTGTAAGCAAAGGAATTTCATATTATGAGATATTTGAATTTTTGTGAGATAGAGTCAGAATGAGTTCGAAATCCCCTATTCTGACTTGGGAAATCGCTAGAAATTTTTTAAAAAATTATTATGGGTTAGAATTCATATGACTAATCCCTTAATAAGTCTATTTTTAATAGAAACAGACAGGAACATTATCCTAATCCCGTACTAAGGGATAATTAAGTTTTAGTGAAGAGAGGTCAAAACTGTTAGACAGCGAAATAGGGGAGACTTTAAAGAATAAACTTCACTTATTGGCTGGACAAAAAATTCTTAAAATTTTATGGTAAGAATTTATGTGAGTCTAGTTTTATGGAAAATTAGCAGATCTTAATTTGAAGCTCCGTAGCTCTAGATATGAATAATTTGGTAACTATGACTCGATAAGATAACATGGCCAGAATATAAATATAAATGTAATTATGGTTGTATTATCTGAAGAAGTATGTTAGCATGTTGCTTATTATTTTCATATGGACTTACTAAGCGTAAAGATTACTCCCTCCTTTTCATTCCTTTCGTGTTGACAGGTTAGCTCGGGGTTGGAGATCGTCAGAGGCAGCGTCACACTATCAAGTCATCAACTTAAGGGAGCTAACTTATATATATATATATCTTAAGCGTTTTCAAGTGAGTGGCATGTATAGAACTTCGTTTTTATGATAGATGTTGTTATGAATAGCCAAATGTATTGGCTTGTAATGATTTATTGTTGATGCATGATATTCGTGACAGGTTTTAAATATTTATAATGAATCGTTCTTGAAACTAACTATTATCACGATGAAGGCAAGTGTACCTATCGAACAGTAGTATAGTTTTAGCAAGACCGGATTGTCGAACCCAAAGGAACTAAAAGTACTAGTAATGACTGTCTTTTTATTATCTAGCCTAAGAATAATAGGGTTTGTTTTAACTAACTAATTAACTAAACTAAGAAATCACAGAAAATAGAATTAGGGAATTACTTTTTGGAAAAATGATTGAATCAAGACAATACCTAAGGAAAGAAATCCACCTAGACTTCACTTGTTATTTGACTTTGAATCGGACGATTTATTCATTTGACTTGATTCATAGAAATCCCTAAGTTATATTATTATCTCTCTCGAGACTAACAATGTCTAACCCTAGGTTGAATAATTGAAATCTCTTTCTAATTAACTCTCTAGGGTTGCATTAACTCGATCTATGAATCCCCTTATTAGGTTTCATCCTAATCCGGCAAAATCTTGTCACCCTATCTCTAGGCGCACAACCAACTCTGCTTAATTTTGACAAATGTACTCTTAGACAGGGTCTATTCCTCCTCTGAATAAAAGCTTAACTCGAATCAATATCCTGGAATATCAAAACAAGAATTAGGAACACGTAATTAAGAACAAGTCAAATATTTATCATACAATTCAGATAATAATAACAAGATCTGTCTTAGGTTTCATTCCCCTTAGGTGTTTAAGGGAGATCTTCAGTCTTGATGATGAATCTGGCTTCTAAGATGGATCAATCGACTTTCCTTGAGCAATTCCCTGCCTCATTCCCTCTGTGTCCCCTTTTTCCTCCTCCTCTAAGATTTATTTATAGGCTTTAGAATGCCTAAGAACCTTCAAAATTGGACCTTTCTGAATTGGAAAAAACTTGGGATCGGCAGGGACACATCCGTGTGCGATTGCTTAAGGCCGTGGTCAAGCTTGTTAAATAGGCACGGGCGTGTGGTCCACCCGTATGAGTCGTACTTTGATTCTGCCAAATTGACACGGCTGTGTGGTCTGCCTGTGTGAGGAGGTCCAGGCTGTGTTGATTTCGTACGTTGGCCCATTTTCTCCATTTTTGGCCCGTTTCTCGTTCTTTCCACTCTCCTATGCTCACCTAAGTATAAAACATGAAATTAAGGCATTAGGAGCATCGAATTCACCAAATTTAAGGAAAAATCATCCATAAAATATGCTAAGCATGGGATAAAAATATGTATGAATTACGGTTTATCAATTGTATATAGCCATGAGAGGTGGCTTATAATGATTGTGGCTTGTAAGTCAAATTATCCATGCGGTTTGCTCATGCTTTGTGATGTGATTATGTTTGTCTGCTATGAATGGGTAATGTATGGCACATGTACATGATGAATGCTTTAGGACCATTCAGCGTGGTCATGGCTATGGAATAAACGCGTAAATTGGCATTAATTTGTTGATGATTGAACATGGTCGTTTGAAGAATAAGTAGAGATTAATTATTGGGAAATATGTTATGCTTGGTTGTTAAAAACGTGCCTTAGTGAAGCATGCTAAATCATTAATCGATGCTATAATATGTGTCTTTAAAGTGGTTAATTTTATGAAAGATTAAGGCAACAAAAAGGCTTGGAATATAGCCTGAGTATTGGCCACACGGGTTGAGACACGGCCGTGTGTCTCAGCCGTGTAGGGGACACGGCATGGGGACATGGTCATGTACCCAAGGCGTGTGGAGTCTGTAGCATTCTCATGAGAATTTAATTCGTCACACAGCCTAGCACACGGGCGTGTGGCTTGGCCATGTGGTCTGATTTGCTTGTTGACGTCATAGTTAGAGAGTTACACAGCCTAAGGACATGGGCGTGTCCAGGGCACATGGGCCTGTTCTTGTGTCCACTCGGGCGTGTGATCGAGTTTCATGGAAAATTTTTCCAAATTTTCCCGAAACTTCTAAAGTGTCCGGTTTAGTCCCTAACTACTTTCAAAGTATGTTTAGGGCCTCGTAGGCCCGTTCAAGGGACATCATGCATATGTATGAATGTTTTTACAGAGAATGAAATTTTATGGCTCGGACTTGCATGTTTGTTTACAATTATGTTTGGTAATGCCTCGTACCTTGTTTCAGCCTTGGATACGGGTAAAGGGTGTTACGTTTAGGGTTAAAATTTGGGTAAAGTAATGGTTATGCCACTGGGTTGCTCAACCGGGTTGGGTTAACCCTGTAGAAAATTGCAGCGATGTCGTGACATCCCTGGCAAACTACTTAATTTGCCACATCGGGGTTCGATGTCGTGACACACCCTACAGTTTTAAAATTATTAGGGAATTGTCTTCTATGTCGCGACATAGGTAAGTGATGTCCCAACATTGGGTTGATTTGTGAACTTCTTCATTACTGTCCTTGATGTTGCAACACAGAGTTATCTATGTCGCGACATTGACCTTGTTTTCTACGTTTTCAGTCCTTCGGCATATTTCAAACATATGTTAGACCTGATTTTGACCTACCTATGACATGTTAACAATTTTGTTAGCAGAATAAGTAGTCAGTACGTTAGTAATTATCAATTAGTAGGAAAAAGTTAGGTTTTGCTGCCAAGCTCGTCCATCAACTCAGTCAATATGCACCAATGGGCTCCCTATAATTTATTTCTATCTATATTAGTCCAACACCCATCATTCCATTCTATTCATCCACAGCTGTCTCTTTTCCCGAATTTACCCTTCCTACTTGCTTTAATGACCAAAACTCTTTTTTTAGGTCGTAATTATTATGATTAATGAAACCATATGCCCACACAACAGTTTTACTCGATATTCAACATTCATGTTTTGGAAGAATGTTGAAAGTTGTGTCTCACAATTGTTTCCTATGAGGTCTTTGTCTTTTTCATGGATTAGGTATGACATTTTAGGAGAACTTATTAATGCGTTTGGTCGAGGAATTGAGGAAAAATATAGTGTTGTTCTACTGAAGTTTTGTCTCTATAGGTTTTTTTAATTCATTCATTGGCTTGTAGATGATTTTTTATTTGGTTTTTGGAGGAATCGAATGTTTTGTAATGGTCGTAACTCAAGGTTTATACACACTGATTGTTCGATCTAATGGTAACCTGCTATATGATCGTAAGTTTTGTCGATATATATTTTTCCCACTCCTTTTAGTAGCTGGCAAATTCCCTGATCTATTGACTTCTAGGGTGCTTGGTTTACGACTAGGGATGTGAAAAGAATAGTCAATTTAGGGTCATCATTCGAAATCACTGATTTCTTATCTTTTTGTCATGTGAACTTCTAAATCGATTGATATTTTTCTATTAACTCAACCTTAACTATCATCATCTTTGTTGGTAGGTCTTTATTATGATGTTCTTGTGGTTCAGCTTTGTTAGTATCACCCAATTTTCAGGGATGATGTTTTCCTGATCTACTTGATTCTTCGATTCATTATCCATTTCCTCTGCTAGCTCAATATCTTTTATTTCTAAAGTTCTATTTAAGTTGTCTAAATATTTTTCCATCAGTTGGAGGAGTTAATAATCTAAAGATTCTCCTTCTTCACAAACACCTATGATGGCATTCTCCTCTCTGCGTAATTTTGGACTTGTCACCTCTTGGTACCTCTCTGATAGCATATTATTATGGTCATTACCATCTTGGAGACGAGCTGGGGTCGCTCATCGGAGTTTACTTAATTTGAGCATTAGGGATCATTGATTCTCCTGGATTTCCCAATCTTTATAGACTCATTCTTCGTAAATATCTTCGTCATAATCGCAGTCTTTATCAGACTACATATAATAGAAGTCATCCATGACTTGTGCTGACTGATTGTTTTGTGTTTAAGATTCCTAAAATTAAACAAATGTTAAAAGTGTTATTTAACAAAATAAATTGAAAGGTATAACTATAACAAAAAAATTTCCTATTTATTCTTTAACATGTAAAAGTTAAAATCAATCTAGTGACGTTGCCTCCTCGGCAACAATGCCAACAACGTGACCACCTCCAGACGTACCAACGTCAAGAGTATAAATACTACAATAGAATAAAGAATTACAAGATGACATCCACAAGTATACGGGTCGAGTTGTATTATAGATTTTACAACGAAATAGGTGAGTACTCCAAGGATTGTACCCAAGGGAGGCGATTACTAAATCAATCGTAACCTAAACACTTAAAGATCTAATTATTACTTTTAAATCAATTATAGTGCAAAAGTAAAATAAGAGAAAACTTTAGGGTTTCTTAAATAAAATAAAAAAACATAAAAGAATTGAATTTCAAGAGATATAAAGAATAAAGTCAATAAAATCTGAAGATGGGTGATTAGCTCTGTAACACCCCAAACCCGTGACCGTCACCGGATTTGAACACGTGGTGTTACCGGGCTTACTTCCCTTATTTCTCACTTTGTAAAATCTGATTGCTGTTCCAGGCAGGATAGCTAACTGCGTCACTGTCGCTTTAAAAATCATATCTTGAGTTTCAAAACTCGGAAACTGATTCAGTAAATTTTCCCTGAATTTAGACTCATATATCTATCCATGGATTTATTTCTAGAATTTTTGGTCGGGCCAATTGGTACAGTTTATTAGTTAAAGTCACCCATGTTACAGGAGTCGACTACACTGACCTTCGTGCGTTACAACTTGAATATATCTCTGTACAGGGCTTTAATACTGGTACCGTTTGTTTCTAATGAAACTAGACTCAAAATGGAATCTTCACATATAAGGCATGACTTCTAATTCTTTCTGGATAATTTATAGTAAATTTTAAAAGTCGCAACAGGGGACCCAGAAACCGTTCTGGCCCTGTCTCACGAGAACTTTAATATCTCTCAGTATACTGCTCATATGGTCGTTTTGTTCAGTCCATATTAAAATAGATTCATCAAGGTTCAATTTCATAATTTATTCACTATTTAATTCTACTTCTACTATTTTTAGTGATTTTTCAATCTCATCTCACTGCTGCTGTCTGCAACAGTTACTGCAGTAGACTATGCCAATTTCATGAATCTTTCCTTGGCCTTACTAATCATCCATCATACATGACACAAATTATGGCCACCTTATCAAAATAAAAGTTTCTAAGACTCGTGGCTATAGGTTCTAGCATCCCACTCGATGACCACATAGGCCATTTTTACATGGCTTAAAGTTTACAACCCACAATTCAACAAAACATAATAGCCTATACATGCCAAATGTTCTCCTAGTTCAACTACGAAGACAATACCAAAAGGTTTCCAGCCGGTGTGATGACTTCAACGACGGTTCCGAGCACGCAACAATACGAGTCCAAGAGACCTAAAATGGGTGACAAGAAAACACCGGGTGAGTTTATAACTCAGTAAGTCATAAGCATTCATCAACCATCCATTAGTAAAATTTTCACAACATGAAACAGTAAACGAGGCTAGGTACTTCATCCCTATCGGAACTATACCATAATTCCTCGGACCTTTCGGTTCAATCTCATTCCAAGTCATACATCCACATTTCATATTCTATACAATAAGATAATTGAGGCATTTTTACACACCAACTCATTCACACCACAATCATACAATTGCAATCATCACATAGATTTAAAGCTTACCACGCTCAACCCCGAGCAAGAACGTATTGCCTATTCGTCATGAGCTCAAGGTACTTACCCGATCCGCTGTCCATACTCAACTCGATGGAGACACACCCTCCATATAATTGTTCGATCGGAGATATATATATATATAGATGCGCACACACGTGCTTAATACTCGATTTCGCACACTTAGTGCCATGCGATTTAAGCCCGCACACACAGTGCCATACCCTTGAGCTCGCACACTTAGTGCCATATATTTCCAGCATGCACACTCAGTGCCATATTTTTCCAGCATGCACACTTAGTGCCATATATTTCCAGCATGCACACTCAGTGCCATATTTTTCCAGCATGCACACTTAGTGCCAATCTCGTCACCGTACACTCGTATTGTTCAGACACTTAGTGCCGAAAGCAACTTTCTACACATTTCACTATTTCTTTTACATTCAACAAATGTCATCATTCCATACACATACATTTTCATTTGCAAATATATATATCATCCCATTAAACACAATTGCATAAATTTTACAATCATTTAAGCAATATCAAATACGTGCTTAATGACTTACCTTGTTTGGGGTAGAACGGTTCCAAATCGGCTACTCGTTTGCTTTCTCCTTTCCTTTGTCCAATTTAGTTCCCCTTGGCTCTTGAGCTAAATCAAACAATTTACCTCTCCATCAAACACAAACATACGGCATTCACATGCATTATTATGATTATTGCCGAATACTTAACACAACTAAGCTGAAAATTTACTCAATCTCATCTTAATTTATTGCTACTTATTTATCAAAATTTCCAATACAAGGTATTTAACACCTATGCCCATTTATACCCCATATGGCCGAATGCTTCATTCGTTACCCAATTAACCATTCAACAATTTTCAACCTCATTACCACCCTTTTTATGTCTAATTGTTTAAATACCCTCAAGCTCATTCACAAGTACTATTATACATCTCATTAAGCATTAATCATTTTGCAACATAAATTCTATAGCATGGCCGAATACTCATGCACACACACACGTAACAACAAGAACTCAATGGCACAAAATTTCCTTTTTGTTAAACATTCGAACTCACTCATCTCCATGCTTTCATCACAACAACATCAAAACACTCACCAAGGGAGACAACATTCATGGCCAAAATTTAACTCACCTAACAACCTAGTTTCGATTCAAGATTCAAGGAAAATTTTGAACCAATCCTCCAAATCATGCATGCATTTTCAAGAGTGGCATAAAACATACCTTCTTGTATCAAAACACCTTAGTCTAGTAAGCTCCCATGGCTGATTTTCTCAAGCTTTTTCCCCCCTTTCTTCTTAGTATATTCGGCCAAGCAAGAAAAAGATGAGAGGATGGACACTTTTTTTTCTCTTTTGTTTTCATCATAACCCTTTTTTTTTTTTACAATTTCATTTCTTTATTCTTTCAAGCATAATCCATTAACTAAACATGTTTGAAACATGTTTTCCCTTGCCCATCACTCTTGACATGGCCGACCACTAACCTTAGGAATGGGCTATTTGACATGCAAGTCCATTTATTTTACTTCATCCTTTTATTAATCTCTTAAAATTAGCCACATATATTTAAATCCTTTCACATGAGTCCTTTTTCTTTCAATTCACAATCAAATTAACTAAATCAAAGAATTCAAAATTCACACATGCATTTTCACATATTCTAGACAATAAATATTACGTTCGAACATGTCGGTGACTCGGTTTAGCGGTCCCGAAACCACTTCCCGACTATGGTCAATTTTGGGATGTCACAACTCTCCCCCACTTAAGAAATTTTCGTCCCCGAAAATCTTACCGGTAAATAGGCTCGGGTATCGCTCTTTCATAGAGTCCTCAAGTTCCCAAGTGGCTTCTTCCATTCCGTGTTTATGCCACAACACCTTCACTAACGGGATTTTCCTATTGCGCAACTCTTTTACTTCACGCCTCATAATGCGAACCGGTTCCTCTTCATAGCTCAAATTAGGCTGAATCTCAATCTCAGATGGAGCGATTACGTGTGATGGATCAGACCTATATCGTCGAAGCATCGAGACATGAAAAACGTTGTGAATCTTTTCGAGTTCAGGGGGCAAAATTAATCGATATGCGACTAGCCCAACTCGTTCGGATACTTCATATGGCCCGATGAACCTCGGACTCAATTTGCCCTTACGACCAAATCTAAGCACCTTCTTCCAAGGTGAAACTTTGAAAAGACCTTGTCTCCAACCTGATATTCAATATCTTTTCTTTTCAAATCCGCATACAACTTTTGGCGATCCGAAGCAGCTTTCAAACTTTCACAAATTACTCGTGTAACACCCCGAATCCGAGACCATCGCCGGTGTCGGACACGAGGGGTTAACAAGCCAAATCCACATATTTCACCCACCAATTTGACATTTCCAGACAGGCTGGAAATCTGCGTCACTGTCACCTTAAAAATCATATCTCGAGTTTCAAAACTCGGAAACTGATTCCGTAAATGTTTCCTGAATTTAGACTCATATATCCATCCATGGATTTAATTCTAGAATTTTTGGTCGGGCCAATTGGTACAGTTTATTAGTTAAAGTCACCCATGTTACAGGGATCGACTGCTCTGACCTTCGCCCGTTACAAATTGAATATCTCTCTGTACAGGGCTTTAATACTGGTGCCGTTTGTTTCTAATGAAACTAGACTCAAAATGGAATCTGTACATATAAGGCATGACTCCTAATTCTTTCTGGATAGTTTATAATAAATTTTTAAAGTTGCAACAGGGGACCCAGAAACCGTTCTGGCCCTATCTCACAATAGCTTTAATATCTCTTAACATGTAACTCCTATGACCGTTTCGTTTATTCCACATGAAAGTAGACTCATTAAGGTTCATTTACATAATTTATTCATTATTTAATACCATTCTACAAATTTTGGTGATTTTTCAAAACCATACCACTGCTGCTGCCAGCATCTGTTTTCAAAGTAACCATTACCTATTTCATGATTTCCACGATTCAAATGGCCCTTTTTGCACCATAGCACAAAGTGTGATTATGATTAACCATTCCAATGGCTAATCCTTTCAGACAATTTCATACCCCATAATGATTATCATACAAACTATTATAGAATCATACTAAAAACATATATAAGCCATTTTCGCATGGCTATCCAAGCTTACACAAAACCGAAAGGTACATGACCTTCAACATTAGGGTAGTCCTATACATGCCATTTCAAAGTTCAACCAAAATTATACCAAAATGGAGGCTTTGATAGTGTAGATGACTTGACTTTAATGATCCCGAATCCGATCCCTAACGAGCAAAATCTATAAAACAGAGAGCCAAAGCAGCGGGGTAAGCATTTTATGCTTAGTAAGTCTCAAGCAATAAAATCAGCTTTAACTAAGGCATTACATTCACATAGCCAAATGAATCATTTCATTAATACACATTCACATAATCATACTTGCTTCACACTTCATCATTGTATACTTTCACAAGATATCAACCAATTCAATAGCTGAAAATTCGTTAGTCGATTGAGCGAATGTTACTCAAACATATCGACTTTTCCAATGCACATATAAACATACCTTTTCCTTTGGGCTTTTCGAGCGTACTAATTAAATTTATTACAGCAACCAACGCTCACCTTCAGCCCAAGCTTCTTGAATACAACCGGATATAACCACATGCACGAATGCCCTCGGGTCTTAGCCGGATAGAACGACTTGCACGAATGCCTTGGTCTTAGCCGGATGTAGTCACTAGCACAATTGCCTTGGTCTTAACCGGATATAATTTCCAGCATAAATGTCTTGGGACTTAGCCCAGATATCATTCAATTGCTCATGCACACATATACATCAATAATCATTTCACATTCATATTTCATTTTCGTTACTAAGGCTCAAACACAAACATATCACTAGCATAATCGCCCGGGACTTAGCCGGGTATCATTCAAATACTCATACACACATAAATCAATAATCATTACACATCCATATTTCATTTCACATAATTCAAGTAGGGTCATTTCTTGAGGACTTACCTCGGATCTTTGTCGAGCGGCTTCAACGGCTATTCGATCACTTTTTCCTTCCCTTTATCGGATTTAGCTCCCCTTTGCTCTTGAGCTTAACGAATGCAAGTAGAAGTATTCAATATTTTTCTCAATAATGTTTACTTGTTAATCACATTCAGCATCTCATATCAACTCATTTTATTATAAACTATCAATCGACTTTTAAACCAAAACGCCATTATAAGGCCGATTGTTCTTGGTCATACATACGAAATCAAAAATAAATTCCAAGGTTTTCACATTATAAGGTACTAAGTCGAATACACTTGCTAGGTTCACATACATTCTTCATCAATTTCTTCTTTAAACAAACACATTTAAGCATTCCTTTCATATTATCAACTCCAACCACATTCATTACTCAAGTATAGTAATTTCACATTCGGCAATAGTATTACATACAATAGCCGATTCTTCTTACTTTGTATTTGTGCATCTATTTGATCATTAGTTTAGTTCAAACACCCATACACCAAGATTCATCAAGTTTAGCATGAAACACAAACCTTAATCCTCAATGACCACTATGGCCGAAAATCCTAGTCAACCCAAAATCACAATTTCTAGCATGGGTTACCTAGAGAACTTGGTAACTAGCTCAATTTCATCTAACGTTTCAAGAATTCACATGAATTTCTCACTTTATTTATAGCTTAGAAACCGAATGGTTGCTCCCTTAGAATCGTCCAAGAAGAAACAAGAAACAAATACTTGTTTCTTTCACCCATCCACCATTTCTCCTTAAAACACAAGACAACAATCATTTTCCTCCATTTCTTCCATGGCCGATTACCCACTATCACCACACAATCAAGATCTTGACAAGGCTAAGTAGAAAACTTAGTAACTAGCTTGATGTATGCTAATATTTCAAGAACTAACATGAAATCACTTACCTTGTTCCAAGCTTAAGGGTGACCGATTGGCTATCTCCCTTTCTTCCTTTGAGGTTCAGCCAAGCTAAGGAGGATGAACACTTTTCTTCCTTTCTTTTTTTTTTTTTTCTTTCTTTGTTTTGTTTCTCTCATGTACGGCAAAGGGGGAAAGCATCCACACTCATTTTTTTTCATTCCTTTACCGATACTCTTATTTTATTATTTCTAACATCCACCACTAGCAAAACATGTTTAAGACATGTTTTCTTTTGCCCATCTTCATTACCATGGCGGCCACTTCCTTTTCTTTGGGTAAATTGACATGCAAAACCATTCTTTTGCATGCATATACTATTAGACCATTGAAAGATTAGCCTATCACCTTTCAACAATGTTTCATATAAGTCCATTTTAATAAATTCACATAGAAATGATCAAATTAATGCATGCAACTTTCACACATGCATTTACTAACATCATAAACATAGAATATAACTTTTAATTACTTATAAGACTCGGTTTAGTGGTCCCGACACCACTTTCCGACTAAGGTCAAATTAGGGATGTCACAACTCGAACTTTTTGCTCGGCATCCTTAACCAAATCAACCCCGAAGAATTTACCTTCACTAAGTTCAGTCCAGAATAATGGGGTACGGCATTTACGACCGTATAAAGCCTCGTAAGGCGCCATCTTAATACTTGATTGAAAGCTATTGTTGTGGCGAATTCAATCAAAGGCAAATACCGTTCCATGAACCACTAAACTCAAGGATGCAACATCTCAACATATCCTCGAGTATTTGAATTATCCGTTCGGATTGACCATCGGTTTGGGGGTGAAAGGCGGTGCTGAAATGCAACTTGGTACCCAAAGCTTCTTGCAACTTCTTCCAAAATCGCGAGGTAAATCTCGGATCTCTATCCGACACGATGGAAATAGGCACCCGTGTAGTCTCTGTCGAAAACGTACAATTCGGCTAGTTTGTCCATTGAAAAATCCGTACGTACGGGGACAAAGTGAGCCGACTTAGTCAATCTATCTACAACGACCCAAATCGCATCCTTCTTACTTGCTGACAATGGCAGTCCGGATACAAAGTCCATTGTGACTCGATCCCATTTCCACGGGTGTCGTGATCGGTGAAGTAATCTGAAGGCACTTGATGTTCCGCTTTCACTTTTCGACATATTAAACATCTCAAACAAAATCGAGATGTCTCGTTTCATACCATGCCACCAAACCGACGTTTCAAATCGTTGTACATCTTCGTACTCCCGGGTGGATTGCCATTCGGCTACAATGGGCTTCGTTCGAATTATCGAAATAAGTTCAATTCTTTGGAACACACAGACGACTTCGAACCTCAAACAATCGTCATCATCAATTTGAAACTCCGATTCCTTGTTCGAACACACTCACCCGTTTTGCAAGCAACTCCTCATCAACTTTCGAGCTTCCGAATTTGATGAGCCAACAATGGTTTGCCCTTAAATTCGACTACTAACACATTGTCGGGTAGGATAGACAAGTGTACATTCATCGTCAGAAGCAAGCGGTGATTTCGGCTTAAGGCATCCGCAACCACATTAGCCTTTCGGGTGATAATCAATGACGAGCTCATAATCTTTTAACAACTCGAGCCATCGCCTTTGTCGCAGATTTAAGTCTCTTTGGGTCATCAAATATTTGAGACTTTTGTGATCCGAATACGCATGGCACTTCTCACCAAATAAGTAATGTCGCCATATCTTTAAAGCGAATACGATGGCGACCAATTCGAGATCATGGGTCGGATAATTTTTCTCATGTGGCTTTAATTGTCTCGACGCATAGGCCATAACTCGCCCTTCTTGTATCAATATGCAACCCAACCCAAGTAGGGATGCGTCACTATAAATGACAAACTCTTTGCCCGATTCGGGTTGCACTAGGATTGGGGCTTCATCAAATAAGTTTTGATTGATCGAAACTCTTCGACATTTCTCCGTCCATTCGAACTTAACATCCTTTTGGAGTAACCGTCATTTGGCGTGGCTATCGTTGAGAAACCTTTTACAAATCATCGGTAATAACCGACAAGCCCCAAAAAGCTCGAACCTCGGTAATATTTCTGAGGCTTCCAATTAAGTATGGCTGAAATTTTATTCGGTCGACTCGAATACCGATGCTGATATCACATGACCCAAGAAGCTAACCTCCTCAACCGAACTCACACTTCTTGAACTTAGCATATAATCGCTTATCCCGTAAAATTCGCAACACTATCCTCGGTGTTGGCGTGTTCGGTCTCATTTTACTAATAGACCAAAATGTCATCAATGAAGACAACTACGAACCGATCCAGATATGGTCTAAAGATCCGATTCATCAAATCCATAAATACCATTGGGGCATTAGTAAGCCCAAACGGCATCACTAGGAACTCGTAGTGACCATATCTCGCTCAAGGCGGTCTTGGGTACGTCCGAATCTTGAATTCAAGAATCGATAATAGCCCGATCTCGATCTATTTTTGAAAACACCGAGGCTCCTTGAGTTGATCGAACAAATCATCGATCCATGATAACAGATATTTGTTCTTTATCGCCGCTTATTAAGTCGACGATAGTCGATCTGCAACCTCATGGTTCCATCCTTCTTTTCACAAACAACCTTTGGCGCTTTTAAGGCGAAAAACTCGGGCGAGCAAAACCTCTATCCATCAATTCTTGCAACCGAGCTTTCAACTCCTTTAATTCGTTGGTGCCATACGATACGGAGCTATCTAAATTGAGTGGTACCGGTACCAATTTGATGCCAAACTCTATTTCGAACAGTGGCAAACCGGCAATTCTTCAAGGAAAACATCCGGGTATTCACAAACCAGCGCGCAGATTCGGGTTTCTTTTCGACTCCTTGTCATCGAGCACATACGCAAGGTACGCCGCACCCTTTTCTTACATATTTACGGGCCAACATTGCGATATTACGGTGGCAACCCTTTAAGTCCGTAGACTCAACCCGAATTATCTCGTTATTCGCACACCTCAGATCGATAGTCTTGCTTTTGCAATTTACAACCGCATCGTGCATGGTCAACCAATCCAACCCAAGAATAACGTCGAATTCGTCGAACGGCAAAAGCATCAAGTCCGCCGGAAAACAAGAACCTCGAAACACTAGGGGACTTTTCTTACACACCTTGTTGACAAGCACGTAATGACCCAAGGGTTTGACACCGAATTACAAACTCGATGAGACTCAATAGGCAAAGTCTTCTTTGGATGCTAAGGTTTCGCATATATAAGAATGAGTAGAACCGGGGTCAATCAAAGCAATCACATTAGTATCGAAAAGAGTGAAAGTACCGGTGATAACGTCGGGGAGGATGCCTCCTCTCGTGCTGCGGATGGCATATGCTCTAGCAGAGCGCGGGCCTCGGATTGAACAGCCGTGTCGAGGCTCCTCTCGATTGCCACCCCTACCTCCGAGAAATTCTCGGGGCCTACCTCTAGCCATTGTTCCACTAGGTCTTGCACCTTGCATCTTATTCTTCTCGTCTAGCTCGTGCAATCTCTAATGAAGTGGTCCTTGAACCGCATCCATAACAGCCCTATAACAGACTTACCCCAACATTCACCTAGGTGTCGTCTCTCACATTGGGGGCATTCAAGTCTCTCTTGACGATTGTTGCCCACACTAGCTACCAAGTAGCTCGGAGTCCGTCGACGGTCGGGCTCTAATGGAAATTCCATGATCGCCCTCGACTTCTTGGTGTCCTCCACGAACCTCTTTTGTACCGATAATGAGCTTTACTCGTTGATCTTTTACGGTAATCTCTTGCTTCAAATTCAGCCTTCTTCTTCTCCTTCCCAAGTTCTTCGCCTTGCGAGCTCGTTCGAGTAGTGTCACGAACTCCTTTATCTCCAAAATTCCCACTAGTAACTTTAACTCTTCATTCAATCCTTCTTCAAATCTTTTGCACATAGCAACCTCATCAGCCACACACTCCGGGCATACCGACTAAGTCTTACGAACTCATGTTCAGATTCAGATATCTGGACATCCGGCCTTGCTTGAGTTCCAAGAATTCCTTACGCTTCGATCGATGAACCGTTGACTAATGTATTTCTTTCGAAATTCGGATTGAAAGAAATCCCAAGTAACTCGTTCATTTGGGACTATGGAAATTAAAGTCCTCCACCAATAGTAAGCTGAGTCTCGCAACAAGGATATAGCACACTTAAGACATTCATCGGTGTGCATGATAGTTCATCTAACACCGAATGGTGTTATCGAGCGAATCGGCTCTTTCAGCATCATCGATGACTATGGCCTTGAACTCCTCGGCCCGCTTCCTAATCAAGTCTCTGGTGGTTTGCTTAGCCTCACGGGATCGAATCGGAGGCATTACAGACTCTTGGGCGGAGTATTTAAATTCGGGAATGGTTGGACAGCCAGGTTGGTTCGGGCATATTGTGCGACCCACTCATTCATCATGGTGAAGAAGGCTTGTTTCGCCCCTTCATTTTGATTATTCGCGGATGACTGAGGCTCAACAGGCGGTGTCCCTTGCACGGGAGCAGCCGCTACACTTTCAACGTCATCCGCCAAGGGTCTCTCTATCCCGGGCTCCATTGCTAATCAAAACAAAAATTTCAACCGTCTGAAGTCATCACATTATTAAGCACTAACAATTTGGCATGTATAGCTAGACTCACACGCCTATGGTAGTCCTAGAACCGACTAAACCATAGCTCGATACCAATAAAATGTAACACCCCAAACCCGTGACCGTCACCGGATTTGAACACGTGGTGTTACCGGCTTACTTCCTTATTTCTCTCTTTGTAAAATCGATTGCTGTTCGGGCAGGCTAGCTAACTGCGTCACTGTCGCCTTAAAATCATATCTCGAGTTTCAAAACTCGGAAACTGATTCCGTAAATTTTCCCTGAATTTAGACTCATATATCTATCCATGGATTTATTTCTAGAATTTTTGGTCGGGCCAATTGGTACAGTTTATTAGTTAAAGTCACCCATGTTACAGGAGTCGACTACACTGACCTTCGCGCGTTACAACTTGAATATCTCTCTGTACAGGGCTTTAATACTGGTACCGTTTGTTTCTAATGAAACTAAACTCAAAATTGAATCTGCACATATAAGGCATGACTTCTAATTCTTTCTGGATAATTTATAGTAAATTTTCAAAGTCGCGACAGGGGACCCAGAAACCGTTCTGGCCCTGTCTCACGAGAACTTTAATATCTCTCAGTATACTGCTCATATGGTCGTTTCGTTCCGTCCATATTAAAATAGATTCATCAAGGTTCAATTTCATAATTTATTCACTATTTAACTCTACTTTTACTATTTTTAGTGATTTTTCAATCTCATCTCACTGCTGCTGTCTGCAACAGTTACTGCAGTAGACTATGCCAATTTCATGAATCTTTCCTTGGCCTTACTAATCATCCATCATACATGACACAAATTATGGCCACCTTATCAAAATAAAAGTTTCTAAGACTCGTGGCTATAGGTTCTAGCATCCCACTCGACGACCACATAGGCCATTTTTACATGGCTTAAAGTTTACAACCCACAATTCAACAAGACATAATAGCCTATACATGCCAAATGTTCTACTAGTTCAACTACGAAGACAACACCAAAAGGTTTCCAGCCGGTGTGATGACTTCAACGACGGTTCCGAGCACGCAACAATACGAGTCCAAGAGACCTAAAATGGGTGACAAGAAAACACCGGGTGAGTTTATAACTCAGTAAGTCATAAGCATTCATCAACCATCCATTAGTAAAATTTTCACAACATGAAACGAAGAACGAGGCTAGGTACTTCATCCCTATCGAACTATACCATAATTCCTCGGACCTTTCGGTTCAATCTCATTCCAAGTCATACATCCACATTTCATATTCTATACAATAAGATAATTGAGGCATTTTACACACCAACTCATTCACACCACAATCATACAATTGCAATCATCACATAGATTTAAAGCTTACCACGCTCAACCCCGAGCAAGAACGTATTGCCTATTCGTCATGAGCTCAAGGTACTTACCCGATCCGCTGTCCATACTCAACTCGATGGAGACACACCTCCATATAATTGTTCGATCGGAGATATATATATATATAGAGTACGCACACACACGATTGCTTAATACTCGATTTCGCACACTTAGTGCCATGCGATTTAAGCCCGCACACACAAGTGCCATACCCTTGAGCTCGCACACTTAGTGCCATATATTTCCAGCATGCACACTCAGTGCCATATTTTTCCAGCATGCACACTTAGTGCCATATATTTCCAGCATGCACACTCAGTGCCATATTTTTCCAGCATGCACACTTAGTGCCAATCTCGTCACCGTACACTCGTATTGTTCCCACACTTAGTGCCGAAAGCAACTTTCTACACATTTCACTATTTCTTTTACATTCAACAAATGTCATCATTCCATACACATACATTTTCATTTGCAAATATATATATCATCCCATTAAACACAATTGCATAAATTTTACAATCATTTAAGCAATATCAAATACGTGCTTAATGACTTACCTTGTTTGGGGTAGAACGGTTCCAAATCGGCTACTCGTTTGCTTTCTCCTTTCCTTTGTCCAATTTAGTTCCCCTTGGCTCTTGAGCTCCATCAAACACTTTACCTCTCCATCAAACACAAACATACGGCATTCACATGCATTATTATGATTATTGCCGAATACTTAACACAACTAAGCTGAAAATTTACTCAATCTCATCTTAATTTATTGCTACTTATTTATCAAAATTTCCAATACAAGGTATTTAACACCTATGCCCATTTATACCCCATATGGCCGAATGCTTCATTCGTTACCCAATTAACCATTCAACAATTTTCAACCTCATTACCACCCTTTTATGTCTAATTGTTTAAATACCCTCAAGCTCATTCACAAGTACTATTATACATCTCATTAAGCATTAATCATTTTGCAACATAAATTCTATAGCATGGCGAATACTCATGCACACACACACGTAACAACAAGAACTCAATGGCACAAAATTTCCTTTTTGTTAAACATTCAACTCACTCATCTCCATGCTTTCATCACAACAACATCAAAACACTCACCAAGGAGACAACATTCATGGCGAAATTTAACTCACCTAACAACCTAGTTTCGATTCAAGATTCATGGAAAATTTTGAACCAATCCTCCAAATCATGCATGAATTTTCAAGAGTGGCATAAAACATACCTTCTTGTATCAAAACACCTTAGTCTAGTAAGCTCCCATGGCTGATTTTCTCAAGCTTTTCCCCCTTTCTTCTTAGTATATTCGCCAAGCAAGAAAAAGATGAGAGGATGGACACTTTTTTCTCTTTTGTTTTCATCATAACCCTTTTTTTTTTCAATTTCATTTCTTTATTCTTTCAAGCATAATCCATTAACTAAACATGTTTGAAACATGTTTTCCTTGCCCATCACTCTTGACATGGCCGGCCACTAACCTTAGGAATGGGCTATTTGACATGCAAGTCCATTTATTTTACTTCATCCTTTTATTAATCTCTTAAAATTAGCCACATATATTTAAATCCTTTCACATGAGTCCTTTTTCTTTCAATTCACAATCAAATTAACTAAATCAAAGAATTCAAAATTCACACATGCATTTTCACATATTCTAGACAATAAATATTACGTTCGAACATGTTGGTGACTCGGTTTAGAAGTCCCGAAACCACTTCCCGACTATGGTCAATTTTGGGATGTCACAAGCTCGCTTCAGCAATTCCAATCAACTATCGTCTTAGGTTCTCTTCAACCAAAAAGTCGCAACCCTAGCAGGATATTCTGATCTTCCACTAACATAACGAGTGTGATAGCCCAAAATTGACCCTAGTCGGGAAGTGGTTTCGGGACCGCTAAACCTAGTCACCGAAATGTTTGAACGTAATATTTATTGTCTAGAATATGTAATTATGAATGTGTGAAAATTTCAAGCTTCGATTTAGTCGATTGCATGTGAATTCAGTTAGTAGGACTTGTGTGACACTTTTGAAATGTGATAGGCTAATCTACAAGGATCTAATAGTGCATGTAATCAAAAGGGAGGACTTGCATGTCAAATTCCCCCCTAATTAGTAGTGGCCGGCCATGCTATGAGTGGAAACATGTCACAAACATGTTATGTTAGTGAGGTATGTTAGGAAAAATAAAATAAGGAGTATGGGTAATAAAGAAATGGAAAAAAAAGAAAGAATGTGTATGAGTGTTTCCCCCCCCCCATTGCCGTGAGTTGAAGAAAAGAGAAAAAAAAAATTGTTCATCCTTTTTCATTTCTTTTGGCCGAAAATTCTAAGGAAGAAGGAAGGAGTTCTTTCTCATGTTTGGTTTGGAAGAGGATTAGGAAGAGGTTTGGCCATACTTGTATCTAGATTAAGGTATGTTTGAGGTTGTTCCATGAGATTCATGCATGTTTTTAGTTGCTAGCTTGAGTTCTAATTAGCCCATGGTTCAAATCTTTGCTATGTCATGGGGATGATATTCTACCAAGGTGGATTTTGTGTTAATGCCATTGCATGCTAAATATGAAGCTTGATAATGATACATGTGATGGTGGATTGATGACTCTTGGATTTTCTTTTAGCATTTTTGAGTGAGACATTAAGTTCTTTGTTTAACCATGACCAAAATTGAAATGGTATGGTGTTGTGATGTATTCGCCATGGTATATCCATAAGTATGATTTATGCTTATTGCATGGTAGGTAAGATTTGTGTTTTGGATTTATGCTCATGTTTAGTTATAATCAACTTTGAGATTCGGCTCTTGCACATATATATATATATATATATGTTTGCACATGACGTATTGGTATGACATATACAATATCTCAAGGTATATACTTACATATGATGGTGTTTTGGTTATGGAGTACATGATGGATGCGTATTGAGTTATAATATGTAATGCATTAGTTAGTAAAAGGTATGCCATTTGTGTGTGGTATTGAGTATATAATTGGCCTCAACATAGACATGCATAATCGGCCACATGAATGAGTACATAGGTTGATGTGTTGTTCGGCCACAGGTAAGCATATTGAAGGCTTTATCTTAACTTAGAAAATTCGGCTAAGGAGAGTATTAACTAATGTGTTGAGTTTGATTCATGATTCCGTACATATGTGACTTTAATGTCTAATGAATATATGTGGGCTAAGTACCTTGAGTTCCTCTTTTCGATGCTCAAATGATTAAATCAATTTATTTGTTAAATTAAGCTCAAGAGCAAAGGGGAACTAAATCCGATAAAGGGAAGGAAAAAGTGGTCGAATAGCCATCGGAATCGTTCGACAACATCCAAGGTAAGTTTTCGAGTAATGGAACTTAAATTATGATTCGGTTAGATTATGTCTTAAGTAAATCAAAATCATGCTCTTGTATGTGGCTATTGAGCCGAAATTGTAAATGTGATAAGTGTCTTGTGTTTGAGCTTTGGTAATGAAAATGAAATATGAATGTGTCATGATTTATTGATATATGTGCATGGTTACTCGAATGATATCCGGACTAAGTCCCGAAGGCTTTTGTGCTAAGCGACTACATCTGGACTAAGATCCGAAGGCATTTGTGCTAGCGACTATATCCGGGCTAAGTCCCGAAGGCATTTATGCTAATGACCATATCCGGGCTAAGACCTGAAGGCCTTGTGCGAGTGGTTATATCCGGGTAAACCCCGAAGATGCTTGATTTGGGAATGAGCGATCTTGCTGTAAAAATTTAAATTAATACGATCGTAAAATCCCAACGATGAGGTATGTTTCGTGTGTGCTTGAATTAGTTGATCCCTTACAAATCTGTATTCGCTCAGTTGATAAATGAGCTACCGGCCTTTGGCTAAGTTAATCTTTTGTGTATGAACATAAGGGTTGGTAATGTGAAGTAAGTATGATATTGAGAATTTGTGCATATGAAATTATCCGTTTAGCTATATGAATGCTATGCTTTTGTTGTCTTTGAAATCCCTTGCTCAAAACTTACTAAGCATAAATTGCTTACTCCGTTTCTTTGTTTCTCTGTTTTATAGATTTTGGCTCGTCACCATCGGACTCGGGATTTTTGGAAGTCAAAGTCTCCCACACTATCAAAGCCCCTTTTGGTACAATTTTGGTTGAACTTTGAAATGGCATGTATAGGACTACCCTTTTGTTGTTGGTCATGTACCCATGGATTTTGTGTAAATTTGGATAGCCATGCGAAAATGGCTTATATCGCTTTTAGCATAATACTATAATCATTTTGTATGTTGATCACTAAGAGGTATGGAAATGTTTGGAAACGATTAGCCATTGGAATGGTTAATCATGATTATACTTTGTGCTATGTATGCAAAAGGGCTAATTGAATCATGGAAACTATGAAATAGGTAAAGTCTACCTTAAAGGCGGATCTTTGCAGCAACGATGTGGATGTGAAAAATCACTAAAAATAGTAGGAATGGAATTAAATAGTGAATAAATTATGTAAATGAACCTTGATGAACCTACTTTCATATGGAAGAAACGAAACTGTCATATGAGTTGTATGTTAAGAGATATTTAAGTTTTCGTGAAACAGGGCCAGAACAGTTTCTGGATTCCCTGTTCCGACTTTGGAAATTCATTATAAATTAACCAGAGATAATTAGGAGTAATGCCATATATTTATAGATTCCTCTTTGAGTCTAGTTTCTATAGAAATAAACGGCATCAGTATTGAAGCCCTGTATAGGGATATATCCAAGTCGTAATGCGCGAAGGTCAGTGTAGTTGATCCCCGTAACATGGGAGACTTTAACTAATAAACTGTACTAATTGGCCCGACCAAAAATTATAGAAAAAAGTTTTAGATGCATATATGAGTCTAGTTTCAGGGAAAAATCACGAAACTGATTTTCGAGTTGTGGAACTCAAGATATGATTTTTAAGGTGACAATGACACGATTAGCCATTTGTTTGGAAATTTTTAAATGGACTGTGAAAATAAATATATTATGTCTGTTAGCACCTCGTGTTCGACTCCGGCCACGGTCTCGGGTACAGTATGTTACAATTAAATTGGTATCAGAGCCACGGTTTAGTCGATTCTAGGACTACCGTAATGCATTGGGTTTAGCTATACATGCCATTTTATGTGATTATTTGATAGTGTGGTGATTTCTGACATTTGCAAATGTGCTTATTTATAGTAATGGATCCCGATCCCGACCGAGTGGTAGCTGATGATCTTGAGAGTGTAGCGCCTGCTCCCGCACAAGGGACAGCTCCGGCGGACTCTCAACCTATTGCTAGTAATCCGAATGATGAAGCTAGACAAGCTTTCTATAGCGTAATGAATGATTGGTTTAACCAATATATTCGAACTAATACGGCTGTTCCACAACCTCCATTCCCGACTAATACCACCCTCGCACCTACAATACCTCTGGTAACTAACCAAATAAGATCAAATAAGCCCCCAGTTGACAGAATCCGAAAAACGATGATGCCGAGCAAGCTGAATTTTGGTTGGACAACACTATCCGGGTACTCGACGAGCTATCTTGCACACCCGATGAGTGCCTAAAGTGTACTATCTCCTTACTACGTGATTCTGCCTACTATTGGTGGAATACGTCGACTTCTGTTGTGCCTAGAGAGCAAGTAACTTGGGAGTTTTTCCAAACCGAGTTTGGAAAAAGTATATCATCGAGATTCATTGACCAAAACGGAAGGAATTTCTTGAACTCAAACAAGGTTCCATGTCGGTTCTGACTATGAACGAAAATTTGTGAGGCTTAGCAGATGCTGCGAGAATGCATTTCTTCGAAGGCGTGATGATGTAAACGCTTTGAAGATGGGTGAATGATGATATAAAGTTGTATGTTGGCATTTTAGAAATCCGAGAATTTGTGGTGCTTGTCGAGCGAGCTTGCAAAGCCGAGAAGCTCGAGAAGGAGAAAAGGAAAGGCGATGTGGGGGCAAAGGAGTTTCGTAAGAGATCATCGGAAAGCCCTTTCAACATCATCGAAGAAATTTAGAGATGATCTAGGCGATCTAGAGACACTTCGGGCTTTTCTAGACGAGATCGCGATCGACCCTTGTGAGCACACGAGTCACTTCGATAGCTAGTGTTGGAAATGATCGTCGAGACAGAGCGAGTGCGAGATTGTGGTAAATGGCATTCGGGAGTTGTAGATTCCATGACCGCTCTGTTACAAGTGCGGATCGGTTGACCACTTCATTAAAGATTGCCCGAGGTTGTCTCGAAGAATGTAAATCGAGTGGGAAACCGGTGCTACCAACGCCGAGGTAGACCATCTAGAAATACAGCAATGCTAGTGGTGGTCGAGAGGATCTAGAGATGCTACGACCAGATCCGAGGCTCGCGCTCTGCTAGGGCTTATGCTATCTGCACGCGAGGATGCTTCCTCGCCAGATGTTATTACCGTACTTTTACTCTCTTTGACACTAATGTGATTGCTTTGATTGACCCTGGTTCTACTCATTCTTATATATGCGAAACCTTAGCATCCAGTAAGACTTTACCTATTGAGTCTACTGAGTTCGTAATTCGGGTGTCAAGTCCCTTGGGTCGTTACGTGCTTGTCGACAAAGTGTGTAAGAAATGTCCCCTAGTAATTCGAGGTTCCTATTTTCCGGCGGACTTGATGCTTTTGCCGTTTGATGAATTTGATGTTATTCTTGGTTTGGATTGGTTGACCGTGCATGATGCGGTTGTGAATTGCAAAAGCAAGACTATGGATTTAAGGTGCGCAAATAACGAGATGATCCGAGTTGAGTCTACGGACTTAAAGGGGTTTCCAGTTGTAATATCATCAATGTTGGCCCAGAAATATGTTAGAAAGGGGTGCGAAGCATACCTTGCGTATGTACTTGATGATAAGGAGTTAGAAATAAAACCGAATCATGCTTGGTGGTTTGTGAATACCGGATGTTTTTCAGAAGAATTACTGGGTTTGCCACTGTTCGGAGATAGAGTTTGGTATTGAGCTAGTACGGGACTACGCCGATTTCGATAGCTCCAGATCGTATGGCACCAACCGAGTTAAAAGAGTTGAAAGCTCGGTTGCAAGAATTGACGGATAGAGGTTTCGCTCGACCAAGTTTCTCACCTTGGGCTGCACGGTATTGTTTGTGAAAAGAAGGACGGAACCATGAGGTTGTGCATTGACTATCGTCGGTGAATAAAGTGACGATAAAGAATAAATATTCGTTACAGCGTATTGATGATTTGTTTGATCAACTAAAGGAGCCTCGGTGTTTTCAAAGATAGATTTGAGATCGGGTTATTATCGATTCGGATTCGAGATTCGGATGTACCCAAAGCGCTTTCGAGCGAGGTATGGTCACTACGAGTTCTTAGTGATGCCGTTCGGGCTCACTAATGCCCTACAGTATTTATGGATTTGATGAATCGGATCTTGACGATGATTTGGACCAGTTAAGTAGTTGTGTTCATTGATGACATCTTGGTCTATTCAAGAGATGAGACCGAACATCTTGAACACCGAGATTAGTGTTGCAAATTTTACGGGATAAACAGTTATATGCTAAGTTCAGCAAGTGTGAGTTCGTTAAGAGAGGTTAGCTTCTTGGGTCATGTGGTATCTACATCGGTATTCGAGTCGACCGAGCAAAATTTCAGCCATACTTAGCTGGAAGCCTCGAGAAATATTACCGAGGTTCTGAGCTTTTTGGGACTTCTTTGGTTACTACCGACGGTTTGTAAAAGGTTTCTCGATGATAGCCACACCCATGACGAAGCTACTTAAAAAGATGTTAAGTTGAATGGACGGAAAATGTCGAAAAGTTTTGATCAATGAAAACTTATTTGTGGGAAGCTTCAATTTTAGTGCGGCCGAATCGGGCAAAGAGTTTGTCATCTATAGTGACGCCTCCCTACTTGGGTTAGGTTGCGTATTGATGCAAGAAGGTCGAGTTGTGGCTTATGCGTCGAGACAATTAAAGCCACATGAGAAAAATTATCGACCCATGATCTCGAATTAGTCGCCATCGTATTCGCCTTGAAAATATGGCGACATTACTTATTTGGTGAGAAGTGCCATGTATTTTCGGATCACAAAAGTCTCAAATATTTGATGACTCAAAGAGACTTGAATCTGCGACAAAGACGTTGGCTCGAGTTGTTAAAAGATTATGAGCTTGTCATTGATTATCACCGGGAAAGGCTAATGTGGTTGCGACGCCTTAAGCCGGAATCATCGCTTGCTTTTGCTTCTGACGATGAATGTACACTTGTCTATTCTACCCGACAATGTGTTAGTAGCGAATTAAAGGCCAAACCATTATTGATTCATCAAATTCGTGAAGCTCGTAAAGTCGACAATGAGTTGGTTGCAAAACGGGCTGAATGTGTTCGAATGTGGAATCGGAGTTTCAAATTGATGATGACGATTGTTTGAGGTATAAAATCGGTTGTGTGTTCCAAGAAATTGAACTCATTTCGATGATTACGAGCGAAGCTCATTGTAGCCGAATGTCAATTCACCCGGAGTACGAAAATGTACAACGATCCGAGACGTCGGTTTGGTGGCATGGTATGAAACGAGACATTTCGATTTTGTTTCAAGTGTTTAATATGTCGCAAGTAAAGGCGGAACATCAAGTGCCTACGGGTTTACTTCACCGATCATGATACGAATGGAAATGGGAACGAGTCACGATGGATTTTTATCCGGGTTGCCGTGTCGGCAAGTAAGAAAGATGCGATTTGGGTCGTTGTTGATAGACTGACTAACTCGGCTCACTTTATCCCCGTACGTACGGATTTTTCATTGGATAAACTAGCTGAATTGTATGTTTCTCAGATTGTGAGATTACACGGGGTACCTATTTATATTGTGTCAGATAGAGATCCGAGATTCACCTCACGATTTTGGAAGAAATTGCAAGAAGCTTTGGGCACCAAGTTGCATTTTAGCACCGCTTTTCACCCCCAAGCCGATGATCAATCCGAGTGGATAATTCAGATACTTGAGGATATGTTGAGATGTTGCATCCTCGAGTTCAGCGGTTCGTGGGAGCGGTATTTCCCTTTGATTGAATTCGCTTACAACAATAGTTTTCAATCAAGTATTAAGATGGCACCTTACGAGGCCTTGTACGGGCGTAAATGCCGTACACCATTGTTTTGGACCGAGCTCGGTGAAAGTAAAATTTTCGGAGTTGATTTGATTAAAGATGCTGAACGGAAAGTAAAAGTAATCCGTGAAAGTCTGAAGGCAGCCACAGATCGCCAGAAGTCGTATGCCGATCTGAAACGAAAAGACATTGAGTATCAGGTGGGAGACAAAGTGTTTCTTAAAGTTTCACCTTGGAAAAAGATACTCAGATTTGGGCGTAAGGGGAAATTGAGTCCGAGGTTCATCGGGCCATATGAAATATCCGAACGAGTCAGTCCAGTTGCGTATCGATTGATTTTGCCCCCTGAACTTGAAAAGATTCACGACGTCTTTCATGTTACGATGCTTCGACGCTATAGATCTGATCCATCGCACATAATTAGTCCATCAGAGGTCGAAATTCAAGCCGATATGAGTTATGAAGAAGAACCGATTTGTATCCTAGCTCGTGAAGTGAAGGAGTTGCGAAACAAAAGGGTTCCGTTAGTAAAAGTGTTATGGCTCAAACACGCGATGGAAGAAGCTACTTGGGAACCCGAGAACTCTATGAAAGAGCGATACCCAAACCTATTTACCGGTAAGATTTTCAGGGACGAAAATTTCTTAAGTGGGGGAGAGTTGTGACAGAACAAAATTGACCCTAGTCAGGAAGTGGTTTCGAGACCGCTAAACCGAGTCACCGAAATGTTTGAACGTAATATTTATTGTCTAGAATATGTAATTATGAATGTGTGAAAATTTCAAGCTTCGATTTAGTCGATTGCATGTGAATTCAGTTAGTAGGACTTGTGTGACACTTTTGAAATGTGATAGGCTAATCAATAAGGATCTAATAGTGCATGTAATCAAAAGGGAGGACTTGCATGTCAAATTCCCCCCTAATTAGTAGTGGCCGGCCATGCTATGAGTGGAAACATGTCACAAACATGTTATGTTAGTGGCGTATGTTAGGAAAAATAAAATAAGGAGTATGGGTAATAAAGAAATGAAAAAAAAAAAGAATGTGTGTGAGTATTTCCCCCCCCCCCATTGTCGTGAGTTGAAGAAAAGAGAAAATAAAATTTGTTCATCCTTTTTCATTTCTTTTGGCCGAAAATTCTAAGGAAGGAGGAAGGAGTTCTTGCTCATGTTTGGTTTGGAAGAGGATTAGGAAGAGGTTTGGCCATACTTGTATCTAGATTAAGGTATGTTTGAGGTTGTGCCATGAGATTCATGCATGTTTTTAGTTGCTAGCTTGAGTTCTAATTAACCCATGGTTCAAATCTTTGCTATGTCATGGGGATGATATTCGGCCAAGGTGGATTTTGTGTTAATGCCATTGCATGCTAAATATGAAGCTTGATAATGATACATGTGATGGTGGATTGATGACTCTTGGATTTTCTTTTTAGCATTTTTGAGTGAGACATTAAGTTCTTTGTTTAACCATGACCAAAATTAAAATGGTATAGTGTTGTGATGTATTCGGCCATGGTATATCCATAAGTATGATTTATGCTTATTGCATGGTAGGTAAGATTTGTGTTTTAGATTTATGCTCATGTTTAGTTATAATCAACTTTGAGATTCGGCTCTTGCACACACATATATATATATATATATATATATATATGTTTGCACATGACGTATTGGTATGACATATACAATATCTCAAGGTATATACTTACATATGATGGTGTTTTGGTTATGGAGTACATGATGGATGCGTATTGAGTTATAATATGTAATGCATTAGTTAGTAAAAGGTATGCCATTTGTATGTGGTATTGAGTATATAATTGGCCTCAACATAGACATGCATAATCGGCCACATGAATGAGTACATAGGTTGATGTGTTGTTCGGCCATAGGTAAGCATATTGAAGGCTTTATCTTGACTTAGAAAATTCGGCTAAGGAGAGTATTAACTAATGTGTTGAGTTTGATTCATGATTCCGTACATATGTGACTTTAATGTCTAATGAATATATGTGGGCTAAGTACCTTGAGTTCCTCTTTTCGATGCTCAAATGATTAAATCAATTTATTTGTTAAATTAAGCTCAAGAGCAAAGGGAACTAAATCCGATAAAGGGAAGGAAAAAGTGGTCGAATAGCCATCGGAATCGTTCGACAACATCCGAGGTAAGTTTTCGAGTAATGGAACTTAAATTATGATTCGATTAGATTATGTCTTAAGTAAATCAAAATCATGCTCTTGTATGTGGCTATTGAGCCGAAATTGTAAATGTGATAAGTGTCTTGTGTTTGAGCTTTGGTAATGAAAATGAAATATGAATGTGTCATGATTTATTGATATATGTGCATGGTTACTCAAATGATATCCGGGCTAAGTCCCGAAGGCTTTTGTGCTATGCGACTACATCCGGACTAAGATCCGAAGGCATTTGTGCTAGCGACTATATCCGGGCTAAGTCCCGAAGGCATTTATGCTAGTGACCATATCCAGGGCTAAGACCAAGGCCTTGTGCAGTGGTTATATCCGCTAAACCTCAAGATGCTTGATTTGGGAATGAGAAATCTTGCTGTAAAATTTAAATTAATACGCTCGTAAAATCCCAATGATGAGGTATGTTTCGTGTGTGCTTGAATTAGTTGATCCCTCACAAATCAGTATTCGCTCGGTTGATAAATGAGCTACCGGCCTTTGGCTAAGTTGATCTTTTGTGTATGAACATAAGGGTTGGTAATGTGAAGTAAGTATGATATTGCGAATTTGAGCATATGAAATTATCCGTTTAGCTATATGAATGCTATGCTTTTGTTGTGCTGAAATCCCTTGCTCAAAACTTACTAAGCATAAATTGCATACTCCGTTTCTTTGTTCCTCTGTTTTATAGATTTTGGCTCGTCAGCTATCGGACTCTAGATTTTTGGAAGTCAAAGTCTCCCACACTATCAAAGCCACCTTTTGGTACAATTTTGGTTGAACTTTGAAATGGCATGTATAGGACTACCCTTTTTGTTGTTGGTCATGTACCCATGGATTTTGTGTAAATTTGGATAGCCATGCCAAAATGGCTTATATACGTTTTTAGCATAGTACTATAATCGTTTTGTATGTTGATCACTAAGAGGTATGGAAATGTTTGGAAACGATTAGCCATTGGAATGGTTAATCATGATTATACTTTGTGCTATGTATGCAAAAAGGGCTAATTGAATCATGGAAACTATGAAATAGGTAAAGTCTACCTTAAAGGCAGATGCTGACAGCAGCAGCGATGTGGATGTGAAAAATCACTAAAAATAGTAGGAATGGAATTAAATATTGAATAAATTATGTAAATTAACCTTGAAGAACCTACTTTCATATGGAAGAAACGAAGCGGTCATATGAGTTGTATGTTAAGAGATATTTAGGTTTTCGTGAAACAGGGCCAGAACAGTTTCTGGATTCCCTGTTCCGACTTTGGAAATTCATTATAAATTAACCAGAGATAATTAGGAGTCATGCCATATATTTATAGATTCCTATTTTAGTCTAGTTTCTATAGAAACAAACAACATCAGTATTGAAGCCCTGTACAGGGAGATATCCAAGTCGGAATGCGCGAAGGTCAGTGTAGTCAATCCCTGTAACATGGGAGACTTTAACTAATAAACTGTACTAATTGGCCCGACCAAAAATTATAGAAAAAAATTTGTAGATGCATATATGAGTCTAGTTTCATGGAAAAATCACGAAACTGATTTTCGAGTTGTGGAACTCAAGATATGATTTTTAAGGTGACAGTGACACAGTTAGCCAGCTGTCTGGAAATTTTTAATTGGACTGTGAAAATAAATATATTATGTCTGTTAGCACCTCGTGTTCGACTCCGGCCACGGTCTCGGGTACGGGGTGTTACAACGAGTCACCAAAGACTACTTATCTTTAGACCTCACAGTCTAGACTGGCTTGGGATAAAGGTGTTCAGGAATGGGCGATACCAATTTTGGGTTAATTTCGACCTTGATTACTTCCCGGGGTTGTTAGGCCTAGGGTTTGTTCCACGTTCTACCTTTCCCAAATAGTTGATCCATTGAGTAACCATACAAAATAGTTAAGAGATCATGCTTCCACTCGCTAATCCCCTATACAAGGATTAGGTCCTCATGGATTTCATCAACAACATGGAATATAAGGAAGAATTAATTGTAGGGAGTGGATTGAAATAGAGAGTTTAAGAAAAGCCTGGTTGATATTGATAATAAGCACGAATCCACAACAATTAATCCCCTATATAAATCAGTCTTGAAAGAAACAAAGAACAAATAAACTAAAACTATGAAAACCTAAAGAAAGAAAGAAAACAAAACTTAAACCTAAAGAGAGAATCTAAGCTTTAAGTAGTCGTTGTCCTTAACCTTAGGTTAGCTGACATTCCCGAGCTTTAAGTTTGATTGTGCAGACCAAAACACCCCTGCTTCGTGTTTTATTCTCATTATGGAGTCGATGTTGCAACACACAAGGACATGCGTCGCAACATAGCAACTAGTATACTCCTCTACATTCATCTTTAGTGATATCTTGCGACCTGTGTTGTGACTTTGAAGGTAGTTTTTTACTTTCTTAATTCTGTTCTCTATGTTGCAACATCGGATCTCCCATGTTGCGACATAGTGTCCAATATTAGTCCAAAATGCCTTCTAATGGTCTCCTGCACGCTCACAGAGTATGTTAGCTCTCCTTTAGGCCTCATCTGGCCCTTAAGGTCAATATAAGACTCAATGTGCACATTTTATTGGATGCAAGTAAAACTAAAGGAACTTACTTAAAACATAATTAAAATGCTTGTATTTAAGCTCCTTAAATGTGTAAACTAGTTTAATCAGCTGCACCAAATTACGATAGATCAAAAGGACACAAGAACATTGGTAGCTGAGCGATATTTCCATTTGCCCTTTCTTCAGTCAAAAAGTTCATAATGTTATCCATATATATGTCTCTAAAATATTCCAAATCAGTTTCATCGATAAAATCTTTTTCATAGTATGGAGCATTATAAAAGTCCTAAATAATTCAAGGGGTTACCTGCACCTCTTTCCCTCACATAGTTACTATATCCCATATATGGCCTTCAGAATTTCTAGACTCTTGGTCTTGTAAAGATGCGTAAAATTCTTGAACAAAAAGGACCACAACATGATATTTTGTGTAACACCCCAAACCCGGCCTAGACGTTATGATCGGATCTGATGCGCCACATCGAAGCGTTCAAAACATTCCGTATTACTTAGTTGGAAAACTTAGTTAGTGTTGCAAAAGACACTTTTAAAAGTAGGTTAAAGTGAATGGAAGCTGTGCACCAGGTAGGAAACCAGGAAGAAGAGGAGGTGAGTCCGTCGGACTGCTTAAGTACCAAGCTCCCTTCGGATCCAATCCTAGACATGCACACCGCCATTGCCACACTCTAACATCTCGTATAATTTTGAGAAAACCGTTTGGTTAGGTCCATCTTAAGAAAATGATTAAGGTTGAAAACGTTTGCTTAGCGGAAGTCTTACTCGCATTCGTGTTATTTTGAAATCACTTAATGTTTTTGAAAACGCGTCCTAGAGCTAATCTATTTCGTTAGTTATCATAGATCAGTTTCAACATAATAGAATTAAATAATAAAGAAACAACCCAAACCATAAAAATAATTAGCGGCCTTATTACAAAAAAAAGAACCCAAAACCATAAACGAAAATATGGAAAATCTAATTCACCAGAAGAAAACGAATTTGCAGAAAATGTGTGGCCACTCCGAATCCCGCCCAGCTCCAAGTCCACCAACTAGGGCTCACCTACAAGGATGGAAGAAAAAGGGGTGAGTTTGGGAAAACTCAGTATATACAGAAAACCATCCAAAGCCCAAATCAGCTCGAGCCCATTGGGCCTAAGCCCCATTCAGATAACAGTACACAGTGGATCAAAGCCCTTTTCAGAACACAGTAGCAAGGCCTTAGCCCTTTTTAACATAACAGTGTGGCCCATAGGCCCAGTACAGTAACATAAGTAACAATAGTAGTAATGCATGCAAACCCATCTGGGGAGACTACTCAACCAACCAACCGCTACACTGCCTCGTACCAGCCCTACACTCCATGTGGGGAATATCTCAACCCACCCATTTACACTCCACAGTTGCGAAAGAACGCACTCAAATATCGATAAGTTGAGGCAAAGCCAAAGACGTGGATGAACCACTTTCAATACTTCCTCCATCAATACCCCAATCCCATGCAACAGATATTAATAAAGCATATCATGTACAATACAGTATTAATCAATCATGCAGTTTAGCCAATTTAAACCCTAGGGGTATTTCGGTAATTATGCTCTTTAGGGGTAATTTCGTACTTACGCAACTACACAAGCTACTACAGTAATTTTTAGCAGTTTTATGCAATTTGGTTCCACCATCTAACTAACATGCTACTTTGCCCATCTCTTACCCATATTGGTCCGTAAGCCCATTGGGCCTAGTTTTGGCCCATCGAGGCCCTCTTTTTCCGAAGTACGTTAAGACGTCACACAAACTTACTTACCACCTTGCGGTGCTAAATCTAACAATTACTCTATATCTTTGAGAGCATTCGCATACTCACAAGCCCATGAAATGCCGGAATTTCGGCATTTCGGCTTTTGCCGAATTGAACTAAGAAAGGGTGTTCGGTACACACCTGATTCGCGATGACTGCTACTGAGATATCTTCCGATGTCCTACAATTGATTAGCACAGTTCTTATTTACCAACCATAATCACTAAACCCACAACCTACTTATCCATGATTGAACCATGTCCCTAAAAGCCTTTGAAACCTTACCTTTTTGCAAAAATCGATAGCTAGCTCCGAATCCGATTGCTCCAACAGCCCACGCCTTCAATCCAACACTTAAGAAAACACTAATCATTGATGTAAAACGTCGATTAAAACCCTTAGAGCCACATGCCCAAATCGATGACCTCCCTAGATTTTAAGGACTTGGCTTTTCCTAACTTTGTAAAATAGGACCAGATCCGAGATGATGAACACTTACCCTTACTCCTTTTGATCTCCATGCAATCAGTGCGATTTATCTTTCAAACGACGGTGAGAACTTCGACTCCAAGGGTTGAAGAAGTTTTACTATAAGCCCTAAACCAATGGTACTTTCGGCTTTTGGGTGGTGAAGGAGATGACAATATGAGGCTATGACCTTGAAGTAGAATTGCCGTCGGTATCTAGGATTAAGAAAAGATAATCGTAGATTTAATAAAAATAAAAGAACATAGAAGGACCTGGCTTTGAAGAAATCGGCACAAGCAGTGATCACAGGATTTCGGCTTTTGCGACTTCGGCAAAGGTGCTGATGAATAGTAGGTTTGATGGACGGCTTTGGAGAAGGAAGTAGAGAAAGAAGAACAGGATAGGTGAAAGTTTCGGCTAGAGAGGAAAAGAGAGAAAAAGAAAACCCTTGTGGTGCCTGAGCAGAAAGGAACGGCACCACTCAATACCCTAGGTGCCGAAATACCAACCTCATAACCCTCTGCCGATTTTTCCCCCTTCAATTCCCAAAATTCGGCCAACTCCTAACCTCTCTCCTAATCCCTTAAATCTCTCCCCTTATCACACCTTAATCCAAGCGTTTAGACTGATCCAAACTCTCCTTTAGCAGAATCCACCTGGACTCCAACACTACCCCTCCTGCACTTAAAAATAAATGCATCTATTTGTCAACACAGGGAATCGATCCCATGCCTCCCTCAAAGCTCCACACGCCACCTTTTTTGGAGCCTAGTGGCGTCACCCTGGCCACTTTACCAAGGCTCTTTTTGTGATGCAATTTTCCCATAACTCTATACAAGGACCATCTAGCCAGAACCCCTAACTCCTAAGTCCAAAAATTCAAAACTTCAACCGGGTTTTGGCCAACACATGGGCCTTCTATAAGCCCATTTACCTACTCAAAATATTAATTTCACATCCGAATACAAAATTTTAAAATCTTTACAAAGTATTGAAAATCGCGAATAAATCCGAAAATCAGGATGTTACATTTTGGGATTGTCCAAAAATTCTTCCACCTATGATACCTAACGAAAGGCCATATTTCCTTACAAAGAACCATCGATGGATTGAATCCCCTTTCTTGAATGAATGCTTTTCCTTGAAGTTCATTAAAATATTTTTCAACATTCGGGTTTTGAAATCTAGAAGGATTTTGACTCATTAATTCTTCTAACTTATTAGTTTGCCTAATCTACCTAGGAGGCATGATTAAAGTAATAATTCAAGCAAGATGTTCAAGTAAAATTTAATAGAACAGTAACAATTTTGAGTTAGGAACCCATAACCTCAAAAAAGTCTTTGAATTCTTTTGTTGTATGTGTTAGGTTACCGTTCCTTTGAGTTCTCCCCTTCCTTTGCCATACAAAGAAGTTTAAATGATGAAAATTTTCCCACAATCTTGAAAGAAGAGAATGAGATTCGGGGATATAGGGTTGAAGGGATTTTTAATGTTTTAGGAGGAAAAAAGGGTTAATGGGTGTTAAATAGGGTTAGGAGATATGTTTAGGGTTAAGAATGAGGTTTTTACGTGTTAAAAATAAGTAAAGGTTTATCCACGAGGTTGCGCTGTTAGGTTAGGTCACTTGTAGAAAAATTACAAACGATGTCACGACATAGGGGTTCTGCATTGCGACATCCCTGGCAGTTTGTCGTTGTCATGCCATCGGGGTTTGATGTCACGACACACTGAATTTTTAGATCTTAATATGCTAATTGTGGTGTCCTGACATTGAAAGGTCGTGTCGCGATAACGAAAGAATTTCCTTAATTTTTTAAAACTGCCCTTAGTGTGACAACACAAGGATCATTTGTTGTGACATTGGCTCTGTTTTCACTTAAAATTGCATTTCTTGGAGTGCAATTGTAATAGCCCAATTTTCAGTGGTGACGGGGTAATGGTTTCGAGACCACAAATTCCATCGTGTTGACTTGTAAATATTATTTTTAGAATATTTATGAAGTCATTAGAGTCATATTAAAATTTTGTTAAGAATTTTAATGTTTAAATGGTTAACTAAGGACAAAGGGCTAAACTGAAAAAGAAGCAAAATTTAGTGAATCTTGATTCCATTGATTTGATGGCTTAATTATGAAATGAAAAGGGACTTAATTAGTAATTAGTCCATTAAGATATTGATGGACAATAATAGGTTTTTAAATTGTCAATTTATATATTTATATTTAAGGATAAACATGTAATTTAGTAATTAAATTAAAGTTTAATACAACAAAAGTCAAAATTATCATCATCTTTTTCATGTTTCACTGAAAATCAAAAGGAAACTCACCATTTTCGAAGCTTCATATTCTGCTAGCATAAAAGCTTTGCATGTAAGTCCATTTTGATTCAGTTTCTCATAAGTTTTATGTTTTTGAGATATTGCAACTAGGTCTAGCTAGCTCGTACCTTCGTTTTTGATTCTGTTAAAATTTATTGAAGTTTCCATTGATGAATCTTGAATTTTTTTATGAATACCACGTAATTGGAGTTTTGATTGTGTTGTTTGATGATTTTGTAAAATGATTTTTTTAGATTTTGATTTAGGGATTAAATTGTGAGAATGTCAACATTTTAGGGTTTATAGTGAATTTGATGTTTAGTAGGGACTGTATAAGGGCCTATTATATTCAGTTATTACACTGGCTTGAGAAAAATGGTTAATTTCATGATTTTCGGGTTAAGGGACTAAATTGCAAAATTTGTAAAAGTTTGGGAAAATTGTGTAAATTTGAAAAATAAAATTGTAAAATGGATTGGAATGTGATATGTAAGCTGATAATCGAGGAATTTTACATTTTAGATCAAGATCCCATAGATACTTGTGGAAAAGGAAAAATTACGGAGTAGTCCCTAAACTTCTGCAACTACTACAATTCAGTCCAGGTAAGTTTGTAAGATTTAAAATTTAACATCTATATAAATTATTGAATAGTATAACATGGTACAATAAATATATTCAATTGTTGATAATGAATGGTTATTTGCAAAATATTATTAAATTTGATGTTTGGATTGGATTAAATGTGGGATAGAGTACAATTGAGATATGGTGTGTTATGGGGGTTTGGAGTGGAGATGGTTATAGAGTGATGTATATATATGTTTCCTGAGTAAATTGAGGTTCAATATTTGTTTCAAGCTCTTGTGTTGTACTCTCTATTTGGTGTGTTTTGGTTGGACTAGCTCTTATGAGCATTGGTGTGTTTTGGAGGGACTAGCTCTTATGAGCATTGGTGTGTTTCGGTTGGATTGGCTCTAATAAGCATCTGGTGTGTTTTGGTTGGATTGACGATGTACTCTTATCCGTAAGTTGTTCTTCGAAGTGAAAATCTCGGTAAAGTAATTTGTTTAATGATTTTGATGGATTTGCTATATATATTTGAGTACTGAATTGAACTATTGTGATTTATCGGTTGAGATTTTGGATAACAGGGAACCTTAATGGTTAAATTGTTATTGTTTGAATTGTTGTACGTTCATCGGTAATATTTATCATTTTAATATGTCGAACATACTAAGCTTCATTGAGTTTACTTGTGTTATTTTATGTTCTTGTAGATACTCGGAAGGTTGGACAATTGGATAGGCACTCAAGTCACACTATCCAGCATAATTCGATAGTTTTTGGAATGTTTATTTTAGATTATATGGTATGTGATGAATTGGTTTTGATATGGCCAAAAGATGGTATGTTTTGAGATGGTATTGAACTAGATGTGCATGATTGAAATGTGGTAAAGTATACATGTTTAGGTATGTTTGATGTTTGCAGTTGAGGTGCCTTGTATGAGATATTGGTTGAATGATCTTAGACTATTAAATTTGTCATTTCATGTAGGTTTTGGTCATGTTTTGATGCCTTGATTATATGTACTAAAGGTCTTTAGGTGGTTGCATAATTTGGTGTTGAGAATGGCTTGATTTTGGTCTTTAGGTGTGTTTACTACTGGGCATTCTGTTTTGCATTAATTAGGGAGCAGGGGACACACGGTTGGACCACACGACTACGGGGCAGACCGTGTGTCACACACGACCTGACACATACCCATGTGTCTACTCATATGGACAATTATTGAGGCTATTTTCCAAGCCAATTGCGACCCTTAATAGCACATACAAAAACATGAATTCAATGGCACTTACCGGGGCATAATTGAGCATTTAAACATACACAAGCAGGACATGATCATGATCAATTCATCTCTACTTACACATGCATAAGACTTCATACTTTGTCAAACCAAATTTATAATTTTGCATGCACTAAGAGTGGTAGATTACTCCTACTTTACATAATCAAGTCTTAATTCTTATCATGCATTTCATTTACAATTCCATCACTTACACACAACAATCAACCACATTACAATTGCATAGACACGTGCATGCAGAAACAATTAGGTTTACAACCCAATAATCAATATGAGCCACATCTTATGGCCTTATACAATTTGGACCACAAGCCATTCTAGGCCGACTCATTTGGTCGCATTTACAATGACCTAATTACTCAAAAGACAAAGTCCTTATACATGCCATAGACTCGAACTACTTGAATTCATCAATACCCGTAGTGATGGTCTCTCTCGCGATCTCCAACCTGAACTAGCTAAATTAACCTATAAGAGATGGGAAAGTAAGGGGAGTAAGCTTTATAGCTTAGTAAGTTTATTTGCAAATAATAAACAATTATTAACATCCATTTAATTTACCCATCCATAAGAACATTATTAATACAAATTGTATTAATTCTCATGATTACCACTTACTCGTTCATAATGCTTAATCTTTTATCTTATAAAAATACCATTTACATGCCTTGGCATTAGCCTAACCTCCATAGTCTCTCCAATATAACTTATCACATCATTTAACAAGGATTCCCATGCTCCTAATCACATGCACATCATTTATGAGTAATCATAATTTCAACATATAGTTCAACCACCTTTCACTTGTTTAAGCTTGTATCTTACTATGTTCTCATAATGACTTTATTCGACAACTATATCCGTTTTTCTTTTCCTCATATCTAATGAAACATAGTTTAAATAAATGAACTGTAAAATATCACAAATCAATTAGGCTCCTAAGCCTATAACATGATCATTATCAAATCTTAACATGCATCCATTTATCATAAATGTAGATCATTTGTCACAAGGTTATCATTATTTTAGAAGTAATTTGTTTATGTACATTCTCACCAAGAATTCATCATATACCAAATCCACCTTACATGAGTTCTGTGTACATACCTATACCACTCGTAATATAGTCACATACTTTCTCGTTCTTAACTTACCTGTTGAAATACAATTTAAGCATATAAACATATTAGATCACATATCAATTCGGTAATATGCTCTCATGGCAAAACGCTAGATTTCCAACCATATTGCAAAATAGTCCCCAATTTAGCCAGTTTAAGCTTCAAGGGTTCTAAAAACATAAAAATCAACAAAAACTAACACCAAAATGACTTACATGTAGAGGGTTTCTCTTTGTCAAAATTTCCAGCTCCCACTATTCTTGCTAAAATTTTCGGTGCATGAAGGAAATGAAAAAGATGACCATTTTTATTTTCTTTTATTTAATCTATCTTAAGTCATCAAAATACCAGACCCCACCTACCTTGACTTTTCATTTATTACACTCCATGTACATCCACCCACACATGTGAGTGGTTTAATTACTCAATAAGGACCAAAACTTTTAAGTTCTATAGCTATTTAACACATTCGCTAATAGAACACAACTTTAGCACTTTACGCGATTTAGTCCTTTTTCACAAATTGAGCATTCAAACGACAAAATTTCTTAACAAAATATTTAAACAATCATATTATCATGCAGTAGACCTCAAAATAATACTAAAATAAATTTTACGACCTCAGATTTGTGATCCCAAAACCACTGTTCCGACTAGGCCTAAAATCAGGCTGTTACAACTCTCCCCCCTTTAGGGATTTTCATCCCCTAAAATCTTACTAGAAGGTGTTGCTTCTAACTCTTATGAATCACTTTCACTAATTTCTCAGAATCACAAGTTGACTTAACTTCGTATATCTCTTTCCAATAACCTTTGAACTTTAGAACATAGTGTCAGATTTCTAAATTACTCTTCCAGTAACACACAACATAGTTAATCTGTCAATTAAGAACTCTGTACATACTAAAATGATCATATGGATCTTTCTTTGTTATATGTTTAACCGCAATTCAATTTACATCTTTCTTTTTAGAGATATAAAAATCTCGATACGGAATCGATAGCAATGCTATCTCATATCACACTAGTATTATCACTTACTATATTAGTCCTGAATACACTTGATTTTCAACTTTTATCTTTTAACATTTTGTCATTTGAATACGAAAAAAAAATATCATCTAACATAAGCAATCACTAGCATATCTACTTCATAAAACTGCACATTTTATTACTCTTGGATGAACAGACGTATTACTACTGAGGTTTCGTACAAAAACTTCTGCATAAGTTCTAAAGTCATCAATACGCAAATTCTATCTCGAAATAATCATAATAATAGGAATCATGTCTGACCTGAAATTCAACATCAGAAGTAAACTTGCTCTGAACTCATTTAAATTACCATTCACTATCATATTTCTGAGCTTTTCAGTTTCACAAAGAAAATTTCGCTTTAGCTTTTAATATAGCTAGAATTAGACCATCATCAAATTAAGTTAATCATGTATCCAACTCTCACAAAATAAACAAAAATTTCCATCCAAGCATTTATAACCATACTTGCTTTCCAACAGGTAAATCGATAATTTCTCGAAATCCTTCAATATCTAAATTCGTTAACAATGTCTTAAACTTCAGATCTTTTTCTATAACATTTGACACTTTTTACCATTAGAACCAGGAAACATATAACATTTTCCGTTGAACACACTATATCATCGAATTCACAATACGGACATAAAAGTGGTCGTCTTTAAATCACCAGTCGAACAGTTCTTTTTTTTTTTCATGTAACTTTAACCCTCTAATGTATAAATTACCTTTTTCCACTCTTGTATTAAGGCACATTCCAATTTGTTCAATAGCGCATCGCTGAAAATCATAAATTCCTTACTCAATTCAAACTGAACTCAGAACTAGAACCTTCGGTTAATAATACCTTTTACTGTTTCCAACTTTGTTAACATGCACTGATCATTTAAGCTTTCATAAATGTGATGACATATCATTCAGAACAGCTTTAGTTCATAATAACATCATCCGGTTAGAATAAATCTAATAGGCATATCTTAGTATCATACTCTCTAGATCATCAATTCTTCATTCAGACTATATATTGATATACTCGTGAATACACAAACTCCATTTTCTTACCTGAGGATATACTTGGACACATATAACTCACATCACATTTCAACTGACCAGCTTGTTCTGACAAAACAACTGAGTCAATCTCAACTATCAAGTAATAATATATTAAAACGCTCATTTTATCATGCTATTAAAATAGTTCAAACACACAATCTCTCAAAATTATCTTATCATGCTATCAAAGACCTTTGCAATCGTATTAGTTCGTGGACACAAATATCCTGCTTGAATTCATCGACTTTATTCAAACTTACTTGAGGAAAGAAAACTACCATAGGATTTAAGCTTGTGCTCTCACCATTTATACCCTTGCCAACGTTAATTTCTTCTACGAAAATTAGAGAAATCCTAATACCAGAATCACCATATTCCAGCTTTGGAATTCAATCATGACAGAGATAATACACTTTCCAAATATTTATATATATACAACAAAACAACTTCTAGTCGAAATAGATGAATAATCTCACATAAAGTTTATCACTGACTTCATTCCAACATCTTAGGGTAAAACCCCGAAGAGATAAGGCAGTGCCAATCATAAATCAAACAGACCATCAGTAATTTCATCTAACATTAAAGTTAGCTAACATTCTTAATCAATAAGAATTTCATCAGAAAACGGACATTCACATCAACCTCTGAGGATGAATGAATATATATTTACAAAATACTCAAAAGAGATCATCATAATCTATTCAACCATAGTTGTTACACATAGACATCTTTACAACTCAAACAACATTTTTCTAACTAATCCTATTATCATAAACACCGTATTATTCTGCTCACCAGCGAAAATCGATTCGGAAGAACTTTTATTAAACACATCTTTAGACTCCATATCTATCTGAGTCATTTAGCTGAGATTAACTTCTTCTTTATCCATGACATTGCATAATCTAAGTAATCTTTAGAACAATCTAAAATCTCCTTCAAATGGTATTCACTTATCAAATCATTTTGAATCCTGTCTGCATTACTAATTATTCTACCACTTTACTCTTTAGTTTCACACTTATGGACTTATTTAACATGATTCTCGTGAATCTTCATTATAATACAACACTGGTAAGGGGGTGAGGTCGTAAAGCCTCTACTTAACTCTCATAAATACACACATATAACTTAATATTAATCATTAATGTAATATCATCATAATCACATAGTTCACTCTAAGCAAATTAACACACTTATTGATTTTATAAAATGTTTTTTACCATTCATCATTTCAAACAATGAATTTACTTACTCGAACTTAATATCAGTATCAAATTAAATTCCAACATTTAACTTCAATTTTTCTTACCAACATTTGTCAAATTAAAGAACGTCTTACGAGTTGGACTACGTCTTTTACTTGGTACCCTAGTCCAACTATGGTCTTACACAAAGTCTCATATCGATGCCATGTCCTAGACATGCTCTTACACGAAATCACATATCGATGCCAATGCCATGTCCTAGACATGCTCTTACATGGGATTACATATTAATGCCAATGCCATGTCCCTAACATGGTCTTACATGGGATCACAATGCCATAGCCCAGTTATGTTCTTACATGTCATTATGATGCCATAGCCCAGCTATGGTCTTACACGGTATTACGATGCCATAGTCCAGCTATAGTCTTATACGTACTCACTTGCACCGCCATGGTCCAACCATGGTATTATCCGCCAATTCATCATCGAACAATCGTACTCATCTTCTACGTTTAACTCAATTTGATCTTCCAATTCAATCTTCATACCATTATAATATTTAGGGTTTCACAACAAAGTCATAAAGCAAAACATTATATATTCTCTAATTTAACAATTAAACATGAAATTCATCTATATGGACATGCTAATTATGCATTATTCAAACAAGTGTACATACACACACATTCCGTCCATTAGATAAGTCTACTTATCATATTCACTTAATCAAATAGGTTGGGTACATAACTGAATACCAAACATACATGTATGAGCTTATCACAACATAAACTTTCGTTTCATTACACTTTTCCACATTTCTCAACTTATGGTTATCTCTTTTCGTACATGAAAACATGCATATTATGAATTTCTGTTCATACATTTTCGAATTTCAACACATCATAACAACATTTCAATCAACTTAATATCATTTTCAGCATTATCAAAAATAGCTCGGTTGGAAGTCATCTCTGTCTTAACAAAATAATTTCTTTAGAGCCGGGGGATGTCACACTATCATGGGTGGTGATATGACATGTATAGCTAGACTCACATACGCTAGGTTAGTCCGAGAATCGACTAAATCATAGCTCTGATACCACTAATTGTAACACCCTTTACTCATATTTGACACCATAATAGGGTACGAGGCGTTACTGGATATAAACTCAGATAATTTTACAAAATCGAGACTTGAATTTCTGCCCAAATTTAAAACTTTTCATTCACATGCATATCATCCCTTATGTGGCCCTATGAGGCCCAAAATATACATCAAGGGTGGTTCGGGATTAAATCAAAAACTTTCGAAACTTTTACCACACTTAGAAAATTTTCTCATTTTGGAGGGTCGCACGCCCATATGGGTAGGCCATGTGGTCACACACACCCATCTCGTCAGCCCGTGTAACTCTCTGTTTATGATTTCATGCAAAAAATATGGTTACACATCCATGGCACACGCCCGTGTCCTTAGATGGTGTGGCAAATTAAATTCCAAAATCAGGTGCAAACTTTACACAGCTTAGGCACACACCTATGTCCTTAGGCCGTGTCCCTCACACGGCCGAGACACACGGCCATGTCTCTGCCCGTGTGTTTACTACTAGGCATTCTGCTTTGCATTAATTAGGGAGTAGGGGACACACGGCCGGGCCATATGCCCATGGGGCAGACCGTGTGTCACACACGGCCTAGACACATGCCCGTATGTCTACCTGTGTCAACAATTATTGAGGTTATTTTCCAAGCCAATTGCCACCCTTAATTGCACATACAAAAACATGACTTCAATGGCACTTAGCAGGGCATAATTGAGCACTTAAACATACAAAAACATGATATGATCATGATCATTTTATCTCTACTTACACATGCATAAGACTTAATACTTTGTCAAACTAAATTTATAACTTTGCATGCACTAAGAGTGGTAGATTACTCCTATTTGACATAATCAAGTTTTAATTGTCATCATGTATTTCATTCACAATTCCATTACAACACACAACAATCAACCACATTACAATTGCACAGACACATGCATGTATAAACAATTAGGTTTACAACCTAATAATCAATATGAGCCACATCTCATGCCCTTATACAAATTGGACCACAAGCCATTTTAGGCCAACTCATATGGTCACATTTACAATGACCTAATTACTCAAAAGACAAAGTTCTTATACACGCCATATACTCAAACTACTTGAATTCATCAATACCCGTAGTGATAGATTGGTAGTGTGATGGTCTCTCCGGTGATTTCCAACCCAAACTAGCTAAATTAACCTATAAGAGATGGGAAAGTAAGGGGAGTAAGCTTTAGCGCTTAGTAAGTTCATTTGCAAATAATAAACAATTATTAACATCCATTTAATTTACCCATCCATAAGAACATCATTAATACAAATTGTATTAATTCTCATGATTACCCTTTATTCGTTTATAATGCTTACTCTTTTATCTTATAAATACCAATTACATGCCTTGGCTTTAGCCTAACCACCATAATCTCTCCAATATAACTTATCACATTATTTAGCAGGTTATTCCCATCCTCCTAATCACATGCACATCATTTATGAGTAATCATAATTTCAACATATAGTTCAACCACCTTTCACTTGTGTAAGCTTGTTTCTTACTATGTTCTCATAATGACTTTATTCGACAATTATGCCCGTTTTTCTTTTCCTCATATCCAATCGAGATTTCTCATTTTTTGAAACTTCGTCTAAATCGTCATTAATCAATTTCATAAAAAAAACAAATGTATACGATTCATGCAATATCGAAATAGTAAATACATAACAGAAGGTTGTATTATTTACGCGTGAACTTACCTCGATATCGAAATGGCAAAAAGGGACCTAACCGTCAATTTCACGTTTTTCCCCCCGTTCTAGGCTCTAATCTTGTTTTCTGTGATCTCTAATATCACATTTAGCCTATTTATTAGTCATATTATTCAATATGATCCAAAAATCATATTATGAAAAAATTACATTTTTACCCCTAAAGTTTGACATATTTACAATTTTTCCCCTAGGCTTGGAAAATGAAATGTGTTCAATTTCTTTACTACCCATCCAAAGGTGAATCATTTTCATGCTTATAGCAGCTCACACATTTAACTCATAAATTTCACATTTCACAAATTAGTCCTTATTTCACATTTTCATCAAAAGTCCCTTAACAAAAGTTGTTCAACACACAACTAGGTTTCATTTTCTTCCATTAAACTTCAAAAATAGCAAATATACTTTCATGAAAAAACTCTATATTTCCAACCATATTGCAAATTAGTCCCCTATTTAGCTAGTTTAAGCTTCAAGGGTTCCAAAAACATAAAAATCAACAAAAACTAACACCAAAATGACTTACATGTAGAGGGTTTCTCTTTGTCAAAATTTCAAGCTTCCAAATGGCTATTCTTGTTGAAATTTTTGGTCCATGAAGGAAATGAACAAGATGACCATTTTTATTTTCTTTTATTTAATCTATATTAAGTCATCAAAATACCAAACCCCATCTACCTTGACTTTTCATTTATTACACTCCATGTACATCCACTCACACATATAGTGGTCTAATTACTCAATAAGGACCTCAACTTTTAAGTTCTATAGCTATTTAACACATTTAGCTAATAGAACACAACTTTAGCACTTTACGCGATTTAGTCCTTTTTCACAAATTAAGCATTCAAACGATAAAATTTCGTAACAAAATTTTTACACAATCATATTATCATGCAGTAGACCTCATAATAATAATAAATTAAATTTTACGACCTCAGATTTGTGGTCCCAAAACTACTGTTTCGACTAGCATCTCTAGCCCTTTAGGGATTTTCGTCCCCGAAAATCTTACTAGAAGGTGTTGCTTCTAACTCTTATGAATCACTTTCACTAATTTCTTAGAATCAAAAATCGACTTAACTTCATATATCTCTTTCTAATAACCTTTGAACTTTAGAACATAGTGTCAAATTTCTAAATTACTCTTCTAGGAACACACAACGTAGTTGATCTATCAATTAAGAACTCTGTACATACTAAAATGATCATACGGATCTTCCTTTTTCAGATGTTTAATAGCAATTCAAATTGCATCTTCCTTTTTAGAGATATAATAATCTCGATACGGAATTTAAAGCAACTCTATCTCATATCACACTAGTATTATCACTAACTGTATTAGTCCTGAATATACTTGATTTTCAACTTTTATCTGTTAGCATATCATCATTTGAATACGAATCCAAAAATATCAAGTAACATATGCAATCACTAGCATATCTACTTTATATAACTGCACATTTTATTACTCTTGGATGAACAACTATAATACTACTGAGTCTCATACAAAAACTTCTGCATAAGTTCTAAATTCATCAATACACAAATTCTATCTCGAAATAACAATAATAATAGGAGTCATGTCTGACCTAAAATTCAACATCAGAAGTAAACTTGCTCTGAACTCATTTAAATTACCATTCACTATCACATTTCTGAGCTTTTCAGTTTCACAAAGAAAATTTTTCTTTAGCTTTTAACATAGCTAGAATTAGACCATCATCAAATAAAGTTAATCATGTATCCAACTCTCAAAATATAAAAAAAAAATCCATTCAAGCATTTACAACCATACTTGCTTTCCAAAAGGTAAATCGATAATTTCTCGAAATCCTTCAATATCTAAATCCGTTAACAATGTCTTAAACTTCAATTCTTTTTTGTAACATTTAATACTTTTTACCATTAGAACCATGAAACATAGAACATTTTTCGTTGAACACACTATATCATCAAATTCACAATACGGATATGAAAGTGGTCATCTCTAAATCACCAGTCGAACAATTCTTTTTTATGTAACTTTAAGCTTCTTAAAGTATAAACTAGCTTTTTACACTCTTGTATTAAGGCACATTCCAATTTGTTCAATAGCGCATAGCTGAAAATCATAAATTCCTTACTCAATTCAAACTGAACTCAGAACTAGAACCTTCGGTTAATAATACCTTCTACTGTTTCCAACTTCGTTAACATGCACAGATCATATATTCTTTCATAAATGTAATGACATATCATTCAGAACAGCTTCAGTTCGTAATAACAACATCCAGTTAGGATAAATCTAATAGGCATATCTCAGTATCATACTCTCTAGATCATCAATTCTTCATTCAGACTGTACATTGATATACTTGTGAATACACAAAATCCATTTTCTTTCCTAAGGATATACTTGGACACATATAACTCACATCACATTTCAACTGACCATCTTGTTCTGACAAAACAACTGTGTCGATCTCAACTATCAAGTAATAACATATTAAAACACTCTTTTTCTCATGCTATTAAAACAATTCAAACACACAATCTTTCAAAATTCTCTAATCATGCTATCAAAGACCTTTGCAATCGTATTAGTTCGTGGAAACAAATATCCTGCTTGAATTCATCGACTTTATTCAAACTTACCTGAGGAAAGAAAACTACCATACAATTTAAGCTTATGCTCTCACCATTTATACCCTTACCAACGTCAATTTCTTCCACGAAAATTAGAGAACTCTTAATACCAGAATCACCATATTCCAGCTTTGGAATTCTATCATAACAGTGATAATACACTTTCCAAATATTTATATATATATACAACAAAACAACTTCCAGTCGTAACAGATGAATAATCTCACATAAATTTTATCACCAGCTTCATTCCAAAATCTTAGGGTAGAATCCCGAAGAGATAAGACAGTACCAATCATAAATCAAGCAAACCATTAGTAATTTCGTCTAACATTAAAGTTAGCTAACATTCTTACTCGATAAGAATTTCAACAAAAAACAGACATTAGCATGAACCCCTGAGGATGAATGAATATATATATAGAATACTCAGAAGAGATCATCGTAATCTATTCAACCATAACTGTTACACATAGACATCTTTACAACTCAAACATCAATTTTCTAACTAATTCTATTATCATAAACCCCGTATTATTCTGCTCACCAGTGAAAATCAATTCAGAAGAACTTTCATTAAATACATCTTTAGACTCCATATCTATCTCAGTTGTTTGGCCGAGACTAACTTCTTCTTTAACCATGACATTGCGTAATCTAAATGATCCTTAGAACAATCTAATATCTCTTTCAAACTGTATTCACTTATCAAATTATTTTTAATCCTGCCTTCATTACTAATTATTCTACCACTTTACTATTTAGTTTCACACTTATGGACTTATTCAACATAATTCTCGTGAATCTTCGTTATAATACAACACTGGTAAGGGGGTGAGGTCGTAAAGCCTCTACTTAACTCTCATAAATACACGCATATAACTAAGTATTCATCATTAATGTAATATCATCATAATCACATAGTTCACTCCAAGGAAATTAACACACTTATTGATTTTACAAATATTTTCTACCATTCATCATTTCAAACAATGAATTTACTTACTCGAACTTAATATCAGTATCAAATTAAATTCCAACATTTAACTTCAATTTTTCTTACCAACATTTGTCAAATTAAAGAACGTCTTACACGGTATGGTCTTACATGCCATTGCGATGCCATAGCCCAGCTATGGTCTTACACGGTATTACGATGCCATAGCCCAGCTATGGTCTTATACGTACTCACATGTACCGCCATGGTCCAACCATGGTCTTATCCGTCAATTCATCATCGAACGATCGTACTCATCTCCTACATTCTAGTCAATTTGATCTTCCAATTCAATCTTCATACTGTTATAATATTCAGGGTTCCACAACAAAATCATAAAGCAAAATATTATATATTCTCTAATTTAAAAATTAAACATGAAATTCATCTATATAGACATACTGCTTATGCATTATTCAAAAAGTGTACATACACACATTCTGTCCATTGGATAAGTCTACTTATCATATTCACTTAATCAAGTAGATTAGGTACATAACATCATATAAATACCAACATACTTGTATAAGTTTATCACAACATAAACTTTCGTTTCATTACACTTTTCCATATTTCTCAACTTATGGTTATCTCTTTTCGTACATGAACACATGCATATCATGAATTTTTTTTCATACCTTTTCAAATTTCAACACATCGTAACCACATTTCAATCATCTTAATATCATTTTCAACATTATCAAAAATAGCTCGGTTGGAAGTCATCTCTCTCTTAACAAAACAATTTCATTAGAGCTAGGAGATGTCACAATATCATGGGTAGTGAAATGGCATGTATAGCTAGACTCACATATGCTAGGTTAGTCCGAGAATCAACTAAACCATAACTCTGATACCACTAATTGAAACACCCTTTACTCGTATTTGACACCGGAATAGGGTACGAAGCATTATCGAACATAAACTCAGACAATCTAACAAAATCGAGACTTGAATTTCTACCCAAATTTAAAACTTTTCATTCAAATGCATATCATCCCTTGTGTGGGCCCACGAGGCCCAAAACATACATCGAGGTTGGTTTGGGACTAAATCGAAAAATTTCAAAACTTTTACCACACTTAGAAAATTTTCTTATTTTGGAGGGTCACGCGTCCGTGTGGGCAAGCCGTGTGGTCACACACGCTGTTGTCCTCAGCCCGCGTAACTCTATATTTATGACGCCATGCACAAAATGTGGTTACATGGACAAGGCACATGCTCGTGTCCTTAGACTGTGTGGAGAATGAAATTCTAAAATCAGGTCCAGACTTCACACGGCCAGGGCACACGCCCATGTCCTGAAGCCGTGTCCCTCACACGGCTGGGACACACGGTCATGTCTCTGCCTGTTTTTTTACTACTGGGCATTCTGTTTTGCATTAATTAAGGAGTAGGGGACACACGGCCAGACCATACACCCATGGGGCAGACCGTGTGTCACACACGGCTTAGACACATGCCCGTGTGGACAATTGTTGAAGCTATTTTCCAAGCCAATTACCACCTTTAATTGCACAAGTGCAAACATGACTTCAATGGCACTTAGCAGGGCATAATTGAGCACTTAAACATACACAAACAAGACATGATCATGATCATTTAATCTCTACTTACACATGCATAAGACTTCATTCTTTGTCACACCAAATTTATAATTTTGCATGCACTAAGAGTGGTAGATTACTCCTATTTGACATAATCAAGTCTTAATTGTCATCATGCATTTCATTCACAATTCCATTACATACACACAACAATCAACCACATTACAACTACATAGACACATGCATGCATAAACAATTAGGTTTACAACCCAATAATCAATATGAGCCACATCTCATGGCCTTATACAAATTGGACCACAAGCCATTCTAGGCCAACTCATTTGGTCACATTTACAATGACCTAATTACTCAAAAGACAAAGTGCTTATACATGCCATAGACTCAAACTGCTTGAATTCTTCAATACCCATAGTGATATCTTGATAGTGTGATGGTCTCTCCGGCAATCTTCAACCCGAACTAGCTAAATTAACCTATAAGAGATGGGAAAGTAAGGGGAGTAAGCTTTAGAGCTTAGTAAGTTCATTTGAAAATAATAAACAATTATTAACATCCATTTAATTTACCCATCCATAAGAACATTATTAATACAAATTGTATTAATTCTTATGATTATCACTTACTCGTTCATAATGCTTACTCTTTTATCTTATAAATACCATTTACATGCCTTGGCATTAGCCTAACCACCGTAGTCTCTCCAATATAACTTATCACATTATTTAACAGGTTATTCCCATCCTCCTAATCACATGCACATCATATATGAGTAAACATAATTTCAACATATAGTTCAACCACCTTTCACTTGTCTAAGCTCGTATCTTACTATGTTCTCATAAAGACTTTATTCGACAATTATTCCAGTTTCTTTCTTCCTCATATGCAATGAAACATAGTTTAAATAAATGAATCGTATAATATCACAAATCAATTAGGCTTCTCAGCCTATAACATGATCATTATCAAATCTTAACATGCATCCATTTATCATAAATGTAGATCATTTGTCAAAAGGTTATCATTATTTCACAAGTAATTTGTTCATGTACAATCTCACCAAGAATTCATTATATGTCAAATCCACCTCAAATTAGTTCTGTGTACATACTTGTACCACTCGTAATATAGTCACATACTTTCTCGCTCTTAACATACCCGTTGAAATACAATTCAAGCATATAAACATATTAGATCACATCACAATTAGGCCCAACAGCCTAACACATAATCATCATTTATATTTATCATATATCCAACATCACAAGTATGTGCACTGTCAACCACAATTTATTTCCACAATAATCATGAATTTACAATTATAGGCTTATGTACATGCCTGTTTACTCGTAGTAATTTCATTCTCATACTTATCTTTGATTTACCCGTTGAACACATTGGGATACTAAGGATGCTCGGGGATCTCATACTCTTAGTACCGTGTCAATGCCATATCCTGGATATGGTCTTACATGAAATATCATATCGACACCATGTCCTTGACATTGTCTTATATGAAATCATATACCGATGCCACATCCCAGATATGGTCTTATACGAAATCTTAGTAGTCCTAATATCATGACATTTGTATTCTACCCTTGAGGTTAAATCGAGATTTCTCATTTCTCCAAACTTCGTCAAAATTGTCATTAATCAATTTCATAAAAGCAAATGTATACGATTCATGCAATATTGAAATAGTAAATACATAACATAAGGTTGTATTATTTACACGTGAACTTACCTCGATACCGAAATGGCAAAAAGGGACCTAATCGTCAATTTCACGTTTTTCCCCCATTCTAGGCTCGAATCTTGTTTTCTTTGATCTATAACATCACATTTAGCCTATTTATTAGTCACATTATTCAATATGATCTAAAAATCATATAATGGAAAAATTACATTTTTGCCCCTAAAGTTTGACATATTTACAATTTTGCCCCTAGGCTCGTAAATGATATGTGTTCAATTTCTTTACTACCCATCCATAGCTGGATTATTTTCATGCTTATAGAAGCTCACATGTTTCACAACTTCACACATTTAACTCATAAATTTCATATTTCACAAATTAGTCCTTATTGCACATTTTCATCAAAAGTCCCTTAACAAAAGTTGTTCAACACACAACAAGGTTTCATTTTCCTCCATTAAACTTCAAAAATAGCAAATATGCTCTCATGGAAAAACTCTATATTTCCAACCATATTGCAAATTAGTCCTCTATTTAGCTAGTTTAAGCTTCAAGGGTTCCAAAAACATAAAAATCAACAAAAACTAACACCAAAATGACTTACATGTAGAGGGTTTCTCTTTGTCAAAATTTCAAGCTCCCAAATGGCTATTCTTGCTGAAATTTTTGGTGCATGAAGGAAATGAAAAAAATGACCATTTTTATTTTCTTTTATTTAATCTATCTTAAGTCATCAAAATACCAAACCCCACCTACCTTGACTTTTTATTTATTACACTCCATGTACATCCACTCACACATATGGTGGTCTAATTACTCAATAAGGACCTCAAATTTTAAGTTCTATATCTATTTAACACATTTAGCTAATAGAACACAACTTTATCACTTTACGCAATTTAGTCATTTTTAACAAATTGAGCATTCAAACGATAAAGTTTCTTAACAAAATTTTTACACAATCATATTATCATGCTGCAGGCTTCAAAATAATACTAAAATAAATTTTATGACCTCAGATTTATGGTCCTGAAACCACTGTTCTGACTAGGCCTAAAATTGGGTTGTTACAACACGATCGTGTGTCCCCTGTAGGTTTTATTGCATGCAAGTCAAGCTATTACACGGCCTAGCACACGGAAATGTGACTTGGCCATATGACCCTACTTAGAGAGTTACATGGGTGAGGACACGGGCTGGGACACGATCATGTGTCCATATTTTGAAGGTTATATAGCCTGAGACACGGGCATGTGTCTTAGCCGTATAAGGCACACGACTTGGCCACACGACCATGTGACCCCTGCAGTCAAATTTTTCTAACTTTTTCTTGAACTTTCCAAATGTTTCCAATTTGGCCTCGAATTGTTTCTAAGGTGTTTCTAGGGCCTCGAGGGCTCAATTAAGGGATGATACATATGTGAATGAATGTATTTTAATATGGTTGCAATGATGTATGAAATGTACGTATAATGTTTCAGTTGTTAGGTAACGCATCATAACCCCAGTTCAGTGATAGATATGGGTTTGGGGTGTTACAGTTATGGTTCCTATAAAAGACAAGTTAATGAATTTTAAAATATATACTAAATAGTTAGCTAAATATTCAATAATTTTCAAAAGTTTTAGCATCAATTCAGATAATTTAAGTTTTTTTGCCGGATTCATCCAACATTATCATCAATTCACTACTAGATGATTTTTTCATTATGTTAGTATTAGTTCATCATCCATCGCGCCATTTTATCTTTGCACGCTTGTCTCTTTCCTTGAACTTTTTTATTCATTCTGCATACATAAAAGGAAGCATATCTCTAGACTTGGGAATGTTAGAAGCAAATAATTCTTTGCAATGTTCTTCTAACTTCCTTCTATTTTCCTTGTTTAGCTGATGACCAAATTTAATGATTTCAGTCTCACAATTGAATTTCATGGTTAATTCATTTTTTCTAAATCAATCTAGACCTAGAAGTGGCTAGAAAATGTCTACCTAATAAGATCGGTATCTCACAATCTTCTTCAAAATCTAGAATCACAAAAACACCTTTGAAAATTTCCTTCAAAACAACGTTCTTCCCAGGATTATGATTTTAGCATACTTATGCTCAAAAATAAGAATTTTGAGATTTATGCTACTTAAGTATACACATCATTCAAATTAATCTCAATTATTCTTATGATAGTAAAAATAGACTAAATGCTTCCTAATAAAGACAGGTTAAATCCCTACCAGTTTGATTTCATTCCCTTATTCAAGATTAAGCTGCAATCATTAAGTTTAACTTATGTCTTCATATGTTGAACATAGCAATTCATCTCCACTAATGTAGGTAGCATAGAAAACTTGAATCAATAGGTCTTTTACATAGGTTGTAAAGTGGCTAGGCTAAGGGTAGGTAAAAGATTGATAAATTTAGGCTAAGAAACCCTAGACTCAGCTTGAATTGAACCAACTTATTTTGGTTTCTCATGCTCTTTTGTACATCTATTTTCTTTCAAGTACGTATGCTCTTCATTTTTTTTTCATGAGCATTTAGTTGTATGTACTACAATTTTTTGAGCATTTGATACTTCTTTTCAACTCCCCAAAACTTATTTTTAAAGAATGTTCTAAATAGTACTGAGTCTAGTGTTTGGGACAATTTAAAGATAATTAAGAGAAAAGTGATAGCTAAAAATTGCAAGGGTTCAAATAGAATTAGGCCATATAGTCTCAAAGTTGGGTTTCAATGTGACAGCCTTAAAACGACCCTAGTCGAAATGTGGTTTCGGGACCACAAAACCAAGGCATAAAAATAATTTAATATTTATTTTATTGCCTATAATGTGTGTTAACTCATGTGTGATATTTTTTATGCTTTGATTTAGAATTATAGATGTGAATTTCACTAGAAAGGACCTAGTAATAAACTTTGAAAGTATGAGGGGAAATGTGTGATGACTAATTAAAGGATGCATGCAAAACAATGGACTTGCATGTCAAATTTCCCCCCTCATAGCTAGTGGTAGGCCATGACAAGGATTTATGGGCAAAAATCATGTCATGAAACATGTTTAGTAAATGGGTTATGATGGAAAGAATAAAATAAGGGTATGGAATAAACAATTAATGTTAGTAGATGAGAAACAAAAAAAAAGTGTCCATCTTCCTCCATAGCTTGGCGAATGTCCTAAAGGAAGAAAGAAAAATTTTGTTCATCTCTTTTCACTCTCTTGTTGGCGAAAATACTAAGGTTAAGGAAGGAGTTTTGCTTCATACTTGGTTTGGAAGAGGATTAGGAAGAGGTTGGCTAAACTTGCATCAAGATTAAGGTATGTTTGAGGTTCATGCATGTTTTTAGTTGCTAGCTTAATGTTCTTGTTAGCCCATGGTTCAAATCCTTGTTATGTCATGGGAATGAAATTCGCCAAAGTGAATGTGGTGTTAATGCCATTGCATGTTAAATGACAAGCTTGAAAGTGATACATGTGATGGAGGATTGAAGATTCTTAGATTTTCTTTTAGCATTTTTTTGAATGAGATACTAAGTTCTTTGTTTCACCATGACCAAATTGAAATGGTGTGGTGTTGTGGTATTCGCCATGATATATCCATAAGTATAATTCATGCATGTTGCATGGTAAGTAAGATTTAAGCTTTGGAAATGTGTATATATTTGGATATAAGCCATTTGAGAATTGGCCCTTGCACCTACATGAATATATGTTTGCACATGATGGATTGGTATGACATATATACTAATTCAAAGTGTATATTTGCTTGTGATGATGTGTTGATTATGAAGTAAATAAGAGATGTGCAATGAATTACGATATGTAATGTGTTAGTAGTAAAATGTATGCTGTTTTTTTGTGTGGTATTAAGTGTATATTCGCCACATGAGGGGTAATTAGTGTGCATGCATTCGGTTTGAGGCAAGCATATTGATGCCTATTCTTGGCTTAGAAAATTCGCTAAGAGGAATATTAACTAATGTGTTGAGTTCGATTTATGATTTCGTACATATGCAACTTTGATGCCTAATGTATATAAGGGCCAAGTACTTTGAACTTCACGTTGATGTTTGAATGTATTGAATTGCTTGTTGTGATGTAAAATGTGCATGACCATTGTGTATTTGAGCTAAAGGATGGCCATATGACCATTTACACTCCTTGTCATATTCGCCATAAGCTATCATGATGAGATTTTAATAAGTTAAATTTGTGTGAATTAGCTCAAGAGCAAAGGGAGCTAAATCCGATAAAGGAAGGAAAAAGTAGTTGAATAGCCGTCGAAATCGCCGACAACATCCAAGGTAAGTCTTGAGTGATGACCCTACTTGAATTATATCAAAATTATGCTCCTTGTTTGTGTGGTCATTGAGCCGAAATAGTAAAGGTTGATAAATATTTTGTGTTAGAGCTTTAGTAACGAAAATGAACTATGGACGTGTCTTGAATATTGATATATGTGTAAGTGAACATTGAAAATATATCCGGGCTAAGACCGAAGGCATTCGTATGAGTTGATATATCGGGCTAAGACCGAAGGCATTCGATGCGAGTTGATATATCCGGGCTAAGACCAAGGCATTCGTGCGAGTTGATATATCGGGCTAAGACCGAAGGCCTTTGTGCAAGTCACCAAATCCGGTTATGACCGAAGGCAATCGTCTTGAGTCGCTATATCCGGTTAAATCCGAAAGTATGTGATTCGAAGTGAGCAATCTTGCTGTGAAAATTTCAGCTTATACACTTGTGAAAATTCCAGCAATGAGGTATGTTTGTATGTACTTGTACTAATTGAATTCTTACAAGTAAGTATCGCTAAGTTGATAAACGAGCTACCGGCCTTGGGCTAAGTTGTTCTTTTGTGTATGAACATAAGGGTCGGTGATGTGAAATAAGTATGAGTATGGGAATGTGAATTAGTAAAGTGGTTTAATTAGCCATGTGAATAAAATACCTTAGTCAAAGCTGATTTCATTGCTTGAGACTTACTAAGCATTAAAATGCTTACCCGTTGCTTTGGCTCTCTGTTTTATAGGTTTCGCTCGTTAGCTATCGGATTCGGGATCAAAGAAGTCGAAGTCATCCACACTATCGAAGCCCCATTTTGGTACAAATTTTGGTTGAACTTTGAAATGGCATGTATAGGACCATCCTTTGTTGAAGGTCATGTACCTTCCGGTTTGTGTAAACTTGGATAGCCATGCGAAAATGGCTTATATCGTTTTTAGCATAGAACTATAATCGTTTGTATGTTGACCCTTATGAGGTATGGAATTATTTTGAAACGATTAGCCATTGGAATGGTTAATCATGATCACGCTTTGTGCTATGTATGTAAAAGGGCCAATTGAATCATGGAAAGTATGAAATAGGTAAAGCCTACTAAAGGCAGATGCTGACAGCAGCAGTGACGTGGATGTGAAAAATCACTAAAAATAGTAGGAATGGTATTAAATAGCAAATAAATTATGTAAGTGTACCTTGATGAATCTACCTTCATATGGAAGAAACGAAATGGTCATATGAGTTATAAGTTAACAGATTTTAAAGTTCTTGTGAAATAGGGCCAGAACGGTTTCTGGATCCCTGTTCCAACTTTGGAAAATCATTGTAAATTAACCAGAGATAATTAGGAGTCATTCCATATATGTGTAGATTCCTCTCTGAGTCTAGTTTCTATAGAAACAAACGGCATTAGTATTGAAGCCCTGTACAGGAGATATCCAATTCGTAACGCACAAAGGTCAGTGTAGTCGATCCCTACAACAGGCGAGACTTTAACTAATAAACTGTACTAATTGGCTCGACCAAAAATTCTAGAAAAAATATGTAGATGGACATATGAGTCTAGTTTCAGGAAAATTTACGGAACTGATTTTCGAGTTGTAAAACTCAAGTTATGAATTTTGGAGCGACTAGTACTCAGATTGGCAGCTTGTCTGAAAATTGTCAATAAGTGGGTTGAAGTTCATTAACACCTCGCGTTCGACTCGGTGACGGTCTCGGGTTCGGGTGTTACAATTTTATTGGTATCAGAGCTACGGTTTAGTCGATTCTAGGACTACCGTAATGCGTTTGGGTCTAGCTATACATGCCATTTTATGTGATTATATGATAGTGTGGTGATTTCGACGTTTGAACTTGTGTTTATTTATAGTAATGGATCCCGATCCCAACCGAGCGATAGATGATGATGTGGAGAGTGTGGCGCTGCTCCCGCACAAGGGACAGCGCGGCGGACTCTCAACCTGTTGCTAACAATCCGAATGACGAGGCTAGACAAGCCTTTTATAGCGTGATGAATGATTGGTTCAACCAATACATTCGAACTAATACTACTGTTCCACAACCTCCATTCCCAACAAACACACCCCGCACCTACAATGCCTCCGGTAATTGACCAAATAAGGTCGAATAAGCCCCAGTTGATAGAATCCGAAAACATGGGGCTACTGAATTTAAAGCTACGGATAGTGATGATGCCGAGCAAGCGAATTTTGGTTGGACAACACGATCCGTACTCGATGAGCTATCTTGTACACCCGATGAATGCCTAAAGTGTACCATCTCCTTGCTACGTGATTACGCCTACTATTGGTGGAGTACTCGACTTACATTGTGCCGCTGAACAAGTAACTTGGGAGTTCTTCCAAACCGAGTTTGGAAAAAGTATATCGATCGAGATTTATGGACCAAAAGCGAAAGGAATTTCTCGAACTTAAACAAGGTTCCATGTCGGTTCACCGACTATGAGCGAAATTCGTGAGGCTTAGCCAGTGCGCGAGAATGCATTTCTTCGAAGTGTGATGTAAACAGCGAAGATGGACTGAATGATGAGATAAAGCTGTATGTTGGCATTTTGGAAATCAGAGTTTGTGACTCTCGTCGAGCGGCGTGCAAAGCCGAGGAGTTTAGTATGGAGAAAAGGAAAGCGAAGCGGGAGCAAGGGAGTTTCGTAAGAGGTATTCGGGGAAGCCCTTCCAACAGTCATCAAAGAAACTTAGAGATGGCTTAGGCCGATCTAGAGACACTTCGGGCTTTTCTAGACGAGATCGCGATCGACCCCCTGTGACCACACGAATCACTTGATCGCCATGAGTGGGAATGATCGACGAGAGAGGACGGAGTGCCGATTGTGGCAAATGGCATTTTGGAAGTCAGTAGATTCCGTGACCGCTCTGTTACAAGTGTGGATCAGTTGACCACTTCATTAAAGATTGCCCGAGGTTATGCGAGCAGAATGTAGATCGGAGTGGGAAACCGGTACTACCACCGCTTTCGAGGTAGACCATCTGGAAATACGGGCAAGGCTAGTGGTGGTCGAGAGGATCTAGAGATCTTTGCGACCAGATCCGAGGCTCGCGCTCGGCTAGGACTTATGCTATCTGGCGCTGCGCGAGGATGCCTCCTCGCCGGATGTTATTACTGGTACTTTCACTCTCTTTGATACTAATGTGATTGCTTTGATTGACCACGGTTCTACTCATTCTTATATATGCGAAACCTTAGCATCCGGAAGACTTTGCCTATTGAGTCTCTCGAGTTCGTAATTCGGTGTCAAATCCTTTGGGTCGTTATGTGCTGGTCGACAAAGTGTGTAAGAAATGCCCCTAGTAATTGAGGTATTTTGCTTTCCGCGGACTTGATGCTTTTGCCGTTCGATGAATTTGATGTTATTCTTGGGTTGGATTGGTTGACCGTGCATGATGCGGTTGTGAATTGCAAAAGCAAGACTATTGATTTGAGATCGCAAACAACGAGATGATCCGAGTTGAGTCTACGAACTTGAAGGGGTTGCGGTGTAATATCATCAATGTTGGCCCGAAATATGTAAGAAAAGGGTGTGAAGCATACCTTGCGTATGTACTTGATGATAAGGAGTTAGAATAGAACCCAAATCATGCGGTGGTTTGTGAATACCGGACGTTTTCCCAAGAATTGCGGGTTTGCCACTGTTCGGAGATAGAGTTTGGCATTGAGCTTGTACAGGACCACACCGATTTCGATAGCTCCATATCGTATGGCACCAACGGAATTAAAGGAGTTGAAAGCTCGGTTGCAAGAGTTGATGGATAGAGGTTTTGCTTTCGCGAGTTTTTCACCTTGGGGTGCACCGGTGTTGTTTGTGAAAAGAAGGGCGGAACCATGAGGTTGTGCATCGACTATCGTCGACTTAATAAAGTGACAATAAAGAACAAGTATCCGTTACCACGTATCGATGATTTGTTCGATCAACTGAAGGAGCCTCGGTGTTCTCAAAATAGATTTGAGATCGGGCTATTATCGATTCTTGAATCCGAGATTCGGACATACCCAAAACCGCCTTGAGCGAGATATGGTCACTACGAGTTCTTAGTGATGCCGTTTGGGCTCACTAATGCCTCGCGGTATTTATGGATTTGATGAATCGGATCTTGGATCATATTTGGATCGGTTCGTAGTTGTGTTCATCGGCGACATCTTGGTCTATTCAAGAGATGAGACCGAACATGCGAGCACACGAGATTAGTGTTGCAAATTTTACGGGATAGCGGTTATATGCTAAGTTTAGCAAGTGTGAGTTACGGTTAAGAGAGGTTAGCTTCTTGGGTCACGTGGTATCTGCATCGGTATTCGAGTCGACCCAAGCAAAATTTCAGCCATACTTAAGCGGAAACCTCCAAGAAATATTCTCGAGGTTCGACTTTTTGGGACTTGCGGTTACTACCGACGGTTTGTAAAAGGATTCTCGATGATAGCCACACCCATGAAACCGCTTGAAAGATGTCAAGTTTGAATGGACGGAAAAGTGTCGAAAAGTTTTGACCAATTGAAAACTCATTTGACGGAAGCTCGATTACTAGTACTGACCCGAATCGGCAAAGAGTTTGTCATCTATAGTGACGCCTCCCTACTTGGGTTAGGTTGCGTATTGATGCAAGAAGGTCGAGTTGTGGCCTATCGCGTCGAGACAATTAAAGCCACATGAGAAAAATTATCCGACCCATGATCTCGAATTGGTCGCCATCGTATTCGCCTTAAAGATATGGCGACATTACTTATTTGGTGAGAAGTGCCATGTGTATTCGGATCACAAAAGTCTCAAATATTTGATGACTCAAAGAGACTTAAATCTGCGACAAAGGCGTTGGCTCGAGCTGTTAAAGGATTATGAGCTGGTCATTGACTATCACCGGGAAAGGCTAATGTGGTTGCGGATGCCTTAAGCGAAATCTTTGTTTGCTTTTCTGACGATGAATGTACACTTGTCTATCCTACCCGACAATGTGTTAGTAGCGAATTAAAGGCCAAACCATTGTTGACTCATCAAATTCGTGAAGCTCGAGAAAGTTGATGAGGAGTTGCGTGCAAAACGGGAAATTTGAGTGTGTTACGAACAAGGAATCGGAGTTTCAAATTGATGATGACGATTGTTTGAGGTTCGAAGTCGTTTGTGTGTTCCAAAGAATTGAACTTATTTCGATAATTCGAACGAAGCTCATTGTAGCCGAATGGCAATCCACGGAGTACGAAGATGTACAATGAGTTGAAACGTCGGTTTGGTGGCATGGTATGAAGCGAGACATCTCCGACTTTGTTGCAAGATGTTTAATATGTCAACAAGTGAAAGCGGAGCATCAAGTGCCTTGAGGTTACTTCATAGATCACGATACCCGAGTGGAAATGGGATCGAGTCACAATGGACTTTGTGTCCGGATTGCCGTTGTCGACAAGTAAGAAGGATGCAATTTGGGTTATTATTGATAGACTAACTAAGTCGGCTCACTTTATCCCATGCGTATGGATTTTCATTGGATAAACTAGCTGAATTGTACGTTTCTCAGTTGTGAGATTACGGGGTACCGATTTACATTGTGTCGGATAGAGATCCGAGGTTCACCTCGCGATTTTGGAAGAAATTACAAGAAGCATTGGGCACAAGTTGCATTTCAAAGACCGCCTTTCACCCCCAAACCGATAGTCAATCCGAGTATAATTCGGATACTTGAGGATATGTTGAGATGTTGCATCCTCGAGTTCGATGGTTCGTGGGAGCGGTACCTACCTTTGATTGAATTCGCTTACAACAATAGTTTTCAATCAAGTATTAAGATGGCGCCTTACGAGGCTTTGTGCGGCGTAAATGCCGTACACCATTGTTTTGGACCGAGCTCGGTGAGAACAAAATTTTTGGAGTGGATTTGATTAAAGATGCTGAACAGAAAGTAAAAGTAATCCGTGAAAATCTGAAGATAGCCTCCGATCGTCAGAAATCGTATGCGGATTTGAAACGAAAGGACATTGAGTATCGTGGGAGATAAAGTGTTTCTTAAAGTTTCGCCGTGGAAAAGATACTCAGATTCGGCCGTAAGGGCAAGTTGAGCCGAGATTCATTGGGCCGTCTGAAATCTCCGAACGAGTTGGCCCGATTGCGTATCGTTTGATCTTGCCCCTGAACTTGAAAAGATTCTAACGTCTTCCATGTTTCAATGCTTGACGCTATAGATCTGATCCGTCGCACGTAATTAGTCCATCGAGGTTGAAATTCAAGCCGATATGAGTTATGAAGAAGAACCGATTCGTATCCTAGCTCGTGAAATGAAAGAGTTTGAAACAAAAGGGTTCCGCTAGTGAAAGTGTTATGGCTCAAACACGGGATAGAAGAAGCTACTTGGGAACCCGAGAACTCTATGAAAGAGCAATATCCAAACCTATTTACGGTAAGATTTTTGGGACGAAAATTTCTAAAGTGGGGAGAGTTGTGACGACCTTAAACGACCCTAGTCGAAATGTGGTTTCGGGACCACAAAACCAAGGCATAAAAATAATTTAATATTTATTTTATTGCCTATAATGTGTGTTAACTCATGTGTGATATTTTTATGCTTTGATTTAGAATTATAGATGTGAATTTCACTAGAAAGGACCTAGTAATAAACTTTGAAAGTATGAGGGAAATGTGTGATGACTAATTAAAGGATGCATGCAAAACAATGGACTTGCATGTCAAATTTCCCCATAGCTAGTGGGCCGCCATGACAAGGATTTATGGGCAAAAATCATGTCATGAAACATGTTTGGTAAATGGGTTATGATGGAAAGAATAAAATAAGGGTATGGAATAAACAATTAATGTTAGTAGATGAGAAACAAAAAAAAGTGTCCATCTTCCTCCATAGCTTGGCCGAATGTCCTAAAGGAAGAAAGAAAAATTTTGTTCATCTCTTTTCACTCTCTTGTTGGTCGAAAATACTAAGGTTAAGGAAGGAGTTTTGCTTCATACTTGGTTTGGAAGAGGATTAGGAAGAGGTTGGCTAAACTTGCATCAAGATTAAGGTATGTTTGAGGTTCATGCATGTTTTTAGTTGCTAGCTTAATGTTCTTGTTAGCCCATGGTTCAAATCCTTGTTATGTCATGGGAATGAAATTCGCCAAAGTGAATGTGGTGTTAATGCCATTGCATGTTAAATGACAAGCTTGAAAGTGATACATGTGATGGAGGATTGAAGATTCTTAGATTTTCTTTTAGCATTTTTTTTGAATGAGATACTAAGTTCTTTGTTTCACCATGACCAAATTGAAATGATGTGGTGTTGTGGTATTCGCCATGATATATCCATAAGTATAATTCATGCATGTTGCATGGTAAGTAAGATTTAAGCTTTGGAAATGTGTATATATTTGGATATAAGCCATTTGAGAATTGGCCCTTGCACCTACATGAATATATGTTTGCACATGATGGATTGGTATGACATATATACTAATTCAAAGTGTATATTTGCTTGTGATGATGTGTTGATTATGAAGTAAATAAGAGATGTGCAATGAATTACGATATGTAATGTGTTAGTAGTAAAATGTATGCTGTTTTTTTTGTGTGGTATTAAGTGTATATTCGCCACATGAGGGGTAATTAGTGTGCATGCATTCGGTTTGAGGCAAGCATATTGATGCCTATTCTTGGCTTAGAAAATTCGCTAAGAGGAATATTAACTAATGTGTTGAGTTCGATTTATGATTTCGTACATATGCAACTTTGATGCCTAATGTATATAAGGGCCAAGTACTTTGAACTTCACGTTGATGTTTGAATGTATTGAATTGCTTGTTGTGATGTAAAATGTGCATGACCATTGTGTATTTGAGCTAAAGGATGGCCATATGACCATTTACACTCCTTGTCATATTCGGCCATAAGCTATCATGATGAGATTTTAATAAGTTAAATTTGTGTGAATTAGCTCAAGAGCAAAGGGAGCTAAATCCGATAAAGGGAAGGAAAAAGTAGTTGAATAGCCGTCGAAATCGCTCGACAACATCCAAGGTAAGTCTTGAGTGATGACCCTACTTGAATTATATCAAAATTATGCTCCTTGTTTGTGTGGTCATTGAGCGAAATAGTAAAGGTTGATAAATATTTTGTGTTAGAGCTTTAGTAACTGAAAATGAACTATGGACGTGTCTTGAATATTGATATATGTGTAAGTGAACATTGAAAATATATCGGGCTAAGACCCGAAGGCATTCGTGCGAGTTGATATATCCGGGCTAAGACCGAAGGCATTCGTATGCGAGTTGATATATCGGGCTAAGACCAAGGCATTAATGAGTTGATATATCCGGGCTAAGACCGAAGGCCTTTGTGCAAGTCACCAAATCCGGGTTATGACCGAAGGCAATCGTCTTGAGTCGCTATATCCGGTTTGTGACAGCCCAAAATTGACCCTAGTCGGAAGGTGGTCTCGGGACCACAAAACCGAGGCATAAAAATAATTAAAATTTATTTTGATGCCTATAATATGTGTGTGCTCATGTATGACGTTTTATGATGATTGATTTAGTGTTATAAGGGTGAATTCCACAAGAAAGGACTTAGTAATGAACTTTGAAAGTATGATAGGAAATGTGTGATGACTAATTAAAGCATGCATGCAAAATAATGGACTTGCATGTCAAATTCCCCTTTATAGGTGGTGGCGGCCATGACAAGGAGGATGGGCTAAACATGTCATGAAACATGTTTTGTTGGTGCATTAGGGTGAAATAATAAACAAAGGTGTATGGGTGATAAAAAATGAAAAAAAATGTGTGTGAGTGTGGTAATCCCCCATTGCCGTGAGTTGTAGAGAAGGAAAGAAAAAATTTTGTTCATCCTTTCTTTGAGCCAAAACTAAGGAAGAAGGAGGATTTTTGCTTCATGCTTGGTTTGGAAGAGATCTAGAAGGAGATTTGGCCAAGTTTGCATCAAGATTAAGGTATGTATGAGGTTGTGTTAGGAGTTTCATGCATGTTTTGGTTGCTAACTTGATGTGCATGTTAGCCATGGCTCAAATCTTTGTTAAGCCATGGAAATGGTATTTGGCCAAAGTTGTTATGGTGATAAAGCCATTGCATGCTAAGTGTGAAGCTTGATGATGATGCATGCAATGATGGATTGTCTACTCTTGAGCAAGATTTTGAGCCTTCTTTTTGATTTATCATGATTGAAGTTGAAAAGGAGCATGATTGTCATATTCGGCCATTCATGAGCATGGTTCATGCTTCTTGCATGTTAGTTAAAATTTGTATTTTTGGATGGCTATGGACACCTTGAAAATTCGCCATGCTCATATTGTATATATATGTTTGCACATGATGTTTTGGCTATGAAGTAAGTGATGAATAAGTTGGTTTAAAGAAGAAGATGTTGAAGAATAATTGTGAAATTTCAAGCACAATTCGCCTAGCACACATATAAGTGCTTGATGCTATATTATAAGTTTTGAGCCACAATATGCAAAGCATTAACTAGTAAAATGCATGCTGTTTTTGTGAGGTATTAAGTGCATAATTGGCCTCAACATGTACATGAATATTCGGCCTTGGGTAGCCTATTGAAGGCCTTAGCATTTCCTTGATGCTCAAATAAATTGTATTGAATTGCTTGATGTAGTATAAAATGTGCATGACCATTGTGTATTCAAGCTAAAGAGTGGCCATATGACCATTTAAAATCCTTGTCATATTCGGCCATAAGCAAGCACAATGAGGTTTTAATAAATTGAATTTGTTTGAATTAGCTCAAGAGCTAAGAGGGCCACAATTGGACAAGGGGAAGGAAAAGGTGATCGAATAGTCGAAAAAGCCGTTCGACAACATCCGAGGTAAGTCCTCAAGAAGTGATCTTACTTGAATTATGTAAGATGAAACATGGATGTGTATGATTATTGATCATGTGTGTATGAGTATTTGAATTCCACCGGGCTAAGTCCCAAGGCGAATATGCTAATGATTATAATTGTGTTTGAGCCTTAGTAACGAAAATGAAATATGTATGTCCAATGATTATTGATGTATGTGTGCATGAGAAATTGAATGATATCCGGGCTAAGCCCGAAGACAATTATGCTGAAATTTATATCCGGTTAAGACCGAAGGCAATTGTGCTAGTAGCTATATCCGGGCTAAGACCGAAGGCATTCGTGCAAGTTGTTAAATCCGGGCTAAGACCAAGGCATTTGTGCAAATCGTGATATCCGGGTAAAGTCCCGTTGGCCTTGGTGCGGGTTACCATAACCGGCTATGTCCCGGCGATTGAGCGAATACCGACATCCGGATAAACTCGAAGGTATGTGATTTGAAAATTATGAGCTTGCTGGAAAATTTCAGCTAATGCACTTGTGAAATTTCCCAATGATAAGGTAAGTGCGGTGTGTGCTTTTGCGCTAGGAGTAAGACATATGAATATCCGCTCCTATGATGGAGCGAGTTATCGGCCTTAATGAAGCCGTTATTTGTGTATGAACATAAGAGTTGGGATGGTAAAGTAAGTATGATTATGTGAATGCGCATTAATGAAATGATGCATTTAACTATGTGAATGTATTGCTGTAATTAGAGTTGATTATATTCCTTGAGACTTACTAAGCATAAAATGCTTACTCATTGCTTTGGCTCTCGATTTTCTAGATTTTCGCTCGATAGCAATCGGATTCGGGATCGTTGAAGTCGAAGTCATCCACACTATCAAGCCCCCATTTTGGTATAAATTCTTGGTTGAACTTGAAATGGCATGTATAGGACTACCCCTTGTTTGTTAAATATGTGGTGATGTAAGTATGTACGGCCATGCGAAAATGGCTCGAAAAGGGAACATGAACTTAGAATAATTGTGGTTTGTATGTATATATTTGGTGTCATGATGTGGCTATGGCTTGGAAATGGGAATGTTGGTCATATGATCAGCCATTGGCATGGTTAAAATGATCATATATGAACCTATGTATGGCAAAGACTAGTTGGTTCATGGAGACTACCAAATAGGTAAGACCTACCTTAAAAACAGATGCTGCCAGCTGCAGTGACGTGAATGTGAAAAATCACCAAAATTCGTAGAAATGGAATTAAATAGTGAATAAGCTATGTAAATGAACCTTGATGAGTCTATTTTCATATGGAAGAAACGAAATGGTCATAGGAGTTACATGTTAAGAGATATTAATGCTATTGTGAGACAGGGCCAGAACGGTTTCTGGGTTCCCTGTCGCAACTTTAAAAATTTACTATAAATTATACAGAAATAATTAGGCGACATACCTTATATGTACAGATTCCATTTTGAGTCTAGTTTCATTAGAAACAAACGACACCAGCATTAAAGCCCTGTACAGAGAGATATTCAAGTTATACCGCGCGAAGGTCAGAGCAGTCGATCCCTGTAACATGGGTGACTTTAACTAATAAACTGTACCAATTGGCCCATCCAAAAATTCTAGAAATAAATCCATGGATGGATATATGAGTCAAAATTCAGGGAAAATTTACGAAACCAGTTTTCGAGTTTTGAAACTCGAGATATGATTTTTAAGGCGACGGTGATGCAGTCTTCCAGCCTGACGGGAAATGTCAAATTGGTGGGCAAACCATGTGAACTTGGCTTGTTAACCCCTCGTGTCCGACAATCGCAATGGTCTCAGGTTCGGGTGTTACAATTTTATGGTATCAGAGCCACGGTTTAGTCGATTCTAGGACTACCGTGAGGTGTTTGGGGTCTAGCTATACATGCCATTAAATGATGAATCGATAGTGTGGTGATTTCTGACAATTTGACTTTGAGTTTGTTTATAGCAATGGGTCCCGATCCCAACCGAGCAATAGCTGATGATGTGGAGAGTGTGGCGCCTGCTCCGCACAAGGGACAGCGCGCGGACTCTCAACCTATGGCCAGCAATCCGAATGATGAGGCTAGGCAAGCCTTTTATAGTGTGATGAGCGAATGGTTTAATCAATACATTCGAACTAACACGGCTGTCCCGACCTCCATTCCCGACAAATGCAACCCCGCACCTACAATACCTCCCAGAATCGACCAAATAAGGTCAAGTAAGCCCCGATCGATAGGATTCAAAACATGGGGCCACTGAATTTAAAGCTACGGATGATGATGATGCGAGCGAGCTGAATTTCGGTTGGACAACACTATCCGGTGCTCGATGAGCTATCTTGTACACCGATGAATGCTTAAAGTGTACCATCTCCTTGCTACGTGATTCCACCTACTATTGGTGGAGTACTCGACTTCTGTGGTACCTAGAGAGCAAGTGACTTGGGAATTTCTTGATCTTAAGCAAGGTTCTATGTCGGTTACCGACTATGAACGAAAAATTTGTGAGGCTTAGCCGATACACGCGAGAATGCATTTCGTCCGAAGCTATTATGTGTAAATGCTTGAGGATGGGCTGAATGATGATATAAGGATGTTCGTTGGCATTCTCGAAATACGAGAGATCGTAGTACTTGTTGAGCGAGCTTGTAAAGTCGAAGAGCTTAGAAAGGAGAAACAAAAAGTGATGTGGAACCTGGAGAATTCGAAGAGGTCCTCGGAAAGTCTCTTCAACAGCATCGAAGAGATTTCGAGATGATGTGAACCGGTCTAGAGCGCTTTGGGCTTTTTAGGCGAGGACGCGATCGACCCCTGTGACCACACGAGTCACTTGATCGCTAATGGTGGAAATGATCGCCGAGAGAGGCGGAGTGTCAACATTGTGGCAAATGGCATTCGGGGCTGTTGGTTTCGTGATCACTCCTGCTATAAGTGTGGATCGGCCGACCACTTTAGGAAGGATTGAGGAAGCTTGAGCAGAATGTGAGTCGAGTGGAAACTCGGGTGCTACCCTTTGCTCGAGGTAGGCCACCTAGAAATATGGGCAATGTCGGTGGCGGTCGAGAGGATCTAGAGATGCTACCATCGGATCCGAGGCTCGTGCTCTGCGAGGACTTATGCCATCTGCGCCTTGCGAGGATCTGCCTCTCCGGATGTCATTACGGTGCTTTCACCCTTTTCAATACTAAAGTGATTGCATTGATTGACCCTGGTTCTACTCAATCTTATATATGTGAAACCTTAGCATCCGATAAGACTTTGCCTATTGAGTCTCTTGAGTTTGTAATCCGGTGTCAAACCCCTTGGGTCATTACGTGCTTGTCAACAAAGTGTGCAAGAAAAGTCTCCTAGTGTTCGAGGTTCTTGTTTCCGGCGGACTTGATGCTTTTGCCGTTCGATGAATTCAATGTTATTCTTGGTTTGGATGGGTTGACCATGCACGATGCGATTCGTAAATTGCAAAAGCAAGACTATTGATTTGAGGTCGCGAATAACGAGATAATTCGGGTTAAGTCTACGGACTTAAAGGGTTGCCCGTATAATATCGCAATGTTGGCCCGAAAGTATGTAAGAAAAGAGTCGGCGTACACAGCGACGTGCTCGATGACAAGGAATCGAAAAGAAACCCGAATCTGTGCTCGTGGTTTGTGAATACCGGATGTTTTCCCTGAAGAATTGCGGGTTTACCACTGTTCGGAAATAGAATTTGGCATCGAATTGGTACTGGTACCACTCCAATTCGATAGCTCCGTATCGTATGGCACCAACGGAATTAAAGGAGTTAGGCTCGATTACAAGAATTGGTGGATAGAGGTTTTGCTCTTGGAGTTTTTCGCCTTAGGGTGCGCCGGTGTTGTTCGTGAAAAGAAGGATGGAACCATGCGGTTGTGCATCGACTATCGTCGACTTAATAAAGCGGCGATAAAGAACAAATATCCGTTGCCACGTATTGACGACTTGTTCGACCAAGCTGAAGGAGCCTCGGTGTTCTCGAAAATAGATTTGAGATCGGGCTACTATCAATTGCGAATCCGAGATTTGGACGTGCCCAAGACCGCCTTGAGCGAGATATGGTCACTATGAGTTCCTAGTGATGCCGTTTGGGCTCACTAATGCCCTACGGTATTTATGGATTTAATGAATCGGATCTTTAGACCATATTTGGATCGATTCGTAGTCGTGTTCATTGATGACATCTTGGTCTATTCAAGAAATGAGACCGAACATCTTTGAACACTGCGGTTAGTCTTGCAAATTTTACGGGACAAGCAATTATATGCTAAGTTCAGCAAGTGTGAGTTACGGTTAAGAGAGGTTAGCTTATTGGGTCATGTGGTATCTGATCGGGTATTCGAGTCGACCGAATAAAATTTCAGCCATACTTAATTGGAAGCCTCAGAAATATTCTTGAGGTTCGGACTTTTGGGGCTTCTTAGGTTATTACCGACGATTTGTAAAGGCTTCTCAACGATAGCCACGCCGATGACTTACTCCAAAAGGACGTTAAGTTGAATGGACGGAGAAATGCCAAAAAGTTTCGATCAACTGAAAACTTATTTGGTGAAGCCCCAATTCTAGTGCAACCCGAGTCCAAGCAAGGAGTTTGTCATCTATAGCGACGCCTCTCTACTTGGGTTAGGTTGCGTATTAATGCAAGAAGGTCGAGTTGTGGCCTATCGTCGAGGCAATTAAAGCCACATGAGAAAAATTATCCGACTCATGATCTCGAGTGGCCGCCATCGTATTCGCCTTAAAGATTTGGCGACATTACTTATTTGGTGAAAGGTGCCATGTATACTCGGATCACAAAAGTCTCAAATATTTGATGACCCAAAGAGACTTAAATCTGCGACAAAGACGTTGGCTCGAGTGTTAAAGGATTATGAGTGATCATTGACTATCACCCGGGAAAGGCGAATATGGTTGCGGATGCCTTGAGTCGTAAATCGTTATTCACTTTCTGAGCGATGAATGTGCACTTATCCGTCCGATCCGACGGTGTGTTAGTGGCTGAATTGAAAGCCAAACCATTATTGACACACCAAATTCGAGAAGCTCGAGAAAGTCGACGACGAGTTGGTTGCAAAATGGGCTGCGTGTGTTCGAACAAGGACTCGGAGTTTCAAATCGGCGATGACGATTGTTTGAGGTTCAAAAGTCGTCGGTGTGTCCCAAAGAATTGAACTCATTTCGATAATTCAGAATGAAGCCCATTGTAGCCGAATGGCAATCCACCGGGAGTACGAAGATGTACAACGATTTGAAAGCGTCGGTTTTGGTGGCATGGTATGAAACGAGACATCTCGATTTTGTTTGAGATGTTTAATATGTCAACAAGTGAAAGCGGAACATCAAGTGCCTTGAGGATTACTTCACCGATCACGATACCCGAGTGGAAATGGGATTGAGTCACAATGGACTTTGTGTCCGGACCGCCATTGTCGACAAGTAAGAAGGATGCGATTTGGGTTGTTGTTGATAGATTGACTAAGTCGGCTCACTTTATCCTGTGCGTCGGATTTTCATTAGATAAACTAGCTGAATTATGCGTTTCTCGATTGTGAGATTACACGGGTATCGATTTGTTGTGTCGGATAGAGATCCGAGGTTCACCTCGCGATTTTGGAAGAAATTGCAAGAAGCTTTGGGTACCAAGTTGCATTTCAAAGACCGCCTTTCACCCCCAAACCGATGGTCAATCCGGCGGATAATTCGGATACTTGAGGATATGTTGAGATGTTGCATCCTCGAGTTCGATGGTTCATGGAATGGTACCTACCTTTGATTGAATTCGCACAACAATAGTTTTCAATCAAGTATTAAGATGGCACCTTACGAGGCTTTGTACGGGCGTAAATGCCGTACACCATTGTTTTGGACCGAGCTCGGTGAAAACAAAATTTTCGGAGTGGATTTGATTAAAGATGCTGAACAGAAAGTAAAAGTAATCCGTGAAAGTCTGAAAATAGCCTCCGATCGTCAGAAGTCGTACGCGGATTTGAAACGAAAGGACATTGAGTATCAGGTGGGAGATAAATTGTTTCTTAAGGTTTCGCCTTGGAAAAAGATACTCGATTCTACCGTAAGGGCAAGTTGAGCCGAGGTTCATTGGACCATATGAGATATCCGAGCGAGTCGGTCCGGTGGCATATCGTCTAATTTTGCCCCCTGAACTCGAAAAGGTTCACAATGTCTTTCACGTTTCGATGCTTCGACGCTATAGATCCGATCCATCGCACGTGATTAGTCCATCAGAAATTGAAATTCAAGCTAATATGAGTTATGAGGAAGAACCGATTCGTATCCTATCACGAGAAGTGAAAGAGTTGTGAAACAAGCGGGTTCCGCTAGTAAAAGTGTTATGGCTCAAGCACGGGATAGAAGAAGCTACTTGGGAGACCGAGAACTCTATGAAAGAGCGATATCCAAACCTATTTACAGTAAGATTTTCGGGACGAAAAATTTCTTAAGTGGGGAGAGTTGTGACACCCAAAATTGACCCTAGTCGGAAGGTGGTCTCGGGACCACAAAACCGAGGCATAAAAATAATTAAAATTTATTTTGATGCCTATAATATGTGTGTGCTCATGTATGACGTTTTATGATGATTGATTTAGTGTTATAAGGGTGAATTCCACAAGAAAGGACTTAGTAATGAACTTTGAAAGTATGATAGGAAATGTGTGATGACTAATTAAAGCATGCATGCAAAATAATGGACTTGCATGTCAAATTCCCCTTTATAGGTGGTGGCGGCCATGACAAGGAGGATGGGCTAAACATGTCATGAAACATGTTTTGTTGGTGCATTAGGGTGAAATAATAAACAAAGGTGTATGGGTGATAAAAAATGAAAAAAATGTGTGTGAGTGTGGTAATCCCCCATTGCCGTGAGTTGTAGAGAAGGAAAGAAAAAATTTTGTTCATCCTTTCTTTGAGCCAAAACTAAGGAAGAAGGAGGATTTTTGCTTCATGCTTGGTTTGGAAGAGATCTAGAAGGAGATTTGGCCAAGTTTGCATCAAGATTAAGGTATGTATGAGGTTGTGTTAGGAGTTTCATGCATGTTTTGGTTGCTAACTTGATGTGCATGTTAGCCATGGCTCAAATCTTTGTTAAGCCATGGAAATGGTATTTGGCCAAAGTTGTTATGGTGATAAAGCCATTGCATGCTAAGTGTGAAGCTTGATGATGATGCATGCAATGATGGATTGTCTACTCTTGAGCAAGATTTTGAGCCTTCTTTTGATTTATCATGATTGAAGTTGAAAAGGAGCATGATTGTCATATTCGACCATTCATGAGCATGGTTCATGCTTCTTGCATGTTAGTTAAAATTTGTATTTTGGATGGCTATGGACACCTTGAAAATTCGCCATGCTCATATTGTATATATATGTTTGCACATGATGTTTTGGCTATGAAGTAAGTGATGAATAAGTTGGTTTAAAGAAGAAGATGTTGAAGAATAATTGTGAAATTTCAAGCACAATTCGCCTAGCACACATATAAGTGCTTGATGCTATATTATAAGTTTTGAGCCACAATATGCAAAGCATTAACTAGTAAAATGCATGCTGTTTTGTGAGGTATTAAGTGCATAATTGGCCTCAACATGTACATGAATATTCGGCCTTGGGTAGCCTATTGAAGGCCTTAGCATTTCCTTGATGCTCAAATAAATTGTATTGAATTGCTTGATGTAGTATAAAATGTGCATGACCATTGTGTATTCAAGCTAAAGAGTGGCCATATGACCATTTAAAATCCTTGTCATATTCGCCATAAGCAAGCACAATGAGGTTTTAATAAATTGAATTTGTTTGAATTAGCTCAAGAGCTAAGAGGGCCACAATTGGACAAGGGAAGGAAAAGGTGATCGAATAGCGAAAAAGCCGTTCGACAACATCCGAGGTAAGTCCTCAAGAAGTGATCTTACTTGAATTATGTAAGATGAAACATGGATGTGTATGATTATTGATCATGTGTGTATGAGTATTTGAATTCCACCGGGCTAAGTCCCGGCGAATATGCTAATGATTATAATTGTGTTTGAGCCTTAGTAACGAAAATGAAATATGTATGTCCAATGATTATTGATGTATGTGTGCATGAGAAATTGAATGATATCGGGCTAAGCCCCAAGACAATTATGCTGAAATTTATATCGGGTTAAGACCCAAGGCAATTGTGCTAGTAGCTATATCCGGGCTAAGACCCGAAGGCATTCGTGCAAGTTGTTAAATCCGGGCTAAGACCCGAAGGCATTTGTGCAAATCGTGATATCCGGGTAAAGTCCCGTTGGCCTTGGTGCGGGTTACCATAACGGGCTATGTCCGAAGGCGATTGAGCAGTACCGACATCCGGATAAACTCGAAGGTATGTGATTTGAAAATTATGAGCTTGCTGGAAAATTTCAGCTAATGCACTTGTGAAATTTCCCAATGATAAGGTAAGTGCGGTGTGTGCTTTGCGCGCTAGGAGTAAGAGCATATGAATATCCGCTCCTATGATGGAGCGAGTTATCGGCCTTAATGAAGCCGTTATTTGTGTATGAACATAAGAGTTGGGATGGTAAAGTAAGTATGATTATGTGAATGCGCATTAATGAAATGATGCATTTAACTATGTGAATGTATTGCTGTAATTAGAGTTGATTATATTCCTTGAGACTTACTAAGCATAAAAATGCTTACTCATTGCTTTGGCTCTCGTTTTCTAGATTTCGCTCGATAGCAATCGGATTCGGGATCGTTGAAGTCGAAGTCATCCACACTATCAAGCCCCCATTTTGGTATAAATTCTTGGTTGAACTTGAAATGGCATGTATAGGACTACCCTTTGTTTGTTAAATATGTGGTGATGTAAGTATGTACGGCCATGCGAAAATGGCTCGAAAAGGGAACATGAACTTAGAATAATTGTGGTTTGTATGTATATATTTGGTGTCATGATGTGGCTATGGCTTGGAAATGGGAATGTTGGTCATATGATCAGCCATTGGCATGGTTAAAATGATCATATATGAACCTATGTATGGCAAAGACTAGTTGGTTCATGGAGACTACCAAATAGGTAAGACCTACCTTAAAAACAGATGCTGCCAGCTGCAGTGACGTGAATGTGAAAAATCACCAAAATTCGTAGAAATGGAATTAAATAGTGAATAAGCTATGTAAATGAACCTTGATGAGTCTATTTTCATATGGAAGAAACGAAATGGTCATAGGAGTTACATGTTAAGAGATATTAATGCTATTGTGAGACAGGGCCAGAACGGTTTCTGGGTTCCCTGTCGCAACTTTAAAATTTACTATAAATTATACAGAAATAATTAGGCGACATACCTTATATGTACAGATTCCATTTTGAGTCTAGTTTCATTAGAAACAAACGACACCAGCATTAAAGCCCTGTACAGAGAGATATTCAAGTTATACCGCGCGAAGGTCAGAGCAGTCGATCCCTGTAACATGGGTGACTTTAACTAATAAACTGTACCAATTGGCCCATCCAAAAATTCTAGAAATAAATCCATGGATGGATATATGAGTCAAAATTCAGGGAAAATTTACGAAACCAGTTTTCGAGTTTTGAAACTCGAGATATGATTTTTAAGGCGACGGTGATGCAGTCTTCCAGCCTGACGGGAAATGTCAAATTGGTGGGCAAACCATGTGAACTTGGCTTGTTAACCCCTCGTGTCCGACACCGGCAATGGTCTCAGGTTCGGGGTGTTACACGGTTAAATCCCGAAAGTATGTGATTCGGAAGTGAGCAATCTTGCTGTGAAAATTTCAGCTTATACACTTGTGAAAATTCCAGCAATGAGGTATGTTTGTATGTACTTGTACTAATTGAATTCTTACAAGTAAGTATCGCTAAGTTGATAAGCGAGCTACCGCCTTGGGCTAAGTTGTTCTTTTGTGTATGAACATAAGGGTCGGTGATGTGAAATAAGTATGAGTATGGGAATGTGAATTAGTAAAGTGGTTTAATTAGCCATGTGAATAAAATACCTTAGTCAAAGCTGATTTCATTGCTTGAGACTTACTAAGCATTAAAATGCTTACCCGTTGCTTTGGCTCTCTGTTTTATAGGTTTATTTCGTTAGCTATCGGATTCGGGATCAAAGAAGTCGAAGTCATCCACACTATCGAAGCCCCATTTTGGTACAAATTTTGGTTGAACTTTGAAATGGCATGTATAGGACCATCCTTTGTTGAAGGTCATGTACCTTCGGTTTGAGTAAACTTGGATAGCCATGCGAAAATGGCTTATATCGTTTTAGCATAGAACTATAATCGTTTGTATGTTGACCCTTATGAGGTATGGAATTATTTTGAAACGATTAGCCATTGGAATGGTTAATCATGATCACGCTTTGTGCTATGTATGTAAAAGGGCCAATTGAATCATGGAAAGTATGAAATAGGTAAAGCCTACTAAAGGCAGATGCTGACAGCAGCAGTGACGTGGATGTGAAAAATCACTAAAAATAGTAGGAATGGTATTAAATAGCAAATAAATTATGTAAGTGTACCTTGATGAATCTACCTTCATATGGAAGAAACGAAATGGTCATATGAGTTATAAGTTAACAGATTTTAAAGTTCTTGTGAAATAGGGCCAGAACGGTTTCTGGATCCCCTGTTCCAACTTTGGAAAATCATTGTAAATTAACCAGAGATAATTAGGAGTCATTCCATATATGTGTAGATTCCTCTCTGAGTCTAGTTTCTATAGAAACAAACGGCATTAGTATTGAAGCCCTGTACAGGGAGATATCCAATTCGTAACGCACAAAGGTCAGTGTAGTCGATCCCTACAACAGGCGAGACTTTAACTAATAAACTGTACTAATTGGCTCGACCAAAATTCTAGAAAAAATATGTAGATGGACATATGAGTCTAGTTTCAGGAAAAATTTACGGAACTGATTTTCGAGTTGTAAAACTCAAGTTATGAATTTTGGAGCGACTAGTACTCAGATTGGCAGCTTGTCTGAAAATTGTCAATAAGTGGGTTGAAGTCTGTTAACACCTCGCATTCGACTCCGGCGACGGTCTCGGGTTCGGGGTGTTACATTCAAAGGATAAAAATTCATCAAGGTTTGCTTGAAAGGCTCAAACCAAAAGTTGCCTAAATCATTTTCAACATTCCATGCTTCCTAGGATTTTGCCTCAAGAAACTACTAAGTCATTTCTAGAAACTTAAACTTTCATGCATGCCTAACTTTCCTAAGGAAACTAAAAATTTTATGGTATGATTTGCATGCTTTAAAAAAAAAATCCATTTATGTCATAATTCAACTAACATAACAATTATTGAAATAATTGAACTTTATTTATAACGAAGTTTAGCATACTTAACAAAATTTAAAATTTTTGAACAAAATATAACCTAATCATAACTTATAAAGAAAAATTTATTCTGAGAGGAAATAATTTCAATTTTTCGGTCCCCCTACTTAAGATGAATAATGTCCTCATTGTTAAAAGTGAATAGATACTATACAACAAATAGGATTCTAGACAAGAGGAGGTGAGTCAATTTGACTGCTTAAGTACCAAGCTATCTCTAGATCCAATCCTAGACATGTATATATCTTGTGACAGCCCTAAAGTGACCCTAGTCAGAAAGCAGTTCCGGGACCGCTAAACCGAGTCACCAAATTATTTGAATATGATATTTCTTGTCTAAAATATGTGATTATGAATGTGTGAAAGTTTTAAGCTTCGATTTAGTAAATTGCATGTGAAATTAGTCAATAGGACTTATGTGTGACACTTTTGAAATGTGATAGGTTAATCTATAAGGATCTATTAGTGCATGTAATCAAAGGGGTGGACTTGCATGTCAATTTCCCCCATTTAATTACTAGTGGCCGGCCATGACAAAGGGTGATGGGCAAAACATGTCATAAAACATGTTGTGATAATGGTTTATGTTAGAAATGATAAAATAATAATGGTTAGTATGATGATGAAAGAAAAAAAAAAGAGATCATCATTCATGTTTCTTCCTAGCCGAATCTAGAGAAAAAAAAAAGGAACAAGAGCATTCGGTGATGAAAACAAGTTGTGTTCCTTGGTTCTTCTTGGCCGAATTGAAAGGAGGAAGAAGGGAGTGAAGCCATCGGTCATCTTACGTCAATATTAAGGTAAGGTGTTCATATTAGTTCTTGAAATTTTAGTTGATCTTGAGTGAGATATCAAGTTATTTTTTTTGTAACCCATGATGAAATTTTGATTTTTGGATTGAGTAAGGTTTTCGACTATGGTAGCTAATAATGGTGAGTTTTGTTGTTTCATGTTAAAGTTAGGTGAATGATGATAGATGAATGTTTGAACCATAAAAAGAATTCGGCTAACTTGTTATGAACTAGGGCCGATTGTGAGTTGGTTATGGTTGAATATTACATGCTTGGTAGAATGGTGGATGAAAGTGTCGAATGTGGTCTTTGGTTTGGCATGAGGTGATAAATAAAGGTTTAAAGGTAGCTTAAGTTAATTGATACTCACTAATGATTTGAATGGAAGCTTTGTTAAGTGTGAAATGAGTGGTAGAGAGAGAACTATAGACTATTGCGAATGTATGTTGGGTTGATAGAGTCTCCAAATTGATTTTATGTGAGTATGCATGACCGAATATAATCGGCGACATGAGTAAAGAAATGGGTTATTTGATATGTGGTAAAAGTTAAGTGTTAAACGAAATGGAAATGATATCATATTGGAATATGTATACTCGACCACATGAATGAACACATAGATTGGTGTTGCATGTATTCGGTTATAAGTAAGCATATTGGTGGCTTAATCTTGGCTTAGACAATCGACTAAAAGAGAGTGTGGGTTAATATGTTGAGTTGATTCATGATTTCATATGTATGTGACTTTAATGTCTAATGTATATATATATGGGTTAAGTACCTTGAGTTTCTCTTTCTGATGTTCAAATGATTAAATCAATTTATTTGTTAAATTAAGCTCAAGAGCAAAGGGGAACTAAATCCGATAAAGGGAAGGAAAAAGTGATCGAATAGCCGTCGAAATCGTTCGACAACATCCGAGGTAAGTTTTCGAGTAACGAGACTTAGTTTACGATTTGATTAAGTCATGACGTATGAGCATAACAAATATACGGTGATATGATGATTCTACTTGAAATATATGTTGAGTTAATTAGTCTATACGTATGACGGGTAGCCGTATGTGCATAGAGATCGTGTCATAAAGCAAACTAAACCATGCTGTTTGTATGTGGCTAGTGAGCCGAAAATGGGAGTGCTTAATATGTGACTTGTGTTTGAACTCTAATTATGAAAATGAGATATAAATGTGTCATGATTTATTGATATGTGCATGAATATTCGGATGATAACTGGGCTAAGTCCCGAAGGCATTTGCACTAGTGACTAGTTCCGGGCTAAGTCCCGAAGGCATTTGTGCGAGTTACTATATCTGGGTTAAGTCCCGAAGGCATTTGTGCGAGTTACTATATCTGGGTTAAGTCCCGAAGGCATTGGTGCGAGTTACTATATCCGGGCTATGTCCCGAAGGCATTCGAGCAAGTAGCTATATCCGGTTAAATCGCGAAGGTACTTGGCTTGGGAATGAGCGACCTTGCTGTAATAGTTTCAATTAATACGCTCGTAAAATCCCAGCGATGAGGTATGTTTCGTATATGCTTTGAATTAGTTGATCCCTTACAAATAGTATTCGCTCAGTCGATAAATGAGCTACCGGCCTTTGGCTAAGTTGATCTTTTGTGCATGAATATAAGGGTTGGTAATGTGAAGTAAGTATGATATTGAGAATTTGTGCATATGAAATTATCCGTTTAGCCATATGAATGCTACACTTTCGTTGTGTCTAATTTCATGGCTCAAAACTTACTAAGCATTAAATGCTTACTCCGTTTCTTTGAATCTCTGTTTTATAGATTTTAGTTCGTCAGCTATCGGACTCGGGATTATTGAAGTCAAAGTCGCCCACACTATCAAAGCCCCTTTTGGTACACTTTTGTTTGAACTTTGAAATGGCATGTATAGGACTACCCTTTTTGATGTTGGTCATGTACCTTTCGGTATTGTACAAATTTGGATAGCCATGCGAAAATGGCTTATATACATATTTTGAGCATAATGTTATAATCATCTTGTATGTATATGGTTATTGAGAGGTGTGGATGTGCTTGGCAATGATTGGCCATTGGAATGGTTAATCACAATCATGTTTTGTGCTATATATGCTAAAGGGTTAGTTAAATCATGGAAACTATGTAATAGGTAAAGTCTACCCTAAAGGCAGATGCTGACAGCAGCAGTGGTGTGAATTTGAAAAATCACTAAAAATAGTAGGAATGGAATTAAATAGTGAATAAATTATTTAATCGAACCTTGATGAATCTACTTCCATATGGAAGAAACAAAACGGTCATATGAGTCGTATTTTAAGAGATATTCAAGTTTTCGTGGGACAGGGCCAGAGCGATTTCTGGATCCCTTGATCTGACTTTGGAAATTCATTATAAATTAACCAGAGATAATTAGAAGTCATGACATATATGTATAGATTCCTTTTTGAGTCTAGTTTCATTAGAAACAAATGGAATAAGAATTTAAGCCTTGTATAAGGAGTTATCTAAGTCGCAATGCAGGAAGGTCAGGGTAGTCGAACCCTGTAACAGGGGAGACTTTAACTAATAAACTGTACTAATTGGCTCAACCAAAAATTCTATAAAAAAAATTTTGGATGGATATATGAGTCTCGTTTCAGGGAAAAATTACTAGACTGATTTTCGAGTTTTGGAACTCAAGATATGATTTTTAAGGTGACAGTGACACAGTTAGTCAGCTGTCTGGAAATTTTTAAAATGGACTGTGAAAATAAGTGAATTTAGTCTGTGAACCCCTCGTGTCCGACTCCGGTAATGGTCTCGGGTATGGGGTGTTACATATCTATTGCCACACTTTGTACTTTGCAACTAGTTCATTTTTATTTATGATGTCCACCTCTTGTTTTATTATGAGAAAAATAAAAATTCCTAATAAAATATAATCCTAAAATATTAAATAATCTAAGAACAAAAATAAAATAAAGTCAAGATCCCCTATTTTTATGTATTTGCAAATCCCTCCGAATTCGACTCATCTTTTGCTCCATTGTCTTTGTTTTTGCATGAATTGATTTGCTTCCTCTTCGATAGTGGACTCCATGGTTCAAATATGAAATCTGGAAACTCAGACACAAAAATAAACGGGCCATTGAATATTTTCGTAAGAATGCTTCTCATTGAGTCATCCTGTATTTTTGAATATCCCAATAAGCTTGTTGTTACCACTACATATGTTGCATTATATCCATCAACTTTGACAGCTCATCCTGAAGATCTAGGGGAGGTGATTGAGTCCTAAACATTGAACTTGCGATGTCAGGTTCGGTTACTGGTTCCATTGGTTTTGCCTTATTAGGGATTTCAGCTGACTGCATTGGTTCGATCTCTATAGGATCTTCTTCTTCTTTTTCTTCGGGATCCTCACTCTCTTTAACTCGTTGCTGGAGAATAGAATCTTCGGCTATTTGGTAAAGGTCCCAATTTGTGATTGTACCCTGGCTATAACCTATCTTCTTTACATTTGCAAGAATTTTAGCTTTCAAGCACAAAATTGCTATCGTAAAGGGAAGTAAGCTAGGCCAAAACATCTAGTGGCACAATTTTGCATTTCTCTATGGATGATTTTTCCCACATCAATGGTCTGTCCAATTAAAATTGTAACGCCCCGAATTTGGGCCTAGAAGTATTAGGTCTTGAGCATGGGAACAGTTAGAAGGCTACACATAAATATTTAGTTGTGCAAGAAAGTGACACAATTGTGTATCTGATTCAGTGGTTAAGTGCTCTGGGAAGTGTCTAAGAAGTCTTGGGTTCAAGCCTGGACGTGTGCAAAAAAAACTTTTTTTAAGGAATAAACCCTGTCTCTAGTTAGTAGGCTTTTAAATAAAAATGGGTGAAGCATGAAATAAAGAGCTTGCTGGCCTTGGGGATAAGTGGCATGTTATTTCTGCCAAAGGACTGAGGTTCGAATCCTGGTGATGGCAGTGGGGTGTTTTATTTTGTTGCTCTTGCCGTGTGAGTAGTTGAGGTTGACCGAAACTCTACTGAGTTGAGTGGAGTCTGAATTGCTGATTGAGGAGATATTTATGGAGGGATTTTAGGAGGGATCTAGGGAGGAAATCATGGGGAGTTGAGGGGAGAGGTAGAGTTGTGCCGAAATTGAACTGTGGGCACACAAGAATTCGGATTTGGTTGCTCCCTCTCCTCATTTTCGGTTTCTATCAATTGCTATAGGGTTCCTTTCACTCTGGATTTTGGGTGGCTGAATATTGCTATTGACAATTCGGGATCTTTTCGTGTTGGCCTATCTTGGTTCTTATCTTTTTCTTTGGAGGCCGATAGTGCTAGGGAGTTTGGCAATAGCTTTTTTCCTTACTTATTTTTTCGGGTTCTCACTTCTCTCCTTAGTCGAATGCTCTCTGCTCCTCTCTCTTTTCTTTTGGGACTAAACAACTTCCTTTCTTTTGTATCCTAGTACCTTGGCTGAATATTGCTTTTCTCTTCCTCTCTGTCTTTCAATTTTGGGCAATTCCTCTTGTCCCTTTGCTTGTTCTCTGTTGTTTTTCCTCCTTTATTCTTCCTCTTTTCCTCCAATAGGCGTGTGTTGGCCGAACACGATAGGTAAGTCCCTACTTTGCTTCTACTCCTTCCGGCTTTTCTCTTCTTTTCCTATATTGGTCGTTACACTCCTTTCTATTTACTGATAGATCAATTCTCATTTTGCTGCTGTTATTGCTAGGGGTGTGTTGCGCTAAGCCTTTGCCTCTATCATCATGTGTACTTTTAGCTCTTGTGTGGATGTAGGTCAATTATCCTTTTCTTCTAATCTGAACTATGCGTTTTCGGTAAGTGATTATTCGTCTAATGCAAACAGCTCGTTTGTTTGATGGTTGATAAGGTTTGGTTGGAATGCAGGTAACCCTTAAGGCCTAATTATTAGTCTCTTGCAGCGGATTAGGTGGGCAAGCCACAATCGACCGATCTAAACAAGTGATAGGTAATCTTTTGGATAAGTGTTTTGATGGGAGTTTTGATAATTCGATTAGGATGTGGCTAACTAAAGCTTGTGATTGAGTATAGGTTGGAGTACTCGTGGGCTAGTTTCACACGTTTTCACAAACAGGTGTGTAACCACACTACTATACTCGTAAATCAGCAAAAGTTGAACTAAGTGACCGTCAACACTACACGAGTGAGCGCACGCTCGTGTGGTAACTCGAATGCCTAAATGTGGGCGTAAAATCGTTAAGGTTGGCCATGAGAAATTTTATGGTCTGCGGTCAATTTGGGCCATGATGGGCCGAAATGGGCCGTGTAGGGCCCACGAGCCCCACGATCTCGTGGGGCCCCACACGGGTGAACCACACGGACGTGTGGGGATTATTGGGCTAGGCTGTGTAGTTCACACAGCCAAGGTCACTCTTAGGCTCAGTGGGCCACAAGGGTGTGTGGGCCCACATGGGCCAGCATTATGGGCCTTGGGCCCATTTTCACTATTTAACTGTTAAGGTTGTACGGGTTGCCTGAGACGACTATGGACCTACTATTTGGTCAGCAAGTATACCCAGACCACAATTTGATGAAATGACTGTTATACCCCTATGAGGTAAATAACTGATATGCCCCTATGATATGTATAACTGTATTCGAGCAAGACATTGTTGCATACACGTATGATATTATGACATGACATATTGCATGGGGATGGGTTTACTATATTTGGAGGAAGTGTACTATATTTAGTGCCATTGTAAATACTATTTAGTGCCACAAACAATGCTATTTTTGGTGTGTAGGGATGGATGGGTTGATTTTATCCCCACATGGTGTTTAGGGCTGGACGGAGTGGTGTGTAGAGGTTGGTTGGGTAAGATTTCTGATTGCATATCTATACTGTGACCGCTACTGAATTAGGCTAAGGCCAACACTGATACTGATACTGTAATGGGCTAAGGCCCTAACTGAAACTAAACTGTTACTGGATCGGGCTTAGGCCCAGACTGTATATGCGTACTATATGATGACTATTACTCATTGAGGGATTACACAGTAAGTTTACATAAACTCACCCTTATGCTTTTCCGCAGAAATAATCCTTAGGTGGATCAGTGCTGCAAGGGACTTGATGGTGGCCACACAACCGCAATTGCTTCCATTTTTAACTTTTAGTTTATAAGTAATTTAATTTAGGGTTTTTTTGTGATAAGGCCTTTTTAAGTTTTTATTTTGATTTTGGGATTTATTTACTTTGAATCATATCTGTTAGAAGTAGGCCACGGTTTTTCAAAAAGATAAATGCATTTCAAAACAGCACGCTATTGCAACACAATTAAAAAAGCTTCCGCTACAATCATGTTTTCTAAAATGCAATAACAATCTAATATGATTAACACTTTGCTAAACCAACTTGAGTTTTAACAATGAGTAAGCTATTCTAAATTTTTAGTAAAGATCACAACGAGGTTTTAATATAAAACGGATTTTTCAACGGAACTACATTTTTTTGAAATACACTTCAATGTAACATCGCAGATTCGACCATAACGTCTAGGCCGAGTTTGGGGTATTAGAAAATTGAGTATAATAAGACCATTCGTTTTAATGAAATTGTAGTCCCATGTGAAATAGGCATAAGGTTGAATCGAATGAAATAGAACCATACCTTCGCTAGTGGTGTCAAATATTCACTACAGGAAAATAAGGCTTTAGCGGCGTTTTTAGCGGCGTTTTATCAACAAACGCCGCAAAAATTTTAAAATACAGAGCAATAGCGGCGTTTTAAGAAAAACGCCGCTAAAAACAGAGCAACAGCGGCGTTTTTTTACTAAAACCCCTCTAAAAACAGATCATTAGCGGCGCTTTAGGTAAAACACTGCTAAAAACCAGATCATTAGCGGCGCTTCGGGTAAAACGTCGCTAAAAACCAGAGCATTAGCGGCACTTTGGGTAAAACGCCACTAAAAAATAGATCATTAGCGACGCTTTGGGTAAAACGCCGCTAAAAAATAGAGCATTAGCGGCGCTTTCGATAAAACGCCGCTAAAATCGAAGATTAGCGGCGTTTTGTAAACGCCGCTAAAACTGAAACATTAGCGGCGCTTTCGATAAAACGCCGCTAAAAACCAGAGCATTAGCGGCGCTTTCGGTAAAACGCCGCTAAAAGTCATAGAACCCCTAAACCCGAACAAAAATCATAAACACTAAGCTTATAACCCTAAAACAATAATTATTAAAATTTATGGTTATACAATATATTAAACATTCTCTTATATAATCGTAAAAGAGATAAATAGTATTGAATTTAAAATATTAATTAAATTAATTATCATTATAGTTTAAGATATATGGTTTAGGGTTTAAGCGAGTTTATGAGTTAACTATATATGGTTTAAGATTTACGGTTTAGGAGTTAACTAGTAATTGAAGGTTTATGATGAATTATGGGTTTAGGGATTATGATTTAGGGTTTAAAGGTTAGGGTTGAAGTTTACAATGGGACAATTATTAACTTCTTAAGAGATAATTTTCTTTCCAGATTCTTATAACATGCATAGGATGCTATTAAGAAAGGGTGATTTTGAATGTGGAATTAGCATTTGTTGAACTATTAGCTAGAAATTAACTGAAGAACATTTAAGATTCATGCTATTTTGTATATACTTATATTATTTAATATAAGAATATAAACATATATATATATGTGTGTGTGTGTGTTTTAATTTGTACTACACTAACATTGCCCACACAAATTCCCAATAATATGTATATGATTATGGTTTAAGGTTACTGGATTGATTTCTGGGTTTAAAGTTTGGGGTTAGGGTTTTGTGTTTGTGGTTTAAGGTTTAGGGTTTAGAGTATCGGGTTTAGGGTTTTAAATATAGAGTATAATTGTGTACATGAATTACGTAATTTGATGTAGATCTTGTAAAATATTTACGTTATTGATATAATAAATAGCATCATGTATTTAATTTTTAAATTAATTTATATGCATACATAATATGTAATTTAAAATGTGTAATAAATAAAATTAAGTTTCAACTATAGTTAGGGTTTAGAGTGTAAGTTTATTGTTTGAGGTTTAAAGTTTAAGGTATAATATTATTATTATTGAATATTTAATATTTAGAATTTTATGAGATTCTTGGGAATTTGTACTAAACCTAATATAAATATATGAAATATAGATATTGTACTACACTAACATTCATCACAGTAACATTATTTAGATATAATTTAAAAGAAATTCTAAATATATAGTTTTAAATTTTGATCAATTTTTATAAAATATTAAGGTATTAGCGGCGTTTATGTATAAACGCCGCTAAAGATCAAAAATAGCGACGTTTTTCAAGAAAACGCCATAAAATTTCATTATACATTACAGTAAAACGGCGTCGTTTCCTCTGAATAGTAATGGCTTTAGCGGCGTTTTTGTAATAAACGCCACAACTCTATTAGAACGGCGTCGTTTTGTAGTGTAGATAAAAGAGGCATTAGTGGCGCTTTGCTGAAAACGCCGCAAAAGGTCTGATTACGGCGGCGTTCTTGAAAATACAAAATTTCCATATTTTAAGCGGCGTCGTTTTTCTCTCCGAGGTTTATGGCCTTTACCGAAATCAATTTCATTTTTGCTAAGTAATTTTCCCTATTTCATCTCTTGCTTCCTAAATCCTAAAACACCTCTTCTCTTTTTTCCCCAAATCATCCCCTAATTCCCTAAACCCGAAATCCCTAACATTTTCCCCAAGTCCCCTTTTTTTCCCCTATTCTGTTCCCCCATCCCCAGAATCGCTAACATTTTCCCTTTCCTCTCGTCGATGGTCATACGCTTCATGGGTTTGAAATGGTTAGTTTTTGAGTCCCCTTCAGATAAATGTTTAGTTACTGTATTACTTGCCTTTTTTTTTTGTTTGAAATGGTTTGAAATGGGTTTGATCTCGATGATTATACCCTTGTTTTAAGTAAACCCAATACAAGATGCAGTCTTTGTTTTTCGAGATGTTGATTAGGTTTGCGGTTTCTTGTAAAGCTAGGGTTTTGTCTGAGATTTGCATAATTGTCAACAATGCAGGTGTCCTGATAGTTTATTTGATTATTATGGGTGATGTTATGTCTGGTTCGGTTCGTCATATTGGGGTTCTCGATCAGTGGTTAGGACTGGTTTTTGGGTTCATTCGGTTGCAATCTTTTATGTACAATTTTTGGTGGTTTATGATATAGTTTGGTTTTGTGAGGAGGGGGCTTTCTTTTTCTTCTTTTTTTTCAATTTGTAATCAAACTCTGTTTTCTCTCCTTTGCTGATTTGGTTTAACTTTTGATTCTATTGAAGGAGAGAACTGTACCTACAAATGTTTGAAAATAGTGATTTTGAATTTATTGAATAGGTATTTAAACCGAGTTGAAATCATTATTATAAAAATTTTAATTGAATATAAATTTTTTTCCAAATAAAATTAGACTTAGAATATAAAGCAGATAAAAACATTTATGATTATCTACATGCATAGCTAGTGTTATTGTTGAACTATGTTTAAAGTGAACTGAATTTGAATTTGAATTTTAATATTTGATTCAAATAGTTGGATAATATGATCCATTTTATTTTTAATATATTTATTTGATATTATTTAAATTTAAGCTAAGTTGTTTAGGGTGATTCGATATTTACTTTAAATTAAAAATAAATTGGGTCAGTCTCGAATTAAATTTTAAGTGAATCAAAACATTTTCATTGGTTGATGTTAGGTCAAGAACACCTTATTACAACGAAATAGAGTGTGAAAATAAAGGATCCTCTTTCCCATCCATATCATAATAATAATTAGGCTGAAGCTTGAATGGTTTAAAAACTTCTTTTGGACAGTGATGTTTACCTCATAGTTTATGTTCAATGAATCAATCCTATCTAACATGCAACAACAGCTTATATATATTGGATCTACTATGAGGACTATGAGGTAAAAACTTCTTTTGGACAGAGATGTTTACCTCATAGTTTATGGTAAAAAAAGGTCTTTGGCATTAACAGTAATATTGTTAGTGCTTATATATATTGGATCTACTATGATCCCAAATATATGGACAGCTTTCAAATTTACTGGAGCAATAACAGCTTACTGTCTTTTAATATGTATACAATGTAACTTACTGTCTTTTAATGGTATTGAGCTTGGTCCTATTTATCCTGTTAATGTTATACCAAATTGCTGGCTGTTTTTTTTAATCATTTTACTTGTTTATTCCCACCTGTTATTATGCAATATAATTAATATTATACCAATCATTAAATGTTGTTTATTTTTAGAACTCATTTGATTGTTTTGTCGACCAAAAACATACTTTTGTTCTTCAAATGCAATGAGTAGGGAAGTCTCTCGACATTATTAGAGATCAATCCCAAGCATCTCTAAATAAACCCTCAAGAAAACATTTCCGTTTCAATCAAGGTAACATGTTTTTCCTAACATTTATGTTTCTTTCAACATGTTTTTCCTTTTATGTTTTCAATGTTTAATTAACATTTAATTACATTCCTAAATTTTTAATGTTTTTCCTAACATTTAATTAACATTTTAATTACATTCCTAAATTTTTAAGCTTATTTCATCCACTCTTTTTTGTGTTTTGTCTCGATTTGGCTTCCTTCGTTAAGTTTCCTGTAGAAGCTTACTTATCTTTTATTTTCAAGAAACAGATTTAGGTAATGGAAGATGTATGCTGTGTGTTTGTGTCTCTATATATGTATGTATTTGGTACTAGATGAAAGCTTTATTCAGTTTTGAAATATAGACCAAGTTTTGCATACATTGATCAATTCTCGCTCTTTTCCTTTGAATACATGGTTCTCTTGATACTAAATGCTCGGTACTTTCTCGCATATTCGTGATTCTTATTAGATAAGTTATATATCATGATTATGTTAGTTTCCATCAAGGCCTCTGTAAACATAAAGTTGGTATTCTGGTTAGGAGAAGTTAATGTTTATGAGTTTTGTGGAGTATGATTCTGCACATGCAAAGTTGGTTTGTTTCAATCTGTGCATTTTCATGTTTACATAATAATGGTGATTCCATTTTGGTTATTTAGATGTTCTTTTGGTCTGTTTTCATGTTTCTATCCAACTTATGTGTTTAGTGTGGACTTAGATTGATTTAAGAGTTTATTGTTGTCTTGTTGCTCACGTTTTATATAATAAAATTGTTATATTTTGGTTATTTAGATGTTATTTTGGTCTGTTTTCATGTTTCTATCCAACTTATGTGTTTAGTGTGGACTTAGATTGATTTAAGAGTTTATTGCCGTCTTGTTGCTCACGTTTTATATAATAAAATTGTTATATTTTGGTTATTTAGATGTTATTTTGGTCTGTTTTCATGTTTCTATCCAACTTATGTGTTTAGTGTGGACTTAGATTGATTTAAGAGTTTATTCTTTGTCTTGTTGCTCACGTTTTATATTGTTGAATTCCTCTATTCATTTTCTTTCGCTTATGTGAAGAAATTGGTCGTGCTTTGACCGCTTTCTTATCCATTTGTTTATTATTTTTATTGTTTGAATTGGAATTGTCCTGGGTAGTTCGCATTTATTTGCTCGGTCTTGAATGTTAAAAACGCATTTATCGCTCGCGTCCCGGAAAGGGACCTTTTGAATTGAGCTTCTTGGGTGTTGTTTGGTTTTTCAATCTGCGGTAAAACCGAGTTTATATGAATTCTGCTTTATTGACAGTTTTATTTTAGCATGCAAGAAAAAGACACTTTACTTGCTTTGTAGAGTAATTTTCATGGTCTTTTGGGAACCTACACATTGGGTTGTTAACCTGTTCATGTCTACTTCTGTGTGAATCATTTTATCCCCACTTGTTTCCTGTTGGATTCTTTTTAGTTTCATACCCTCCATACTACCAAAAAGGAAGTGCTCTGTGAGACAAAGTCAAAAGTTCTAAGATATTTTTTTCATTATATAGTTTTTGTTCACCAAACCTAGTACTTAATAAAAATGATGGTTGTGAAATTTTATAAATAATGTTCCTGAAATGTTGGTAATGAACCAAAAAAGAAGAGAATTGCCTGCCATGCTGAAAATTCTTGATGAGAGTCAAGAGAACAAGAGGTGGTTGTTGTCCTTAAACGAAATTGTTAGTATTGGAGTTTTTTCTTTTACTTTCTATCTTTAGAATATTGATATTATTTCCTATGATGCTCTGATTCATGTGTGAGTGGGAATGAGCATGCTAGTATTTGCTTTTACTTATTCAAACCTGTTTTCGGATGTAGGATAATGTGTTCGATTTGGGCACTTTAGGAAAGTCAAGGTTTGAAGAAACAATTGATTGGATTTGCTAATTGTGTTATGTGCCTTGTATTTACAATTTTTTGCAGAGATGGAAGTCATTTGTATGCTCATAAAAGATTTTGTATTTTTTGCAAAATGGTTTGAAAAGATGTGCAATTTTGCAGATTTTCTTTGAGGGCACACTTCATTTATCGCTTCTGCTCCTCCCGCAAGTATTGGTTCAATGAAGCTGCCATTTAATCTTGAATTAAAATTTGGTACTGATATAGATAAAGTGTAACACCCGTGCACTGAGACCGTTGGAGTCGAACACGAGGTGTTAACGGACTTAATTCATTAATTAAACATTTCATACAATTCATTTTAAAATTTCCAGACAAGCTGGCTAACTGCATCACAGTCGCTTTAAAATCATATCTCGAGTTACGAAACTCGAAATCCAATTCCGTAAATTTTTCCTGAAACTAGACTCATATATATATCTACTAATTTTTTCTAGAATTTTGGTTGGGCCAATTAGTACAGTTTATTAGTTAAATTCTCCCTGTTTCAGGGTTCAACTACTCTGACCTCTATGTATTACGAATCAGATATCTCCTGTACAGAGCTTCAATGACTATGCCGTTTATCTCTAATAAAACTATACTCAATAAGGAATCTGTACATATAAAGAATGACTTCTAATTATCTTTGTAAAATTTATGGTGAATTTCAAATTCAGAACAGGGGATCCAGAAATCGCTCTGGCCCTGTTTCACAAAAATTTAAACATCTCATAAAATATAGCTCATATACCTGTTTCGCTTATTCCATATGAAAATAGACTCATCAAACTTCGATTCCATAACTTATTCATTATTTAATTCCATTTCTACTATTTTTAGTGATTTTTAAACTCACGTCACTGCTGCTGTCTGAATCTATTTTATGGTAAATTTTACCTATTTCATGGTTTCCATGGATTAGCTAGCAATTTGACATACATAATACCAAATATGATCATGATTAGCCATTCCAATGGCTAATCATTACCAAGCATTTCTATTTCCATACCACTCAATAACCATATCATAAGACCATACATATAAAATGATTATAATGCTATACATGCCATACTCAAAATATACAAGCCATTATGCCAAGATGGTATACGGATAGTGTGAGCGTGCCTCCGACCGCTTCCGATTTCGAGCTGGCTTGTCAACACTACAAGGAATGAAAAGGAGGAGTAAGCATAAATGCTTAGTAAGCTCACATGCAAATAGCAAGTAACATAACCATATAAGCAAACATAAAACATCATTTGCATAATCATCACCAAGACATTCATATCACCTTTTCATTTATCATCTTACCATATTGTTGTTATATCGAGTTTTCAACCCGAGGGTTAAGTACATACCTGTTCAAAATATCCATTTCACAACACTTACCAATACGTCCCTTTCATCTTGAGTATTCCTCCATTTGAGTAGAACTTTACCCGTTGAACACATCGGAATATAATTCGGATACATGGATAACTTGCACATAAGTGCCACATATGTAGCCAAGCTACTATGTAACCCGCCCATAAGCGAACTCGGACTCAACTCAACGAGCTCGGGCGTTCGCATCCATAAGTGAACTCGGACTCAACTCAACGAGTTCGGATGCCTAGTTACATCTCACGAACTCGGACTCAACTCAATGAGTTCGGACGCTCGCATCCATAAGTGAACTCGGACTCAACTCAACGAGTTCGGATGGCCAAATATCCCAGTGACATGTCACTTGTATCCTAATCCATTCCTGAGGTTCAATGGGACCTTTTTCCCAATCATGTGTCTCAACCATCTTCTACGGAATGCCGATACCGATACTCGGTAGTATTTCACATTTTCCAAGTATATCACATAATTTGACATATTATCAAACAATTATCACAAGTATAATATTTCATAATAATTATCATATCATTTAAAAACATTAAAACATTTAAAATAATAACTATGTTACCAACATTTACATATGAACTTACCTCGTATGTGAAAATGGCTATTTTACCATTTCAGTCCACAACTTGGTATTTTCCCCATTTTAGCCCGAATTTCAGTTTTCCTTGCTCTATCATTTAAAATATAGTCTAATTAGGACTCACATTATTCAAATTGACCCAAAATCATATTTTGGAAAAATTACAATTTTGCCCCTAAACTTTTGCATATTTACACTTTTGCCCCAAAGCTCGTAAATTAAAATTCAGCCTGTTTTCTTATGTTTTATGACATGCTGATCATTTTTCCTTCTACGGCAACATCAAATTCTCACTCTAACATGTACTTATGACTATTAGGTATTTTTACCGATTAAGCCCTTTTGCTCGTTTTCACTTAAAACCGAGTAGCACAAGTTGTCTAACATAATTTAAAACCTCATATTCTATCATAAAACACCAAAATACACAAATTTCACCTATGGGTATTTTTCCAAATATAAACCCTAGGTTAAATTATTGCTAGCATAAGCTAAATCGAGCTAGGGACTCCAAAACGTAAAAATCATTAAAAACGAGGCTAGAACGGACTTACAATCGAGCTTGGAAGCTTGAAAACCCTAGCCATGGTTTCTCCTTGCTATATTCGGCCATGGGGTTGAAGATGAGCAAAATTGGCTTTTAATTTTGTATTTTAATTCATTTTACCCTAAATGACCAAAATGCCCTTACTACTAAACTTTCCAAAAATTCCATCCATGTCCAATTTTTGTCCATAGACTTAGAAATTGGTAAAATTACTCTTTAAGGACCTCTAATTAATAATCTAATTAAATTTTATGCAAAATACTTCTAGAACACAAGTTTTGCAATTTATTCAATTTAGTCCCAAATTTCAAATTAAGCACTTTATGCATAAAATTTCTTCACGAAATTTTCACACAATCATGCAATCATATCATAGACCTTAAAATAATCATAAAATAATTATTTATATCTCGGATTTTGTGGTCACGAAACCACTATTCCGACTAGGCCCAAAATCAGGATATTACATAAAGTTTTTATATTTTCTTAAACTGAAATATATTTGGTGCTACTCTTATAATCTTACATCTGTTCTAGGTACTATCGAGCACCTGAAATAATATTTGGTGCAACTAAATACACCACAGCCATTGACATTTGTTCTAGGTACGTACAGGCCGTTTAGTTGCTAAATTTTTTTCCTTATTTCTATGCATTTTCACTTTAAATTACTTAACAAATATTACTTTTTGGACTCCAGCCTCTGTTTGCTGGTGAGAGTGGAGTAGACCAGGTACGTTTTATTAAGGTACGTTTTAAATATTTTAAAGATTCAAAGTATATAGGCTGGAAACCTGACCTTATAGTATTAATTATTTGAAGTATGAATAAGTATGAATTAATTTTATTACCATATATGTAGCTTGCTTGTCCATTATAATTACAACAATAGCTGACCTTCTCTCCAACCTTATTTTAAATATTTTAAAGATTCAAAGTATATAGGCTGGAAACCCGACGAAGTTGCCTTATATCGAGTGCAAGATATAATGGATCCTCCTAGGTGTAACAACGCCACATATGATGAATCTTAAAAATTCAAAAGAATTGAAAAAGTTCTATCGCTATTGAATATTTATATAACCTTAATTTATTTCCACTTTACTTATAAAAATTAAACTACGATTCTTTCTTGATATTATTATATTCAAATTACTATTTTGTTATATTAAACATGTTTGATTTTAATATTTATTATTTTTAAATGTCTTTAAAATTTATAACTAATTTTATCAAAATAGTATTATTAATTATTATTTGAAGTATGAATAAGTTTTTATATTTTGGTTCAACTTAAGTATTATTTGATTCAACTTATGTATGAATTAATTTTATTACCATATATGTAGCTTGCTTGTCCATTCCTTATTTTAAATATTTTAAAGATTCAAAGTATATAGGTGGAAACTTTGACGGGTTGCCTTATATCGAAATGCAAGATATAATGGATCCTCCCTAGGTGTAACAACGCCACGTATGATGAATCTTAAAAAATTCAAAAAGAATTGAAAAAAGTTCTATCGCTATTGAATATTTATATAACCTTAATTTATTTCCACTTTACTTATAAAAATTAAACTACGATTCTTTCTTGATATTATTATATTCAAATTACTATTTTGTTATATTAAACATGTTTGATTCAAAGTATATTTATTATTTTTAAATGTCTTTAAAATTTTGTTATATTAATAATATTTCCAAAAAGTTCTATGGAGCTTATAAATAATTCTATTGACCTTAAAAAGGAATTAAAAATTTCAACGATTGAATGGCCAATTATAAATTTCATTTATCAACATAACATTATTGATCATTGTTTAAATATATTATAACTAATTTTTATCAAAATAGTATTAATATTGATCATTACTTAAATAAATTACATAACTCGCATAACGTATATAACAACTTACATAACTTAACTAATACATGTAGTTTAATCTAATAATTTCCTTAAAAGCATATAGTTTAAAAGTTCAAATTTCATAACTTACATAATCTACATAACTTACATAAAACATAAATATATATCATATCAAGACTTACATAATAAACAACTTACCCATGAAACTTATTGCCAACTTTAGACTTCAACAATTACGAAATGGATAGGACTTGGATGAATTTCTCAAGGGCAAGCAACGAGTATCAAAATGGAGTGCAATCTTTTTTAGATTTTTCATTTCACAATTCAAGCCAAGAGAATATGATTCTTTGCCCGTGTAAGAAGTGTGGCAATATCTATTGGCATTATCGTGAAGTTGTCTACGAACATCTAATTGTTGATGGCTTCATTCGAGGGTATAAAAAATGGAATTTCCATGGAGACTGTACAACTAGTGGAGCCTCTTCGACGATTAATCCGGGTTATCCTTATAGTGGTTACCGTCAGCATGTTAGAGAAGATGACATGGAAGGTATGATGCGGGATGCATTTAATATGCGGAGTGAAAGTTTCCAATCATTTCCACCAAACTATGTTGCATCTGATGATGTCAATATCGGTGGGAATACTTTTATGGAAACGAGAAGAAGTGTACCGAATGAACAACCGAATGAAGAAGCGGCGAAGTTCTACACGTTACTTGGTGAAATGAATGAAGAACTTTATGAGGGATCAAAATTTTCGAAAATGTCATTCTATATTCGCCTTTTCCACTTAAAATGTTTGGGAGGGTGGACCGGAAACTCTTTGAAAATGCTGTTAGAGCTTTTGAGAGAAATGTTCCCATTTGCAAAAATCCCTCAATCATGTAAAGACATGAAGAAAGTGATAAAAGATTTGGGCCTTGGGTACAACAAAATTCATAGTTGCCCAAATGATTGCATGTTGTATTGGGGTGATCGGAGAAATCAACAGTCTTGTCATGTTTGCGGTAAATCTCGTTGGATGAATAGAGATGCAGAAGATGTTAATGAGGATGAATATGGGCCACAGTCAAGAAGGAAGCCGAACAAGATTTTGCGATATTTCCCGCTAATCCCAAGGCTTCAAAGGCTATTCATGTCGTCAAAGACAGCTGAGTTTATGACGTGGCATCATGATCAACGAACGGATGATGGATTATTAAGGCATCCAGCAGATTCTTTTGCATGGAAATCATTTGACAATAAATTTCCAAGCTTTGCAAGTGATCCTCGGAGTGTAAGGCTCGGGTTAGCATCTGACGGATTTAATCCTTTTAAAATCATGAGCACCTCGTACAGTACTTGGCCTGTGGTCATTGTTCCTTATAATTTGCCTCCATGGCTCTGCATGAAGCAATCTTCTTTGATATTATCTATGATTATCCCTGGAGAGAAAGGCCCCAGAAATGATATTGACATATATCTGCAGCCACTTATTGAAGAGTTAAAACAATTATGGGCGGGTGTTGAGACGTATGATGTATTGAGAAAGGAGAACTTTTACCTACGTGCTGCTTTGATGTGGACAATTAATGATTTCCCGGCATATGCGAATTTATCGGGTTGGAGTACCAAAGGACATTATGCTTGTCCTTGTTGTGCTACTCAAACGTGTTCACAGTGGTTATATAATGGGAAAAAGTTCTGCTATATGGGGCATCGTCGGTGGTTAGATGAAAATCATAGATATAGATTTCAGAAGGCTTTATTTGACGGTACTGAAGAGTTGAAAAAAGCTCCTGAGCAGACCATTGGATCTGAAATCTTATTCATGTTAAAAGATATGGATTTCAGTTACGGGAAGCTGAATCAACCATCTAATAGGCAAACAAATAGATGATCGAGGGATGAATCTGATGATGAATCTGACGAGGAGGATGACCCTAATGAGGCGGACTTGTGGAAGAAAAGAAGTATTTTTTTTGAGTTGCCTTATTGGAAGCATCACATATTACGCCACAATCTTGATGTGATGCATATTGAGAAGAATGTCTGCGAGAACATCATCTGGACAATTTTGAACGTCGATGGTAAATCAAAAGATAATCTTCAAAGTCGACTTGATTTAGTTCACATGGGAATTAGGCGTGATCTTCATCCCCAAGTACTTCCTAATGGGAAATATTGGTTGCCGCCTACAATTTTTGCAATGTCAAAGAAGAGAGAGAAATGTTCACGCACGGTGTTGAAGGATATAAAGGTTAGGATGCATATTCATCAAATATATCTCGATGTGTAAGTCTTAAAGATCAAGACTATATTCATTAAAATCACATAACTATCACATCCCGATGCAAGATCTACTTCTAGTTGCTTTACGGTCTTTGTATGTCAAAGAAGGTAACGTCTCCGTATAATTGAGTCTGTCCAATATAGTGAAAGCAATTTGTGGCAAAGTTCGAATGTTGAAGAACTTGAAAAGTACAAGATCGAGCCGCTTTGACATTATGCAATTTGAGAAGATCTTCCCACCTTCCTTCTTCACTATTATGGTGCACCTTGTCATTCATCTCCCTCGTGAAGCAATAATTGGTGGGCTGGTTTTCTATCGTTGGATGTATCCAATTGAAAGGTGCTAATTTATTTCAAAGGCATTCACCTTTATACCTATAGTTACCAGTTTTGATAATGTTGTATATGGTGTTTAGGTTCCTAAGCAAATTGAAGTCTTATTGCCGTAACAAGCGTTATCCGGAAGGATCAATTGCTGAAGGCTACTTGGCAGAGGAGTGTATGACATTCTGTTCTAGATATTTAGATGTTGAAACAAGATTGAATAGACCAAGTAGAAATGCCGGACTCAATGATCCTAACTTGGACAAAACTTATTTATTTCAAAGTTATGGAGAACCAATCGGCAAAGTTGAAATTGTAGAATTAGATGACCGATCTTGGATACAAGCACATAGATATGTTCTTTTCCACCACGATGCACTTGAACAATTACGCAAGTAAGTTCTAGAATATGATAAATATTCTTCTTTTTTTTGATTGTTTATTTTTTAACGAATTAAACATGTGTTTAACATAGTGAGTACAAACAAATCTTAAGATCTCATCCACGTTCACGAAGATTACAACATCGCAAGATTAATAGGTTATTCGCAGAATCTTTTCATGAATGGTTAAGCCAAACGGTATGCAACTCAACATTTTGTTGACAAATAATAATGTTTTCTCATAACATTTATAATTACTCAATTTACTTTCGATTCAATAGGTTTGGAGTGGGAATATCGTTAATGACGAAGTTAAATGGCTTTCCCAAGGTCCGAATCGAGTAGTAAAAAGATATAGTGGCTTCATCATGAATGGATTCAGATTTCATACCAAATATCGCGAGAGATTGAGGAGAACTCAAAATTGTGGAGTAGTTGTTAATTCTTTAATTACAAGTTACGCTAGTGCTAGGGACAGTAATCCTGTCGAGGGAAATGTGGAGTATTATGGACTTCTAACCGACATTATTGAGTTGGATTATTATGGAAAATGGAAAGTTGTCTTATTTCGATGTGATTGGGCTGATGCTAATACTGCTCGCGGAATTAAAAATGATCAGTTTGGTTTTACAATGGTGAATTTCTCTCGATTAATTCACACTGGAGAACATTTGATAGACGAGCCGTATGTATTTTCTTCTCAAGTTAAACAAGTTTTTTACTCGAAAGATCCAATTGATGAGGGTTGGCACATTGTACTCCGAAACACCCCTAGAGACTTGTTTGACATGGGGAATGGAAGTAGAGATGACATCGGTGAAAGATCAGAAACTTTGCCTTTTCCAGAACAAGACTTAGATGAAAATATCCCTAGTACTAGTACACAATTTCAATGGGTTCGTCAGGATGTAGACGAAGATATTTACGATTTATGATGTAGTAAGATTTTATGATTTTTTATTTATATGTATTGTTACAATATTAACATTGGTCATGTTATATAATTTAACTATTTTATATTTACTATTATTGTTATTTCTTACTAAAATTTTATCTATTTTATGTGTTGCAGGAAAAATGCCTAGAAGAAGATTAAGAGATCTTAGTATTGTACAGAATACTAACAATTCGGAAGAAGTAAGTACTGAACAGCAGACAGTTGTTGGATCTTCAAGCGTGCCGGAGACACTTGACGAGTCTGTGGAAATTCAAAGTAATGTTAAGTTTATTTTACAAATTGTATTAAATTTTATTCTTGATTTATTTTAAATTTCAATATAGTAATAATTTATTATTTTTCAGCTGAAAATGGTGGGACGCAGAGAGAGTCGAGGACGACGCTCCTAACAGATTTATATAACTTAAATTACATCGAGCGTGTCAAAGTAACTAGAAACAGCCATGGTCAGCCTGTTGGACAAGAAGCTCGACTTTTAGCAGGCTATTTGGGCATTATAGCACGAAATGCCAATCTGTTGCCCATCAACTACTTAATCATGGCATAACATGCCCGATAGCAATAAAAATCAAGCTCTCTAATATTAAGGTAACAAAACGTTAATGTAATTATAATACTTTTGTTTAAGTTTCATTTATATTTACTTCCTAAACTTGTGTTTTTAGGATAGGTTTGCTTTAGAGGTCTCGATGCCTATATCAAGAAGGCATTGGGTAAAAATGGAGAGACAATAAAAGCATTTTGAAAAAGAATATTTTAAAAACCCATAAGCCTCAAGAAAAATTGCAAAATGTCCCACCGGAATGCCGAGGTACCAATGGGAAGATGCGGTTCGATTTTGGAATTCAAGAAAGGAGAGGTATTATGTACTTGCAAACTCTTAGAAATTTTTCGGTTTATAGTATTTACTATATACGTAATAATAATTTCATTATGTAGGACCGTGAGCGAGTTGGAACAAGCAAAGAGCAAAAACAAAAATTTACGCTGCAGTAGGTCGAAAAGTTTTGCTTGTGTTGCTCAAAGCCGAGGTACTATGGATTTATTACATCTATCAAGTATTAATAACTTTTACTATTAAATAATATTTTTACTACTATATTGTAGGAAGTTTCGTGCGGTCAAAAAGTTGGACGCCTTCAACTTTTGACATTACATGAGAAAAAGGATGGAACTCCGATGTCATCCAAGTCGCAAAAATTATGGTATATTTAGCAAATAAAATTGATTCATTATAAATATTTATAATATTTAATTATAATGTTTTAATTCGTCGTTTTTATTAGTGTAATTTAAATAATGTTATGTTGTATTCTTTTTTATTGTATATTTCGTTTCTACCTCTTTAACTGATTTATTAGGAGAAACTAAAAGATAAGAAGGCAGAGTATGAAGCGACTGCTTCGACTGATAGTTCTGTTAATTTTGAGGATATTGATAACAGAATTATTAATGAAGTTTTGGGTCCTGAAAGGTAAGGTCGGGTTAGATTTCAAGGATCTGGTGTTAACCCGACCCAATATTTTGGATCCACCTCGCACCAATACATGCCTTCCGGGTGTCAAAGTCAAGCTGAAGTTCAGAGGTTAAAAGATCAGATAGTTCAGATAGAAGCTAGCACAGATGAGCAAATTGCTCAACTTAGAGCAGAGGCAGCAGCGAGGGAGGCGGAGGCAGCAGCGAGGGAGGCAAAGCAGAACAGGAAATACAATAAACTCCTACAGCAGCTTCAGTCTATGATGACTATGTTCCACCAATTTCAAAATCCGCCATCATAGACATGTTTTCTTGTAACTTTTAACATTATTTTAAGAATATTTTGAATATTCATTTCCAATTTATATAATATATTTTTCGTATAATTTTGTATTATTTAAATTTGCGTGTTTTGGTTGGGTTGGATTTTATGGTAGATTTGTTGTTTTTTATTGAATTTCTTGCAGGAGGGTTGGATATAGGTGTAAAAATATTTATTGCAAAACTGGGCAAATTAGCGGTGCTTTTTTAAAAAAACGCCGCTAAAGGTCCTGGTCTTTGGCGCGTTTTTTAAGAGCGCCGCTAAAGTTCCTGGTCTTTAGCGGCGTTTTTTAAGAGCGCCGCTAAAGGTCCTGGTCTTTAGCGGCGCTTTTATAAAAAACGCCTTTAACTTTTGTGGCGCTGCATATAGCGACGTTTTTTGCGGCGCTTGGGAAAGCGCCCATAAAAGTATTAGCGGCGCTTAGAAACGCCGCTAAAGGCAAAAAAAAACGCCGCTAAAAGTCTGTTTTCCTGTAGTGATTCTCTGAAACAAGTGTGAATTCCTTGCTTTGACACAGTCCACTTAGAATCTGGAACTGTAAATTCCTCGAGAATTTCTTGCAAATTTTCAGACTCAATATTTCTCATCAAGGAAGAATATTCATCGTCTTCGAAACCAGGTAATTCAAAGAATTCATTAATAGCATTTGAGGTTATTGGTACCTTGATTCCTCGAATAGTAACTTTCATTAATTCGTTTGAGGTCAAATTTGCATAAAATTCACGAACTAACTCCTCATTTGCACTAGGTCTTTTTTCACAAAATAACTCATAATTGAGAGCTTCAACAATTTGCTGAATGCGCGCCATGAAATCAATGTAATTGCTCTTTTTCAGCATAAAGCCTTTTTTTGGGTGCATCTGTTGATTCTTGAAAACACTTTCGTATCTCGCTTTGGCTTCTTCAGAGTAGAATTTGTTTTGTGATTCGTCAATTTGGGCAGAGGCACGAGTTCTTTTGCAAGGCATGATTAACCTAATCATAAGATAGAAAAAATATTTTTTCAAAAATTTAATTAGTATAAAATATTAATTTAATAAATTGAAAAATTAAATAATTAAATAAAATTAAAATTTAGGATAAAAAATATGTCTTACCACCTTTGTATAAAAATTAAGAACTCAAAGAAAATAAATATAAATCAAAAGAGGTCAATTTAGGGACGGTTGGAGGGTTATTGGCTAAATTTGGGTGGAAGTGTTATGTAAGGGTGCGCTTGGGACAAGGTATGGTAGCAGCATGCCCTGGCTTGAGCAGATGCACAGGTAGCACTGTCGAGTGAGTAGTAGAACTAGTACACACGTGCTAGAGCTGGGAATGGCACAATGAGCACGGAGCAGGCGTGCAAGGCAGCAATGGCGCACAATGGAGGCAGGTGCGTGTGGTAATAGCAACGTGCAAGGTGAGCTACTGGTCAAGTGCATGGGCTATTGGTCGAATGGGGTTGTTCAACAGTGCTATTGCTGGTGGTTATGGATGCTAGGATTGATGGTGGAACAGGTGAATGAAGGTCGGTTGATGAGTGATGAATGATGGAGAAGGTTGGTGGAATTTATAGGAAAAAGGGTAGGAGTTTAATTAGAATTCTTAGAACAATTTAATAGTTAAAATATTCTAAGTTCTAATTCTACACAAAGTTAAAACAATTAATAATTAATATAATGCATATTAAATTATTATTTGCTATTAATTTATTGAAAAACTATAAAATATGATCAAATTTAAACTAATCCTAATTTATGCAAAGTTGATAATAATTAATATATAATATAAATATAATTATATACTAGTTATTATCATTTTATTTATTAAATCAAATTAAAAACATTTATTCTAGATGCCTTTGAAAATATTTACAAAAAAGCAACCAAATTTTGAAAATACTTCAATTAAGTACCTAGACTTAAAGGAAATTTGAAATTGAGTTGCAATTAAAACTTGAATCAAAATTGACCCTTTTATTTGAAAAACTAAAAATTTATTTTGCCATTTAAAGAATAATTTCTCGGAAGATTACGTGAAACTCAATTCCCAAGAAAGATTGGAGGGGTCACAAGCGGTCCCGCTTAAGTTCCAATCTCCTAAACATAATTTATTTAAACATACTAATCCCAAAATATACCCTAAATCATTTATTTAAAAAGAAAAACAAGAAAAATTAAATATTTAATAAAATGAATGAGATTTGATCCCGTTCAATTTTATCTCCCCGGTAATGTTTTAAACGCTGAACATTGACTCAAAAATTACCTCCCTTACTTTGAAGTTTGATAACTCCGTATGGATAAACTTGGTGAATCGTAAATGGACTGGACCAATGTGATCTTAACTTACCTGGAAAGAACCTTAATCTGGAATTGAATAACAAGACTTTCTGACCTGCTTCAAATTCTCGAACTTGAATGTTCTTGTCATGCCATCTCTTAGGTCTTTCCTTGAGTAATTTGACATCCTCGTATGAGAACATTCGGAATTCTTCTAACTTGTTGTGTTGAAGCATCTGTTTCTCCTTAGCAAGTTTAAGATCCAAGTTGAGTTGTTGGAGAGCTAAGTAAGCTTTGTGCTTTAACTCTAAGGGCAGATGACAAGCTTTCCCAAAGACCAACCTATAAGGTGACCTCCTTAAAGGTGTCTTGTATGCTATCTTTGTGACAGCCCTAAATTGACCCTAGTCGGAAAGTGGTTTCGGGACCACTAAACCGAGTCATAAAAAAATAATTAACCGTCCTAGTTGATGCTCATTATATGTACTTATGCATGTGTGAAAATTTCATGTTTGAATTTTGTTAATTGTAAGTGAATTTTAGTAAATAGGACTTATGTGAGAAAATTTAGAAATGTGCTAGGCAAATGTAAAGTGGCCTATTAATGCATGTTATAGAAATGGTGGGTTTGCATGTCAAATTGCCCAATATTTGAGCTAGTGGTCGGCCATGCTATGAGTGGAAACATGTCACAAACATGTTATGTTAGTGATATCCAAGTCGTAATGCATGAAGGTCAGTGTAGTCCCACCCTATAACAGGGGAGACTTTAACTAATAAACTGTACTAATTGGCCCGACCAAAAATTCTAGAAAAAAATTTGTAGATGGATATATAAGTCTAGTTTTGGGGAAAAATTACGAAACTGATTTTCGAGTTGTGGAACTCAAGTTATGATTTTTAAGGTGACAGTGATGCAGTTAGCCAGTTGTCTGGAAAATTTTTAAATGAACTGTAAGAGTAAATGAATTAAGTCGGTTAGCACCTCGTGTTCGACTCCGGCAACGGTCTTGGGTACGGGGTGTTACAATCTTGTAGGCCCATAAAGCATCATCTAATCTTTTGGACCAATCTTGTTGGTTCGAGAAAACTACCTTTTCAAGTATGTCTTTGATCTCTTTGTTTGCCAGTTCAGCTTGCCCATTCTTCCGTGGATGGTAAGCTGTGGCAACCTTGTGCTTCATTCTATGTTTGTCGAGTAACCATTTCAACCATTTTGTTCACAAAATGGGACCCTTCATCACTGATGATAGCTCTTGGGGTTCCAAACCTTGTAAACACATGCTTCTACAAAAACTTCATCACAACCTTAGCATTGTTCGTCAAATATGCTTCGGCCTCAACCCACTTAGACACATAGTCTACTACTATCAATATGTACTTGTGACCAAAAGATGGAGGGAAAGGACTGAGAAAGTTAATACCCCAAACATCGAATAATTTTACCTTAATGATGTTTTTTTGGGGAATCTCATTTCTGTTGGTTACGTTTCCAACCTTTTGACATCGATCACAGCTCTTTACGTAAGCATGCGCATCTTTGAATAGTTTTGGCCAAAAGAATTTAGCTTGCAATATCTTGGCTGCAGTATGTGTACCTCCGAAGTGTCCTCTACTCAGAGCTGAGTGGCAATGATATAGAATCTTATGTACTTCATTTTCGGCCACGCATCTCTTGATCATTTGATTTGTACACTTTTTAAACAAGTATGGCTCTTCCTAGAAGTAGTACTTCACATCGTGAAGAAACTTTTCCTTTTGATGATACGTCTTATCAATCGGCATCAAACCATAAGCTAAATAGTTAGCAATATCAGCAAACCAAGTGGTATTATAGACATGAATTACCTTCAGTATGTGTTCATCTGGAAATGTCTCCTGAATGAGTATAAATGGAGAATTCCCTTCTTGTAACTCCAATATGGACAAGTGGTCTGCTACTTGGTTTTCTACTCCTTTTCGATCTTTAATTTCTAGATTGAACTCTTGAAGTAGAAGTACCCATCAGATCATTCTCTACTTAGCGTCTTTCTTGGCAAATAAATACTTAATTGTCGAATGGTATGTATTGACAATCACTTTGGTACCTACAAGATAAGATCGAAACTTGTCAAAAGCAAACACAATAGCAAGTAACTCTTTCTCTGTTATTGTATAATTCAGTTGAGACTTGCATGTCAAATTTCCCCCCCTAATTAGTAGTGGCCGGCCATGCTATGAGTGGAAACATGTCACAAACATGTTATGTTAGTGATGTATGGTAGGAAAAATAAAATAAGAAATATGGGTAATAAAGAAATGGAAAAAAAAAGGAAAGAATGTGTGTGAGTGTTTCTCCCCCCCTATTGCCGTGAGTGAAGGAAAGAGAAAAAAAAAATTGTTCATCCTTTTTCATTTTTTTTGGCCGAAAATTCTAAGGAAGAGGGGAGGAGTTCTTGCTTCATGTTTGGTTTGGAAGAGAATTAGGAGGAGGCTCGGCCATACTTGTATCTAGATTAAGGTATGTTTGATGTTGTGTCATGAGATTCATACATGTCTTTAGTTGCTAGCTTGAGTTCTAATTAGCCCATGGTTCAAATCTTTGCTATGTCATGGGGATGATATTTGGCCAAGGTGGATTTTGTGTTAATGCCATTGCATGCTAAATGTGAAGCTTGTTAATGATACATGTGATGGTGGATTGACGACTCTTGGATTTTCTTTTAGCATTTTTGAGTGAGACATTAAGTTCTTTGTTTAACCATGACCAAAATTGAAATGGTATGGTGTTGTGATGTATTCGCCATGGTATATTCATAAGTATGATTTATGCTTATTGCATGGTAGGTAAGATTTGTGTTTTGGATTTATGTTTATGTTTGGTTATAATCAACTTAGTGATTCGGCCCTTGCACACACATATATATATATATATGTTTGCACATGATGTATTGGTATGACATATACAATATATCAAGGTATATATTTACACATGATGGTGTTTGGTTATGGAGTAAATGATGGATGCGTATTGAGTTATAATATGTAATGCATTAGTTAGTAAAATGTATGCCATTTGTGTGTGGTATTGAGTATATAATTGACCTCAACATAGACATGCATATTCGCCACATGAATGAGTACATAGGTTGATGTGTTTGTTCGCCATAGGTAAGCATATTGAAGGCTTATTCTTGACTTAGAAAATTGGCTAAGGAGAATATTAACTAATGTGTTGAGTTTGATTCACGATTCCGTACATATGTGACTTTAATGTCTAATGAATATATATGGGCTAAGTACCTTGAGTTCCTCTTTTCGATGCTCAAATGATTAAATCAATTTATTTGTTAAATTAAGCTCAAGAGCAAAGGGAACTAAATCGATAAAGGGAAGGAAAAAGTGGTCGAATAGCCATCGGAATCGTTCGACAACATCCGAGGTAAGTTTTCGGGTAATGGAACTTAAATTATGATTCGATTAGATTATGTCTTAAGTAAATCAAAATCATGCTCTTTGTATGTGGCTATTGAGCGAAATTGTAAATATGATAAGTGTCTTGTGTTGAGCTTTGGTAATGAAAATGAAATATGGATGTGTCATGATTTATTGATATATGTGTGCATGGTTCTTCGAATGATGTCCAGGCTAAGTCCCGAAGGCTTTGTGCTAAGTGACTATATCCGGACTAAGATCCGAAGGCATTTGTGCGAGTTACTAAATCCGGACTAAGATCCGAAGGCATTTGTGCTAGTTACTAAATCCGGGTTAAGTCCCGAAGGCATTTGTGCGAGCTACTATAACCGGGCTATGTCCCGAAGGTATTTGAACGAGTAGCTATATCCGGTTAAACTCCGAAGGTACGTGATTCGGGAATGAATGAACTTGCTGTAAAAATTTCAGTTAATACGCTTGTGAAATCCCAACAATGAGGTATGTTTCGCATGTGCTTTGAATTAGTTGAGCCCTTACAAATAAGTATTCGCTCAGTTGATAAACGAGCTACCGGCCTTTGGCTAAGTTGATCTTTGTGTATGAATATAAGGGTTGGTAATGTGAAGTAAGTATGATATTGAGAATTTGTGCATATGAAATTATCTGTTTAGCTACATAAATGCTATACTTTGGTTGTGTCTAAATTCATGACTCAAACTTACTAAGCATTAAATGCTTACTCCGTTTCTTTGATTCTCTGTTTTATAGATTTTGGCTCGTCAGCTATCGGACTCGAGATTTTTGGAAGTCGAAGTCTCCCACACTATCAAAGCCCCCTTTTGGTATAATTTTGGTTGAACTTTGAAATGGCATGTATAGGACTACCCTTTTGTTGTAGGTCATGTACCTTTTGGTTTTGTGTAAATTTGGATAGCCATGCGAAAATGGCTTAAGTATACATTGGGCATGGTATTATAATCATTGTATGTTGTTCATTAAGAGGTATGGAAATGTTTGGAAATGATTAGCCATTGGGATGGTTAATCATGATCATATTTTGTGCTATTTATGTTTAAGGGCTAGTTGAAAAACTATGAAATAGGTAAAGCTTACCTTAAAGACAGATGCTGACAGCTGCAGTGACTTGGATGTGAAAAATCACTAAAAATAGTAGGAATGGAATTAAATAGTGAATAAATTATGTAAACGAACCTTGACGAGTCTATTTTCATAGGAGAGTAACAAAAAGATCATATGAACAGTATGTTAAGAGATATTTAAGTTTTCATGAGACAGGGCCAGAACATTTTCTGGAGTCCCTGTTCCAAATTTGGAAATTCATTATAAATTTACTAGAGATAATTAGAAGTCATGCCATATATGTACAGATTTTGTTTCGAGTATAGTTTCCGTAGAAACAAACGGCATCAGTATTGAAGCCCTGTACAGGGAGATATCCAAATCGTAATGCAGGAAGGTCAGTGTAGTTGCACCCTGTAACAGGGGAGACTTTAACTAATAAACTGTACTAATCGGATTGACCAAAAATTCTAGAAAAAAATTTGTGGATGGATATATGAGTCTAGTTTCAGGGAAAAATTACAAAACTGATTTTCGAGTTGTGGAACTCAAGTTATGATTTTTAAGGTGACAGTGACGCAGTTAGCCAGCTGTCTGGAAAATTTTCAAATGGACTGTGAAAATGAGTGGATTAAGCCGTTAACTCCTCGTGTCCGACTCCGGCAACGGTCTCGGGTACGGGGTGTTACATACTTGCGTAGTAGATGGGATGAAAAACTTTGTTCCTTTGCTGGCCCATAACAGCTCCTATCATGAAGTCACTTGCGTCACATATCAATGCAAATGGCAAATCCCAATCTACTATGATGATTATGGGTACTGAAACTAACTGACTTTTCAAATATTTGAAAGCTTTTAAGAATTCCTCATCAAATTTGAACATCATGTCCTTCTCCAATAATTTGCATAAAGGTTTAGCAATTTTGGAGAAGTCCTTGATAAATCTTCGATAGAAACCGGCATGGCCCAAAAAGCTCCTAACACTTTTTACAAATGTTGGAGGTGGGAGTTTCTCAATAACGTCTACCTTTGATTTATCTACCTTGATTCCATGTCTCATTATCCAATGCCCTAGAACAATACCTTCTCATACCATGAATTGACACTTTTCCTAGTTGAGTACGAGGTTTGTTTCTTCGTATCGCCTTAGTACCTTGGCTAGATTGGCTAGGCAATCATCATATATATCTTCGAATACTAAAAGTCATTCATAAAGACTTCCAATTATTTCTCAACCATGTCAATAAAAATAGAAATCATACATCTTTGAAATGTAGCAAGTACATTGCATAAACCAAATGGCATGCATTTAAATGCAAATGTACCATATGGGCATGTGAATGTTGTTTTGTGTTGATTTTTCGATGCTATTGTAATCTAATTATACCCTGAGTATCCATCGAGAAAATAGTAATAATCTCGCCGCGCAAGTCTATCCAGCATGTGGTCTAAAAATGGAAAAGCAAAGTGATCTTTACTAGTCGCCTTGTTCATCTTTTGGTAATCAATGAGAATTCTCCATCCTGTAACCATTCTAGTTGGTATCAACTCATTATTTTCATTTTCTACGACTGTAATACCTCCTTTCTTTGGCATGCACTGGACTGGACTTACCCACAAACTGTTTAAGATGGGGTAAATTATACCTGCATCTAACCATTTGATAATTTCTTTCTTTACCACGTCCTTCATGATGGGGTTCAATCTTCATTGTCCATCAATCATCCCTTTCTCGCCATCTTTCAAGATGATCTTGTACATGTATACAAACGGACTAATGTCACGAATATTGGCTATGGTCCATCTAATAGCCTTCTTGAATTGTTTCAATACTAGGACGAGTTTCTCTTATTGCTCAACGATTAATTCTGCTAAAATAACCACAGGAAAAGTAGAAGCATTACCTAAATAAACATATTTTAAATGCGAAGGAAGTACATTGAGTTCTAATTTAGGTGGCTACTCGATTAACGCTTTTGATTGGGCATAATCCCTATTCTCTAACTCCCAAGATTCAAAGCGAGATTACGAATTAAATCCCCTTTGATTAGCTTCTAGCAAAGCTAAGTATTCATCCTCCTCTTCATCACTTAGAGGGTTTGATGTCAAAATTTGTTTCAATAGGTCCTCAACATAGTTGAGTTCCTTTTCCATGATTAATTCCTCTAAATTGGACATTGCAGAACAATCATCAATTGTGCCAGGAAATTGCGTAGACTTAAAAAAAATTAAATGTAACCTGGTCGTCCTGAACAAGTATAGTAAGCTCGCCCTTCTGCATATCAATAAGGGTCCTTCTAGTTACTAGGAAAGGCTTTCTTAGGATGATTGGCACTTCTTTGTCTGCTTCAAAGTCTAGAATAACAAAGTCAGTGTAACACCCCTCACCCGTATCCCTTGCCGGAACAGGGTTCGAGATGTTACCCGACTTAAACTCAGCCAATCACACAAAAACCGTGCTGAAAAATTTTAGTCAATTTAAAACTTTTCTTTTCATATGTAATCTGTCCCATATATGGGCTTACGAGGCCTAAAACATCACTAGCCAACATAGGCCAATTCACATGGCCAAAACACTTTATCAATACAAGCCAACACCTTTGGCTAAATTATAATATCACATACTCGACATTAAAACCCTATACATGCTATAGACTCGAAATACTAGGATTTACTTACACCAATAGCGTGAGCTCGACAATGTGATAATATCTTCGGTGAACTCCAACCCGAGCAGGTAACTGGAGTCAACAATCTATAAAATAGAGGAATGTAACAGCGGAGTAAGCTTTTATAAGCTTAGTAAGTTTTAAGCAATGCAAACAAATAAACGCAGTTATACTTCGATTATTCAATTTCTCAAGAGGATATATTCTAGGTATATTGCCATCTGGCCGAATATACACAAGCACATAATACACGTTCAACATTCTTATCACACTTAATCTGAATTCACATAGCATAATTAAATCAAATACTTTCACATACTTTCACCCCTGACCAGGTGTATCATGATCATAGATATAGTTATAACATTTATTCACATATGTATCACATCACACTTATGATTCAATTCAAATCAAACTCACATATGAGTACATAATGCGTACCTGGCCCTCTTAACGTATTGAATGTATTCATTTGTCAATCTAACATGAGGTGCCTTAACCTTAGACTTTTATTCATTCCCCGGCATTTCGCCTGCTAGGCTCGAGGCTCGATATCATGTCACCGGCATTATAGCCTGCTAGGCTCAAAGGCCTGAATAGTATCTCACCGGCATAATATCTTGTTAGGCTCAAGGCCTGAATATAAAAAATAGTACTAGGCCTGCGGGATTTAACCCGGATATAATACCAGTACGAAGCCTGCGGGATTTAACCCAGATATAATACCAGCACGAAGCCTGCGAGATTTAACCCGGATATATTACTAGCACGAAGCCTGTAGGATTTAACCCGGATATATTACCAGCACGAAGCCTGCGGGATTTAACCCGGATATAATACCAGCACGAAGCCTGGGGGATTTAACCCAGATATATTACCAGCATGAAGCCTACGGGATTTAACCCGGATATAATACCAGCACGAAGCTTGCGGGTCTTTAAGCCCGGATACACATCAAATATCATGCATATTTAATCATATATTAACACATCTCAAACACTTTTCTTTCATCTCATTTTCACACTTAGCATTTGATAGCTTATGCATAACATTTCACTCACATTAATTTCAAACTTATCAATCGATTATAAAAGCACATTGCATATTTACCAACATGTTATACTTACCATTCGGCTATATAAGCATGATATAATACACTATCATTTCATCTTTAACATTCGACTAAATCCCTATCTTACAAGGAACACTGAACTCACATAACATTTCATTTCACCGGCATTATAGCCTGCTAGGCTCAAAGCCCGATATCGTTTCACAGGCATTATAGCCTGCTAGGCCCGAAGCCCGAATATCATATTTTGATAGACAATTCACCTGTTCTTTCCCACTTTCATAACTTACACTTCAATCTTGTATAACTGAAACACATATCTATGAACAAAGATTTTCATCCTTTCAACCACATAGGGTTTAATTTCCATATTGGAACACATATCTTAGTACATCATTTGATAGCATCAAATTTGACTAGATATGCTAGTCACATACGGCTCATAACTTTAATTTAATATTCATTCACCACAAAGAACATATGTATATTTTCACTAAAGCATCATCTCAATACAATACATCTTGCTCACTGATTTGCACACAACTATTCAAATTAGCAATTATAAGATGGTTCCGCACATAGCCCATCCTTATCGATAATTTACGATGATTTTATCCTTACTCACATATATGACATAGGCATTTTTACCTATGCTTCTCAATTCACATTCATGATTCAATTCCAATCGATTTAACATGCATAAGTACATATCGCATACCTGACCAACTTAATGTATTGAACAAAATCGATTGTCGATTTAACACAAAGTCTCATAGTTGAACATAAACATGAAACCATTTCTTATATGTTCGATTCGCATCAATCATCAAATTCATTTAATTCACAAGTACTTAATTAGGTTGTTCGTACCTGAATAATTTACTTTACGGAACGAATCCACATATAGTATTAGCCCATAGTTTTATAGCACCACACTTTTAATAGTTTATAGACAATTTGCCTGCTAGGTAATAACCTGATTTCATCACCGGCCATAAGCCTGCTAGACCTTTAAGTCCGATGTCATTTCACCGGCATTACGCCTGCTAGGTTTGAAACCCGAATAGATATTATAATGCATAACTTATATCATCGATCACTAACAGTTACCTCATAGAAGTTCACATTTAATCACTTTAGTACCAAGCCACATTCGGCTACCACAAAGGACTAATAATAATAATTTTATACACATCATGGTTTCCTTTAGATATTTAATAATCACAAATCGTGATATCTCTACCAGCACATATACGGCATAGTTTATTCATTGTAACACTCATTTAGTGCATCAAATTTCCAAATCCAATTCAGCTTAAGCATAATAGCCATAATCGGCTTATAGCCTTAAATCATTACATATTCGGCATATTAACTAAATAAAATTTACATTCTCTTTGCCATATTAATTTAACTCTTAGGCATATAAAAAGGAATCAAGCTTAAACACTTAAGAACTTACCTCGAATGTTGTCGAACGATTACAACGGCTATTCAATTACTTTCTCTTTTCCCTTATCCGAATTTGCCCCTCTATGCTCTTGAGCTTAAATTCAACAATTTTAAACTTAGTCATTATTCGACTATTCAAGCATCACTTTCAGAATATATAATATATATATATTCGACTTTCACACATACAGATCATAGTAAGCTTATAAGAAATCAATAAGCAACTCATTAACAAATTTTTGTCAATATTTACCACATAATCATAATTTCACTGTAAGCTGTCTTCCTGAGCAACAGTCACTAAATCACTTATAACTGGAGCTAAGAAACTCCAAATCAATTTCCGTTAATTTTCCCTGAACATAGACTCATATATCTTCTATCCATAAAATTTTAAGAATTTTTGGTTTGGCCAATCAATACCAGATTTTTCTTAAAGTTTCCCCTGTTTCACTGTTTGACTAATCTGACCAGTCTTCACTACGAATTGAATTTCTCATTGTACAGAATTAAAAATATGTTTCCATTTATTTCATTTGAAACTAGACTCATTAAGGAGTCTAAGAATATAAACTTCATCTTATAACCATTTTTTTACAATTTATAATGATTTTATAAATACAGAACAGAGGATCTAGAAGTCATTCTGACCCTGTTCCACACCACTTCAAATATCTCATTATCGGAAATTCTTTTGCTTAAACGGTTTCTTTTATAAGAAACTAGACTCATTAATCTTTAATTACATAATTTATTATGCTTCTAACTCATCTCCCACCATTTATGGTGATTTTCCAAAATCACGTTACTGCTGCTGTCCCAAGCAGATTTATTACTAAATCACTTTTTTTTTTTCACACATACCTTGCATGCATGTTATTTAAACATGCATATCACAAATCAATCATCACATACCTATAAATTCACTTAAGCATAATCTCCATTTCATCATTTTAAAGCACAAACATTACTCAATATTGTCAAAGTTCACATTCGGTCATAATACACACAACATGTTAGCCGATTTTTCCCCTTAGCATCTAATGCACATGCATGCTCATCCAACTCATATTTTTCATTGACAACCTCCTTAACTTCAATTTATTCACATCTTTAATCATGCTACATTCGACCATTATTTAACAACAATTCATGTATCCTTTTTATTAAACACTCAAAATCAACCATCTTCATACCTCATCACCAAAGACATCAAAATACCAACCAAGAATGTAACATTCATGGCCGAATATCATCTCCATCAAATAACAAAATTTGAACCATGGCTAGGTATTTCAAACTTACAACTTAAAATATACATGAATCTCAAAGAATAATATCAAACATACCTCAATCTAGTTACATGCATGGCCAAACTTCTTAGAAACGTTTCCCCTAGGCACCGAATATTCAAGAGCTTCTTAATCAACTTAAAGGTGACCAAATGCCTTAACTTCAATTTATTCTTTTTCTTCCTTTAGGTACGGCAATGGAAGAAGAAAAGATGAGCCAACTTTGTTTTTATCACCCTTTTCTTTTAATAAAAATTCATATTTCATAATATTAATCCATTAAACATTTAATTCTTTAATATAAAGGACATGAAATGCCCATCACCCACTAACTATTATAATGCTAAAATGCATATATTATCTATTACCCATCACCTTGGCCGGCCACTACATTAAAAGTGGTCCATTTGACATGCAAGTCCCCCATGTCAATAATTCATGCATTAATAGGCCACTTCGAAGTTCACCTATCACATTTTCAAATCTTATCACATGAGTCCTTCCTTATAAATTAATACCTAATCGATAAAATCAAGGCACGAAATATTCACACATACAAATTCCGAATACAATAAGTACAGAATATAACATCTAATTATTTTTGTGACTCAATTTTGTGGTCTCGAAACAACTTTCTGACTAGGGTCAAATTAGGGCTGTCACAGTCAGTAGGAAAAATAAATTTGTATACACTTACCAATACGTCATTGATTTTCCCTTCTGGATGTGCTAAGGATCAATCTGCTAATTGAAGTGTAACCGTAGTTGGTCTAACTTCACCTATCCTCAACTCTCTAAATATTGACATGGACATCAAGTTGATACTCACACCCAAATCACATACTGTCTTACCACGATATGTTGCTCCAATGTTGCAAGGTATGGTAAAACATCTAAGATCCTTCAACTTTGGGGGTAGTTTATCTCGAAGATATGCACTGCATTCTTTTGTCAGGGCTACCGTCTCAAATTCTCCAAGTCTTCATTTTTTGGATAGGATATCCTTCATTAATTTGATGTAGTTCGGTATTTATTCATGTGCTTCAACCAACAAAATGTTGATATGAAGTTGCTTGAGTACTTCTAGGAACTTCTTGAATTGAATTTCCTGCTTCTGCTTCTGAAGTCTTTGAGGGTAGGGTGGTGGAGGCTTCTTTACTAGAACTGGTTGATTCGTAATCTATGGCAATTCTGCATCTAACGAAGTTGTTAGTTTATCAGAATTAGCTAGTTCAGAAGTTACTTTATCAGATCTTGCAGATTTAGGTTTTGGTGAAACTGAAATTTCAACCTCGATTGAACTTCTTCTGAGTCTTAAGCATCAGCTGGCTCTTCTTCAACTTCAATGGTGTTGGGCTTTAATGTCTTTTCGCTCCTTAATGTCAACGCTTTACAATGCTCCTTCCCAAGATTCCTCGGATTCTCCATATCACTAGGTAAAGCACCTTATGCTCGGTTTCTAAGTTCAATTGCAAGCTGGCCTATTTGGTTTTCCAAGTTTTTCAATGTAGCAGTTTGGCTTTAGATTAAGGAATAAATATTGGCTATGTATGCTTCAACAAGTTTTCTAAGCAATTGGATGGTTCAACTCGAGGTTGTTTCTGAACTTGTTGGGTAAAAATAGGTGGTGGGTTGGTCTAGGTTGGGCATATGTGTTACTGGGTCTAGCCCCTTGGTTATTCTAGGAGAAATTAGTGTGGTTTTTCCATGATGGGTTATAGGAATTGGATTTGGCTCCTTGCCTTCCTTGATTTTGGTTTTGGTTACCCATGTAATACACGAATTCTGGGTTTGATGGATATTTTTCGAGCAGATTTCCTTCCCCACAATAGACACAGGCTACATTTTCAAATTGATTTGGTGGCTATGCTGCAAAACTATTAAACCCATAAGTGGTAAATTTTTTAAGCATTAACGAAATTGAGGATACCTGAGATGTGAGTGAAGTGAGAGCGTCTAGTTCATGTATTCCAGCGACTCATCTTCTTGACACTACTCGATTGGTTTGCCATTTATAATTATTGTTTGCTATCCTCTCAATGATCTCATAAGCCTCATTATAAGACTTAGAAAGGAGAGCACCATTAGCAAAAGTGTCCACTACCATCCTCATGTGAGCATTGAGACCATTATAAAATGTTTCAAGTTGGATCCAATGTGGGATTCTGAGATGAGGGCATTTCCATAATAATTCTTTGTACCTTTCCCATGCCTCATACAATGACGCATCATCCATTTGTTGGAAAGCAGTGATCTCATTCCTTAACTTAACATTCTTGCTAGGTGAGAAATACTTCATGAGGAACCTTTCTGCTAACTCTTGCCATGTGGAAATTGAATTTGGTGGCAATGATTTCAACCAGGCTCGAGCTCTATCCCTTAGCGAATATGGGAACAGTCAATCATAGTGCATCTTTGGGTACTCCAGCTAACTTGAAAGAATCACTCACCTCTATGAATAGTCTCAAGTGCAAGTGAGGATCTTTGGTAGGCATTCCACTGAATTGGCCCATTGTCTGAACCATCTAGAACATGACTGGCTTCAACTCGAACTGTCTTGCCTCGATTTCAAGTCTCCTAATACCAGGATTAAGATCATGAAATACTGGCATGACATACTGTCTTAGAGCTCTAGCCCTATCATCAGCAATAAGGATAGGATTTTGAGCAGGATTTGCTCTGTTTCCTTGATTGGGATTTTTAAAGTTCATCTCTTCAGTCCTTCTCTAACTTGCTTGCCTTTTTCACTGTTAAAAAATTCTTTCAATCTTAGGGCCTACAGGGAGTAAATCAATTATTCGATCAATACTCATAAACACCTGAAACAAACACAGAAAAAATTAATTAAGTTAAAATTGAACAGAAAAATAAATTGAAATGCAAAATTAACAAATTCACAAATAATGACTTTTTAAAACAGTCCCCGGCAACGGTGCCAAAAACTTGGAACGACAGAAATGTGCAAGTGTACATAATCACAATAAATAATAAAGCGACATGTAAATGTCAAGTTATCGTACCCACAGGGACTGTGAAAAGAATTATTTGTGACGGCAATTTTAAAAACACTTTGGTGAAGAAAAATATTTTGATTTGAAGAGGTGATTAAAAATTAGGATTTTAACTAAGTAAAATAAATAAAAATAAAACAAAAGTTCCAATGCACAATTTCAAAAGATGATTTTAATCAAGATGACATAATTGTGCTATATTAATTACATTTTTTAACTTAGAATTATTAAACTCATGCTTATGTTGTTACGAATAAATTCACGACAACTCGGTAATTTGCTAACTTATGAACATACTTACCTACCAAAATCCATTTATCTCTTGACTATATCTCTATGTCAATTCAACTGATTAAACAAATTTTAATAAGCAAATGTGTTAATGCGCATACATACTTATTAAATTAAAATAATCTCTTGTACATATCTCTATGCCAATTCAAACAATTAATTCAATCTCATAAGCACATAAAAGATTACGTGAGGTAACAATGTATTTCTACCTTGAAACAGTTTAATCACAATAATCTTGCAAGTTATGCAAGGCTAATGTATCATTAGTTACAGTTGCTAATTTAACCCTCAGCTACCTTAGATGACTAAACATGCACTGATTAAGTATCGTGTCAATTAATTAAAATTTCAATCCGTTTAAATAATTAATTCATTAGTTACCTTACAATTGTAATAACTCAAGTAGACGAAATGTAATCAACCTAACACAAATTAAATTTAAGCCATATTAATTAAGTTAAACATATCAACATCACAAATATTCATAGACATGTTCATAACAACAATAATAAAATTAAAAGGATAAGGAACAAAAATCAAATCTGATGTTTCTCCGAGGCTTGACTAGTTTGCTCTAGTCCTCCTTCTCCGCTTGTTCTTGTTGAACCAAGGCTTCCATGAACACTTGAATGCTGCTCCGAATGGTGGTTGAATGACTCTTTTTCAAGAGGTGAAATCAACAGGGGAATGAGGAAGAAAATGAAGAACAATGAAGAGAGAAAAATGAGAGAAAATTAAAGAATGAATGGTTTAGAGATGTGTTTGAAGTGAGCAGCCAAGGGGGTATTTATAGGTTGAGAATGCTACTAAAAATAGCCAAAATCAGTAGCCAAAGACTCCCCCCATGGTTGGCCACACGTGTGGCAGGTTTGAAGATTTCAAACATGTTATTTTTAGGTAGGGGCAAATCTTGAAAGGCATGAATAGTTGAGGGGTTTGAATGCAAATTGAAGGAGTCTTCAAGGGCCATTTTGAAAGAAAAATAATCAGAAGAACAAGCTGATTGGGTCAGCATGTGGGACGATTTAGGGCTGCCCGGTGCTCGGTTGGATTGGTTTTCTCGGTTCAGCTCAATTGGGCCCCTTTTCATAATTATTAACAATAATTTATTTAACCCAAATTAAATTGGATTAAAATTAAAATTAATTATATTATGAATTAATACACATAATTGGACTGTCTTAGGCTGAAAAAAAAATTCACTTTGATGCTTCAAAATTGCTTCTCGGTTTTGTGCTTCTAACAATGTCTGTCGAGCCATTTTTCGCCCTTTGTGCGATTTTGTCGAAAATGATCAAAATTAATCAAAATTTATTATAAAATTAAGTAAAATTCAACATGTTTATAATTTAAGTACAATTTAATTATTTTATAATAATTATATATTTTTCGATAAGAATTTTACCGAAATTGTATGAATTTGAGTTAAAAAGGGCATGAAAAAGTATGCATATTTTCATGTTTACAATCGTAAAGCTCACTGACTTGGCTCACACGCCCATATGGCTACCCGTGTAACTCACTGACTTGAGTCACACAGTTGTGTCGCAAGCCATGTGTGAACCCTACATCTAACACGCTAAGGGCACACACTCATGTGCATTGCCCGTGTGTGACACACGACTATGCGGCAGCCCTTGCCCTAAGCTGTGTGTGTCCAAACCTAAAACATGCTATTTTCACAACCAATGCTTAGGTACATAAACCAACTTACTAATACATGATCACAAGACCTCAAAACACATTCAAAAACAACCAAAACATTTCAAATAATTCAACCAAAGACCTAACCACTGTGTCATCCATGACACTACACCACAATCACTTGACATTTCATTATCTTAGCTAAACGCACAAGCTATATTACACACTCATATTAACTTGTAATCAACCCTTAATTACCATGCCTAATTCATACCAAACTTACCTATTCACCTTCAACCATTGATCCATAATTAGCAACATATAAGCATATTGTAAAGACTACTAATCACACAACAACATATACACTTCAAACATCAAGCTATATGACAAAGGTACTTGTGAACTATTACATATCATAACTGCATTCTCCTATTACATGCCATATAAGCCAAGCTGAATTCAAATTCTACCAAAAGGTCTTTGGATGGTGTGATTCTTTAAGTTGATCTGATCTCCCAATTCTCACAAAACGCAATCTACAAAGAAAGAGACAATGACACAAGTAAGCTTTCAGAGAGCTTAATAAGTTCGCTGATTAAACAATAAAGCTTACCAGATTAAAATAATAATTCAATAAAAAGATTAAAATAACAGAGCTCCTGACAACCATAATTCACAACAGGTGAGTTAAATCTCAAAAAGAACGAAATCAAACTTTCCATAATTCAATAGCAATCATTTAATAATTAAATAATACCAAGTGAATGACATATGGATACGAATATAAGGCTAACCATCTGGAACACACCAAATGCTCATACGAGCCAATTCAACTGATAACACACCTCGACGCTAAGTGTCAAGCAGGTAGGCTAACATCTGCCCCCGATAGCACACCAGAAAACATTGTTATATAACATGATAGTCTACAACAAATGCAGGACCTCGATATATTCAGTGAACAGAAGATATACATGAATCATCATCTCATCTCATACCAATCCCATATCACACGCAAAATAACCTATTGGCATGCCAATTGTACTATATCTTACGTTCATCCAACTCAGAATATTTCATCAGGAGTCAAAGTTATTTCAATCCATGGTTCAATTCTTAATTACATGTATCATTGTATTATCCATCAAATCAAAAACTAAGTTCAGATAATTTTCTTTAAAATGTATTAAAATTAAACTGAACGAACTAAACTACAACAATAACGAAAGTATAAGGACTACTTCGCAACTTTCTCTTTTCCTCGATTTTCAACTTGTTCTTGATCTAAAATAATAATTTCATCTAGTTAACTAATTCCAATAGCAAAATTAACTCATTTTATGCTATTATGTCCTTCTAGACATTTTTACCAAATTGCCCCTCATATTTTACTTTTATGCAATTTGGTCCTTAAGCTCAAAATTGCAATTTAACCAATTTTAACTAAAACTAAATTCAGCCAAATTGTATAACACACCACTATAGCCCATACATGTTATTACACATCAAGTCCTTATAATTTTATCAATTTAAAATTTAGTTTTTAAACATTAAAATTATTAAAAACTACTTTACAAAATAGTTCTATTTTTCAACCAAGCTTAATAATCTAATATAAAACTTCAAGAACAACTCAAACTCATCAATGGAATAATCCAGAACATTTGATAGTTTTACAAATTATTCCCCAGGTTAGCTAGATCAAGCTAAAACGAACTCAAAAACATAAAAATTACTAAAAAGGGGCAAGGTTTACTCACCAAATCGAAGGACTTAAGCTTGACCAAAGCTTTCAATGTCCTAGCTATGGAGTTTCAACTTCCTCTAGAAGAAACTGGGAAGAAATAACTTAATTCATATCCTTTTATGCATCATAAACACATAATAATTTACTATTTACAAATGTACCCTTTTAAAACAAATAAAATCTCATAGTTTTAAGCTCATTACCATCCACTTGATACAACCATAGTATATTTTACCTATTAAATCCCTTACTTTACCTTTCAATTTTTCATTTAGTACCTTTAATTAATAGAAATAAACTTTTATAGCTTTAACGATTTAATCTTTTTTACTTTAATTACTAATTAATGAAGGTCCACAAAACTAGAATTAACCACAAACTAGAAGTCCACACCATTCCAACCGTTTGGCCATTTAATGAAGGTCCAATGACACAATTGGTCCTTCAATTACTTTTTAATTATTAATTTAAATAAACTTTATTTCAATTTAACCTTAAAGTATTAGGACCTAATGAATAAATAACCCACCACCGCTTGGACTTTTGGAAATTGTCTAATTGCCATGTCAATCCTTTTGGTATTTTAAATTCTATAATGGGTAACTTTTACCTCTTTTACAATTTAATCCTTTAACCTTAATTATCCAATCAATCATTAAAATTACCAAACCAAACTTCAATTCACATATAATACGACTTTGTAAATATTTAATAAAAATTTTTACAGCCTTAAATTATGAAAACGAGGTCCCAATACCTCATTTTCAAAAACCACTTGACTTCTAGATTGAACCACTTATATGTATCTATTAATTCAATCATAAAAATTATTAATGTAAGGCCCCAATTTTCGGGAATTCTGTGTATGTTGGCGAATTTAAAATTCTTGTGTTCTATTTGCGTGGATGTAGGTTTAATTATGTTAGTGGGCCTTTAGAAGGCCCAAGCTTAAGTTAAAACTCGGTAATTTTAGTTAATTTTAGTTCCATAAGAAAAGGGGTTCTAGTTAACTGGGCTTTTAAGAATTAATTGGGTAAAATAAAACACAATGAAGCCTGTGGTAAGTTGGCATGTGACGCCACTTGGGGGGCTTTAGAGGTGGCGCGTGGATGACCAAGGAGAGCTAAGGTTCGAGTCGCAAGATAAGCAAATTAGTGATATTAATTTTTATGTACAGAAAAGGTAAGCAGTGGAACTGAAGTGAAAGTCTGTCAGAATAGGATTTAGGAGTTGATAAGGGATAGGATTTAGGAGTTGACAAGGGATAAGATTTAAGAGTTGATAAGGGAGAGGATTTAGGAGCTGATTAGGGAGAACAGCGTTGGCTGAATGGTGGACCTTTGAGGAGCAAGAATTGGCCGGCTAAGGGGTGCTTTAGGGGGGCAATTTTGGCTAGGTTAAGTGCCAGTATAAGTTCGGCATTAGGGGTAAGTTGTGCCATTTTTCTGACCATCCTTTCTCCTCTTCTCTTCTTTTCTTTTTCTCCCCATCTACTTTCTCCTCTTCTTTTCTCCATAGCCGAATCCTTCCACCACTCTACCCTACACTACTTTTTTCCATTTTTCTAAGCTTATAGTCGATTGCCTCAAAAAGTTGAAATCCCGAAGGCCTGATTTCTTTTGTGCCATTTTCCTCTAGACAAAACCCTCTTATTCTCCCTCATTTTCTTGACCGATTCTCTTGTCATCTGAACCCCAAGTTTCTATCGACAAAGCCACTACAAAACCTCATCTTTTCTTCACTGTTACAAAAAGCCAAAAACGCATAGCCATAGGGTCATAGCCAAATTTTAAGATCACTAAAGGCTCGACTTTTGTTACATTTGAGGGGTAGATCTGCGTCAGAATCGAGTAGGAGTTAATTGGAGTCATTGACTGAAGGAATCGGTGGTAAGTTTTTTTAACTTAATCCTTATTTCGGGTTTTAGAAAAGTCAAAACCCCTAAAGGTTAGGGGGCTGTCGATTTGGGCATGTAGCTCTAAGGGGTGTTATAACTGTTTTATTTTGATAATAGTGGGATCTAAAGGCTGCTGATCGAAGTTTTGGACAAGCGGAGCGACTGGATCTAAACATAATCGTTAACTTCGGCAAAGGTAGGATCGCTAGTGCCTAAGGTGCCTTTGGCCGAATGTGGTAAGGGGTTATTATGTAGTTCATTTTCGATAAGTTAGATTAACGTGTTAGTAATTCAACTGTAGGTAGTACATGTGTGGATCTCGTCAGCATATCAATACAATCAGGTGTGTAACTGACACCCTCTTATAGACTAGATCGGCAAAAGCCGAAAAGCTGAAATGCTGAAAAGCCAGCATTTTAAGAGCATGCGAGTGTGCGAATGCTTTTGAGATTAGTAGTTTGATGTATATGGTAGATTAAAGTGATAAGACTGTAGAGTGCATGATTCTGTGCATTTCGATGTTTTTGGGCTTAATGGGCCAGAATCAGGATAGTGGGCCAACGGGCCCAATACGGTAAGAAAAAGCGGTAAGTGTTTCTGGTCGTATGTAAATGGCTATGCTATGCATGAAAAGCTAAGAATAGTTAAATTACTTGAATACCCCTATGTATGGAAATTACTAATATACCCTAGGTGCAAAATTACCATTATACCCCTAGGGTTACTTTTGACTGAAAAGCATGATAATTTAATTCTGTATGATGTATGCCATGATTGTATATCTGTTGCATGGGGACATGGGTTATATTATGGAGGAAGCATCCTGGTGGCTATGCCATATTTATCTGATCTGGTGGCTCTACCACATATATCTGTTCTGGTGGCTCTACTATAATTATCTATTCTGGTGACTCTGTCACATTATCTGTTCTGGCAGCAATGCTGCATATTTCTATGGCGTGTAGCAGTTGGGTGGGTCGAGTAGTCTCCCCACATGGTGAAAGGTTGGTATGGGGGTACATGTGGTTGGATATGGGTTGGGTTTTGCATAGACATGTAATATCATTCGTTACATTATGGGCCTATGGGCTTTATTCGACTTGCTCGGGTTAAGGCCAACTTATTTTGTTTCGTGGTTGGTGATATAGGCTATGGTAGGGTTAATTTACACACTGAGTTTCCCCAAACTCACCCCTTTACTTTCATCCACGCAGGTAATCCCCAACCATAGTGGGCTTGGAGCTGTGAGGGATTCGGAGTGGCCACATGTTCTGCATGTTTGACTCTCTTCCGGTGAACTGGACATTTATTTTACGTTTAAGGTTTCGGTTTATTTTAAATCTGTAATAAGGCCGCTTGATTTTTTTGATGGTTTTAATATGTTTTGTTAGAGTAGGTAATACTTATATTTAACTGTTGGAATTGGATAACTTTAGGACGTGTTTTCAAAAATAGTAATTGATTTAAAAATAACACGACAACAAGTAAAGCTTCTGCAATGAAAATATTTTCCAAAATTAATCACTTTTCCTAAAAAGGACTTAATCAAATTGGTTTCCTAGAAATATACATGACGTTAAGGTGTGGCAATGGCGGTGTGCATGTCTAGGATTGGATCCGAAGGGAGCTTGGTACTTAAGCAGTCCGATGGACTCACCTCCTCCTTTCCGGTTTCCTACCTGGTGCTCAGCTTCCATTCACCTTAACCTGCATTTAAAATTATCTTTTAAAACACTAAGTAAGTTTTTTTTTTAACAACGACCTGAAATGTTTTTGAACTCTTTGATGTGGCATGTCGAATCCGGTCATAACGTCTAGGCCGGGTTTGGGGTGTTACAATTAAACCATAACTCAATATAATATTATAATTAACTCATAAATATTAAATAACAATATGGACTTACTAGTCGAAGTTATGGTCCCGAAACCACTTTTTTTATACCACTAAAAAATGGGTTGTTACACCTACCGAGGATGTGAATTATATCGAAAATCGGGGTGGAAACCTTATTCAAACACTTAAAATCAATGTTGGAGAGATCACCCGAATCTCAGTTGGGGAGGAAACCAATGAAGAAGTAATAGTTTGAATCAAGCTGAAAATACTAATTATCAACCTCCTTATTTGCAGAAACCTCAAGATAGGGTCAACCCAAATGATCATATTGCATGAGGTCAATGGCTGGATAGAATCGAGGGAGAAACGTAGTCAATGAGAATGGATGTAAAGTAGGTGCAATCTAAGTACACCAACTCAACAAGGACATTGACTAAACTAGAGGATCATATAAGCCAATTGACGAGTATGATGGGTGATATTAAAAGACAAATTGGCACTGGTATTCCAAGCAATATAGAAGACAATCCTCGAAGGGAAGGTAAGGAGCACATGAAGGCAATAGCACTCTAAACAAGCAAAATACTGAGTAGCTTAGAAAACCCTATTCCTAATGTAAGCGTTAAAACTACCGATAATCCCCCAAAGCAATCTTTAGAAGCTAAAGGCGAACTGGATTCAAATGAGGTAATTGCCCCAGCAGTGGAGCTAGAAAAAGAAGTAACTAAATATACTACTATTACAAAAATCCCATTCCCTTCAAGACTAGAAAGAAAACAAAAACAGGATGAAGATGAGTTTGTAAGCTTTCTAAACTTGTTCAAACATTAAATGTAAACATACTTTTAATCGACTTAATTGAGAAAGTCCCTAAATACGCCAAGTTTTTAAAGAAAATTATGTCTAGTCGTAGGAAGTTTTACTATTCCCATAGAGATAGGAAGCATTCATTTTAATAGAGCTCTATGTGACTTAAGAGCTAGTGTTAATTTAATGCCTCTATCCATTTTTGAAAAAAATAAGTAGGGGGATCTCAAAACTACTCATATAACACTACAATTGGCTGATAGGTCTTTCGTACATCCGAAAGAGGTATTGTAGCAACCCGATTTTGGGCCTAGTCGGAATAGTGGTTCCGAAACCACTATTTTGAGGCCAGAGAAAATTATTTTGATGTTATTTTATGTGTTATAATATAATTTTATAAGTGCATCTAAATTTTGGTAAGTTAATTTTAGCGATTTCTAGTCCAATTTCGAAAAAGGACTAAATCGCGTCAAAAGTAAAACTTGTGTTTTAATACCTAAAGGTGTTAAATTGCCTTGTGTCTTAAATTGGGGGTTTTTAATGTGAAATTAGGCCATTAAAAGAGTGATGGCCGGCCATGAGACAAGGAATTAAATGGTCAAATATGTTCGGTAAGTGTTGGGTGACTTATTTGACAAATAAGTAATAAAATAAAGAAAAGAAAATATCATCTTTTCTTCATCTTCTCTCCACTGATTTTTCCAGCCAATAAAAGGATTTAGAAGCTGGAAAATTTCAGCAAAGAAACTCCCATGCTAGTAAGTGATTTTTAATGTCTTTCTTGAAGATTTTTACATTTTTGGAACCCCTAAAGCATGAGCTTTCATATGAAGGGACTATTTTACAAAATGATTAAGAGTCTAGAGTTTTTCCATGAAATTATGTGTTTTTTGCTCAGTTTTTATGAAAAAATATGAGTCTTGGTAGTGTTATAAACACTTTTTGTGAAGGAAGATTGCATAAAAACTCCTTAAAAGGGGATATTGTACAAAGTTGCATAATAAGTGTAAGTGTAAGAAATAGTTGATATCGTGAGTTGCTATAGTTATGAAAATGGTTCATCTAGGCTTAATGATTAAGAAAATGTGATAAAAATCTTGTTTCGAGCCTAGGGGCAATTTGGTAATTTTGGCAAAATATAGGGGCAAAATTGTAAATTTTTCCAAAGTGTGTCAATGGACTAATTTGATTAGTACATTGTTTTAATTAGCTAAATGTGATGTTTTAGATGTTGAAAAATGTGATTTGGGCCTAGAACGGGGAAAATCAATTTATGGATGATTACGTCCTTTTCACCTTTGTGGTATCGAGGTAAGTTCGTATGTAAACAATACCATGCTATACATGTATTTAAATGTTATCATTACATGAATTGTATAAATATTAAGTGTATGTGATTAATAGAAATATGATAAGGCAAAGACTTAGTAGATAAGGAAAAATCTTGTTTGAACCTTAGGAATAGAATAGGATACGAGTGACATGTCACTAGGAATTATAAGTCTAGATGACTAGCTCGAGAGTGAGCATTTAAATGTCATGAGATGTGAGGTAGCTTTAGCTAAAACTGAGGTACTTATGTGCAAAGGTTCTTTCTGAGTATCCAATTAGTATTCCAAGTGTTCAACGGGTAATCCGAGGAAAGAGTTGGTGATGGTCCCAATGAGGTAAGTTATTGGTGAGTATATACATGAGTTATGTTACGAGTTGTGTAGGTATGTACACTAAGCTTATGAGAATGACTTGATATGTGATGATCTATGATGCATAAATATGTGTTCTTACCATGATGGATGAAATGATGTTATATTAATTTTGTGAACAATGATCATGAATGAGTAACTTAGCCTTGACAAATTTGAGTCACTGCAGTAGTGTAATTTTTAAAATACACTAAAAATAGTGGAAAATGAGTTAGAAGCTGAATAAAATATGGGAATAAATCTTATTGAGTCTAGTTTCTTATAAAAGAAACCATGTAAGCAAAATAATTTCTTATAAGGAGATATTTGAAGTTGTGTGGGACAGAGTCAGAATGACTTGGAGATCCCCTGTTCTGATTTGAGAAAATCATTATAAATTTTGAAAAAATGGTTATAAGTTATTATTTATATTCCTAGAATCTTTAATGAGTCTAGTTTTAATATAAATAGACAAAAACATTATTAAAGTCCTATTCTATGAGATAATTAAACTTTAGTGCAGATGGGGCGGAACTGTCAAATAGTGAATCAGAGGTAAATTTTAGGAATAAACTGTACTAATTGGCTAAACCAAAAATTCTGGAAATTTTACGGTAGAAAGGTACATGAGTATAATCTCAATTAAAATTAATGGAACTTAATTTGGAGTTTCGTAGCTCCAGATATAAATAATTTAGTGACTGTTGTTCAGGAAGACAACTTGTCATGAACTTGAGAATATGTTGTAAACATTGATAAAACATGTTAATGAGTTGCTTATTGTTTTCATATGAACTTACTAAGCGTAAAAATTACCCCTCTTTCTTTCTCATGTTCCCTAAGGTTGCCAGGTTAGCTTGGGTTAGAGGCTGTCAGAGATATTATCACACTGTCGAGTTAACGCTATCGACGTAAGTAAATCCTAGTGTTTTGAGTCTATGACATGTATAGGATTTTAATGTTGAGCATGTGATATTATAATTTATCCAAAGGCATTGGCTGGTTATTAAAGTAGTATGTAGTCATGTAAATTGGCCTATGTTGGCTAATGATGTTATGGGTCTATATGATTATTCTTATGCATTTATGCTATTATCTTTTGTGATGTGGCTTATAGGATGTATGCTTAGAGATTGAATTGAGATTCATTGATGAGTTAGTAACTGATGCAAGATTAAGTGATTGGTAAATAGTTAATAATGCCTCATGAATGGTTTGTGGATATGATTATGCATGCTTAGTGATGGACATAAGGTTTGTGACGTAATGATAGTTATGACAACTATATGGTAATGATGTGAGTAAATTCTATGATATTTATTGCTTATGAAATTGACATGAGCATAACATGTTTGTAGATGTTTAAGAGTTCATTTATGCCATCTTGTATATTATTGGATAAGTATGTGTACGTATGTTGTGAGGGTGACAAATGGCTTGAAAAATAGCCTTGTAATTGTCTACACAGGTAGACACACGGGTGTGTGTCTAGACCGTGTGTGACACACGGTCTGCCCCTATAGGCATGTGCCATAGCCATGTTTTAAAGTCAGTGTTGCACACGGGCTAAGGGCACGGGCGTCTCCCAAGCCACACGGGCGTGTGTGACTACACAGTCTATACCCACACGGGCTTTTGGAGCCGTAAAGCATGAAATTTTTCAAGTTTTACTTAAGTTCTTGGTTTAGTCCCGAACGCCTCTAATGAATGTTTTGGGCCTCGTGAGCCCGTTTAAGGGACAAAATGTATGCTAAATGAAAATTTTTAAATTGATCGAAATATTATGGCCCCGTTTTATATAGTTGGTTAAGTTTATAGTCAGGTGACACCTCAAACCCTGTCCTGGCATTGGATACGGGTGAGGGGTGTTACATTTAGTGGTATCAGAGCATGGTTTAGTCGATTCTCGAACTAACCTAGTGTAAGAGAGTCTAGATATACATGCCATAATATTACTCGTGATAGTGTGATATCTCCCTGCCCTAACAAAACTATTGGTTAAGACAGGAATGAGTTCCAACCGATTAAATCTTGATAGAGATAAGAGTAAAGTTGAGATTATTTTGAATCATGCTTGTGATATGCTAAAAATGAGAAAGGTATGAAAAAAAAATTCACGATTTTTACAAGAACTAGTATTCATTATGTGATACTCTTGAGTTAAAGAATGTGAAATAGTGGAATAAAACAAAGTTAAGTTGTGAAAAGCTCTTTTATGCATGTTAGTATTCATACGATGTTAAATGTCCAACTTGATTGGCCAAGTGTTTATAAAAAAAATTCGCTTGAAATGACAGAATGTATGTATGAATGCTTTTATTGCATGATTAATAATCAGTATGTACATGAGGTTGACATTTATGTCTAGATTAATGAAGTCAAGATGCCGTAATGTTATGCTTTATAGTCTCAGTTGTAGAATCATAAATGTCACAATAGCATGAAAGTTGTAATCAAAGATCAAATTGGGTGGAACGCAGGGAATGAGTACGATCGTTCACTAATGAATTGACGGAAAAAGACCATGGTTAGACCATGGCAATACATGAGATTTGTGTGCCAGTGTAAGACATGTCTGTGACATGCATCGGCCACATTATGATAGCCAGTGTAAGACCATGTCTGGGACATGCATCAGCCTCGAGATGTTAACCAGTGTCAGACATGTCTGGGACATGCGTCGGCTACGAGATGTGCTAGTGTAAGACATGTCTGGGATATGCATCAGCACGGTTACATGTGTCAGTGTAAGACCTATCTAGGACACGGCATCGACACAGATGGACGAGAGCTAGTACAAGACCATAGTTGGACTATGGCATCAAGTAAGCGATGTACTCAAAACCGTAAAACGTTCTCCAATTTGATAAATACTGGCAAGTGATTAAGACTAAATGTGGGAACTTGATAAGACATTAATAGTAATTTGGGTAAAAGAAATGAAAGTTTGAGTTGTGATAAATTCACTTATGTTTAGCTAATATTCACATGAAATAAAGTTGCATGTATTACTGAGATATGTGAAAATGTGTTTATAACAAGTTGGAAATTTGAAATGTTTGAATCAATGTGTGTAATGCTATGCTATTGTTGAATATGTATTTGCTTGAGAGTCAAAAGTTTAGAGGCTTTACAATCTTTGCCCCCTTACCAGAATAGAGTTATACGATGAGATTCTCGAGAGATATGTTGCATAAGCTTGCAAAAGTGAAACTAAAGAGTACAATAATGGAATACTATGGGATTAGTAAAGACAGAATTAGTTAGAGGGATAATGTCGGACTTGAGCAGATGTCTGAGTATGTCGGATTCAATTAAATAAATGTTATGGCTATCTTTCTCTTCTGAGTATTCTATATTTTCCTCTATTCTGGGAAATACGTATGGTTATCCCTTTCGAGTGGGAATTCTATCGTATGAGGATGCTAGTGACTGTGATATTAGATGAAAAGCTCTATTGGTCTAGTTAGTTATGATCGACATTTCTTCATCTCTTCAGATTTCTATTCTAATATATTGGAATGAAATTGATAGTAAAAATCTATGTGAGATTATTCTGATGTTCTATTGATTATGGTTTATATATGCGGGAATTATATTATCTCTGTTATAAGGAATTCTAGAGCGTACAGATAGTAGTTTCCTTCTGGTTTTCTCTGAGGGATTTTCTTGATCATCTTTATTATTTTCTTCTGGATTATATTCTCGGATTTCTGGTATAGTCTTATATCTTGGAATTTCTTACTCTCGTTCTTGTTTCGAGAATTATCGAGCTTGGCTTACCTTTACAAGTAATCTTTGACTTGCGATATTAGAATCTGTTATGATTATGCTTCTGGCTCGACTATAGAAGTGCGGGGATTTCAGTGTCGAGATTTCTTTAAAATTCTTGGGTAAAGAATGGCTATTCTACAAAAGTAAATCTGAGTTATGTGCATTTAAGTTTATTCTCTGGTTCGAGAATACTGTTACGTGTTCCTTGGTAAGTAGTCGTACAGTCAAAAATGATGAGGTTTTATTCTTATTAGTATGATACGGAAAACCTAATTAGTTGGATTTCTTTTATTCGAGAGATTCAGTTATAGTAAAGTTTCGAAACAATTAAGGGCTTAAGCATAGAGAGGAGGCTATAAGAGAGTAAGGTTTGAGTACCGAGAAGTTCTGAGTTATTAGAGAATTGTGTAGAGATTCTTAGTAGCATCCTGTATGTTCTTCCAAAGAGTAGTGAATTGTCTCCAAGGTAAGGCCGATTATCAGATATATTCGAGATTTATTATTGTCAGTGATGGCATTTGAAAAAATAAAAAAAAAAGAGAGAGGGAAGAAAATGAGAAAGGACTAGTATGAATTTCATACCTGCATGTCTCTCTTATCCTGGTAAATAAGAGATACCATATTGGATTTTGATAGATTGATGATAGTAGTCCGCATGACTATTATGGTATATACAGAGGTATTGTTAGACGGATTTGGACGAGTTGTGTTTCTAAGCTTCTAGTTCTTAGAATGTCAGTTTTCAATATTTCGAATTGTGCCGAGACTCTTATGGTAACTATAAAAAGGTTACATAAATCCTGAGTATGAGCTTGAGCTGAGTTGTTTTGTAAGTTGTGAGAAAAAGATATAAGTGATTCGTGAAAGTTGAGAGCAACTTTTTCTGGTAAGATTTTCGGGGACGAAAATCCCTAAAGGGGGGAAGAAATGTAACAGCCCGATTTTGGGCCTAGTCGGAACAGTGGTTTTGGAACCACTATTTCGAGGCCAGAGAAAATTATTTTGATGTTATTTTATGTGTTATAATATAATTTTATAAGTGCATGTAAATTTTGGTAAGTTAATTTTAGCGATTTCTAGTCCAATTTCGAAAAAAGGACTAAATCGCGTCAAAAGTAAAACTTGTGTTTTAATACCTAAAGGTGTTAAATTGCCTTGTGTCTTAAATTGGGGGTTTTTAATGTGAAATTAGGCCATTAAAAGAGTGATGGTCGGCCATGAGACAAGGAATTAAATGGTCAAATATGTTAGGTAAGTGTTGGGTGACTTATTTGACAAATAAGTAATAAAATAAAGAAGAGAAACTATCATCTTTTCTTCATCTTCTCTCCACTTATTTTTCCAGCCAAGAAAAGGGTTTAGAAGCTGGAAAATTTCAGCAAAGAAACTCCCATGCTAGTAAGTGATTTTTAATGTCTTTCTTGAAGATTTTTATATTTTTGGAACCCCTAAAGCATGAGCTTTCATATGAAGGGACTATTTTACAAAATGATTAAGAGTATAGAGTTTTTCCATGAAAGTATGTGTTGTTTTCTGAGTTTTTATGGAAGAATATGAGTCTTGGTAGTGTTATAAACACTTTTTGTGAAGGAAGATTGCATGAAAACTCCTAAAAAGGGGATATTTTGCAAAGTTGTATAATAAGTGTAAGTGTATGAAATAGTTGATATTGTGAGTTGCTATAGTTATGAAAATGGTTCATCTAGGCTTAATGAGTAAGAAAATGTGATAAGAATCTTGTTTTGAGCCTAGGGGCAATTTGGTAATTTTGATAAAATATAGGGGCAAAATTGTAAATTTTTCCAAAGTGTGTCAATGGACTAATTTGATTAGTACATTGTTTTAATTAGCTAAATGTGATGTTTTAGATGTTGAAAAATTTGATTTGGGCCTAGAACGGGGAAAATCAATTTATGGATGATTACGTCTTTTTCACCTTTGTGGTATCGAGGTAAGTTCATATGTAAACAGTACCATGCTATACATGTATTTAAATGTTATCATTACATGAATTGTATAAATATTAAGTGTATGTGATTAATAGAAATATGATAAGACAAAATGTGACAGCCCTAAATTGACCCTAGTCGGAAAGTGGTTTCGGGACCACAAGACCGAGTCATAAAAATAATTAACCATTATATTTGATGCTTATTATATGTATATAGGCATGTGTGAAAATTTCATGTTTGAATTTTGTTAATTGTAAGTGAATTTTGCTAAATAGGACTTGTGTGAGAAAATTTAGAAATGTGCTAGGCAAATGTTAAAGTGGCCTATTGATGCATGCTAGAAAATGTTGTCCTTGCATGTCAAAATACCCAAAACTTGGGATGGTGGCGGCCATGCTATGGGTAAAAGGTATTATAAACATGTTATGTTAGTGTTTCATGGGAGGAATGATAAAATAAGGAGCATGGTAATAAAATAATGAAAAGGAAAATGATGAAGAAAAAAAAAGAAAAAGTTCTCATGTTGTTCAACTTGGCGAATAGAAGAAAGAAAAAGAAGGAAAGAGCTTGGAGAAAATCGGCTATGGTGGTTCACTAGACTAAGGTATGTTGATGTTGTTCCATGAGATTCATGCATATTTTTAGTTGTTAGCTTGAGTTCTACCTAGCCCATGGTTTAAATCTTTGCTATGAGATGGAGATGATATTCGCCATGGGTGTTGTCTTATTGGTTGGTGTTTGATGTTGTGGTGATGAGGCATGAAGATGAGTTAAGTTTCGCTAAGGTGGACTTGTGTTGATGTCATTTGCATGCTAAGTGTGAAGCTTTGTAATGATACATGTGATGGTGATTGATGACTCTTGGATTTTCTTTTTAGCATTTTTGAGTTAGACATTAAGTTCTTTGTTTAACCCATGACCAAAATTGAAATGGTATGGTGTCTTGATGCATTCGGCCATGGTAGGAAGTAGATGAGAATTGGTAGTAAGGTGAAGTGCAAATGTTAGTATTTGATTACTAGTGTATATATGTGTATTAGCGAGTTTTGAACTTGAAACAAAATGGTATGTAGTCAATACAAGTAACCATATTTGTAGGAAGTATTAAGCATATAATCGGCCTCAACATAGACATGCATATTCGGCCACATGAGGTAGATTGGTGTTGCATGTATTCGGTTAGAGGCAAGCATATTGATGCTTTTATCTTGGCTTAGATAATCGGCTAAAAGAGAGTGTGGGCTAATATGTTGAGTTGATTCATGATTTCATATATATGTGACTCTAATGTCTAATGTATATATGGGTTAAGTACCTTGAGTTTCTCTTTTTGATGTTCAAATGATTAAATCAATTTATTTGTTAAATTAAGCTCAAGAGCAAAGGGGAACTAAATCCGATAAAGGGAAGGAAAAAGTGATCGAATAGCCGTCGAAATCGTTCGACAACATCCGAGGTAAGTTTTCGAGTAATGAAACTTAGTTTACAATTTGATTAAGTCATGACGTATAAGCATAACAAATATACGGTGATATAATGATTCTACTTGAATTATATGTTGAGTTAATTAGTCTATACGTATGATGGGTAGCCGTATGTGCATAGAGATCATGACATAAAGCAAACCAAATCATGCTGTTTGTATGTGGCTATTGAGCCGAAAATGGGAATTTTTAATAATTGACTTGTGTTTGAATTCTAGTTATGAAAATGAAATAAAGATGTGTCATGATTTACTGATATGTGTATGAATATTTGGATGATAACGGGGCTAAGTCCCAAAGGCATTTGTGCGAGTTACTATTTCCGGGCTAAGTCCCGAAGGCATTTGTGCGAGTTACTATTTCTGGGCTAAGTCTCGAAGGAATTTGTGCGAGTTACTAATTCCGGGCTAAGTCTCGAAGGCATTTGTGTGAGTTACTATTTTCGGGCTAAGTCCCAAAGGCATTTGTGCGAGTTACTATATCTGGGCTAAGTCTCGAAGGCATTTGTGCGAACTACTATATTCGGGCTAAGTCAGGAAGGCATTTGAGCTAGTAGCTATATCCGGTTAAATCCCGAAGGTACTTGGTTTGGGAATGAGCGATCTTGCTGTAATAATTTAAATTAATATGCTCGTAAAATTCCAACGATGAGGTATGTTTCGTATATGCATTGGATTAGTTGATTCCTTTTAAATAGTATTCGCTCAGTCGATTAATGAGCTTCCGGCTTTTGGTTAAGTTGATCTCTTATGTATGAGTATAAGGGTTGGTAATGTGAAGTAGGTATGATTTTGAGAATGTGTGTATATGAAATTATCCGTTTAGTCATATGAATGCTATACTTCAATTGTGCCTAATTTCATTGCTCAAAACTTACTAAGCATTAAATGCTTATTCCGTTTCTTTGATTCTCTGTTTTATAGATTTTGGTTCGTCAGCTATCGGACTCGGGATTGTCAAAGTGGAAGTCGTCCACACTATCAAAGCCCTTTTGGTACTCTTTTAGTTGAACTCTGCTAATGGCATGTATAGGACTGCCCTTTTGTTATTAGTCAAGTACTTTGGTGTTGTATATATTTGGATAGCCATGCGAAAATGGCTTATATATTTTGAGCATAGTGATATAATCATTTTGTATGTATATGGTTATTGAGAGGTGTGGATATGCTTGGCAATGATTGGCCATTGGAATGGTTAATCATGATCATATTTTGTGCTATATATGCTAAAGGGCTAGTTGAATCATGGAAACTATGAAATAGGTAAAGTCTACCTTAAAGGCGAATCTTGACAATGACCTTGATGTAAATTTGAAAAATCACTAAAAATAGTAGGAATTGAATTAAATAGTGAATAAATTATTTAATTGAACCTTGATGAATCTACTTTCATATGGAAGAAACGAAACGATCATATGAGTAGTATTTTAAGAGATATTTAAGTTTTCATGGAACAGGGCCAGAGCGATTTCTGGATCCCCTGATCTGACTTTGGAAATTCACTATAAATTAACCAGAGATAATTAGAAGTCATTCCATATATGTATAGATTCCTTTTTTAGTCTAGTTTCATTAGAAACAAACGGCATAAGTATTGAATCCCTTTACAGGGAGATATATAAGTCGTAATGCATGAAGGTCAGAGCAGTCGAACCCTGAAATAGGGGAGACTTTAACTAATAAACTGTACTAACTAATAAACTGTACTAATTGGCCCGATCAAAAATTCTAGAAAAAAAATTTGTAGATGGATATATGAGTCTAGTTTCAGGGAAAATTTACGGAATCAGTTTTCGAGCTTCGGAACTCGAGATATGATTTCTAAAGTGACTGTGATGTAGTTAGCCAGCTTGTCTGGAAATAAAAAAAAAATGAACTGTGTAAGTCAATGAAATAAGTCCGTAAATACCTCGTGTTCAACTCCGGCAACGGTCTCGGGTACGGGGTGTTACACAAAGACTTAGTAGATGAGGAAAAATCCCGTTTGAACCTTACGAATAGAATAGGATACTAGTGACATGTCACTAGGAATTATGAGTCTAGATGACTAGCTCGAGAGTGAGCATTTAAATGTCATGAGATTTGAGGTAGCTTTAGCTAAAATTGAGGCATTTATGTGCAAAGGTTCTTTCTGAGTATCCAATTAGTATTCCAAGTGTTCAACGGGTAATCCGAGGAAAGAGTTGGTGATGGTCCCAATGAGGTAAGTCATTGGTGAGTATATACATGAGTTGTGTTACGAGTTGTGCAGGTATGTACACTAAGCTTATGAGAATAACTTGATATGTGATGATCTATGATTCATAAATATGTGTTCTTACCATGAAGGATGAAATGATGTTATATTAATTTTGTGAACAATGATCATGAATGAGTAACTTAGCCTTGACAGATTTGAGTTACTACAGTAGTATAACTTTGAAAATACACTAAAACTAATGGAAAATGAGTTAGAAGCTGAATAAAATGTGGGAATAAATTTTATTGTGTCTAGTTTCTTATAAAAGAAACCGTGTAAGCAAAAGAATTTCCTATAATGAGATATTTGAAGTTATGTGGGATAGAGTCAGAATGACTTGAAGACCCCCTATTCTGATTTGATAAAATCATTATAAATTTTACAAAAATTATTATGAGTTATGATTTATGTGCTTAGAATCCTTAATGAGTCTATTTTTAATAGAAATATACTAAAACATTATTTGAGTTCTGTGCTATGCGATAATTGAACTTTAGTGTAGAAGGGTCGGAACTGTCAAACAGTGAATCAGGGGTAACTTTTAGGAATAAACTGTATTAATTGGCTGAACCAAAAATTCTGGAAATTTTATGGTAGAAAGTTACATGAGTATAGTTTCAGAGAGAATTAATGGAACTTAATTTGGAGTTTCGTAGCTCCAGATATAAATAATTTAGTGACTATTGTGTAGGAAGACAGCTTGTCATGAACTTGAGAATATGTTGTAAACATTGATAAAACATGTTAATGAGTTGCTTATTGTTTTCATATGAACTTACTAAGCATAAAGATTAACCCCCGTTCTTTCCTATGTTCCCTAGGGTTGCCAGGTTAGCTCAGGTTGGAGGCCGTCAGAGATATTATCACACTGTCGAGTTAACGCTATCGGCGTAAGTAAATCCTAGTGTTTCAAGTCTATGGCATGTATAGGGTTTTAATGTTGAGTATGTGATATTATGATTTAGCCAAAGTCATTGGCTAGTTATTAAAGTAGTATGTAGTCATGTAAATTGCCTATGTCTGCTAATGATGTTATGGGCCTATATGATTATTCTTATGCATGTATGTTATTATATTCTTATGCATGTATGTTATTATCTTTTGTGATATGGCTTACAGCATGTATGCTTAGAGATTGAATTGAGATTCATTGATGAGTTAGTAACTAATGCAAGATTAAGTGATTGGTAAATAGTTAATAATGCCTCATGAATGGTTTTTGGATATGATTATGCATGCTTAGTGATGGACATGAGGTTTGTTACGTAATGATTGTTATGACAAGTAGGTGGTAATGATGTGAGTAAATTCTATGATATTTATTGCTTAAGAAATTGACATGAGCATAACATGTTTGTAGATCTTTAAGAGCTCATTTATGTCATGTTGTAAATTATTGGATAAGTATGTGTACATATGTTGTGAGGGTGACAAATGGCTTGGAAAATAGCCTTGTCATTGTCTACACAGGTAGACACACGGGCGTGTGTCTAGACCATGTGTGACACACGGTCTGCCCCCATAAGCGTGTGCCATGGCCTTGTTTTAAAGTCACTGTTGCACACGGGCTAAGGGCACAGGCATGTCCCAAGCCACATGGGCATGTGTGACTACACGGTCTATACCCACACGGGCGTGTGGAGCCGTAAAGCATGAAAATTTTCAAGTTTTTCTTAAGTTCTTGGTTTAGTCCCGAACCGCCTCTAATGCATGTTTTGGGCCTCGTGAGCCCATTTAAGGGACAAAATGTATACTAAATGAAAAGTTTTAAATTGATTAAAATTTTATGACCCCGTTTTATATAGTTGGTTAAGTTTAAGTCAGGTGACACCTCGAACCTTGTCCCGACGTCGGATATGGGCAAGGGGTGTTACAGGTATTGGAAGATGTGTTGGTCAAAGTGCACAACTTCATTATCCAAATAGATTACATTAATAACAAGAATCTAAATCAACTAAGCATGTAATGATCTAAATCAAGAAACGGCTTCTCGAATTGGAAAAGCTTCAATTATGCAAGGATCTAACATAGATCAAATAAAGCCAGTGAAACACTTAACAACTTGTCCATAAGAGTCCTATAAAATATCTACATAATTAGTAACATTGATATCATCTTCCATTGACTGAGTTGCATCCATATTGCATTTGTGCCAACTTGAAGGATGTTTTATTCTCTGAACATCAGTAAAGAGTTGACATAATAGAAGCCAATAGACCATCAAAACTGATCTTGCTTCTTGTTGGTTCTGCAAGAAAGGTTCAACAATTAAAATGATATTAGAAGCAATAGTTATCTTGTAACACCCAGCTTTGGGTGGGTTTTGGATTTGGTGGGTAAACCAAAAGTAACCAGAGTGGTGTAGTGCTATCCACCCAAATGTTGTTTTAGCGTATAGATCATGTGCATAGTTGGTATCATATTATTAAGCAATGATTGTTCTCAAAATGTATTAAGTTATAAAGAAGAAGAGATTTGGCAAGAGTGTTGCGAATTACTACCAAAGGTATTATACGCCTAGTTTATTGAGTTTTGTGCTAGTCACATTCTAACAAAGGAGTTAAAAAGGAACAAAGGGACAAATCAGGAATATAAATAAATATTGGATTTCTATTTACAGTTGTAAACCATTAGTAAAGGTAGCTTTGAAGGTGTGTGACTCATGGTAGGTTCCAATAAGAGCTTGGGTCCTATAAATATTGGTATTTAGGTCTAAATAAAGAGAGAGTTCTCCTTCTTCCTTCTTCAAGAAGTATTTCTATGTAGATCTAAAGGAACCCAAAGTATTTCCTTCTCTCTTAAGATAAAGGTGTAGATTTGGATCTTTACCAGTGAATACACCATGTCGAGGTAAGTTTTAAGACTTATCATATTGTGTTGTGAAGAGTAAATCTATTATACTTGGTAGATCAGTAAGATAAAGAATAAAAAAGGCCCTCCTTGGGGATTCCCTGTGTGAAAACTGATGGAAAAAGGGGTATATGAATAAATCCTAATAAGTTTCCTTGTTTTATAGCAGTAGTTGCTGGTGATTGCACGATGGAAGTCTGGACCTGGAGTTTTGAATTGTTGTGGGTGAGAATTAGGTGAGTCTCTATACTAACTCTTGTTTGTATGATGATAGTACTTGTAAATCTATAAAAGAGTGACTGAAAGATAATGTTGTGATCCTTGATATTACAATATGATATTTTTGTGACCTGGTGCTTGATTATTGAAGTATGTTTATGACTGTGGTAATATTTGTTGAGAATTATATGCATATTTTGTATAGACCTTGTAATACCGCTAACTCATATCCGTCGCCGAAATAGGGTTACAAAGCATTACCATAAAATCATAACATATAAACAAAAATTTCCAAACATTGATATAAACATAGCATAATACACTCATAAACATGCATATTATCCCTTAATTGAGCCCTTGAGGACCTAGAAACACTTTAGAAACGATTCAGGACTAAATCGAAAACATTTGGAACATAAGGAAAAAGTTGGCAATTTAAAACTACAAAGGTCACACAGCCGTTTGGCTAGGCCGTGTAACAATCGAAATAAGGACACATGGTCATGTCTCAACCTGTGTTTGTGCCTATAGAACTCTCTGACTTGGGTCACACGGCCAAGCCACACGCCCGTGTGCCAGGCCGTGTGCTAGGCCATGTAACTACCTGACTTGTAACCTTTAAAATCTACAGGGGACACATGACTGAGACATACGTCCATGTCTTAGGCCGTGTGGAAAATAAATTGGCCAAAATCAAGCCATTTCTTCACCCTAGTCAAGCATGTACCTAAACACAATTTGCACATATGACCAAACATTAAAACATGCCTAAAACATGCATAAAATGACCAATTCACTCTACTATTAATCCATACAACCAATATGCTACGAAGGCACCTCAATCATAAACCATCAAACATATATAGACATATGCATATTTGGCCATACATCAACCATACACATCTAACTTATTTCCACACCAAAACATACCATAATTGACCATATACCATGTCCATAAAGACTTACCATTTGTACCATTACTCACATGCATCATAATCACATAAGTGACACAAACCAACCATTTCCAAATGGTACCAAACAACCAACATATATATACATAACAAAATCAAAAATTAGCATTCAACGCAAACTTTAAACATAAGTCCACCTATACATGCCATTATAACATTCATCAAAGCTACTGATATAATCGCTAGATAACGTGATAGAGCTCCGACAAGCTTTCATACCGAACGAGCTTCCGATTATCTATAAAACAAGGAAAGAAAATTACGTAAGCACATAATGCTTAGTAAGTTCGTAAAATATGAACATAACTTACCATTTCAATACATAACATTAAGATTAAGCATAATTTAATCCAACCATAAGCTTAGCACAAGCCTAAGCATCAACAACTACACGTTTTAGCATATTCAAACATAATCTACATGAATTTAACATAGGAAAGCCATTACACATGAACATATTTCATTTAAATTCATCATTTTTCCTTAACATATCCTACTTTCAATGAAACTTACCATTTCAATCATTTTCATAAATACATGGCATAGTTCCTTTTGAACCCTTACCATCCCATTCATTTTCATGACCATTGAATCATTTAGAATATCATTGGATACATGGGATAGCTTACACGAAGTGTGCTAAACATATAATTGTACCCTTTTCTATCTTTTACGTCATTGCTCACATGAGCTGTGAATTGGGCCTGTCACAAGAGTTGTGGGTCAGAATGTAATCTACATGTCTACATGATGTCGCTCACATGAGCTGTGGAGTATCCGCAACAAATGCAGGACCTTAGCCATTGGTAGGACATTCAAGACTAGCACCCGAAACATGAAAACCCTAATAACATGTCATTTATATCCTATGAATTCCTAAGGTTCAAACGGGGCTCAATAATCATCATGACATCGTTGGATTACATCATTTAGTTATATTGAAAATCATCATGTTAACATATAGATCAATATATAACATTAAAACAATATATATATGAACTTACCTCAATGATTAAGGCGTAGAAATAGTGTCGACTAATCCTAGGCTTTAGCTTTACCTCGATCTAAATCCGTACGAGGTCTATCTTGACCTAAATATACAAATTAAATCCATTTAATAATTCTATCATTCAATTTAGTCCAAAATTCATACTTTTGTAAAATTAGACTTTTGTAAAATATACTTTAATATTTTAACTTCTTTACGCAAATTGATATTTATGCAATTTCATCTACATTTCATGATAGTTGATTTACCTAGGGACTTATACAACCCCATACAATTCAATATTTCACAAATTTATCATGGTATTTTACTACTTTTACAAATAAGTCCTTAGATGATAATTTCATCAAAAATCACTTTAAAAAAGTTGTTTATTTAACAACAAAGATTCATATTCTTCCATTAAACTTCAAAAACTATACAAACATGTTCATGGAAAAACCTTAAACCTTTAACAATTTTGAAAATTAGTCCCTAGGTTAGCTAGATTAAGCTACAACGATCTTGAATACATAAAAATCATAAAAACGAAGCTTAAAAACATACCATGCATGTAGAAAATGAAAAATCGAAGCTTCCCTCTCCAAAAATGACTGTTTTGGTTTTGAAAGTTGAAATGAGAAAGATGATAGCCATTTTTTTTCCTTTTTCTTTATTAAACATTTAATGTAATTATCAAATTACTAATTTAACCTTTAAAATCTATTAATATTTCATTAAAACCTATCCATCACATTACACTATCTCATTAATTGGTTCAATTACCACCTAAGTCCCTTAGTTTAAAATTACATAACCATTAGACCCTTTTAGCTTATAGAATTTAACTTTTGTACCTTTTACAATTTAATCATTTTTACTTAACTAAGCATGCAAACGTCAAAATTTCTTAATGAAAATTTTATACGACCCTACTAACATTCCACATACATTAAAATAATAAAATAAATATTTTCTCGTCAAACTTTTGGTCCAAAACCACTGTTCTGATTTCACTAAAAACAGGCTGTTACAGACCTATTGAATTCAAGTAGGTTGACATGAAGTATAGTTGCACCTGGACATCTAGATTATGTATATTCATCTTAGTTGTTTTCTATTTGAAATGTTCTAATGAGAGTTGGTCGGAGCATGATGTGTCTGTGTCTATCTCCGTGGAGTCATCTAAAAGGGTCCATCGGGACTAAACAAGATCTCCAATATGAACCTCTGAAAGAGAGTCCATGAGTATGGCACCATATCATGTAAGACCATATCTCTGAAAAAGGAAGCCTTTGTGCCGATATATGAAAAGGAAACCTTTGTGGCGATTTATGATAAAGAAGCCTTCATGGAGATCTATGAAAGGAATGCCCTTAGAGCACTCTAAAGAACGGCTCTTGTGGTAACCATTTGAAGGAAACACCTCTATGGCAGACCCTAAGAGAAAGAAATGGTATCCACGGTGAATGCTAAAGGAACGATAGTTGTAATAAAATCAGAAGGAAAAGCCCTTGTGACATATCATGTTACACCTTCGATTTCGATGAGATATTCTAATGAGATTCCCTTGTGCTGAGCTTTGTATAAAATGTTATGGTGTATCTAGCATGGTCTTAAGGAAAGAATAGAGAAATTGGAATAAGCTAGAGCATGTGGCGAATTCAAAGTATAGGTTAAGTAAAATTAAGAACAAACCTAAGTAAATGCTACATCTGATTGTTTGATGAAGGGAATCATGATTAAGATGAGAATGAAAGGATGAATTTCTGAAAGGATGAAGCCATAAGGAACCAATGTTAAGGGAAATTTACTATGATATATGTAACACCCCAAACCCAGCTTAGACGTTATGGTTGAATCTAGCGATGCCACATTAAAGTGTTTTGAAAAATATAATTTCGTTGAAAAGCCTTTTTTTTTAAACCTCTTTGTGGTCTTAACAAAGATTTAGAATGTCTCGTTCAATGTTAAAACTCTAGTCGTTTAGCAAAATGTTAATCATATTAAATTGTTATTACTTTTTAAAACATTGTTTGTGAGGAAGCTTTTAAAACGTGTTGCGTAGCTGTGATGTTTGAAAAGCATTTATCTTTTGAAACCCGTGTCCTATGCTAGCAGATATAGATCAATATAAATAAAACCTGAATTAAACGTTAAAAATTTAAAAAGGCCTTGTTACAGAAAATACCCAAATTAAACTATTTATAAATTAATAGTCGAATAAGGAAGCGTAAGCTGTTGTGTGGCCACCTTCGAGTCCCTCGCAGCACCAATCAGCCTAAGGATCATCTGCACAGATAAATAAAAGGGTGAGTTTACAAAAACTCAGTGTGCAATACCTCAATAAGTAACAGTCATGCAATAAGCAAAAATAGTCTGGGCCTAAGCCCATATCAGTAACAGTGACAATATCAGTTTGGGCTTTGGCCCATCTCAATACAAAAACAGTCATGTGTTTGGGCCTTGTCCCATTGCAGTAACAGTAAACAGTATGCAAGTCCTACCCAACCAGCCTCTACACACCACTCCGTCCAGCCCTACACACCATGTGGGGATAAAATTAACCCACCCATCCCTACACACCAAAATAGCACCGGTTACGGCACTAAACAGTATTTGTAGTAGAGTTCCTAGTATAATAGGCTTAGACCCATCAGTGATTTGCAGTAGAGTTGCCAGTACAGTACACTTCCTCTAATCATATAAAAACCCACCCCCATGCAATACGTCACACTACATGTCATGTCATATCATAATATTATACATGTACTCAACACAGTTACAAGAGCATGCTAAAATATAAACATACATCACATAGGGGTAAAACAGTCATCTTACCATAAAGGGCAAAATAGTTATTTTACCTCATAAGGGCAAAACAATCATTTTACCACATAAGGGCAAAACAATCATTTTACCTCATAAGGGCAAAACAGTCATTTTATCGATTAAGGGTCCAGGTACGCTTACCGACCCAACAAAAGGTCCACAATCGTCTCAGGCGACCCGTGAAACCTTAACAATCAAACAGTAAAAATAGGCACAAGACCCATATTGCGGGCCTATGTGAGCCTATACGCCCGTGCAGCCCACATAACCCAGAAATGGCCTTAGCCATGTAGATTACACAGCCTGACCCAATATTCTCCACACATTCGTGTAGTTTTCCCCATACAGCCCATTTCGGCCCAACATGGCCCAAAACGGCCTAAGCCCGTGAAATCGCTCATGATGGCCTCTACGATCCAACGCCCATGTTTTTGCATTCGAACTACCACACGAGCGATCGCACGTTCGTGTGGCACCGACAGTCTCTTATTTCATCTTTTGTCGATTTACGAGTAGAGGCTATGTTTTACACACCTGTTTGCGAAAGTACTCGACTAACCCACGAGAACCCCAACCTAACGCAATCAGAAACTTTTGTTAGCCGCTTACCAATTAATTGAAAAGAACCTTAACCCAAAACACTTACTCGAGAGATTACCTATCACTCGCCTTGATTGATCACACTAAATCGTTGCAAGGGATTGCTTAGAATTCTTAAAGACTACCTGCATCCCAAGTGTAACTTGTTAACTAATACCATACACGCAAATAGATAAACCAAGTGTATAGCAACTTATCGAAGGAGCAGACTAAGAATAGAAGATAGTAGTAGTCGGCCTACCCCTAAAAACACCCACTCGAACCGGGGCACAAGATGTAACAGTCGCACCTCCTAATAGTAATCAGCAGAGAAAAGAATTGTTAGATGGAAAACTATTACAGTAGAGAGAAAAAAAAAAGAGAAGAGAGAGAGCATAACTAAATAGTTGTATTACCACATAAAATGACATAAAGCACAGGGAATCGGCACAGAGAGGGTGAAAGAATGAGTATTATTCGAGCAAGAGGGAATCAATTGGGGGAAGAGGAAAAATGAGTATTCAGTCAAAGTAACAAAATGAGAAAGAGGGGTGATCCGTTAATCACAGAAGAATCGAAGGAGGAGGAGAAGAGAAGATGATATTCGAATTTAACAATGCAAGAGGAGAACTTAATAAATGGCGAAGGAATAGAGAGAAGAGAGAAAGGGGTACTCGACAAATGACAAAAGGAGAAGGTAACTGATCAGAACCGATTGAAAGAGGGAGTAAGCACAGAAAAATAGAAGTAGAAAAAAAAAAGAGGGTAAGGCACCAAAGTAGAAATATTGAAAGATGAAGTAGACAGAAAACTCCCAAAATCAAAAACGTCAAAACTAGGAGGAAAATACCGAAATGACAGATGGTAATCGAATTATCTTGAGAAAGAGTTCAATTTCGGCACCACTACTTCCTTCCCTTGACCCACTCCTCGAAAATCTCCTCACATCTCTCCAGCAACTAGTTTGAACTCCACACAACCTCTTCTATCCAAATTTTCCTCCCCAAAACACTCCTAAAATCTCCTTAACAACTGAAATTCCTCAATCCACTCCCCAAAAATGTCCACCCCTTCCTCAACCACCAATTTCAAATTCCAATCCAACTCTTCAGTACTTCGGTTGAGGTAGGACACTCCCACAATACTAGCAGCAAAATAAAACTCCCTATATCGCATACCAGGACTCGAACCTCAGACCTTAGGTTACAATAACATGCCACTTATCCTCTAGACAGTAGGCCCTTTATTTCATGAAATACCCACATTTATTTAAGAAACCTACTGACTAGAGGCAGGGTTTAATCAAGTAAAAACAAAATTTTGTACAAACCAAGGCTTGAACACGAGACTTCTCCAACACTTCCTAGAACACTTAACCACTGAAGCAAATGCCCATTTGTGTCACTTCTTGCACAACTATTCATTTATGTGCTACCTCTTAACTATTCCCATGCTCAAGACCTAATACTTCTAGGCCCAAAATTTGGGGCGTTACAATATAATAGATAGAAGGGATGATTATGTTTTGTTAATGATAAACTATTCTTGGTGACAAACAGTTGAAGATTTAAGAAAATGAGCTAATGGCGATGGACTATCCGCCCATTTATGGAAAACAATGACTAAGGAATAAATGATTATTTCTCACTAAGTTCTCATGAACTTACTTGGATTGTGTTTTCTTTTTAAAGTTGAATGTGAGGTTGTGCCTAGGGGAATGATGTTAAGACTATGCCTAAGGAGTGGCGTATCAGATTATTATGCATACAGAGAGCAAGCTTGATGGCGTGATCGAGTCTGTCTAGCACATGGTAACCCTTAAACTGGGATAACCACGTTATACCAGGACATCATTTTGGTAATACTTTAATCAAATTCCCTATGCATTATAACTGAAATTCTTCAATGTTTATACTTATGTATTGTATTATGAAGTCTTTTAATTAAATAGTTCAAGTCAATTGTAATTCGTGTAAGTAGAGTTAAGTTTCATCTATATTAGTGTTGTAACACTTAGGATTCAGATCCGGTTCATCGAATCGAGTTTTTAGTATTACAAGTTGGTATCATAGCACAATTTAGTTAGTTCTTGGACCATGAAAAATGAAGAAGCCTAGTATACATAATATGTCGAACTTGATAGAGTTCCTTAAGTATGTTAAATTTATGGTAAATGAAAAATAATTGTCATGTTTATTAGTAAAGGTAATTCTATAATAAGTATACAAAGGAGAGGTTGTAACCCCTCAAACCAGGCCTAGATATTATGACCCAATCTAAGCAATTACATGGGCTAAGAAGATGGCCAAAATGTAATAGCTTGATTTTGGGCCTAGTCGAAACAGTGGTTTCGGGCCTATGTCAGACATATGTATCCTAGTTATTCCTAAGGTTCGTACGGGGCTTTTGGACATCATATCTCGATTGAATCGAGTTTGTAAACATAGCTCCCAAGCATGTACACATTTGGCTACCACATATATACTTTCACATAATTCATTTCAGCATATATAACTCGTATTTATTTAAAATTTACAACATCTATTTGCTTATAAGCTTACCTCGGATATCGACGGACAGAATGGAACGATTATTCAATTATTTTTGTTTTCCCCCAATCCAAGACCAATTTCTTTGGTTCTTGACCAAAACATATTCGAATTAAACTCATTCAAAAATAATTTCATTCAATTTAGTCCAAAAAAACATAAAAGGGTAAATTACCATTTTACCCCTAACATTTCACACTTTTTACAAATTAGTCCCTATTGCACAAAACATAAAATATGCAAAATTTCAATACATCATGCTTATTCTAAATCTTCCTTATACTCATACAAGTCCATACATTTCATTTATTTTACATTTTAGTACCTCAATTTATTATCTTTACAATTTAGCCCTAATTTTTCAAATTCATCAAAAATTCCAATACAAAACATATTAATCCAAAACATATCTTTCATAATTCATCAACTAACATCACAAAACTCAATTATTCATTAATGGCATAACTCAAAATATTTATCAAAATCAAAAATTAAAGCATGGGCTTTGTACGTTTCACTACAACGATTTCAAAAACGTAAAAATTATTAAAAAAACCGAATTTAACGCCCCAAATTTTGGGCCTAGATGAAATGGGCTTTGGGTCTCATAAAATTTTTAAGTGAGCAGGAAAATGACAGATGACATGTTGGCTTTAAAGGTTTAAGGAATTTGAAGTGTCGAGGTATGTTGGAGAAGTTCTAGGTTCGAGTTTGGTGGTAGAGGAATTTTAATTTAATTATTAAAGGAATCAGGGTTGGGAGTAGTTGGGCTTTTAAATAAAGATAGGGGAAATGGCATCAAAAAGCCTTGTGGAGGAGTGGCTAAGTGACGCCACTTAGGGTGTAGGGAGGTGGCGTTAGTAGATAACAAGGAGATCTGAGGTTCGAATCCTAGCTTAGTATTTTTTTAGAGTTTAATTTTTGGCCTTCTAGAAGGTTGGAAGTGGCGTGAAGATGGACTCCAAGGGGAGTGTTCAGAAGAGAAAATTTAGGAAATAGATTAGGGAGTTATCAGGGAGAAAAATGAGGAGATGAGAAGGGGGAAGTGATGGAGCCAAATGGGGAATTAAGGGTCAGGTAATTCGGCTATAGGGGCTATAAATAGGTGTCGAATGGGGGGTGGCCAGGCTAATGCCGAATTTCCTTCACCTTGTTGCCAGAAACCCTTTTTCCTAAAAGCCGAAAACTGTGACAGCCCTGAAGTGACCCTAGTCGGAAAGCGGTTTCGGGACCGCTAAACCGAGTCACCAAATTATTTGAATATGATATTTATTGTCTAAAATATGTGAATATGAATGTGTGAAAGTTTTAAGCTCCAATTTAGTCGATTGCATGTGAATTTAGTTAATAGGACTTATGTGAGAAATTTTAGAAATGTGCTAGGCAAATGTAAGTGGCCTATTAATGCATGTTATAAGAATGAAGGGTTTGCATGTCAAATATCCATTTATTTTGAGTAGTGGCCGGCCATGTATGGGTCTTAGATGATAATATGAATTTCCTATTAGCATTATGGGTTTAGAAAATAAAATAGTTAATTAAGAATGATAAAAAAATGAGGTGAGTGGGAGGAGAAACCAAAGTTGTCCCCCCTTACTCCCCATTGCCGTGACTAGACAAAGAAAAAGAAAAAAAAAATGTTCATCCTTGGCTGAAATTCTAAGGAGGAAGGAAGAAGAAAGGTTGAAGAGGTTCGGCCATGCATGTAACTAGGCTAAGGTATGTTTGATGATGTTCCATGAGATGCATGCATGTTTTAGTTGTTAGCTTGAGTTCTACCTAGCCCATGGTCTAAATCTTGCTATGTGATGGAGATGACACTCGGCCATGGATGCATCATTCTTGCTTGGTGTTGATGTTGTGTTGGTGAGATATCAAGTTATTTTTGTGACCCAAGTTGAGATTTGGATTTTGGAATGAGTAAGGTTTTCGGCTATGGTAATTATAAGGGTGATGGATGATGTTTCATGCTAAATCTAAATGAACAATGTTAGTGCTTATATCTCGATATTTATGAGTTTCTTTCTTGGTTTTACCTCAAACCCATGAAGTATTTTTAATTGGTGTTGTTAGAGGTTTCAGTCATGGGATTATAAGCATGTTAGTTTTGATGGTGAAATTTATGCCTTGTAAGGGTAAATGGTGTCTTGATGCATTCGGCCATGGTAGAAAGTAGATGTGAAATGGTAGTAAGGTGAAGTGCAAAATGTTAGTATTTGATTACTAGTGTATATATGCGTATTAGCCGAGTTTTGAATTTGAAACAAAATGATATATAATCAATACAAGTAACCATACTTGTAGGAAGTATTAAGCATATAATCGGCCTCAACATAGACATGCATATTCGGCCATAGGAAGAAGATTGGTGTTGCATGTATTCGGTTAGAGGCAAGCATATTGATGCTTTTATCTTGGCTTAGACAATCGGCTAAAATGGAGTGTGGGTTAATATGTTGAGTTGATTCATGATTTCATATGTATGTGACTTTAATGTCTAATGTATATATATGGGCTAAGTACCTTGAGTTCCTCTTTTCGATGCTCAAATGATTAAATCAATTTATTTGTTAAATTAAGCTCAAGAGCAAAGGGGAACTAAATCCGATAAGGGGAAGGAAAAAGTGGTCGAATAGCCATCGAAATCGTTCGACAACATCCGAGGTAAGTCTTCGAGTAATGAAACTTAGATTATGATTCGATTAGATTATGTTATAAGCAAATCAAAATCATGCCCTTTGTGTGACAGCCCAAAATTGACCCTAGTCGGGAAGTGGTTTCGGGACCACTAAACCGAGTCACCGAAATGTTTGAACGTAATATTTATTGTCTAGAATATGTATTTACGAATGTGTAAAAATTTCAAGCTTCGGTTTAGTCGATTGCATGTGAATTCAGTTAGTAGGACTTGTATGTCACTTTTGAAAAATGATAGGCTAATCTATAAGGACCTAATAGTACATGTAGTCAAAAGGGAGGACTTGCATGTCAAAATCCCCCCCAAGTGCTAGTGGCCGGCCATGACAAGGAAGCATGGGCAAGACATGTCATGAAACATGTTGGGTGAGTGTTTTATGTTGAAATAAATAAAATAAGGTGCATGAGTAATAAAAAAAAAAGTGTGTGTGTGAAGGCTTTCCTCCCTCCCCATTGCCGTGCAAGTGAGAAAGAAAAAAACAAAAAAAAAAGCTTTGTTCATCTTTTTTTTTCCATCCTTTGGCCGAAAATCTCAAGGAGAAGAAAGGGTCCTTGCTCATGGTTGGTTTGGAATAGGTTGGCCATCCTTGTAGCTAGATTAAGGTATGTTTAATATGGTGCCATGAGATTCATGCATGTTCTTAGTTGCTAGTTTTAGTTCTAATTAGTCCATGATTCAAAACCTTGCTATGTCATGGGGATGATAGTATGAAATGAAAATTTGAGATAAGTAAGGTTAAATTTGATTTGGTAAAATCGGCCATATGGGTGTATATGTTTGTAAAAATATATTTTCTTTGTTAACTCCTTACAATCAGTTGTAGGAGTAATATTGGCTTATAAGGTTGAGTTGATTCATGATGTTGTATGTTAGGATTAAAATACTTGAGACTAGATTAGCTTAATGGTGACCATGCATTCGGCCTTGAAGCATTAAACAAATGTTGGTTGAGATTTTGATATTTTGAACAAAGATAGTTGTGAAATGGGGTGAAAACCATTAAGTTATACACATAAAAATCCAGCAAGAAGATTAAACTACTAAATGTATTCATTTTAGATCAAGACATCAAAGAGGGAGAACCAAGCAAAGGCAAAGCAAAGATAATCGAGTAGTAGATTGGGAATCATTTCATCCGATATAAGGTAAGTCATTAAGCACTTATTTGTACTAATTTAAAGGGTCGTAATGTCCAAGTAATGATGCTGAATGGAATGGTAGAATATATATATAAACATGTATGTATGTGGTGATAAAATATTGAATTGAAAGAAAAGAGGTGAGATGTATTGAATGATCGGTTTCGCACTAAGTGTGCGGGTGTAAACATTTATAATCACAAATTGGCACTAAGTGTGCGGGTTCAAATTATACAGCACTAAGTGTGCAAGTTTGATTATATAGCACTAAGTGTGCGAGTTCGACTATTAAGCACTAAGTGTGCGGGCTTATTGCACATCCTCTAATAAACGTACATGTTCTATGTGCGCGGCCTTACCGAGTCAATCATGGACAGCTGTACGAGTAAACACCTTGAGCTCATGAGGAATGGACATTTTATTTATATTTGGAATTTTGGTTTGGTAAGTCTTGATCTATGTGGTGATTATGCTCGAAAATAAATGCATGCAATGTCATATGGCGTAATGTATGAAATATCAAGTAGGGCTTGGTATGTGACCAAACCGAAATGCCTAAAGAATTATAGTACCGTTTGGGGTGTGGATGGAGGATTTTAATCCCGCATTAATTATTTTCTTTTATGGTATATTATTACTGAACGGCAATATAATGCTTATGGCTTACTGAGTTATATACTCACCCGGTGTTTGCTTGTCGCCATTTTAGGTTTCTCGGACTCGTCCTTTTTGCGTGCTCGTGATCGTCATTGGAGTCATCACACCGGCTATCAACTTTTGGTATTTTTTTTTTGTGTAGTCGGTTTAGGAGAACATTTTGGCATGTATAGGCTAATATGCTTTGTTGAACTTTGGTATGTAAACTTTTAGCCATGCGAAAATGGCATAAATGCTCGGTTGGATTTAGTTCTCCAATGTTAAGTCACAAGTCTTGGTAATTCGATTTCCATGCCTTATGCCATGGTTGATTATTTTGGTGTTAAAATGCATGTTATGGCAATAGTGTAGTAGGGAGATGTTGGATAATGATTAGCCTCTGGTATGGCTAGTCATGATCATGATTTGTGACATGTATGATGAATCACTAGTTAGATCAAAGGGAAATCATGAAATAGGCATAGTTGCTTTAGTGACAGGTGCTGGCAGCAGCAGTAATGTGAGATTGAAAAATCACTAAAAATAGTAGGAATGGTATTAAATATTAAATAAATTATTTAAATGTACCTTGATGAATCTACTTTTATATAGAAGAAACGAAATGGTCATATGAGTTATAAGTTAACAGATATTAAAGTTCTTGTGAAACAGGGCCAGAACGGTTTCTGGATCCCCTGTCCCAACTTTGGAAAATCATTGTAAATTAACCAGAGATAATTAGGAGTCATGCCATATATGTGTAGATTCCTCTCTGAGTCTAGTTTCTATAGAAACAAACGGCATCAGTATTGAAGCCCTGTACAGGGAGATATCCAATTCGTAATGCACAAAGGTCAGTGTAGTCGACCCCTGCAACAGGGGAGACTTTAACTAATAAACTGTACTAATTGGCTCGACCAAAAATTCTAGAAAAAAATATGTAGATGGAAATATGAGTCTAGTTTCATGGAAAAATTGCGAAACTGATTTTCGAGTTGTAAAACTCAAGTTATGAATTTTGGAGCGACTAGTACACAGATTAGCAGCTTGTCTAGAAACTCTCAATAAGTGGGTTGAAGTCTGTTAACACCTCATGTTCGACTCCGGCGACGGTGTCGGGTTCGGGGTGTTACATTTTTATTGGTATCAGAGCTATGGTTTAGTCGGTTCTAGGACTACCATAGCGCGTATGAGTCTAGCTATACATGCCTTAATGTTAATGTTTAAATGCGTGATGACTTCTGACGGTTAAAATTTTTGTTTTGATTAGTAAATGGATCCCGGTGTAGAGAGAACCTTGGCGGATGACGTTGAAAGTGTAGCGGCTGCTCCTGCACAAGGGACGCCGCTGTTGAACCTCGGTCATCTGCGAATAATCAAGGTGAGGAGGCAAAACAAGCCTTCTTTACCATGATGAATGAGTGGGTAGCATAATACGCCCGAACCAATCCGGCTGTCCAACAATTCCCGAATTTAAATAATCCACCCCAAGGGCCTGTAATGCCATTAGTTACTGATCCTATGAGGCCGAGTAAGCTACCTGTAGACTTGATTAGAAAGCGCGGGGCTGAGGAGTTTAAGGCCATAGTTACTGATGATGCCGAAAGAGTCGAGTTCGGCTTGATAACACCATTCGGTGTTTGATGAACTCATGCACACCGATGAATGTCTAAAGTGTGCTATATCCTTGTTAGTAGACTCACTTACTATTGGTGGAGGACTTTGATCTCCATAGTCCCAAACGAAGCGAGTTACTTGGGATTTCTTTCAAACAGAATTTGAAAGAAGTATATTAGTCAACGGTTCATCGATCAAAAGCGTAAGGAATTCTTGGAACTCAAGCAAGGCCGTATGTGAGATACGAATACGAACATGAGTTCGTAAGACTTAGTCGGTATGCTCGGGAGTGTGTGGCCGATGAGGTTGCTATGTGCAAAAGATTTGAAGAAGGATTGAATGAAGATTTAAAACTACTAGTGGGTATTTTGGAGATAAAGGAGTTCGTGACGCTGGTCGAACGAGCCTGCAAGGCGGAAGAACTTGGAAAGGAGAAGAAGAAGGTTGAATTTGAAGCTAAAGACTATCGTAAGAGATCGATGGGTAAAGCTCCATTCTCGACTGTAAAGAAGTTCAGGGAGGACACTAATAAATCGAGGACGACTGCGGGAATTTCCATTAGAGCACGACCATCGACGGACTCCCGAGCTACTTCGGTGGCTAGTGTGGGCAATAATCGCCAAGAGAGACCTGAATGCCCCCAATGAAGAAGACGACACCTAGGTGAATGTTGGGGTAAGTCTGTTAACCGGGCCTGTTACGGATGTGGTTCGAAGGACCACTTCATTAGAGATTGCACGGAGCTAGATGAGAAGAATAAGATGCAAGGTGCAAGATCGAGTGGGGCGACAGCTAGAGGTAGACCCCCGAGGATTTCAGGAGGTAGGGTTGGTAATCAGAGAGGAGCCACTGATACGGCTGTTCGATCCGAGACCCGTGCTCCTGCTAGAGCATATGCCATCCGCGCACGAGAGGAGGCATCCTCCCCGACGTTATCACCGGTACTTTTACTCTCTTTGATACTAGTGTGATTGCATTGATTGACCCCGCTCTACTCATTCATATGTATGTGAAACTTTAGCATCCAAGAAGACTCTACCGTTGAGTTCTCGAGTTCGTAATTCGAGTGTCAAACCCTTTGGGTCAATACGTATTCGTTGATAAAGTGTGCAAGAGATGCCCCTAATAATTCGAGAACTCTGCTTTCCTACCGATCCGATGCTTCTACCATTTGATGAATTGATGTTATTCTTGGTATGGATTGGTGACCTTACATGATGCGGTGGTGGATCGCAAAAGGAAAACCATTGATTTGAGGAGTGCAAATAAATGAGTAGTCCGAGTCGAGTCTACTGATTTAAAAGGAGTGCCAGCGATAATATCTTCTATGACCGCTCGGAGATATGTGAAAAAGGGGTGTGAAACATACCTTGCGTATGTGTTTGAAAGTAAAGAGACGAAAAAGAAACTCGAATCGGTACCAGTGGTTTGTGAGTATTCAGATGTTTTTCCGGAGGAGTTACCGGGATTGCCACCGGTTCGAGAAGTGGAATTCGGCATCGAAGTTGTACCGGCTACTACGCCGATCTCAATAGCTCCGTATCGTATGGCATTAACGGAGTTAAAGGAATTGAAGGTCCAATTGCAAGAATTGACGGATAGAGGTTTCGCCGACCGAAGTTTTTCTCCATGGGCGCACCGGTATTGTTTGTGAAAAACAAGGACGGAAGCATGAGGTTGTGCATCGACTATCGTCAACTCAATAAAGTGACGATAAAGAATAAATATCTGTTGCCACGAATTGACGATTTGTTTGATCAATTAAAGGGAGCCTCGGTGTTTTCAAAGATAGATTTGAGGTCGGGGTACTATCAGTTGAGGGTCCGAGAATCGGACATACCCAAAACCGCTTTTAGAACGAGGTACGGTCACTACGAATTCTTGGTGATGCCGTTTGGGCTCACTAATGCCCTCGGTGTTTATGGATTTAATGAATAGAATTTTCAGGCCATACTTGGATCGATTCATAGTTGTATTTATCGATGACATTTTGGTCTATTCGAGAGATGAAACTGAACATGCTGAACACCTGAGGCTAGTGCTGCAAATCTTACGAGATAAGCAGTTATACGCAAAGTTCAGTAAATGTGAATTTTGGTTGAAAGAGGTTAGCTTTTTGGGGCACGTGGTGTCCGTGATCGGTGTCGTGGTGGACCGAACAAAATTTCGCCATAGTCGATTGGAAACCACCAAGGAATGTTACCGAAGTTAGGAGCTTTTGGGGCTTGCGGTTATTACCGACGATTTGTAAAAGGTTTCTCGACGATAGCCACGCCTAATGACGGCTTACTCCAAAAGGATGTTAAGTTCGAATGGACGGAGAAATGTCGTAAAAGTTTCGATCAACTGAAAGCTTATTTGATGAAGCCCCAATTCTAGTGCAACCCGAATCGGGCAGAGAGTTTGTCATTTATAGTGATGCATCCCTACTTGGGTTGGGTTGCGTATTGATGCAAGAAGGGCGAGTTGTGGCCTATGCGTCGAGACAATTAAAGCCACATGAGAAAAATTATCCGACCCATGATCTCGAATTGGTCGCCATCGTATTCGCTTTAAAGATATGGCGACATTACTTATTTGGTGAGAAGTGCCGTGTGTATTCGGATCACAAAGTCTCAAATATTTGATGACTCAAAGAGACTTAAATCTGCGACAAAGACGTTGGCTCGAGCTGTTAAAGGATTATGAGTTGGTCATTGACTATCACCCGGAAAGGCTAATGTGGTTGCGGATGCCTTAAGTCGAATCACTATTTGCGCTATGAAGCGATGAATGTACACTTGTCTGTTTCTACCCGACAATGTGTTAGTAGCTGAATTGAAAGCCAAACCATTATTGATACGTCAAATTCGTGAAGCTCGTAAAGTCGACGATGAGTTGGTTGCAAAACGGATGAGTGTGTTCGAACAAGGAATCGAATTTCAGATTGACGACCATGATTGCTTGACGTTCAAGGGTCGATTATGTATTCCAAGGAATTCGAACTTGTTTCGATGATTTTGAACGAGGCTCACAGAGTCGAATGTCAATCCACCGGGAGTACGAAAATGTACAACGACACCGAGACACCGTTTTGGTGGCATGGTATGAAACGAGACATTTCCAACTTTGTTTCAAGTGCTTAGTATGTCGCAAGTAAAGGCGAAACATCAAGTGCCCACGGGTTTGCTTCACCAATCATGATACCGAATGGAAATGGGAACGAGTCACGATGGATTTTGTATCCGCTTGCCGATGTCGGCAAGCAAGAAAGATGCAATTTGGGTCGTCGTTGATAGATTGACTAAGTCGGCTCACTTTATCCCTCGACGCACGGATTTTTCATTGGATAAGCTAGCTGAATTGTATGTTTCTCGATTGTGAGATTACACGGGTACCGATTTCTATTGTGTCGACGGAGATCCGAGATTCACCTCACGATTTTGGAAGAAATTGCAAGAAGCTTTGGGTACCAAGTCGCATTTTAGCACCGCTTTTCATCCCCAAACCGATGGTCAATCCGAGCAGATAATTCAGATACTTGAGGATATGTTGAGATGTTGCATCCTCGAGTTTAATGGTTCATGGGAACGGTATTTACCCTTGATTGAATTCACTTACAACAATAGTTTTCAGTCAAGCATTAAGATGGCGCCTTACGAGGCTTTGTATGGTCGTAAATGCCGTACACCATTGTTTTGGACTGAGCTCGGTGAAAGCAAAATTTTCGGGTGGATTTGATTAGAGATGCCGAGCAAAAGTTCGAGTAATTCGTGAAAGTTTGAAGGTCGCTTCAATCGCCGAAGTCGACGCGGATTTAAAACGAAGAGATATTGAGTATCGTGGGAGACAAAGTGTTTCTTAAGGTATCACCCGAAAAGATACTCGATTTGGCCGTAAGGGCAAATTGAGTCCGAGATTCATTGGGCCATATGAGATCTCCGAACGAGTCGGCCCGAAGAGCGTATAGGTTGCTTTTACCCCGAACTCGAAAGGATCCACAACGTTTTCCATGTTTCGATGCTTGACGTTACCGATCCGATCCTTCGCATGTAATAAACCCTCCGAGATTGAAATTCAAGTCGATATGAGTTATGAAGAAGAACCGATTCGTATCCTAGCTCGTGAAGTGAAGGAGTTGCGAAACAAAAGGGTTCCGCTAGTAAAAGTGTTATGGCTCAAACACGGATGGAAGAAGCTACTTGGGAACCCGAGAATTCTATGAAAGAGCGTTACCCAAACCTTTTACGGTAAGATTTTCGGGACGAAAATTCCTTAAGTGGGGAGAGTTGTGACAGCCCAAAATTGACCCTAGTCGGAAGTGGTTTGGGACCACTAAACCGAGTCACCAAATGTTTGAACGTAATATTTATTGTCTAGAATATGTATTTACGAATGTGTAAAATTTCAAGCTTCGGTTTAGTCGATTGCATGTGAATTCAGTTAGTAGGACTTGTATGTCACTTTTGAAAATGATAGGCTAATCTATAAGGACCTAATAGTACATGTAGTCAAAAGGAGGACTTGCATGTCAAAATCCCCCAAGTGCTAGTGGCCGCCATGACAAGGAAGCATGGGCAAGACATGTCATGAAACATGTTGGGTGAGTGTTTTATGTTGAAATAAATAAAATAAGGTGCATGAGTAATAAAAAAAGTGTGTGTGTGAAGGCTTTCCCTCCCTCCCCATTGCCGTGCAAGTAAGAAAAACAAAAAAAAAAAAGCTTTGTTCATCTTTTTTTTTCCATCCTTTTGGCCGAAAATCTCAAGGGAGAAGAAAGGGGTCCTTGCTCATGGTTGGTTTGGAATAGGTTGGCCATCCTTGTAGCTAGATTAAGGTATGTTTAATATGGTGCCATGAGATTCATGCATGTTCTTAGTTGCTAGTTTTAGTTCTAATTAGTCCATGATTCAAAACCTTGCTATGTCATGGGGATGATAGTATGAAATGAAAATTTGAGATAAGTAAGGTTAAATTTGATTTGGTAAAATCGTCCATATGGGTGTATATGTTTGTAAAATATATTTTCTTTGTTAACTCCTTACAATCGGTTGTAGGAGTAATATTGGCTTATAAGGTTGAGTTGATTCATGATGTTGTATGTTAGGATTAAAATACTTGAGACTAGATTAGCTTAATGGTGACCATGCATTCTACCTTGAAGCATTAAACAAATGTTGGTTGAGATTTTGATATTTTGAACAAAGATAGTTGTGAAATGGGGTGAAAACCATTAAGTTATACACATAAAAATCCAGCAAGAAGATTAAACTACTAAATGTATTCATTTTAGATCAAGACATCAAAGAGGAGAACCAAGCAAAGGCAAAGCAAAGATAATCGAGTAGTAGATTGGGAATCATTTCATCCGATATAAGGTAAGTCATTAAGCACTTATTTGTACTAATTTAAAGGGTCGTAATGTCCAAGTAATGATGCTGAATGGAATGGTAGAATATATATATAAACATGTATGTATGTGGTGATAAAAATATTGAATTGAAAGAAAAGAGGTGAGATGTATTGAATGATCGGTTTCGCACTAAGTGTGCGGGTGTAAACATTTATAATCACAAATTGGCACTAAGTGTGCGGGTTCAAATTATATAGCACTAAGTGTGCAAGTTTGATTATATAGCACTAAGTGTGCGAGTTCGACTATTAAGCACTAAGTGTACGGGCTTATTGCACATCCTCTAATAAACGTACATGTTCTATGTGCGGCCTTACCGAAGTCAATCATGGACAGCGGCACGAGTAAACACCTTGAGCCCATTAGGAATGGACATTTTATTTATATTTGGAATTTTGGTTTGGTAAGTCTTGATCTATGTGGTGATTATGCTCGAAAATAAATGCATGCAATGTCATATGGCGAATGTATGAAATATCAAGTAGGGCTTGGTATGTGACCAAACCGAAATGCCTAAAGAATTATAGTACCGTTTGGGGTGTGGATGGAGGATTTTAATCCGCATTAATTATTTTCTTTTATGGTATATTATTACTGAACGGCAATATAATGCTTATGGCTTACTGAGTTATATACTCACCCGGTGTTTGCTTGTCGCCATTTTAGGTTTCTCGGACTCGTCCTTTTTGCGTGCTCGTGATCGTCATTGGAGTCATCACACCGGCTATCAACTTTTGGTATTTTTTTTTGTGTAGTCGGTTTAGGAGAACATTTTGGCATGTATAGGCTAATATGCTTTGTTGAACTTTGGTATGTAAACTTTTAGCCATGCGAAAATGGCATAAATGCTCGGTTGGATTTAGTTCTCCAATGTTAAGTCACAAGTCTTGGTAATTCGATTTCCATGCCTTATGCCATGGTTGATTATTTTGGTGTTAAAATGCATGTTATGGCAATAGTGTAGTAGGGAGATGTTGGATAATGATTAGCCTTTGGTATGGCTAGTCATGATCATGATTTGTGACATGTATGATGAATCACTAGTTAGATCAAAGGGAAATCATGAAATAGGCATAGTTGCTTTAGTGACAGGTGCTGGCAGCAGCAGTAACGTGAGATTGAAAAATCACTAAAAATAGTAGGAATGGTATTAAATAGTAAATAAATTATGTAAATGTACCTTGATGAATCTACTTTTATATAGAAGAAACGAAATGGTCATATGAGTTATAAGTTAACAGATATTAAAGTTCTTGTGAAACAGGGCCAGAACGGTTTCTGGATCCCCTGTCCCGACTTTGGAAAATCATTGTAAATTAACCAGAGATAATTAGGAGTCATGCCATATATGTGTAGATTTCTCTCTGAGTCTAGTTTCTATAGAAACAAACGGCATCAGTATTGAAGCCCTGTACAGGGAGATATCCAATTCGTAATTCACAAAGGTCAGTGTAGTCGACCCCTGCAACAGGAGCGACTTTAACTAATAAACTGTACTAATTGGCTCAACCAAAAATTCTAGAAAAAAATATATAGATGGAAATATGAGTCTAGTTTCATGGAAAAATTGCGAAACTGATTTTCGAGTTGTAAAACTCAAGTTATGAATTTTGGAGCGACTAGTACACAGATTGGCAGCTTGTCTAGAAACTCTCAATAAGTGGGTTAAAGTCTGTTAACACCTCGTGTTCGACTCCGGCGACGGTCTCGGGTTCGGGGTGTTACATTTTTATTGGTATCAGAGCTATGGTTTAGTCGGTTCTAGGACTACCATAGCGCGTATGAGTCTAGCTATACATGCCTTAATGTTAATGTTTAAATGTGTGATGACTTCTGACGGTTAAAATTTTTGTTTTGATTAGTAAATGGATCCCGGTGTAGAGAGAACCTTGGCGGATGACGTTGAAAGTGTAGCGGCTGCTCCTGCACAAGGGACGCCGCCTGTTGAACCTCAGTCATCTGCGAATAATCAAGGTGAGGAGGCAAAACAAGCCTTCTTTACCATGATGAATGAGTGGGTAGCGCAATACGCCCGAACCAATCCGGCTGTCCAACAATTCCCGAATTTAAATAATCCACCCCAAGGGCCTGTAATGCCATCAGCTACTGATCCTATGAGGCCGAGTAAGCCACCTGTAGACTTGATTAGAAAGCGCGGGGCTGAGGAGTTTAAGGCCATAGTTACTGATGATGCCGAAAGAGCCGAGTTCTGGCTTGATAACACCATTCGGGTGTTTGATGAACTGTCATGCACACCCGATGAATGTCTAAAGTGTGCTATATCCTTGTTGCGAGACTCAGCTTACTATTGGTGGAGGACTTTGATCTCCATAGTCCCAAACGAAGCGAAGTTACTTGGGATTTCTTTCAAACAGAATTTCGAAAGAAGTATATTAGTCAACGGTTCATCGATCAAAAGCGTAAGGAATTCTTGGAACTCAAGCAAGGCCGTATGACAGTACCTGAATACGAACATGAGTTCGTAAGACTTAGTCGGTATGCTCGGGAGTGTGTGGCCGATGAGGTTGCTATGTGCAAAAGATTTGAAGAAGGATTGAATGAAGATTTAAAACTACTAGTGGGTATTTTGGAGATAAAGGAGTTCGTGACGCTGGTCGAACGAGCCTGCAAGGCGGAAGAACTTGGAAAGGAGAAGAAGAAGGCTGAATTTGAAGCTAAAGACTATCGTAAGAGATCGATGGGTAAAGCTCCGTTCTCGACTGTAAAGAAGTTCAGGGAGGACACTAATAAATCGAGGACGACTGCGGGAATTTCCATTAGAGCACGACCATCGACGGACTCCCGAGCTACTTCGGTGGCTAGTGTGGGCAATAATCGTCAAGAGGGACCTGAATGCCCCCAATGAGGAAGACGACACCTAGGTGAATGTTGGGGTAAGTCTGTTAACCGGGCCTGTTACGGATGTGGTTCGAAGGACCACTTCATTAGAGATTGCACGGAGCTAGATGAGAAGAATAAGATGCAAGGTGCAAGATCGAGTGGGGCGACAGCTAGAGGTAGACCCCCGAGGATTTCAGGAGGTAGGGGTGGTAATCAGAGAGGAGCCACTGATACGGCTGTTCGATCCGAGACCCGTGCTCCTGCTAGAGCATATGCCATCCGCGCACGAGAGGAGGCATCCTCCCCTGACGTTATCACTGGTACTTTTACTCTCTTTGATACTAGTGTGATTGCATTTATTGACCCGGCTCTACTCATTCATATGTATGTGAAACTTTAGCATCCAAAGAAAACTCTACCGTTGAGTTCTCGAGTTCGTAATTCGAGTGTCAAACCCTTTGGGTCAATACGCATCGTTGATAAAGTGTGCAAGAGATGCCCCTAATAATTCGAGAATCCTATTTTCCTACCGATCCGATGCTTCTACCATTTGATGAATTCGATGTTATTCTTGGTATGGATTGGTGACTGCTCATGATGCAATGGTGGACTGCAAAAGGAAAACCATTGATTTGAGGAGTGCAAATAATGAGGTAGTCCGAGTCGAGTCTCATCGATTTAAAAGGAGTGCCGCCGATAATATCTTCTATGACCGCTCGGAGATATGTGAAAAAGGGGTGTGAAACATACCTTGCGTATGTGTTTGAAAGTAAAGAGACGGAAAAGAAACTCGAATCGGTACCAGTGGTTTGTGAGTATTCGGATGTTTTATCGGAGGAGTTACCGGGATTGCCACCGGTTCGAGAAGTGGAATTCGGCATCGAAGTTGTACCGGGTACTACGCCGATCTCAATAGCTCCGTATCGTATGGCATTAACGGAGTTAAAGGAATTGAAGGTCCAATTGCAAGAATTGACGGATAGAGGTTTCGCCAACCGAAGTTTTTCTCCATGGGCGCACAAGATTGTTTGTGAAAAGAAGGACGGAAGCATGAGGTTGTGCATCGACTATCGTCAACTCAATAAAGTGACGATAAAGAATAAATATCCGCTGCCACGAATTGACGATTTGTTTGATCAATTAAAGGGAGCCTCGGTGTTTTCAAAGATAGATTTGAGGTCGGGTACTATCGGTTGAGGGTCCGAGAATCGGACATACCCAAAACCGCTTTTAGAACGAGGTACGGTCACTACGAATTCTTGGTGATGCCGTTTGGGCTCACTAATGCCCCTCGGTGTTTATGGATTTAATGAATAGAATTTTCAGGCCATACTTGGATCGGTTCATAGTTGTATTTATCGATGACATTTTGGTCTATTCGAGAGATGAAACCGAACATCTTTGAACACCGAGGCTAGTCTTGCAAATCTTACGAGATAAGTAGTTATACGCAAAGTTCATAAATGTGAATTTTGGTTGAAAGAGGTTAGCTTTTGGGGGCGTGGGGTCCGCATCGGTGTCGAGGTGGACCGAACAAAATTTCGCCATAGTCGATTGGAAACCACCAAGGAATGTTACCGAAGTTAGAGCTTTTGGGGCTTGCGGTTATTACCGACGATTTGTAAAAGGTTTCTCGACGATAGCCACACCAATGACGGCTTACTCCAAAAGGATGTTAAGTTCGAATGGACGGAGAAATGTCGAAAAGTTTCGATCAACTGAAAGCTTATTTGATGAAGCCCCAATTCTAGTGCAACCCGAATCGGGCAAAGAGTTTGTCATTTATAGTGACGCATCCCTACTTGGGTTGGGTTGCGATTGATGCAAGAAGGGCGAAGTTGTGGCCTATGCGTCGAGACAATTAAAGCCACATGAGAAAAATTATCCGACCCATGATCTCGAATTGGTCGCCATCGATTCGCCTTTAAAGATATGGCAACATTACTTATTTGGTGAGAAGTGCCTGTGTATTCGGATCGCAAAAGTCTCAAATATTTGATGACTCAAAGAGACTTAAATCTGCGACAAAGACGCGTTGGCTCGAGCTATTAAAGGATTATGAGTTGGTCATTGACTATCACCCGGAAAGGCTAATGTGGTTGCAGATGCCTTAAGTCGTAAATCACTATTTGCGCTATGAAGCGATGAATGTACACTTGTGCGTTTCTACCCGACAATGTGTTAGTAGCTGAATTGAAAGCCAAACCATTATTGATACGTCAAATTCGTGAAGCTCGTAAAGTCGACGATGAGTTGGTTGCAAACGGGATGAGTGTGTTCCAACAAGGAATCGGAATTTTAGATTGACGACCATGATTGCTTGACGTTCAAGGGTCGATTATATATTCCAAGGAATTCAGAACTTGTTTCGATGATTTTGAACGAGGCTCACAGTAGTCGAATGTCAATCCACCCGGGGGGTGCGAAAATGTACAACGACCGAGACACCGCTTTGGTGGCATGGTATGAAACGAGACATTTCCAACTTTGTTTCGAAGTGCTTAGTATGTCAGCAAGTAAAGGCGAAACATCAAGTGCCCACGGGTTTGCTTCAGCCAATCATGATACCTGAATGGAAATGGGAACGAGTCACGATGGATTTTGTATCCGCTTGCCGTTGTCGGCAAGCAAGAAAGATGCAATTTGGGTCGTCGTTGATAGATTGACTAAGTCGGCTCACTTTATCCCTATACGTACGGATTTTTCATTGGATAAGCTAGCTGAATTGTATGTTTCTCAGATTGTGAGATTACACGGGTACCGATTTCTATTGTGTCTGACGAGATCCGAGATTCACCTCACGATTTTGGAAGAAATTGCAAGAAGCTTTGGGTACCAAGCGCATTTTAGCACCGCTTTTCATCCCCAAACCGATGGTCAATCCGAGCAGATAATTCAGATACTTGAGGATATGTTGAGATGTTGCATCCTCGAGTTTAATGGTTCATGGGAACGGTATTTACCCTTGATTGAATTCGCACAACAATAGTTTTCAGTCAAGCATTAAGATGGCGCCTTACGAGGCTTTGTATGGTCGTAAATGCCGTACACCATTGTTTTGGACCGAGCTCGGTGAAAGCAAAATTTTCGGGTGGATTTGATTAGAGATCTTGAGCAAAAGTTCGAGTAATTCGTGAAAGTTTGAAGGTCGCTCAATCGTCGAAGTCGACGCGGATTTAAAACGAAGAGATATTGAGTATCAGGTGGGAGACAAAGTGTTTCTTAAGGTATCACCCTGGAAAAAGATACTCAGATTTGGCCATAAGGGCAAATTGAGTCCGAGATTCATTGGGCCATATGAGATCTCCGAACGAGTCGGCCCAGTAGCGTATAGGTTGCTTTTACCCCCTGAACTCGAAAGGATCCACAACGTTTTCCATGTTTCGATGCTTCGACGTTACCGATCCGATCCTTCGCATGTAATAAACCCCTCCGAGATTGAAATTCAAGCCGATATGAGTTATGAAGAAGAACCGATTCGTATCCTAGCTCGTGAAGTGAAGGAGTTGCGAAACAAAAGGGTTCCGTTAGTAAAAGTGTTATGGCTCAAACACGGGATGGAAGAAGCTACTTGGGAACCCGAGAATTCTATGAAAGAGCGTTACCCAAACACATTTACGGTAAGATTTTCGGGACGAAAATTCCTTAAGTGGGGAGAGTTGTGACAGCCCAAAATTGACCCTAGTCGGAAGTGGTTTGGGACCACTAAACCGAGTCACCGAAATGTTTGAACGTAATATTTATTGTCTAGAATATGTATTTACGAATGTGTAAAATTTCAAGCTTGGTTTAGTCGATTGCATGTGAATTCAGTTAGTAGGACTTGTATGTCACTTTTGAAAAATGATAGGCTAATCTATAAGGACCTAATAGTACATGTAGTCAAAAGGAGGACTTGCATGTCAAAATCCCCCAAGTGCTAGTGGCCGGCCATGACAAGGAAGCATGGGCAAGACATGTCATGAAACATGTTGGGTGAGTGTTTTATGTTGAAATAAATAAAATAAGGTGCATGAGTAATAAAAAAAAAAGTGTGTGTGTGAAGGCTTTCCTCCCTCCCCATTGCGTGCAAGTGAGAAAGAAAACAAAAAAAAAGCTTTGTTCATCTTTTTTTTCCATCCTTTGGCCGAAAATCTCAAGGGAGAAGAAAGGGTCCTTGCTCATGGTTGGTTTGGAATAGGTTGGCCATCCTTGTAGCTAGATTAAGGTATGTTTAATATGGTGCCATGAGATTCATGCATGTTCTTAGTTGCTAGTTTTAGTTCTAATTAGTCCATGATTCAAAACCTTGCTATGTCATGGGGATGATAGTATGAAATGAAAATTTGAGATAAGTAAGGTTAAATTTGATTTGGTAAAATCGGCCATATGGGTGTATATGTTTGTAAAAATATATTTTCTTTGTTAACTCTTTACAATCGGTTGTAGGAGTAATATTGGCTTATAAGGTTGAGTTGATTCATGATGTTGTATGTTAGGATTAAAATACTTGAGACTAGATTAGCTTAATGGTGACCATGCATTCGGCCTTGAAGCATTAAACAAATGTTGGTTGAGATTTTGATATTTTGAACAAAGATAGTTGTGAAATGGGGTGAAAACCATTAAGTTATACACATAAAAATCCAGCAAGAAGATTAAACTACTAAATGTATTCATTTTAGATCAAGACATCAAAGAGGGAGAACCAAGCAAAAGCAAAGCAAAGATAATCGAGTAGTAGATTGGGAATCATTTCATCCGATATAAGGTAAGTCATTAAGCACTTATTTGTACTAATTTAAAGGGTCGTAATGTCCAAGTAATGATGCTGAATGGAATGGTAGAATATATATATAAACATGTATGTATGTGGTGATAAAAATATTGAATTGAAAGAAAAGAGGTGAGATGTATTGAATGATCGGTTTGGCACTAAGTGTGCGGTGTAAACATTTATAATCACAAATTGGCACTAAGTGTGCGGGTTCAAATTGTACAGCACTAAGTGTGCAAGTTTGATTATATAGCACTAAGTGTGCGAGTTCGACTATTAAGCACTAAGTGTGCGGGCTTATTGCACATCCTCTAATAAACGTACATGTTCTATGTGCGCGGCCTTACCGAAGTCAATCATGGACAGCGACGAGTAAACACCTTGAGCTCATGAGGAATGGACATTTTATTTATATTTGGAATTTTGGTTTGGTAAGTCTTGATCTATGTGGTGATTATGCTCGAAAATAAATGCATGCAATGTCATATGGCGTAATGTATGAAATATCAAGTAGGGCTTGGTATGTGACCAAACCGAAATGCCTAAAGAATTATAGTACCGTTTGGGGTGTGGATGGAGGATTTTAATCCCGCATTAATTATTTTCTTTTATGGTATATTATTACTGAACGGCAATATAATGCTTATGGCTTACTGAGTTATATACTCACCCGGTGTTTGCTTGTCGCCATTTTAGGTTTCTCGGACTCGTCCTTTTTGCGTGCTCGTGATCGTCATTGGAGTCATCACACCGGCTATCAACTTTTGGTATTTTTTTTGTGTAGTCGGTTTAGGAGAACATTTTGGCATGTATAGGCTAATATGCTTTGTTGAACTTTGGTATGTAAACTTTAGCCATGCAAAATGGCATAAATGCTCGGTTGGATTTAGTTCTCCAATGTTAAGTCACAAGTCTTGGTAATTCGATTTCCATGCCTTATGCCATGGTTGATTATTTTGGTGTTAAAATGCATGTTATGGCAATAGTGTAGTAGGGAGATGTTGGATAATGATTAGCCTCTGGTATGGCTAGTCATGATCATGATTTGTGACATGTATGATGAATCACTAGTTAGATCAAAGGAAATCATGAAATAGGCATAGTTGCTTTAGTGACAGGTGCTGGCAGCAGCAGTAACGTGAGATTGAAAAATCACTAAAAATAGTAGGAATGGTATTAAATAGTAAATAAATTATGTAAATGTACCTTGATGAATCTACTTTTATATAGAGGAAACGAAATGGTCATATGAGTTATAAGTTAACAGATATTAAAGTTCTTGTGAAACAGGGCCAGAACAGTTTCTGGATCCCCTGTCCCGACTTTGGAAAATCATTGTAAATTAACCAGAGATATTTAGGAGTCATGCCATATATGTGTAGATTCCTCTCTGAGTCTAATTTCTATAGAAACAAACGGCATCAGTATTGAAGCCCTGTACAGGGAGATATCCAATTCGTAATGCACAAAGGTCAGTGTAGTCGACCCCTGCAACAGAGGAGACTTTAACTAATAAACTGTACTAATTGGCTAGACCAAAAATTCTAGAAAAAAATATGTAGATGGAAATATGAGTCTAGTTTCATGGAAAAATTGCGAAACTGATTTTCGAGTTGTAAAACTCAAGTTATGAATTTTGGAGCGACTAGTACACAAATTGGCAGCTTGTCCGGAAACTCTCAATAAGTGGGTTGAAGTCTGTTAACACCTCGTGTTCGACTCCGGCGACGGTCTCGGGTTCGGGGTGTTACACTTTGTATGTAGTGTAACATCCTGATTTTCGGGTTTTTCGCGATTCTTGATATTTTAAGTAATTTTCTAAAATTTGGTATGTGATTATGGAATTCATAATTTGGGTGTGTAAATGGGCTTATGGAAGGCTTATGAGTTAGCCAAAACCCGGTTGAATTTTTTAAATTTTAGACTTAGGAGTTAGGGGTTGTGGCTAGGTGCCCTTATATTAAGTTGTGGGTAAAGTGTATCACAAAAAGAGCTTCAGTAGAGTGGAAAGGGTGACGCCACTAAGCTCCTAAAAAGGTGGCATGTGGAGCATAAGGGAAGACCTGGGATCGATTCCCTGTGTTGGCAAACAAGAGTATTTATTTTTATATGCAGGAAGGGTAAGTGTTGGAACCTAAGTGGATTCTGTAAGAGGAGAGTTGGATCAAGTCAAACGCATGGATTAAGGAGGGATAAGGGGAGAGATTTTAGGGATTTGAGAGAAGGATAGAGCTTAGCCGTTTGGAAGGGGTTAGAGAGGGGAATTCGGCAGAAGGGTATTAGGTTAGTAATTTCGGCATTAGGGTTTTAGCTGTGCCGTTTTCTCCTTTGTTTTAGTTTTTCTCTTATTTCTTCTTCCCTGGCCAAATCTACCATCTTTCCTCTCATCTTTTCTCCCTTTTCTTTTTCAAAATCCAGCCTATTACTTTCCTCTACTCATTTATTATTTCTTTCTTTAATCTCTACTTCTGCCGAAATACCGCAAAAAGCTGAAATCAATGAAGATAGGTGGGTGCCGATTCTTTGTGACCAGCAACCTTTTCTTTCCTTTTCAATTGTTGGCGTCCAATTCCTTTACCTTTTAGGCATCCGGATTCAAGAGGAGAAAGACTATGGTAAGTGCTCAAACTCTAAACAATTCCTAGTGTAACTTTTGGCCAAAAGCTGAAACCCCTCTAGTTTAGGGAGGTGGCCGAATGTGGGTGTAGGCCTTATGGGGTCTTCTTTTAATATTTTTTGTGGTTTATTTAGTGGAGGAGCAGCAAGGTGTAGTGTCGACTTGGAGTAGCTTGGATCACCGGAGTGGCTAGACCTAGTCATCAATCGCGACAAAGGTAAGATTCCTAAGGCCATTATGGATGGTGGCCGAATGTGTAAGTATTAGTATTAGATGATTTTTGGTTTAGTTCAATTATGGGAAGCTGATTATTAACGATGGATTATAGGAGAAATCGTGTAGGAGATCTCATCGAGGAATATCGCCAAACAGGTGTGTAACGAACCCTTTTTCATAGCTTAAAGCGATAAAATGGCGAAAAGCCGAAATGCTGAAATTCTGGCATTTCGAGGACTTGTGAGCAAGCGAATGCTCACTAGTTAGTTAGAATCGATGAGATGATGATTGGGAACAATGGAAACGGTAAGGACGTGATTTTGGCGTTCACAGGTAGGTTGGGCCTCGAGGGGCTGAATTAGGGCCCAATAGGCTTTCGGGCCCATTTGGGTAAATTTGGTAGAAAATGGGAAATCTGTTAAATTGCATGATAAGACTGTTAAAATCATTATGGAATGTAGGCTAAATGGGCCTAGATGACAGAATCGGCTAAGTAGGGCCATTAAGGGTTTTTGGCCCAATAACTCGATTTCGCTAAAAATGGGCCAGGATCACTGTTTGCACCTATGAATTGTTTGTAACCATTAATGGACATGGAAACCCTAATTTTTGGTAAAATTACAAGATTACCCCTATAACATGAAAATGACTGTTTTGCCCCTAGGTAAAAGTGACCATTATACCCCTAGGGTTTATATATGAACTTAATGCATGGGATTTTGATAAACATGATTTGTATGATATGCACATGACATGTATGATATGCACATGATATGTATGATATGCACATGAGATGTTCATAAATGCATTGGGTTGGGTTTTTATATGGATGGAGGAAGTGCAAAAGGCCTTATGCCCCGCTTATTAAAGGGCTTATGCCCGATTATCAAAAGGGCTTATGCCTGTTATCAAAAGGGCTTATGCCCCGATTATTAAAGGGCTTATGCCCCGATTATTAAAAAGGGCTTTGCCCAGCATTAAAAAGAGGCTAGGCCTCCAAGTTATATGATAAAGCACTATCTTTGCCGGTGGAGAGTTATGGCGGGTGGGTCGAGTTAATCCCCACATGGTGTGTTGGTTGGTACGGTGGAGAGTAGCGGAAGGTGGGTTGAGTAGTCTCCCAAATGGGTTGCATTCTTTCATTGACATTACATGTGTTATAAAATGGGCCTTTGGGCCACATCGTTTACTGAGAAAGGCTTGCCCAAGAATATGAAATGTGAGAAGGCTTCGGCCCAGTGTTATGAATTATGAAATATGAAAAGGGCTATGACCTAGTACATGTTTGAGATTGGTTTTGGGCTTAGACCCAACAGTCGTTATTTTTTGGGCTCGAAAGGGCTTGTTGCACATCGAGTTTCCAAACTCACCCCTTTCCTTAACCTTGTAGGTGAGCCTTGATGTGGGGACTTGGGCGGAGGGATTTGAGTAGCCACGGTGATTGTCTTTGGACTATTAAATAAGCGTTGGTTTTCATTAGATTTCCTTTGATTATTATTTATTTTTGGGTTGTAATAAGGCCATTTTAACTTTCCTTTTATTTCTTTTCGGGATTATTTTAATTTAATAACTTCAAACCTGGTTGATAATTATTCAAATGGGTTAGACTTAGGACGTGTTTTCAAAACGATACTTGTTTTCAAAAGAGTTCAACACCACGATTAATCGATTTATCAAAGTCGTTCACTTAAACAAATTTAAACTCGATATAACAAAGTGTGGCTATGGTTGTGGGCATGTCTAGGATTGGATCCAATCAAAGAGCTTGGTACTTAAGAAGCCTTCATGGCTCACCTCCTCTATCTCGGATACCTACCTGGTGCCCAGCTTCCATACACTTTATTAACTCAAAAAAATATATGGTTTTTAAAACACTAAAACAGAACGTGGGTTTTCAACTCCAATGTGGCACATCAGATTTGGCCATAACGTCTGGGCCGGGTTTGGGGTGTTACATGTAGCTTTTGAGCTGAAAATGTGAATGCTTAATACGTGACTTGTGTTTGAACTCTAATTATGAAAATGAGATATAAATGTGTCATGATTTATTGATATGTGCGTGAATATTCGGACGATAACTGGGCTAAGTCCCGAAGGCATTTGCGCTAGTGACTAGTTCCGGGCTAAGTCCCGAAGGCATTTGTGCGAGTTATTATATCCGGCTAAGTCCCGAAGGCATTTGTGCGAGTTACTAGTTCCGGCTAAGTCCCAAGGCATTTGTGCGAGTTACTATATCCGGGCTAAGTCCCGAAGGCATTGGTGCGAAGTTACTATATCCTGCTATGTCCCAAGGCATTCGAGCGAGTAGCTATATCCGGTTAAATCTCAAGGTACTTGGCTTGGGAATGAGCGACCTTCCTGTAATAGTTTCAATTAATACGCTCGTAAAATCCCAGCGATGAGGTATGTTTCAGATATGCTTTGAATTAGTTGATCCCTTACAAATAGTATTCGCTCAATCGATAAATGAGCTACCGCCTTTGGCTAAGTTGATCTTTGTGTATGAATATAAGGGTTGGTAATGTGAAGTAAGTATGATATTGAGAATTTGTGCATATGAAATTATCCGCTTAGCCATATGAATGTTACACTTTAGTTGTGTCAAATTTTATGGCTCAAAACTTACTAAGCATTAAATGCTTACTCCGTTTCTTTGAATCTCTTTTATAGATTTTGGTTCGTCACCTATCGGACTCGGGATTGTCGAAGTCGAAGTCGTCCACACTATCAAACCCCCTTTTGGTACACTTTTGGTTGAACTTTGAAATGGCATGTATAGGACTACCCATTTTGTTGTGGGTCATGTACCCTTCGGTTTTGTATAAATTTGGATAGCCATGCGAAAATGGCTTATATATATTTTTGAGCATAATGTTATAATCATTTTGTATGTATATGGTTATTGAGAGGTGTGGATATGCTTGGCAAGGATTGGCCATTGGAATGGTTAATCACGATCATACTTTGTGCTATATATGCAAAAGGGTTAGTTGAAGAATGGAAACTGTGTAATAGGTAAAGTCTACCTTAAAGGCAGATGCTGACAGCAGCAGTGGTGTGAATTTGAAAAATCACTAAAAATAGTAGGAATGGAATTAAATAGTGAATAAATTATGTAATCGAACCTTGATGAATCTGCTTCCATATGGAAGAAACGAAACGGTCATATGAGTCGTATTTTAAGAGATATTCAAGTTTTCGTGGGACAGGGCCAGAGCGATTTCTGGATCCCCTGATCTGACTTTGGAAATTCATTATAAATTAACCAGAGATAATTAGAAGTCATGCCATATATTTATAGATTCCTTTTTGAGTCTAGTTTCATTAGAAATAAATGGTATAAGTATTGAAGCCCTGTATAAGGAGTTATCTAAGTCGCAATGCAGGAAGGTCAGGGTAGTCGAACCCTGTAACAGAGGAGACTTTAACTAATAAACTGTACTAATTAACTTGACCAAAAATTCTAGAAAAAAATTTGTGGATGGATATATGAGTCTAGTTTCAGGGAAAAATTACGAAACTGATTTTCGAGTTTTGGAACTCAAGATATGATTTTTAAGGTGACAGTGACGCAGTTAGTCAGCTGTCTGGAAATTTTTAAAATGGACTGTGAAAATAAGTGAATTTAGTCTGTGAACCCCTCGTGTCCGACTCCGGTAACGGTCTCGGGTATGGGGTGTTACAAACCATTTGTTTTATTTTCTTTCTTTGTGCCGATTTTCCCTCTTTTCCTCTATACAATTTTCCTTGTTCCACTTTTGGGTTAGCCGATTCCTTCTTCTACTCTTCTTCTTTAATTTGTGCCAAATAAACCTTATTCACCATACTAGTTTGAAAGCCGAAAAGTCAAATCTCCCTTGGGCCGATTACACTTTTGGTGTAAGTACCTTATCTCTTTTTCAACTAGTATTGTTAATACCGATTACTTCCCTCCCTCTCTCTTTCTAATCAACTTTGGTAGGGAATTAGTATCGAATCTCGGGTTTTAGCTCTCTGCCGAATTGCTCCTTAGGTGTTTTGCGATTTGGTAAGTATTCCTCTCTTATTGACTAAGGTTGGCCGAATGATCTTAAGTGGGATAAGGGGGTGAATTATGTTGGATGCTAGTCCCCTAGTATTTGGTTTTAATGAGTAAGATTAATGCAGATCTAAGGAGTACGTGATCAGGGAAAAACTATTAGGTATTGGTGTTCAAGGTAAGGTTAAGGTGAGGTTTCAATTTTTTTAGGGTAAAATATGTGTTAAGCATACGATTAATGGAAGGGTGGTATCTTTTGTAGGTTGGTGACTAAGGGAATCGCAGCACGCTTACTTACCAGGTGTGTACTTCCACTGCACACACAAGTAGATCAGCAAAAGCTGAAATGCCAAAATGTCGAAATGCTGAAAAGTTGAAAGTTTGGCTACGGTAGTCTTGCGAGTGCGTGAACACTTGTAAGGGGAAGACCAATAGGTTGCCTGAGGCCATGGGCGATTCCATGGACTTGGGTTGTGAATGGGCCGGAATGGGCTAAATGGGCCTGAAGGGCTGTTGGGCCCATATTAGGTAAAATTTGATAAGTGATGCTATGTGATAGAAAATTTGTATGTGAGCATGAATATAATGCGATTTGGGCTGGATAGGCCATATAAATGAGATTGGGCCTAATGGGCCATATGAAAGTGAATTGGGCCTGATGGGCCATATGAATGTGAATTGGGTCGGATGGGCCATATAAATGAGATTGGGCCTAGTGGGCCATATGCATGTATGTAGGGGTTTTGGTCTTAGTATATGATGACTACATAAAACTTAATTAAATTGTTGAGACTGTGGACAAGTCATAGGGTTAAGGTGTGGAAACGGGTATATGCATGTCTAGGATTGGGTCTAGGGAGAGCTTGGTACTTAAGCGGTCGTAATGACCCACCTTCTCTTCTCTGGAATCCTACCAGGTGTATAGATTCGTTCATCTTAGCTCACGGGATTTGTTAACGGGCCAAGGTAAGTGAAAACCGTAATAAAAGGAAAATTACTGAAATGCCTCTAAGGGCGAAAAGGACCAAAATACCCCTAAGTGTTGAATGTAAGTTTAGTGGATGTGATATGCATATCTGCTGCATACAAATGATATTATGCTTAGGTTGCATTTGGGTTGGGAATATGGGATGGAGGAAGTATATGAGGATCGCATGGTTGCTTGACAATCGTGGATCCACCGACGACTTTTAAGCCCAATATGTAAATAAAGGTAGTTCCGCAACTGGGCTACCCTGAATGTGTATCAGTTGGGTGGGTCAATATTGATATCCCCATATGATGTGTATCAGGGGACAGAGTTGGTGTGTAGCAGATAGATTATTGGGATGGGATTGCACTGCATTGCATTACATGTATGATGTATGGTGGTTAATGTAGGCTTAATGTTTGTTCGAGGGATGTACACATTGAGTTTGCGAAAACTCACCCCCTCTTTTATTTTTCTTAGGTGATGCTCAATAAGAGGTTCGATGTCTAGAGGGACTCTGGGTGGCCAGCTAGCGAGACAGCTTGGACTTGTTCGTTCTACTAAAAAAAAGAGCATTTAGTTTCTGATTTATTAAGTGATTTTAGACTGGATTGTAATAAGGCCCCCCTTTTTTGTTATTATTTGGATTATTATTTTTATACGATGTAACTATGAGAGGTTGATCATGGTTTCTTGAATTATAGCATGTTTACTATGTTTCTGCAACTAAATTCTTAAATGACAAGTTTTCTTAAATCAAATGTTTTAAACAAAGCTTTCGCAACTAAAAAGGGTGTTTTCATAAGTTAACTAAGGTTTCATATCTTAAGGAAGGGTTTTTAATGAAAACAAGGCTTTCGTTAAAACACTTCAATGTGACGCGTCAGATTCAGCCATAGCGTCCGGGCTGGGTTTGGGGTGTTATATTTAGTGGTATCAGAGCCCAGGTTGCAAAACACGGGCTGTGAAGTGGGCCTTATTATTTGGTTTCTTTTTGGTTTTAAAATATATATATAATTTTTACAATGTCTTGGAAAAAGGGAAGTCTTGCTGAGCGGCACTCCGAGTCTCTGACGTCGAACCGAGTAAGTTCTTTGGATCTTAAGCCTGTTTAAATTTTTATAAAATAGATAGTTAGAGGGCTACTTTAGATGATTATGTTAGAATGGAACTGAAGCTTGTAGGATCCTGAAACTGTAGAGGATTTTCAAAACACAATCTTCTCTTAAATTACTTCCATAAAACATCAGGTTAATTATTAAACTAACTAAAACTTCATAAAAATTTTAATCCAGAAAATACGTGAATTGACGATAAGTGCTAGAAGAGGTGCGAGAGGCCGTGGCTAAGGCCGCGAAAGTGTTAGGGCTGAATCGTCGGCATCGGGCCATGTACCTAATATTGGAGTAGAAGAGGCTCCGGCCTCACCCGTGGCTGAGAATGGACAGTACGACTAGGCCACGGGGGATGACGCATTGCCACAGGCAATGCTAAGGATTTTGGAGAGGGTCTTTGGGCCCAATAATGGCATGGGAAATCGGGGGTCTATTCCGAAACGACTTTGATAAAATGGGGCTAAGATTTTTAAAGGCGTAACTGGTGTGGCTCCTAACATGGCTGAATATTGGTTGGAGGCCAAGGAAAGGATAATGGAGGATCTGGGCTATTCACCTGAACAAAAACTGAAAGGGGCAGTGTCATTGCTAAGGGAAGAAGCTTACCAATGGTGGCTGACAGTGAAAGAGGGCACTCAACCTGAGCAGGTCACTTGGGAGTTCTTCAAAGCTGCATTCTAAGGGAAGTATATGGGTGCAAGCTATGTGGATGCTAGAAGGAAGGAGTTCTTGAACTTGATCCAGGGAAACAGATCTGTGGCAAAGTATGATGCGAAATTCCTACGCCTTAGTAGGTATGCAAAAGTTATGGTGGCTACGGACTATCAGCGTTGTATTAGGTTTGAGGATGGACTAAGAGATAGCTTCAGGGTATTGATAGCTCCACAAAGGGAACGAGTTTTCTCAGAGTTGGTGGAGAAAGCAAAGATAGCAGAGGAGGTGAAGTGCACGGAGCGGCTGAATCTAGAAAAAGAAAGGGGTAAGAGTAAAAGGGAGGCTGAGACTCCTGGTGTTGGACAAATGCCTAGGGATAGGGACAGAGTTAATAGGCCAGTTGGAGCAGGGCCCGCTGCTGTTAATCCAGGGGTGCCACCTTGTGCTGATTGTGGAAGATGCCATGGAGGGGAGTGTTGGAAGAGGACGGGAGCTTGTTTAGCTTGTGGATCTATGAAGCATAGGATCAGGAATTGCCCTAGAATGTTAGGTCAGGTGCCAATCGTGGACCGAGGTGGTGTGCCGCCACTGAGGGGTGGTCAACAACCACCAAGAGGCCGTGATCAGTCCAGGGGTGGGAACAGTTTGGGTCATGGAGGTGCTGGTCATGCTGAAGCGAGGCGGCCAGCTTTGGCCTATGCAGCACGTCGTCAAGAGGATGGAGACGCTCCAGAGGCGAATAATGGTACGTACTTACCATAGTGTGCTATTTACCTAAGTTGGAATTAGAGTGCGCAGCGAAAGTGTGGTGTAGTAGTCTGTGTTAGTAGTTGAAAATTTCGAGGATGAAATTTCTTTTAGGGGGTAGAGTTGTAACGCTCTAAATTTTGGGCCTAGATGAAATGGGCTTTGGGTCTCAGAAAATTTTTAAGTGAGCGGGAAAATGACAAATGACATGTTGGCTTTAAGGGTTTAAGGAATTTGAAGTGTCGAGGTATGTTGGAGAAGTTCTGGGTTCGAGTTTTGTGGTAGAGGAATTTTAATTTAATTATTAAAGGAATCAGGGTTGGGAGTAGTTGGGCTTTTAAATAAAGATAGGGGAAAATGGCATCAAAAAGCCTTGTGGAGGAGTGGCTAAGTGACGCCACTTAGGGTGTAGGGAGGTGGCGTTAGTAGATAGTAAGGAGATCCAAGGTTCGAATCCTACCTTAGTATTTCTTTAGGAGTTTAATTTTTGGCCTTCTAGAAGATTGGAAGTGGCGTAAAGATGGACTCCAAGGAGAGTGTTCAGAAGAGAAAATTTAGGAAATAGATTGGGGAGTTATCAGGGAGAAAAACGAGGAGATGAAAAGGGGGAAGTGATGGAGCTGAATGGGGAATTGAGTGTCAGGCAATTCGGCTATAGGGGCTATAAATAGGTGACGAATGGGTGGTGGCCAGGCTAACGTCGAACTCCTTTCACCTTGTTGCCAGAAACCCTTTTTCCTAAAAGCCAAAAACCCTTGTTGTACTTTCTTTCTTTGTGCCAATTTTCCCTCTTTTCCTCTACACAATTTTCCTTGTTCCACTTTTGGGTTAGCCGATTCCTTCTTCTACTCTTCTTCTTTAATTTGTGCCAAATAAACCTTATTCACCATACTAGTTTGAAAGCCAAAAAACCAAATCTCTCTTGGGTCGATTACTCTTTTGGTGTAAGTACCTTATCTCTTTTTCGGCTAGTAATGTTAATACCGATTACTTCCCTCTCTCACTCTTTCTAATCAACTTTGGTAGGGAATTAGTATTGGATCTAGGGTTTTATCTCTCTGCCGAATTGCTCCTTAGGTGTTTTGTGGTTTGGTAAGTATTCCTCTCTTATTGACTAATGTTGGTCGAATGATCTTAAGTGAGATAAGGGGGTAAATTATGTTGGATGCTAGTCCCCTAGTATTTGGTTTTAATGAGTAAGATTAATACAGATCTAAGGAGTATGTGATCAAGGAAAAACTATTAGGGATTGGTGTTCAAGGTAAGGTTAAGGTGAGGTTTCGATTTTTTTGGGTAAAATATGTGTTAAGCATACGATTAATGGAAGGGTGATATCGTTTGTAGGTTGGTGACTAAGGGAATCACAGCACGCTTTCTTAACAGGTGTGTACTTACACTGCACACACAAGTAGATCGGCAAAAGCTGAAATGCCGAAATGCCGAAAAGTCGAAAGTTTGGCTACGATAGTCTTGCTAGTGCGCGAACACTCGTAAGGGGGAGATTGATAGGTTGCCTAAGGCCGAAGGGCAATTCCATGGACTTGGGTTGTGAATAGGCCGAATGGGCCGGAATAGGCTAAATAGCCTCGAAAGGCTGTTGGGCCCATATTAGGCAAAATTTGATAAATGATGCTATGTGATAGAAAATTTGTATGTGAGCATGAATATAATGTGATTTGGGCCGGATGGTCCATATAAATGAGATCAGGCCTAATGGGCCATATGAAAGTGAATTGGGCCTGATGGGCCATATGAATATGAATTGGGCCTGATAGGCCATATAAATGAGATTGGGCCTAGTGGGCCATATGCATGTATGTAGGGATTTTGGGCTTAGTATATGATGACTACATATAACTTAATTAAATTGTTGAGACCGTGGACAAGTCATAGGGGTAAGGTGTGGCAATGGGTATATGCATGTCTAGGATTGGGTCTAGGGAGAGCTTGGTACTTAAGCGGTCGTAATGACCCACCTCCTATTCTCTAGAAACTTACCTGGTGAATAGTATTTATTCATCTTTGCTCACGGGATTTGTTAACGGGCCAAGGTAAGTGAAAACCATAATAAGGGGAAAATTATCGAAATGCCCCTAAGGGCGAAAAGGACCAAAATACCCCTATGTGTTGAATGTAAGTTTAATGGATGTGACATGCATATCTGCTCCATACAAATGATATTCTACTCAGGTTGTATATGGGTTGGGAATTATGGAATGGAGGAAGTATATGAGGATCGCATGGTTGCTTGACAATCGTGGATCCACCGACAGCTTTTAAGCCCAATATGTAAATGAAGGTAGTTCTGCAACCGGGCTACCCTGGATGTGTTTCAATTGGGTGGGTCGATATTTATATCCCATATGATGTGTATCGGGGGATGGAGTTGGTGTGTAACGGATGGGTTATTGGGATGGGATTGCACTGCATTGCATTACATGCATGATTTATGGTGGTTGATGTATGCTTAATGTTTGTTCGAGGGATGTACACACTGAGTTTGCGAAAACTCACCCCCTCTTTTATTTTTCTCAAGTGATGCTCAATAGGAGGTTCAATGTCTAGAGGGACTCTGGGTGGCCAGCTAGCGAGACAGCATGGACTTGTTCGTTCTACTAAAAAAAAAGAGCATTTAGTTTCTGATTTATTAAGTGGTTTTAGATTGGATTGTAATAAGGCCTCCCCTTTTGTTATTATTTGGATTATTATTTTTATGCGATGTAACTATGAGAGGTTGATAATGGTTTCTTGAATTATAGCATGTTTACTACGTTTCTGCAACTAAATTCTTAAATGATAAGTTTTCTTAAATCAAATGTTTTAAACAAAGCTTTCGCAACTGAAAAGGGTGTTTTCATAAGTTAACTAAGATTTCATATCTTAAGGAAGGGTTTTCAATGAAAATAAGGTTTTCGCTAAAACACTTCAATGTGACGCGCCATATTCGGCCATAGTGTCTGGGCCGGGTTTGGGGTGTTACACTAAACTAATTACATACCTTAATCAAGCATGCATATGGCTGAAACTTTAAAGCTTTATTTCTTTTCTTTTCTCACAACATTCATCCCTTGTAAAAAGATGAATGCATGGCTTTTAAATTTTATGTTTTATTTATCATATATTATTACTTTAATTACTAATATATCCTTAATGAAATAATTATACAAACATTATATTCATGTCCTTAACCATCCATCATTTATAATTATGGTCTAATTGCAACATAAATACTTCATATTATAAAGACAACAACAATTAGGCACTTTCACCTTTAACTACCAACTTTTTCATTTTACGCGATTAAGTCCTTTTATTTAATCGGACATCCAAACAGTAAAATTTTCAAAAGAGATTTTCACACACATTAATTCACACATTAATAACACAGAAAATAATTTTAAAATATTTTTTTGACTTGGATTTGTGGTCCCGAAATCGCTATTCCGAATAGGGTCTAAATCGGGCTGTTACAAAAAGGCATAACTATAAATTCATAGTGTCGTACCTCATTCGGAAAGCAGTTTTTGGAATGTCTGAATCTTTTACTCGCAACTGATAGTATCTCGATCTAAGATCTATCCTTGAAAACTTGTTAGCTCCTTTCAACAAATCAAACAAATCATCAATTCTGGGTAGAGGATATTTATTCTTGGTAGTCACTCTGTTCAACTGACGATAATCAATGCATATTCTTGGTAGAGGATATTTATTCTTGATTTCTACACGTTAGAGGTGTCTAGTTGTTATGAAATTTTAAATTGGAGGCCCTTAAATGGTAATTAAACCAATGGATAATTTGTTGGACAAAAATGGACATGAAATGGGTGAAATAGAATATTTTTAAGTTAGGGGAATTTTGGTAATCTAGTAATTAAAATGAATTAAAAACAAAATTAAAAGCCAATTTTTGTCCATCTTCTACCCCAGGGCCGAAACTTGCATGGAGAAGACATAGCTAGGGTTTTTCAAGCTTCCAAGCTCTATTGTAAGTCCGTTCTAGCCACGTTTTTAATGATTTTTACGTTTTTCAAATCCTCGTAACAAGATCTACTCATTTCTACCCATATTTTGAGTTAGGGTTTGTGTTTAAAAATTTACCCATGGATGACATGCATGTGTTTTGATATCTAATGGTAGAATATGAATGCTCGGTGTGTAATAAATGACTTCTTCGAAGTGATTTTCGGTGAAATTGTCAAAAAGGGTCGTTTTGTAAAAGTTACAAAATTTGTCATAAAAGTGTGATTTACTGGAAATTAGAGGCTTCTACAGTTATGAAAATGATTCGGCTAGGCTTAAAATGTAAGGAAATTGAATAAAAATCATTTTACGAGCTTAGGGGGCAAAGTGAAAATATGTGAAAGTTTAGGGGTCAAAATGCAAATTTGTAAAAGTATGATTTTTGGACCCATATGAATAATGTGACTAATTAGTAAGCTAAATGTGGTATTATAGATCAAGGAAAATAAGATTCGGGCATAGATTGAAATGAATGAGATTATGGACTAAATCAGAATATATAGTCGTACTTAAACCCGAGGTAAGTTCATGTGATTTTAATAATGCAATATTGTATTTGAATGCTAATTCTTCGATATTACACGAATTGTAAGTATATATATGTGAATAATTTGATATTATGTGATTATTTTGATGATATAACTTGTTCTTGATGTTTTGTTATTATGATAAAAATGTTGCGATGCCATGTGATTATGAGATATTGCTATGTGAATGAAGCCACAATTCAAGTACGTCCGGTAAAGGTTTGGAAGTTTGATGGAATATGATGTTTCTTTGAAATGAGTAAGTTTGTATGTAAATAATATTTAGATTCTTTTTATGTTATTATCTTTTGTTATTATATGAGATGTGGCTGCCTATAGAATGATCAATTGATGTAAACTACGAATCAGAATTGACTAAGAACGAGTTAGTAAAATGTTGAAAAGTGAAGAATTTCCTGATTGAAACTTCAAAATAGAAGAGATACAAATGATTCGTCGTGAGTCATGTGTGTAGTACTAAGTGCAGGCTACTACGTGTACCAGATTGATAAATCGCATGTGTAGTATTAAGTGCAGGCTACTATGCGTACTCGTTAACTTCGATCGCGTGTGTAGTACTAAGTGTAGGCCACAACATGTATCAGATGGTTAAGTCATGTGTGTAGTACTAAGTGCAGGCTACTACGTGTACCAAATTGATAGGTCGCATGTGTAGTACTAAGTGCAGGCTACTATGTGTACCCGTTAACTTCGATCACATGTGTAGTACTAAGTGCAGGCTACTACGTGTATCAGATGATTAAGTTACGTGTGTAGTACTAAGTGTAGGCTACTACATGTACCAAATTGATAGGTCGCATGTGTAGTACTAAGTGCAGGCTACTATGCGTACTAGAGAGCTTCGGTTACAAGGGTGGTATATGCACAGGCCACCGGGTATCTGTTATTATTCCGATGAGTTCAACGGGAAATTTACTAAGTGAAAATACATATGTACATGACTATGTGATGAATAAGTGCAATTATATCTATGTGAAAAGTTGTGAGCAATGTGCTCGATAGTTGAGCTAATCTTTTGGTAAGATAGAATGGAGTAAGTGAAATTATCTAAAAGTGAAATTTTGTAATAAAGCAATTTTGGACAGCAGCAATTGTGTGAATTTGAAAAATCACCAAAAATGGTAGAAATTGAATTATAGGTTTAATAAGATATGAAATTAAATCTTAATGATTCTATTTTCATATAAAGGAAACAATGTAAGTAAAAGAATTTCATGTTATGAGATATTTGAATTTTTGTGAGACAGAGTAAGAATAATTTTGGAATTCCCTATTCCGATATGGGAAAATCATTAAAATTTGTAAAAAAATAATTATGGGTCATAATTTGCATTATTAAAATCCTTAATGAGTCTAGTTTCTGGGAAAATTAGCAGTTCTTAATTTGGAGTCCCGTACCATGAGATAAATAATGTTTAGTGAAGAGAGGTCGGAACTATCTGACAGTGAAATAGGGGTATATTTAATGAATAAAATTTACTTATTGGCTAGACCAAAAATTCTGAAAATTTTATGGTAAGAATATATATGATTCTAGTTTCATATAAAATTATAATATCTTAATTTTGAGTTTCATAGCTCTAGATATAAATAAATTAGTAACTATGACTCGAGAAAACAACATGACCAGAAAATCAGCAGAAGTGTAATTATGATTACATTTTCATGGAATCATGTTGATAATTTGCTTATTATTTTCATATGGACTTACTAAGATTTAAGCTTACTCCCTCCTCTCCATTTCCTTAGTGTTCTCAGGTTAGCTCGGGGTTGGAGACCGTCGAAGGCAGCATCACACTATCAAGCCAACAACTCCGGAGTATTGTCATATGTGTATTAAATACTTTCAAGTGAGTGGCATGTATAAGGACTAGTTTTTATGTTAGATGTTGTTTCATTAGCCAAATGTATCAGCTTATATTGATTTATTGTATATGGCCATGAGATGTGACTTAAATGGTTATGGCTTGTAAGCCTAATTATTCTTGCTATGTGTTAATGTTTGTGATGTGTTTATAATTGGTTGTTATGAATGATTAGTATAACACATGTACATGATGAATGCTCTAAGAACATTTGAGGTGGTCGTGGCTATGGAATGAATGTGTGGCATGGTAGTAAGTTGATAATGATTGAATATGGACAACTGTAGAATGTGAATTGGAATGTCTAACTTCGTGTAACATGAGTATAGGTAATAAACACATGTATGACAACATGTAAATGCTTTTACGGAATTTTACTAAAGGATGATTAACCATTAAATTGATGTTATAATGTGTATCTATAATGTGTATAAGTATGGGAGAGAATTAAGGACAGCATAAGGCTTGGAAAATAGCCTAAGTGTTGGCTACACGGGCAGAGACACGGACATGTGTCTCAACCGTGTAGAGGACACAGCCTAGCACAGGAACGTGTGGCTTGGCCGTATAGATCAATTTGTTTTGCTGACGTCATAAACAAAGAGTTACACAGCCTGAGGACACGGGCGTGTCGAAGACACACGAGCGTGTCCCTGTGTCTACTCGGGCATGTGACCTTGTTTCATGAGAATTTATAAGTTTTCCCAGAGCTTTCTAAAGTCCTCAGTTTAGTCCCGAACCACCCCGATGTATGTTTTAGGCCTCGAAGGCCTGTATAAAGGACGATTTTTATGTGTTTGAAAATTTTTAATTTGGATGAAATTTTATGGCCCGGTTTTGCATGTTTGTGAATGTTTAAGCCCGGTAATGCCTAGAACCCTGTCCCGGCTTCGAATACGGTAAGGGATGTTACATTTGGGATCTATCAATGCAATCACAAAAGTATCATAAAGTGTAAAAGTACCAGTTATAACATTGGGGGACGAAGCTTCCTCACGAGCTCGGATAGCGTAGGCTCTAGTAGGTGCTCTAGCCTCAGATCGAACAGCTGTATCTTTAGTTCCCCTTTGACTACCACCCACATTACCCAAATTTCTGGGCGGTCTACCTCGAGCTGTATTGCCACTTGGCCTCGGATTTTGCACAATCTCTTAGTCTACAGACTCAGGACATTCACGGATAAAGTGATCTAAGGATCCACATCTAAAGCAAGCTCAGTTATTCAATCTACAACATCCTGGATGTCTTTTACCATAATGTCTACACTCAGGTCGATCGGATCAAACATTTCCAACACTTGCAGCAGAAGTAGCTAGAGTTCTGAAACTCGAATGCGATCTAGTATGATCTCTACTCGAATGTCCCACATTAGCTTTTGAAAAATTATAATCATCTCAAAATTTCTTTGACACAGATTGAAATGATTTACTTGCAAATCTCTTTCTCATATCTCTAGCTTCTAAGTCAGCTTTCCTTTTCCCTTTCCCGAGTTCTTCAGCTTTACATGCTCGTTCAAAAAGCACGACAAACTCTTTTCTCTCCAAAATTCCAACTAACAAGTGGATATCTTCATTTAAGCCATCTTCAAACCTTTTACACATTATTTCTTCGGTCAAAACACATTTTCGTGCATATTGGCTCAATCTCACAAATTCTAGCTCGTATTCTATAATATACATACAACCCTATTTTAATCAAGAAACTCTTTACGTTTCTGATCGATGAATCTCTGACTGATGTATTTCTTTCAGAATTCAGCTTGAAAGAAATACCAAGTGACTCATTCTCTCAGAACCACTGATATCAATGTCTTCCACCAATAATACGACGTATCTCTCAAAAGTGAAACAGCACATTTAAGACATTCATCCGGAGTACATGACATTTCATCGAACACTCGTATCGTATTCTCTAACCAGAATTCAGCTCTCTCGGCATCATCATTAGTAGTAGCAAAGAACTCTTCGGCCCCATATTTTCTAATTTTATCAACAAGAAGCTTATTCAGACAAATCAGATCTACAACTTGTGGCATAACTGGGACTTGTGAAGGATTAGGTAGGGAGGAAGGTTGTGGCACAGCCAGATTGGTTCTAATATACTGAGTGAACCAATCATTCATCATTTGGTAAAAAGCTTGCTTAGTCTCTCCCTCATGGCTACTAGTAGCAGGTCTAGAGTCAGATGGCACTGTCTCTTGAGCGGGAGCAGGCACATTACTTTCAACATCGTCAACTACGGCTCGTTCGGGATCCATTTACTATATAAAAACACATTTTCATTGTCAGGAATCATCACACTATCATAGTTCATATATATGACATGTATAGCTAGACTCACATAAGCTACGTTAGTCCTAGAATTGACTAAATTGTAGCTTTGATACCAACCAAATGTAACACCCCTAACCCATATCCGTCGTCGGACTAGGGTTAAGAGGCATTATTGGACATATTGGAACATTTCGCATTCATTACACAATAAAAAGTCATACATTGTCATATCAAAGTCAAATATCAACATAAAGTCCCTTTCCTAGGTCAACGAGATCTTAAACATGCATAAGGAAGAGGTCGAGACTAAACCGAATACATACAAATTTTTTTTGAAACTTTACAATTTTCTAAGTTACAAAGGTCACACGCCTAAGTGTCTAGGCCATGGTGAAACAGAGTATACATACTGACTTGTTCACACGGCCATATGACACGCCCGTGTGCTAGACCGTGTGAAAATTAGGGAGGCTACTGACTTGGGTCACATAGCCAGTCACACGCCCGTGTGTCTAACCCGTGCTCGAAATTGACTTGGCCACACGGCTTAGCACACACCCATATGTGTGACCATGTGGTCTACCCAGGCTCATTTCAAAATGGTCGTTAAGCAACACGGCAGAGACACACGCCCGTGTCCCTGCCCGTGTGGGCAAAAATAGGCCATTTAGAAGGCCAACTTGCCACCCTAATTTTGGGTCCTCCCAACAAGATCAAAACTAAAACATTTCATACCAGATTTCAACCAATACATAACCAAAACATTCATCATTCATGCCATATCATTAGCAACCAATTTCATGCTTATATCCATACCAAATCATGCCAAATCATAAGCCAAAGTCATACCAAAACACAAGTTTCATATCCTCAATTTACTTCATTCAATCTCATGCCATAATCTTGCCAAATAAACCAACTCTCTTTGGCCATCCAAGAACACATCATATTGGCAATATTGTATAACATAGATTATATTCCAAAGGCATTTATAAACACAACCAAAACCAAGCCATATCACAAGGCTAAATATTCATAACTCAAAAACATATCTACATTTATCTAGACTATACATGCCATACTTTAATATTTACACTTTCAAAAGGTACCAAAAATAAGTTTGATAGTGTGGTGATGATCCTTAACGATCCCCAAGCTCTCAGTAGCTTTGATATCTATAACACAGATGAAAAACACACAAAGTAAGCTTTTAAAAGCTTAATAAGCCCATATACAAATAAACTTATTACATAACACAATTCTAAACTAATTTATTCATGAAACTCATGGCAAAATATATTCACATATCCATAAATCTCATATAGCTCATTTGACCATAATTCACTTACATATATCATATGTCTACAATTGTACAAATACTTACCTTTCATTCTCAATCATGTTATACATTTCAAATGTATCTGAATCAGATACACATTCACATAGTTATTCGTTTCTCGAAATGCCCATTGAACCGTTCAGAATCATTAAGGATACTTGGATAGCTCGGAAAACTCGTGCAATGCCAACGTCCCAGACGTGGTCTTACACGTAATCAAATATCGATGCCATTGTCCCAGACAAGGTCTTACATGAAATCAAATACGATGCTGATGTCCCAAACAAGGTCTTACATGTTAATCTCAAATCGATGCCAACGTCCCAGATGTGGTCTTACACGAAATCACATATCGAAATCCTATGCCATGAAATATGTATCCTAACTATTCCTATGGTTCGTACGGGGCTTTCGGACGTCATCACGTTATCAAAACTTTCTCAATTTCACATATTAAGCTTCTATAACCATTCATCACAATTCAATATCATATAAACATGAATAAATCAATTCAAAACAATTCAATATCATCTAAACATGAATAAATCAATTCAATCACATTTATTTGTATATCGACTTACCTCGTATAAAAATGAACGAAAATGAACGGCTATTCAATGACTTTCAACTTTCCCCGATCTAATTCTCTTTTCTTTGGTTCTTGATCTAAATAAATTCAAATTTAATTCTTTTATTCAACAAATCATTCAATTCAATCCATAAACACATATTTAGGGCATTTTACAAATTAGCCCTCACATTTTCACATTTTAACATTTTAGTCCCTATTTCATAAAATCACAAAATATGCATAATTTCATTTCACACATGCCTAGCCGAATTTTTCTTTAGCTCAAATAATCCATATATTTCATTTATTTCACATTTTAACCCCTCAATTTCTCATTTTCACAATTTAGTCCGACATACTCAAATTCATCAAAAACCCCAATACATAACATAGTAATCTAACACATATCTTTCATTTTCTATCATCCAACTTCATAAAACTTACATTATCAACAATGGCACATCTTAAAATCATATTCAAATTCAGAAATTGAGGCATGGGTTGGATAGATTACTAAGCAACGATCACAAAAACGTAGAAATTATTAAAAATCAAGCAAAACACATACCCAAATTAAGCTTTCAAAGTGTCAAAACCCTAAATGGCCATGAAATCTTTTCTTTCTTCTTTATTTCGGCAAAGATGAAGAAATAATGAACTCATTTCATGCTTGTTTTATTTTATTAATCATTTTTAACTATTTTACAAATTTAACCTTATTATTATCATCAATAATCCACTAACTATTGTCCAAGTATGTCATTTCATGAATTCAATGGTCCATTTACATCATAAGGACCTCACATTTAAAGAGACACATCAATTCGGCACTTAATCAAATAGAAAGCCACTTTTGCATTTTCTGCGATTAAGTCCCTTTTGCAAATTAAGCACCCAAATGATCAAATTTTCACATGACACTTTCATAGATATCAATTCACATATTATAAGCACAAGAAATAATATTAAAATATTTTTTAACTCAGATTTGTGGTCCCGAAACCACTGTTCCAACTAGGGTCTAAATCGGGCTGTTACATGTGTGATTGTTCATTTTCTAGTGAAATTCTTATTGTATGATAATGTTAGCTGACTATAATATTAGACGAAAGTTCTCTTCGGAATTCTATTCTGATATGTTGGAATGAAGTCGATGATAAAAATTTATGTGAGACTATTCTTATGATTCTACTGATTATGGTTTTGTTTTATATATGCGGGAAATATATTATCTCTGTTATGAAGGAAGTCCAGAGTCAGTAAGCAGTGTTTTTCTTCTAGCTTTCTCTGAGGAATTATCAAGTTCTTTATTATCTGCTTGTGAGTTACGTTCTCGGACTTCCGGTATGGTATCGTATCTTGGATTTCTTTATCTCAATTTTTCTATCATTCTTATTTTGTGAATTATCAACCATGGCTTATCTTTAAAGTGTGTTCTTCAGCTTGTGATATCTATGTCTATTATGATTATACTTCTGGTTTGATCATAGAAACGTGGTGATTCTAGTATCTGGATTTCTCTAACTTTCATGTCAGGAATTGACATCGGCAAAGGTATAAGTGGTGAAATAACAAGCTTCAATTTGTATGATGGATTTGTTTTCTCAAATAAGTTAATTAAAGTCAATACAATCAATCAGAATGTCTTTGTTTCTTTGAGCTAATGCAATTGTAAAGGCCTTGATTAGCATGATAAGTGAATTTTGAAAGATTGTGTGTTTGAGTTGTTTTAATAGCATGAAGAAAGGAGCATTTTGTTATGTTATTATTTGATAGTCAAAATTGACTTGGTTATTTTTATCAGAGTGAGCTACTCAGTTGAAATGTGATTTGAGTTATGTGTAGATAAAGTATCCTCAGTTATGGTAATAAATTTTTTGCATCCACGAATATGTCAATGGACAGTCTGAATGAAGAATTGATATTCTAAAGAGTATGATACCAAGATATACCTATTAGATTTGTTCTAATCTAATGATGTTATTATGAGTTAAAGTTGTCCTGAATGATATGGTTATCACATTTATGAAAATTTGGATGCATGTTAACGACATTGAAAACCATTGAAGGTATTATTAATCGAAGCTCTTGTTCTGAGTTTAGTTTGAATTGAGTAATGAATTTATGATTTTTCAATGATGCATTATTGAATGGATTGGAATGTGTTTTATTACTAGAATGTAAAGTGATGGTTGATGTTTTCATACGGTTAATGTCACATTAAAAAGAATTGTTCGACCAGTGATTTAGAGACGGTCACTTTTATGTCCGTATTAAGAATTTAGTGATATCATTTATTCGACGAAAGGTGTCACATGTTCCCTGATTTCAAGAATTAAAGTATCGAATGTCATAGAAAGATCTGAAGTTAAGATAGTGTTAAAGACTTGAGCTATTGAAAGATCGCAAGTATTTATTGAGTAATCTCTGGGAAAGCAGACATAGTTACAGATGCTAAATGGAAAAATCTTTGTTTATTTTGTGAATGGGTTACACGATTGATCTTAATTGATGATGACTTGATTTTATCTAGATTAAAAGCTAAAGCGATGTTTTCATTGCAAGATTGAGAATCTCAGAAATATGTTAACGAATGGTAAGCTAAATGAGTTCAGTATGAGTCGACTTTTTATTCTGAATTTCAGGCCTGACTTGATGACTGAAGTTATTGTTCTGAGATAGAAATTGCGTGCAGATGAATTCAGAGCTTATGGAGGAAATTTTTGTACGAGGCTCAGTAGTAGCTCATTGGTTCATTCTGGGAGAAATAAAAATGTGCAGTTATTTAAAATAGATGTTTTGGTGATCGGGTATGTAACTTGATATTTTTGAGTTTATGCTCATATGTCGACTTGATAATGGATAAAAGTCAAATATCAAGAGCATTCAGGTCTATTGCAGTTAGTGATAACCTTGATGTGATATGAGATAGAGTTACAATAGATTTTGTATCTGAATTATTTTTAAAATGAAGATGTTATCAGACTATGATTGATCGTTCGTGTACAGATTTCTTGTTTAACAAACCAACCGAGAAAGATGTTTCTAGGATTATTCGATTATACGAAGTATCAATCTCTATTATTTCAGATTGAGACCCGAGGGCTATATCCCAATCATGGAAAAGAAAAGCTACAGGAAATTATGAGTACGCAGTTACATCTTGGCACGATAATACAACTGTAAATCGGTGGTAAGTCTGAGAGAGAAATTCAAAACTTTGACGATATGCTCTGGCACTGTGTGTTAAAGTTCAAAGATGATTAGAAAGAGATATACAATGTTGATTTGATTTGTGATTCTGAGAAATTAGTGGAAGTAATTCATGAGAGTTGAAAACAATTTCTTCTGGTAAGATTTTCGGGGACGAAAATCCCTAAAGGAGGAGAGTTGTAACAACCCGATTTTGGGCCTAGTCAGAATAGTGGCTTCGAGACCACAAATCTGACGAGGAAAATTTTATTCTTATTATATTTTTATAGTTTTAAATTTCATGGAATGATTTCGTAAAAATTTCGTTTGAAAATTTTGACGTTTGGGCACTCAATTTAGTCAAAAAGAATAAATTGTAAAAATTACAAAAGTTGAGTTCTACATGTTAGAGGTGTCCAATTGTTATGAAATTTTAAATTGGAGGTCCTTAAATGGAAATTAGACCATTTTTTAATTTATTGGACAAAAATGGACATAAAATAGGTGAAATAGAATAATTTTTAAGTTAGGGGCATTTTGGTCATTTAGTAATTAAAATGAATTAAAAACAAAATAAAAGCCAAAATTTCTTGTCCATCTTCTTCCTTGGCTGGATTTTACATGAAGAAACCATGGCTAGGGTTTTCCAAGCTTCCAAACTCGATTGTAAGTCCGTTCTTGCCCTTTTTTTAATGATTTTTACATTTTTAAAATGCTCGTAACAAGATCTACCTATTTCTAGCATTTATTTGAGTTATGATGAAGGTATAGGGTTTGAACCATGTTATAAATTTGTGCATTTTTATGTTTAATGGTAGATCATGCATGTTTATGGTTGGAGAAACAACTTTTGCTAAGTTATTTTAGGTGAAAATGCTTAAAAGGACTAAACTGTAAAAGTTATAAAATATGTAGTAAAAGTGTGTTCTAGTGGAAATTGTAGGCTGTTATAGTTATGAAAATGGTTCGGCTAGGCTTAAATTACAAAGAAATTGAATAAATTTCATTTTACGAGCCTAGGGGAAAAAGTGTAAATATGACAAAGTTTAGGGGAAAAACATAATTTTTCCATAATATGATTTTTCGGTCACAATGAATAATGTGACTAATAAAAAAGCTAAATGTGATATTTTGGATCAAGGAAAATGAGGTTTGGACCTAGAACGAGGGAAAAACGCGTATTTGACGATTAGGTCTTTTTCATCATTTTTGGTATTGAGGTAAGTTCATATGTTTAATAAGCATTTAATTGTACATGTATAAAAGTTTAATTGATATAATTGTGATAAGTGCCTTATTATTAAAATGAAATGCGAATGTTACGGATTACGGTATTACGGAAATGACCATGAGATTTTAAGATACACTATGCAATGATATGATCAAAAATATGTCTATGATACTTGATGACATTGTGATAAGCTGTAATTTCATGTTTAAATGTGATTATCTTTATTATTATCATTATGAAGAATTATTTGATTAATCATTACAAGTTCAACAAAGACGTGTAATTAAGGAAATCCCATTTGAACCTTAGGAATAGTTTAGGATACAAGTGACATGTCACTAGGAACTATGTGATCTAAGCTCATGAGTTGTAGTCTGAGTTCTTGATATATGTGACACATGTTATGGTGATCTGGGTGCTGGTCTTGTATGTTCTACCGGTGCTGGGTAGTTCGGCATGTGTTGCGGATACCTGACAGCTTGTGTGAGCAGCCTGCGTAGCTACATCCTGACCGATAGCTTGTGTGAGAAGACCCATGAGTAGCTCGAAAGCGAGCAACATTTGATATGTGATATAAGGTAGCATTGGCTACATATGGGGCACTTAGGTGCAAGATTTCTATATATCCGATGGTATTCCAAGTGTTCAGCAGGTAAATTATCGAGTAACTTGACGAAAAACCCGATGGGTAAGTCAATAAGAAGAATAAGTATATGGTTATGTTATGAGATAGTACAAGTACGTACTCAAAACTCATGAGCATTAAGCTTGGTATGTGCTAAGAATGCAAATGAATGAATTATGGCTATGAGAATGATTTTCTATGATGACCTTGTGATTATAGGTTTATATTTATGACGTAAAAATATATGGTGAATTCAATTGAGAATCATGTGTAAGGCTTTTAGGCCAAATTGAATTGAGACACATGTGCTTATTCTTTTAATGTTGTGATTCAATGAATAATGAAAAGAGAGAAAGACCGGCATAAAAGCTTAATAAAAATGGATATGAAAGTATGGATAGCTAAGAGTTTTTGGACCATTGAAGGATGTTAAGCTATATGAATTGGGAAATATGAATATACATAATTAATACGCACTTTTATTATGAATGCTGAAATGATTTGCCAAATGTTGAAGTGTTTTATTATAAGATTTTATGTTTGCTTAACTAATTTCAAGACAGGATAAATTTATGTTTATAGATTAAAAGATGCGTATTGTAATTGATTAATGTGTAACCATGACAACATATTGATGAAATTGGTAAATGCATGTAAATGATTCACTTATTATTTTCATACGGACTTACTAAGCTATATAGCATACCCCCTTTTCTTTCCCACCTCTCATAGGTTTATTCAGCTACCTCAAGTTGGAGATCCTTGGAGATTCTATCACACTATCAAGCTATCATGTTGGGTAAATGAACGCAAACCTTTGAGTCTATGGCATGTATAGGGACTTAGTCATTTTGTGCATGTGTCATTATGATATGGCCAAATGTATTGGCTTGTAATGAATAAGGATTTGATTTGGCCATATAAATTCGCTTATATTGGCTAATGGGTTGCAAGCATATTAATTACCCATATGCCTATGCCAATGTCATTGTCATTGTGTGATGTGGTTTATAATGGTATGTTAATGAAAGTTAGTACAAGGGAATCATGAAAGAGTAAAATTAGCATTAAAACAGTTTTGGACAGCAGCAGTAGTTTAGCTTTGAAAAATCACCAAAATTATGGAAACTGAATTGGAGGTTTAATAAAATATGAAATTAAATCTTATTAAGTCTAGTTTTACATAGAAGAAACATGTAAGCAAAAGAATTTCATTTTATGAGATATTTGAATTTTTGTGAGACAAGGTCAGAATGATTTTGGGTTCCCCTATTCTGACTTTAGAAAATCATTAAAAATTGTATAAAAATACTTGGGGATTCAATTTTATATTTTTAATTTCTTAATGAGTCTAATTTCAAGAGAAACAAAAAATAACATCATCCAAATCCCGTACTAAGAGATAATTAATTTTTAGTGAAGAAAGGTTGAAACTGTCAAACAACAGAACAGGGATGAATTTGAAGAATTAATTGTACTTATTGGCTAAACAATAAATTTTGAAAATTTTATGGTAGAAAGATATTTGAGTCTAGTCTCGGAAAAATCAAGCAGATCTTAATTTAGAGTTCTTTAGCTCAAGATATAAATAATTTAGTGACTATGACTCAAGTGGATAGTTTTGTTATGAACAATAAATAATTGTTTTGATATGTCTACGCCTTGATTATGGTTGTGTTGGTAGCTTAATTGTGTCGTGTTAAGTTCCATTGAAAGTGTGTATGTGAGTGTGCAAATGACGGTGCAAATGGCTTGGTAAATAGCCATTTCCTTGGCCACACGGGCAGAGACATGGCCGTGTGTCTCAGCCGTGTAAAGGACACGGCCCCGAGACACGGGCGTGTGACTTGGCCCTGTGACCCCATATTGTGCATGACGTCATAAACAGAGTTACACGGGCTGAGGACACGAGCGTGTCCCAAGCCACACGAGCATGTGTATGACCACACGGCCTATCCACATGGGCGTGTGACTCTCTAAAGTATGAAAATTTTCTAAGTGTAGTAAAAGTTCCAAAAGTTTTCGATTTAGTCCCGAACCACTCCCAACGTACATTTTGGGCCTCATGGGCCCGTATAAGGGACGATATGCATGTGATTGGATGAATTTTATTTGGACCAAATTTCATGGCCTGGTTTGTATGAATGTTTATGTAACACCCCTTACCAAAGACTGTTGCCGGAGTCGAGCACGAGGAATACCTGACTTAACTTACTAATTCGGGGCATAAAATTTACTTTTAAAATTAATTTATTTACATTCATTCAATAAGTCCCTAAAAAAGGCCCACGAGACCCTAAAACATGCAATTGAAACGGTTCAGGACCAAACCGGGAACATTAAAAATTTTCCGAAGACTTAGACAAATCAAAACAATTTATTTCATTATTCCTTGTAAAACTTCCCACCTGCGTCATAGTCACTAAATAAATCATAACTCGAGTTAAAAAACTTAAAATTTAAATTCGTGAATTTTCGCTAAAACTAGACTCATATATCGTCTTACTAATTTTTTTTCAGAATTTTTGGTCTAGCCAATTAGTACAGTTTATTAGTTAATTTTTTGCCTATTGCACTATATGACTACTCTGACCTCTCCTCACTACGAACCAATTTTCTCCCTGTACAGAATTCAAATAACCATGCCGTTTGTTTCTCTTGAAATTAGATTCACTAAGGAATCTAGAAATATAAACTATAACTCATAATTATCATTTTACAATTTTTATTGAATTTATAAAGTCAAAATAGGGGATTCAAAAATTGCTCTGACCCTGTGTCACTAAAATTCAAATATCTCTTAGTATACACTTCTTTTGCTTACTCTATTTCTTTCATATGAAAATAAACTCAATAAGCTTTAATTATAAACATCATTCATAACCTAATTCCATTTCTACTATTCTTGGTGATTTTTCAAGATCAAGTCACTGCTGCTGTTCAATACTATTTTAATGTTAATTTCACTTTTTCATGATTTCTTTGTATTAACTACCATTTAGGCATACATAACACCGAAACATGTTCTTCATTAGCCATTTCAATAGCTAATCATTATCAAATATTTACATACCATTCTTTATCCATATCATAAGGACATACACACAAAATGGCTAAGTCCCTATACATGCCATAAACTAGAACGTTTGTAAACAAAGATACTCATTTGGTAACTTGATAGTCGATAGTGTGAAGTGATCTCGGACGACCTCCAACTTGAGCTTGCTTTTAAGTACTCTAAAACATGGGAAAGTGAAAGAAGTAAGCTTATAAAGCTTAGTAAGTTCACATGTAAAATAATAAGCATTAGCAATCAATTTAGCTTACTACTATGCTGTTATAATTTGCTTAAATAATGTTTAGTTCTTACTTTCCCATCTTACTCATCGGTAACCTTACCAAAGGCTCGAATCTGAAGGCACCTTACTTAATAGCTTGCTTACATACCGCAACATCTCACTTAACACATGAGTACTCTTTCATAATATAGGCATATTGCCAATCATGTCATAAAGTGTCACAAGCATAACTGAAAACTCATCACTTACTTAATACTTGATAATCTCAATTACTTACAATCTCAACATTAAATAAGCCTTAAATGGATACCTGTACTCTTTCTTCATGTTCTCACCTTGTCGTTTCTTTGACTTACTCTTTAGATTACTCGAGAACCTTTTCCTTTTTGAACTTACCACTGCCATGTCTTGACATGGTCTTACGTGGTATCCTTGCCTTATGAACTCACCAATGCCATGCCTTGGCATGATCTTACATGGGACCTTTGCCTTATAGTAACTCATCAATGCCATGTCTTAACATGGTCTTACATGATTTCCTTGCCTTATAGAACTTATCAATGCCATGCCTTGGCATGGTCTTACATGATATCCTTATCTTACCAAATGTCATGTTCCAAACATGGTCTTACATGGTATCCTTGTCTTATGAAGTCACCAATGCCATGTCTTGACATGGTCTTACATGGGACCTTTTCCTTATAGTAACTCATCAATGCCATGTCTACATGGTCTTACATGATTTCCTTGCCTTATAGAACTTATCAATGCCATGCCTTGGCATGGTCTTACTGATATCCTTATCTTACCAAATGCCATGTTCCAAACATGGTCTTACATGGTATCCTTGTCTTAGTGCCAATGCCACATCTTGATGTGGTCTTACATGGAGTCCTTAATCAATGTCGATGCCATGTCTTGACATGGTCTTACACAGGATCCTTGCCGTACCAATGCCATGTCTTGACATGGTCTTTCATGGTATCCTTAACCGTCAATTCCTCCTTAAATGCCATATTATGAACATGGACTTTTCCATCAATTCTTCCTTAATTTCCATGGTACAACCATGGACTTTGAGATATCAATGCCTTGTCAAGTCATAGCTGAAACATACTTGCTCAAATTCTCAATGTTAGTCGCATAACTCAATAATAACAATACTAATAACAATAATTGCATAATAATAAAAATGCTACTCAACTTACATACTTACATTCTCAATCTCATCATATCATCAACTTAACTTATTCTAATCAAACTATGCTAGTCAATACTTTCTTGTTACCATACAAAGCCATAATACAAAATATTGTCTTACATATAAATTATACAAGTTCTCTTTCCAATATCGAATTATTATCGAACATTAATTATTATATCTAAAACTCAATACTAAAGTATTTATGGCCAAAATATCAATTTATCATTCAAATATGCATAATTAAATGCTTATTAAACATATGAACTTACCTCGACACCAAAACGACCATTTTACCAACTTTTCCGATTTTCGGTTTTTCTCCCGTTCTAGGTCCAAATCTCACTTTCCGGGATCTAAAACATCATATTTCACTTATTTAATTAATTTACTATTCAAAATATTCCCTAACTCACACTTTGGAAAATTACAATTTTGCCCCTAAACCTTTGCAAAATTACGATTTTGCCCCTAGGCTCGGAAATTAAAATTTATCCATTTTTATTATGTTCTATGACACGCTGAACATTTTTCCCTTCTATGGCAACATCAAATTCCCACTCTATCATGTACTTATGAACATTAGGTATTTTTACCGATTATGTCGTTTTACTCGTTTTCACTTAAAATCGCTTAGCAAAAGTTGTTTAACATAATTTCAAGCTTCATATTCTACCATAAAACATCAAAATAAACAAATTTAACCTATGGGTATTTTTCCAAATATGAACCCTAGCATGAATTATTGCTAGAATAAGCTAAATCAAGTTACTGGGAAAAAACGTACAGAACATTAAAAATAAGGCTAGAACGGACTTACTATTGAGCTTGGAAAGCTTGGAAACCCTAACCATGGCTTCCCCCATGCTATATTCGGCCTCCATGAAGAAGATGGACCAATTTTGGCTTTATTTTCCCTTTTTAATTCTTTAAATTACTAAATGACCAAAATGCCCTTAAAGGCTTTTCTTTCAAATTTGTCCTATTCTTGCCCATTTTTGTCCAAACTTAAATATAATGGTCTAATTACTAAATAAGGACCTCCACTATAAGAACCCATTTCAATTAAATCCCCTTTATTATCTAGAACACACATTTTTGCTAATTTTACAATTTAGTCCTAATTATCAAATTAAGCACTTATACATAAAATTTCTTCACGAAATTTTCACACAATTATTCAATCAATGAATAAACCTTAAAACTTAATCGAAATAATTTTTTTGACCTCAAATTCATGGTTTCGTAACCACTATTCCGTTTAGGCCCAATTTCGGGACGTTACAGTTTATGTTTAAGTCCGGTAACGTCTCGAACCCTATCCCAGCATCGGATACGGGTAAAGGGTGTTACACAAAATGATTTCATAAGAAAAGTTCATTTATCCTTGAAACATGTCATTTTGAAAGTATCACATTCTTTTCAATAACTTAGTTTTGAAAACACATTTGCAGCGGATACTAATTCTTAAAAACTTTTAATGATCATTTTAAACTAAAATCCAAAATAAACTGTGACAGCCCTAAATTGACCCTAGTCGGAAAGTGGTTTCGAGACCACTAAACCGAGATAAAAAAATAATTGACCGTTATAGTTGATACTCAATATATGTACATATACATATGTAAAAATTTCACGTTTGGATTTTGTTAATTGTAAGTGAATTTTATCAAATAGGACTTATGTGAGAAAATCTAGAAATGTGCTAGGCAATTGTAAAGTAGGCTATTAATGCATAATGTGAAAATGATGGGTTTGCATGTCAATTTACCCAAAAGTTAAGCATGATGGCCGGCCATGCTATGAGTGGAAACATGTTGCAAACATGTTTAGTTAGTGGTTATGTTAGAAAGAATAAAATAATGAAAAAGGAATAGGATGAAAATAAAGAAAAGAAAAAAAAAAGTGTCCATCCTTTCATTTCTTTGCTTCGCCGAATGTCCTAAGAAGAAGGGGGGAAGAGCTTGAGAAAATCAGCCATGGTAGTTGCTAGACCAAGGTATGTTTGATGTTGTCCATGAGATTCATGCATGTTTTAGTTGTTAGTTTGAATTCTATCTATCCCATGGTTGGATTTGGGGTTGTTGGAGAATTGGGATTTGACAAAGAAGCTTAAAAATTTTAGTTGATACCTTGAAGCTATTAACATGTTAGTTATATAGATGTGTTAAGTTGCTTGGGATGTTAGCATGAAAGTTGGAATTGTTAAGCTAATTTGTTGGAAGTGCCGAATTTAGGACTAAGAAGAGAATGAGTATTCCGGCAAACATAGTGAAAAGGTAGGTGTTGCCGATTGTTAGATTTAGACCATGGGAGTGGCTATAATGGGCATTAAGATGTAGAACTTAAGAAATGTAGTTATATGTGAATTTACATGATGATACAAATAGATGTGAAAATATATGCTAGATTAGGAAAATTTGATTAAGTGTTCATGAGATGAAATTAGGTGTTTAAAAGATGTTATAGTTGACATTGTATATATATACATACATTCGGCCATCTCATTGAGTTTGAAGGTGGTGTTAAATCTAATTGTGATGCCCATTTGGAAGTGTATATATATATATGTATAAATATACATAAGTATGCCCGTTCGTGATGTTACCTTTAATTATGTGTATAATCGACTAAATGGGTAATTAGTGAGGATGGTTGCCGAATATACAAACATACATATGCATGTGTAATTGAATTATGATGTTTAGCAAGATGGTTAAACTAGTTGATTTATTGATTAAGCTCAAGGAGTTAAAGAAGGAGAATCAAGCAAGGGAAAGACGAAGGTCATCGAGTAGTCGACTTGGAACTATTTTACCCAACACAAGGTAGGTCACTAAGCATATTTTTTGTATTGATTTAAATAGACATAATGTCTATGTAATTATGCCGAAAGGAATGATAAATTTATATACATGTATGTATGTGGTGATGAAAGTATTGAATGAAAAGAAAAGAGGTGAGATGTATTGAGTTGTTGATTTCGGCACTAAGTGTGCGGGTATAAACATTTGTGATCATGAGAATGGCACTAAGTGTGCGGGTTTAAAATTTGTACAGCACTAAGTGTGCGAGTTTGATCATATAGCACTAAGTGTGCGAGTTGATTATATAGCACTGAGTGTGCGGACTCACTATATGCTTTTGAATCACTATTGACACTGAGTGTGCGACATTATTGAGTTGACCACGGACAGCGGGTCGGGTAAGTACCTTGAGTTCATGGCTAATAGGCGCTATGTTTATATTTGGAGTTGAGCTTGGTAAGTTTTGAACCTATGTGACAATTTTAATTGAAGTCACGTACATAAGAATTATCGTGGAATAAGTGAAAGGTCATGTAGTTGTATGATTGTAACGAAAACAAAATGGTGTATAAAATGCCTCAAATATCCTTTGATTTGTATATGGAATGTGAATGTGTAACTTGGTATGAGATTGAATCGAAGGTCTAAGGAACTATGGTATAGTTCGGTTTGAATGGAGTAATTAGCCTCGTTCCATTTTGTTTCCTCTTGTGATAATGTTATTAATGGTTGGTAGTGCATCGCTTATGACTTCATCGAGTTATATACTCATTCGGTGTTTGCTTGTCACCTATTTTAGGTTTCTTGGACTCAACTTTTGCGTATTCGGGACCGTCATCAAGTCATCACACCGACTAGCAAATTTTGGTATCTTCTTCTTAGATGGTCTAAGAGAACATTTCGCATGTATAGGCTATTATGTTTGTTTGAACTTTGGTATGTAAAACTTTGGATAGCCATGCGAAAATGGCTTATATACGTTTTTAGCATAGCACTATAATCGTTTGTATGTTGATCACTAAGAGGTATGGAAATGTTGGAAATGATTAGCCATTGGAATGGTTAATCATGATTATACCTTGTGCTATGTATGCAAAAAGGGCTAATTGAATCATGGAAACTATGAAATAGGTAAAGTCTACCTTAAAGGCAGATGCTGACAGCAGCAGCGATGTGGATGTGAAAAATCACTAAAAATAATAGGAGTGGAATTAAATAGTGAACAAATTATGTAAATGAACCTTGATGAATATATTTTCATATGGAAGAAACGAAACGGTCATATGAGTTGTATGTTAAGAGATATTTGGGTTTTCGTGAAACAGGGCCAGAACGGTTTCTGGATTCCCTGTTCCGACTTTGAAAATTCATTATAAATTAACCTGAGACATTTAGAAGTCATGCAATATATGTATAGATTCCTTTTTGAGTCTAGTTTCTATAGAAACAAACGGCATCAGTATTGAAGCCCTGTACAGGGAGATATCCAGGTCGTAATGCAGGAAGGTCAGTGTAGTTGCACCCTGGAACAGGGGAGACTTTAACTAATAAACTGTACTAATTGGCCCGACCAAAAATTCTAGAAAAAAATTTGTAGATGGATATATGAGTCTAGTTTTAGGGAAAAATCATGAAACTGATTTTCGAGTTGTAGAACTCAAGATATGATTTTTAAGGTGACAGTGACACAGTTAGCCAGCTGTCTGGAAATTTTTTTTTATGAACGGTGAAATTAAGTGAACGAAGTCTGTTAACCCCTCGTGTCCGACCCCGGCGACGGTCTCGGGTACGGGGTGTTACATAAACAATCCAAGCAATAATTCCAAAAATATCATAAATGAAAATCCCTATGCCACAGTCCACAATTTAAAATAAAGTCCCAAAAGGTTATTAAAACAAACCTAAATCAAAGTCCTATATAAAATCCATAATTTATTAAAAAGGTCACATCCGAGAACATCATCGAAAATCCGCATCCGAGTCCTACTTATAAAGATTACCTAAAACATACACATAAGATGGGTGAGCTTACAAGCCCAGTGTGAGATCATCAAAATATTGTAACATACATAACAACAGATCAAATAAACACATCCATTTCAATATATATATCATATTTGTAGAAATGCTTATATAACAATGCACATTTTGAAGAATTTCCTACCTAAATCCACTGCGGACCAATATCGAGTTTCCTAGAACCCGTCCATCCAATAACACACCATTTGTGAATAAGCCACCACATTAATGCTGATAAACGGCCACCTAACACATTGTGGACAAGCCACCACATAATTGCTGAAAATGACCACATAATCGCAGATGAACTACCATGTAACTTCCACCTTTCACAATACCCACCCCATGCATGTGGTATAGCCATTTTAACACATAATCACTTTTCGCATTTTTCATAGAATCATGCTCATATTTCTCAATTTTAAACATTTGCATGTAAACATGCTCACATTTTCATATATCACATAATATTCACAATTTATTCACTTTATCATGCTCTAATATATTTTCATATTAAATCATGGATCTTATCACACACATATATATAACATATTTAGATCATCACTTATCAATGAAGTCATGTATAACATAACATAGAGATGAGATTTTCACACTTATCATCATCAGATACATCAACACATCACAAATCATAGCTTTCATGAACTAATAATTTTAGGAACACTTGGAATTTACCTATGATGAGTTTTTCAACTCCGCTTTGAGTACTTAGTGTACTCTCAAAATTTTATTAAAAATAATAGTAGCATATTTTACTCAAACCAAATATTTAGATCCCACACCTTATATTGAAGATCCGACTGCCATAATCTTATTAGAAGATGTTTGGCTTGGATCTAAACCCGGTAGATGAATCAATCGCATCAAACACGTATTTTAGTTATAGATCTATCGGATGTGGCTTATTATTTAAAGATTAATCATTGAAATAATTCTCACCAATTAATTACCCTTAAATCGAGACTTAGATTCGATGCCTTCATTATCACACTAAGGATCTCTTGTATGACATTGTTTGGTCCTCCAAAGAATATAGGAACAAAATGTTAACACATGAAAAACAAATGTGTCTTAACACTATTTGGCTAAGAGGAAACAATATAGAGGAACGAATGTTCCCAACACCCCTCATGCACTTACACTGCTCAACAATATTACAAGATCATTGATAAGTATTGATGAAGGAACATAAAAGTTTAACAATCTACAAATCAGTCCCTAAATTTTTCCTGATTTTTCAATAGAGGCCACCAACTTACGACTTCTTTCAATTTAACCCCCAATTATTCCTAAATTGTCGAACTTAATAAAAATCAGGTGTGACAGAAATGATATTACGAGTGTACTTATGTGAAATATGATTAATGACAATATGTGAAAGACCATGAGAATCGGCTTATACGAACCTAGAGTGCTGATATGGAAATATGGTGAATGAATAGATTCGATCCAGAAATGAGATAATAAAACAATTAAATAATATGATGTGTTATTGATTTATACTAGTGATAGTAAATGAAATGGCTCATATGATATGAATTGGTGAAAGAAAAATGTTTGAACTTAGAATGCATTGTTGTATTTATCATGTTATTGTTTTGTCTATATGACTTGAATCATGAAAGTACCACTAAGGTTTATCGCTTAAAGTACGATTTGTTTATTTTCGTGTACAATTTTTGGTGGATCTCAAAGTCCTGAGAAGTAATTTAGCATCCAATCAGTAGCCCTCGACTCAACATTATTTGTATAGTTCCTTTACATTTTGAAATAAAGGTTGAGTTGGTCCTATAATATGTATGATCATTTGAACCCTTGATTTGGAAAATGACATTTTGAAGCTTAAGTCTATGAAATATTGTTGATATCACATATGTGAAAATGGTTTAAATGGTTGAAATGAGGAAATTGATATGTGTATTTGATGTTTGGTTTGAATTCATGATTGTGTAAAGAATATGTTCATATTATGCTAAATAGTGGAAATAAGTATATGAGATATGCTGTAAATGAAATATGTTGATTTGGCTAGAAATTTAGGTTAATGTTTAATGGATTTTGACAAAACAGTGGGTGACGTTGCGATGACAGACTCTCATCATCGTGATGTGAAATTGATACAAGTGATATTGCAACCTCGAACCCCCGATGTGACAATGATGCTTACCTTTTGTTCGAAGTCATGACTGTTAGAAAAGCGGGTTTTGAAAACGCAGTGGAAAATAAGTTTAAGGGAAAACCAAAGTTTTAATTTTTTTTTCCAAAACAAAAACTTGGTTATGATATCTAAAGTAATAAACACTTAATTAAAATTGTACATTTTTTATTCGTTTAGGATGAATGCTTTGACCAAGTAGTCTTCTCCACTATCCTTAAGCTCAAGTCTGTCGAGTGTGGGCTCAGTTCGAATTAGAAAATTTACCACAAAATTACCAATGGGGTAATTTTGCAATTTCTCTAAACTTTTGTGGCAAGTTGTAAATAAGAACAATATCTCTAGAAATATTCTAAAATAATTTTTTTAGAGAATTTTCTCTCCACAACTTTATCCTTGAATTCAAATCTATGAAAATAATAACTCATGAGAATTTAAAGAGTTCAAATATGATTAAACTTAATCATTTTAATATTAAATTAATATAATATTTAAATTTAATTTAATATTAAATATATTAAATTAATAGAATACTTATCTACAAGATAAATATTAAATTAAATCTAATATTAAGATAATCATTTTAATATTAAATTAATAAAATACTATTAACATAAGTTTTAAATTATAATATTAAAACTGTTAAAATAATATTATTTTAGGAATAGTTAATCTGAATCAAATTATCTGATAAAGTCCCAGTAGGTGTGTGATACTTCCACTGCTCAACCGTCGAAAGACCACTCGTCAACCACTAGAATGTTGTTGTTGCTTTCGCCAGTACCGTTGTGTCTGGTGGTGCCATCGCAGGTGCGACACCCTCACGGTACCTACAGCCGGTTCGATTGTTGGCAGTTCAATCCAGGCCCAATGATGGCCCAATCGATTCGGTCTAGCCATCGTTTGGACCGTCAGCCCAACTTCACATATCAAACCCGGTTTGACCAGTTTTTAGGTCTCGATCTCAGTCTTGATTTTTGGTTCTTGGGCCCAATTTTCGATCTTAGGTCCAAATTTCAAGTACAATTACCTATTGGGCCAATTGTCAGACTTGAAAATTAATTTCCAAAAATATGATATTTATTTTAATTAATTTGATTAATTTAATTTTACTTGATTAAAATTAATTTTCCCAAAGATCATTAAGATTTTCCAAATTAATTTTTGAAGAAAATTCTTTGATCAAATTCTCTAGTTGAACAATTCTCATGCTTGCCTAATTTAATTCTGTAACACCCCGTACCCGAGACCGTTGCCGGAGTCGAACACGAGGTGTTAACGGACTTAATTCATTAATTAAACAGCTCATACAATTCATTTTAAAATTTCCAGACAAGCTGGCTAACTGCATCACAGTCGCTTTAAAAATCATATCTCGAGTTACGAAACTCGAAATCCAATTCGTAAATTTTTCCTGAAACTAGACTCATATATATATCTACTAATTTTTTCTAGAATTTTGGTTGGGCCAATTAGTACAGTTTATTAGTTAAAGTCTCCCTGTTTCAGGGTTCAACTACTCTGACCTCTGTGTATTACGAATCAGATATCTCCCTGTACAGAGCTTCAATGACTATGCCGTTTATCTATAATAAAACTAGAATCAATAAGGAATCTGTACATATAAAGCATAACTTCTAATTATCTTTGTAAAATTTATGGTGAATTTCTAAAGTCAGAACAGGGGATCCAGAAATCGCTCTGGCCCTGTTTCACAAAATTTTAAACATCTCATCAAATATAGCTCATATACCTGTTTCGCTTATTCCATATGAAAATAGACTCATCAAGCTTCGATTACATAACTTATTCATTATTTAATTCCATTTCTACTATTTTTAGTGATTTTTCAAACTCACGTCACTGCTGCTGTCTGAATCTATTTTATGGTAAATTTTACCTATTTCATGGTTTCCATGGATTAGCTAGCAATTTGACATACATAATACCAAATATGATCATGATTAGCCATTCCAATGGCTAATCATTACCAAGCATTTCTATTTCCATACCACTCAATAACCATATCATAAGACCATATATACAAAATGATTATAATGCTATACATGCCATACTCAAAATATACAAGCCATTACACCAAGATGGTATACGGATAGTGTGAGCGTGCCTCCGACCTTTTTCGATTTCCGAGCTGGCTTGTCAACACTACAAGGAATGAAAAGGAGGGAGTAAGCATAAATGCTTAGTAAGCTCACATGCAAATAGCAAGTAACATAACCATATAAGCAAACATAAAACATCATTTGCATAATCATCACCAAGACATTCATATCACCTTTTCATTTATCATCTTACCATATTGTTGTTATATCGAGTTTTCAACCCGAGGGTTAAGTACATACCTGTTCAAATTATCCATTTCACAACACTTACCAATACGTCCCTTTCATCTTGAGTATTCCTCCATTTGAGTAGAACTTTACCCGTTGAACACATCGGAATATAATTCGGATACATGGAAAGTTTGCACATAAGTGCCACATATGTAGCCAAGCTACCATGTAACCCGCCCATAAGTGAACTCGGACTCAACTCAACGAGCTCGGGCGTTCGATCCATAAGTGAACTCGGACTCAACTCAACGAGTTCGGATGCCTAGTTACATCTCACGAACTCGGACTCAACTCAACGAGTTGGACGCTCGCATCCATAAGTGAACTCGGACTCAACTCAACGAGTTCGGATGCTCAACCATCCTAGTGACATGTCACTTGTATCCTAATCTATTCCTAAGGTTCAAACGGGCTTTTTCCTCGAACACTTATCCTTGCCGTCTTCCGTAGAATGCCAAATCAATACTGGTAACAATTATATTTAACAAGTAGTTCACATAATTTACATATTATTTGAAATTAACCACAAAGCATATATTTCATAATAAAATTCAGCATAACATATAATTAACATCAATAACTTAAAATAACCATTATGCTACATTATTTACACATGAACTTACCTCGTATGCTAAAATGGCTACTTTTACCATTTCGTCCACAACTTGGTATTTTCCCATTTTAGCCCAATTTCAGTTTTCCTTGCTCTATCATTTAAAATATAGTCTAATTAGGACTCACATTATTCAAATTGACCCAAAATCATATTTTGGAAAAATTACAATTTTGCCCCTAAACTTTTGCATATTTACACTTTTGCCCCAAAGCTCGTAAATTAAAATTCAGCCTATTTTCTTATGTTTTATGACATGCTGATCATTTTTCCTTCTATGGCAACATCAAATTCTCACTCTAACATGTACTTATGACTATTAGGTATTTTTACCGATTAAGCCCTTTTGCTCATTTTCACTTAAAACCGAGTAGCACAAGTTGTCTAACATAATTTAAAACCTCATATTCTATCATAAAACACAAAATACACAAATTTCACCTATGGGTATTTTTCCAAATATAAACCCTAGGTTAAATTATTGCTAGCATAAGCTAAATCGAGCTACGGACTCCAAAAACGTAAAAATCATTAAAAACGAGGCTAGAACGGACTTACAATCGAGCTTGGAACCTTGAAAACCCTAGCCATGGTTTCTCCTTGCTATATTCGGCCATGGGGTTGAAGATGAGCAAAATTGGCTTTAATTTTGTATTTTAATTCATTTTACCCTAAATGACCAAAATGCCCTTACTACTAAACTTTCCAAAATTCCATCCATGTCCAATTTTTGTCCATAGACTTAGAAATTGGTAAAATTACTCTTTAAGGACCTCTAATTAATAATCTAATTCAATTTTATGCAAAATACTTCTAGAACACAAGTTTTGCAATTTATTCAATTTAGTCCCAAATTTCAAATTAGGCACTTTATGCATAAAATTTCTTCACGAAATTTTCACACAATCATGCAATCATATCATAGACCTTAAAATAATCATAAAATAATTATTTCTATCTCGAATTTTGTGGTCACGAAACCACTATTCCGACTAGGCCCAAAATCGGGATATTACAACTCTCCCCCTTCGTGATTTTCGCCCCGAAAATCTTACCGTAAAAGTGGTCTTCACTTTTAATCTCATATTTGGTGCCAAGAACTTGCACTTAGACTGTACCTCCAATACATCTCTTCAATTTCTCATATGATCTAAAAGCTTACGCCTCAACTCTCAACTGTTCTTAAATTTTCAACCCTTCTTAATTTCCTATGATATCATGACATAAAACCGGATCTCAACTTGATTTAATGGAGACCGAATTCCAAGAAATCCGACAATTAAAGAGACCTGAAATTCCATGAATCGATGAGTAGGAATTCATTCAATACTGATGTGATTTATAGATCTCGCCAAACATTTAACAATAGGATACATCCCATTTTCCTTTTTCCGCCATAGAAATAATTCGATATGGCCTCAAGAATAATCCTTCTCATTTCCATCCCAATATCAACATTGACAAGGATAATTTTGATAGATCCCAATGCTCGCTTTAACCCCTTTAACAACTCCGATTTTATGTAACATCGGATGCTCTAAACTATCACATTACCTCACCGTCTTAAAACACATCACAATTCATACAACAATACATTCTTGAAAGTCGAAGTCTTTGCTCAATGTAGACTAGTCTAGTTCGGACGCTTGGTTACCAATATTCTCATCTATCCGAACTGTCAACATGTAATAAACTTTTCAGCTTTCACAAGATGGAAACCTTATCATTCGTAGTGACTTAAACTAATATTCAACTCTTTCTATTAAATATACACTTCTCGTTCAAACTATTTACTCTTTTATCCGTACAAAATGAAATTCTATTATCGACTTGGGAAAAATAATCCCGACATAATTGTCACATGAAATCTTTCAAATAAATAATTTACCATACCGACTAAAACTCGCGCTTTTATCACCTATGCCTTTCTCGATGTCAAATCCTTACACGTAAATTAGAAAAATCCCAATACTAAAATCACCACATTACCAAGATCAAATTAGAAGTATAGTCATATTTGACATGATTATCACGAGTGAAGAACGACTTGAACATGAGTCATAATTGACAAATTATGGAACAAAGATAACAAGAAAACCGAATAAAGAAATCCAAGATAGAGAAACCGGAATAAAGAAATCCGAATAAAGAGATCCGGGATAAAGAAACCCAAGATACGATACTATGCCGAGAATCGAAAACCAAATTCATAGAGAAAATACGAATACCCGATAATTCTTCAAAGAAAGAAAGTCCAAAAGAAAACATTATTTAATCCCACTGAAATCAAATATAACAAGATCAATATATCTTCCCATACATATATATCGATGAAGCATCAAGTAGAAGAAGCAGAATCATAATATCATATGAATTCTCTCATCAATTCTTATAAGACGAAATGAAATAGAATACCCGATGAAATAGAGCAATATAAATTATAAACCATCATGACTACCAATGCTTTCATCCAACACCTAATTAGAAGACATTCCCATATAACAAGAATTTCTTCGAAGATCAATAGCCATAGAAATATTTCGAGAACGGGTGAACACATAGAACATCTCAAAAGAGATCTAAATCTGTCCGGTCATAACTGTCACACTCGGATAATTCACATTTGAAATATCATTTCCCCAACTAGTTCTGCCGTCACAAATTTTATATTAAACCATTCACTAAAAAGGCCAATTCGAATAAATTTCGATTTACACTTTTCTCGACCTTGCACTTGAGTAATTCGATTTACCAAGGAGAATTCCTTTTCTAACTAGGACAAGGCATAACTCCAATAATTTTACGTCAATCCGATACTTTTCGGCTCGACTTTACTTATCAGCTCATTTTCAATCTCGGATCATACTTATAATTATTCTATCATTGAACTCTTTGGGTTCTCAACCAAAACTTATTCAATACAAATCTCATGAAATTCCATTATAAGTACCACTTTGGTAAGGGGAGGGTTGTAGGACCTCGACTCGACTTTCTTATACATACACATATGACACAACTTCCATCATCATAGTAACATCATCAAAATCATGTCATTCATTCATGTTGGCTTACACCAATTTTCCTATTGTCCCATTTAGACAATATACTTATGCATACATTCTATGTTTTCTAGATGCTTTACTTATCCATTCAATTAATTAAATTAATTCATGCTCATGACATTATATAAGGCCAAACAAACATAGATATTTGCATCACAATCACAACTTTCATTTCGTGCATCATCATGTACATATCATTACAATCATATAATTCAGTCCAACAATCTAACATAGATAAGTTCATTTCATTATAATCCTTTACCTCATAAAAATTATATACCATTAACATTCACCAACATTCGACATCCAATCAAGACAAGGACATTTTCATTCAGATCATAATATTATGACCTTTATTCATACCTCCACTACTTTCTATTTATTCCGCTCATCTTATCAAGTAAGCCACATACACTACATCATATGAGCATTAAGCAAATATGAATATTTATCACAACATGAACTTTCATCTCACATATTATCACATATGTATCATAAACCTTTATTCATACTTTTCTGAACCGAGACTTATCATAATCATAATTTTACTCAAATACCTTTACTTAACATTGAACATGGTTGGCGCAGCTCGGTTGGAGAGTACCTGTCTAAATAAGACGGTACTTATACGCGTCGGAAGACATCACACTATCACGCATCGCTGGCATGTATAGCTAAACTTTTACACATGCTAGGTTAGTCCGAGAACCGACTAAACCTGCTCGATACCACTAAATGTAACACCCTTGCACGAGACCGTTGCGGAGTCGAACACGAGGTGTTAACGGACTTAATTCATTAATTAAACATTTCATACAATTCATTTTAAAATTTCCAGACAAGCTGGCTAACTGCATCACAGTCGCTTTAAAATCATATCTCGAGTTACGAAACTCGAAATCCAATTCGTAAATTTTTCCTGAAACTAGACTCATATATATATCTACTAATTTTTTCTAGAATTTTGGTTGGGCCAATTAGTACAGTTTATTAGTTAAAGTCTCCCTGTTTCAGGGTTCAACTACTCTGACCTCTGTGTATTACGAATCAGATATCTCCCGGTACAGAGCTTCAATGACTATTCCGTTTATCTATAATAAAACTAGAATCAATAAGGAATCTGTACATATAAAGCATGACTTCTAATTATCTTTGTAAAATTTATGGTGAATTTCTAAAGTCAGAACAGGGGATCCAGAAATCGCTCTGGCCCTGTTTCACAAAATTTTAAACATCTCATCAAATATAGCTCATATACCTGTTTCGCTTATTCCATATGAAAATAGACTCATCAAGCTTCGATTACATAACTTATTCATTATTTAATTCCATTTCTACTATTTTTAGTGATTTTTCAAACTCACATCACTGCTGCTGTCTGAATCTATTTTATGGTAAATTTTACCTATTTCATGGTTTCCATGGATTAGCTAGCAATTTGACATACATAATACCAAATATGATCATGATTAGCCATTCCAATGGCTAATCATTACCAAGCATTTCTATTTCCATACCACTCAATAACCATATCATAAGACCATATATACAAAATGATTATAATGCTATACATGCCATACTCAAAATATACAAGCCATTACACCAAGATGGTATACGGATAGTGTGAGCGTGCCTCCGACCTTTTCGATTTCCGAGCTGGCTTGTCAACACTACAAGGAATGAAAAGGAGGAGTAAGCATAAATGCTTAGTAAGCTCACATGCAAATAGCAAGTAACATAACCATATAAGCAAACATAAAACATCATTTGCATAATCATCACCAAGACATTCATATCACCTTTTCATTTATCATCTTACCATATTGTTGTTATATCGAGTTTTCAACCCGAGGGTTAAGTACATACCTGTTCAAATTATCCATTTCACAACACTTACCAATACGTCCCTTTCATCTTGAGTATTCCTCCATTTGAGTAGAACTTTACCCGCTGAACACATCGGAATATAATTCGGATACATGGAAAGTTTGCACATAAGTGCCACATATGTAGCCAAGCTACCATGTAACCCGCCCATAAGTGAACTCGGACTCAACTCAACGAGCTCGGGCGTTCGCATCCATAAGTGAACTCGGACTCAACTCAACGAGTTCGGATGCCTAGTTACATCTCACGAACTCGGACTCAACTCAACGAGTTTGGACGTCGCATCCATAAGTGAACTCGGACTCAACTCAACGAGTTCGGATGCTCAACCATCCTAGTGACATGTCACTTGTATCCTAATCTATTCCTAAGGTTCAAACGGGCTTTTCCTCGAACACTTATCCTTGCCGTCTTCCGTAGAATGCCAAATCAATACTCAGTAACAATTATATTTAACAAGTAGTTCACATAATTTACATATTATTTGAAATTAACCACAAAGCATACATTTCATAATAAAATTCAGCATAACATATAATTAACATCAATAACTTAAAATAACCATTATGCTACATTATTTACACATGAACTTACCTCGTATGCGAAAATGGCTACTTTTACCATTTCGTCCACAACTTGGTATTTTCCCATTTTAGCCCGAATTTCAGTTTTCCTTGCTCTATCATTTAAAATATAGTCTAATTAGGACTCACATTATTCAAATTGACCCAAAATCATATTTTGGAAAAATTACAATTTTGCCCCTAAACTTTTGCATATTTACACTTTTGCCCCAAAGCTCGTAAATTAAAATTCAGCCTATTTTCTTATGTTTTATGACATGCTGATCATTTTTCCTTCTATGGCAACATCAAATTCTCACTCTAACATGTACTTATGACTATTAGGTATTTTTACCGATTAAGCCCTTTTGCTCATTTTCACTTAAAACCGAGTAGCACAAGTTGTCTAACATAATTTAAAACCTCATATTCTATCATAAAACACCAAAATACACAAATTTCACCTATGGGTATTTTTCCAAATATAAACCCTAGGTTAAATTATTGCTAGCATAAGCTAAATCGAGCTACCGGACTCCAAAAACGTAAAAATCATTAAAACGAGGCTAGAACGGACTTACAATCGAGCTTGGAAGCTTGAAAACCCTAGCCATGGTTTCTCCTTGCTATATTCGGCCATGGGGTTGAAGATGAGCAAAATTGGCTTTAATTTTGTATTTTAATTCATTTTACCCTAAATGACCAAAATGCCCTTACTACTAAACTTTCCAAAATTCCATCCATGTCCAATTTTGTCCATAGACTTAGAAATTGGTAAAATTACTCTTTAAGGACCTCTAATTAATAATCTAATTCAATTTTATGCAAAATACTTCTAGAACACAAGTTTTGCAATTTATTCAATTTAGTCCCAAATTTCAAATTAGGCACTTTATGCATAAAATTTCTTCACGAAATTTTCACACAATCATGCAATCATATCATAGACCTTAAAATAATCATAAAATAATTATTTCTATCTCGGATTTTGTGGTCACGAAACCACTATTCCGACTAGGCCCAAAATCAGGATATTACAAATTCCACATCAAATAAACCGACTCAATTAAATTATTTCCAAAGTCATAAAATTTTCTTTTGATTCAAATGCAGTCTGATTGAGCTTTTGTTAAGCAAATAGAGGGACCACTCGGACATATACAATTAAGCTCAAGTAATTGCAATTATGTACAAAAGCATCGTTTTGATAATTTGCAATTTACTTAATCATAGAGTCAATTCACAATAAGTAACATGATTGAAAACTCCTTATTGTATACTTTTTATAAAAGCAATTCATCCAACGACTTTGTCCAATGACCTCATCAGGTGTGTGTTACCCTTATATGATATCCTTGATTTCTTTGAGTTAAATCTACTCACTCAATACAATCTTATTTTATCTCATTGTCACCATTGTGTTTTCTTAATGATTAATATGATCACTGCCAAATGATTGATAAATTGCTTGTTTGAGAACAAGTAAACCATGATCACGTTCTATATTTATCAATCCACATAATGCCAATGAAAGGATATCGTTAACTCTTTAATCAAGCTATGAATTCCATTATTGCTAGTAAAGCTATGTCATACACAAGTCATGTACCCAACATACTGACTATGGGCTCGATCATCTTTAGAGCATAAGCCTCCATTTATATCAAAACACAATAGTTATATACGTATGGTTAGTGACTAACCCAAGATTTAGGTAAATTACACCATGAACGTCACAAGTGAATTACTTCACAAACGAATTCAGAATTAATTCATCTTGGGTTCAATCCAGTGTACCATTCTTCCAAAAAATACAACTTTGTCTCTACTTGTGGAGTCAACTGCTCCGATAGCCAAGACCAGTCATTTCTCCAATTAGAATTGTAGACAACATAATAATCCTTTTAAGTATCTAAATCAAATACTCGCTTTTATTCTTTTACGGGATTATAGACTCGTTTAGATTATCTATTGATGTAAGTTGTCTTTCTCACAATGAGCTAACATTTGCTTGTCACAATTTCACTATGTATGCAAAACATGAAAGATAGAAACATAAAAGATATAATAGTGAATGTGAAATTAAATTTATTTATTTATTTATCATTCAAATGCATAGAAATAGTTACATGTTTACAAAAATATGGACATATTTCTCAAAAATGCTGTGGTACCTCGAAGTCACGGTACCAATTCGATAGTTTTAAACATTTTACATTTTGGTCCTCATTCGTTCTCGAGTTATTTTTGTAGGCTCAATTTAACTTTGGAATTGATTATATAACATGTTGTAAAGATGTAATGAACATGCTTATATGTTTAATTTGTTGGCTTAAGTTGGAATTGAGATAGTAGTTGCTCTGGCAACGAATGTGGCATCCAGCAACTCAGACTAGGCGATTGGGTCGGGTATATGGTGTTACAAAAGACTTTTGTAAATGAATATGGATCAAGATTTTGGGTGTCTTTGATTTTACATCTAAATGCGTATTTCTTACCTTTAACTTTTAATTGTGTGTATCAAATGTTCAATGAAATGTCTATTTGGGTGTTAAGTTTTATTATGTGTTGATATTGCTTATTGGTTAATTGATAACTGACTGTCAGTTTAAGTTAATGTCTATGCTTGATTGTTTGGTTGTTATTTTATATCGAAATGCTTCAGATGTTAGAATTGAGTGAAAAATCTAAATAAATGAGATCGAAAGGATAGTTTATCTTTAGATAGTTTGATATAATTGTGTTAAATAGTGAGACGATGAGAGATCTATATGTAGGTGAGACCGAGAAGAGAGCTTAGGTGGTATCTTTTAGTCTAGGATGAGATTGAGAGGAGATTCTTAATTAAGAGTGGCAAACAATATAATTGGTATAGGTTTATTAGCTTAGTTAGCGATTAATGAATAGTTGACCATTGTTTTAATCATTTACATTGTCTAAAACAGTAGGAAGAAAGTTTAGCTTAGTTTTTTTTATTGATAATTTAGATTTAGTTTATAAACAATTTATATTTGAATTTGCACTAATAATTTTTACTCGATTAGATTAGTAATTTCTTAACTTGTAATTAACCTGATAAACACATTTGCCATTTTGGCAATCCATTAGGTTTGATCCTTGGAATAACCCGAAGTATTTCATTGTAACACTTGTAAATATTAACACTGACATGTCATACTTGGAGTAAAATTCACTTTTAAATCCTTATATTTTGTGCTAATTCTTTGCTCTATGTTCGTACTTCGTGGTGCAGTTAACAACTGTAACAGCCCGTTTTTAAGTCAAATCGGAACAGTGGTTTTGGGACCACAAATCCAAAGTTAGAATATTTATTTTATTAATTTATTTATGTTGACAATATGATAGAATTATTATGTGAAAGTTTCATAAAGAAATTTTACTGTTTAAATGCTTAATTCAGTAAAAAAGGACTAAATCGCGTAACGTGTAAAAGTTGAGTACTATTGTTTAAAGGTATTAAATAGCTATGGTTTATTAATATGGAAGTCCTTATAATTTTATTTTACCATGATTAAGGTTAATGGTCATTTGTATCCATGACTTAAGTGATTTATAAGTTGTTTTTATAAGGTTAAATTAGTAAAATGAATAACAAGTATAGATTTAATAAAATGAAAGCTATTTTATCATCATATTTTCTTCTTCGTAACCAAAAATAAAAAGCAAAAGAAGTCAAGGAAGAGCTATTAGGTTTTGGCACCTTTTTGGCTTGATTGAGGTATGGTTTGAACTCAATTTTTGATGATTTTTATGCTTTTGAAATCGTTCCTTTGTATATTAGCTAGCCTGTACCTTAGTTTTTGAATTTGTTATAGATTTTGAGATATGCCATTGTTGAATACTTGGGTATTTTGAAGTTTCTTTTTAGATTATTGATGGTTGTTAATAGATATACAAGTTTTATAAAGTGACTTTTGACAAAAATGAGAAATAGGGATTAAATTGTGAAAGATAGGAATGTTGTGGCTTAAAATGTGAAAATAATGAAAGATTTGGGCTGCTAGTAGCAATTAGGAAATTTGGCTATCATGGGTTATGGTCTAATTGTGTAATTTTGCATTTTTATGTGCTAAGGACTAAATTGCAAAGTAGTCAAAAGTTTAGGGATAAAATTGTAAATTAGCCAAAATGAATGTTTTAGGCTAAATTGAATTGAATGAAAGTTTGAATGGGTTAATTTGATATAATATAGATCAAGATAAGCCGAGATTGAGTTTAGATCGGAGAAAAGAAAAGATCGACGAATAGCTGATAATTTTATCCGAGGATACGAGGTAAGTTCGTATAATTAGAATCGAACTTTTCTATACTTGTAATTGTTGAATTGAATGTATATAATTGAAATACTTGAAATATAAATTTCTTAATGATATATTGTATTCGTTATCGAGCCCCATTTGAACTATGTGAATTCATTAGATACGAGTGACGTGTTACTAAGATTACAGTACTAGTTGAGCTCCTGCTTACGTACTCACCACAACTCGTAAAAGCTTACTGTTTCAGCTCATTGGAGCTTACCGATTCAGCTCAAAAGAGCTTACTGTTCAGCTCAATAGAGCTTATTGTTTTCAGCTTAGTAGAGCTTACTATTTATCAGCTCAGGAGGAGCTTACCGACCATGACTCGAAAGAGCATGTATGATGATGAATTGACAGATTACTGACATTGTTCACTCGACTATCCTTTGAAGTTCTAATAGGTTCAACGGGCCTAAATACTATTTATGCAGATAAGTTACGAGTTATACATGATATTAATGTTATATGTATGATAGGTGAATTTTGGAATAATACAGAGTTGTATTAACAGAGGATTTATTTTTATATTAAATGACTAACATGTGATGACTATGTATGAATAGGTGATGGTTAAATTGAGTTGTTGGCATTTATATTTGTGTTGCTTTGATTATGTATAAATGGTAAGTTTAATTTTGAATTATACAAGCTTACACTACAGCAAAACAGGTTTTTAGCGGCGTTTGGATAAAAAACACCACTATAAGTCGACCATTGGTGGTGATTTTTGAAAAACGCCGCTATAGGTCGACCATTAGCGGTGCTTTTTGAAAAACGCCATAAAAAAATTAAGCACAACGCCGTCGTTTTATGTTGAGCTTTAGTGGCATTAGAGGCGTTTTTTGAAAAACGCAGCAATAGATTGAGCATTAGCGGCACTTTTTGAAAAACACAGCTATAGATTGAGCATTAGCGCCGCTTTTCGAAAAACAACACAAAAAATTAAGCACAACGCCGTCATTTTATGTTGAGCTTTAGTGGCATTAGTGGCGTTTTTTAAAAAACGCCGCTATAGATTGAGCATTAGCTGTGCTTTTTGAAAAACGCAGCTATAGGTCGAGCATTAGTGGCGCTTTTTGAAAAACGCTGCAAAAAATTTAGTAAGACGCCATCGTTTTATGTTGAGCTTTGTGGCATTAGAGACGCTTTTTGAAAAATGCTGCAAAAAACATTTTATCTGTCTATTTATTATTTAACTGGTTTATTTATATTAATTAAAATATAATTTATTTTTAATTGAATATTTAAATTCTTTAGAAAATAATAATAACACGAGAAAAAATTGAAAGAAAAATATAGAAAAATATTTGTTAAAAATAAACAAATTAAAATACTATTATTTAAAATAATTTTAAAGTTTTTTGGGCATATGACTTATTGGTTTTTATTCATATATCAAATAATTTCTTATATAATCGTAAAAGAGATAGTATTAATTTTAAAATATTGAATTAATTACGATTATAGTTTAGGGCTTATAGTTTAGGGTATATGGCTTAGAGTTTCGTGTTTAGGAGTTACTATTTTAAGGTTTATGGATTATGGGTTTAGGGATTATGGGTTATGGTTTATGATTTAAAAGTTAGGGTTTAAGGTTTAGGGTTAAAGGTTTAGGGTTGATGTTTTATGATTTAGAGTTTAAGGGTTAGGGTTTAGAGTTTAAATTAATTAGTATTTTTTAATTTATATATTAAATAATTTCTTATGTAATTGTAAAAGATATAATATTAAATTTAATATATTAAAATTATGATTATAGTTTAAATTATTTAAGAGATAATAGATAAACTTTATATATATTAAATGGCTTAGGATTTAAGATTTACTTGAAATTTGTTAAATGATGAAATTTTATACAATCAATTAATGCTTTTATATTTAAAAATATTTAATCTAAACCATTTGACGATAAAATATATAAAAATTTCAAATTTTATCAAATTTTTTTAATATTACTTAAATTTTTAAAAATATTTATTTAAAATTGATATAAAAGATATAATAATTTAATATAAAATTATAAAAAAATCAAGCATTAGCTGCATTTTTATATGAAAAATTAATTTATTTCAAGCAAAAGGGTGCTATTTTGATATAAACGCCACTAATTTTCAGTTTTGACTGAAAAGACGATGTTTTATTTCTTTCCCCCCAACTCCCTTTTCTTTCTCAGCCATTCTCAGCCTGTACTTCTTTTTCTCTCCCCCGATTCCCTTTTCTTTCTCAGCCTTTCTCAACATGTTCTTCTATTTTATACCCGAAAAAATCGTTTAGTCTCTCATTTTTGTTTTTTAATATGTAAAATGGAGAAAAAAAAATCCAAATAGATGGTCAAAAGTGCGGGAAAAAGAAAATTGGGTGTTGTTGCAGAGGACCGGGAAAATCCCAAAAATGTCTAATTTTTAAGGTGCAAAGAGAATTAGGGATTAGGGTTTGAATCAAAAGGGAAATGGAGGAAGAGAAGGGAACAAAAGGAAGCAAAAACCTAAGCCTGAATGGTAAAGAAGAGAAAATAAATCTGAGTGGTCAAGTTCATAATCTTCCATGCTGCATCAAATTCAATGGCCCTTGCATTGTTTCTCAGTACTTCAAACCCAAACTTAAGGTAACTTTTTCTCCTAATTTTTTTTTATAATTAAATATCATGCAAAGGTAAATTTGTGATTTTCCCCCTTTTTCTTTTTGGGTTTTATGATAAGTAGGGATGGAGATTGATGGGTTAGCAGTAGAGGAAGTGCATTTTAGAGGAAGGAAGCTTCAAGGACTACTATTTCTCTTCCAAATGGCTGGAGGGGGTTTAATGGATTTTTGCAAGTTTGATTTTGTTGGAAAGATGATTTCTTCTCCTTGATGTTTGTTGACTGAAACTCTGAGTTGTAGTTGTGTGTTAGGAATGTTGTTGGTCTAAGCTTGTGAAATTGAAACTATTAACATTTTGTTGATAAGATGTTTTCTAGCCCATTGAATCTAAGGAAAAAATGGTGTAAGAAAAGGAAAATAGTTTGGAAATTTTATATGCTTCTCTGTTTACAGGGAAAATATTATCCAGAAAACAATGTGCAAGATTGTATTGTGTTGATTATTAGATTTTAGGAAGTTTCGTAGGCATCATGCTCTAAATTTAATATTATTAACAGACATTTGATATAGTTTTAGCTTACCATTTCCTCTTTTTTTCTTCTTCATTGTCTTGGTTAAAAAAACTATTTTTGTTTAGGTTTCCACAATTCGGTTCACTATTCTTCCTGAAGAGTTTTCATGTCTTTAATCTAGCTAAGCTTCTCATTTCTAGGGGGTTTGTAGGATGTCTGTTTACTGAAGTTAGCACCAATTTGATTCAATCATACATTTTTGTTTTCTTTTATGTAAATTTGTTGGTTTTACTATTTCTGGTTGCTCTTGCAGGCTTTGTTCCTGCGAAGAACAACTCTGGAAAGAGGAAAGCTTGTGATGTATCTGAAGGAAACTCAAACGATTGGGAAATGAAAGCCAAATTTGATAAATTGACATATTGGAATCATGATACCCCTCCTTCAAAAGATGATCCCTTCTTGCATTCTTTCCATTGGTTTACTATTGCAGAAGCTGTAAGTTTCTCCATCATTTATTGCTTAAAGGTGCTAAAATATTCATCGATACTGATTACTTAGGGCCTAATTATTGATGTTACATTCATTGGTTTATAGCCATTGGACAAAGGCGAGAGAATGTATTTAGTCTAAAAGTAGTTTAGTCCATTCAAAACTATCCCATTGTTGGTTAAGTTAGCTATGGTTTTGGTTCGAGTTTGAGGTATTTATTGATGGTGTAGTAAATCCAGATGGTGTAGTAAATCCAATGAAATTATGAGTATGCAAGTTATAATCCTATTGCCTTTGATATTGCATATCACGTCTGTGAGATGGCTGCCGATTATACACAGAAACACCCCATGTTATGGATTATAGCAAATATCCAAGTGAACCTTTTGGATCTCATTTTTTTTTCTTTTGGATCTTTCTTTTGATTTTTTACCTGTCAGTTGTTAGCTACTTATTATAGTGCCTGAAATGATGTCAAAAGGTATGCTTCTTTTATTTTCTTTTTAATATTAAATTTTATCCCTAAATTTAAACTTGAAACCAGGTAACCTAATGAAATTTTACGCTCTTTTTGGTTGTGGAGATATATAGTTGTTTGATGGGTGTATATGTTGCTTTCTGCCAGGTATGTTGGCGTGGGTGATTCAGAAGAAGTTCAACTCTTTTACTACTTTGTGAAGTCGGAGGGGAAACCTGAAGACAACCCTCTTTTGATTTGGTTGACTGGTGGCCCTGGCTGCTCTGCCTTCTCTGGTCTTGTTTTCGAAATTGGTAATCCCACCCATATTCCACTTTACTTAATTACATGTTCTTTTCTTAAAGAAAAAGGGACACTTCCGATTGCAAACCTAAATTTTTTCCCCTAAAGACCAGATGCTTCATATCTAAGAACCCAAGAATGAATGGAATTTTATTTGATGGACTATCTAACTGTGATGCACAATGATTGTTCAAGTGTCAGATTTGTGTTTAAGTGTCAATTTTTTAAAACATGTTAAAAAATTATAAAAAAATTAATTATCAACTAGAAATAAAATTAGACACTATCAAAATATAGTATATCGAAATATGCTTAAACACGTCAAAAAAATTGATTCTTTCCAAAATCAATAATCAACAATGACTAATTTAGGTCTAATGAAGATTTAAAAGTTAATTTCTTTTTAATTTAAAAGTTGTTTGCATGTTAACCTTTGTTTTGATGAGTAGTAATTTTACATTTATATTAATGTGTCTGAAATTTTCAAAATTATCAACAAATAACATGTATCAAATTTGTTTCTAAAGTCAGATCTTAGAGGATAAGTTGATATCCGAATAGGATCATCAAATTGAAATGAGCGTTGCAGGTCCATTGAAATTCAAGGTTGACGTGTACAATGGAAGCTTGCCTACGTTGGTTTACAACCCATACGCATGGACAAAGTTGATCAAATCATATCATCTACTCAACCAGATCATTTTTGTTGTGGTTTTTGTTTTAAGATTGCTAATAACGAAACTTGAACAATGATGATATATTTTCAGGTGTCAAACATCATATTTATAGATTCACCAGTAGGCACAGGTTTCTCCTATGCTAGAAACAATCGCGCTGCACAAACCGGTGACTTGAAACAAGTTCACCATCTCCATCAATTTCTTCGTAAGGTCAGCTTTCTTCAGTTCAGCTACCGTTAATTTAAAGTAGATAATCAGTGTTACATGTGTATGTAAATGTAATCATTTATCTGAAATAAAAGGTTTCAAATTTGAATACGGTGGCTGATGGCTCATCCAGACTTCATTGCGTCTATATACTAACAAGATTGAAATAATATGGTTTTCATAGCTTAAATCATTGGAATATACTTGACAATGTTTTTTCTATATTGCTTTTAAGGATACATATTGCTCTAGCTTACTTCATGTTCTTTTGTTGTAGACTGGTGTGAACAAGCTTGTTGATTTGGTTGGAGTCACTCTTGGACCAAAAGGCATGAATGTCACTTTTGCACTTTTGAATCTAACATGATTAGTAATGGAACACTTTCTTGTTCTTTATATTTTGCATGCTAATATGTCGGGTTCGTTGATTATGTCAGGATGCGGCTACTAAAGCAGATGTTGAAGGGAAACCGAATAAGGTATCAAGTCTCCATCGTAGCAACGATGAACCTATTTAGAGTAGAATTCTTATTTTCGTTGTTGATTAATTATTGAAAAATCCTTAAGATCTTGGTGATATATAAGATTTGCATTTTACATTTCAGTGTAACAATTTTGAACATCATTTTTTAGTGAAAGGAAGAAAGTTGGTATTTACTGTTTACTGTTTTTTATTGGTAGAAAAATTTTCAACTGAATTTTATTTAAACTGTCGTAATAAATTGAATTTCAACACATTATTTATAAGACTAATTTCATGGGGAGCACTATAGTTGATATTACTATAAGAACAAAAAATAAAGGTAAACGATGAAGAAAAATCACTGGAACTACAAATTATGAGGAATACCAAATGTGAAACATGAAGGAACGATAAAAAGCAAAGAAGCAATTGGATAGTGGTGGATATCCCACTTCAAACAGCAAAGAAAATCGTGGTGTTTTTTCACAAATGCTGCCAAAGAATATAACTTTTAGAGCTAAAGGTCATGTTCTTTTAGTGGCATTTGTAGGAAAAACACCGCTAAAGGTCATGTTCTTTAACGGCGTTTGTGGGAAAAACGTCGCTAAATGTCATATTTTTAGCGGCGTTTGTGAAAAAAGTACCATTAAAGGCCATGTTCTTTAGCGACGTTTCTTCACATAAACGCAGCAAAATTTAGCGGCGTTTTTTACGACGCTTTAATAAGCGTCGCAAATTATTTTACCAACGTTTACCTAAAAAAAGGTCGCTAAAAACTTGTTTTGCTGTAGTGTTGCTAAGCTATAAAGCTTACTCTGTTTTTTTTTTTATGTTTTATAGAGGCTCGTTGCTCGCTTGTTTCAGACGATCGGAGTTGCACGTCACACTATCCAATTTTCGATTGGTATTTTGAACTTGTGAATTTATGTAAATATGGCATGTATAGGCTAGTTTGATAGAAGTAGTTATGTTTTGGTATCATGATTTGAGAATGATTTTGTATATAAGTTAAGTCATGTGATTTGGCTTATTTTGGTATCATGTTTTGATTGCATATATGTACTTAAAGATGGTATGTTTTGGTATGGTAATGTTTGAATGAAAATATGCAAGTGAGGTATTGAAATGAATTTGATAGATGAATGGATTATACATGAAGATGGATAGGTATTTGGATATGAATTTGCTATGTTTTGATATGTTAAATATTGTGTAATGAAATGGTTATTTTGGTTGTCAATTGGGTTGCGTAATTGTGGTCAAACATGATTGTAAATGCTTGTGTTTTAGGGTGGCAATATGGCTTTGCAAATGGCCTATTTTTGTCCACACGGGCAGAGATACGGGCGTGTGACTCAGCCGTGTGCGACACACGGTTAAGTTACACGGTCGTGCGTCCCCTAAGGTACCCTACAAATTAAGTCATTATACCCTATAGGTTTGACATAGCTTATACACGCGGGCGTGTCTATTGGCCGTGTGTGTCACACGGATTCACACACGGGCGTGTGATTGACCTGTGACATATGTCAGTATACCCCCTAAATGGCACATGGCCTAGTACACAGGCATACGAGGCCATTTCGAAGGGGACATGGGCTAGACACACTGGCGTGTGGTTGGCCGTGTGACCCAAGTCAGTATCCTCTCCAGTTTTCACAAGGTCTGGAACATAGGCGTGCCCTCGGCCGTGTGACACAAATCAGTATGTATGCTCTATTTCCACACGGTCTAAGACACGGGCTTGTCTATTAGTCGTGTGAGGCACACGGCCTGTTCACACGGGTTTGTGATATTTGAAATGTTGAAAATTTTATAAGTTTCTGAAATTTTATATGTTATCAATTTAGTTTCGAATGCATGATTAAGGCTTTGTATGCTTGATTTAAGTATATAATGAATGTGAATGAGTGATGTTTACTAAAATGTAGTGTTATTTGATAAATTATCGTTCTGAATTGAATTATAAGTCCGGTAATGCCTCTTAACTTATTCCGACAACGGTTAAGGGTTAGGAGTGTTACAACAACACTTTGGTGTTGCAACGTTGTCCTCAGGCAACTTGACTTTTCATCTACAGGGGTTTTGTTTGGTGTTACGACATCATTGGCCTAATCTTGCAACCTCAAGTGTTGGTGTCGTGACCTTGAAGGCAGCCCACTTGATCATGCCATTTGGTGAAGTCTAACTCCTTAGTTGATGGAAAAAAACATTAGTGTCGTCAACATCTGGGTGTCGCGACTTTGACTCTAGTTCAAGTTCTTCTTCTCATTCTTGCATCAACTAAGTGTCTAAAATAGGCTCAAGCCAAAGATTAAGTCCTTAATGACATATACTTGACTTCGACTCTAGTTCAAGTTCCTCTCCTTTGACTAACATTAATGGAAGCATTAAAATTCAAAGTTGATAAACTAGGTCTTTGCTACAATTGTCTGACCTAGCAACTCCTTTGCTAATTTCGAACAAACTCTGGCTCACTTGTCAATGGCCCACTGAGCCAATCCCACGTGAAGGATCATTAAAACCTTTTGCTCTTTTATAAACTATATTTTTAGGAAAGCATAAACATCTAACGTAAACTTTCGGTTGCTTATTAGATGAATTTTGAATTTTGAATATCCTAATTGTGCTAATTAGAGTTCAATAGGGATAGGACTCTACCTTCTTGCCTCTATTGTATTCGTTGTTTTCGAAGCTGCCAATAAGCCTCTGCCCAAATTTTCTTCGGCCATTCTTTGATTAGACTTTTTGTTGTTGAAGAAAAAATGTTAGAATAACATTTCAAAATACCCTAATCAAAATATATTGCCAATGCAATTTTCGAAATAATCAATTGGGTAAAGTAAAAAAATAGTGACCGAACTATGGTTTTAATTCTATTTTGGTCACTCAACTATTAATTTTTTTTCATTTAGCCACTAAACCTTTTGAAATTAAATATTTTAGTCACTTACTGGTTAGTGTCGTTAAATGAATGATGGAAAATTGATGTGGGATTTTTTTATTTATCTAATAAAAAATTTAGCCCTCCAATGTTTACAGATTGTATTAATTTGATCTTAATATAAAAAGTTAAACAAATTTAGCTCTCAATGTTTATAAAATTTATCATTTTAGTTCAAATTCTTAAAAATCAATAAATTTAACCATCAACATTTATAAAATTTTTCATTTTAATTCTAATTATAAAAATTTCAAAAAAAAAATATTTTTTAGCCTTTTAGCTCCCCCTTTGATTTTTTGGGGTGAGCTAAAATCAAAATCTAAGCAGGAAGTGAGTCATCAAGGAACAAATCCATTCATATATCTTCTTCTATGAGTTAAGGTAATTTCACCAATTTTAGTTTTTGTTGTTGTTTTTTTTTTTTTTACTTCAAGTGTTGTATGCATTTGACTCTTTTTTTTTTTTTAATCTCACTCTTGATTTGTTTTAGTTCATTTTTAATTATTCTTTGAAACTTTTTCTTTTTTATATAATTTTTAAGTACTATATGTTAACTAACATCTTTGAGGTCAAGGCGATACTACAACCATAGATTTGTTTGTGGTGGTGTTGTACCATCCCACATTCATTCCCCGGCTAGCTGGGACTTATTTATGTTTGAATTAGGAAAAAAAATAAAAAAAAATGTCTCATTAGGTTTATGTTTGTTAGCTTTAAAGGTTTTAAGTGGTGCTAAAAATCAAAAGATGAGTTAAAAGGGTTAAAAATAATTTTTTAAAAATATGTTTTTACTTTTTAATTTTAGAATTAGAATTAATTTGATAAATTTTATAAATGTTGAGGGCTAAATTTATAGAATTTTTAGAATTCAATTAAAATTACAAATTTTGTAAACATTGAGGGCTAAGTTTATTGAATTTTTATATTTAGGATCAAATTGATATAATATGTAAATATTATTGGGCTACATTTATTATTAGACCAATAGAAAATACCCCCATCAGCTTTTCGTCACTCATCTAATAGTAACTGATAGAGTGAGATTAAAATATTTAATTTCGAAAAATTTAGTGATTAAATAAAAAAATTAATAATTAGATGACCAAAATAGAACAGAAAGCACAACTGAATGATTATTTTTGTAGTTTACCCTAATCAATTTAATAAATTTTGACAAAAAATAAAAAGGAATTGTGATAATCTAGGCCATTGAATCAAGCAAATCTTGTTCATTACAGTCTAACAAACAAGAATTAAATGATGTAAACAACTGGCCGTTGATTAGATTAATCCTTGCTCTTTCCTTTTTTTTTTTTTTTTTATAAATGATTAATCTTCCCTTGTAGTGCCCTGCTATATCTAATAATATATATATGCAAAATTCCAAACAACTTACAACGTTGGAATTGGTTATTAGTATTTAATAAATTCATCTACCGTACTTTATAAATAAATACTCGAAGTTTATATGTACGTATTTTTATAATGGTCTAATTGGATTATTAAGTAACAATATGTTCCTCGATAGATCCTCGTATATATTCTTCTTTAAAAACAAAATATATATTGAACCATACAAACAAGTAACTTATTTATTGGTTCGTAATGTTTCAATTTTCAACTTCTATAATATTTATATATAATTGTTAAATAAATTTAAACGTGTTATATTAAAAGTTATGGTTATTGATAGTAATGGTTATTATTTGTTTCAATTTTCAGCTTGCTTTTTCGAATTCAAATATTATTTGAATTCTATTATTTTAATTATTATTTGCAATAAATTCAAAGTAAATACAGATATACTTCTTGAACATTTATTATTTGAATTAATTTTACTTTTGTGAATAATGGATACAATTTCAAATAACAAATAGCCAAATTTACTTTATTTTTATGGATAATAATGTCTGAATCTATTATCTAATACTTTTAAGAAAATTTTTATACTTAGTAAAATACAGATATTTAGTGGATTAAGATATTCAAAGGGTGATTTTATTAATTTGAAGTCAAATAATAATATTTAGATTTAATAAAATAACATATTTGAATCTTAAAGGAAATTTATGTGCTCGAATTTTACAGAAATACAAATATTCAATACAATGTTATCATTATATTTATATTATTATTTAAGTGTTTGATTGAGTTTGTATCACACATCAACTGAGTCTCAACTCAATTATAAAATTACGAAAACCCGTTTCTTTTACAGAGTAAAAAATATTACTATGAGTGGATGTTTAAAGAGTATATAAAATCTAAAAAATACACACATTATTAGATTTGAACTTGACATGATTTTTAAATCTTAATTTTATTATTTTAATTAATAATTTAATTATTTTTATAAATATATTTGTTATATAAAATTTTTTCACGCATAGCTATTACATAATCTAATAATACTAAAATGCTTTCTTTTCTAGAAAGAATTAGCAGAGTTCGGTAAGTATAGTTGAATCTTGTGATATAGAATTGCCCTAATCAGTCTTCTTCAAAACTGTTAGATATCCAAATCTCCTTGATTTTATAGGAGACGTTTTGGGATTGTCTTGTTAGTTAGCAGCGTTGACTAAATAAAAGGTTTACAAGATATGCTTTGCCTTGGCTACTAAGATATCGCTGCATTCAACAGCCAAACCCTCGGTCTATATCTTTGCAGCGTTGACTAAGAGTTTCGGTGGTTAAATGCTTGCAGCACAGTGAGAAAAGTTACAGCTTTGCACGATATCCAAACACCATTTTCAGTGTGATTGGATTCAAAAGGTGCTTCAAACATAATGAAACACCCCACTCAGCTTTCATTCGCGGTATGTTTTGGTCGAAAAAGATTTGCCCATTCGCTTTGAACTCCTACCATAAACAATTTTGAGAAGCAAGGACTTGATTAATTAAAGATGCACTTGGAATTGGTAAACTGTTTATTATATATTTAGCAGGCTTTTTTCTCTTTGGGTGGTTGGGGGGAGATGATGAACTCTTGACATATACAGAAAACAAGATGAAATAGCTTTGATTAAGTCCTTCTAACAAGTGGTCAATTTATATAAATTAAAACTTATTGGGGTTAATCTGATTAGAATGTGTAGGGAACTAGCTATAGCTTGAATTGTTGACTAATATTAAAGTAGTCGAATTATTAAAGAAAATGCGTAGAGTTGGGAGGATGTTGAAATGCAATTTTCATTATTGCATACTGATAAGTAAGTACTAGCTAACTTGAGCAGATCTAATTTTTTATATTTGGCTGCTTAAGTTAGTGTACATATTAGTTTTTCTAGGTTTTTTATTTGAATAATGTAAATATTATAGTCACTATATATATATATATATATATATATATATATATAACTTCTTTTTTAACAGATTTTCTTTTTTTTTAGAGTGATACGTTAATACTTATGGGTATTAAGTTCTGTTATTGTATGTTGAGCTGTTAAGTTTTCTAAACTTTAGATTTCTGAAATGTCTGAAATGTACAAAATAGTGTATCTAATATAGAATGCTAGATCTTAATACCTATAGATATTGATAGTGGTGAGCGTTTAATTAAATCAAATCAAATAAAAAAATTTCAAGTTAATCGAGTTAATAAATCCTATTTTATCATTCTAACTCGATTCGAAATTTTTTCAAATCGAGTCAAATGAGATGAAATTCGAATCGAATCGAATACATTTGTTTGAGTTAAATTTAGAAAAATGACTTTGGTTCCTTATAACTACTGTCACCAACTGTAACCAAATTTGTTATTAACTTTCATCATCTCATAATTTAATATTTTATTTACGGGTTAGATTTTTTGCTTACTTAGTTGCTTCAATTATCTTTTGATTCTTGCCACTATGTATTTTGAAATTAAAAATAAATTAAATGTAAAATGTAATTTTTAATAAAAGTTATTTTAAAGATAAAATGTGAAATTGACACAAACATAAAATTTTAACACGAATATTTTATGGTATCATCAATAATTCAATTTTAATAGAAATTTATAAAGACTCAATATGATTAAACAATTCAATAATATAAATAGTACAAAATATGAAATTTAATTTAATAATATAAATAGTATATATAAATAAAATTATTACTATTCAAGTTTAGGAATATTTTTGGATTATTTTGATTTTTGATTTGGTGGGGGTAATGGGTGAGCAGTAAAAGTTTAGGAGGAAATAAAAGGTTTTGGGGGGAATAAAATTTGAGGGGAAAGTAAAAGGGAGTAAAATTTTGGAGAGAAAATATTAAAAAAATTAGGGGGAAATAAGTTTGGGATAGATGAGGGTGAGATGGAAGGGGAGTAAAAGTTTCGAGAGAAAAGTAAAAAAGTTTAAAAGTTTGGGATAAAAATGTAAAATATTATAGTTTGATATTCGGTTTATTCGAATTATTTGATTTATTCAAATTCAAATATTCAACTTGATTCGAACTTGAAATTCGAAAAAAATCGAGTTGACTCGAATAACTCGATTAACTCAAACAACTCGATTTGTTTAACTCGAAATTTGAATTTTTTTTTCAATTTTATCAAGTCGAATCTCGTTTTGCTCACCCCTAGTTATTGAGTTATTTGAAAAATAAATGTCTAATGTGTTACATAAATTATCAACATTTATTTTATTATGATACTTATGTTAACAACATCAGTGAATTGCTAAACCAGCTAATGAAAATTCGATACTTAGATTTCTTCCCAACTCATCATGTTCAAGTGCCACATTTAACATTTCCAAAATACAAGTACTATATTAAATATTTTATGAAAATACATGTACCAATATACCCTTATTGGTACCGTAAGTATTTAACACACTACAAAAAAATAGACTTTTAGCGCGCTTTTTTTAGCCTTTAGCGTCGCTTTTAAGCGCCACTAAAACTTTTAACGGCGCTTTTTAAAACGCCGTAAAAAACGCCGCTTTTTAAAACGCCGTAAAAAATGCCACTATAGGTAACGCCACAAAAATTTGTGGCGTTTATATAAAAAAACGCGTTTGTTAAAAAAGCGCTGCTAAAAGTCATGGCTTTTAGCGGCGTTTGTGGGACAAGCGTCGCTAAAAGCTAAGCGCCGCTAAAAGCCTCCCACAAACGCCGCTAATTTTGACAGATTTGCAATATTTTTTTTCACCAATATCCAGCCCTTCTTACATTAAAATCCAACCAAATACAACAAATATAGTATAAAATGCAGCCAAAAACAACAAATTTAGCATAAAAAATACAACCAAAAACATTAATTCTAAATGATACTTCAAATTTAACTAAAGATATATGATATAATTAACAAATAAAGTATAATTTAAAATATTCTTACAATAATGTTAAACGTGACAAAGTTAAAAACATTTTTACAAGGAGAAAACTAATGTCTAAGATGGCGGCTTTTGCGATTGCTGAAACATCTGCATCATCTGTTGAAGCTATAGCTGGAGGTCATCGTACTTTTTGCTCTGCTCTGCTGCCATCGCTACTGCCTCTACCTCCCTCGCTCGTGCCTCTGCCTCCCTTGCTGCTGCCGCTGCCTCCCTCTCTACTGCCTCCGCTCTAAGTTGTTGCTGGAGTTCTTCATATTTTTGTTGAACCTCGGTAATTTGCTCAACCGTGTTCGCTTGCATCTGAACTATCTGGTCTCTTAATCTCTGAGCTTCAACTTGAGCTTGACTTTCGGAAGGCATGTATTGCTGGGAGCCGGATCCAAAATATTGGGTCGGGGTAACACCAGATCCTTGAAATCGAACCCGACTGTACCTTTCAGACCCAAAACTTGGTGATAATTCATTATCAATGTTCTCAAGATTAACAGAACTATCGATCAAGCAATCGCTTCATATTCCGCCTTCTTCTCCTTTAGTTTCTCCTAAAAAATCAATTAAAGAGTTAGAAACAAAATATATAATAAAAAGGAATGCAACATAACTTAACATTATTTAAAACTACTAATGATGAATTGAATTAAGCAATTATAATTAAACATTATAAATATTTAGAATAAATCAAATATTATTAAGTAAATATACCATAATTTCTCCAGCTTCGGATGTCATAAGAGATCTATCTTTCTTCCTATGCGTAATCTCAAAAAGCTAAAAGCGTCCAATTTTTTGTCCAGATTTGACTTCCTACAATATAGTAGTAAAAATATTATTTAATAGTAGAAAGTTATTAATATTTGAAAGAATTAATAAATTCATAATACCTCGGCCTCATTCTGAAGCAAAACTTCTCGACCTGCTGGTAAGCGTGAATTTTGTTTTTGCTCACGCTTGTTCCAACTCGCTCACGGTCCTACATAATGAAATTATTATTACGTATATAGTAAACACTATTTATAAGGGTTTGGAAATACGTAATACCTCTCGTTTCTTTGAATTCTAGAATCTAACCGCATCTTCCCATTGGTACCTCAACATTCCCGGCGGGACATTTCTCAATTTTTTCTCGAGGCTTATGTCTTTCTTAAAATATTGTTTTTTTAAAGTGCTTTTATTGTCTCCCCATTTTTTACCCAATGCCTTCTTGATATAATCATCAGAGACCTCTAAAGCAAATCTCTCCTAAAAAAACACAAGTTTAGAATGTAAATATAAATGAAACTTAAACCAAAGTATTATAAATTACATTCACATTTTGTTACCTTAATATTAGCAAGAGCCTGATTTTTGTTGCTATCAGGCATGTGATGCCATGATTCGTAGTTAATGGGCAACATATTGGCATTTCGTGCTAAAATGCCCAAATAGCCTGCTAAAAGTCGAGCTTCAGATCCAACAGGCTAACCATGAGTATTTCTACTTACTTTGACACACTCAACAGGATCTAAGTCGTATAAATCTCTAAGCAGCATACGTCCTCGAACTCTGCACGTCCCACCACTTTCAGTTGAAAAATGATATACTATAATTATATTAAAATTGATAAATAAATCAATAATAAAGGTCAACACATCTAAAATGAACTTAACATTACTTTGAAATTCTTCAGGCTCGTCAAGTGTCTCTGGCACATTCGAAGATCCAACAACTGTCTACTGTTCACTATTTCCTTCTTCCGAATTTGGAGTATTCTGGACAATACTTAAATCTTGTAATCTTCTTCTACGCATTTTTCCTGCAATACACATAAAATAGTTAAAGTTTTAGCAACAAATTACAACAATAATAGTACATATAAAATAGTTAAATTATATAACATGACCAAGATTAAAATTATAATATTACATATAATTAAAAAATCGTAAAATCTTACTACATCATTATTCGTAAATAACCTATTGATGTTGTGTACTAGTACTAGGGATATTTTTATCTAAGTTTTGTTCTGGAAAAGGTAATGTTTCTAATCTTTCGATGATGTCATCTCTACTTCCATTACCCATGTCAAACAAATCTCTAGAGGTGTTTTGGAGTACAACATACCAATCCTCATCAGTTGGATCTTTCGAATAAAAAACTTGTTTCACTTGAGACGAAAATACATATGGCTCGTTCATCAATTGTTGTCTAGTGTGAATCAAGCGAGAGAAATTCACCATTGTAAAACCAAATTCATCTTTTTTAATTCCTCAAGCAGTATTAACATTAGCCCAATCATATCGAAATAAGACAACTTTCCATCTGCCATAGTAATCCAACTTAATAATGTCGGTAAGAAGTCCGTAACACTCCACATTACCCTCAATCGGATTACTGTCCCTAGCACTAGCATAACTTGTAATTGAAGAATTAACAACAACTCCACAATTTTGAGTTCTCCTCATTCTCTTGCGATACTTTCTATGAAATCTGTATCCATTGATGAGGAAGGCACTATATCTTTTTATTACTCTGTTCGGACTTTGGGAAAGCCATTTAACTTCGTCATTGACGTCCTTCCCACTCCAAACCTATTGAATCGAAAGTAAATTGAATAATTATAAATGTATTATGTAAAATTTCGCGATTATATGTAACTTATTAACTTTAGTTACATACCGTTTGGCTTAACCATTCATGAAAAGATTCAGTGAATAACTTATTAATCTCTCAATGTTGTAATCTTCGAGAGCGTGCACGAGATCTCAAAATTTGTTTGTACTCACTATGTTAAAAACAAGTTTAATTGGTTAGAAGATAAAAAAATCAAAACGTCGAATATATGAGGAAATTTTAGAACTTACTTGCGTAATGGTTCAACTAAATCGTGGTGAAAAAGTACATATCGATGTGCTTGTATGCACGATATATCATCTAATTCTGCAATTTCAACTTTGCCGATTGGTTCTCCATAATTTTGGAATAAATAAGTTTCGGCCAAGTTATGATCATTGAGCCCAGCATTTTTACTTGGTCTATTTAATCGTGTTTCAACATCTTCTAAATATCTAGAACAGAAGGTCATGCACTCTTTTGCCAAGTAGCCTTCAGCAATTGATCCTTCTGGGTAACGCTTATTGCGATAATATGACTTCAATTTGCTTAGGAACCTAAACACGATATACAATATTTATCAAAAGCTGTAACTAAATGTATAAAGGTGAATGAATGAATACTTGAGAAATAAATTAGCACCTTTCTATAGGATTCATCCATCGATAAAAAATCGGTCCACCGAGTATTGCTTCGTGAGGGAGATGAATTACCAAGTGCACCACAATAGTGAAGAAGGAAGGTGGAAAGATCTTCTCCAAATTGCATAAAGTCAAAGCCGCTCGATCCTGTACTTTCTCAAGTTCTTCAACATCCAAAACTTTGCCACAAATAGCTTTCATTATATTGGATAGTTCAATTATACAGGACGTTACATTTTTTGGCATACAGCACCGTAAAAGCAATTGGGAGTAAATCTTGCATCAAGATGTGGTAATCATGTGATTTTAATGAATATAATCTTTGATCTTTGAGACTCACACATTGAGATATATTTGATGCATACGCATCTGGGACCTTTATATCCTTCAACACCATGCAGAACACTTCTTTCTCTTCCTTTGACATTGAAAAAATAGAAGGCGGCAACCGATATTTCCCATTTAGAAGTACTTGAAGATGAAGATCATGCCGAATTCTCATGTCAACTAAATCAAGTCGGCTCTGAAGATTGTCTTTTGATTTTCAATCAACATTCAATGTTCTCACAGACATTCTTCTCAATATGCATGACATCAAGATTGTCACGTAAAATGTTGTTCTCCCAATAAGGCAATTCAAAAAAAATACTCCATTTTTTCCATAAGTCCGCCTCATTAGGATCATCCTCTCCATCAGATTCATCCCTCGATCTTCACTTTGTTTGCGTGTTAGGAGGTTGATTCATCGTTCCATAACTAAAATTAATATCTTTTAACATAAACAAGATTTCAGATCCAATGGTTTGCTCAGGAGCTCCTCTGTACTCTTCAGTACTGTCAAATAGAGTCCTCTGAAATCTAAATTTATGATTTCCATCTAACCACCGACGATGGCCCATGTAAGAGAACTTTTTCCCATTGTACAACCACTTCGAACAAGTTTGTGCAGCACAACAAGGACAAGCATAATGTCCTTTAGTACTCCAACCTGATAAATTAGCATAAGCCGGGAAATCATCAATTGTCCACAATAAAGCTGCACGTAAATTAAAGTTCTCCTTTCTCAATACATCATATGTCTCAACACTCGACCATAATTGTTTTAACTCTTCAATAAGTGGATGCAAATAGATGTCAATATCATTTCCGGGACCTTTCTCTCCAGGGATAATCATTGATAAAATAAATGAAGATTGCTTCATGCAAATCCATAGAGGCAAATTGTAAGGAACAAGCACTACAGGCCAAGTACTGTATGAAGTACTCATGATTTTAAATAGATTAAAGCCGTCAGCTGCTAGCCCAAGCCTCACATTCTGAGGATCGCTTGCAAAGCTTGGAAATTTACTGTCAAATGATTTCCAAGCTAAAGAATCCGCAGGATGTCTTAATAATCCATCATCGGTCCGTTGATCATTATTCCACCTCATAGATTCGGCTGTCTTTGAGGACATGAAAAGCCTTTGAAGTCTTGGTATTAGGGGAAAATATCGCAAGACCTTAACTAGTTTCTTTTTTAACTGTGCCCCACCTTCATCCGTATTCACATCTTCTGTATTACTATTCATCCAATGAGACTTACCGTAAACATGACAAGACTGTTGGTTTTTCTGATCACCCCAGTACAATATGCAGTCATTTGGGCAACTATGAATTTTATCGTACCTAAGGACCAAATCTTTTATTAGTTTCTTCATATCTTGACAAGACTGGAGAATTTTTGCAAACGGAAACATCTCTCTCAGAAACTCTAGCAGCATTGTAAAAGAGTTTCCGGTCCACCCTCCAAAACATTTTAAGTGAAATAGCGAATGCAGGAGGACAATTTCGAATATTTTGATCTCTCGTAAAGTTCTTCATTCATTTCATTAAGTAAATTGTAGAACTTCGCCGCTTCTTCATTTGGTTCCTCATCAGGTGCACTTGTTCCCGTTTCGCAAAAAACGTTTCCACCAATATTACAATCATCGGATGCAATAAAGTCAGGTTGAAACGATTGCTCACCATGACTATGCATATTAAATGCATCCCGCAACATATCTTCCATGTCATCTTGTCTAACTTACTGATGGTAATCAGTATCAGGATAAGTCTGATTAATCGTTGAAGAAGTTCCACTAGATGTACACTCTCCATGGAAAATTCATTTTTTATACCCCCGAATAAAGCCATCAACAATTAGATGTTCGTAGATAACTTCACGAAAATGCCAGTTGATGTTGCCACACTTCTTACACGGGAAAAGAATCATATTCTCTTGGCTTGCATTTTGAAATGCAAAATTTAGAAAAGTTTGTACTCCATTTTGATAGGCATTTCTTACCCTTGACAATTTCATCCAACTCCTATCCCATAGTTCTTGAAATCTAAAGTTGACAACATATTATAGTTACTTAAATGTTCTTAATTGATTTAAATCATGTCATTATACTAAATATCAAGCCTCTAATGGGTATAAACTAATTCAGGTAAGTTGCGAGATTTTCAAGTATAGATTTGTGTATTATGTAAGTTAAGTAAGTTTAGTAAGCTAGTTATGTAAATTATGATATCAAATATATTTAAGTATTATGTAAGTTATGTAAGTTATGATATGATATATATTTATGTAAAGTTATATATTTATCTAAGTTATATAAGTTATGTAAGTTATGTCGATTATATATTTATCTAAGTTATATAAGTTATATAAGTTATGTAAGTTATATAAGTTATATAAGTTATATATTTATCTAAGTTATATAAGTTATGTAAGTTATGTAAGTTATATAAGTTATATAAGTTATGTAAGTTATATAAGTTATATAAGTTATGTAAGTTATATATTTATCTAAGTTATATAAGTTATGTAAGTTTTGTAAGTTATGTTAAATATTTATCAAATATATTTATGTATTATGTAAGTTTTTATTTGACGATGTGGAAAATCACATAGATAATACATATCAAGCATCAAGTATCTACAGTGAGTTATGAATTAAATAATATTTAATTAAATAATATTTATAAAATTATTTTAATTAAATAATATTGAAAAAATTATTTTAATTAGATTCGTTTTTATTTGGCAAATCACATGTGCGTTAAAATAGTCCACAATTAATTTAATTTATGTTTTATAAGTCATCTTTTCTTAAGTACATGTTAAACCTTGTGTGGACATCCGTAATTAGCTTAAAAGGTATGATTTATTTTGAATAAAAGTTTAACTTAAATGATAAAACGGACGATAATATTTGTGATAAAACCGACAATAATATTTGTGATAAAACGGACGAGAATATTTCAATAATAATTTAAATTGAAGTTAAAACTATATAAAATATTTTATTAAATATTTGTATATTAGATGGGACATTTATATTAATAAATAAATTTATTAAAAATTGTGATAGAAATATTTGTATATTAGATGGGACATATTATATTAATATATAAATTTATTAAAAATCGTGATAGAAATATTTATATATTAGATGAGACATATTATATCAATAAATAAATTTATTAAAAATATAGAAATATTAAATCACAAATTACAAAAATAGGGTTGAAAAATTAGTAAAGAAGGCATCAAATCATATATGTTCTCGTTTTTTAATTAGTAGGAATCAAAATTAGTAAAGAAGGCATCAAGCTTCAACAGTACTTTCAGCCTTAAATTACCTATGTTTAAAATTTGTTCTTCTTTAAGTCTATAAAGAGTGAGCATCTGGTATGTATTTCTTTTACTTCATAAATAATTTTAAAAATTGGTATAATAAAATATAATAAAATATTAAAATTTAAAAATTAATAAATGTCTTAAAAAGTATAATAAAATATTAAAAGAATATAAATATAAAAAAACAGATATCAATTTTTAAAATTAATTGTGAAATAAAAATTCACCTCTATACGCATACTCACCTCACGTACATTGAAAAATGGCATAAAAGATATTGTGCTCAATTTTTGCAACTCCACAACCTCCATGGCCAAGTAGCCTACCCAACCCAATGGGCTAACTTAGACAAGTATTTTTTGTACTTCAAACCATCACTTCAAACCAGCCTGACCCATTTTAATTTGAATAATAAAATATTTTTTTAATTTTTAATTTAAAAATATAAAATATTAATTAAAATATATTTAATATTTTATTAAAATTTAATAACAAAATGGACTTTTTAAAGTTTGCAAGTCAAAAATCAAGTCTAGATTTGAAATTTTTTATTTTTGATAAAATATTTAAAATTACCTATAACCCCTCAGTAAATCTATAAATAGAAGGTACACTCAAACTCATATAGTCCTACGTTGATAATAATACCAATACCAATTAAATTAAAATACAATTCACCATACTCATATAACCTTCAAGATTCCAAATATATGAAAAAAAAAAATCTAATCATACCCATATCCATACCTACACAAGTAACACTGGTCATCAACCTATCCCCTAAAGAAATAGATTTGATAAAGATCAAAATAATCCATTTGCAGACACTTCGAAGCCATTAGAGCATAAAAAGTTACACAGCCACCCAGAAAGGCATGTGTATCATTCCACTAGAAATCAAATTGTAATAATTATGGTCTTTCATTATCGGGAGTCTTTTACTTTTCCTAAATTCTCCATATCCAATACATATTCAGTCATAAGAATGGAATGAAAGTTAATCATCCAACTATATGGAAAAACTTGGAAAAAGATAAGCTTTTCCATAACATTTACCCGAATCTTGGTAAAGTAGATTATTATACTTAGGGTATAAAAAAAATAATTACACTAAAAATCCATTTATACTGATAAGCTAGAGTAGTCAACTTCTATAGAACTACCGGTATATACTATTCATTCAATCTAAAGAAAAAATAATAATATAAGTTTCAAACTTCTACAATCAGGTACTCCAAAAAAAAACTAATGATTCAAGTAAACAAATAACATGATATGAAAGAAGACCAAAAAGACCAGCAAGTAAAAGGATGAGTATCCAAAATATCAAAAATACCAAAAGAACAGTTTCAAGGAAATAAATTACATGCTTTTTAAGACACTTGGCCTAAAAGGGTAACTTAACATGCAAGAACAATCAGGAACCAGCAAAAGAATTCACCTTGCTACAAAGTAATAATGAAATTATACAGAGCAGGTTAGCATAATATCCTAATGCACTAATTACACCAGTAAGAATTTCCAAACAAGGAATAATCCAGACACATTTCCAGTGCAATGATACAAGAGATCATAACATATGGAACTAACATTCTATCTAATCCTCAGTAATATCACGATTTCTACTATGTCCATCTGGATACAACAACAAAATCATATATATATGAAGTCATTTAAGTAGCAAAACAAAAATGAGAACATATACGAAAGATGAACAAAAAAGCAAGTTTTTATGGTACACAAGAAGAAATAATCCAAAAAAGCGTACCTTTATCTTTCCCTTCTTCCCCTTTCTCTTCTAATCAGTATCGAAAGTAAATATGATGATGAAGTAGCAGGTGAAGTTGCTGCAGAAGATTGTGAATTCCTCCACCAGTAATTTCTCTAACCCAGGTTTCAATTCTCTGTTACAAAAATCGAAAAGCATCGAACCAATAAAATGAGAACCGAGAAGAAGATGGGTGAAATAGCTAAGTGAGGGTTTCAGCTTACCGATTAGTTGCAACAGAGGAGTGCGACGGTGACGTAGCAGATGGTCGAGTTGACGGCGATGCAATAGATGGTCGAGTCCGGCGATGGAGAGATCGGTTGGCTTTGGATTTGCTGAAAATTTAGGGTTAGGGAGAAAATTTTAGGGAAAAATTTTAGGGGAAAACACTTAAGCTTTTCGGGTATGTCTCTGGGGATAAAAGGGTGGAAAAAAACGATGCTGTTTATGTGAATTTAAGGGAAACTGATTTGGTGTTTTGGGGGAAAAGCCTAAGGCTTCCGGGCATGAAAGAAAAGAAATTTAACAAATTAAAATGACGCCATTTCGGCGAAAAAATTTGACCGTTTGCGGCGCTTTATAAACGCCCCGCTAAAAGCTATCTATTGCGGCGTTTCTAAGAAAACATCGCTAATCTATAACAAAAACGACGCTGTTTTCTTTAAGCACTAATGTTTTTTGCGGCGTTTTTTGAAAAAACGCCGCTAATCCCCTATATATTCAACTAAAACGCCATCGTTTCCATAAACTTTAATTCTTTTTGTGGCGTTTATAAAACGCCACTAATCCCCTATCCATCTAAAACAAAGCCATTACATTAAAGCGTAACGCCCTAACCGTGCCGTCGTCAGGAGGATTAAGAAGTATTACAAAACAAGCACGAAATTTCATTTAACACTATAGAATAATCCTAAGTTCAATTCTTATCAAAACATTTAAAACACTAATCGAATATCAACCACACATACACATTAACTATATGAAATACGTATAATAACTTAACAAGCCATTTTCGCATGGCTATACGAATATACATTACCAAAAGGATACTTAATTAACTACAAAAGTTAGTCCTATACATGCCATTTACAAAGTTCAGCTACAAGAGTACCGAAAGGGCTTTGATAGTGTGGATGACTTCAACTTTGAAACTCCCAAAAATGATAGCTAATGAACAGGATCTATAAAACAAAGAATCAATGTAACTAAGTGAGCATATTGATGCTTAGTAAGTCTTAAGTAATTCAAACAGATAAAAACTTGACATGTAAATCAATGTTACGAAATATCAACTTTATACCACTTGCCCGAAAATACATATATATATATATATATATATGCCAAACACAAAGAAATTTACAACCTAAACCTCGATCATCAACGTGGCTTATATAATTAATTTAAATCGTATACTTTCATATAATAGTGGACATCATCCGAAATGGTCATTCTCATATTCGTAGATTCGGTATTCATCTATACATATATCTATACGCACATATACATATTCCATTCCTCGTTATTACTACTTCAATCTAAAGATTTGTTCACTTATGAGTACAAAATATGTACCTGATCTTCATACTGTATAATACATAATTAATAATAGTTACCTCGTGCATTTAATTCATAACCTTACTCAAATTACTGACGTTAAGCCTACTAGGTTAAAACCCGGGTCCAGTCACTAGCACAAAGTCTTCGGGAATTTAAGCCCGGATATAATTCCAGCTCATAGCCTACGGACCTGAAGTCTGGATAAAATTCCAGCACATAGCCTGCGGACCTGAAGTCCAGATATAATTCCAGCACATAGCCTGCGGACCTGAAGTCCGGATATAATTCCAGCACATAACCTGCGGACCTGAAGTCTGGATAAAATTTCAGCACATACAATTATGATCATACTTTGACACATCTTGGCCATCTTATCACTTAATGGTCATATAATACATTTTAGTTCAAGTATAAGTCAAAGATCGAATTTACATACTATACTCTTATAATGGCATCGTTAATTATATATTAAATGAAGATACTTAAACTTACCTCGGTATGTTGGAGTAGTTACGGATAGGCTACTCGATTGCTTTCTCCTTTCCTTTATCAGATTTAGTTCCCCTTTGCTCTTGAGCTTAATTTAACAAATAAATTGATTTAACCATTTTGAACATCAAAGATAAATTTAAGGTACTTAACCCTTATATTTAATAATGAAACCAAGTATGTACCTAATTATTTTTAACACATCACTTTAAGTACAACTATTAACTAACATATACCCATCTCATATGTTAAGCTACACAAAATCGAAATGCATACTCATCAATAATTTAATTACCCAATTCGGTCTTATAAGGTAACTTCAATGCCTCATGTTTATACAATTTCCATACACGTACTACATAATTTAAATTTTTTTAAGCCGAAATTACTCTTATATATATTAGACATTAGAGTCATCACATGGGAACAAAACATAGCCGAAAAATCTTTAGCATAAATACCTATAATAATATCCAAATCATTAACTATTTTAACACACGATAACACATAAAGTTAACTAAAGCTACATTCACTTATAAGGTATTATCCCTAATGAGCTCATACCATGACTATACCTAACCAATTCAAGTAGAGAATTTAGTACAATCACACATATTCACTAATGTATAATTCTAGCATGCTTTAATATCTTATATACCTCATTCGCCCTAACCGCTCAACTTAGCTTTTATATACAAATTCCATCTCGAAATTTAAAAGTAGCAAAATACAATTCGGTTACAATAATGCCCATCAATGACCGAATCACTCAATCACATCTATAACCGATTTTCTATCTTGTTCATATTAATGTCATAATTCATAAAAAAATAATCTTTAATTTTTCATACTTTCATAGCCAATATCAATAATTAATGCCGAATGCTTAAGCACAACTAAACTAAAATTTACCCAACATCATTTTAATTTGCCATTTCCTACTCTTCAAATTACCAAATACAAGGTGATTTACATCTATATATTTAACCAAACTTGCTAGCACACAAAATTCCTTAACCGAATGTTATAAACCCAAGCCACACATATTGTTCATTAAGACCCTTCAATGACCACATTCGGCACCTCCCTATAAACAAACCAATTTCAACTTTCAAGTAAAAAAAAATATATACTAAGAGTTTCAAACTACTTGGCCGAATATCAAACCTCCAAACAACCAAAACTTAATCCAATGGAATGAATAGAACTTGAACTAATCACCTTATTTATACATAAATTTCCAAGAATTTCAATGTACTTACCTCTTCCTAAACATCATCCAAGCCGAAACATGAAACAAGAAAATTCTTTTCTTCTTCCTCCCTCAAGTTACGGCAATGGAGGAGCAAGGATGAACCAACTTTGGTTTCTCCTCCCACTCACCCCATATTTTATTATTCTTAATTCATTAATTCATTTTGTAAACTAAAAATGTTAATAGAAAAATACATATTATAATTAATAACCCCTATCATGGCCGGCCACTATCCAAAATTTGGCTAATTTGACATGCAAGTACACTTTTTTTGACATCATGCACTATTAGATCACTTTTACATTAGTCTAACACATTTCACAATTGTCTCACATAAGTCCCTACTAATAAATTTCACATATACTGACCAAATTAAAGTATGAAACTTTCACACATTCATATTCACATATAATAAACATAGAATATGACGGTTAATTATTTTTATAACTAGGTTTTGTGGTCCCGAAACCACTTTCCGACTAGGGTCAAATTAGGGCAGTCACAACTCTCCCCCACTTAAGAAATTTTCGTCCCCGAAAATCTTACCAGTGAATAAATTTGAGTATCGTTCTTTCATAGAGTTCTCGGTTTCCCAAGTAGCTTCTTTGATCCCGTGTTTGATCCATAACACCTTTACTAAAGGAACCTTTTTGTTTCGCAACTCTTTCACCTCACGAGCTAGGATACGAATCGGTTCTTCTTCATAACTCAAATCAGATTGAATTTCAACCTCCGATAGACTAATTATGTGCGAAGGATCAGATCTATAACGTCGAAGCATCAAGACATGAAAAACATTGTGAATCTTTCCAAGTTTAGGGGGTAAAATCAATCTGTAAGCGACTGGCCCAATTCGTTCGGATATCTCATACGGCCCGATATACCTCGGACTCAATTTGCCTTTACGGCCAAATTTGACCACTTTTTTCCAAGGTGAAACTTTAAGAAACACTTTGTCTCTGACCTGATATTCAATGTCTTTTCGTTTCAAATCCGCGTACGACTTCTGACGATCTGTAGCTTCTTTCGGACTTTCACCGATTACTTTTACTTTCGCTCAAAGCATCTTTAATCAAATCAACCCCGAAGATTTTACTTTCACTAAGCTTGGTCCAAAACAATGGTGTACGGCATTTACGACCGTACAAAGCCTCGTAAGGTGCCATCTTAATACTTGATTGAAAACTATTGTTGTAAGCGAATTCAATCAAAGGTAAATACCGTTCCATGAACCACTAAACTCAAGGATGCAACATCTCAACATATCCTCGAGTATCCGGATTATCCGCCAGATTGACCATCGATGCAGGGGTGAAAAGCGGTGCTAAATGCAACTTGGTACCCAAGGCTTCTTGCAATTTCTTCCAAAATCGCGATGTAAATCTCGGATCTCTATCAGACACAATAGAAGTAGGTACTCCATGTAACCTTACAATCTGAGATACATATATTTCAGCTAGCTTGTCAAGGGAATAATCCGTACGTACAGGAATAAAATGAGCCGACTTTTTCAGTCTATCAACAACAACCCAGATCGCATCTTTCTTGCTTGATGACAATGGCAACCCAGATACAAAATCCATCGTGACTCGATCCCACTTCCATTCTGGTATCATGATCGGCTGAAGTAATCCTGAAGGCACTTGATGTTCCGCTTTCACTTGTTGACATATCAAACACTTCGAAACAAAGTCAGAAATGTCTCGTTTCATACTAGGCCACCAAAACTGACGTTTCAAATCATTGTACATTTTCGTACTACCCGGGTGGATAGACATTCGGCTACTATGAGCCTCACTCAAGATCATCGAAATAAGTTCTGAATTTCTTGGAACACACAATCGACTTCTGAACCTTAAACAATCATTGTCGTCTATTTGAAACTCTGATTCCACATTAGAAGCACATTCAGCTCGTTTAGCAACCAATTCATTGTCGACTTTCTGAGATTCACGAATTTGATGAATCTATAATGGTTTAGCCTTTAATTCTGCTACTAACATATTATCGGATAAAACGGACAGGTGTACATTCATCGCTCGTAAAGAAAATAGTGATTTACGACTTAAAGCATCGACAACCACATTAGCCTTTCCCGGGTGATAGTCGATGACAAGCTCATAATCTTTCAACAGCTCAAGCCAACGTCTTTGTCGTAGATTCAAATCTCTTTGAGTCATCAAATATTTAAGACTTTTGTGATCCGAATATACATGACACCTCTCCCCAAACAAGTAGTGTCGCCATATTTTCAAAGCGAATACGATGGCGGCTAATTCGAGATCATGAGCCGGATAGTTTTTCTCATGTGGCTTCAATTGCCTCGACGCGTAAGCTACAACTCGACCTTCTTGCATCAACACACAACCCAACCCAAGTAAGGATGCATCACGTAAATGACAAACTCTTTACAGATTCATTTGCACTAGCACCGAGCTTCGATTAAATAAGTTTTCAATTGATCAAAACTTTTCGACATTCTTCGACCATTCAAACTTAACATCTTTCAAGTAGTTTCGTCATTGGGGTGGCTATCATCGAAAACCCTTTACAAATCGTCAGTAGTAACTAAGCAAGTCCCAAAAGCTCGAACTTGATAATATTTCTTGGGGCTTCAATCAAGTATGGCTGATATTTTGCTCGGATCAACTCTAATACCGATGCAGATACCACGTGTCCCAAAAGCTAACTTCTTTCAACCGAACTCACATTTCTTGAACTTAGCATACAACCTGTTTATCCCGTAAAATCGCAACACTAATCTCGGTGCTCGGCATGTTCGATTTCATCGTGTGAATAAATCAAGATGTCGTCTATAAACACAACTACAAACTGGTCCAAATATTGTCTGAAAATCTGATTCATCAAATCCATAAATACCGCAGGGGCGTTAGTGAGCCCAAACGGCATCACTAAGAATTCGTAGTGACTGTATCTCGTTCTGAAACCAGTTTTGGGTATATCTGAGTCTCGAACTCGCAACTGATAATAACCCGATCTCAAATCTACCTTTGAAAACACTGAAGCTCCCTTCAGCTGATCAAACAGATCATCAATACGTGGTAACGGATATTTATTCTTTATTGTCACTTTATTCAATTGACGATAATCGATGCACATTCTCAAGGTTCCGTCCTTCTTTTTCACAAACAATACTGGTGCACCCCAAGGTGAAAAACTCGGTCGAGTAAAACCTCAATCCGTCAACTCTTGCAACTGAGTTTTCAATTCTTTCAATTCTGTTGGTTCCATACGATACGGAGCTATCAAAATTGGAGTGGTACCAGGTACTAGTTCGATGCCGAATTCAACCTCTCGAACGGGTGGTAATCTTGGTAACTCCTTAGGAAAAACATCTGAATACTCACAAACCACTGGCACAGATTCAAGTCTCCTTTCTGACTCTTTGCTATCAAGTACGTACGCAAGATATGCTTCACACCCCTTTCTCACATGTTTCCGAGCCAACATCGAGGATATTATTGCTGGAAATCCGTTCAAGTTAGTAGACTCAACTCGAATTATCTCATTATTTACACACCTCAAATCAATAGTCTTTCTTTTACAATTTACAACTGCATCATGTACGGTCAACCAATCCATACCGAGGATAACATCAAATTCATCAAACGGTAAAAGCATCAAATCGGCCGGAAAACAGGAACCTGGGATTACTAGGAGACATTTCTTACACACCTTGTCAACAAGTACATAACGACCCAACGGATTCGACACTCGAATTACGAACTCAGTAGACTCAACAGGTAAAGTCTTACTGGATGCTAAAGTCTCACATACATATGAATGAGTAGAACCAGGGTCAATCAATGCAATCACATTAGTATCAAAGAGAGTGAAAGTACCGGTAATAACGTCTGGTGAGGAAGCATCCTCGCGTGCGCGTATAGCATAAGCTCTAGCAGGAGCACGAGACTCAGATCTGGTTGTAGCATCTCTAGATCCTCTATGATCGCCACTAGCATTCCCCGTATTTCTAGATGGTCTACCTCGAGCAGTAGTAGCACCCGGTTTCCCACTTTGATTTACATTCTGTTCAGACAGTCTCGGGCAATCCTTGATAAAGTGGTCAGCTGATCCACACTTATAATAGGAGCAGTCATGGAATCTACAACTCCCCGAATGCCATTTACCATAATACTGGCACTCTGTTCTGTCCCGAGGATCATTTCCAACACTGGCAACCGAAGTGACTCGTGTTCCCACAGGGGGTCGATCACGATCTCGTCTAGAAAAGCCCGAAGTGTCTTTAGATCAGCCTAAATCATCTCTAAATTTCTTCGATGACTATTGAAAGGGCTTTCCCGAAGATCTCTTACGAAACTCTTTTGCTCCCATATCAGCTTTTCTTTTCTCCTTATTGAGCTCTTCGGCTTTACAAGCTCGCTCGACAAGTACTACAAATTCTCTGATTTCTAAAATGCCAACATATAGTTTTATATCTTCGTTCAGTCTATCTTCAAAACGTTTACACATTACAGCTTCTGAAGAAACGCATTCTCGAGCGTACCGGCTAAGCCTCACAAACTTTCGTTCATAATCAGTAACCGACATGGAACCTTGTTTAAGTTCAAGAAATTCTTTCCGCTTTTGATCAATGAATCTCGGGTGATATACTTTTTCAAACTCGGTTTGGAAAAACTCCCAAGTTACTCGCTCTCTGGGCTGTGAAATCAACGTATTCCACCAATAGTAGGCGTAATCACGTAGCAAGGAGATAGTACACTTTAGGCATTCATCGGTGTGCAAGATAGTTCATCAAGTACCCTAATAGTGTTGTCCAACCAAAATTCAGCTTGCTCGAGATCGTCATTGTATGTAGCTTTAAATTGAGAGCCCGTGTTTTCGTATTACATCTCTGGGGCTTATTTAACCTCATCCGTCCGTTCTACGGAGGTATCGAGGTGCAGGGTTGTATTAGTCCGAGTGGGGTTGTGGAACAATTGTATTAGTTCGAATATCTTGATTAAACCAATCATTCATCACGCTATAAAAGCCTGTCTAGCTTCATCGTTTTGATTACTAGCAATAGGTTGAGAGTCCACCATACATGCCCCATGCTTGGAGCAAAGCGCTACACTCTCAACATCATCACCACCGCTTCGGTTGGAATCGGATCCATTACTATAAGTAAACACATTTTTTTAACTGTCAGAAATCACCACACTATCAAATAAATACATAATGGCATGTATAGCTAGACCCGAACGTATTACGATAGTCCTAGAATCGACTAAACTGTGGCTCTGATACCAATAAAATGTAACGCCCCTAACCTGTACCCATCGCCGGAGGGATTAAGAAGTATTACAAAACAAGCACGAAATTTCATTTAACACTATAGAATAATCCTAAGTTCAATTCTTATCAAAACATTTAAAACACTAATCGAATATCAACCACACATACACATTAACTATATGAAATACATATAATAACTTAACAAGCCATTTTCGCATGGCTATACGAATATACATTACCAAAAGGATACTTAATTAACAACAAAAGTTAGTCCTATACATGCCATTTACAAAGTTCAGCTACAAGAGTACCGAAAGGGCTTTGATAGTGTGGATGACTTCAACTTTGAAACTCCCAAAAACGATAGCTAACGAACAGGATCTATAAAACAAAGAATCAATGTAACTAAGTGAGCATATTGATGCTTAGTAAGTGTTAAGTAATTCAAATAGATAAAAACTTGACATGTAAATCAATGTTACGAAATATCAACTTTATACCACTTGCCCGAAAATACATATATATATATATATATGCCAAACACAAAGAAATTTACAACCTAAACCTCGATCATCAACATGGCTTATATAATTAATTTAAATCGTATACTTTCATATAATAGTGGACATCATTCGAAATGATCATTCTCATATTTGTAGATTCGGTATTCATCAATACATATATCTATACGCACATATACATATTCCATTCCTCGTTATTACTACTTCAATCTAAAGATTTGTTCACTTATGAGTACAAAATATGTACCTGATCTTCATACTGTATAATACATAATTAATAATAGTTACCTCGTGCATTTAATTCATAACCTTACTCGAATTACCGACGTTAAGCCTACTAGGTTAAAACCCGGTCCGATCCACTAGCACAAAGTCTTCGGGAATTTAAGCCCGGATATAATTCCAGCTCATAGCCTGCGGACCTGAAGTCCGGATAAAATTCCAGCACATAGCCTGCGGACCTGAAGTCCGGATATAATTCCAGCACATAGCCTGCGGACCTGAAGTCCGGATAAAATTTCAGCACATACAATTATGATCATACTTTGACACATCTTGGCCATCTTATCACTTAATGGTCATATAATACATTTTAGTTCAAGTATAAGTCAAAGATCGAATTTACATACTATACTCTTATAATGGCATCGTTAATTATATATTAAATGAAGATACTTAAACTTACCTCGGTATGTTGGAGTAGTTACGGATAGGCTACTCGATTGCTTTCTCCTTTCCTTTATCAGATTTAGTTCCCCTTTGCTCTTGAGCTTAATTTAACAAATGAATTGATTTAATCATTTTGAACATTAAAGATAAATTTAAGGTACTTAACCCTCATATTTAATAATGAAACCAAGCATGTACCTAATTATTTTTAACACATCACTTTAAGTACAACTATTAACTAACATATACCCATCTCATATGTTAAGCTACACAAAATCGAAATGCATACTCATCAATAATTTAATTACCCAATTCGGTCTTATAAGGTAACTTCAATGCCTCATGTTTATACAATTGCCATACACGTACTACATAATTTAAATTTTTTTTAAGCCGAAATTACTCTTATATATATTAGACATTAGAGTCATCACATGGGTACAAAACATAGCGGAAAAATCTTTAGCATAAATACCTATAATAATATCCAAATCATTAACTATTTTAACACACGCATAACACATAAAGTTAACTAAAGCTACATTCACTTATAAGGTATTATCCCTAATGAGCTCATACCATGACTATACCTAACCGAATTCAAGTAGAGAATTTAGTACAATCACACATATTCACTAATGTATAATTCTAGCATGCTTTAATATCTTATATACCTCATTCGGCCCTAACCGCTCAACTTAGCTTTTATATACAAATTCCATCTCGAAATTTAAAAGTAGCAAAATACAATTCGGTTACAATAATGCCCATCAATGACCGAATCACTCAATCACATCTATAACCAATTTTCTATATTGTTCATATTAATGTCATAATTCATAAAAAAAATAATCTTTAATCTTTCATACTTTCATAGCCAATATCAATAATTAATGCCGAATGCTTAAGCACAACTAAACTAAAAATTTACCCAACATCATTTTAATTTTCCATTTCCTACTCTTCAAATTACCAAATACAAGGTGATTTACATCTATATATTTAACCAAACTTGCTAGCACACAAAATTCCTTAACCGAATGTTATAAACCCAAGCCACACATATTGTTCATTAAGACCCTTCAATGACCACATTCGGCACCTCCCTATAAACAAACCAATTTCAACTTTCAAGTAAAAAAAAATATATACTAAGAGTTTCAAACTACTTGGCCGAATATCAAACCTCTAAACAACCAAAACTTAATCCATGGAATGAATAGAACTTGAACTAATCACCTTATTTATACATAAATTTCCAAGAATTTCAATGTACTTACCTCTTCCTAAACATCATCCAAGCCGAAACATGAAACAAGAAAATTCTTTTCTTCTTCCTCCCTCAAGTTACGGCAATGGAGGAGCAAGGATGAACCAACTTTGGTTTCTCCTCCCACTCACCCCATATTTTATTATTCTTAATTCATTAATTCATTTTGTAAACTAAAATGTTAATAGAAAATACATATTATAATTAATAACCCATATCATGGCCGGCCACTATCCAAAATTTGGCTAATTTGACATGCAAGTACACTTTTTTTGACATCATGCACTATTAGATCATTTTTACATTAGTCTAACACATTTCACAATTGTCTCACATAAGTCCCTACTAATAAATTTCACATATACTGACCAAATTAAAGTATGAAACTTTCACACATTCATATTCACATATAATAAACATAGAATATGACGGTTAATTATTTTTATAACTCGGTTTTGTGGTCCCGAAACCACTTTCCGACTAGGGTCAAATTAGGGCTATCACAAACTGTAAACTTTTTTTGCAGCGTTTTTATAAAAACTAAAACGCCGTTAATCCCCTAAATACCAACTAAAACGGCTCTGTTTTCTTTAAACTATACTATTTTTTGTGGTGTTTTTCCAAAAAACGCCACTAATCTCTTAATTTTTATATATTTTTTTATTTGTTATAATTTGGTAGCCAAAATAATTAATTTATGATAGTCAATATTTAATAATTTATCTATATTGCATGATAACTTTTAAATTTTAAGTTTAAATTTAACTTATATAAATTAAGTGTAGAGGAATTAATTTGAATTGAATTCTTCATTCAATTACAGTACGTTTGGTTCACTGTAATGGAATAGGGCTGTAATAGAATAGAGTTTTAATTGAATAGAGCTGTAATGGAATAGAGTTGTAATAAGTAATTCAACTTTTTGGTTGAATGGAATGGAATAGAACTGTAATAGTATTCTTATGTTTGGTTGAATGGAATGATGATGTAATAGCATAAGGAAAGAAACTAAAATGACCGAATACCCTTAGCGTAATTTTTGTTAAGGTAGATGATTATTGTCATTGTTATTAAATTTTAATAAGATTATTATTGAAAATAATTTAATAAAAATAATAAATAGTTTAACCATATTTTAATATAATTATTATTAAATATAATTTAATAAAAATATATAATTTAATAACATTCATTATATAATTATTATTATATGAATTAAAATCAAAATATATAATACTATAAAAAATATATAATCTACTTTATTATTTTTAAACTGCAATACATATTTAGGTTGCGTTTGTTTGCCAATACAATATTTTCCGGAAAATAATTTTTGGAAAATGATTTACTTTTGTAGAAATAATTTACTTTTACGGTGTTTGGATGAATCTATGTAAAATATTTTACATTATTTGGTAGATTTCTGAAAATATTTTATAAAAGTCTGTTTTAAATTAAACAAATATATATTTAAGAATTTATTATCTTTTCGTTGTTTATTTGAGTTTATTATATATATATTAATAAATTTATATTTTAAATTGTTTTTACAAATATTGCAATGTTTTATTTATGGGTAAACTACAAAAATAGTCACTTTTGTTTGCCTCGGGTTATATTTTAGTCACTTATATTTGAAATGTTACGTTTTAGTCATTTATGTTATTATTATCTCCCTAATGGTAATCCTACGTGACAGTCCAACTAGATTTTAAGTGCCAACTAGATCTTAAGTATATCTGTTAATACATTCTTAAGTATATCTGTTAATACATACTTCATCCGAATAAATTATATAGGTTTCTGTTAATACATACTTCATCCGGATAAATTATATAGGTTTCTGTTAATACATACTTCATCCGGATAAATTATATAGTTTTCTGTTAATACATACTTCATCCGGATAAATTATACAGTTTTCACTCAAATGCATAATTTAGCCGAATGAAGTATGTATTAACAGATAAATATTCTGGACAAGTATCAATCTTGATATATAGGATCTTACATTAAACAATGTCAAGAAACAAAATTAGTATGTGGTCTAATGCTCTCTTAGCAAACTTTAGAACCCCATATACAGGATCTGGAAACCTTAAAAATTATGAAAATTGCAAAGATTTTAGTGTTTTTTTTGCCATGTCATGAGTCTTGTCCAAAAGCAGTGCGATTCGTGTGTTTGCATAGCATGGGCAGAAAGCAGAGAGTGCAATGCGACCTTTTCCAAACATAACCAAAGATTCCCATCACTAAAATCACCACCAACAATTTGCCTCATTAAACACACTAACAAACTATCAATTCCTGTAGCAGAAACATCAACCATTTCTTTAACCCAAATTAATTGTTCCTTTACCGAATCAACAAGTTTTCTGTACAATTTATTAACAATTCCAACAAGTAATCTTAAAAACATCTTATACCTATCAATGACAATAGCATGTAAGTGCTTAATAGGGTTCGATTAAAACAATATTCTTGGGGATCTGTGATAGTTAACGAAAAGGGGGGTCTTAATTTCGATTGAAGGTCAAAATCTTACCTTGTTAGCGAACTGCTTCACTCGATTCAGCACCGATTTAACATTTGGGTGTTGGATCGATAGCCCTTTCCTCTCACACCGAAGTCGGATTTTCTCGAGAAACTAAAAGGAAATTGAAAGTGTTGAGCTTGAGGATGAATTTGTGGAGGCTAAAAGGCCTGTTGGAAGGAAATGGGAATCAGAGGTGAAAAAAAAAAAAAGAAAATGCTCAGATGAAAAAGAAATGAGAAGGGTAAAGATGAAAACTTTTAATGCTGGATTGGTATTCGGTGTGGGGAGGCAGGAATTGTAAACGATGATTTTTCTTGAATAAGGCTGTAATGCATAGGGCTGTAATAGCCAATTCAGCCAACCAAACAATGTAATAAGGTTGGGCCCACTGAATAAGGCTGTAATGGTTTAGCATTACAGCCAACCAAACATGCTGTTAATGCTTGCGATTAATGATTTTAAATATTAATAGTAATGATGATAAATGTTAATATGATGATAATTAGTTATAATTTAATCCTAATATTATGAATTAAAGTTTAAAAGATTTATCTCTTGCGATATATGGTACATACTAATCTTTTTTTTTTACATTTTACGAAGTAGATAATTTTAGTTTTATCTTTTAAATATGCTTAATATTTAATCCTTATATTTTAATTTCTAATATAATTTGGGTTCTATGTGTTTATAATGTTATTAAGTAGATATAGTTACCTATCCATATCAAATTTTGTTACTTTTTATTTATTTATTTATCAATGTTTTTTTAATTCTAATAATTATCAAAATTTTAAATGGTCTAGATCAAATATTTTTAAATATATAAAAGCATTAATTGATTGTATAAAATTTCATCATTTAACAAAATTCACGTAAACCTTAAATCCTAAACCATTTAATATATATAAAGTTTATCTATTATCTCTAAAATAATTTAAACTATAATCATATATAATTTTAATATATTAAGATTAATATTATCTCTTTTACAATTATATAAGAAATCGTTTAATATATAAATTAAAAATGATAATTAATCAAAACCCTAAACCTTTAACCCCTAACTGGTCTTTAAACCCGAGACCCTAAATCACAATACATATACCTTAGACTATAACCCTAAACCATAAACTTTTAACCCTTAACCCCTAATCCTTATCCCCTAACCCCTAACCCATAATTCTTAACCCATAACCCCTAAATCTTAAACTCCAACTATTAAACCCTAAAGTACCCTAAATTACATAATTCATAACCCTTAAGATAGTAACTCCTAAACATTAAACACCTGAACCATATACCCCAAATCATAAACACTAAACTATAATGATAATTAATTCAATATTTTAAAATTAATACTATCTCTTTTAAAATTATATAAGAAAATATTTAATATATAAATAAAAAACAATTAGTCATATACCAATAAACTTTAAAATTATTTTAAATAATAGTATTTTAATAAATATTTTCCTATGTTTTTACTTTTAAAATTATTCTACGTGTCATTATTTTTTTTAAGAATTTAAATATTCAATTAAAAATAGATTATATTTTTAGCGGCGCTTCGTAAAAACGCCGCTAATACTGACTTATAGCGGCGTTTTTGAAAAAAGCGCCGCAAAAGATTGATTTAGAGCGGCGTTTTGCAAGAAGGCACCGCTAAAGCAACTAAAGCTAAAAAAATGACGCTGTTGTGTTTAGTTTTTTGTGGTGTTTTTTGAAAAACGCCGCAAACGCCACTATATATCGATCTTTTGCGCGCTTTTTTGAAAAACGTCGCTATAAGTCAGCATTAGTGGCGTTTTTACAAAGCGCTGCTAAAGCCACTAAATCTCAACAAAAAAATGACGTTGTGTTTATTGTTTTGCGGTGTTTTCTATAAAGCGCCGCTAATGACAACCGATAGCGGCGTTTTTTCTAAAAGCCTCGCTAATTGTCAACCTATAGCGGCGTTTTCTTAAAAGCGCCGCTAATGCTCTTTTTTAGTGGCGTTTTTGTAGAAGCGCAACTAATGCTTTTTTTAGGGGCTTTTTTACTAAACGCCTCAAAAAACGCCACTAAAAACCTGTTTTGGTGTAGTGACATTTTCGAAACAAAATAAATATCAATTATACCTAAGAAAGTTACCACAATCATAACAATTCAAATAGATATATATCACACATACTAGCATCACAATTATACCTCATTCTTATACAATATGCAAGTTGGTTATATATACAAAATATCATTCATAATATTTACATAAGCCAAACAATGACCAAAACCGCACAAAAGCCTGTACATGTCATATAATCCGAATTAAATGTTTCAAAAACTATCGAGATAAACTGGATAGTGTGACTTGTGTGCCGATCTGATAATCCAACCTTCCGAAATCTACAATGACATTAAACAACACAAGTAAGTTTAAGAAACTTAGTAAGTTCAACAAGTTGAATGATAAATCTTACCGAACTAACTATAATAATTCAAACAATAAAAATCATCCAAGAGAACTCCCTGTCATTCAGAACTTCAATCGATAAATACATCCGTATTCAAATCAATAAAAAATAACTAACATGTCTTTCAAATTCATTAAACAAATTACCTTACCGAGATTTTCCATTCGAAGAATGACTTACGAGTAAGAGTACATCGTCAACAAAAGCTCATAAGAGATGATCCTCCTGAATACGCCAACAGAAGCTCGAAAGCTGAACAAAAGCTCGTAAGAGCTTAACAGAAGCTTGTAAGAGCTTATCCACCCGAATCACGCCAAACAAAAATTATAACACGAGAGTTTGAAATAAATGCTGAACCTCGGTTTACTTGGGTAAAATGCCGATATCTCCCTCCCATACCATCTCCACTCCAGACCCTCGTCATACACTAAATCACGAATGTACTCAAATCCCGCGTTCAATTCAAACCGAATATCCAATTCAATATTATAATTTAAACAATAATTCATTTCCAACAATATAATATATATAATACCAATCACCAATTAATAAAAATGTTAATTTTTTTAACCGTACGAACTTACCTGAACTGAATTGTAATTGTTGCAGAGGTTCAAGGACTATTCTGTTACTTTTCCTTTTCCACGAGTATCTACTGATTTTGATCTAAAATGTAAAATTCTTCATTTATTAGCATATACTTCAATTCCAAACTATTTTACAATTAATACCCTATTTTTTTCACAATTACATAATTGCCCCAAACTTTTACCATTTTTGCACTTTTGTCCTTTAACTCAAAATTCATCAAATTAACCAATTTTCTCAAGTCAATATTTTATCTAAATATACTAAGACCTCAAACAGACCATAATAAACATCAAATTCACTACCCAACCCTAATATTTTGACATTTTCACAATTTAATCCTAAAATCAAAATCTAACAAAAATCACTTTATAAATTCAACAAATAACATAATCAAAGTTCCAAATACATGATATTCATAAAAAAACATTCAATATTCATAAATGACAACTTCCAAAATTTTTAATAGAATAAAAAATGAAGGTACGAGCTAACTAGACCTAGTTGCAACGATCTAAAAAATATAAAAATTACAAAAAAAAGAGATCAAAACGGAGTTACATAAAAAGAAATAAGCCAACCGAAGCTGTAACACCCCAAACCCGTGACCGTCACCGGATTCGACCACGAGGTGTTACCGGGCTTACTTCCCTTATTTCCCTCTTGGAAATTATGAAATTTTTGTTTCAGGCAGGCTAGCTAACTGCGTCACTGTTACCTTAAAAATCATATCTCGAGTTCCAGAACTCGAAAACCAATTCCGTAAATTTTCCCTGAAACTATACTCATATATCCATCCATGTATTTATTTCTAGAATTTTTGGTTGGGCCAATTGGTACAGTTTATTAGTTAAAGTCACCCATGTTACAGGGGTCGACTACACTGACCTTCGCGCGTTACAACTTGAATATCTCTCTGTACAGGGCTTTAATACTGGTTCCGTTTGTTTCTAATGAAACTAGACTCAAAATGGAATCTGAAAATATAAGGAATGACTTCTAATTATTTCTGGATAATTTATAGTAAATTTTCAAAGTCGAGACAGGGGATCTAGAAACCGTTCTGGCCCTGTCTCACGAGAACTTTAATATCTCTCAGTATACTGCTCATATGGTCATTTCGTTTCGTCCATATGAAAATAGATTCATCAAGGTTCAATTTCATAATTTATTCACTATTTAATTCTACTTCTACTATTTTTAGTGATTTTTCAATCTCATCTCACTGCTGCTGTCCGCAACAGTTACTGCAGTAGACTATGCCAATTTCATGAATCTTTCCTTGACCTTACTAATCATCCATCATACATGACACAAATTATGGCCACCTTATCAAAATTAAAGTTTCTAAGACTCGTGGCTATAGGTTCTAGCATCCCACTCAACGACCACATAGGCCATTTTCACATGGCTTAAAGTTTACAACCCATAATTCAACAAAACATAATAGCCTATACATGCCAAATGTTCTCCTAGTTCAACTACGAAGACAATACCAAAAGATTTCCAGCGGTGTGATGACTTCAATGACGGTTCCGAGCACGCAAACAATACGAGTCCAAGAGACCTAAAAGGGTGACAAGAAAACACCGAGTGAGTTTATAACTCGATAAGTCATAAGCATTCAACCACCATCCATTAATAAAGTTATCACAACATGAAACAATAAGCGAGGCTAGGTACTCATCCATACCGAAACTATACCATAATTCCTCGGACCTTTCGGTTCAATCTCATACCAAGTCATACATCCACATTTCATATTCTACGATAAGATATTTGAGGCATTTTCACACACTAACTCATTTTCACCACAATCACACAATTGCAATCATCACATAGATTTAAAGCTTACCAAGCTCAACCCCGAGCATGAACATATTGCCTATTCGTCATGAGCTCAAGGTACTTACCCGATCCGCTGTCCGGGATTAACTCGATAATGTCGCACACTCAGTGCCAATTGTAATGCAAGAGCATATAGTGAATCCGCACACTTAGTGCTATAAAATTAGCTCGCACACATAGTGCTATATAATCAAATTCGCACACTTAGTGCTGTACAATTTTAAACCCGCACACGTAGTGCCAATCTTGTCACCGTGTCCATTTATACCCGCACACTTAGTGCCAATCTTGTCACCGTGTCCATTTATACCCGCACACTTAGTGCCGAGACCAATACTTTATGCAATTTACCACCTTTATACATTCAACGATGGCATCATTCCATACACATACATTTCCATTTACACATCAATTCATTAAACACAATTGCATATATATTATGATCATTTAAATCAATACCAAATATATGCTTAATGACTTACCTCGGATGTTGTCGAATGTCTTCAACGGCTATTCAATTACTTTTTCTTTCCCCTTGTCCAACTTCGATCCTCTAAGCTCTTGGGCTAATTCAAACAAATTTATCTTATTAAAGTCCCATCATGCTAGCTTATGGCGAATACCCATATCAAATAAGCAATTTACCTTAACTCGTAACCCACATAGCCAAGTTACACATATAACCCTTATGACCGAATATGAATATCACCAAAATCTCTATGACTTAACCTTCAGCCTTCATAGCCGAATATATATATAGCTTATCAAATAGACATTTATTCACCTTCCCTTAACACATATTAATCAATTAGTCCATGCATTATCCCTTGACACACCGGTCATTAAAGCAATAACCTATTAACATCCAAGCATATTATACTAAAATTTCTTCTAAGGCCGAATTCATGTACCATCCTTAATACTCATACAATTATTTTATTTTAAATAATTTACACACACCATTTACCTAACATCAATTAACTAGACACTTTCAGGATTTCTTCTTTGACTATACACACATTCGGCAACTATCCATACACACACAAGCCGATTTTTTTCCTATCACCCAAACCATCTACATGAACACTTAACTAACTCAAACTTCACCTGTGACAGCCCTAAATTGACCCTAGTCGGAAAGTGGTTTCGGGACCACTAAACCGAGTCATAAAAATAATTAATTGTTATATTCTATGCTTACTATGTGTGTGCATGCATATGTGGAAGTTTCATTCTCTAATTTTACCAATTTTGTGAGAAATTATTAAATAGGGATCAATGTGAAACATGGTGAAATATGATGGGCTAATTTTAAATGGCTTATTAGTGCATGTTAACACAAAGGTGGAGTTGCATGTCAAATAACCCATTTCTTAAGGTTAGTGGCCGGCCATGACATGATGATGGGCAAAGAAAACATGTCCTAGACATGTTGGCCTAGTGCATTATGGAAGGAAATAAAGAAAAAAAGAAAAGAAGAGAATGGTGAATGTCCCTCATTGCAGTGAGTTGAGGAAGAAGAAAGAAAAATCCTTGTTGTTCATCCATTCTCATTTTTGTTACAATTACCATGACTTGAGAAGAAGAAGGGTGTTCATGTTTTCTTTCTTTTGCAATTGTTGTAACTAGAAGAAGAAGAGGAAGCAATAATAGAGAAATACAATGGAGCAAATCAAATAGGTGATTTCCATCTTGGAGGAATTTTCATCGAGTTCTTTGCAAATATTTTATATTTCTTCCTAAGCTGCTCGGTTTTAAGTGTTGCGATGCTTGAGATTGTTGTTGCATGCGACATGCATGTAAGATTTTGATAGTTTTGTTTGGTGAGTGTGGATTAATTTGCTCCTGGAAACCGTGGCTAAATGGTGAAGTAAATGGTGTGGTATGGCTGCTCAATATGTGTTGACGTGTGCAAGCTGTGACTATCTTATTATGCTGCCTTAATTTGCTTTTACATGCTGTCCAATATTGTAAATTTTATGACAAATTCGGTTAAGTTTAATGCATGTCTCATTTGAAAATTCAATGCTGTCCAAAGCTGGACATTTCCATGTTGTTCGGGTGAGTCTTTCAAAGGTAACTTTGCTAAATTCTCACATTTAATTTATGGGTACATATACAAGTAATGTTCGGCTATATGGAATGTAAGTATAGGTGTGATCGGTCATGGAAATTTGATATGAAGTTTTGTTAGGTGAGTGGTGAATGGCCGAATGAATTATATACATTGTGAGGATGAAATTTGTATATAAATTGTGTATGTGTGCATTCGGACTTTAAGGGGTAATGAGATGAAGTTAAGGTGCGAATTTTAGTTCGGGTGATAGAGATAATTCGGTTGAGTTGATTCATGATGTTGTACATTAGAATAAAAAAAATTTACTACTAAATGTTTTTATCCTAGATCAAGACATCAAAGGGGGAAAATCAAACAAAGGTAAAGCAAAGATAATCGAGTAGCCGATTGGAAATCGTTTCATCCAATATAAGGTAAGTCATTAAGCATATATTTGGTGTTGATGTAAATGACCATAATATATACACAATTGTGTTTGAATGAATTGATGTGCAAATGGAAATGTATGTGTATGGAATGATGCCATTGTTGAATGTATAAAGGCAGCAAAATGCATAAGGTATTGGTCTCGGCACTAAGTGTGCGGGTATAAATGGACACAGTGACAAGATTGGCACTAAGTGTGCGGGTCTAAAATTGTACAGCACTGAGTGTGCGAGTTTGATTATATAGCACTAAGTGTGCGAGCTGAAAATATATAGCACTAAGTGTGCGAGCTGAAAATTACATGGCACTAAGTGTGCGAGCTGAAAATTATATAGCACTAAGTGCGCGAGCTGAAAATATATAGCACTAAGTGTGCGGATTCACTACATGCTCTTGTATTACAATTGGCACTGAGTGTGCGACATTATCGAGTTAATCCCGGACAGCGGATCGGGTAAGTACCTTGAGCTCATGACGAATAGGCAATACGTTCATGCTCGGGGTTGAGCTTGGTAAGCTTGAAATCTATGTGATGATTGCAATTGTATGATTGTGATGCGAATGAATTGGTGTGTAAAAATGCCTCAAATATCTTATTGTATAGAATATGAAATGTGGATGTATGACTTGGTATGAGATTGAACCGATGTGTCCGAGGAATTATGGTATAGTTTCGATATGGATGAAGTACCTAGCCTCGTTTATTGTTTGATGTTGTGAAAATTATTAATGGATGGTTGATGAATGCTTATGACTTACTGAGTTGTAAACTCACTCGGTGTTTTCTTGTCACCCATTTTAGGTCTCTTGGACTCGTATTGTTGCGTGCTCGGAACCGTCGTTGAAGTCATCACACCGGCTGAAATCTTTTGGTATTGTCTTATTGTTGAAGAACATTTGGCATGTATAGGCTATTATATTTTGTTGAACTGTGGGTTGTAAACTTTAAGCCATGTGAAAATGGCCTATATGGTCGTCGAGTGGGATGCTAGAACCTATAGCCACGAGTCTTAGAAACTTAAATTTTGATAAGGTGGCCATAATTTGTGTCATGTATGATGGATGATTAAGGCCAAGGAAAGATTCATGAAATTGGCATAGTCTACTGCAGTAACTGTTGCGGACAGCAGCAGTGAGATGAGATTGAAAAATCACTAAAAATAGTAGAAGTAGAATTAAATAGTGAATAAATTATGAAATTTAACCTTGATGAATCTATTTTTATATGGACGAAACGAAACGACCATATGAGCAGTATACTGAGAAATATTAAAGTTCTCGTGAGACAGAGCCAGAACGGTTTCTGGGTCCCCTGTTGCGACTTTGAAAATTTACCATAAATTATCTAGAAACAATTAGAAGTCATGCCTTATATGAATAGATTCCCCTTTGAGTCTAGTTTCATTAGAAACAAACGGCATGAGCATTAGAGCTCTGTACGAGATGATATTCAAGTTGTAACGCGCGAAGGTCAGTGTAGTCGACCCCTGTAGCATGGGTGACTTTAACTAATAAACTGTACCAATTGGCCGGACCAAAAATTCTAGAAATAAATTCATGGATGGATATATGAGTCTAAATTCAGGGAAAATTTATGGAATCAGTTTCCAAGTTTTGGAACTCGAGATATGATTTTTAAGGAGACAGTGGCGCAGTTAGGCGGCTGCCTGGAGTAAATCAATTATTTCAAAGAGAGAAATAAGGAAAAAGCCCAGTAACACCACGTGGTCAAATCCGGTGATGGTCACGGGTTTGGGGTGTTACATTTTATTGGTATCGAGCCAGGTTTAGTCGGTTCTAGGACTACCATAGGCGTGTGAGTCTAGCTATCGTGCCAAATTGTTAGTGCTTAATAATGTGATGACTTGACGGTTGAAATTTTTGTTTTGATTAGCGATGGAACCCGGGTAGAGACCCTTGGCGGATGACATCGAAAGTGTAGCGGCTGCTCTGCGCAAGGGACACCGCTGTTGAGCCTCGATCATCCATGAATAATCAAAATGAAGGGCGAAACAAGCCTTCTTCACCATGATGAATGAGTGGGTCGCATAATATGCCCGAACCAACCCGGTGTCCAACCATTCCCGAATTTAAATACTCCGCCCCAAGAGTCGCAATGCCTTGATTATCGATCCTGTAAGGCTAAGCAAACCACCAAGAGACTTGATTAGGAAGCGGGGCGAGGAGTTCAAGGCCATAGTCACCGATGATCTTTGAAAGAGCCGAATTCGGTTCGATAACACCATTCGAGTGTTAGATGAACTATCATGCACACCGATGAATGTCTTAAGTGTGCTATATCCTTGTTGTGAGACTCACTTACTATTGGTGGAGGACTTTAATTTCCATAGTCCCAAATGAACGAGTTACTTGGGATTTCTTTCAATCCGAATTTCGAAAGAAATACATTAGTCAACGGTTCATCGATCAGAAGCGTAAGGAATTCTTGGAACTCAAGCAAGGCCGTATGATAGTATCTGAATACGAACATGAGTTCGTAAGACTCAGTCGGTATGCCCGGGAGTGTGTGGCTGATGAGGTTGCTATGTGCAAAAGATTTGAAGAAGGATTGAATGAAGAGTTAAAGTTACTAGTGGGAATTTTGGAGATAAAGGAGTTTGTGACACTAGTCGAACGAGCCTGCAAGGCGGAAGAACTTGGGAAGGAGAAGAAGAAGGCTGAATTTGAAGCAAGAGATTACCGTAAAAGATCAACGAGTAAAGCTCCGTTCTCGGCTGTAAAGAGGTTCAGGGAGGACACCAGTAAGTCGAGGGCGACTGCGGGAATTTTCATTAGAGCTCGACCACCGACGGACTCCTGAGCTACTTCGGTAGCTAGTGTGGGCAATAATCGTCAAGAGCGACCTGAATGCCCCCAATGTGGAAGACAACACCTAGGTGAATGTCGGGGTAAGTCTGTTAACCTGCACATTACGGATGTGGTTCAAGGACCACTTCATTAGAGATTGCGGAACTAGATGAGAAGAATAAGATGCAAGGTGCAAGATCTAGTGGGGCGACGACTAGAGGTAGACCCCGAGGATTTCAGGAGGTAGGGTGGTAATCAAAGAGGAGCCACGACACGGTTGTTCGATCTCGAGACCAGCGCTCTGCTAGAGCATATGCCATCCGCGCGACGAGAGGAGGCATCCTCCCCGACGTTATCACCAGTACTTTCACTCTTTTCGATACTAATGTGATTGCTTTGATTGACCCGGTTCTACTCATTCTTATATATGCGAAACCTTAGCATCCAAGAAGACTTTGCCTATTGAGTCTCGAGTTTGTAATTCGGTGTCAAACCCTTGGGTCATTACGTGCTTGTCAACAAAGTGTGTAAGAAAAGTCCCTAGTGTTTCGAGGTTCTTGTTTTCCGCGGACTTGATGCTTTTACCGTTCGACGAATTCGACGTTATTCTTGGGTTGGATTGGTTGACCATGCACGATGCGGTTGTAAATTGCAAAAGCAAGACTATCGATCTGAGGTGCGCGAATAACGAGATAATTCGGGTTGAGTCTACGGACTTAAAGGGGTTGCCAGCTGTAATATCAGCGATGTTGGCCCAGAAATATGTAAGAAAAGGGTGCGAAGCGTACCTTGCGTATGTGCTCGATGACAAGGAGTCAGAAAAGAAACCCGAATCTGTGCCAGTGGTTTGCGAATACCCGGATATTTTCCCTGAAGAATTGCCGGGTTTGCCACCTGTTCGGGAAATAGAGTTTGGCATCGAATTGGTACCTGGTACCACTCCAATTTCGATAGCTCCGTATCGTATGGCATTAATGGAGTTAAAGGAATTGAAGGTTCAATTGCAAGAATTGACGGATAGAGGTTTCGCTCGACCGAGTTTTTCTCCATGGGGCGCACCAGTATTGTTTGTGAAAAAGAAGGACGGAAGCATGAGGTTGTGCATCGACTATCATCAACTCAATAAAGTGACGATAAAGAATAAATATCTGTTGCCACGAATTGACGATTTGTTTGATCAATTAAAGGGAGCCTCGGTGTTTTCAAAGATAGATTTGAGGTTGGGGTACTATCAGTAGAGGGTTCGAGAATCGGACATACCCAAAACCTCTTTTAGAACGAGGTACGGTCACTACGAATTCTTGGTGATGCCGTTTGGGCTCACTAATGCCCTACGGTGTTTATGGATTTAATGAATAGAATTTTCAGGCCATACTTGGATCGATTCAGTAGTTGTATTTATCGATGACATTTTGGTCTATTCGAGATGAACCGAACATCTTGAACACCGAGGCTAGTGTTGCAAATCTTACGAGATAAGCGATTATACGCAAAGTTCAAGAAATGTGAATTTTGGTTGAAAGAGGTTAGCTTTTGGGGCACGTGGTGTCCGTGACGGTGTCGGTGGACCGAACAAAATTTCAGCCATAGTCGATTGGAAACCACCAAGGAATGTTAACGGTTAGGAGCTTTTGGGGCTTGCGGATACTATCGACGATTTGTGAAAGGTTTTTCGGTGATAGCTGCGCCGATGACAAAACTATTTCAAAAAAGATGTTAAGTTCGAGTGGTGAACTAATTTGTCAAGAAAGTTTCGATCGACAAAAAACCTGCTTAACCGAGGCTCGGTACTAGTACACAGTGAGTCCGGTAGAGAGTTTGTCATATCTGATGGCGCATCCTTGCTTGGGTTAGGTTGTGTGTTGATGCAAGAAGGTCGAGTTGTGGCTTACGCGTCGAGACAACTAAAGCCGCATGAGAGAAACTATCCGACCCATGACCTTGAACTATCAGCCATAGTGTTCGCCTTGAAGATATGGCGGCATTACTTGTTTGGAGAAAGGTGTCACATTTATTCGGACCACAAAAGTCTAAAATATTTGATGGCTCAGAGAGATTTAAACCTGCGACAAAGACGTTGGCTTGAGTTGTTAAAAGACTATGAACTCATCATTGATTATCACCCGGGAAAGGCCAACGTGGTGGCCAATGCTTTAAGTCGCAAGGCACTGTTTGCTTTGAGAGCGATGGATGCTCATCTATCCGTTTCACCCGATGAGGTGCTAGTAGTCGAATTAGAGACCAAACCGTTATTGATTCATCAAGTACTTGAATCTCAGAAGGTCGACGCCGAATTGGTCGCTAAGCGAGCCGAATGTGTTTCAAAGGAGGAATCGGAATTTCAGATTGACGACCATGATTGCTTGACGTTCAAGGGTCGATTATGTATTCCGAGGAATTCGGAACTTGTTTCGATGATTTTGAACGAGGCTCACAGTAGTCGAATGTCAATCCACCGGGTAGTACTAAAATGTACAATGACCAAACGTCGGTTTTGGTGGCATGGTATGAAACGAGACATTTCTGACTTTGTTTCGAGATGTTTAATATGTCAACAAGTGAAAGCGGAACGTCAAGTGCCATCGGGATTACTTTAGCCGATCACGATACCCGAGTGGAAATGGGATCGAGTAACAATGGACTTTGTGTCTGAGTTACCATTGACTCAGAATAAGAAAGACTCGGTCTGGGTCATTGTTGATAGATTGACCAAGTCTGCTCATTTTATTCTGTTCGCACGGATTTTTCGCTGATAAATTGGCGAATTATCGTCTCCCAAATTGTTCGATTGCATGGGGTACCTATTTCTATCGTGTCGGATAGAGACCCAAGATTTACATCGCGATTTTGGAAGAAATAGCAAGAGGCTTTGGGTACCAAGCGCATTTTAGCTTTTCACCCCCAAACCGATGGTCAACCCGAACGGGTAATTCGGATACTCGAGGATATGTTGAGATGTTGCATCCTTGAGTTTAGTGGTTCATGGGAGCGGTATTTACCTTTGGTTGACTTCGCTTACAACAATAGCTTTCAATCAAGTATTAAGATGGCGCCTTACGAGGCTTTATATGGTCGTAAATGCCGTATCCCATTATTCGGGTGAACTTAGTGAAGGAAAAATCTTGAGGTTGATTTGGTTAAGGATGCCGAGCAAAAGTTCGAGTAATTCGTGAAAGTTTGAAAGCGCCGGATCGCCAAAAGTCGTATGCGGATTTGAAAAGAAAAGACATTGAATATCGGGTTGGAGACAAGGTATTTCTCAAAGTCTCACCCTGGAAGAAGGTGCTTAGATTTGGCCGTAAGGGCAAATTGAGTCCGAGGTACATCGGTCCGTATGAAATATCTCGAACGAGTTGGGCCATGAGCGTCGATTAATTTTACCCCGAGCTTGAAAGGATCCACAACGTTTTCCATGTCTCGATGCTTGACGATATAGGTCCGGCCGACACACGTAATTACTCCATCCGAGGTCGAGGTTCAACCTAATTTGATTTATGAAGAAGAGCCGGTTCGCATTCGATGTGCGAAGTAAAAGAGTTGTAATAAGAAAATCCCATTAGTGAAGGTGTTGTGGCATAAACATGGAATTGAAGGAGCCACTTGGGAACTTGAGGACTCTAAGAAAGAGTGATACCGAGCCTATTTACGGTAAGATTTTCGGACGAAAATTTCTTAAGTGGGGAGAGTTGTGTGACCCTAAATTGACCCTAGTCGGAAAGTGGTTTGGGACCACTAAACCGAGTCATAAAATAATTAATTGTTATATTCTATGCTTACTATGTGTGTGCATGCATATGTGGAAGTTTCATTCTCTAATTTTACCAATTTTGTGAGAAATTATTAAATAGGGATCAATGTGAAACATGGTGAAATATGATGGGCTAATTTTAAATGGCTTATTAGTGCATGTTAACACAAAGGTGGAGTTGCATGTCAAATAACCCATTTCTTAAGGTTAGTGGCGGCCATGACATGATGATGGGCAAAGAAAACATGTCCTAGACATGTTGGCCTAGTGCATTATGGAAGGGAAATAAAGAAAAAAAAAAAGAAGAAGAGAATGATGAATGTCCCCTTATTGCCGTGAGTTGAGGAAGAAGAAAGAAAAATCCTTGTTGTTCATCCATTCTCATTTTGTTACAATTACCATGACTTGAGAAGAAGAAGGGTGTTCATGTTTTCTTTCTTTTGCAATTGTTGTAACTAAAAGAAGAAGAGGAAGCAATAATAGAGAAATACAATGGAGCAAATCAAATAGGTGATTTCCATCTTGGAGGAATTTTCGATCGATTCTTTGCAAATATTTTATATTTCTTCCTAAGCTGTTCGGTTTTAAGTGTTGCGATGCTTGAGATTGTTGTTGCATGCGACATGCATGTAAGATTTTGATAGTTTTGTTTGGTGAGTGTGGATTAATTTGCTCCTGGAAACCGTGGCTAAATGGTGAAGTAAATGGTGTGGTATGGCTGCTCAATATGTGTTGGCGTGTGCAATTGTGACTATCTTATTATGCTGCCTTAATTTGCTTTTACATGCTGTCCAATATTGTAAATTTTATGACAAATTCGGTTAATTTAATGCATGTCTCATTTGAAAATTCAATGCTGTCCAAAGCTGGACATTTCCATGTTGTTCGGTGAGTCTTTCAAAGGTAACTTTGCTAAATTCTCACATTTAATTTATGGGTACATATACAAGTAATGTTCGGCTATATGGAATGTAAGTATAGGTGTGATCGGTCATGGAAATTTGATATGAAGTTTTGTTAGGTGAGTGGTGAATGGCGAATGAATTATATACATTGTGAGGATGAAATTTGTATATAAATTGTGTATGTGTGCATTCGGACTTTAAGGGTAATGAGATGAAGTTAAGGTGCGAATTTTAGTTCGGGTGATAGAGATAATTCGGTTGAGTTGATTCATGATGTTGTACATTAGAATAAAAAATTTACTACTAAATGTTTTTATTCTAGATCAAGACATCAAAGGGGAAAATCAAACAAAGGCAAAGCAAAGATAATCGAGTAGCCGATTGGAAATCGTTTCATCCAATATAAGGTAAGTCATTAAGCATATATTTGGTGTTGATGTAAATGACCATAATATATACACAATTGTGTTTGAATGAATTGATGTGTAAATGGAAATGTATGTGTATGGAATGATGCCATTGTTGAATGTATAAAGGCAGCAAAATGCATAAGGTATTGGTCTCGACCGAGTGTGCGGGTATAAATGGACACGGTGACAAGATTGGCACTAAGTGTGCGGGTTTAAATTGTACAGCACTAAGTGTGCGAGTTTGATTATATAGCACTAAGTGTGCGAGCTGAAAATATATAGCACTAAGTGTGCGAGCTGAAAATTACATGGCACTAAGTGTGCGAGCTGAAAATTATATAGCACTAAGTGCGCGAGCTGAAAATATATAGCACTAAGTGTGCGGATTCACTACATGCTCTTGTATTACAATTGGCACTGAGTGTGCGACATTATCGAGTTAATCCCGGACAGCGGATCGGGTAAGTACCTTGAGCTCATGACGAATAGGCAATACGTTCATGCTCGGGGTTGAGCTTGGTAAGCTTGAAATCTATGTGATGATTGCAATTGTATGATTGTGATGCGAATGAATTGGTGTGTAAAAATGCCTCAAATATCTTATTGTATAGAATATGAAATGTGGATGTATGACTTGGTATGAGATTGAACCGAAAGGTCCGAGGAATTATGGTATAGTTTCGATATGGATGAAGTACCTAGCCTCGTTTATTGTTTGATGTTGTGAAAATTATTAATGGATGATTGATGAATGCTTATGACTTACTGAGTTGTAAACTCACTCGGTGTTTTCTTGTCACCCATTTTAGGTCTCTTGGACTCGTATTGTTGCATGCTCGGAACCGTCGTTGAAGTCATCACACCGGCTGAAATCTTTTGGTATTGTCTTCGCTGTTGAAGAACATTTGGCATGTATAGGCTATTATATTTTGTTGAACTGTGGGTTGTAAACTTTAAGCCATGTGAAAATGGCCTATATGGTCGTCGAGTGGGATGCTAGAACCTATAGCCACGAGTCTTAGAAACTTAAATTTTGATAAGGTGGCCATAATTTGTGTCATGTATGATGGATGATTAAGGCCAAGGAAAGATTCATGAAATTGGCATAGTCTACTGCAGTAACTGTTGCGGACAGCAGCAGTGAGATGAGATTGAAAAATCACTAAAAATAGTAGAAGTAGAATTAAATAGTGAGTAAATTATGAAATTGAACCTTGATGAATATATTTTTATATGGATGAAACGAAACGACCATATGAGCAGTATACTGAGAAATATTAAAGTTCTCGTGAGACAGGGCCAGAACGGTTTCTGGGTCCCCTGTCGCGACTTTGAAAATTTACCATAAATTATCCAGAAACAATTAGAAGTCATGCCTTATATGAATAGATTCCTCTTTGAGTCTAGTTTCATTAGAAACAAACGACATGAGCATTAGAGCTCTGTACGAGATGATATTCAAGTTGTAATGCGCTAAGGTCAGTGTAGTCGACCCCTGTAGCATGGGTGACTTTAACTAATAAACTGTACCAATTGGCCCAACCAAAAATTCTAGAAATAAATTCATGGATGGATATATGAGTCTAAATTCAGGGAAAATTTACATAATCAGTTTCCGAGTTTTGGAACTCGAGATATGATTTTTAAGGCGACAGTGACGCAGTTAGCTGGCCTGCCTGGAACAGAAATCAATTATTTCAAAGAGAGAAATAAGGGAAGTAAGCCCGGTAACACCACGTGGTCAAATCCGGTGACGGTCACGGGTTTGGGGTGTTACATCACCCATCCACAAATACTCATTACAACACAAAGACAACAATCCTTTTCCTCAATTTCTTCCATGGCCGATTACCCAATATTACCACACAACCAAGATTTTGACATGGCTAAGTAGGAAATTTTAGTAGCTAGCTTAAAGTATGCTAACCTTTCAAGAACTAACATGAACTCACTTACCTTAATTCAAGCTCAAGGGTGACCAAACCTTCTCTTGCTTTCTTCTTCAATTCGCCAAGCATGTTCAAAGATGAACACTTTTTTTTTCTTTTCTTTGTTCACTTCACGGCAAATGGGGGAGGCATCCACACACTTTTTTTGCTATCATCATTTTCCTTTTTTCCCTTTCTTTATTACTAGCTTTTATTCTATTGTTTTCTACATACCCCACTAACATAACATGTTGGAAACATGTTTCCTTGCCCATAATTTTGTCATGGCCGGCCACTATCCTTGTCAAATGGATTATTTGACATGCAACTCCATTTATTTTACTTCATTCCTTTATTAACCTCTTAAAATTAGCCACATATAATTGAATCCTTTCACATGAGTCCCTTTTCTTTCAATTCACATTCAAATTAACTAAATCAAAGAATTAAAAATTCACATATGCATTTTCACATATTTAGACAGTAACTATCATACTCAAATGATTTAGTGACTCGGTTTAGCGGTCCCGAAACCGCTTTCCGACTAGGGTCACTTTAGGGATGTCACAACTCTCCCCCACTTAAGAAATTTTCGTCCCCGAAAATCTTACCGGTAAATAGGTTTGGGTATCGCTCTTTCATAGAGTTCTCGGGTTCCCAAGTGGCTTCTTCAATTCCGTGTTTATGCCACACCACCTTCACTAATGGGATTTTCTTATTTCGCAACTCTTTTACTTCACGCATCAGAATGCTAACCGGCTTTTCTTCATAACTCAAATTAGGCTAAATCTCAATCTCAGATGGAGTGATTACGTGCGACGGGTCGGATCTATATCGTCGAAGCATCGAGACATGGAAAACATTGTAAATCTTTTCGAGCTCAGGGGGTAAAATTAATCGGTACGCTACTGGCCCAACTCGTTCAGATACTTTATACGGACAGATGAATCTCGGACTCAATTTGCCCTTACGGCCAAATCTAAGCACCTTCTTCCAGGGTGAGACTTTGAGAAATACCTTGTCTCCAACCTGATATTCCATGTCTTTTCTTTTCAAATCCGCATACGACTTTTGGCGATCTGAAGCAGCTTTCAAACCTTCACGAATTACTCGAACTTTCTGCTCGGCATCCTTAATCAAATCAACCCCGAAGACTTTACTTTCACTAAGTTTAGTCCAGAATAATGGGGTACGGCATTTACGACCGTATAAAGCCTCGTGAGGCTCCATCTTAATACTTGATTGAAAACAATTGTTGTAAGTGAATTCAATCAAAGGTAATTACCGTTCCCATGAACCACTAAACTCAAGGATGCAACATCTCAACATATCCTCGAGTATTTGAATTATCCGTTCGGATTGACCATCGGTTTGGTCTCTAATTCGACTACTAGCACCTCATCGGGTGAAACGGATAGATGAACATCCATCGCTCTCAAAGCAAAGCAAAGTGCCTTGCGACTTAAAGCATCGGCCACCACGTTGGCCTTTCCGGGTGATAATCAATGATGAGTTCATAGTCTTTCAACAACTCAAGCCAACGTTTTTGTCGCAGGTTTAAATCTCTCGAGTCATCAAATATTTTAGACTCTTGTGGTCCGAATAAATGTGACACCTTTCTCCAAACAAGTAATGCCGCCATATCTTCAAGGCGAACACTATGGCTGCTAGTTCAAGGTCATGGGTGGATAGTTTCTCTCATGCGGCTTTAGTTGTCTCGATCGTAAGCCACAACTCGACCTTCTTGCATCAACACACAACCTAACCCAAGCAAGGATGCGTCCATTGTATATGACAAACTCTGTCTGGGACTCGGTTGTACTAATCTGGGGCCTCGGTTAAACAGGTTTTAGTCGATCGAAACTTTCTTGACAACGTTCGACCACTCGAACTTAACATCTTTTGAAGTAGTTTTGTCATCGGTGCAACTATCATCGAAAAACCTTTCACAAATCGTCGATAGTATCCGCAAGCCCCAAAAGCTCCTAACCTCGGTAACATTCCTTGGAGGTTTCCAATCGGCTATGGCCGAAATTTTGTTCGGGTCCACCCTGACACCCGATGCGGACACCACGTGCCCCAAAAAGCTAACCTCTTTCAACCAAAATTCACATTTACTGAACTTTGCGTATAACTGCTTATCTCGTAAAATTTGCAACATTAGCCTCAGGTGCTCAGCATGTTCGGTTTCATCTCTCGAATAGACCAAAATGTCATCGATAAATACAACTACGAACCGATCCAAGTATGGTCTGAAAATTCTATTCATTAAATCCATAAATACCGAGGGCATTAGTAAGCCCAAACGGCATCACCAAGAATTAGTAGTGACCGTACCTCGTTCTAAAAGCGGTTTTGGGTATGTCCGATTCTCGGACCCTCAACCGATAGTACCCGACCTCAAATCTATCTTTGAAAACACCGAGGCTCCTTTAATTGATCAAACAAATCGTCAATTCGTGGCAATGGATATTTATTCTTTATCGTCACTTTATTGAGTTGACGATATTCGATGCACAACCTCATGGTTCCGTCCTTCTTTTCACAAACAATACAGTCGCCCATGGAGAAAAACTCGGTCGAGTGAAACCTCTATCCGTCAATTCTTGCAATTGAACCTTCAATTCCTTTAATTTCGTTAATGCCATACGATACGGGGCTATTGAAATCGGCGTAGTACCGGTACAACCGATGCGAATTCCACTTCTCGAACCGGTGGCAATCCGGTAACTCCTCGGAAAAACATCGAATACTCACAAACCACTGGTACCGATTCGAGTTTCCTTTCCGTCTCTTTACTTTCAAACACATACGCAAGGTATGTTTCACACCCTTTTCACATACCTCGGCGGTCATAGAAGATATTATCATTGGCGCTCTTTTAAATCGAGAGACTCGACTCGGACTACCTCATTATTTGCACTCCTCAAATCAATGGTTTTCCTTTGCGATCCACCTTTGCATCATGTACGGTCACCAATCCATACCAAGAATAACATCGAATTCATTAAATGGTAGAAGCATCGATCGGTAGGAAAGCGAGTTCTCGAATTATTAGGGGCATCTCTTGCACACTTTATCAACGAGCACGTATTGACCCAAAGGGTTTAACACTCGAATTACGAACTCGATGAGACTCAACGGTAGAGTCTTCTTTGGATGCTAAGGTTTCACATACATATGAGTGAGTAGAGCGGGGTCAATCAATGCAATCACACTAGTATCAAAGAGAGTAAAAGTACCGGTGATAACGTCGGGGAGGATGCCTCCTCTCGTGCGCGGATGGCATATGCTCTAGCAGAGCACGGGTCTCGGATCGGACAGCCGTATTAGAGGCTCTCTCTAATTACCACCCCTACCTCCGAGAGATTCTCGGGGCCTACCTCCACCGTCGTTCCACTAGGTCTTGCACCTTGCGTCTTATTCCTCTCATCTAGCTCCGTGCAATCTCTAATGAAGTGGTCCTTGAACCGCATCCATAATGAGCCCTATTAATGACTTACCCCAACATTCACCTAGGTGTCATCTTCCACATTGGGGGCATTCAGGTCTCTCTTGACGATTATTGCCCACACTAGCTACCAAGTAGCTGGAGTCCGTCAATGGTGGGGCTCTAATGGAAATTCCATGATCGTCCTCGACTTCTTGGTGTCCTCCACGAACCTCTTTCTGATCGAGAACGGAGCTTTACTCGTCGATCTTTTACGGTAATCTCTTGCTTCAAATTCAGCCTTCTTCTTCTCCTTCCCAAGTTCTTCCGCCTTGCGGCTCGTTCGACTAGTGTCATGAACTCCTTTATCTCCAAAATTCCCACTAGTAACTTTAACTCTTCATTCAATCCTTCTTCAAATATTTTGCACATCGCAACCTCATCAGCCACACACTCCCGAGCATACCGACTAAGTCTTACGAACTCATGTTCGTATTCGAGATCTGATCATCCGGCCTTGCTTGAGTTCCAAGAATTCCTTACGCTTCGATCGATGAACCGTTGACTAATGTATTTCTTTCGAAATTGGATTGAAAGAAATCCCAAGTAACTCGTTCATTTGGGACTATGGAAATTAAAGTCCTCCACCAATAGTAAGTCGAGTCTCATAACAAGGATATAGCACACTTAAGACATTCATCGGTGTGCATGACAGTTCATCTAACACTCTAATGGTGTTATCGAGCGAACTCGCCTTTTCGACATCATCGGTAACTATGGCCTTGAACTCCTCGCCCCACGCTTCCTAATCAAGTCCACGGTGGTTTACTCAGCCTCACGGGATCGATGAATCGGAGGCATTGCGGGCTCTTGGGGTGGAGTATTTAAATTCGGGAATGGTTGGACAGCCGGATTGGTTCGGGCATATTGCGCGACCCACTCATTCATCATGGTGAAGAAGGCTTGTTTCGCCTTCATTTTGATTATTCGCGGATGACCGAGGCTCAACAGGCGGTGTCCCTTGCGCGGAGCAGCCGCTACACTTTCAACGTCATCCGCCAAGGGTCTCTCTACCCGGGTTCCATTGCTAATGAAAACAAAAATTTCAACCGTCAGAAGTCATCACATTATTAAGCACTAACAATTTGGCATGTATAGCTAGACTCACACGAACTATGGTAGTCCTAGAACCGACTAAACCATAGCTCTGATACCAATTAAATGTAACACCCCAAACCCGTGACCGTCACGGATTCGACCACGAGGTGTTACCGGCTTACTTCCTTATTTCCCTCTTGGAAATTATGAAATTTTGTTTCAGGCAGGCTAGCTAACTGCGTCACTGTTACCTTAAAAATCATATCTCGAGTTCCAGAACTCGAAAACCAATTCCGTAAATTTTCCCTGAAACTATACTCATATTTACATCCATGGATTTATTTCTAGAATTTTTGGTCGGGCCAATTGGTACAGTTTATTAGTTAAAGTCACCCATGTTACAGGGGTCGACTACACTAACCTTCGTGCGTTACAACTTGAATATCTCTCTGTACAGGGATTTAATACTGGTTCCGTTTGTTTCTAATGAAACTAGACTCAAAATGGAATCTGCAAATATAAGGAATGACTTCTAATTATTTCTGGATAATTTATAGTAAATTTTCAAAGTCGAGACAGGGGATCCAGAAACCGTTCTGGCCCCGTCTCACGAGAACTTTAATATCTCTCAGTATACTACTCATATGGTCGTTTCGTTTCGTCCATATGAAAATAGATTCATCAAGGTTAAATTTCATAATTTATTCACTATTTAATTCTACTTCTACTATTTTTAGTGATTTTTCAATCTCATATCACTGCTGCTGTCCGCAACAGTTACTGCATGAGACTATGCCAATTTCATGAATCTTTCCTTGACCTTACTAATCATCCATCATACATGACACAAATTATGGCCACCTTATCAAAATTAAAGTTTCTAAGACTCGTGGCTATAGGTTCTAGCATCCCACTCAACGACCACATAGGCCATTTTCACATGGCTTAAAGTTTACAACCCATAATTCAACAAAACATAATAGCCTATACATGCCAAATGTTCTCCTAGTTCAACTACGAAGACAATACCAAAAGATTTCCAGCGGTGTGATGACTTCAATGACGGTTCCGAGCACGCAAACAATACGAGTCCAAGAGACCTAAAAGGGGTGACAAGAAAACACCGAGTGAGTTTATAACTCGAGAAGTCATAAGCATTCAACCACCATCCATTAATAAAGTTATCACAACATGAAACAATAAGCGAGGCTAGGTACTCATCCATACCGAAACTATACCATAATTCCTCGGACCTTTCGGTTCAATCTCATACCAAGTCATACATCCACATTTCATATTCTACGATAAGATATTTGAGGCATTTTCACACACTAACTCATTTTCACCACAATCACACAATTGCAATCATCACATAGATTTAAAGCTTACCAAGCTCAACCCCGAGCATGAACATATTGCCTATTCGTCATGAGCTCAAGGTACTTACCCGATCCGCTGTCCGGGATTAACTCGATAATGTCGCACACTCGGTGCCAATTGTAATGCAAGAGCATATAGTGAATCCGCACACTTAGTGCTATAAAATCAGCTCGCACACATAGTGCTATATAATCAAATTCGCACACTTAGTGCTGTACAATTTTAAACCCGCACACGTAGTGCCAATCTTGTCACCGTGTCCATTTATACCCGCACACTTAGTGCCAATCTTGTCACCGTGTCCATTTATACCCGCACACTTAGTGCCGAGACCAATACTTTATGCAATTTACCACCTTTATACATTCAACGATGGCATCATTCCATACACATACATTTCCATTTACACATCAATTCATTAAACACAATTGCATATATATTATGATCATTTAAATCAATACCAAATATATGCTTAATGACTTACCTCGGATGTTGTCGAATGTCTTCAACGGCTATTCAATTACTTTTCTTTCCCTTGTCCAACTTGATCCTCTAAGCTCTTGGGCTAATTCAAACAAATTTATCTTATTAAAGTCCCATCATGCTAGCTTATGTCCGAATACCCATATCAAATAAGCAATTTACCTTAACTCGTAACCCACATAGCCAAGTTACACATATAACCCTTATGACCGAATATGAATATCACCAAAATCTCTATGACTTAACCTTCAGCCTTCATAGCGAATATATATATAGCTTATCAAATAGACATTTATTCACCTTCCCTTAACACATATTAATCAATTAGTCCATGCATTATCCCTTGACACACCCGGTCATTAAAGCAATAACCTATTAACATCCAAGCATATTATACTAAAATTTCTTCTAAGGTCAATTCATGTACCATCCTTAATACTCATACAATTATTTTATTTTAAATAATTTACACACACCATTTACCTAACATCAATTAACTAGACACTTTAAGGATTTCTTCTTTGACTATACACACATTCGACAACTATCCATACACACACAAGCCGATTTTTTTCCTATCACCCAAACCATCTACATGAACACTTAACTAACTCAAACTTCACCCATCCACAAATACTCATTTCAACACAAAGACAACAATCCTTTTCCTCAATTTCTTCCATGGCCGATTACCCAATATTACCACACAACCAAGATTTTGACATGGCTAAGTAGGAAATTTTAGTAGCTAGCTTAAAGTATGCTAACCTTTCAAGAACTAACATGAACTCATTTATCTTAATTCAAGCTCAAGGGTGACCAAACCTTCTCTTGCTTTCTTCTTCAATTCGGCCAAGCATGTTCAAAGATGAACACTTTTTTTTTTTCTTTTTCTTTGTTCACTTCACGGCAAATGGGGGGGGGAGGCATCCACACACTTTTTTTTGCTATCATCATTTTCCTTTTTTTCCCTTTCTTTATTACTAGCTTTTATTCTATTGTTTTCTACATACCCCACTAACATAACATGTTGGAAACATGTTTCCTTGCCCATAATTTTGTCATGGCCGGCCATTATCCTTGTCAAATGGATTATTTGACATGCAACTCCATTTATTTTACTTCATTCCTTTATTAACCTCTTAAAATTAGCCACATATAATTGAATCCTTTCACATGAGTCCCTTTTCTTTCAATTCACATTCAAATTAACTAAATCAAAGAATTAAAAATTCACACATGCATTTTCACATATTTAGACAGTAACTATCATACTCAAATGATTTAGTGACTCGGTTTAGCGGTCCCGAAACCGCTTTCCGACTAGGGTCACTTTAGGGATGTCACAGAAGCTTTCTCCTCACTCTAGTTATGGCATTCGGCCATTTGAAGAAGATAATGAAAAAAGTTTTGTTTTTCATTCTTTAATTTATATTAATTTAATTAAACTTCCATTTATTTACAAAAGTGCCATCCAGTTCACACTATTTTATAATTTTCTATTTAATTGCCGTCCTATTATTACAATTAAGGCATAATTGTTTCTTAAGTTCTCCCTCATTTATTAATCAAGCTATTTAATCACTTAATTATTATAATTAATATATTTTGTACTTTTTACAATTTAGTCATTTTCTTTTAATTAACTAACTAAAGGTTAATAAACTATAATGGCTCTATAAATATTCTAAAAATAATATTTATGAGTCGATACGATGAAAATTTGTGGTCCCGAAACCATTGTTCCATCACCACTGAAAATTGAGCTGTTACAAGTTGCATTATTCCTTTAATAAAAATATGTTTTAAACTAGCTCATCATGGATAAGACGTCAAATGGCTCCAATTTTGCTTTGGTTTGAAGAGTTCATCAGTTGTTGAAACATTTCAATTATTGGAATATTCGTCACATCCCTAAAGAAAAAAACTAGGATGCAGATAGACTGGTTAAACTAGCTCATCATAGAACTTTTGATTTATGCTTGTATTCATCATTAGACCAACACATGAGGTTCAATGCATGCCATCTTTTCTCCCACACTTGACCCACCGACTAATAAATACAGAAACACAAAATACAAATTCATAAATCCAAATCAATTTAAGGAATTTTAGATTTATGTTGGGATATAAATTACTTTTTAGCTTAATTTAGAATGATTTTAAAAAGTCACTTTTTAAACATCTAATAATAATATATTATATCATTTTTAAAGTGCATGAATAATGTAAAAATTCAGAAATATTAAACTAACTCTTATTACTATTTTTAACTCTAAAATTAATAAAAAGTATTCTATTTTTGGGGTGGAATTAAGTTGTATATTTTATGAAAGCTAAAAGCAATTTCACAATTTTAATAACTTATATTTTTATGAATTAAATCAAAATTTTATTATTTTGTAGGGGTCATAGTGTAATTTTACCTTTTACTCAATTAAAATCTTGTAAAACTTAAAGAATCAATATTGCAATTTTTCATTTTATACCCTCCTTTAAATCCTAGATCTTAAAATTTTCAACCTTAAACCTTTAAACCCTAAATCCTAATCTAACCCTTTTCCTAAAATCATAAATCTTAATATTCTAAATTTTAACTCACCGTACAAATAAAAGATAAATCTAGTTGAACAAAAAAAGAAGAAAAAAACATAAACATGCATTATTATTTGTTAATTTTATTTAATTTTGGCATTAAATTTATTTAATTAATCAACACTAATTAAAGTTAAAATGTTATAATGGAGAATTGATCTAGTGTTATAAAATGTGTTATTAATTATAAATTTTTAAAAAATATGAAGTGACACATTTTTATTAGATGTAAAAATAGTAACATTTTAGTATCATCTTAATATAATTTAAACTCATAAACTTTAATTAAATGTTGTAAATAATTCTAAGTTTAAATTATATTCGTATGATGCTAAAAAGTCACTTTTAAGCATTAAACAAAAATGTGCCACTTTAAATTTTTAAAAGAATTTCTACTTAATATAATACAATTTCTAATGCTAGACCAGCTCTCCTTAAAAACATTTTAATCTTAACTAGTGTTGATTAATTAAATAAAATTAACAAATAATAATTGTAACCCAAGGTTTATTTTTTCTTCAACTCGATTTATAGTCTTACGGAAATAGTTAGTATAGGATTTAAGACTTAAAATTTTAGGGTTTTAAAATTTAATTAAAAAATAGATTGATTTTATTAATTGTAGAATTAAAAATAATAATAAGTGTTAATATTATGTTTCTTTATTATTCATGGCTTCTAAAAAAATTATAATCTAATATGTTATTATTAGGTGTCTAAAAAGTGAATTTTGAAATCATCTTAATCTAAGTTCAACAAGTTAATTTTACAAAACAAATAAGAATAAATTAGATTTTGTCACCCACGACATGGGTTAAAACATTTATCTGATAAATTTGTATAAAAATTCTTATGAAAATCAAATTTGGATTTCATTAAAATGACAAAGTTAAGATATTTAAATTTATGATGTCATGGTTGAAATCTTATTATTTTAATTATGTGTACATATTTTTCTAAATTTATCAAAATTTATAAATATAAATTAGACAAAATGTGTTCAAAATAATTTTTCTATTTTGTAAAATAAATGGGCTTTTGATAATTTCCTAAGTTGGGACTCGATTAAAAGGAGACACCAACTTAGGCTTAGTTTAGTAATGCTTCTCAAACATGTTTTGGGGGACACTTTTGGGGAGAAGCTAAAATTTTTAACTTCTCAAAAAAATACTTTTGGGCTAATTTTTTTGCTTGGAAGAAGCACTTTTTCTCTCCAAAAGTAGCTTGTTTAGGATTGCTTTTGTCTCAAAAGTGCTTCTTAGAAGCAATACTAAGCACACTGTTAGTCAACCTCATAATACATAGTATAGATATAAAAATTATGTGAGTGAAAACGTTTGAATAATAATATTAAAATATAAAAAATACAAAACTAAATTTTAGTTAAAATGATAAAGTGATAATTTTATAGATATTGGTGACACGGGTTCAAAATTCTCCAAATGTAATTTTTATTAGTTTTATGAAAACATAAAAGAGAAAAATACTTTCATAATAATATAATTTATTTTTAATTTTAAAGGGTATTTTCATAATTTCCTTAACCAACTTTATAACAACCCGATTTTTAGTGATATCGAAACTATAGTTTTGGGACCACGACTTCGATGTGTTAGTCCAAAATATTAAATAATTAATATTTACGAGGTCAGTAGTGCCGTATTAATTTTTTGTTGAGAAATTGTATCATTTAGATAGTTAATTAGTGAAAAAGGACTTAATTGAAAAAGATACAAAAGTTAGATTTCTTTTAGTTAAATGAGTAAATAGATAAAGAATATTGAAAATGGTAATTAGCCCATATTATTTATAATGGGCGATGATGGCTTGGTTAGTTTGAATTTTTTTTAAAGGTTATTTTAGTAATTTATTTTCTTCTCTTGGTCGAATGCCATTGTTGGGGGGAAAGCTTCAAGCTTTGTTTGGTGTTGTGTCTTTGCATGTAAGCCATTTCTTGCCCCCCTCCCCCCCTCCCCCCGCCCCTTTTTTTTTATGTTTTTGCGATCATTACCTTGATATCTAGCTAGTTTAGTGATTAATCTGATAAAGTGTTGAATGTTAGAAAGTCTACCATTAATGTTTTTGGAAGATTTTTACTTGAAAGAGCATTTATTTAGTGCTTGATGTGGATTTTGAGTTATTTTATTAAGTAAATTTTTATACATGTTGAAAGTGGGTATTGAATTGAGTAAAATTGTAAATGAGAGGGATTTCATGAGAAATTTCAGAAGTTATGAATTGTAAATGTAGTGTTAAATATTCGACAGTATTGGGTTATGTATTAATTGTGGGAATTGGCTTGTTTAGTATTATGGACTAAATTGTATAAAAAAATGTTTGGGGCAAATGTGCAAATGTGTAAGTAAGTAATTATATGTATTGAATTGAATAGTTTATGAATTAGATGTTAATAATTGAAATAAATCATATTATAGATCAAGGACAAGTTGATAATCATGGAAAAGGGAAGGTTGTTGATTAGTCCCTGAACTTTTGTTGTTTCTCTGATTTGGCCACAGTAAGTTAAATGCAGATTCAATTTTTGTATTGTTTAAACATTTCATTATTTATGAATTAATATTATTAATGCTTGAAAGTGTTGAATTGTATTAAATGGATTGATTTGTGAAAGTGATTAAAATATATGTTGTTATTTGAGAATTAGTTGAGCTGATGAACGTAGGATAGGATACGATTGGCATACCAATTGTAACATCCCGAAATAGAGCCTAGTCGGAATAGTAGTTTTTGGACAATAAATATGACATTAAAATGTTTATTTTATGATTATTATGAGGTTTATAATATGAGAATATGCATGTGTTAAAGTTTCATGAAGAAATTCTTTGAGTAAAGTGTCCAATTGGAAATTAGGGACTAAATTGAATAAATCGTAAAACTTGGATTCTAGAAGAAATTTATATGAAATTGCTTTAGATTATTAATTAGAGGTCCTTAGAGAGTAATTTACCTAATTTCTAAGTTTTTGGACAAAAATGGGCTTGTATGGATGAAATTTTAAAGAAAGGGCTTAAGTGCATTTTGGTCATTTGGCATTTTAATGAAATAAAATGGGAAAAACAAGCCAAAAATCAGCTCATTTCTTTTATGCAGCTGCCAAAAATTTGGGGTTCTCCATAGCTAGGGTTTTCAAGCTTTTAAAGCTCAATAGTAAGTGCTCCCAAGCCCCGTTTTTAATGTTCTCCTTATTTTTGAAATTCTAGTAGCTTACTCTCTCTATTTCTACCCATATTTCATGCTAGGGTTCATGTTTAGAAATTTACCCATGCATGAGTTACTTGTAATTTGATGTTTTGTGGAGGAATATGAAAGTTGGATGTGTGTTAAACATCTTTTCCTAGGTGATTTTTATGAAAAACCCCTAAAAGGACCTTTTTGCGAAAGGTGTAAAGTATGAGGTAGAAATGTGAAATAATGGAAAAATGTGGGCTGAAATAAGAGGTAAAAGTGTTCGGCTAGGCTTGGGTAAGGTAGAAATAGCATGCATTTCATTATACGAGACTAGGGACTAGAACGTAAAAATGTGAAAGGTTAGGGGCAAAACGGTCATTTGGACCAGGGGTGAAATTTAGACTTGAAAAGGTATAATGTGAGGTGTTAATAATTTAATTTTATTGTTATATACCTTGAGGAACAAATTCCAAAGGTCGATCAAGGAAAATGAAAAGTTTCGAAATAACCGAAACACGATTCCGAGATGAATACCAGGTAAGTTCGGATAACATTAAATAAACTCATAGTATGCTTAATCCCATGATTTATGAATGTATGATAATTGTATTTGATGATGGCATGACAATCTATGAAATACATCCTTAATAATGACATGTTGATAAATGTCCCAGTTGAGGCTGAAAAGGGAATCTGATGGATAAACCATGGCTTACATGACTTGAGATCTTGCATGTGTTGTAGAAAGTATTTAGCTCGGACGGGTAATCCGTTGATCTCAAATATAAAAAGGATCTAGCCCGGATGATGTTCCTTGAGTGATCGAGCCTCCCGAAGAATATGTGTGCATTTTGGATTTAGCCCGAACGAGTTATCCGATTAGGGTCTGAATTTAGCCTGGACTGGTATTTCAGATCCGAGCTCTTAAGGGTGTTTATCACTATAAGGGATTTAGCCTGGACTGGTAATCTCGACATCACCTTATGAATTTAAATACAGGGGATTTAGCTTGGACTGGTAATCCCGCCATAAGATGAGAGGTTCGCGGGAGTGCGTACATGAGGTGATCGCTCTTAGGACTTGACAGTAAATGGATAATCCATCGAGATTTCCAAGAAACTCAACGGGATTAACATGAGATATAAAAATAAAAATATTGGATGATGAGCTCATCTAAGACAAATTACATGGTGTATTATTATTGTGACTAACTTGTTGATTGAGTACAAGTGATAGGGAAACCATTTCATTATTGTTGGTATATTTGCTAAATATGGTTGTATGCTAATTACTTGGTAAGTTTACTTTCCAGTTATTCGGGCTTACTAAGCATGTAAATGCTTACCCCTCTCTTTTCCCTGTCTTACAGAGCTCAAGGACTCGTAAAGATTGGAAGACGGTTGGAGAGTCAAGCACTATCAACTTGTCTAGCTTTGGTATATAGGAACTTTTATTTTGTTCAATGGCATGTATAGGGCTTTGGATCATTTTGTGATATGTGTCATTTGAATTGCCCATATGAAAGCTTGTAAAAGTTTACATATCTTCTTGTATTTGGCCATGGAAATTGGCTTATTTTGAAGTAGGCTATGACCTACAAATCCATGCATGTTTATGTTTACATGGAGTGGCTTGCCCATAATTGGCAATGAGTTACAATAATGAGCCAATCTTAAAGGTGTTAATGAGGCATGAACCAATGATATGAGGTTTACATGCAATTAGGTTTATCAAGGATGTATGTAAGTATATAATCTGGCCTTATTATGTATTAAGGTAACCTATAAGTGCGATTGGTTGATAAAGGGTGACTAAAGGCTTAGAAAACAAATTAACAAGGTCCACATGGGTAGACACACGGGCGTGTGTCTAGGCCGAGTGTGACACATGGATTGCCCCTAGGGGCATGTGGTATGGCAATGCGTCCCCTGCACCTAAATTTTAAGTCAGTGTCGAGCACGGGCTAGACACACGGGTGTGTGCCTTGTTCGTGTGCCCCTAAATGTATGCTGATGTCATAAACAGAGAGTTACACGGGCTGAGTGCACAGGCGTGTCCTAAGCCACACGGGTGTGTGCGACCACACGGCCCTACCCACACAGGCGTGTGACTCATTAAAGCAAGAAAATTTAACAAGTTGCCCAAAGTTTATCGAATGTTCTCGGTTTTGTCCCGAATCGCCCCTATGTATGTTTTAGGTCTCGAAGGCTTGTATAAGGGATGATATGCATGTGTTTGAAAAGTTTTAATTTTGGGTGAAATTCAGTGACCCGATTTAGTGTGTTTGTGAATGTGTAAGCCCAGTAATGCCTCGAACCCTGTCCCGACGTTGGGTATGGGTGAGGGTTGTTACATCAATAAGTTATATTGCATGTTGTATGGGATCGACTAATGTTGAGATGATGATATTTGATTTATTCTTGTTTACTAAATATACCAAAGTACGACATTTGTTGCGAACTTTTGTGTTATATTACAGTGATTCTGGTGTGTTCCGGGGGCAAATGAAAAGCCTTCGGGCTTGGCATTCAGTGTCGAGGTGTGTTTCGGAGGGATGTTAGCCTACGGGCTAGGCACTTAGGTGTGCTTTTAGATGGTTAGCTCATTTGAGTGTACTGATGTGTTCTAAATGATTAATCATGTACCCGAATCCATTATATCGTTCATCGGGTGAACTTTTATTGGTTTTATGTTTATAATTGGTATTATAAGCGATTACATGAATTACTGATTAATTGTAATGAGATGTTATTGAATGAATTAATTCAATTGAGTTGATTATCTATTATAAGTATTGATATGAAGACTCACTCGTTAAATGGTTGTAATGAACAAGATTATGGTTAATTTCTGTATTTTGTATTAGAAATGTTTATTCGGTAAGTTTATTGTTCAAACCGTTGAACTTACTAAACTCAATTAAGTTTACTTGTGCCATTTTTTTCCTATAAATATGTTTTTTGAGGAAACGGGTGATCACATAAACTCAAAGAATCACATTATTCGAAAATATTTTGGTAGTTTTTGAATTTTTAACTTAGGTTATATGGCATATAATAGGTAAAGTGAAATTCTATTGATTATATGTGAAATTTTAAAACTTGAATGATACTTATGAGTATATGTTTGGTTTGGTATGTATGCGTCTATGGAACTTGTTTGGTATATTTGGTAGAAGCCTTAAAAAGTGTGTGAATATGGAAAGATGAATTATGAATTGATGGGAGTGGTGTTTTGGTATGAATTGCTAATGATGGTTGTGTATTTTGAATATTTATACTTTGGTTTAAATTGGATATTGATTTGATTATTAAATTGTGGTGTCAATGAGGGCACATTGGTTAGGCACTTAGGATGGACGTTTTGACATGTTTTAAGCTTGTTTAATCATGTTTTGAGTTGGTATAATTAATGGTAATTGATTTGTTTGTTGTCCAAATAGGTTGAATATGGTAAATTTGATTTTGAAGGCATATTTTGGAGCAAGCAGGCTGTCACACGACTGTGTACCTTAATTGTTTCATTGCAAGTTGGTCCACACGGGCACAGAGAGTTACATGGTCTAGCGACACAGCTTTGTGACCATGAGCTACATAGTCACAGTGAGTCACACTGTCTGGCCACATGGCCGTGTGACCTTATATTACACAGGCACCGTTAGTTACACGATCAGTGTACACAAGCGTGTGAATAAGTCACACTAGTGTGTGTAGTAGACACACAACCATATTTTTGAGCCACATGGTCTGGGCTCTGTCACACGGCCGTGTGACCTCTGTTTCCCAAAGTTTTATGATTTTCTATAATTATCTGTCTGATTCAAATTGATCCCGGATTACTCCCAAACTGTCTTTAGGGCCTTGTGAACTCGATTTTAAGGCCCTTAAGTATATTTGTGCTATAATTGTAATACGTATTTGAATGTTAGCATTTAAATTAAGTAATAGTTTATAATTGAAGTTAAATGTCCTGAATTGTAATGTAATGCTTCGTAACCTTAATCCAACGACGAAGATGGGTTAGGGGTGTTACAAAGTTGTCATTTGATTGATTTGTGACACTAATTCAATCAAGAGTTTCAACTTACTAGAGATACTAATAACACTATTCTTTTGTTATTGAAAATTCAGGTCAAATTACAATTTTAGTCCTATTATACTAAAATTTAGTATTTTATCTTTATACTTTAATTTAATATAAATCAAACTTTATAACTTTATAATCCAAAATTTTAATAGTGCCAACACTTTTTTTTTATTAAATACTTAACTTTTTCTGACATATAACATATGAAAAGTCACAAAATTAATAACTAATGGTTTTTTTTCCTTTTTTGGTAATGAGTTCGCCAAGGCATGATTCTGGTCACTAGAGTTTTCAACACTTACCAAAGGTGGAAACTATATTTCATAAACTTTTCCAAGTGACAGAAATTAAAATTTGAGTTATTCATGGTTAGCCAACAATTCGTATGGTTAATAAAATCTTCCCTTCATGTTTTAACAAATGTAGACTCAGCCAAGTCAATGGAACAAGCAAGGCTGGAAGCTTTGAGTTTGCATTCGTGGTGCTCGGTATTTGGATCTCTATCTGCCACTATACCAGCACCGGCTTGAAGATACGTTATCACATCGTTGGCCAACATCTGTGTAAGAGTACATTGTGTCATAGTGTAACACGTAGGTTTGTGTAGGTATACATAGCTATTATCAAGTAATAAGTAAGTATAAGAGTTATCGTCTCCACAAGGACTGTATATGTTTATCAAATAATTGAAAAATTAAAGATTACAAGTTGGTAAGAAAACACAATAATTTTGATTAGTAGATGTTAAAGTAAATTAATTAAATACAAATGAATTAATCTAAATGCAATGGATGAAATGAGATGGTTTAGCATCAAATTCACAAGCTTCAACAATAATAACATGAATGAGCTAGAATGATTACAACATTTGACTCATTCATCATGTTTAACAATGCTGGGAAAGTATTCCATGGCAACTCGATTTTTCATTAACTTAAAACTAGTTATAAGTCATTTCGGAATCTTTTACTTAGAAAAACATGCATATTACCATAATCATATTTAACTAAGGGTTTCTTAAAGTTATTTGAAGTAAAAAGGATGAATTAGGTTTGAATTACTTTAATCACACAAATCTAAAAGTTAAGCGAGGTAATAGAGCTCTATCGAGTTATTACGAAACATTAATTTAATTAGGCTAGGATCTAAATTAAGCATGCATATTTCAATTATTGCATCCATTAATCATCATTTGGCTAGGATTGGTCAATTAATTCAAATTCATTCAATCACATTTTAATGAATGAAATACATGCACTGCAATAGCCTATTTTTGGGCCAAATCAGAATAGTGGTTTCGTCACCACAAATTCGAAGTAGAAATATTTATTTTGTTATTATCTTAAGGTCTACAGTATGATTGAATGATTGTGTGAAAATTTCGTTAAGAAATTTTATCGATAGAGTGTCCAATTTGAATAATAGGACTAAATTGCAATAGGTACAAATTGTGTGTTCTAGAAGCTAGAGTTGTTTAATAGTAATGAATTTCTAATTAGAGGTCCTTAAATGTTAGTTAGACCATTATATTTCTTACTGGACAAAAATGGACATGGAGTAGATAAAATTTCAAAGTTTAAGTGAAGGGTATTTTGGTAATCTACTAAATAAAGACAAAAAATAACTAACTAAAAGTGTCCATCTTCTCAATTTAGTCCCCCTAGCCGAATTTGAAGAGGAAACCATATCTAGGGTTTTGGCCAAGCTTCCAAGCTCGATTGTAAGTCCGTCTTTGTCTCGTTTTTAATGATTTTTACGTTTTTGTGAATGTTATAACTTGATCTAGCTATTCTAAGGACTAATTTGAAAGAAAATCAAAGTCTAAAATTCTACCCATGTTGAATAAGCTTGTATTTTGATGTTTAATGGTAGAAAATGCATGTTTGTTGTTAGTTAAACAATATTTACAAAGTGATTTTTGATGAAAATGTCAAAAAAGGGACCTAATTGTAAAAGGTTGTAAAATGTGTGGTAAAAGGTGAATAAATGGAAAATATGGGTTGTCATGAGCATAAAAACGGTTCGGCTAGGCTTGGGTAATGAAAAAATTGGATGAAAATCATTTTACGAGTCTAGGGACTAAAATGTAATATGTCAAAAGTTTAAGGGCAAAAAATGTAATTTTTCCAAAGTGTGTTTTTGGGGCTGAATTGAATAATGTGAGTATTAAATAAGTTAAATTTGATATTATAGATTAAGAAAAATGAAGTTCGAGTTTAGACCAGGGAAAGAACAAGATTGTGGCTAAATTGAGCTAATAGCCATTTTTGTAACTGAGGTAAGTTCGTATGTTAAATAAGCTTTATATAATTTTATTTAAATGCTTTAATATTGCATGAACTGTATGATTGATTTTGTGGACGAGTTTAATTCTACGGTCACATTTGACGACGTCTTGGTAAGCGAGAAATCCCAACCGAACCTTAGGAATAGATTAGGATATAAGTGACATGTCACTAGGGTATTATGTTATGTGATTCGGGTGATGGTCTTGTACGTCCTACCAGTGGCTGAGTATATCGGCATATGTTGCGGCTACTTGACAGCTTGTGTGAGCAGCACCGTGTAGCCATGTCTTGACTGACAGCTTGTCTGAGCAGGCCCGTTGATGGCTCGAGAGTGGGCAATTATGTATTATGAGATAGAGGTAGCAATGGCTACATATACGGCACTTTATGTGCAAGTTTTCCCGAGTATCCAAAATTGTTATTCCGAGTGGTTCATTGGGTATGCCAATGATGAGAATTGAATATGAAACTATTAGGATACGGTTCAGGTATGTGCTTAAAACTTTCGACTATTAAATTCGTGAAATGATGAATCCGAGGTAAGTTTGTGATGGAATGAATTATGATTATGATATTATGGTAAATTACATTGTGTTGTATTAAATTATTTAAATGTTAAATGTATTGTGACAGCCCTAAAGTGACCCTAGTCGGAAAGCGGTTTCGGGACCGCTAAACCGAGTCACCAAATTATTTGAATATGATATTTATTGTCTAAAATATGTGAATATGAATGTGTGAAAGTTTTAAGCTTCGATTTAGTCGATTGCATGTGAATTCAGCTAATAGGACTTATGTGTGACACTTTTGAAATGTGATAGGTTAATCTATAAGGATCTATTAGTGCATGTAATAAAAGGGTGGACTTGCATGTCAATTTCCCCTTAATTTAGTAGTGGCCGCCATGACAAGGAAGGAGGACAAAATGTTATGGGCAAAACATGTCATAAACATGTTATGTTAGTGATTTATGTTAGGAAAAATAAAATAAGGAGTATGGGTAATAAAATAATAATGCAAAGGGAGGAGTGATGAAAAAAGTTGTCTCATCCATGTTCCCCCATTGCCGTGAATTGAAGAAAGAAAACAAAAAAAAGTGTTCATTCTTGAACATCTTTGACCGAAACAGAGGAAAGAAAGGAAGGGAAAGAGCTTGGAGAAAATCGGCTATGGTGGTTTGCTAGACTAAGGTATGTTTGATGTTGTCCATGAGATTCATGCATGTTTTTAGTTGTTAGTTTGAGTTCTACCTAGCCCATGGTTTAAATCTTTGCTATAAGATGGAGATGATATTCGGCCATGGGTGTTGTCTTCTTGGTTGATGTTTGATGTTGTGGTGACGAGGCATGAAGATGATATTCATGCATGTTTGATGTTTGGTGTTGTCTTCTTGGTTCGTCAGCTATCAGACTCGGGATTATTGAAGTCGAAGTCGCCCACACTATCAAAGCCCTACTTGGTACACTTTTGGTTGAACTTTGAAATGGCATGTATAGGATTACCCTTTTTGTTGTTGGTCATGGACCCTTTGGTTTTGTATAAATTTGGATAGCCATGCGAAAATGGCTTATATACACTTTGAGCTTAATATTATAATCATCTTGTATGATGTTCGTTAAGAGGTATGGAAATGTTTGGGAACGATTAGCCATTGGAATGGTTAGTCATGACCATATTTTGTGCTATATATGCTAAAGGGCTAGTTGAATCATGGAAACTATGTAATAGGTAAAGTCTACCTTAAAAATAGATGCTGATAGCAGCAGTGACGTGAATGTGAAAAATCACTACAAATAGTAGGAATGGAATTAAATAGTGAATAAATTATATAATTGAACCTTGATGAATCTATTTTCATAGGAAAGTAACGAAATGATCATATGAACAGTATATTATGAGATATTTAAGTTTTCGCGAAACAGGGCCAGAACGGTTTCTGGATTCCCTATTCTGGCTTTGGAAATTCATTATAAATTAACCAGAGATAATTAGAAGTCATGCCATATATGTATAGATTCCTTTTCGAGACTAGTTTCTATAGAAACAAACAGCATCAGTATTGAAGCCCTGTAAAGGGATATATCCAAGTCGTAATGCGCAAACATCAGTGTAGTCGAACCCTAAAACAGGGGAGACTTTAACTAATAAACTGTACAAATTGGTTCGACCAAAAATTCTAGAAAAAAATTTGTAGATGGACAAATGAGTCTAGTTTCAGGAAAAATTTACAGAACTGGTTTTCGAGTTTTGGAACTCGAGATATGATTTTTATGATGACAGTGATGCAGTTAGCCAGCTCGTCTGGAAATTTAAAATGGATTGTGCGAATAAGTGATTTAAGTCTGCAAACCCCTCGTGTTCGACTCCAGAAACGGTCTCGGGTATGGGGTGTTACAATTAAATTGGTATCAGAGCTACGGTTTAGTCGATTCTAGGACTACCGTAATACGTGTGGGTCTAGCTATACATGCCATTTTGTGATTATTTGATAGTGTGGTGATTTCTGACATTTGCAAATGTGTTTATTTATAGTAATGGATCCCGATCCCGACCGAAGCGGTAGTGATGATCTTGAGAGTGTAGCGCTGCTCCCAAGACAAGGGACAATACGGCGGACTCTCAACGTATTGCTAGCAATCCGAATGATGAGGCTAGGCAAGCTTTTTATAGCGTGATGAATGATTGGTTCAACCAATACATTCGAACTAATCTGACATTCCACAACCTCCATTCCCGACTAATGCCACCCCGCACCTACAATACCTCAAAGAAGCCCGACCAAATAAGGTCAAATAAGCCCCCGTTGATGAGAATCGAAAACACGGGCTCTTGAATTTAAAGCTACAGACGGTGATGATGCCGAGCAAGCTGAATTTTGGTTGGACAACACTATTCGAATTTTCGACGAGCTATCTTGCACACCCGATGAGTGCCTAAAGTGTACTATCTCCTTGCTACGTGATTACGCCTACTATTTTTGGAATCGTTGACTTCATTGTGCCAGAGAGCAAGTAACTTGGGAGTTTTTCCAAACCGAGTTTGAAAGAAGTATATCGATCGAGATTCATTGACCAAAAGCGGAAGGAATTTCTTGAACTCAAACAAGGTTCCATGTCGGTCACCGACTATGAGCGAAAATTTGTGAGGCTTAGCCGACGCTGCGAGAATGCATTTCTTCAGAAGTTGTGATGTGTAAACGTTTCCAAGATGGACTGAATGATGATTTAAAGCTGTATGTTGGCATTTTAGAAATCCGAGAATTTGTGGTACTTGTCGAGCGAGCTTGCAAAGCCGAGGAGCTCAGTAAGGAGAAAAGGAAAGCCGATGTGGGAGCAAAGGAGTTTCGTAAGAGATCTTCAGGAAAGCCCTTTCAACAGTCATCGAAGAAATTTAGAGATGACTTAGGCCGGTCTAGGGACACTTCGGGTTTTTCTAGACGAGACCGTGATCGACCCCCTGTGAGTGCACGAGTCACTTTGGTCGCCAGTGTTGGGAATGACCGTCGAGACGAGCAGTGTCGATGATTGTGGTAAATGGAACTCGGGAGTTGTAGATTCCATGACCGCTCTGTTACAAGTCTTGGATCGTTGACCACTTCATTAAAGATTGCCCAAGGTTGTCTGAACAGAATGTAAATCAGAGTGGGAAACCGGGTGCTACCACTGCTCGAGGTAGACCATCTAGAAATACGGGCAATGCTAGTGGTGGTCAGAGAGGATCTAGAGATGCTACGACCAGATCTGAGGCTCGTGCTCCTGCTAGGGCTTATGCTATACGCGCACGCGAGGATGCTTCCTCGCCAGATGTTATTACCGGTACTTTTACTCTCTTTGATACTAATGTGATTGCTTTGATTGACCCTGGTTCTACTCATTCTTATATATGTGAAACCTTAGCATCCAGTAAGACTCTACCTGTTGAGTCTACTGAGTTTGTAATTCGAGTGTCAAATCCTTTGGGTCGTTACGTGCTTGTCGACAAAGTGTGTAAGAAATGTCCCCTAGTAATTTGAGGTTCCTGTTTTCCGGCGGACTTGATGCTTTTGCCGTTTGATGAATTTGATGTTATCCTCGGTTTAGATTGGTTGACCGTGCATGATGCAATTGTAAATTGCAAAAGAAAAACCATCGATTTGAGGTGTATAAATAACGAGATAATCCGAGTTGAGTCTACTGACTTGAATATGTTGCCAGCTGTAATATCATCAATGTTGGCTTAGAAATATGTAAGAAAAGGGTGTGAAGCATACCTTGTGTATGTACTTGATGACAAGGAGTTAGAAAAGAAGCCTGAATCTGTGCCAATGGTCTGTGAATACCCGGATGTTTTTCCTGAAGAATTATCGGGTTTACCACCTGTTCGGGAGGTAGAGTTTGGTATTGAGCTTATACTTGAGACTACGCCGATTTCGATAGCTCCGTATCGTATGGCACCAATCGAGTTAAAAGAGTTGAAAGCTCAGTTGCAAGAATTGACGGATAGAGGTTTCGCTCGACCAAGTTTCTCACCTTGGGGTGCACCAGTATTGTTTGTGAAAAAGAAGGACGAAACCATGAGGTTGTGCATCGACTATCGTCAGCTGAATAAGGTGACAATAAAGAATAAATATCCGATGCCACGTATTGACGATTTGTTTGATCAACTAAAGGAGCCTCGGTGTTTTCAAAGATAGATTTGAGATCGGGTTATTATCGATTCTGAATTCGAGATTCGGATATACCCAAAACCGCTTCGAGCGAGATACGGTCACTATAAGTTCTTAGTGATGCCGTTTGGGCTCACTAATGCCCTGCGGTATTTATGGATTTGATGAATCGGATCTTGAACCGTATTTGGATCGGTTTGTAGTCGTGTTTATCGATGATATTTTGGTTTATTCGAGAAATGAAACCGATCATTTGAACACACAGGATTAGTGTTGCAAATTTTACGGGATAAGCGTTATATGCTAAGTTCGATGAAGTGTGAGTTACGTTAGAGAGGTTAGCTTCTTGGGTCATGTGGTATCCGCCGGGTATTCGAGTTGACTCGAGCAAAATTTCAGCCATACTTAGCTGGAAGCCTCCAGAAATATTAATGAGGTTCGGAGCTTTTTGGGACTTGGTTACTACCGACGGTTTGTGAAAATTTTCTCGATGATAGCCACACCAATGACGAAACTACTTGGAAGGATGTTAAGTTTGAATGGACGTAAAAGTGTCGAGAAAAGTTTGAACAATTGAAAACTCACTTGACGGAAGCTCCGGTACTAGTGCGGCCGAATCGTGCAAGGAGTTCGTCATTTATAGTGATGCATCCCTACTTGGGTTGGGTTGCGTATTGATGCAAGAAGGTCGAGTTGTGGCCTATGCGTCGAGACAATTAAAGCCACATGAGAAAAATTATCCGACCCATGATCTCGAACTAGCTGCCATCGTATTCGCTTTGAAAATATGGCGACACTACTTATTTGGTGAGAAGTGCCATATATATTCGGATCACAAAAGTCTCAAATATTTGATGACTCAAAGAGACTTGAATCTGTGACAAAGACGTTGGCTCGAGTTGTTAAAAGATTATGAGCTTGTCATTGACTATCACTCGGGAAAGGCTAATGTGGTTGCGGATGCCTTAAGTCGTAAATCACTGTTTGCTTTCTGAGCGATGAATGTACACTTGTCATTCTATCCGACAATGTGTTAGTGGCGTAATTAAAGGCCAAACCATTATTGATTCATCAAATTCGTGAAGCCTAGAAAGTCGATGATGAATTGGCGCAAAAGCGGGCTGAATGTGTTCGAATATGGAATCGAGTTTCAAATTGATGATGACGATTGTTTGAGGTTCGAAGTCGGTTGTGTGTTCCAAGAAATTCGGGACTCATTTCGATGATTACGAGCGAAGCTCATTGTAGCCGAATGTCAATTCACCGGGAGTACGAAAATGTACAACGATCGAGGCGTCGGTTTTGGTGGCATGGTATGAAACGAGACATTTCCAATTTTGTCTCGAAGTGTTTAATATGTCGATGAAGTGAAGGCGAACATCAAGTGCCTCTGGTTTACTTGATAGATCATGATACACGAATGGAAGTGGGATAGAATCACGATGGATTTTGTGTGCAGGTTGCCATTGTCAACAAGTAAGAAAGATGCGATTTGGGTTGTTGTTGATAGACCGACTAAGTCGGCTCATTTTATCCCGACGTCACGGATTTTTCGAGAGATAAACTAGCTGAATTGTATGTTTCTCGATTGTGAGATTACACGGGGTACCGATTTCTATTGTGTCGGATAGAGATCCGAGATTCACCTCGCGATTTTGGAAGAAATTGCAAGAAGCTTTGGGTACCAAGCTACATTTTAGCACCACTTTTCATCCACAAACCGATGGTCAATCCGGCGGATAATTCGGATACTTGAGGATATGTTAAGATGTTGCATCCTCGAGTTTAGTGGCTCATGGGAGCGGTATTTACCTTTGATTGAATTCGCTTACAACAATAGTTTTCAATCAAGTATTAAGATGGCATGTTACGAGGCTTTGTACGATGGTAAATGCCGTACACCATTGTTTTGGACCGAGCTCGGTGAAAGTAAAATTTTCGGAGTTGATTTGATTAAAGATCTTTGAGTAAAGTAAAAGTAATCCGTGAAAGTCTGAAGGCGCCAAAGATCGTCGAAATCGTATCTGATTTGAAACGAAAAGACATTGAATATCAGGTGGGAGATAAAGTGTTTCTTAAAGTTTCGCCTTGGAAAAAGATACTCAGATTTGGCCGTAAGGGCAAGTTGAGTCCGAGATTCATTAGGCCGTACGAAATCTCCGAACGAGTTGGTCCAGTTGCGTATAGATTGATTTTGCCCCCTGAACTTGAAAAGATTCACGGCGTCTTTCATGTTTCGATGCTTGACGTTATAGATCTGATCCGTCACACGTAATTAATCCATCGAGGTTGAAATTCAATCCGACATGAGTTATGAAGAAGAGCCGATTCGTATCCTAGCTCGTGAAGTGAAAGAGTTACGAAACAAAAAGGTTCCTTTAGTAAAAGTGTTATGGCTCAAACACGAGATAGAAGAAGCTACTTGGGAACCCGAGAACTCTATGAAAGAGCGATACCCAAACCTATTTACCGGTAAGATTTTCGGGGACGAAAATTTCTTAAGTGGAGGAGAGTTGTGACAGCCCTAAAGTGACCCTAGTCGGAAAGCGGTTTCGGGACCGCTAAACCGAGTCACCAAATTATTTGAATATGATATTTATTGTCTAAAATATGTCAATATGAATGTGTGAAAGTTTTAAGCTTCGATTTAGTCGATTGCATGTGAATTTAGCTAATAGGACTTATGTGTGACACTTTTGAAATGTGATAGGTTAATCTATAAGGATCTATTAGTGCATGTAATAAAAGGGTGGACTTGCATGTCAATTTCCCCCTTAATTTAGTAGTGGCCGGCCATGACAAGGAAGGAGGACAAAATGTTATGGACAAAACATGTCATAAACATATTATGTTAGTGATTTATGTTAGGAAAAATAAAATAAGGAGTATGGGTAATAAAATAATAATGCAAAGGGAGGAGTGATGAAAAAAAATTGTCTCATCCATGTTCCCCCCCATTGCCGTGAATTGAAGAAAGAAAACAAAAAAAAAAGTGTTCATTCTTGAACATCTTTGACCGAACAGAGGAAAGAAAGGAAGGGAAAGAGCTTGGAGAAAATCGGCTATGGTGGTTTGCTAGACTAAGGTATGTTTGATGTTGTCCATGAGATTCATGCATGTTTTTAGTTGTTAGTTTGAGTTCTACCTAGCCCATGGTTTAAATCTTTGCTATAAGATGGAGATGATATTCGGCCATGGGTGTTGTCTTCTTGGTTGATGTTTGATGTTGTGGTGACGAGGCATGAAGATGAGTTAAGTTTCGGCTAAGGTGGATTTGTGTTGATGTCATTTGCATGCTAAGTGTGAAGCTTTGTAATGATACATGTGATGGCGATTGATGACTCTTGGATTTTCTTTTTGGCATTTTTGAGTTAGACATTAAGTTCTTTGTGTAACCCATGACCAAAATTGAATGGTATGGTGTCTTGATGCATTTGGCCATGGTAGAAAGTAGATGTGAAATGGTAGGAAGGTGAAGTGCAAAATGTTAGTATTTGACTACTAGTGTATATATGCGTATTATTTAGTTTTGAACTTGAAATAAGATGATATATAATCAATACAAGTAACCATACTTGTAGGAAGTATTAAGCATATAATCGGCCTCAACATAGACATGCATATTCGGCCATAGGAAGAAGATTAGTGTTACATGTATTCGGTTAGAGGCAAGCATATTGATGCTTTTATCTTGGCTTAGACAATCGGCTAAAAGGAAGTGTGGGTTAATATGTTGAGTTGATTCATGAATTCATATGTATGTGACTTTAATGTCTAATGTATATATATATGGGCTAAGTACCTTGAGTTCCTCTTTTCGATGCTCAAATGATTAAATCAATTTATTTGTTAAATTAAGCTCAAGAGAAAAGGGGAACTAAATCCGATAAAGGGAAGGAAAAGTGGTCGAATAGCCATCAAAATCGTTCGACAACATCCGAGGTAAGCTTTCGAGCAATGAGACTTAGTTTATGATTTGATTAAGTCATGATGTATGAGCATAACAAATATACGGTGATATGATGATTCTACTTGAATTATATGATGAGTTAATTAGTCTATACGTATGACGGGTAGCCGTATGTGCATAGAGATCGTGTCATAAAGCAAACTAAAGCATGCTGTTTGTATGTGGCTAGTGAGCCGAAAATGGGAGTGCTTAATATGTGACTTGTGTTTGAACTCTAATTATGAAAATGAGATATAAATGTGTCATGATTTATTGATATGTGCATGAATATTCGGATGATAACCGGGCTAAGTCCCGAAGGCATTTGCGCTAGTGACTAGTTCCGGGCTAAGTCCCGAAGGCATTTGTGCGAGTTATTACATCCGGGCTAAGTCCCGAAGGCATTTGTGCGAGTTATTACATCCGGGCTAAGTCCCGAAGGCATTTGTGCGAGCTACTATATCCGGGCTAAGTCCCGAAGGCATTGGTGCGAGTTACTATATCCGGGCTATGTCCCGAAGGCATTGAGCGAGTAGCTATATCCGGTTAAATCCCGAAGGTACTTGGCTTGGGAATGAGCGACCTTGCTGTAATAGTTTCAATTAATATGCTCATAAAATCCCAGCAATGAGGTATGTCTCAGTATATGCATTGATTTAGTTGATCCTTACAATTAGTATTCGTCATCGATAAATGAGCTACCGGCCTTTGGCTAAGTTGATCTTTTGTGTATGAATATAAGGGTTGGTAATGTGAAGTAAGTATGATATTGAGAATTTGTGCATATGAAATTATCTGTTTAGCCATATGAATGCTACACTTTAGTTGTTTCTAATTTTATAGCTCAAACTTACTAAGCATTAAATGCTTACTCCGTTCTTTGAATCTCTGTTTTATAGATTTTGGTTCGTCAGCTATCAGACTCGGGATTATTGAAGTCGAAGTCGCCCACACTATCAAAGCCCCTTTTGGTACACTTTTGGTTGAACTTTGAAATGGCATGTATAGGACTACCCTTTTTGTTGTTGGTCATGGACCCTTTGGTTTTGTATAAATTTGGATAGCCATGCGAAAATGGCTTATATACACTTTGAGCTTAATATTATAATCGTCTTGTATGATGTTCGTTGAGAGGTATGGAAATGTTTGGGAACGATTAGCCATTGGAATGGTTAATCATGACCATATTTTGTGCTATATATGCTAAAGGGCTAGTTGAATCATGGAAACTATGTAATAGGTAAAGTCTACCTTAAAAATAGATCTTGATAGAAAGAAGTGATGTGAATGTGAAAAATCACTAAAATATTAGGAATGGAATTAAATAGTGAATAAATTATGTAATCGAACCTTGATGAATCTATTTTCATAGGAAAGTAACTAAACGATCATATGAACAGTATATTATGAGATATTTAAGTTTTCATGAAGCAGGGCGAACGGTTTCTGGATTCCTGCTCGACTTTGGAAATTCATTATAAATTAACCAAAGATAATTAGAAGTCATGCCATATATGTATAGATTCCTTTTCGAGACTAGTTTCAGAGGTGACGGTGACGCATTAGCCACTCGTCTCGAAATTTAAAATGGATTTGTGCGAATAAGTGATTTAAGTCGCAAACCCTCGTGTCCGACTGCAGCAGTCTCAGTGCACGGGTGTTACATGTATGGTAAGCTTTGCTTATGTAACACCCCTTACCCGTATCCGATGCTGGGACAGGATTTGAGGCGTTACCGAACTTAAACATAAACATTCATACAAACCTGGCCATAAAATTTGGTCCAAATCAAATTCATCCAATTACATGCATATTGTCCCTTATATGGGCCCACGAGGCCCGAAACATACGTTGGGAGTGGTTCAGGACTAAACCGAAAACTTTTGGAACTTTTACTACACTTAGAAAATTTTCATACTTTGGAGAGTCACACGCCCATGTGGGTAGGCCATGTGGTCGTACACACGCCCATGTGGCTTGGGACACGCCCGTGTCCTCAGCCCGTGTAACTCTTTGTTTATAACGTCATGCACAATTTGGGGTCACACAGCCAAGTCACATGCCCGTGTCTCGGTGTTGTGTCCTTCACACAACTGAGACACACGACCGTGTCTCTGCCCATGTGGCCAAGGAAATGGCTATTTACCAAGCCATTTGCCACCCTCGTCTGTACACTCACATACACACTTTCAATGGAACTTAACATGGCACAATTAAGCTACCAACACAGCCATAATCAAGGCTTAAACATATCAAAACAATTATTTACTGTTCATAATAAAATTGTCCACTTGAGTCATAGTCACTAAATTATTTATATCTTGATCTACAGAACTCTAAATTAAGATCCGCTTGATTTTTCCGAAACTAGACTCAAATATCTTCCTACCATAAAATTTTTAGAATTTATGGTTTAGCAAATAAGTACAGTTAATTCTTCAAATTTGTCCCTGTTCTGCTGTTTGACAGTTTCAACCTTTCTTCATTAAAGTTAATTATCTCTTAGTACGAGATTCGAATGATGTTCCCATTTATTTCTCTTGAAATTGGACTCAAGCATTTTTATACAATTTTTAATGATTTTCTAAAGTCAGAATAGGGGAACCCGAAATCATTCTGACCTTATCTCACAAAAATTCAAATATCTCATAAAATGAAATTCTTTTTGTTACAATATTTATTCTATGTAAAACTAGTCTCAATAAGATTTAATTTCATATTTTATTTAACCTCTAATTCGATTTCCACAAATTTTGGTGATTTTTCAAAGTTGTACTACTGCTGCTGTCCAAAACTGTTTTAATGCTAATTTTACTCTTTCATGATTCCCTTGTACTAACTTTCATTAACATACCATTATAAACCACATCACACAATGACATTGGTATAGGCATATGAGTAATTAATATTCTTGCAACCCATTAGCCAATATAACCCAATTTATATGGCTACATACCAAATCAAATTCTTATTCATTACAAGCCAATACATTTGGCCATATCATAATGACACATACACAAAATGACTAAGTCCCTATACATGCCATAGACTCAAAGGTTTTTGTTCATTTACCCAACATGATAGCTTGATAGTGTGATAGAATCTCCAACGATCTCCAACCCAAGCTAGCTGAATAAACCTATAAGCGGTGGGAAAGAAAAGGGGAGTAAGCTTCAAAACTTAGTAAGTTCATATGTAAATAAGAACAACTATTAGCATTTATTTACTTTATCCATCCATGATGGTACTATTATTACAAGTTGCATTAAATCCCATGATTACCACTTACTCATTCATAATGCTTACTCTTTTATCTTACACACACTAATTATATTGTCTTGTCATTAGGCTAGTAACCATAATCTCCCCATTATAGCATATCACATTATTAACAAAGTTATTTCAATTTACTTAACAACACGCACATCATTTACAAGTAATCATAATTTCAACATATAGCTTAACCATCTTTTACATATCTATTGAATCACAACTTAAGTATATACATCGTACTATATCCCAACTCAATTAGGCTCATAAGCCTAACACATGATTATTTTCAAATCTTATCATACATCCATTTATCATAATTGTAGATCATTAGTCACATGACTATCAATATTTCACAAGCATAACTTTCTCGTATGCATTCTTACCACATATTCATAGTATACCGAGACCTTTACTCATGGGTTATAAGTACATACCTGTACTAACTCATAGCACATTCTCATATTTCCTCATCACTGACTTACTTGTCACATAATTCACTGATTTAACCATTGAACAATTGAAATACTATCAGATACACGGAATGCTTACACATAGTGCCTCATACGTATCCACTTGTTACCTCATATCACATATCACACATTGCTCACTCTCGAGCTAATCACGTGCCTGCTCACACAATCTGACAGTTAGAACGTAACTACACGGCCTACTCACACAGGCTGACAGGTTCCCGCAACACATGCTGGGTTACCCAGCCACCGGTAGAATGTACAAGACCAGCACTTGGATTCACATTGTAACACCCCGTACCCGAGACCGTTGCCGGAGTCGAACACGAGGTGCTAACCGACTTAATTCATTTACTCTTACAGTTCATTTAAAAATTTTCCAGACAACTGGCTAACTGCGTCACTGTCACCTTAAAAATCATAACTTGAGTTCCACAACTCGAAAATCAGTTTTGTAATTTTTCCCCGAAACTAGACTCATATATCCATCTACAGCTTTTTTTCTAGAATTTTTTGTTGGGCAAATTAGTACAGTTTATTAGTTAAAGTCTCCCCTGTTACAGGGTGCGACTACACTGACCTTCATGCATTACGACTTGGATATCTCCCTGTACAGGGCTTCAATACTGATACTGTTTGTTTCTATAGAAACTAGACTCAAAAAGGAATCTATTTATATATGGAATGACTTCTAAATGTCTCTGGTTAATTTATAATGAATTTCCAAAGTCAGATCAGGGAATCCAGAAACAGTTCTGGCCCTGTCTCACGAAAACTTTAACATCTCATAATATACTATTCATATGAACGTTTCGTTACTATGCTATGAAAATAGATTCATTAAGGTTCGATTACGTAATTTATTCACTATTTAATTCCATTCCTACTATTTTTAGTGATTTTTCACATCCACATCACTGCTGCTGCCAGCATCTATTTTTAAGGTAAACTTTACCTATTTCATGATCCTCCATGGATCAACTAGAGTTTGTCATACATATACCAAAAGTGATCATGAATAACCATTCCCATGACTAACCGTTACCAACATTTCCATACCTCTCGACGGACAACATACAAAATGATTATAATGCTATGATCAAAGTATACTTAAGCCATTTTCGCATGGCTATCCAAATTTACACAAAACCGAAGGGTTCATGACCAACAACAAAAGGGTGGTCCTATACATGCCATTTCAAAGTTCAACCAAAAGTATACCAAAAAGGAGCTTTGATAGTGTGGGCGACTTCGACTTCAAAATCCGGAGTCCGATAGCTGAAGAACCAAAATCTAAAAAACAGAAAATCAAAGAAACGGAGTAAGCATTAAATGCTTAGTAAGTTTTGAGCAAAGAATTTAAGCACATCAGAAGTATAGCATTCATATAACTAAACGGATAATTCCATATATACATATTCTCAAATCATTCCTACTTCACATTCCAACCCCTATATTCATACATAAGGGATCATCTTAGCCAAATACCGAAGCTCATTACTCGATCGAGCGAATATTATTGAAGGAATCAACTATTCCAATGCACATCTGAAACATACCTCATTGTTGGGATTTTACAAGCGTATTAACTGAAATTTTACAGCAAGATTGCTCATTCCCGAATCACGTACCTTCGGAATTTAACCGGATATAGCTACTCGTTGAAATGCCTTCGGGACATTGCCCGGTTATAGTAACTCGCAGAAATGCCTTCGGGACTTAACTCGGATTTAGTAACTCGCACAAATGCCTTCGGGCTTAGCCCGGAATTAGTAACTCGCACAAATGCCTTCGGATCTTAGTCCGGATATAGTCACTTAGCACAAAGCCTTTGGGACTTAGCCCAGACATCATTCGAATAACCATGCACATTTATTAATAAATCATGACACATCCGTATTTCATTTTCATTACCAAAGCTCAAGCACAAGACACTTATCACACTTGCAATCTCGGCTTAATAGCCACATACAAAGAGCATGATTTTGTTTTGCTTAAAACATGATCTAATCAAATCATAATCTAAGTTCCATTACTCGAAAACTTACCTCGGATGTTGTCGAACGGCTTCAACGGCTATTCAATCACTTTTTCCTTCCCTTTATCGATCTAGTTCCCTTTGCTCTTGAGCTTAATTTTAACAAATAAATTGATTTAATCATTTGAGCATCGAAAAGAGGAACTCAAGGTACTTAGCCCATATATATTCATTAGACATTAAAGTCACATACATATGAAATCATGAATCAACTCAACATATTATCCCACACTTCCTTTTAGCCGATTGTCTAAGCCAAGATAAAAGCATCAATATGCTTGCCTCTAACCGAATACATGCAATCCATCTCATGTGGCGAATATGCATGTTCTACGTTGAGGCCATTTATATACTTAGTACCACATATAAATGACATACATTTTACTAACTAATGCATTACATATTATAACTCAATACGCATCCATCATTTACTCCATAACTAAAACACCACCATATATAAACATATACCTTGAGATGATATATATATATGTCATACCAATACATCATGTGCAAATATATATATATATATATATATATGCAAGAGCCGAATCACAAGGCTGATTATAACCATCTCATATATTTTCATCCCATACCCGAATGCACAAGTACATTATAATAGGTTCCAACTTAATTCATCATAAATTTTCTTTTTTTTTCATGGCCGAATGCTCCTTCTACACCATTTACCTTCACAAAGCATGGATTTCATCATCCAACTTACAAGCTTACAATCTCACGAAGTTTAACCTCAAAGTATCTATCAAACTCTCACTCATTAGCTTCTATCATAAACCTCCAACAACACCAAATAAACATATACTTCGTGGGTCTATGGTAGAACCAAGAAAGGAACTCATAGATATCAAGATGTAAGCAAACTACCTTTATTCATCTAAGTTTAGCATGAAACACAACCATCACCCTTATTAATCTTTTATAGCCGAAAACCATACTCACCCCAAAAATCAAAATTTCAACATGGTTTACAAAAATCACTTGATATCTCACTCAATATCAACTAAAATTTCAAGAGCTAGTACAAACTTCCTTACCTTAATAGTGACCTAAGATGACCGATTGCTTCACTTCCTTCTTCTTCCTTTCAATTCGGCCAAGAAGAACCAAAGAACACAACTTGTTTTTCTTTCTTCCTTAGAACATTCGGCCAAGAGAAATGAAAAAAGATAGACACTTTTTTTTTTGTATAGACACTTTTTTTTTGTTTTCTTTCTTACATTCACGGCAATGGGGAGGGGGAGAAACAATCACACACATTCTTTCCTTTTTCCATTTCTTTATTACCCATACTCCTTATTTTATTGTTCCTAACATACGTCACTAACATAACATGTTTGTGACATGTTTCCACTCATAGCATGGCCGGCCACTAGCTCAAATATTGGGCAATTTGACATGCAAACCCACCATTTCTATAACATGCATTAATAGGCCACTTTACATTTGCCTAGCACATTTCTAAATTTTCTCACATAAGTCCTATTTACTAAAATTCACTTACAATTAACAAAATTCAAACATGAAATTTTCACACATGCATAAGTACATATAGTGAGCATCAACTAGGACGGTTAATTATTTTTTTATCACTCGGTTTAGTGGTCCCGAAACCACTTTCCGACTAGGGTCAATTTAGGGCTGTCACACACATAGTCACATATACACATAATCACATATTTCCTAGTGACATGTCACATCATATCCTAAATTATTCCTAAGGTGAAAACGGGATTTTTCTCAATATCACATATTCGTCGAACTCGTTCACAATGTCATGCTTAACATCGTTCATACACTTGTCATAATAATTAATCACATTGACTCATACATTAATAAAATATTAAAACATGATATATCATGGCATTATTTACCCATGAACTTACCTCGACACCAAAAATGGCAAAGAGGGACCTAATCGTCAATTACTCATTTTTCTCCCGTTCTAGGTTTGAACCTCATTTTCTTTTATCTATAACATCACATTTAGCTTATTTATTAGTCACATTATTCATTGTGACCCAAAATTTCCCTTAAACTTTATCATATTTACATTTTTACCCCTAGGCTCGTAAATTAAAATTTATTTAATTTCTTTGTACTTTAAGCCTAGCCAAACCATTTTCATAACTACAACAGCCGAAAATTTCCACTAGAACACACTTTTGCTACATATTTTATAACTTTTACAATTTAGTCCTTTTAAACATTTTCACTGAAAATCAGTTAGCAAAAGTTGTTTCTCCAACCATAAACATGCATAATCTACCATTAAACATCAAAATGCACAAATTTCTAACATGGGTCAAGCCCTAGACCTTCATCATAACTCAAATAAATGGTAGAAATAGGTAGATCTTGTTACGAAGATTTCAAAAACATAAAAATCATTAAAAACAGGGAAAGAATGGACTTACAATCAAGCTTGGAAGCTTGGAAAACCCTAGCCATGGTTTTTTCATGTAAAATTCGGCCAATGAAGAAGATGGACAAGAAATTTGGCTTTTATTTTGTTTTTAATTCATTTTAATTACTAATTAACCAAAATGCCCCTAACTTAAATATATTCTATTTCACTTATTTCATGTCTATTTTTGTCCAAAAAATTAACCAACAGTCTAATTCCCATTTAAAGACCTCAAATTTAAAATTTCATAACAATTGGACACCTCTAACATGTAGAACTCAACTTTTACACTTTTTACAGTTTAGTCCTTTTGACTAAATTGAGTGCCTAAACGTCAAAATTTTCGAGAAAAATTTTCAAGAAATCATTTGTGAAATTGTAGACCATAAAAATATAATAAAAATAAATTTTTCCTCGTCGGATTTGTGGTACCGAAACCACTATTCCGACTAGGCCCAAAATCGGGTTGTTATAGCTTATTTCTTACATACGAGCTTACTAAGCTTTATAGCTTACTCTGTTTATTTTCCATGTTTTATAGTGCCGCCAAGCTAGCTTGGATTGGGGATTGTCGGAGACTCGCCTCACACTATCAAAACTATCATTTTGGGTATTGTTGAAATTTAACATTTTGAGTATATGGCATGTATAGGGACTTGGTCATTTTGTTATATATGTCATTATGAATTTGGCCAAATTTATTGGCTTGTAATTGTCAAAGGTTTGATGTGGCCTTTGGCCATGTAATTTGGTTCAGTTTGGTTGAATTGGTTGTAAGCTTATATGTTATATATATGCATGTATGTGCCAATGCCTTATTGGTGTTATGGTTTTTCAATGCTTGGTAAACGATTGAACGTGGCTCTTTGGTTTTGTTGTTGAATGGTTAAGTTGGTATTTTGATATGTTAGAAGACTCAAACAAAACATTGCTTGAAGAAGGTATTGGTGTTGATACTAGTGGTTGTGAGATTGGTATGATTTAGTTTGGTGAAATGATGTTGTAAGATTGTTAAGTGTTGACTATGAAATGATATACTCTAGCCATGATTGTGGATGTTTTGGTTGCTTAAGTATGCCATGAATTGTGCCATTGAATTGGTGTAAGTGTAAGTGTAAATGAAAGTGGAAAATGGCTTGGTAAATAGCCTTTATTTTGTCCACATGAGTAGACACACGAGCCTGTGTCTAGGCCGTATGTGACACACGGTCTGCCCCATGGGCATGTTTTTTGGCCGTGTGTCACCTGTACCTTAATTTTGAGAAATAGAATGCTCAAAATTGAGCACACGGGCAGAGACACGGGCTTGTGTCTCAGTTGTGTGAGGGACACGGCCTCAAGCACGGGCGTGTGTCCTGACCGTGTGAAGTTTGCACCTATTTCATGAAAATTTAATTAACCACACGGCCAAGCACACAGGCGTGTGGCCTAGTCATGTGACCTCAATTTGTTCATGCTTTGCAAAACAAAGAGTTACACGAGTTAGGGACACGAGTGTGTGTTACCATACGGCCTGCCCACACGGGCGTGTCCCAAACCACACGGGTGTGTGAACCCTGTTTATGGAAAATTTTTTCTAAGTTTTGTAAAATTTTCTTAAGTGCTCGGTTTAGTCTTGAACCACTTTTAAAGCATGTTTGGGCCTCGTAGGCTCGTATTAGGGACTTTATGATTGAATACAAATGGTTTTAATTTGGTCAAAAATTTATGACTCGATTTGTATATTTGCTTGCAATGTAAATTCGATAATACCTCATATACTGTTCTGGCGTTGAATACAATTAAAGGGTGTTACATTTATGAGTTTAATTGAAAGCATGAACGATTAAGGTATAGACATCATAAACATGAATCAAATGAACTTTGTCAAATTAATGTAATCATTCCAGCTGAAATAAAACTAAGATATCATTGTTAATGAAAAAAATATTAAAACAATTTGCGAACATGTAACTAAGACCAAATCAAAGATAAAAAAGAATAAACTCTGAATGATTTCAGCAGTCTTTTGAAAATTAGTCGTAGAGGCTTTCTTCGATCCTTGTGTTTGCTCATTCGCAAAGTTCTCTTCAAGGTGGCTGACTAAGAGAGAATTTCTGAAGGAATTTCTAGCTAAGGGGAATGGGAAGAATGAATGGATTTTACGTGAATAGGAAAGGAAATAACAAGTGAAGAATGAAGAATGAATGAATGATGAAGGATGAGTGAAATGGGAATGAGAGGTGGAATTTATAGTAGAAGGGTGTTAACTCTTGAAAAGAGTTAAAATTCATACTTTTAGACTTAATTAATTTCTTGTCCTTTAGTAAAATTAGCTTCATTTTAGGTAATTGCATGATTATTTCTAGTCAATCGAGCAGTGCATCTAAGAACTTGAGATGGTGATTACTTTAGTGCATCTTTACTTTTAATTTCTTGTGGAAAGGTCTTGTTGTGGCTGAATGGCAGGTTTAAGGGAGAAGGATAGCAAAGTATGGATGTTTTGTAATAGCCCGATTTTAACTAAAGCAGAATAGTGGTTTCAAAACCATTAATCTAAGGTCATAAAATTATTTTAATATTATTTTTTTGTGTTTACAGCATGTGATTATATATGTGTGAAAGTTTTGTAAGCTAATTTTATCGTTTAATAGCTCAATTTGAGAAAAAAAAAGGACTTAATCACGTAAAATGCAAAAGTGGCATTCTATAAGTTAAAGTTGTTAATTGACCTTGGCTTTATAATATGATGGTCTCAAATGGTAATTAGACCACAATTAAGGTTAGTGGATAATTTTGGACAACCATTAAGTAATTGTTGTGTTATATTAGTAAGGTTAATTTTGGTATTTAATAAATAACGATGATATTAATAAAAGAAAACATAAAAAAATATGGCATTCATCTTTCTTGTTGGCAAAATATTGAAGGAGAAGAAAGATAGGGATTTGGTTTTCATTCGGTCACTTTAAATCTTGATTAAGGAAAGATTTGAGCTCGACTTTTGATGATTTTTATGTTTTTGTGATCGTTGCTTTGAGTACTAGCTAACCTGTGCCTTAATTTTTGAATTTTTTGATAATTTTGTGAAGTGCCATTGTTGAATCTATAAGTTTTGTGAGGGTTGATGATGAATTATAGAAGTTAGATGATAGATTTTTCATGTTTTGTTAAGTGATTTTTAGTGAAATTTCATAAAAGGGATTAATTTGTGAAAAGTGTAAAATGTGTGGTTAAATTGTGAAATAAATGATAAATATGGGTTGAAATATACACTAGGAAAATTCAGCTAGCATGTATTTGAAAGAAATTATGTAATTTTGTGTATTTGTGAAATAGGGACGAAATTGAATAAATGTGGAACTTTAGGAGCTAAAGTGCAAAATGCCCAAATATGTGTTGTGGACTAAATTGAAAGATTATTTGATTAAAATAGTTGAATTTATTATAATATAGACCAAGAAAAGAGGAACCCGGACTTTGATCGAGGCAAGAACAAAGTAATCGACTAATCGACTAGTTTTGTCGTTTTTACGTCCGAGGTAAGTTCGTACGTGATAAATATTGTCATAATTATGTTTTTAATACTTTAATATTGCATAAATTGTATATATATGATGAAGATTGCGTATGATGACAAATCGACTATGTTTGGCACTTAGTGTGCGAATTGGAATAGCTTTTGCTATATGTGGCACTATGTGTGCGATATTGAGATAGCTTCAGTTTAATGTGATGGCACTAAGTGTGCGATATCATTATAGCTTCGGCTAATCATTTTGGCACTAAGTGTGCGAGTTCCTTGAGTATTGAAAGATTTCCAGATGGATTAACATATTGAACAAAGAGGTGAAAATGTAATAAATAAATACAAGAGAGTACAGGCATGTACGATACCTATGTGGTAGTTGATACTATGTGTATGAAGCTTGATGGATCTATATATATATATATATATATATGATAAATGGTTATAGGTTAGAATTAAGTAATGATATGAGACTTATTAAGTGTTTATTAATTGATGATTTGAATATTATGAACTGTCGAGTTTATTAGTACGAACTTACTAAGCTATGAAGCTTACTGTGTGTTATTTGTTTTTGTTTTATAGATTATCAAAGTAACTTGGACTCGGGATCATCAGGAAACGTCATTACACTATCGATCATATCGTTGGTACTTTTGGAAGCTTTGTATATATGATATATGGCATGTATAGGCTAGTGTCATTTTGGAATGTCTTGAATTATGATATTAGATTTGGCTTGTAAATGTTGGCATGTACTTGACCAATTAAGTTGGATTGAATTACATGTTTGATAAATGATATATGTGATGTATATAATGTCCTAAGTGTTGGCTTGCTTGGAATGGTTGTATGGATGCTCATTTGGATAGTTATATGTTGTGGTATTAATGCTTGAGGAATGGTATGATTTGTGGATGAAGAATTGGTATGTTTGAGAAGCATGAAATGGTTGATAGAAAGATGAGAAAATTCATTTTGCAGTTATGTGAGTTTGATGAGTGTAGCATGTTGATTTGTATGTTTTGATGAGTGTGAATTGACATGTTTTGGCTACCTATATATGTGTTAAAATGATATTATTTTGATGGCTAGGTGTGCATGAGAAAAGGGCGGCAAATTGGCTATGTAAATGACCTATTTTTGTCCACATGAGTAGAGACACGGGCATATGTCTCAGCCGTTTGCGACACATGGTCATGTTACACGGTAGTGTGTCCCCTAGGGTACCCTTTTCGAATTAAGTCAGTATACCCTACAGGTTTGACACGGTCTAGACACACGGACATGTCTACTAGCCGTGTGTGGCACACAAGTTGGCACATGGGCGTGTGGCCGGTCGTGTGACCGAAGTCAGTAAGCCCTCCAGTTTTCCCATGGCCATGACACACGGACGTGTCTTTGGCTGTGGGGTACAAGTCAGCATGTATGCCATATTTTCACACGGCCTGTGGCACGAGCGTGTCTGGTGGCTGTGTGAGGCACACGGCTTGTTCACACGGGCGTGTGACCCTTAAATGTTGAAAAATTTTCTAAGTTTCTCAAAGTTTGCAAATGTTATTGGTTTAGTCCTGAATCACTTCTAAGCATGTTTTAAGGTCTCTTAGAGCCTTATAAGGGACAATGTGAATGATTTGATTGGATTTTAATTATGATTGCACAAATGTATGATTTATGTTATGGTTGATCGGTAATGCCTCGTAGCCTTATTCAGGTGATGGATATGGGTTAGGGGTGTTACACGTTTGCGGAGGCATTATGAAAGGTTTCCATGGAAATGCTGGTGAAGAAAAGAACAAACACCCAGTCAACAATGAGAGCATTCATCATTTGGTCCTCTACATGCACGTGTAATGGAGAATATTCACCCCAAAATTAGGGAAAAAGAAATCATTGGCTGACGAATTTTACCCTAGAGGACAACCCAAGTATAAAAGGTAATAAAAAGGGGAGAGATAAGAGAAGAAAAAGGGCAATTTTTGTGAGTTTGGACAGAGGTCTCATGGCAACAAGAAGGGCAAGTTGAGTTGACTGTGAACTTTGGTGAAGATAAGAAACAAGACACCGAGTTGGGGGATTGGAGTTTTGAAACCCAAATTTCTTCCTCTACATTTTATTTTAATTCTTCTATTCTAACCTAATATTTTGGGATACTGATAATACAAAAACAACTTGAATTCGTGTAGCCTAGCCATGAGCTAACTTAATACGACTAGGGTTTGCTTTAGATAATGTTTTAACTTCAATTAATGTTTATGGATTAATATGGTTCATATTACAGCTTTACCTAATGGTTGATTTTGTTTAAATGCTTAAGAGAGTGTTGATGAATGCTCAATAAGTCTTAAGATAGCTTGACACTGACAAGATTAGGTTACCAAGATCGAAATTGGGTAATATAAGTGAGTGTTGAGTGAAATACTCGTGTAAACTCTAGAAATAGAGCCTTACCTTATACGATTTAGAGGGTTGAGCTTTAGTAGTAGTTTCTAATCCCGAGTCTATAGATATATAGTGCCTTAGGGGTGAGTAACCCTAGGTCTTGCTTTCGATAGAGGCAAACCACATTAGTACCCAATCGAACAGTTAGCTCGCAATAGTTTGACACGGCATTGTTCATGGGTTAGAACAGTTCCCTTATTAATCTCAACCTTCATAACCAATATTCCACCCTTGCTAAAGTCTTTAGTACTCTTTTTTAGTTTGTTGCAATGGTAGTCTCTACTAGTATACTTTATTACTCTCACTTCTAATGTGTTAATCCCATTTTAATCTCATTAAACATCATTTGATACATTTATCTTTTTTGTTCAAGTGTGATAACTTAGATAAAGAGCACTGATCCAATCCTCATAGGAATGAGTCTAACTCATCACTTTATTACTTGATTTGACATGTACACTTTCACAATTCGCACATCATATTCACAAGCGACAAGTTTTTGGCGCCATTGTCGGGGATTGGTGATTGGTAACTTTAGTTTTTGTTATTATAATTTTTAGAGTTGTAGTTGCTAATTTTTTTGTTTTATTATCTCAACAGGTTTGTTACTAGTTGTATGCATAGGGACACTCCTACTAATGAACTTTATCCCTTAGATCCAGAAATTTAAAGGACCTTGCTAAGGAGGAGAAAAGAACAAAGACCAATGAATCAAGATGGTAACAATTCACCTGCTCTCAGGAGTTCTGAATGTTAATCCTCCTATTGCTCAGATGTTTGATGATTAGGATAGGCCAATTCGAGAACATGTAGTGCCTATCTTAGATAACCTGAATATTGGAATAGTCAGGCCATAAATTCAAGCTCCTCACTTTAAACTGAAACCTATAATGTTTCAAATGGTTCAATCAATTGGTCAGTTTGGTAGTTTGCCAACTAATGATCCTAGATTGCACTTGAGACTTCTCTTAGAGGTCTATGATTCTTTCAGACAACAAGGTGTCCCTGAAGATGCCTTAAAACTCAAATTGTTACCCTATTCTTTAATAGATAGTGCTAGAACATGGCTTAACACTTTACCATCTAGAATAGTAGAATCCTAGAATGATCTCTATCAGAGATTTCTGTTGCGATATAGCCCACCCAATATGAATACCAAACTAGGAGATGACATTACATTCTTCAAGCAACTAGAGGATGAAACACTATATGAAGCATGGGAAAGGTTCAATGATTTGCTTAGGAAGTGTCTCATGCATGGATTTCAACATTATACCCAAACAGAGATGTTCTATAATGATTTGAATACACAGACACGGATGGTGATTGATGCTTTAGCTAATGGAACTTTGTTAGATAAGATATACAATGAAGCCTATGAGATTTTAGAGAGAATCGCCAATAATGATTTTCAATACCCTACAAAAATAGCTAGAACTAGGCTGGACCATTCGAACTTGATGTTATTACCTCGCTTACTACTCAGGTATCTTCTTTAGCCAACATGATAAAGACCATGCAGAAGCCTAAAGAGGTGAAAGAGCTGAAAGCACCTAGGTTATCTTTTGTTTATTATGGTAAAGATCACATGTTTGAAGAGTGTCCCTCAAACCCAACATCTCTATACTATATGGGAAACTTCAGTAGGAACAACAATCCTTATTCCAACATGTACAATCTTGGTTGGGAACAACACCTAAATTTTGGGTGGAACAATCAAGGAGCTTGAAATTCCAATAGGACTATTAGACCCAATGTCATGAATGTTCCACCTAATTTCAATTAGTCTATATTGTCTCAACAATGGGTTCAATAAGGACAAACATCATCTTCTTCCTCATCTATTCAGTCTCTACTAAAGGAGTATATAGCCAAGAATGATGTTGTGATCCAGAGCCAAACATTATCATTACGAGCTTTAGAGAATCAAGTAGGACATATAACTAATGCTTTGAACTCAAGAATGCAAAGAACTTTGCCTAGTGATACTGAAAATGCAAGACCACATGGGAAAGAACATTGTAAAGTAGTTACTCTTAGAAGTGGCACACAACTAGATAGAGTTGTCAAGAATGTTGTTCTTGAATCAGTGAATTCAGAAACAATTACAAGCAAAACCCTTGAACAACCTAAGAAGAGTCCCACAACTGAGAAAACTAGACCAAGCAATGCCGAAGCAAACTCAAATATCATTGCCAAACACAATGCTCGGGCAAAACAATCATTACAACCTAAAGTTTGCCCACCCCCACCATTTCCCCAACACTTTCAAATCACAAACAAGACCAACATTTCAAGCGATTCTTGGATGTCCTTAAGCAACTTCACATCAGTATTCCTTTGGTGAAAGCCTTGAAATAAATGCCTAACTATGTCAAGTTTATGAAAGACATACTTTCAAAGAAGAGATGATTGGGAGAATTTGAAATAGTCGCACGCACTGAAGGGTTTATTGCTATGTTGAAAAATAAATTTCCTTAAAAGTTGATGGACCTAGGAAGCTTCAAAATACCTTGCTCAATTGGCAAGCAATATGTTGGGAAGGCCCTATGTGATTTAGGAGCGAGCATAAATCTTATGCCCATGTTTGTGTTCAAAAAGCTAGGAATTGGTGAAGTAAAACCTACAACTGTAACCTTGCAATTGGCAGATTGATCATATGCACACCTAGAAGGTAAAATCGAGGATGTCTTGGTAAGGGTAGATAAATTCATTTTTCCTACTGATTTCATTGTGTTAGACTATAAAACTGACAAAGATGTGCCTATTATTCTGGGTAGACCTTTCCTTGCAACAGGTAAGACTGTGATTGATGTTTAAAAGGGGGAATTAACTGAGGGTGAACGATCAACAAATCACTTTTAATGTTTTCATGGCTCTAAAATATGCTGATGATACCGAAGAGTGTCATGCAGTCAGTTTGTTAGATTACGTTGTGGAAGAAGAATTTGAGAAAGAATACCATGAAAAAGGGCATAGTGAATCAAATTCAATTGATATTGATGAGGAAAAGCCATTAGAACACTACAATGAGTTGTTGGAACCCAAACTAATTGTAGATAAACCTGGAAAGAGGTTTGACACATTAGATTTATCTTCTAGAACTTTTAGTGCTTCTAAATTTTCCATAGAAGAACCAACCACCTTAGAGTTAAAACCTCTACTTTCACAGTTAAAGTACACATATTTAGGAAAGGATAACACGCTACTCGTGGTTGTGTCTATTGAGCTGACTGATGAACAAGAGGTTAAGTTGTTAGCTATGCTTAAGAAATTCAAAAAGGCATTAAGTTGGACAATCACATATATTAAATGAATCAGCCTGACACTCTGCATGCACAAAATTTTGCTGGAAGACTGCTATGACAATTCTATTGAGCAACAAAGGAGATTGAACCCCATTGTAACATCCCAAATTAGGGTTTAGTCGAAAAGTGGTTTTGGGACCACAAATCCAAAGTAAAAATAATTATTTTATGATTATTTGATGATCCATGATATGATTGCATGTTTGTGTGAAATTTTCATGAAGAAATTTTATGCCTAAAGTGTCCAATTTGAAGTTAGGGACTAAATTGAATAAGTTGCAAACTTGGGTTCTAGAAGCTTTTAGCATGAAATTGCTATGGATTATAAATTAGAAGGTCTTAAATAACAATTTAACCAAGTTCTAAAATTTTGGACAAAAATGGGCATGAATAGGAAAAATTTGAAAGAAAAAGCCTTAAGGGCATTTTGGTCATTTAGTAATTAAAAGAATAAAAAGGGAAAAAGAAGCAAAATTCATGTCCATCTTCCTCCCTAAGTGTCGAAATTTAGGTGGCCTCCATAGCTAGGGTTTTTCAACTTTTCAAGCTTGATTGTTGATGTGCGTGATAAGTTTTATATTTATGACTGATCGTATTTGAAAACTAACTATTTTCACAATGAAGGCAAGCGCACCTATCAACAGTAGTAGAGTTAGCAAGACTGGAATGTTGAACCCACAGGAACTAAAAATACTAGTATTAACCTTCTTTTTATTATCTAGCCTAAAAATAAGGGGATTTGTTTTATCTAAACTAATTAACTAAACTAAGAATGCACATGAAGTAAATTGGGGAAATACTTTTAGGAAAACTGATTGATTTAGACAATACCCAAGGGAAAAATCCACCTAGACTTCACTTGTTACTTGACTCTGAGCCAGACGATTTATTCACTTGACTTGATCCGTAGAAATCCCTAAGTTATATTATTATCTCTCTCGAGACTAACAATGTCTAACCCTTGGTTGATTAATTGAAATCTCTTTCTAATTAAAACCCCTAGTGTTGCATTATCTCAATCTATGAATTCCCTTATTAGGTTTGACCTTAATCCGGCAGATTTATGTTGCCCTATGTCTAGGGGTACAATCAACTTCGCTTAATTATGCTAGATCTACTCTTAGACAGGGACTTTTGCTCTTCTGAATAAGCACAACAATACTTGAATCAATATCCTGGAATATTAAGACAAGAATTAAGAACACATAATTAAGAACAAATCAAGTATTTATCATATAATTCAGAAAATAATAACAAGATCCGTCTTAGGTTTCATTCCCCTTTGGTATTTAGGGGATTTAGTTCATAAGTGTAAAAGGAAACATCTCAGAAGAATAATAACAAAACATAAAGAAAACCCAAAAACCCCTGAAGGAAATTGAAGGGAGATCTTCAGTCTTGAAGGAGAATCCAGCTTCTGAGATGGATCAATCAACTTTCTTCGAGTAATTCCTTTCCTCCTACTCCGTGTGTCCTCTCTAGGTACCTCCGGGGGTGTTTATATAGGCTTTAGAATGCTTCAAAACCCTTAAGAGTGGCCTTTTCCGAATAGAATTAGACTTGGGCTCGATAGGGACACGCCCGTGTGAGGTGACTTAGGTCATGTTGCAATTTGTTAAATAGACACAGGATTGTGAACTACTCGTGTGAGGAAGTCCAGGCCGTGTTGATTTCCTACATTGACCCATTTTCTCCGTTTTTGGCCCGTTTCTAGCTCTTTTTACTCTCCTATGCTCACCTAAGTATGAAACATGAAATTAAAGGATTAGGAGCATCGAATTCCAAAAATCTGATGATAATTCATCCAAAAATATGCTAAGCATGGGATAAAAATATGTATAAATTACGACTTATCAAATACCCCCACACTTAAGCATTTGCTTGTCCTCAAGTAAAATCCTCAGCTCATAATCAAAATAAATTCTTCTCAACTTATAATTCTCTTCAATAGTAACTTAAAATAATCCATAAGTAATCATACATTGAAAATTTAACTCGAAGAACATCAAAGTTTCAAACATTCCAAGTTGAGCATTTTATCACGAAAACATAGGTGTCTCCCCTTATCTAAGTAATCACCTTTGATTCAAAATATCATAGAGTTTCACATCCTTACTAAAGATTCACTCAAATCACTTGAGGTGTTTAAGAAAAAGAAATTTAGCACTCAACAGTCAAAATGAAAAGTTATTACCATAGACTTGAGTGAAAATCAAATCTTCACCACTATATATTGAGATGATTCATCAATCAAAAGGTCTTTAGAGGGTTGTAACGTGGCTTTGGTTAAGGGGTGTGGTCACAAGCTAAAAGAAAAGGTTAGAATCAAGATTTAATTGAAAAATTACCTAACTAGAAAATACTAAAACTGATAAATTACATTCCTAATTAGAAGATCCTAGAATTGAGCTTTTCTTCATGGGATATGGAATTAAATACTTAAGCTCAAAAACAAAAAGTTACTACTAATATGTATGTATTTTTTTTAGAACAAATCAAAATAACATAGAACTTTGCTAACTATCAAAAATAAAACATAGCTAAGTAATTTATTCAAATCAAATCTCGACAAAAATAAGGATCAGATGAGGGGATTTCAACAATAATGGGTTATGGGTTAATATTGAGGGTAAATCAATGAATAGCTTGTTAAGCTCAGTGGGGTTAACTAAGGGTTAATTATAAGGGTAGACTTTTATGGAGTAAGTAGGTTAAACCTAAGTGCCTTTATCATCTCGACATATCAAACCAAATGGTGTGGTCTTGACATGCATAATCGAAGCAAGTTCTAGAATAACAAATCAATATTGACGCACTCATAGCAACAATTGAAGTGAGCATGAAAGAAATAATACATGTCTAACACCCCTTACCCGTGTTTGACGCCGGAACAAGGTACGAGGCATTACCGGACTTAATCACTAATCATCGTATAAAAACCGATTCATAATTTCACTCTAATTTAAAAATTTTTCAAACACATTCAAGCTGTCCCTTAAAAAGAGCTTACAAGGTCCATATCATGCTTTAATTCAACCACACACATAGGCAAGCATGCACATTCATAAATTGCATCATTTTATTAATAACATAATCAAGACTATCTACATTAAATGACTTTATACAATAGAGACCTTCAAATAACATAGGTCAGTATTTTAAGCCAATTCCTAGCAACTTAATAACAATTAAACAAGTCTCCATACATGCCAAAGACATAAAATGCTTTAAAACCTTTATATATCGATCAATAGTTTGATAGTGTGATTTAACCTCCGGCGACCTCCGACTCGAGCTAACATTTGCCACACTATAGGAAAAAGGAAAGGAAGGGAGCACGCATTATAGCTTAGTAAGTAAGTATGTAAATATTAATAAAAAATACATTATCATACTTTAAAAAAAGTCACAATATGTTCCCGGAATATTACCATCACAAACACACATACTTTCACTATTACAATCATAAACAGGTTCAAAATAAGCTGTCTAGCAGAGTACCAGAAACTAAATTATTTATTTCTAGAGCTATAGAACTCCAAATTACAAATTGTTAATTTCACTTGAAACTAGATTCACATATATTCTTACCATAAAATTTTCAGAATTTTTGGTCTATCCAATTAGTACAGTTTATTCATTGAACTTACCCCTGTTTCACTGCTCAACTGTTCTGACCACTCTTCACTACGAATCAATTTTTTCCTTGTACAGAATTTAAAGGATGTTCTAGTTTATTTCATTTGAAACTAGACTCATTCAGGATTTCAAGAAAATAAATTATATCCCCTAATAATTTTTGTAAAATTTTTAATGATTTTTCCAAGTCAGAACAGGGGATCACGTAGTCATTCTGAACCAGTCTCCCAAAAACTTAAATATCTCACAATATAGAATTCCTTTGCTTGCTCTATTTCTGTTATATGAAAATAGACTCATCAACCTCTAATTTGATATCTCATTCAGTCTCTGGTTCAATTTCTACTATATTTGGTAAATTTTTATATTCACGTCACTGCAACTATCCAGAACAGTTTAATTGTCAATTTTGATCTTTCACACTTGAATTGCATTCATCACTTTCCCATAACAATCTTTCCAATTTCCAATCACATATCGAGCATATTGCTTATAAGTTTCACATGTATATACTTATGCTTATCATCACAAATTCATGCACAATTTCATTTAATCAATTTCCCAGTTGAACGCTTCAGAATAATAATAGATATGTGATGGTATCGCACACAGCCGACCTTTAAAATCGAAGCTCTCTTGTACACATAGTGGCCTTCACTTAGCACCACTCATGTGACCTAGCTCGATTGTACACATAATTTTGGCTCTCTTGTACAGATGGTGAACACTTAGTACCACCCATGTGACCTAGCCAGTTTATCTCGTAGCTCTCTTGGCTACATGGTGTCCTTCACTTGGAACCACGCATGCGACCTAGCTACATATATCCCGTAGCTCTCTTGTCTACATGGTGTACACATTGTATCACCCATGCGACCTAGCTACATCATAATGTCTCGTAGCTCTCTTGTACACATGATGTGCACTCAGTACCATACATGTGACCTAGCTACATACCATCTGTATCATCCAATCTTTCCGAAGGTTCAACCGGGATTTCTCTCTCTTTCTAATACTTGATTCCATACTTTCAATAGTCAATTATGATTCAAAAGTCAGCTACAATACATAAAATATGCTGAAATACAAAAACATAATAAAGATAATGTATTATTTACATACAAACTTACATACAAACTTACATACTTTCTCATTTCCATGTCGAATTAATATTGAACATTTAAATCATCATAATTATACTTACTTTCAACACCTCGACAATCATAGTAAATATATCAATTTTATATTGAAACATGCTTAAATTAATGTTTATTATACATATGAACTTACGTCGATACTAAAACGGCCATTTTACCAACTTTCCCAATTTTCGATTTTTCTCCCATTCTAGATTCAAATATCGTTTTCCGAGATCTAAAACATCATATTTTACTTATTTAATTAATATACTATTCAAAACAGTCCTTAACTCAAACTTTGGCAAAATTATAATTTTGCTCCTAAACTTTTGCATATTTACACTTTTGCCCCTAGGCTCGGGAATTAAACTTCATCCCTTATTCTTATGTTTTATGACATGATGATCATTTTTCCCTTCTATGGTAACATCAAATTCTCACTCTAACACATAGTTATGAACAATAACAACTTTTACTGATTAAGCCGTTTTACTCATTTTTGCTTAAAACCGCTTAGCAAAAGTTGTTTAACATAATTTCAGCCTTCATATTCTACCATAAAACATCAAAATAAATACATTTCACCTATGGGTATTTTTCCAAATATGAACCCTAGCTTAAATTATTGCTAGAATAAGCTTAATCAAGTTACCGGGATTTCGAAATCGTAAAGAACTTGAAAAACGGGGCTAGAACAGACTTACTATTGAGCTTGGAAAGCTTGAAAACCCTAGCCATGGCTTCCCCCATGCTAATTTCGGCCTCCATGAAAAAGATGAGTCAATTTTGGCTTTATTTTCCCTTTTTATTTCTTTTAATTACCAAATGACTAAAATGCCCTTAAGGCCTTTCTTTAAAATTTTGTCCTATTCATGCCCATTTTTGTCCAAATGAAATATAATGGTTTAATTACCATTTAAGGACCTCCTCTTTAAACCCCCATTTTAATCAAGTACTTATGAATTAGAACACATATTTTGCAACTTTTGCAATTTAGTCCTAAAAGTCCAATTAAGCACTATATCAGTAAAATTATTTAACAATATTTTTACACAATATTTTAATCAATAAATAAATCTTAAAACTTAATCAGAATAAATTCTTTGACTTTGAATTCGTGGTTCTAAAACCATCGTTCCATTTAGGCCCTAAATCGGGCTGTTACAACAACTTCTGCAAATAAGCCCTAATAGGCAAATTAAACATGCAATCTATAAAATTTCTTATCAATACTCTAACACATGCATCTAATCACTTGGTAAATCATAAAAATTAATCGAAATAAACTTTTCTATCTCAGATTTGTGGTTTTGCAACCACTATTCCATTTAGGCCCTATTTCGAGATGTTACATTTCTCCCCCCTTTATGGATTTTCGTCCCCGAAAATCTTACCGGTAAAAAGATTCAATATCTTTTCTCAAAATTTCGTAAACATCTCCAAACAAATTTTATTCAAAGTAGTACTTTCAAAATCATCCCACTATCAAATTGAAATCCAATATAACTAAGTTTCAACTCGGCATGACCTCTATATTAACCGAAAACTATTTCCAATTCTCAAATTTGCTTTCACTTTTTTTTTTAACCCAAAACTCTGCGTTCAGCTATTAATACAACTCAATCATTATTATTCTGTCTAATTTTATCATTACTAAATCCACATTATCTCATTCACAATCAAAATTTATTTTTTTTAAAAAAATCCAGCAATCATATACTTTAAGCTTCATACCTGGATGAGTTAATTAACTAAGCTAATCTTTCTTTAACTGTAACATTTCAGAATTCAGAAAATCTTCATATTAACCTGACATCTTTTCTACAACTGAGTTCATTTATTAAACCATTCTCATCAATTAATCTTATTGGAAGAGGGTGAGGCTGTAACACTTCTAACTTGCCTCTTATATATTCATGCATATAACTTAACACTCATCAATATATATATAATTTGCTTCAAATAACTCAACATGCATATTCATTTTACACAACCCTCCTATCATCTTATACAAAAAAATACACTTATACATGCGTTCATAATTCTCAAATAGAATTACTCATAACATTCATTTAATTTCACAAGTTACACTCATAGCATCACACAATTGCCAATCAACATGTACACTTATCATAATATAAACTTTCCCTTCATCTCATCTTTCATATTCCAAAAGAAATTCTTATTCACGACTCATTCATTATCACATAAACATCATGAACTAGTACTCTTACCTTTTACGAGTCTCATTTCATCTTAATATTATCACAGTTATATAATTCATTTTAGACAGACTTACACACATAGTCATATTTTAAAACAAATGCACTCAAACATACATTCCAAAATTTGAGTAAATCTATTTATCACATTCACTTAGTCAAATAAGTTAGACACATAATATCATGTCAATGTCAAACGAACATGGATGAGTTTATAACGAGGTAGACTTTCGTTTCTTTTCACTTTTCCATATTTCTCCACTTATGTCTATTTAATTTTACACTTGATCTCACACATATCATCACAAGTCACCAAGATCAATTTAAGTACACCAATATATCCACCAAATTATACGAACTTACTTAACACCTTTTTACACTGTCGATGGTAGCTCGGTTGGAAAACACTTCTGTCTCAACAAAACTATTTCATCTGGATCGGGAGGCATCACACGATCACAGGTAGTAATATGGCATGTATAGCTTAACTCCTACACATACTAGGTAAGTCCGAGAACCGACTAAACCATAGCTTTGATACCACTAAATGTAACACCCCTTCCCCGTGTTTGACTCTAGAACAGGGTACGAGGCATTACCAGACTTAATCACTAATCATTGTATAAAAACCGATTCATAGTTTCACTCTAATTTAAAACTTTTTCAAACACATTCAAGCTGTCCCTTAAAAGGAGCTTACAAGGCCCATATCATGCTTTAATTCAACCACACACATAGGCAAGCATGCACATTCATAAATTGCATCATTTAATTAATAACATAATCAAGACTATCTATATTAAATGACTTTATACAATAAAGACCTTCAAATAACATAGGTCAGTATTTTAAGCCAATTCCTAGTAACTTAATAACAATTAAACGAGTCTCCATACATGCCAAAGACTTAAAATACTTTAAAACCTTTATATATCGATCAATAGTTTGATAGTGTGATTTAACCTCCGGCGACCTCTAACTCGAGCTAACATTTGCGACACTATAGGAAAAAAGAAAGGAATGGAGTCAGCATTATAGCTTAGTAAGTAAGTATGTAAATATTAATAAACAATACATTATCATACTTTAAACAAAGTCACAATATGTTCCCGGAATATTACCATCACAAACACATATACTTTCACTATTACAATCATAAACAGGTTCAAAATAAGCTGTCTAGCCTAGTACCAGCAACTAAATTATTTATTTCTAGAGCTATAGATCTCAAAATTACAAATTGTTAATTTTACATGAAACTAGATTCACATATATTCTTACCATAAAATTTTCAAAATTTTTGGTCTATCCAATTAGTACAGTTTATTCATTAAACTTACCCCTGTTTCACTGCTCAACTGTTCTGACTACTCTTCACTACGAATAAATTTTCTCCTCGTACAGAATTTAAAGGATGTTATCATTTATTTCATTTGAAACTAGACTCATTCAAAATTTCAAAGCATATAAATTATATCCCCTAATTATTTTTTTACAATTTTTAATGATTTTTCCAAGTCAGAACAGGGGATCACGTAGTCATTCTGAACCAGTCTCTCAAAAACTTAAATATCTCATAATATAGAATTCCTTTGCTTGCTTTGTTTCTGTTATATGAAAATAGACTCATTAAGCTCTAATTTGATATCTTATTCAGTCTCAGTTCAATTTCTACTATATTTGGTAAATTTTTAGATTCACGTCACTGCAACTATCCAGAACAGTTTTATTGTCAATTTTGATCTTTCACACTTCAATTGTATTCATCACTTTCCCATAACAATCTTTCCAATTTCCAATCACATATCGAGCATATTGCTCATAAGTTACACACGTATATACTTATGCTTATCATCATAAAGTCATACACAATTTCATTTAATCAATTTGCCAGTTGAACACTTCGGAATAATAACAGGTACGCAATGGTATCGCACACAGCCCACCTTTAAAATCGAAGCTCTCTTGTACACATAGTGGCCTTCACTTAGCACCACTCATGTGACCTAGCTCGATTGTACACATAATTTTGGCTCTCTTGTACAGATGGTGAACACTTAGTACCACCCATGTGACCTAGCCAGTTTATCTCGTAGCTCTCTTATCTACATGGTGTCCTTCACCTGGAACCACGCATGTGACCTAGCTACATATATCCCGTAGCTCTCTTGTCTACATGGTGTACACATAGTGTCACCCATACGACCTAGCTACATCATAATGTCTCGTAGCTCTCTTGTACACATGATGTGCACTCAGCACCATACATGTGACCTAGCTACATACTATCTGTATCATCCAATCTTTCCAAAGGTTCAACCGGGATTTCTCTCTCTTTCTAATGCTTGATTCCATACTTCCAATAGTCAATTATGATTCAAAAATCAGCTACAATACATAAAATATGCTGAAATACAAAAACATAATAAAGATAATGTATTATTTACATACAAACTTACATACTTTCTCATTTCCATGTCGAATTAATATTGAACATTTAAATCATCATAATTATACTTACTTTCAACACCTCGACAATCATAGTAAATATATCAATTTTACATTGAAACATGCATAAATTAATGCTTATTATACATATGAACTTACGTCGATACTAAAACGGCCATTTTACCAACTTTCTCGATTTTCAATTTTTCTCCCATTCTAGATTCAAATCTCATTTTTCGGGATCTAAAACATCATATTTTACTTATTTAATTAAATTACTATTCAAAATAGTCCTTAACCCAAACTTTGGCAAAATTATAATTTTGCCCCTAAACTTTTGCATATTTACACTTTTGCCCTAGGCTCGGGAGTTAAACTTCATCCCTTATTCTTATGTTTAATGATATAGTGATCATTTTCCCCTTCTATGGTAACATCAAATTCTCACTCTAACACATAGTTATGAAAAATAACAACTTTTACCGATTAAGCCGTTTTACTCATTTTTGCTTAAAACCGCTTAGCAAAAGTTGTTTAACATAATTTCAGCCTTCATATACTACCATAAAACATCAAAATAAACACATTTCACCTATGGGTATTTTTCCAAATATGAACCCTAGCTTAAATTATTGCTAGAATAAGCTTAATCAAGTTACCGGGATTCCAAAATCGTAAAGAACTTGAAAAACGGGGCTAGAATGGGCTTACTATTGAGCTTGGAAAGCTTGAAAACCCTAGCAATGGCTTCCCCCATGCTAATTTCAGCCTCCATGAAAAAGATGAGTCAATTTTGGCTTTATTTTCCCTTTTTATTTCTTTTAATTACCAAATGACTAAAATGCCCTTAAGGGCCTTTCTTTAAAATTTTGTCCTATTCATGCCCATTTTTGTCCAAACAAAATATAATGGTCTAATTACCATTTAAGGACCTCCTCTTTAAACCCCCATTTCAATCAAGTACTTATGAATTAGAACACATATTTTGCAACTTTTGTAATTTAGTCCTAAAAGTCCAATTAAGCACTTTATCAGTAAAATTACTTAACGATAATTTTACACAATATTTTAATCAATAAATAAACCTTAAAACTTAATCGTAATAAATTTTTTGACTTCAAATTCATGGTTCTAAAACCATCGTTCCGTTTAGGCCCTAAATCGGGCTATTACAGCAACTTCTGCAAATAAACCCTAATAGGCAAATTAAACATGCAATCTATAAAATTTCCTATCAATAGTCTAACACATGCATCTAATCACTCGGTAAATCATAAAAATTAATCGAAATAAACTTTTCTATCTCAGATTTGTGGTTTCGCAACACTATTCCATTTAGGCCCTTTTTCGAGATGTTAGAATATGCTCTAAAGGCTCAAGATCTCACAAAAATTATGGCTCTTTGATGTTAATCCTGTGAATTTCAAATCAAGATAATACCTAAACTTAGGGAAACAACCTAAAAATTTTAATTTTCAAAAATCAACTTATCATGCTTGAATATCTAATTCTTTAAAGTTTAAACAATCAATAAATAAATGCCTATGTTTTAATTCAAAACATATCAATAAAAATTATAAATTAATCAAAATTCATTCTAATAGTGATATGAGTGAGTCACGTGAGAATAAGATAAAATTCATGGATTTTTCTAATAATGATATAAATAATCCCCCCACACTTAAGATGTACATTGTCCTCAATGTACAAAGATAGATTTACTGAAAAATATAGATATAAGATCATAAGATAGGGAGAGAGGTGAAACTTCCTGAATGTTAAATGGAATCCTTGAATTAGATTCATGGAGAGTAGTCAAGTAAGGCAAGTGTGAGATTGGAGGAGGATACTCCGGTGGTGGTAGAGGTTCGTTAGTCCACAAATCCTGTGCCAAAAGAATATTATATTTGGTGGTAGCTATGGTCATGGTCGAGCAGGAAATGGCAGTTATGGGGAACCTTTTCCAGTGGAGTAGCAAATTCCTAAGTAATAGTGAGCTTTGGAGCTCTTCATAACTGCGATAGAATCATTAACTCTTTAGGAAATATAAAGTAACATGATTACTCATAAAGAAATGGTCGAAAATATAAATTACTGGATATAAATTATAAAACCTAAAGATGAAGTAAAAATAGTATTAAAGAGAAATAAAATAAAATAAAATAAAAAGTAAGTTAAAAACAAATAAAAATAAAAATAAAACCATAGAAATAATAAATAAAAGTCATCAAAAATCTTCATTGCCAGATGGTTCACGAGGTGGAGGTGGCGATGAAATGCGAAGATGCTGACAAATCTGATGTAAGGTTGCATCAATGTGATCAAAGCGCTGAAAATATTGCAGCTCGAATCGAGTAAGGCACTTAGAAATGTCAGAAAGTGAAGCCAGCGCATGAACTGGTCGATGAATAGGTGGTGGTTGAGAGGGTGGATCCTTATGAGGTGGAGGGACATCATCAGTAATGTGACACCCCTAAAGTGACCCTAGTCGGAAACCGATTTCGGGACCGCTAAACCGAGTCACCAAATTATTTGAATATGATATTTATTGTCTAAAATATGTGAATATGAATGTGTGAAAGTTTTAAGCTTCGATTTAGTAAATTGCATGTGAATTTAGTCAATAGGACTTATGTGTGACACTTTTGAAATGTGATAGGTCAAAACATAAGGATCTATTAGTGCATGTAATAAAAAGGGTGGACTTGCATGTCAATTTCCCCCTAATTAGTAGTGGCCGGCCATGACAAATAGGGTGGACAAAGTGTGATGGGCAAAACATGTCATAAACATGTTATGTTGGTGTTTCATGGGAGGAATGATAAAATAAGGAGCATGGTAATAAAATAATGGAAGGGAAAATGATGAAAACAAAGAAAAAAAAAAGAGTGTCCATCCTTTTGCATTTTTGGCCGAAAGTTCTAAGGAGGAAGGAAGAAGGAAGGTGCTCTCTTACTTCATGTTCGGCTTGGAAGAGGATTAGGAAGAGGTTCGGCCATACTTGTATCAAGGTTAAGGTATGTTGATGTTGTTCCATGACATTCATGCATGCTTTTAGTTGTTAGCTTGAGTTCTACCTAGCCCATGGTTCAAATCTTTGCTATGTCATGGAGATGATATTCGGCTAAGGTGGATTGGTGTTGATGTCAATTGTATGCTAAAAGTGAAGCTTTGTAATGATACATGTGATGGTGGATTGATGACTTTTGAATTTTCTTTTTAGCATTTTTGAGTTAGACATTATGTTCTTTGTTTAACCATGACCAAAATTGAAATGGTATGGTGTTTTGATGCATTCTGCCATGGTAGGAAGTAGAAGAGAAATATGGTTGTTGTTCACGTTATTTGGATGAGAAATGGTAGTAAGGTGAAGTGCAAATGTTAGTGTTTGATTTACTAGTGTATATAGTTGTACTAGCCGAGTTTTGAAATTGAAAAAGGGTTTGAGCACCATGTGTGGTATTGATATTGTTTGAGTAAATTCATAGTTATTTATATGATGAATTCGGTTGTAGATATACATGCTTGAATAAGATGCACGCATGAATGAATAGATGGATTGGTGTTGCATATGTTCGGTTATAGGTAAGCATGATGATGAATCTATCTTGACTTGGATAATCGGCTCAAGGAGAAATTGCTAAAGTGCTTAGTAATTGATATTAGGTTAATGATGTGTGTTTTCGGTCATAAAGGTGCACATGAGGAAATGTTAGATTAATTGTATTAAATTTCTCAATGTGATTAAAAATGCGTATGACCATTTTGTATTTGAACTAAAGGTGGCCATATGACCTATCAAACTCCTTGTCATATTCGGCCATAAGCTAGAATAATGAGACTTTAATAAGTTAAATTTGTATGATTTAGCTCAAGAGCTTAGAGGACCAAAGTTGGATAAAGGAAAGGAAAAAGTGATCGAATAACCGCCGAAATCGTTTGACAACATCCAAGGTAAGTTTTAAGTGATTAAACGTTGAGTAAAATCAATCATAATAGGACATAATGAGTTGATTTAATAAGATATGATGTGGCCATGACATGTCTTAAACTCAAATGGTAAGTTCATAAGTGTTTGGACTTGGAAATTTAAGAGCAAATTGTAATAATTTGCTTTGGAAAGCAGCAGTAACATGATTTTAGAAAATCACTATAAATTGTTGGTGTGGAATTATAGGCTGAATAAAATATGTAATCAAAGCTTAGTTAGTCTATTTTCTTATAAAAGAGACCGTGGAAGCAAAGAAATTTCCTATAAAGATATATTTAAAGTTGTGTGGGACAGTGTCAGAATGACTCCTAAATCCCTTGTTCTGTTTTTTGAAAATCATTATAATTTGTAAAAAAATGGTTATAAGATAAGATTTATATTCTTAGACTCCTTAATGAGTATAGTTTCAAATGAAATCAAATAGAACACATTATGAATTCTGTACAATGAAAAATTTGATTCAGTAGTGAAGAGTGGTCGATTAGTCAAACAAAGGAAACAGGGAAACTTTAAGAAAAATATGGTATTGATTGGCTAAACCTAAAATTCTGGAAATTTTATGGGTGGAAGATATATGAGTCTATATTCAGGGAAAATTAACGGCAAGTGATATGGAGTTTTGTAGCTCCAGTTATAAATAATTTAGTGACTATTGCTCAAGAAAATAGCTTGTAGTGAATATGTGATTTTGTTGTAAACATGGATAAAACTTGTTTTAGTTGCTCATAAGCTATTGATTAAACCCATACGTGAATTCTAAATCGTGATATTGTAAAACGATATATGAGTGTTAGACGGATCTTTGATATTAAAATTTGTGAAATTGTAAGTTTATGAGTATTCGATTATGAAATGATAGTATGGCGTGAAATTGAATTATTCACTGGAAAATGATTGATGTAGATTTGGCCAAGACAAAGTGTATACATGATAGTATATGTGGTATGTGAAGTATATTTGGATAATTGTGATGTGAATACATGAAAATTTATATTTTGATTTAGGATTTTATGTGATGAATGTGAATGTGTATATATGAGATAAGGCCGAATGGCCAATGTGATGAATGTGAACATGCATATAGGTGATAAGGCCGAATGGCCAATGTGATGAATGTGAGCATGCATATGTGTGATAAGGCCGAATGGCCAATATGGTGAATATGAAGATGCATATATGTGGTAAAGCTGAATGGTCAATGTGAAATATATATATGAGATATGTATATGTGGTAAAGCCGAATGGCTAGTGTGAAATATGTAGGCGATGTGCATATATTGTGGCCGAACGACCAATGTGAAAGGTGTGTATTATTAGATATTTGATGAGGCAAATGAATTACAAATATGACAGTCGATGTGAATGTTGTAACATGTGATTAAATGTACATGAAACTTGGAAATATATTCCGGGTAAGACCCGATGACTACGTGTGGAGATTTTGTCGGGTAAGACCCGATGACTACGTTGTGGAGATTTTGTCCGGGTAAGACCCGATGACTACGGTGTGGAGATTGTCCGGGTAAGACCCGATAACTTCGTGTGGAGATTTCGTCTGAGCTAAAGGTCTCGCCGATAATCCGAGTAGAGGTTAAAGCTATAAGACTTCGTAATAAGAATTGCTTATAAATATATTCAATGCGAAAGGTTAAATAGGTATGTACTCCAAGTTTATATGTGAGCTTGATTTGAACTAAATCATAAGGTAGTTATGTGATGCATACGAGAGCAATCTATGAGACTATTCCTATGATTATGTGACATCGGATCAGTGTGAGAGGTTATGTGAAATCATACAATATATTTCTGTCACATGAGCTCACTTTTATGTGAAAGTTTAACTGCCTATTGTATATGATGAGTTGTGCATATTCGGTAAAAGGGATGGTATGCCCGAAGGAAGAGTGAAATAAAATATACGAACAACGATGTTATAATTTGATTGTTATCTGTTCACACTGCTTAAAACTTACTAAGCATTGTAATGCTTACTCCGTTTACTCTATTTCCTCTGTTTTATAGATCTCATTACGAAGCTACAGGCTCGGGGATCGTCAGTAACTAGTCACACTATCACTATCCACCGCTTGTTACTGTTATGTTTAGAATTATTTAATGGCATGTATAGAATAGACTAGTGGCGGAAGAATATTTTTGGTTAATGTATATAAGCCATGCGAAAATGGCATCTTTTGAATGTTTACTTAGTGAAGTTTAAATTTTACCTCTGGTTGTGCTTAGTACTTATTTAAATGAACGATCTTTATTTCAAGAAAAAGTTCAAAATTTTCTTTGTTCGACATGAGTTACAAGTCCGGTAATGCCCCTTACCTATTCTGGCGACGGTTACGGGATAGGGGTGTTACAAGTAATGTCTTCTGGGTCCTCCTGCTCGGCTGACTGGATGAGGCGGTATTGAGGAGGATCAAATCCACGTCGTCGCTCGATCATCCTCATGTGGAGCATACTCGAGATGCCCTGTGGGGACATCTGATCGATGAGTGTGAGGGAGGATGCTTGTGTCACCATGTTGAGAAGACCTGAGTATCGCGCCAGGCGAGTCACATAAGGGCCGATGGAAATGACTCCCTTCCTATGCCACTCCGTCTGATGCGAATGGCAAGGGCAATGAAATAGGAGAGGTCAAATACGTGTCCATGCACCATGCTCCATAAAAAATAGACGTCGTTAGTGTTTTCGATGCCGATGCTCTCTCGCCATCCTGTCAGGGTGTGGGCTAGGATGGCGTGTAGGTATCTCAGGGATGGGGTGAGAGCCGATGCCTTGGAGCAAATAGGGTCATAGGTGGCCGAAGCAGGGACGAGGACCCTCCGGCAATTTGAAGGAGAGTAGTGGATGTGGCGATGGAGGCTGGCGAAGTCGTCGTCATCCATGAACTCCTTCGTGTATAGTCCTAACGTGGCTCAGAATTCAGGCACTCTCAACTGGTGAACTAAACCGCTGAGATGGAACTGGACCATTCCAGGATCATCGAACTCTATCATAACGACTTGAAGATGGAAGGTTGAATAGAGTTCGAGTGTGAGCTCGAGGTACGTTGGCTCAACAATCTCGAAAAAAATCCCCCACGGGTCAGTCGTTAGGAGAGCCCAAAGTGCGTCAGCGAGTTGGATCTGCTCTAGGGTGGTCCAATCAATGCAACGGCTGACACCTAAGGGTCGAGCCCATAGTATCTAAAAAATTTCCTCCTGGGGTCCCAAGGGAAACTGTAGGAAAAGGTGGCGCACCTTGTTAGTAGGACCCGAGGAGGATCTGGTCCTTTTCGCTTCCTCAAGGTAGGGACGACAGTCTTTTTCCCTCATGGGTTTGACAAGGTGTATCTACAAGAATAACGAGAAAATAACATATGCTAACAAATTCAAGAATTAACCATGAATATAGTTAAACTAACAAATCCAACCAAACTAATGACACTAACAAGTCTAACTTGATGACATAAATTTTATGACAAATGACATAGTAATATCATGACTAAATTCAACACGAAATGGATGAAATAGATCCTAAGAATGAGAATGTTATGATAAGCAATTAGCAGCAAAATGTAAGTAATAAAGTCATGATAGTAAGCATCAAAAGGAAATGAAAAAGAAGAGAAAACTGTTAGTGGAGGACTGGTGGCCGGAGGAGCGACGGCGTGATGGTGGGGGTATGGGTCAGCCATGAGCATGGGTAGTGAGACCGTGTGGTTCGCAATGGGGGCTTGCAAGGGTGAGAAGAAGGGAGAAAATAGAAAAGAAAGGGGAAATGGTGTATGAGGAGGAAAAAAATGGAAGAAGAAAGGAGAGTTAGGGGGTGACCGGTCGGTAGGGGAAGAAGATTGCGGCGGCTAGGGTTAGGGTATTGGGGAAGGGGGTGATGAATAGTGAGGGTTTATATAGATATTGGGGCACATGGCTGTGGGGCACGCCAGTGTGCCCTTATTTCAGCTCGGGTGTTTCTTGATTTTCAAATTTGGGCGCGTATGAAATTTGGGCCATGCCCGTGTTCTTTGGGCGTGTTGGTGCACACGGCCGTGTCTTGCTTCGTTCGCTTCTCCCACGCCTGTGTATGTATGCGCACGCTCGTGTCATTTTGATAGGTTCGACCACTGGTGATGGGCACGGGCGTGTCACATGCCCGTGTTAATTTCTCAGTTTCTACCACGGCTTTAAACAAGGGTGTGTCGCACGTCGGTGTTGATTTGGCAGAATTGCCCATGGCCATGTCACACGGTCGTGGCAACGTATCGAATCCTGTGTTTTATGAAAAATTTACTCTGTTTTCACACGGCCGTATCGCACCACCGTGTCTCCGCCCGTGGTATGAGCACGACCTGAGGCACGCCCGTGTGCTTGGCCGTGTGGATTTGAAAAATCTGTGTTTAAGGACTCAGTTAATGATTTAGATCTTAAAAACTAAAATTATAAAGAAATCAACACTGTTAGTGCTCGGGTTGCATATCGAGAAGTGCTTATTTATAGTCTAAGCTCGACTTACCTCAATTTTGTGTGATTATGGTGGATTGAGGAGTTGAGACTCCTCACCTCTACTATTAACTTTATCAAAATAAGGTCTGAGTCAAGTATTATTTACCTTAAAAGTTTCGAATACAGTATGTGTTACCTCGAATGTACCATGTGGGAAGATGTTCATTACCATGAAAGGAGGCGTTCTGTCCGTATTGTACTCTAGAGTAGCAAATCGGGGATCATTTTCATCTAATAATACTTTGTTCCCAACTTTAATTTGCTTTATTTCATCCTTATGTTCATTGTAGTGCCGCTTCGATTTTACGTATGCTTTTGGTTTCTCCTTGACAGGTGTTCGCCATTCATCTAGTTAATCGACTAGAAGTCTTCGTTCTTCATAGATTGGTCTTTTGTTGTTACTTGAACATGACTCATGAATGCTCTTCGAATGCGTTTCCTGCAAAGAAGGTTGCACCACATGATTAGTATTAGTAGCATGATTTATACAACCACCCTCAATATTCAATGTGTTATTCAAATTACGAGCTTGAAGAGTGATTGTTTCATCACCCACATGAAGTGTGAGTTCACCTGTACCAACATCAATAATGGTTCTAATAGTTGCTAAAAAGGGTCGTCCTAAAATCAATGGTATGTTAGTATCCTCTTCCTTATCTAGAACAAAAAAGTCTACTGGGTATATAAATTTATCAATTTTCACAAGAACATCTTCAATGAGACCCCTAAGAAATCTAATGGTTTTATCAGCCCATTGAATGCTCATCCTAGTTTGTTTGGGTTTCCCAAGACCTAGTTGTTTAAAAATTTTATAAGGCATAACATTAATGCTCACCCCTAAATCAGCCAATGCATTGTTCACGTTCAAACTACCAATTAAACAAGGAATCGTAAAACTCCCTGGACCTTTCAACTTGTTGGGTAGCTTATTTTGTAGAACGGCTGAGCAAACTGCGTTCAACTCTACATGTGACACCTCATCCAACTTTTGTTTATTTTCTAGAAGCTCCTTTAAGAATTTAACTGCGTCCAGCATCTACGAAAGAGCTTCAATAAACGGTAAGTTAATGTGTAATTTCTTTAATAGTTTAAGGAATTTACCAAATTGTTCATCTGTGTGGTCTTTCCTTGTCGCACTAGGGTATTGCATACGAGGTTTGTACTCTCTACTTACCAATTTTTGCTCATTGTGGTCCGTCTCACCTTTACCTTTACTTACCATAATTCCTTGCCTCGGTTTTGGTTCAGGTTCAACTAACCCTTCCTTATCTCGAACGGTAATCGTATTGAGTTGTTCCATTGGGTTCGATTCAGTATTACTCGGCAAGCTACCTTGTGGTCATTCAGAAACTAGTTTGTCGAGGTGGCCTATCTGGGTTTCGAGCCCCTAAATCAATGCTTGTTGATTCTTTAGTGCTGTCTTGGTATTCTGAAAACGAGTCTCTGACACTGAGATAAATTTCGTTAGTATCTCCTCAAGGTTCGGCATCTTTTCCTGCTGGTAAGGTGGTTGTTGAAAACCTGGGGGATGTTGTGGCCTTTGATTTCCTTGACCACCCCATGAGAAATTGGGATGGTTCCTCCAACCTGCATTATAAGTGTTACTATATGGGTTATTTTGAGATCTAGAATTATTATTACCCATATATTGAACTTGTTCCTCCTCGGTGCTAAGGTTGAAGGATTGATATTTTGTGTGTACTCCTCCTCCATTAGAGTCGCACCTCATCACTGGATGTACCTGTGTAGAACGATACAAACCGTCAATCTTTTTATTTAACAGTTCTACCTAGTTAGATAGCAGAGTAACCGCGTCGAGGTTGAAAACACCGGCTACTTTTGTTGGCTTTGTTCTCATGACTTGCCACTGATAGTTATTCAGTGACATCTCTTCAATAAATTCATAAGCCCCTTCAGGTGTTTTGTTGTTTAATGTTCCACCGGCGGCTGCGTCAATGAGTTGTCTAGTTGAGGGGTTCACACCGTTATAAAAAGTCTGAACCTATAACCATAAAGTAACCCATGGTGAGGGCACCTTCGTAATAGGTCCTTGTATCTCTCCCATGCATCATAGAGTGTTTCTAGATCCATCTGCACAAAAGAAGAGACATCATTCCTCAACTTAACCGTTTTATCCGGTAGAAAATATTTAAGTAAAAACCTTTCAGTCATTTGTTCCCAATTAGTGATTGACCCTCGTGGTAATGAGTTCAACCACTGTTTAGCATTATTCCTCAATGAAAAGGGAAATAACCGAAGGCGAATGGAATCATCAGAAATGCCATTGATCTTAAATGTGTCGTAAAACTCCAGAGAATTCACCAAATGAGTATTTGGATCCTCATCCTGCAAACCATCAAACTGAACAAACTGTTATATCATTTGAATTGTGTTAGGTTCAGTTCAAAATTATTTGTAGCAATAGTTGGTCTAACTATACTCGATTCAGCTCCTGTTAAAGTAGGTTTAGCATAATCATACATAGTACGAGGAACAGGATTCTGATTTATTAGATCTGTAGAAACCACAGGAGGAAGCTGATTATTTTGATTTTCAGCCATCTCCTCGGTTGTATTATGGATATCTTCCTCTTGTCCTTCCTCTATGTTTCTTAGGTTTTGCCTTATTTCTCTTTTGTTTCTGCGAGCTATGCTTTCAATCTTATTGCCAAAAAGTAATGGTCCTGACGGGTTTCTTCTAGTCATAAACTATAAAAACCTGCCAGAAGTAAATAAAAGAAAATGTAGTGATATAAACAAAAATTAAAATAAAAATTAAATTGCAATAAAATAAATTGCTAAAGTAATAAAAATTAAGCGTTCTTAATATCTTAGTTTCCAGGCAACGACGCCAAAAACTTGATGTGCGTGATAAGTTTTATATTTATGATTGATCGTACTTGAAAACGAACTATTATCACGATGAAAGCAAGCGCACCTATCGAACAGTAGTATAGTTTATAACAAGACCAGAATGTCAAACCCACAGGAACTAAAAGTACTAGTATTAACCTTCTTTTTATTATCTAGCCTAAAAATAAAGGGATTTTTTTATCTAAATTAATTAACTAAACTAAGAATGCACAGGAAGTAAATTGGGGAAATACTTTTGGGAAAACTGATTGATTTAGACAAAACCTAAGGGAAAAATCCATTTAGACTTCACTTGTTACTTGACTCTGAACCAGACAATTTATTCACTTGACTTGATCCGTAGAAATTCCTAAGTTATATTATTATCTCTCTCGAGACTAACAATGTCTAACCCTAGGTTGATTAATTGAAATCTCTTTCTAATTAAAACCCCTAGTGTTGCATTAACTCGATCTATGGATTCCCTTATTAGGTTTGACCCTAATTCGGCAGATTTATGTCGCCCTATGTCTAGGGGTGAAATCAACTCCGCTTAATTATGCTAGATCTACTCCTATACAGAGACTTTTTCTCCTCTGAATAAGCACATCAATACTTGAATCAACATCCTAGAATATTAAGACAATAATTAAGAACACATAATTAAGAACAAATCAAGTATTTATCATATAATTCAGAAAATAATAACATGATCTGTCTTAAGTTTTATTCCCCTTAGGTATTTAGGGGATTTAGTTCATAAGTGTAAAAGGAAACATCTCAGAAGAATAATAACAAAACATAAAGGAAACCCAAAAGCCCCTGAAGGAAATTAAAAGGAGATCTTTAGTCTTGAAGGAGAATCCGGCTTCTGAGATGGATCAATTGGCTTTCTTCGATTAATTCCTTTCCTCCTACTCTGTGTGTCCTCTATAGGTACCTCCTAGGGTGTTTATATAGGCTTTAGAATGCTTCAAAATCCTCAAGAGTGGCCTTTTTCGAATCGGACTAAACTTGGGCTCGATAGGGACACACCCGTGTGAGGTGACTTAGGTCGTGTTGCAATCTATTAAATAGACACGAGCGTGTGAACTATCCGTGTGAGGAAGTCCAGGCCGTGTTGATTTCCTACGTTGACCCATTTTCTCCGTTTTTGGTCCGTTTCTCGCTCTTTTTACTCTCCTATGCTCACCTAAGTATGAAACATGAAATTAAAGGATATGGAGCATTGAATTCCACGAATCTGATGATAATTCATTCAAAAATATGCTAAGCATGGGATAAAAATATGTATAAATTATGACTTATCAATTGTAAGTACTTCCAAGCCTGTTTTTAATGTTTTTTGCATTTTTGAGATCCTTGAAGCATGATCTATCTATTTCTACCCTTATTTTGAAGTAGAGTTTATGTTCAAAAATTTACCTATGTATGACATGCATATGAAAGCTTGATGTGTGATAAACATATTTTACAAAGTGATTTTGCATGAAAACACCTAAAAAGGTACCTATTTGTAAAAGTTGTAAAATGGGTAATAAATATGTGAAATAAAGAAAAATGTGGGCTACTAGGAGTAGGAATATGAATCGACTAGGCTTGGTAACAAAGAAAATGTATGCATTTCGTTTTACGAGTGTAAAGACCAATTTGTAAATAAGTGAAAAGTTAGGGGTAAAAAGGTAATTTTACCAAAGTATGTGTTATGGGTTGATTTGAACAATGTATGTATTAAACAAGTTACATTTGGCATTATAGATCAAGAAAAACGTGATTCGAATCTTGATCTGGGAAAAAATAATATTTACGAAGAATAGGTTCGTTTTCATCATTTTGTACCGAGGTAAGTTCATATACAAATAATGTGATGTTATTTTATATTTTGGATGCTTGAGTATTATGTGAATTCAAATTCTTTAATGTTATTATGAGTTATTCTTTGATTGCTCCATGAGTAAGTGATTGGTATTATGGACATTGAGATCGACATTACGAGCAAGCTTGACAGAGATGTAATATCGAAGAATCCCGTTTGAACCTTAGGACTAGTTTAGGATACAAGTGACATGTCACTAGGAACCATGTGATTTATGAGCTCATGAGATATTTGATATATGTTTATGTGGTTCCAGGTGCTGGTCTTGTACGTCCTACTGGTGGCTGGGTAGTCCGGCATGTGTTGTGGATACCTGACAGCTTGTGTGAGCAGCCCGTGTAGCTACGTCTTGATCGACAGCTTGTGTGAGCAAACCTATGAGTAGCTCGAGAATGAGCTTTTATGTGTTATGTGATATGTGATATGAAGTGGCTTTAGCTACGTATGTGGCACTTATATGCGAGCCTTCCATGTATCCAATAGTATTTCGAGTGTTCAACGGGTAAATTATCGAGTAACTTGACAGAAGACCCAAGGGGTAAGTCAATGAGAAGAATGAGTAAGAGATTATGTTATGAGCTATGGTGATGATGTAGAAAGTAATGCACTAGCCCCAGCCTAAGAGACGGTGCCAGAGGAGAGTAGACCCGTAACTGTGAGTCAAGGAGGAGAGGCTCGAGAGGCCTTCTTCCACGTTATGAACAAATGGTTTGCTGAGTTCGTTCGTATGAACCCGGCTATTCAATAACAACCTCTACCCCCTCAAAATACTCAACCCGTACCCGTAGTGCCACAAGGTATGGACTTTATAAGATTTCATAGAACCCCTATTGATAAGATTCGAAAACAAGGGCGGAAGAGTTCAGAGCAAATGCTGAGGATGATGCTGAGAAAGCAGAATTTTGGCTTGAGAATTCAATAAGGGTATTTGATGAACTATCATGCACACTCGAAGAATGTTTGAAGTGTCCTTGTTGAGACATGACTTATAACTGGTGGAAGACACTAGTATCTGTGGTACCTCAAGAGAGGGTCACATTGGAATTCTTCCAAGAAAAATTCTGAAAGAAGTACATCAGTGAACGATTCATTGACCAGAAGCGCAAGGAATTTTTGGAATTGAAACAAGGCCACAAGTTAGTGATCGAGTACGAAAGAGAGTTTGTACGGCTTAGCAAATATGCTCAAGAGTGTGTATCCTCTGAGGCTAAAATGTGTAGAAGGTTTGAAGACGGGCTTAATGAGGATATTAGAGTGTTAGTGGGTATTCTTGAGCTGAAGGAATTTGTTGTGCTCATTGATCGGGCTTGTAAAGCTGAGGAGCTGACCAAGGAAAAGAGAAAAGTTGAGGCTGAGGCTAAAGATATAAGAAAGAGGCTGATGAGCAAGTCATTCCCCTCAGTTTAAGAAATCTAGAGATATGTATTCTTGTTCTCATGTTTCGACCGGGCACTCATACGGAAATCATAGGAAGCAAAATTCAGGTTTTAAATCTCAGGCTACATCTATGGCTAGTGTGGGTAATGCTAGACCTTTTAAACCCGAGTGCCAACATTGCGGTAGACGTCATCTTGGTGTGTGTAGGATGAATAGCGGATCTTGTTTCAGATGTGGTTCTCAAGACCACTATATCAAGGACTGCCTCGAGATGATCGAGAAAAAAAAATTCAGAGTACAATGCCGAGTATTACTGCTACAAAAGGGAGACCCTCGAGAAATTTCTGTAATGGGGCTAGTAGCAAAAATGTAGCGAGGGATACAACAGTGAGATCTAAAGCTAGAGCTCTGGCCAGGGCCTATGCCATACGTGTGCGTAAGGATGCATCATCTCCCGATGTGATCACTAGTACTTTTTCTCTTTATGATACTGCTGTTATTTCCTTGATTTACCCTAGTTCTACTTATTCGTATGTGTGCATGAAATTGGTATCTAGCATGAATATGCCTGTTTTCTACGAAATCTATGATTAAAGTGTCAAACTCGTTAGGCAAGCATGTTTTAGTTGATAAGGTATGCAAGAAATGTCCCTTGATGATTAGAGGTCATTGTTTTCCGGCTGACTTGATCTTGTTGCCGTTTGATGAATTTGATGTTATATTGGGTATGGATTGGTTGACACTTCATGATGTTGTAGTAAATTGCAGACAAAAAGTTATTGAATTGAAATGTGAAAATGGTGAAATTCTCCGGGTTGAATCAAATGAGTTAGATAGGTTGCCAATCGTGACTTCTTCGATGCCTGCTTAGAAACATATGAGAAAAAGGTGTGAGGCTTATTTGGCTTATGTGTTGAATACAAAAGAGTCTGAATTGAGAATTGAATCAGTGCCTGTTGTATGCAAATATTTGGATGTATTTCTAAAAGAATTGGCAGGTTTACCTCCAATTAGAGAAGTGGAGTTTGGTATTGATGTAATGCCAGGGACGACACTTATTTCGATTGCTCCGTATAGGATGGTGGAACGATGGAAATGTGCAAGTGTACACAATTGCAACAAGTCATAAAGTGACAAGTAAATGTTGAGTTATCGTACCCACAGAGATTGTGATAAGAACTATTTATGAATGCAATTTAAAACACTTTGGTGAGAAAAAAATATTTTGTTTTGAAAAGGTGATTAAAAAAAAGATTTTAAACTAAATAAAATAAAAGTTCTAATGCACGATTTCAAAATATGATTTAATCAAGATGACATAATTGTGTTGGATTAATTGCATTTCTTTAACTTAGAATTATTAAACTCATGTTTATGTTGTTACGGATAAATTCATGGCAACTTGGTAATTTGCTAACTTATGAACATACTCACCTACACAAATCCATTCATCTCTTAACATATCCCTATGTCAAATCAAATGATTAAACAGATTTTAATAAGCAAACATGTTATTGAACATACATACTCATTAAATTGAACTAATCTCTTGCATATTCCTATGTCAATTCAAACGTTTAATTAAATTTAATAAGAAAATAAAAGACTATGTGAGGTGACAAGGTATCCTTACCTTGAAACAATTTAATCACAATAATCTTGCAAGTTATGCAAGGCAAGTGTATCGCCAAATACATTGCTAATTTAACCTTTAGCTACCTTAGAAGAATAAACATGCACTGACTAAGTATTGTGTCAACTAATTATAATTTTAGTCTGTTTAAATAATTAATTCATTAGTTCCCTCACAATTATAATGTAAGAATAACTTAGGCATGATTTTACTTAATCAAGCATTTTATCGAGGCCTATAACAGCATAAACACAATTTTAATAATTTAAGAGGATGAAATGCAATCAACCCAACACGAATTAAATTCAAGCTAAGCTGATTAAATTTACCATTCCAACAACATAAATATTCATAGATATGTTTATCACAAAAACAACAAAATTTAAAGAGATAAGGAACAAGAATCAAATCTGATGTTTTTCCGTGGCTTGACTAGGTTGCTTCGTTCTTCCTTCTTTGTTGTCCTCGCTGATCAAGGCTGCAATGAACACTCAATTGCTGCTCCAAAATGGCTGAAGAAGAATCTTTTTCAAGGGGAGAAATCTACAATAAAGCAATGGACTTTGAATGGGAAAATGAAAGGAGAAAATGAGAGAAGAGAGAAGAGATGTGAATGAATGAGGGACGCTTTGAATGATCAGCCAAGGGGGGTTTTTATAGCTGAATGTGGCAGCTATAATTTGCTAAAAATAGCAGCCAAAGAGCCACCCCTTGGGCAGCCACCTATGTCGGAAAGTTGATGGCTTCAACTTTGCTAAATATGGCTTGGGGCAAATCTACAAAGCAACCAATTGTGGAGGGGTTGATTTGCAATTTGAACAAGTCTTCAAAGGCTTCTTTTCAGCTTAAATAATCAGCTAATGAGCTGAGTTGGGTCAGCACTTGGACGGTTTTGGGCTGTCCTTTTCTTGTCCAGTTCGGTTTACTCGGTTTGGTTCAATCAGGCCACTTTTTCATAATTAATTAATAATAATTTATTAACCCAAATTAAAGTGGATATAAATTAAATTAATTATATTATGAATAAATACATATAATTTTTGGACCATCTTAGGTTGGAAATTAATTTGCCTTGGTACTTCAAATTGCTTCTCGGTTTTGTGCTGCTAGCAGTGTTTGCCGAGCCATTTTTCACCCTTTGTACAATTCTGTCGAAAATAACCAAAATTAATCAAAATTAATTAAAATTAAACATGTTCATAATTTAAGTAAAATTTAATTATTTTATAATAATTAATTATTTTTTGACAAGAATTTAACCGAATTCACATGAATTTAAGGTAAAAAGGGTATGAAAAAGTATGTAAATTTTTGTGTTTCCAGATGGCCCCAACTGAGTTGAAAGAATTGAAGTCACAGTTGCAAGAATTGACCAACAGGGTTTTGTGAGACCAAGCTTTTCATCGTGGGGTGCTCCTGTATTATTCGTGAAATAGAAAGACTGTTCTATGAGATTGTGTACAGACTACCGACAGCTTAATAAGATAACAATCAAGAACAAGTATCCTTTTCCAAGGATTAATGATTTTTTTGATCAATTTAAAGGAGCATCATGGTTTTCTAAAATAGACTTGAGGTCCGGCTACTATCAGTTGCAAGCTAAAGAATTAGATGTGCCTAAAACTGCTTTTAGAACGAGGTATGGCCACTATGAATTTCTTGTTATGCCATTTGGGTTAACGAATGCTCCTGCTATGTTTATGGACTTAATGGACCTAATATTTCAGCCATATTTGGATAAGTTTGTTGTGGTGTTTATTGATGATATTCTGATTTATTCGAGAGATGAGGCAGAGCATGCCGAGCACTTGAGAACTATTTTGCAGACTTTAAAAAACAAACAGTTGTATGCTAATTTCAGTAAAAGCGAGTTTTGACTTCGAGAAGTTGGATTCTTGGGCCACATTGTTTCAGGCGATGGTATCCAAGTTGATCCTAGCAAGATTTCTGCTATTGTCGGATGGAAACCGCCAAGGAATATATCCAAGGTTAGAAGCTTTTTGGGCTCAGCTGGTTACTACTGATAGTTTGTGAAAGGATTTTCTATGATTGCCGCTCCCGTGAAAAGATTGCTTCAAAAGGATGCTAAGTTTGAGCGGTCGAAAAAGTGTTAGCGAAACTTCGAGAAATTGAAGATGTTATTGACCGAAGCATTGATTTTGGTACAACCTGAGTCGGGTAAAGAATTTTTTATTTATAGTGATGCTTCTTTAAATGGTTTGGGATGTGTACTTATGCAAGAGGGTAAAGTCGTAGCTTACGCTTCGAGGCAATTGAAGGCTCACGAGAAGAACTATCCGACACATGACTTAGAGTTGGCCGCCATAGTGTTTGCTTTGAAAATTTGGCGACATTATTTATTTGGTGAGAAATGCCACTTCTATACTGATCACAAAAGTCTTAAGTACTTAATGACTGAAAAGGACTTGAACTTATGGCAACGAAGATGGTTAGAACTATTAAAGGATTATGAGCTTGTAATTGATTACCATTCGAGTAAGGCAAATGTGGTCGCCGACGTTTTGAGTAGGAAGTTGTTGTTTGCCTTGAGGGCTGTGAATACATGGCTGACTTTTTCTGATGATGGTTCGATTCTAGCCGAGTTGAGAGTCAGACCAAAATTTCTTCAACAGATTTGTGATGCTCAAAAAGTTGATAAAGTGTTGCAAGCTAAGAGAGTTCAATGTGAGTCCAGCAGTGAACCAGATTTTCTGAGTGACTCCGATGGTTGTTTAAGATTTTGTTGTAGGATTTCTGTTCTGAAGGACACTGAGTTGATTCAAAATATTTTAAATGAGGCACACAGCAGTTGTTTGACAGTTCACCCGAGCAGTACAAAAATGTATAATGACTTGAAGATAATGTATTGGTGGAATGGTATGAAAAGAGATATCTTACAGTTTGTATCGAAATGTTTAATTTGTCAGCAAGTAAAGGCTAAACACCAAGTACCCTCGTTCGACAATTTATCATACTTGTGGTAGTAGATTATGTTGCCAAATGGGTAGAAAGATGAAAAGGGATCTCACTTTGATTGCAAGCTAGTTTCCAATGCCCTGCAAAGGTATGAAGTAAAACAAAATATTGCCACAACATATCTTCCGCAAACGAACGGGCAAGTTGAAATTTCCAACAGGGAAATTAAGTAGATTTGGAGAAAGTTGTTAATCCAAATCGTAAGGATTGGTCCTTAAGATTGGACAATGCTTTATGGGCATATTGCACTAGTTACAAACCCCTGTTAGGAATATCACCATTCAAGCTCGTCTACGAAAACCATGCCATTTGTCGGTTAAGTTAGAGCACAGGGCATACTGGGCTATAAAGCAATTGAACATGGATTGGAAAGCTACTGGAAATAGAAGATTGCTTAAATTAAATGAAATGGAAGGATTCAGGGTGCAAGAATATGAGGATGCTAAACTTTATAATGAGAAGACCAAGCACTAGCATGATAAGAGAATTATACCAGAACAATTTGAACCAGGACAATATGTGTTGTTATTCAAATCAAGGTTGAAAATGTTCCCTACGAAGCTGAAATCTCACTGGTCAGGTCCCTTTGAAGTAGCCAAAGTATACCCTTATGGAGCAGTGAATGTCAAGGATATGCACACGGGGGTCACATTTAAAGTCAATGGACAACGTTTAAAGCACTACTAGGGTGCTCATGTAAATTAAGACAAACAATCCATTGACCTTAGAGATGTTTAATGTAACACCCCAAACCCGGCCTAGACGTTATGACCTAATCTGATACGCCACATCGAAGCGTTCAAAACATTCCGTATTACTTAGTTTGGAAAAAAAAACTTAGTTGGTGTTGTAAAAGGTACTTTTAAAAGTAGGTTAAAGTGAACGGAAGCTGTGCACCAGGTAGGAAACCAGGAAGGAGAGGAGGTGAGTCCGTCGGACTGCTTAAGTACCAAGCTCCCTTCGGATCCAATCCTAGACATGCACACCGCCATTGCCACACTCTAACATCTCGTATGATTTGGAGAAAACCGTTTGTTTATGTCTCATTTTAAGAAAATGATTAAGGTTGAAAAATGTTTGCTGAAAATATTTATTTTCTTGAAAAAAAACATTTACTTTGCGGAAACTTTGCGCGTCATCGTGATCTTTTAAAACAAGTAGTTTTTATAAAACGAACCCTAGTGCTAACCAGTTTAATAATCCCCAAAATAAAATTAATTAAAAAGAGCGGCCTTATTACAACTTTGAGCGTAATAAAAATAATCCAAATTAAATGCTAAACTTATTTAAAATTGGCAATCAAGCTTCATGGCCACTCTGAATCCCGCTTGACTCCAAGTCCACCAACTAGGGCTCACCTGCAAGGATGGAAGAGGAAGGGGTGAGTTTGGGAAAACTCAGTGTATACAGAAAACCCATCCAAAGCCCAAATCAGCTCGAGCCCATTGGGCCTAAGCCCTATTCAGATAACGAGACACAAGAGAACAAAGCCCCTTTCGAATCACAAGATGCAAGGCCTTATCCCTTTTAACATAACAAGATGGCCCATAGGCCCGTTCCAAGAACATATGTAACAATATCGATAATGAATGCAAGCCCAACTGGGAGACTACTCAACCCACCAACCGCTACACCGCCTGCATCACCTTACACTCCATGTGGGGAATATCTCAACCCACCCAAATTTCTACACTCCACGGTGGCAAAGAACGGCCGCTCAAATATCGATAAGTTGAGGCAAAGCCTCCGGCACGTGGATGAACCACATTCAGTACTTCCTCCATCAATACCCCAATCCCATGCAACAGATATTATTAAAAGCATAATATGCAAAATACAGTATCAATTATTCATGCATTTCAGTCATTTTAAACCCTAGGGGTATTTCGGTAATTATGCTCTTCAGGGGTAATTTCGTAACTTACGTAACTACATAAGCTATTCCAGTAATTCTTAACAATTTTATGCAGTTTGATTCTACCATCTAACTGACAGGCTACTTTGCCCATCTCTTACCCATATTGGTCCGTAAGCCCATTGGGCCCAGTTTTGGCCCATCGAGGCCTCTTTTTCCGAAATACGCTAAAATGTCACACGAACTTACTTACCACTTTGCGGTGCTAGATCTAACAATTACTCTATGTCTTAAGAGCATTCGCATACTCACAAGCCTATGAAATGCCGGAATTTCGGCATTTCGACTTTTGCCGAATTGAACTAAGGAAGGGGGGTTTGGTACACACTTGATTCGCAACGGCTGCTACTGAGATCACTTTCGATGTCCTAAAATTGATTAGCACAGTTCTTAATTACAAACCATAATCACTAAACCCCCAAAACTTACTTATCTATGATCAAACCATATCCCTAAAAAGCCTTTGAACCCTTACCTTTTTGCCAAAATCGATAGCTAGCTCTGTATCTGATTGTTCCAATGGTTCACGCTTTCAATCCAACACTTAAGAAGGCACTAATCATTGATGAAAATGTCGATTAAAAACCCTTAGAGCCACATGCCCAAATCGATGACCTCCCTAATTTTAGGGACTTGACTTTTCTTAACTTTGCAAAATAAGAATAGATCCGAGATGATAAGTACTTACCCCTTACTCCTACTTGATTTCCTCGCAATCCGGTGCAGATTTAACCTTAGAACAATGGTAAAACCCGAATCTAAGGGTTGATGAAATTTCGGCTATAAGCCCCTAAACCAGTGGTACTTCGGCTTTTGGGTGGTGAAGGAGATGGAGATATGAGGCTATGACCTTGAAGAAGAATTGCCGTCAGGTATCTAGGATTAAGATAAGATAATCGTAGATTTAATAAAAACAAAGAACATAGAAGAACCTGGCTTTGAAGAAATCGGCACAAGCAGTGATCACAGGATTTCAGCTTTTGTGATTTCGGCAAAGGTGCTGATGATAAGCAGGTTTGATGAATAGTTTTGAAGTAGAAAAAAATAGAAGAAGAAGAATAGAGGTGGTAGTTTCGGCTAGAGAGGAAAAAGAGAGGAAAAACAACCCTAAGGTGTTAAAGCAGAAGAAAAACGGCACCACTCAATACCCTAAGTGCGAAATACTAGCCTAATACCCCTGCCGATTTTCCTCTTCAATTCCCATAATTGACCAACTCTAGCCTCATCCAAATCCTTAAATCTCTCCCCTTATCCTCCTTAATCCAAGCATTTAAACCGATCCAACTCTCTTCTAGCAGAATCCACGAACTCCAACACTTACCCCTCCTGCACTTAAAATAAATGCATCTATTTGTCAACACAGGAATCGATCCCATGTCTTCCCTATGCTCCACACGCCACTTTTTAGGAGCTTAGTGTCCTCACCCTTGCCACTTTACTAAAGCTCTTTTGTGATGCAATTTACCCACAACTCTTGCATCACAAAAGAGCTTTTAACGAAGCCACTCAAGCTCCTGTTTTCAATGAAACTGATTCATGGATGCTGATCATTCAATGTCATCTTTGTGGATCATGATTCAAAAGAGGAAAAAAGAGATCGGATGAGATTCGATCAAATTATCATCATGCATTTTGATTGTGAGAATGAGATCAGTGTTCATAATTGATTTCAAAGCTGCAAGATGACATCAGAGATTTTGAGTGTGCTTGACATAAACATGGAGTTCGATTTTAATTTAAAGTAATTTTGATGGTCATGCATTCATTTGTTTACAATTAATCATGCATTTTAAATGATTTACCAGGATTTTCAAAATACAAATATTGATTAAGTTTTCATTAAATCATTTCAAGAGAATAAATGTTTCAAGAAAAGAATAATCATTTGTTTGATGTTTCACGGCTTTAACTTCTTTTTGTTCTAAGATTGTCATTTTTAATAGCTAACTGACTTAATTTTAAACAAGTAATACGAATGTTTTGAACGATCGATGTGGCGATCGATCCGTCATATTGTTCAGGCTGCAACACCCCAAACCCGGCCTAGACGATATGACCGGATCGATGCGCCACATCGGCGTTCAAAACATTCCGATTACTTAGTTTGGAAAAAAAACTTAGTTGGTGTTGTAAAAGGTACTTTTAAAAGTAGGTTAAAGTGAACGGAAGCTGTGCACCAGGTAGGAAACTAGGAAGAAGAGGAGGTGAGTCCGTCGGACTGCTTAAGTACCAAGCTCCCTTCGGATCCAATCCTAGACATGCACACCGCCATTGCCACACTCTAACATCTCGTATGATTTGGAGAAAACCGTTTGGTTATGTCTCATTTTAAGAAAATGATTAAGGTTGAAAAACGTTTGCTGAAAATATTTATTTTCTTGCAAAAAAACATTTACTTTGTGAAACTTTGTGCGTCATCGTGATCTTTTAAAAACAAGTAGTTTTTATAAAACGAACCCTAGTGCTAACCAGTTTAATAATCCTCAAAATAAAATTATTAAAAAGAGCGGCCTTATTACAACTTCAAGCACAATAAAAATAATCCAAATTAAATGCTAAACTTATTTAAAATCGACAATCAAGCTTCATGGCCACTCTGAATCCCGCCCAGCTCCAAGTCCACCAACTAGGGCTCACCTGCAAGGATGGAAGAGGAAGGGTGAGTTTGGGAAAACTCGGTGTATCTGAAACCCATCTAAAGCCCAAATCATTTCGAGCCCATTGGGCCTAAGCCCTATCTGAGATAACGATTACAGAGAACAAAGCCCTTTTAGAATACAAGAGCAAGGCCTTAGCCCTTTTTAACATAACAGTATGGCCCATAGGGCCAGTTTAGTAACATATGTAACAATATCGATAATGAATGCAAGCCCAACCGAGGAGACTACTCAACCCACCAACCGCTACACCGCCTGCATCAGCCCTACACTCCATGTGGGAATATCTCAACCCACCCAAACCTACACTCCACAGTTAAACAACGCGCTCAATTATCGATCGATTGAGGCAAAGCCTCCAAGATGTGGATGAACCACATTCAAGACTTCCTCCATCAATACCCCAATCCCATGCAGCAGATATTAATAAATGCATATCATGTAAAATACGGTATTAATCAATCATGCAGTTTAACCAATTTAAACCCTAGGGGTATTTCGGTAATTATGCTCTTTAGGGGTAATTTCGTACTTAAGCAACTACACACGTTATTCCAGTAATTCTTAACAATCTTATGCAATTTGATTCTCCCATCTAACTGACAGGCTACTTTGCCCACCTCTTGCCCATATTGGGCCGTAAGCCCATTGGGCCCAGTTTTGGCCCATCGAGGCCCTATTTCCGAAGGACGTTGAAACGTCACACAAACTTACTTACCACTTTGCGGTGCTAGATCTAACAATTACTCTATGTCTTGAGAGCATTCGCATACTCACAAGCCTATGAAATGCCGAATTTGGCATTTCGACTTTTTTTCAATTGAACTAAGAAAAGGTGTTCTATTTTACACACCGATTCATGACGATCGCATTGAGATCTCTTTCGATATCCTACAATTGATTAGCACAGTGCTTATTTACAAAATATAATCACTAAATTCCAAAACTTACTCACCCATGATCGAACCATGTCCCTAAAAGCCTTTGAAACCTTACCTTTTTGTCAAAATCGATAGCTAGCTCTGAATCCGATTGCTCCAATGATTCACGCTTTCAATCCAACACTTAAGATCATTGACAGAAAACGTCAGTTAAAAACCCTTAGAGCCACATGCCCAAATCGACAGCCTCCCTAATTTTAGGGACTTCGGCTTTTCTTAACTTTGCAAAATAAGAACAGATCTGAGATGATAAGTACTTACCCCTTACTCCCACTTGATTTCCTCGCAATCCGGTGCAGATTTAACCTTAGAACAATGGTAAAACCCGAATCCAGGAGTTTGAAGAAGTTTCGGCTATAAGCCCCTAAACCAGTGGTACTTTCGACTTTTGGGTGGTGAAGAAGATGATAATGTGGAACTATAACCTTGAAGTAGAATTGCTGTCGGTATCTAGGATTAAGAAAAGATAATCGTAGATTAATAAAAACAAAGAACATAGAAGAACACGGCTTTGAAGAAATGCACAAGCGGTGATCACAGTTTTCGCTTTTGTGATTTCGCAAAAGTATTGATGAATAGCAGGTATGATGAATAGTTTTGAAGTAGAAAATAGAAGAAGAAGAATAGGGAGGTGGTAGTTTACTAGAGAGGAAAAAGAGAGGAAAAACAACCCTAAGGTGTTAAAGCAAGAGAAAAACGGCACCACTCAATACCCTAAGTGCCAAAATACCAACCTAATACCCCCGCCGATTTTCCTCTTCAATTCCCATAATTGACCAACTCCTAGCCTCATCCAAATCCTTAAATCTCTCCCTTATCCCTCCTTAATCCAAGCATTTAAACCGATCCAACTCTCTTCTAGAGAATCCACGAACTCCAACACTTACCCTCCCGCACTTAAAAATAAATGCATCTATTTGTCAACACAGGAATCGATCCCATGCCTCCCTCAAAGCTCCACACGCCACCTTTCTAGGAGCCTAGTGGCGTCACCCTTGCCACTTTACTAAAGCTCTTTTTGTGATGCAATTTACCCACAACTCTACTTAAGGGCCACTTAGCCAGAATCCCTAACTCCTAAGTCTAAAATTCCAAAAATTCAAGCTGGGTTTGGCCAACTCATGGGCCTTCCATAAGCCCATTTACTTACTCAAAATATTAATTTCACATCCAAATACAATAATTTAAAGTCTTTATAAAATATTGAAAACCACGAATAAATCCGAAAAATCAGGATGTTACAACTCTACCCTCCTTAAAGAAATTTCGACCTCGAAATTTTACCTTATCGTAACAGTTGAGGGTACTATTGACGATAGCCTCCTCGGTCTCCCAAGTAGCTTCTTCTTTGCCATGGTTTCTCCAAAGTACTTTCACTAGTGGGCTGATTTCCTTCTCAACATCTTGACGTCACGATCAAGTATTTGTACGAGTTCCTCTTGAAAGTTAAATCGATTGTACCTCGATTTACGAATCGGTATGATATGAGTTGGGTCGGATCGACACCGCCTCGGCATGGATACATGAAAAATTTCGTGGATACGATGCGATTACGGTGGTAAGTCTAGTGATAAGCCTTTGGTCCAACCCACTTAACAATTGAAGAAGGCCCAATAAACCGTGGGCTCAACTTACCCTTCTTACCAAATCTCAAAATTTTCTTCCAAGGGAAACCTTCAAGAAAACCATGTCCCCAACAATGAACTCAATCTCTTTGCGCTTCAGATCCGCATCGACTTACATCTATCCGATGCCGCCTTTCTTGGTTCCTAATCAGCCTAACCTTGCTTTCGATTTGCGCCACCAATTTCGGTCCAAGCACTCATCGTTCACCCAACTCGTCCAACACGTCGGCGTCGACATCTTCGCCCATAAAGCGCTTCATATGGTGCCATCTGAATACTTGCTTGATAGCTGTTATTGTACACAAACTCCGCCAATGGTAAGTAGTCCTCCCAACTTCCACGAAAATCAATGATACAACCCCTCAACGTATCCTCCGAACACGAATAACCCTTTCATTGTCCATACATGCGTGGGTGAAAGCGGTGCTAAAATCAATCGTGTACCCAACGCTTCGCAACTTCCGCCAAAACCGAGATGTAAACCTAGGGTCTCGATCAGATATTATCGACACTGGCACCCCATGCAGTCGCACTACCTCCGCCACATATAACCTGGCCAACTTTTGCAGTGAGTAGTCGGTACGAATAGGTATGAAATGAGCAGATTTTGTTAACCTATCCACAACTACCCACACTGAATCTTTCTTGGTGGGTGTCACAGGTAACCCACTTACAAAGGCCATTGTCACTCTTTCCCACTTCCATAGCGGAATTTTCACAGGTTGTAGTAATCCCGAAGGCAATTGGTGCTCAGCCTTAACCTGCTGGCACGTCAGACATTTCCCAACAAATTCAGTCACCTCTCGTTTTAATCCGGGCCACCAGTATATCTCTCACAAGTCTCGATATAACTTATTCCCTCCAAGATGCATGGCACAGAGTCCACCATGAGCCTCTTTCGTAATTAATCGCCTCAATTCGTGGTCCTTTGGAATACAAACCCTTCCACGAAAGCAGAACTCCTTCAAGTGTTCAACCCAAAATCCTCGTTCTCACCACTCTTAACTTGTCGGAACCAAGAACTAATGAATCGTCCTTCAACTGTTTTTCCTTAATCTGCTCAGTCCAAGTAGGCCTTACTTGCAGTTCTGCCAACAAGCTTCCATCGTCGTATAGACTTAATCGTGCGAACAAGGCTCTCAAATCATTAACAACCCTTCGACTCAACGCATCCGCCACCACATTAGCCTTTCCTGGGTGGTACTCTATCGAACAGTCGTAGTCTTTAAGCAACTCCACCCATCTTCGGTGCCTAAGGTTCAACTCCTTCTGAGTCAACAAATACTTTAGGCTCTTATGATCTGTGTATATGATGCACTTCTCCCCATATAAGTAGTGTCTCTAAATTTTTAACGCAAAAATCATTGCTGCTAGCTCCAAATCATGCGTAGGGTGATTCACCTCATGAGCCTTAAGCTGTCGCGATGCATAAGCGACCACCTTGCCCTCTTGCATCAGTACGCAACCTAACCCCACATGTGACGCATCGCTATATACGGTAAAGTCCTTCCCAGACACCGGTTGAATCAACACTGGCGCTTCGGTCAATACCTTTTTCAACCGATTAAAAGCTTTTTGCTGTTTCTCGGTCCAGACAAATGGTACTCCTTTCCTTATGAGTTTTGTCAAGGTGCCGCAATTTTACAAACCAGGGGTATTTTGGTAATTTTGCAAACCAGGGATATTTTGGTAATTTTGCAAACCAGGGGTATTTTGGTAGTTTTACAACCCAGGGGTATTTTGGTAATTTTGTAAATCGAGGGTAAAATGGTAATTCTATAAATTGAGGGTAAAATAATAATTCTGTAAACTGAGGGTAAAATGGTAATTCTGTAAATCGAGGGTAAAATGGTAATTCTATAAACTGAGGGTAAAACGGTAATTATGTAAATCGAGGGTAAAACGGTAATTTTAAAAATCGAGGGTAAAACGATAATTCTGTAAATCGAGGGTAAAATAGTAATTCTGTAAATCGAGAGTACTTTGGTAATTTTACAAGTCGAGGGCATTTCAGTAATTGGTAAACTAAAGTATTCTAAACATGGATAACAATACGAATGGGCCTAAAGCCTATTCTCGACCCAAATGGGCCCACACGCTCGTGTGGCCCTTTTAGCCCAAACCTAGCCACAGATATGTAATTCACCTAGCCTAGTCCAATATTTACTATACAATCAAAGAACTTATCCAATTGGGCCCGTAGGCCCATTGGGCCGACATGGGCCCGTAGGCCCATTGGGCCCACATGGGCCCTTCCGGCCTATCGCGACCCGAAGTAGCCATCCTACAACCAAAGAAGTGAGAAATACACACCTGATAGGAGACTGGAGTTAATCCGCGCTCCGAGCACTTCTAGCCGATGCCCAACCCAAACGAGCACGCCATACAGCAAAAGGGATCAGCCAAGAAAGGTACATTTACTCTCTTCATGGTTCCCTCTCTTTAAAGCCAGCTTCACAACCACTCTTATATTAGCTTCCTGATGTGGGATCCCTCCAACATTAGAGTTTAAATTCAACACCAACTCTTGCCATCCCAACATAGCAAAATAATCAACCTTTGCATGCTAAGGGATTCGAACCAAAGTCCTCCTATATGCCAACTCACGCCATCACCACTAGGCTACCAACTCATTTGTGTCATAAATCCAACACATTAAACTTTAAAGCGCACCTACTTGCTTCTAGATTTATTGAAAAGAAAAACCAAAATATATTGCAAGAGCCAAGACTTGAACCTTGGACCCCTTGCTTCCTCTATGGTGTCACTTCCTTGTCCTCTAAGTGGCGTCACCTTGCCACTACACCACACTCCTTTTTGTGTCACAATTTCTCCAAAAATATTCTTAAGGCCTACCTACTACACCCAGGGTTTGATCTACCCTAAATTTTTACTAGAGTCCAGGTTTGAACCCAAGACTTCTCCAACACTTCTCAGCACACTTAACCACTAAAACAAGCCTTCATTAACAAAATTTACATGCACAACAAAATATTAAAAGCTGCCTTCAACCGCTCCCATGCTCAAGGCCCAAAACTTCTAGGCCCAAATTCAGGGTGTTACAACTCTACCTCCCTTAAAGAAATTTCGTCCTCGAAATTTCCATTTAACAGGGTAGTCATCTAACATCTACCCCACTACACTACTGCTGCGCACTCTGATCTTACTATCACTATCCCGGCGCTAACTCCAGCAACCCTTTCCAAAATCCTTAACATCGCTTGAGACAAAGCGTCATCCCCTGCGGCCCGATCATACGGCCCATTTCCATTAACCGGTGGTGGACGTACCTCGCCAGCTGGCATGTGTTCAGATGACGCAGATCCAGCTTGAGTGCTACCTCGGCCTCGACCACGGCCTCTTCCCCGAGTAACCCTTGTACTCATAACGATTTATCTGATTACGAATTTTATGACATTAGTTTACGAATTTTATTACGAATGTCTTATGAGCAGATAGAGTTTCAGAGTTATTTTCGCAAGAATCACAATTTAGCTACGGTCCCGCTTTTGTAGCCCTAATACTACATTATCAATAGCACTATCTCTAAGGCTCAAGATTATCTACGATATTATTTCCATCAGATTCCATATAAATATTTAAAGCGAAAAAGAACACTTACAGACTTGGTGCCGGGATTCATGTGCCACTTCTTTAATGATCCATAAAAACCCATATTTTGTTTACGAAAATAAAAGATTTCATTTGAAAACACTTTCATTTTAAAACTATTGATTTAACCTCATTCAATAGAAAAACTTTGAACATCTTTGAAAACTTATAGAAAAAAACTTTTTTTTTTAAAAGATTTTCGGACCGATCCTGTACCGAGTTGTTGCAACAGAGCTCGATACCACTAAATGTAACACCCCAAACCCGGCCTAGAGCGATATGACCCGATCGATCGCCACATCGAAGCGTTCAAAACATTCCGTATTACTTAGTTTGGAAAAAAACTTAGTTGGTGTTGTAAAAGGTATTTTTAAAATAGGTTAAAGTGAGCTAAGTCAGTGCACCGGGTAGGAAACCGGGAAGAAGAGGAGGTGAGTCCGTCGGACCGCTAAGTACCAAGCTCCTTCGGATCCAATCCTAGACATGCACACCGCCATTGCCACACTCTAACATCTCGTATAATTTTTGCGAAAACCGTGTGATTATGCCCATCTTAAGAAAATGATTAAGGTTGAAAAACGTTTGCTTAAAATATTTATTCTCTTGGAAAACATTTACTTTGTGGAAACTTTGTGCGTCATCGTGATCTTTTAAAAACAAGTAGTTTTTATAAAACGAACCCTAGTGCTAACCAGTTTAATAATCCCCAAAATAAAATTAATAAAAAGAGCGGCCTGATTACAACTTCAAGCACAATAAAAATAATCCAAATTAAATGCTAAACTTATTTAAAATCGGCAATCAAGCTTCATGGCCACTCTGAATCCTGCCCAGCTCCAAGTTCACCAACTAGGGCTCACTTGCAAGGATGGAAGAGGAAAGGGTGAGTTTGGGAAAACTCAGTGTATACAGAAAACCCATCCAAAGCCCAAATCAGCTCGAGCCCATTGGGCCTAAGCCCTATTCAGATAACAGTACATAGTAGAACAAAGCCCCTTTTCAGAATACAGTAGCAAGGCCTTAGCCCTTTTTAACATAACAGTATGGCCCATAGGCCCGATTCGAGAATATATGTAACAATATCGAATGAATGCAAGCCCAACTGGGAGACTACTCAACCCACCAACCGCTCTGATTGCCCGTACATCAAATTTCTACACTCCATGTGGGAATATCTCAACCCACCCAAACCCTACTCTCACGATTAAAGAACGTCGCTCAATTATCGATCGATTGAGGCAAAGCCTCCGAGACGTGGATGAACCACATTCAAGACTTCCTCCATCAATACCCCAATCTCATGCAACAGATATTATTAAAAGCATAATATGCAAAATCTGATATCAATTATTCATGCATTTCAGTCATTTTAAACCCTAGGGGTATTTCGGTAATTATGCTCTTCAGGGGTAATTTCGTAACTTACGTAACTACATAAGCTATTCCAGTAATTCTTAACAATTTTATGCAGTTTGATTCTACCATCTAACTGACAGGCTACTTTGCCCATCTCTTTCCATATTGGTCCGTAAGCCCATTGGGCCCAGTTTTGGCCCATCGAGGCCCCTTTTTCCAAAATACGCTAAAATGTCACACGAACTTACTTACCACTTTACGGTACTAGATCTGACAATTACTCTATGTCTTGAGAGCATTCGCATACTCACAAGCCTATGAAATGCCGGAATTTGGCATTTCGACTTTTTAGAATTGAACTAAGGAAGGGTGTTCGGTACACACCTGTTTCGCGACGACTGCTACTGAGATCCCTTACGATGTCCTACAATTATTCATCACCATTTTAGCATACAAGTTATGCTTAACAAACTCAAAATCCACCTACCTTATTCTACCAAAGAACCCTTATTGACCATAAGTTGCTTACCTTCACAGGGTCCAATAATACGATTCACGCTTATCCAAGTCGATACTCCAAGCGTCGCTACTCCTCCAAAGTTGTCTATATCACACAGTCCAAGTCAGTCACTTGCCCACAAGGGCAAAATAGTCATTTAACACCCTAGGGGCAAAATGGTAATTCTACCCTACAGGGGTATTTCGGTAATTTTACCCTACAGGGGTATTTTAGTAATTTTGCAAACCAGGGGTATTTTGGTAATTTTGCAAACCAGGGATATTTTGGTAATTTTGCAAACCAGGGGTATTTTGGTAGTTTTACAACCCAGGGGTATTTTGGTAATTTTGTAAATCGAGGGTAAAACGGTAATTCTATAAATTGAGGGTAAAATAGTAATTCTATAAACTGAGGGTAAAATGGTAATTCTGTAAATCGAGGGTAAAATGGTAATTCTGTAAACTGAGGGTAAAACGGTAATTCTGTAAATCGAGGGTAAAACGATAATTTTAAAAATCGAGGGTAAAAGCGATAATTACGTAAATCGAGGGTAAAAGCAGTAATTACGTAAATCGGAGTACTTTGGTAATTTTACAAGTCGAGGGCATTTCAAGAATTGGTAAACTAAAGTATTCTAAACATGGATAACAATACGAATGGGCCTAAAGCCTATTCTCGGCCTAAATGGGCCCCACGCTCGTGTGGCCCTTTTAGCCCAAACCTAGCCACAGATATGTGATTCACCTAGCCTAGTCCAATATTTACTACACAATCAAAGAACTTATCCAATTGGGCGTGAGGCCCATTGGGCCCATAAGGCCCCTTCCTACTATCGCGACCAAGTAGCCATCCTACAACCAAAGAAGTGAGAAATACACACCTGATAGGAGACTGGAGTTAATCCGCGCTCCGAGCACTTCTAGCCGATGCCCAACCCAAACGAGCACGCCATACAGCGAAAGGGATCAGCCAAGAAAGGTACATTTACTCTCTTCATGGTTCCCTCTATTTAAAGCCAGCTTCACAACCACTCTTATATTAGCTTCCTGATGTGGGATCCCTCCAACATTAGAGTTTAAATTCAACACCAACTCTTGCCATCCCAACATAGCAAAATAATCAACCTTTGCATGCCAAGGGATTCGAACCAAAGTCCTCCTATATGCCAACTCACTAATTTCACATCCAAATACAATAATTTAAAGTCTTTATAAAATATTGAAAACCACGAATAAATCCAAAAAATCAGGATGTTACATTTAAGCTCAACATCTCTTTCCTATTTTTATTTTTTTATTTATTTTACTTTAATTTTGTTTTTATAGTTTTCATCTTTAATTACTTGATGTTATTTTTAGTTCTGGTTATATTATTTTATTAGTGTAGATTTTGCACAAATTACAAAGAAAGAATGAAGGTAAAAGCACGATAGATGTAGTACCAACAAGTGTTCTCCCTAGCAATGCAGAAGTAAATTATGCCACAGCAAAGTGGGTAAGTAGACATTGAAGCGAGAAAAAATGTGGGCTAAAAAGAATGAAGAAGTAAGGAAAATATTTTGGACACCTGGACCTTATCCTAATTGGGAAGCCCATGAAAAAAGTGCCAAAAAGTTTTAGGGCTAAGTCATTCTAAGGTTCCCTCCAAAACCATTTTTACTTTTCCCCCTTCCCCCTTTTTCACACTACTTACCCTATAAGTTTTTACAAACTGCCCAGCCCATTACCCCCATTTGCGTCTCTCCAACTTCAAATACTCTTTCATTTACCTGTAGTTACACAACGTTTCCCTTTTCATCTTTCTTAACCTCCCCTGCATCCGTTCTTGAACTCTAAACTTCCTCCCACTAACTTTTCTTGATTAGTTTCACAAACCATTTTCCTGTTTAGACTATAGAAAAATCATAAGGATTCTTCAAGACTAATCAATGGAAAGAGTCAAAATAGCTTCTAAAGGTGCCAAATTCTTCTCAGGTAGGTGGCAACCAACAAAAACTTTCTTTGACAATGCCGCTGCATTGAAATATGACAACAACATTTCCAAGAGACCATTTTGCTTTGAGCAAGGCTTTTTGTATAAGGATGAGCCACACATGGGTTATGACAAGTCGGTCTCATCAATTGTAAAAACACACAATTGGAAAATCTTCTACTTACACCCGAACAATGTCTTAGGAAAAGCTGTTCGACAATTCTATACACATATAACTTCCCCTAATAACCCCTTCATTTATGTTCGAGGAACATCAACCCCATTTGATGAAGATAGAATCAATGCCCAATTTTGGCTGAAAGATGTTCAAGATGAGTATACCTAGCTTGTTGAAAACATCAATGCTAGCCAAGAATGTCACACAATCGAGAGGAATTCACTAAAGCCCATTTGTACGGTTTGGTATCATTTTCTCAAGAGTAGGCTAATGCTATCTACCCACAATTCAACAGTGTTTAAGGAACAAATTCTACTATTGCATTTGATCATCATGCGTAGGAAACTCAACATCAGTAAGGTTATTTTCCATGAGGAGCATTGGTGTGCAAAAAAGAATTCGGGAAGTTTAAATTTCCCTTCCCTAATCATCGCTCTTTACAGAATGGCTAAAGTCCTTTTGAATGCCAATGAGGATGTTAGCTCAAACAAGGGAGGAATATCACGATCTATATGTGCAAAAAATCCAAGGAGTAGAAACATTTAAACAACACCAGCAAAGTAAGATACCTGCATCTTCTTCCAGGCCCTTTGCAAAAATAATGGCAGAAAGGCGATGACGATAGAAATGTGAATCGATGCCGCAATAAAAGTCTGTGGTGGCAAAATTCAAGACCCAAAGTATTCTTTGGGGTGAATTTTATAAATTTTAAATTTTTGATTTTTCTAAGATAGAATCATGGAAGCTTTGGCTGGTTAGAATAATTTAATTTTATACTTTTAATTTAATGAGATAAGCATGATGATAATTATATGACTGCAAATTCATGTTTATGCAGATTTGAGATTAACATGCCATATAGATTAGAGAAAATGCCACATGTACTTGTCATCCATATATTGATCATTTATGATTGAAACCAAAAATTAAAAAAAAAACATTGCATATTTTTAAAATATTGAGTGGGCTTAAACAAGACTTACGACCTCCATTAATTGTCTCTTATGATGGCATGAAATGAAGTTGCCCCAATGATAGAATTGTCACGTAGATTTCACTGAGGAGACATCTTGAAAGTAAGCAGGGCCTCAATTGTAACACCTCTTACCCGTGTCTGAGGCTAGGACAAGATATGAGGCATTACCAGACTTAAACATTCATAATCACATAAAATGAACCATAAAGTTTTGTCCAAATAAAAAACATTCATACATTTGTATAACGTCCCTTAAATGGGCTTACGACGCCCTATACACATATCAAAGATGATTCGGGACTAAATCGAAAACTTTAAAAACTTCTGGGAAAACTAAGAAAATTTCATAATGAAATAGAGTCACACGCCCGTGCGGGTAGGTCGTGTGGTCACACACGCCTGTGTGGCTTAGGACACGCCCGTGTCCTTAGCTCGTGTAACTTTCTATTTATGACATCATCATCAAATTAGGGGCACACGACCAAAGCACACGCCCATGTCCCAAGGCCATGTCCCTCACACGATCGAGACACGCGACCATGTCTCAGCCCATGTGGCCAATTCGAAGTTAAAGTACAAGATGAAGGGGACATACGGCTGGACTGCACGCCCATGGGCGCAGGCCGTGTGTCACATACGGCTTAGACACCTGCCCGTGTGTCTACCCGTGTGGACAATTACAAGGCTATTTTCCAGGACATTTGCCACCCATAGTTGTACAAATATATTTATACATCTCTATAGTAATTAACATACGTAATTGAGAAATTATAAATCCAAAATCAAGGCTCAAGCATGGAATCCTCACAACAGTACATGCATGCCCATGGCATTTCTCTTATTCAAGTCCAAACTTACTAAAACACATATAATATATTATAATTGGTTTACCTCCAATTTATCCATTTATATCATGATTATCAACATGCCAAAAAATCTAATTTAAATCTTCAAGTATTCATGCCTTATAACAAAATCCACGTCTTCAAAGCATTGGCACATACATGTATACAAAATTTGATTTACGACCATTTAAGCCATATAAGCAATTTTGCATGGCTACCCACAATATCAATCTATTAACTATTACAAGCCAATACATTTGGCTAACTTATAAAGACATATTCATAAAGTGACTTAGTCCCTAAACATGCTATAAACTTAAGAGGGTTGCATCTGTTTTTACCCAACGTGATAACTTGATAGTGTGATGACATTTCTGGCAATCTCCAACCTGAGCTAGCAAAAATTAACCTATAAGGGATGGGCAAGGGAGGGGAGTAAGCTATAAAGCTTAGTAAGTTCATTTGAAAATAATATGAAATTTTATTAATATGATTTTACCAAATTCTTACAACATGCTCTCAAGGTATCACAATTATAATTGCATATTAATCCACTATCTGATCAAACTCCAATCAAGCTGTCTACTGGAGTCATAGACACTAAATTATTTATATTTGGAGTTATGGAGCTCCAATTTAAGATCAGTTAATTTTCCTTGAAACTAGACTCACATATCTTCCTACATAAAATTTTCAAAATTTTTGGTTTAGCCAATTAGTACAGTTTATTCTTCAAAATTACCCTTTTTTCGCTGTTCAATAGTTCTGACCCCTCTTCGCTAAAGATTAATTATCTTCTCATACGGGATTTGAATGATGTTCCCATTTGTTTCTTTTGAAAATAGACTCATTAAATAATCTATGACTATAAATTATAACCCATAATTATTTTTTTACAATTTTTGATGATTTTCCCAAATCATAACAGGGGATGCCGAAAACATTCTGACTCTATCCCACGAAAATTCAAATATCTCATAATTTGATATTCTTTTTCATATGCCGCTTCTTCTATGTGAAGCTAGACTCAATAAAATTTAATTCCATATTTTATTCAACCTATAAATCACTTTCTATTATTTTTGGTGCATTTTCAAAGTCGGACTGCTGCTGCTGTCCAAAACTATTTTGGTATAAAATAATGATAACTAAGTCAATAACACTTTTACCAATTATGCCAACCATCATTGTATAAATACATATCTTACTCATTCGTATCCTTACCAATAATTCATCATAAACTGAATTCACTTCACATGAGTTATGTGTACATACCTGTACCACTCGTAATACGGTCATATACCTTCTCGTTTTGAATGTACCCGTTGGATCATTTAGAATACCAAGGGTTACTTGGAAATCTTATACGTATAGCATCATTTCAGTGCCATATCCTCAATATGGTCTTACATGAAATATCATATCGAAGCCATGTCCCCGACATGGTCTTATACGAAATCACATACCGAGGCCATATCCCTGATATGGTCTTATACGGATCTTAATAACCTTATTGTTTTGACATTTGTACCCTATTTATCTTTAAGATTCATTCGGGATTTCTCATTCATCGAAACTTCGTCATAGTCATCATTGATAAATTTCATGGAAAAAAATGTACAATTCATGCAATATCGAAATACAAAATACATAACATAAGGTAGTATCATTTACACATGAACTTACCTCGACACCAAGGTTATCAAAAAAGGACCTAACCATCGATTCGCTGTTTTCCCCCGTTCTAGGTCCGAACCTAAATTTCCTCGATCTATAATGTCACATTTAGTCTATTTATTAGTCACATTATTCAATGTGGTCCAAATATCATATTTTAGAGAAATTATGTTTTTGCCCCTACACTTTGTCATAATTACACTTTTTCCCCTAGACTTGTAAAATGAAATGCACTCAAATTCTTTGTTACCCAAGCCTAGCCGAACCATTTTCATAACTATAGCATCTCAAAATTTTCATTAAAACACACTCTTACTACACATTTTATAACTTTCTGAAAATGATACTTTTTGGACGTTTTCACCGAAAATTACTTAACAAAATATGTTTATCTAACACCCAACATTCATTTTCTACCATTAGACATCAAAATACATGCATGTCATTTATGGGTAAATTTTTAAACATGAGCCCTAGCTTAAAATAATGGTAGAAATAGGTAAATCGAGTTACGGGAACTTCAAAAATGTAAAGAACTTTGAAAATGGGGCTAGGGATCACTTACTATTGAGCTTGGAAGTTTGAACAAAACCCTAGCCATGGCTTCCATGGGGGCTTCGGCTGGAGCAAGAAGATAAAGGCCAATTTTGGCTATTTTGAGCTTTTAATTCATTTATTTACTAGATTACCTAAATGCCCCTAACTTAAAAATTGTTCATTTCACCTATCTCATGCCCTTTTTTGTCCAACAAATGTCCAATGGTTCAATTAGTATATAAAGACCTATAATTTAAAGTCCATAGCAATTTGACACCTTTAACATCTAGAACTCATATTTTGCACTTTTTACGATTTAATCCTTTTGACCAGATTAAGTGCCCAAATGTCAAAATTTTTAAACAAAAATTTCACAAATTCATTCCGTGAAATCGTGGACCATAAAAATACAATAAAAATAAATTTTATTATGTCGAATTTGTGGTCTCGAAACCACTATTTTGACTAGGCCCAAAAATTGAGATGTTACAACTCTCCCCCCTTTAGGGATTTTCGTCCCCGAAAATCTTACCAGAAAATGTTGCTTTCACTCTTATGAAGCACTTTCACCAATTACTCAAAATCAAAAGTCGATTGGAAGCTTGAATATCCCTTCCAAGTCACCTTTAAACTTTTGCACACTGTGTCAAAACGTATCATTACGATATAATTTCTTTCATAGTAGTACATACACTCAATTTTTCTGTCAATCAAGCTCTGTACACATGGAAATGATTATACAGATCTTCCCTTCTCAATTATTCAATCACCAACTAATTATCATCACTGACTGTATCAATCCTAAATACCCTTGATTCTCAGCTTTCATCTGCTGACCAATCAATATCTGAATGCGAACTCAAAAATATCATGTAACCAACACTTCTACCAGATCATTTACTTAATATAACTTCACAACTCATTACTCTAGGATGGCAAATGAGCTACCACTGAGTCTCGTACCACAAGATTTCCTACATAAGCTCTGGATTCATTTGTACACAAATTCTCTCACAGAATAACAATAACAACAACAATAACAGAAGTCAAATCTGGCTTGCAATTTCAACATCAGAGGTAATCTTATTCTGAATTCATTTAAATTTCCACTCACTGACACATAAAATGAACACATAAAATGAACCATAAAGTTTTTTCCAAATCAAAAACATTCATACATATGTATAACATCCTTGAAACGGGCTTACGAGGCCCTATACACGCATCAAAGATGATTCGAGACTAAACTAGAAACTTTAAAGACTTCTGGGAAAACTTAGAAATTTTTATCATGAAATAGGGTCACACGCCCGTACGAGTAGGCCGTGTGATCAGACATGCCTGTGTGGCTTGGGACATGCCCGTGTCCTTAGACCGTGTAACTCTTTGTTCATGATGTCATCATCAAATTAGGGGCACATGGCCAAAGCACACGCCCATGTCCCTCACACGACTGTGTCTCAGCTCGTGTGACCAATTCGAAGTTAAAGTACAAGATGAAGGGGACACACGGCCGGATTGGACACCCATGGGGTTAGGCCGTGTGTCACACAAGGCTTAGACACACGCTTGTGTGTCTACCCGTGTGGACAAATACAAGGCTATTTTCCAAGACATTTGCCACCCATAGTTGTACAAATACATTTATACATCTCTATAGTAACTAACATACTTAATTGAGTAATTATACATCCACAATCAAGGCTCAAGCATGGCATCCTCACAATAACACATGCATGCCCATGACATTTCTCTTATTCAAGTCCAAACTTACCAAACTCATTCTAAGAAGGATCACTACGAGCATTTAAGGGTTGTGTTGCAAATTCTTCAAAATAAACAGTTGTATTCGAAGCTGAGTAAGTGTGAATTTTTCCTTAAGGAAGTAGCATTCTTAGGTCATGTTGTTTCGGTGGAAGGGATTCGTATGGATCCCAAGAAGAATGAGGTGATTTTAGAATAGAAGCCTCCTAGGAGTGTTATTGAATTTAAGAGTTTCTTGGGTTTGTCTGGATATTATCATAGATTCATTGAAAAGTTCTCTCTTATTGATGTACCTTTACCGAAACTTCTTCAAAAAGATATGGTGTTTGAAAGGACTGATGCAAGTCAGAAGAGTTTTGAACGACTTTAGGAAATTTTGACTGAAGCACCAGTATTGATTCAACCAAAGTCTGAAAAGGATTTTATGGTTGATAGTGATGTTTCGTATTCAGGCCTCGGTTGTGTGTTGATGCAAGAGGGTAAAGTTATGACTTATGTTTCAAGGCAATTGAAGACATATGAGCTCAATTACCCTACTCATGATTTGGAGTTAGCTGTTGTGGTTTTTTCACTTAAGATTTGAAGCCATTACTTTTATGTAGAGAAGTGTGTGATTTAAATGGATCATAAGAGCTTTAAGTACCTCATCACCCAAAAGTAGTTGAATTTAAGGCAAATGCACTAGATTGAGCTTTTGAAGGATTATGATTGTGTGATAGAGTATCATACTGACAAAACAAATGTTGTTGTTGACGGTTTGAGTAGAAAGTCAATGATGCAGTTGAGAGCTATGTTTTCATGCTCGAGTTTAGCTAGTGATGGTGGTTTGTGACTCGATGTTTGGTTTGTCAGAAGGTTAACACAAAACATCAATTTCCTTCAAGTTTGTTGCAACTGATTGCGATTCTTGAATGGAAGCAGGAAAGGATTACTATGGATTTTGTTTTGAATTTGCCTTTAACTCCATTGAAGAAGGATTTTGTATGGGTTATAGTTGATCAATTTTCGAAGAATGCACATTTTTTTACTGTGCGGACTAATTATTCTTTGCAAAAATTGGTAGAGTTGTATATTGCTGAAATTGTTCATCTTCGTGGAGTTCAAGTTTCTATTACCTTTGATAGAGATCCACATTTTACTTCTAGGTTTTAGAAGAGTTTCCAAGAGGCTTTGGGGTCAAAACTTAGTTTTTGTACAACTTATCACCTCTAAATAGATGGTCAATCCGAAAGGGTAATTCAAGTGCTAAAGGATATTTTACAAAGCTATGTCATTGAGTACAGTTGTAGTTAGGAGCGATATTTGCCCTTGGCAGAGTTCGCTTACAACAATAGTTGTTAGGCGAGTATTTGTATGGTACTTTTAAGGCATTGCGTAGTAGGAAGTGTAGAAATCTTGTGTTGGACAAAGTTAGATGAGAGGCGAGTTGTTGGACCGGATTTAGTTCGTAAGGCTTAAGAGAAAGTAAAGTTAAATTGTGATTGTTTGAAAGTGACGTCTGATAGGCAGAAACCTTATGCGGATTTGAAACATCAAGATATCGAGTTCCAAGTTGGTGATAAGGTATTCTTGAAAGTTTCACCTTGGAAGAAACTTTTGAGGTTTTGAAGGAGGGGTAAATTGAGTCTAAGGTATATTGGACCTTATGAAGTTGTCGAGAGGTTTGGTTCAGTAGCTTATCGTCTCATGTTGCCACAGGAACTTGAGCGAATTCATGATGTTTTCTATGTGTCTATGTTGCAAAAGTATCATTTAGATCTGTTGCAATAGTGCTAGTTGAGAAAATTGAAGTTCGATATGATCTTACTTTTGTTGAAAGTTTGGCTCGCGAAGAGAAGGTTTTGCGAAACAAGAGGGTTCTGTTGGTTAAATTCAACTTAAAATAAACCCCCACCTTTAGCATATCATGTTAGTTCTTCCCAAAAACATTGCTTTACTATTTCTTATTTCCCAAGCCAATCCCAATCGATTTTGTTCTTTAAATCTTAATTCCTTGATTTCCATCAATCCCTAAGTATTAAACCTTCACAATTCTCCAAGAAAACAATCTAAAATTCCATAGATTTCATCATCTACTTTGCGTGTAAGTTTTCTGATTTTTCAATAAAAGTTTGTTTTTCTTCCATTAAAGGTAACTAATCGTCTACCCATTAATTTTTAATGTTATTAGGTCTTTGAAACTAAATTTTTAATCGTTAATCACATGCTTTGATTAAAAGCCAAAAATAGAGTAGTTAATAGTGAATTTTAGATTTTGGAGTAAAAATGTGATTTCAAAGTGTTAGTCAATAGGTTTTGATATGATTAAGAGGTTTCTAAACTTGTTTTGAAGTAAAAAATGTGATTTCAAAGTGTTAGTCAATAGGTTTTGATATGATTAAGAGGTTTCTAAACTTGTTTTGAAGTATCATTAAGGATTTCTTGGGTTTTAATGAATTTTTTGAAAAATAGCCATAAACATGTCGAAAAAGTCGATACTATGAACTAAGAATTTTAATGTAGTTTAAAGGTTGGGAATTAGTCGTAGATGAATTATAAGATGAACATAATTGGTTTCAGGTGAAAAGAATGAGTATAGACAAAGATATTCAAATGTAAAGATTGTTATGTTAAGGATTTCGACTACTTGAGAGCATAGTTTTAGGCTTATGTTTTTGATTGCTTGTGGTGAGTGTTTAGATTAATTGCCTGTGGACACGATTCAATGCATTATTTTGGAATTTAGCAATAGTCTAAACCCCTACTCTAAATTTTGAGTGTAATCTTTCTTGTACCCATTTTTTACCCATTTTTATCTTGTGAGATATATGCTTGCGTTATTGTGAAATTCTGAACCAAAATGGGATGCTATATATGTGTTATATGTTAGTGATTACTGTTGTGAAAGAGTATATGTGTAAGCATGTCATACATGCTAAGTGATAGTGATAATGTTATTCAAATGATACAAATGTGCAATGAAAATAATCGAAAATCGGTAAGTAATATGTGTGTTTGAATACAAATATTTTGGCCTTGTGATACTTAAGACAATTGGATATAGTTGGCATGCCTTAGGATTGTGAGTACTCACCTATATGTATATGTGATTTGGACATTGAGGCCCTAGGACATGTTTGGAGAGATAAGGGAATGTGAGCTAAAGCTCCACTCAATGTGACATGTTTGATGTGTTGGAGAGTGTTCGCTTAATGCTTCACTTATAAGACATGTTTGACTCTATAACTCTAAGTGGTGTGTTGGAGATCCGAGTATCTGATGAGTGGTAATAGTGCCCACCTTTATGCTTCATAACTCAAGTGCCAAATTATCTATTAATGTGATTGCGTGTATTGTGACGTCTACATGAATATGCATGTATTGACTCTGTAAATAAACTATCGAATATGAATGTGAAGTAAAATATGTCAACTAAGTTAAGGTTGCTATAATTATGATACATATATGTTTCACTAATGCTTGATAAACTGTTTGCATGGTAGTTGTTCTAGGCATTCACAGAGCTTGTTAAGCTCACCCGCTCCTTTTAAACCATTGCAGATTAGTAGTGTTTTGGTGTGAGTGGCGTGGTTCCGAAGGGTGATTCCAAGCAAGTCATTTTCCTTTATTTTGTAGGTGTTATTGTTATCCATTTTTGTTTTGGGCATAAGGCAATGTGGTAGACTTTTATTGTTATTTGCCTTGATGTTTTAGATGCTTCCATAGACTATTTGTTCCTAATTTATGAGATTCATTTTGTATGATGTTAATTATTGCTTGGACTTACTTTCGATGCTCAAGACTATTATTACGTCCATTTTGAAGTTTATTTGATGACAATATGTTAGCATGATGGATTAGTACATGTTGGAATTATTTATATGATCAAGTATGTTGTGATTTTCTGGTATGGAGAAGAGGTATCAATATTCATGTTGTAAAAGAGATACCTTTGTAATTTTAAAATGTGCAGGGAGAGAGTAACATAGTTTGGTATCAATACCCTATCATGAGTATTGATACTCGGAGTAGAAATATTGATACTTTGGCAGAGGAATCGATAATTTTCGAGGTTTGGGTTTTTAGGTGAGAAATAGTAAACAGTTTTGGTACTGATTCTCCAAGCGATATCGATACCACTTGAGAGAATTATCGATACCTCACCTTTAGTATTGATACCTACATGGTCAGTTTTAAGATTTTGCTAAATGGACCTTGTGCATATTTAATTATTATTAAAAGTCTATTTGATGTATGTTTAGCATGTAAGAATGATCTTAAAGAGTACGATTGACTTAAAACCTATATGAATACTAAAATTGAGGATGATTTGTTTAGAATGAGCTTTTACTTGTTGTGTATAACATGAGATAGTGGTGTGGCATCTTGATATTTGGGCTTGAGACCTGGTCAGGTATAGGGTGCTACACTGAAAATCCGACACTCCCAAAGCTGATCCAAGACAAGTACTCCTAATACTTGAAAATTTGGATTATGAAACTTTAGACTATGAGATGACATACTTATTGATGGTGAAATTTTGATTGAAAACACTCAAAGTGATAAAATAAGACTTGTTTCTAAAATTAACAGATAAAACTCATAAAATTATTGATATACATTATGGACAGCCAAGGAGTACAGACTAATGGTGCACATCATTGTGAGGCTCTAGAAGAGTCATTTACCATTTGAGTGCCTACACTGGATCTTGGTGTCAATGAGGATGATCCAGATATAGATAATGTGAATTAAGAGCCTGAGGGATTTGTTGATGAGGAGGCTAACCATAATCCTATTGATGGTTCAATATCCCAAGCACTATTAAGGGTTTTACAATGAGTTGCTGGAGGCCAATCTAGTACTGGAGGCCACAATTTTATAGCTGAAAGGCTTCAATCTAGTGGAGTTGAAGTGTTTAGGGGAGTTGCTGGTACCTACCGTGGTTGAATATTGGATGAAATCTAGAGAGAATCTTAGATGATTTGGACTGTACCCCAGAACAAAAACTTAAGGGTACAGTGTTACTTCTGAAAGATGTGGCCTATTGCTGGTGGCAATCCATTATGAAGGGTACTTAAGCTGATAGAATTACCTAGGAATATTTCCAAGCTTCATTCAAGAAGAAGTATGTGGGCTCAAGGTATGTTAAAAGCCTGTAAACTTGAGTTCATTGAACTAAAATAGGGGGACAAGATCATATTTGAGTATAAGGCTGAGTTCGTGAGGTTGAGCCAATATGCATAGGGGATGGTAGCTTCTAAGCAAGACAAGTGTGTAAGGTTTGAGAATGAGTTGTGATATGATCTGAAGGTCCAAATTGCTATTCTACAGGAAAGAATCTTTGAGACCTTAATTTAGAAGGTGAACATTTTAGAATAGGTTAAAGAAGTTGAGCGAGAAAGAAAAGACTTTGGCTTGGGAAATTCTAATTCAGGTCCTGCAAAGAGAGCCCGAGATAATGGACCTTGACAGAACCCAGTTGTAGATGGTAATGGAAATAGAGCTTGAGATTGTGTGTACTGTGGGAAATTTCATGAAGGATTTATTGTTCTTGTAGATATTTGAAAGGTTGAATAGTCGGATCAGCACTCGAGTCACACTATCAATAAATCTCGATAGTTTTTGAAATGTTCATTTTAGATTTTATGGCATGTAATAGGCTTTTGTGTTATTATTATTACTAGTGTTTTGGGATATGTAAATATTAAGTATAATCTTTTGTGTAATTTCCAACTTATATGATACATATGTATGAGGTAAGGTTCCAATGCTAATATGAATGATATGTGTTAATGATAGTTGTGATTGAGGTACCTATGATAAGTACATTGGTTACGTGTTAGACTGGATGAATTGATAAGTTGTGTTTGTAGTTTCATTTTGATGTATAGTTGCATATACTTGTGGTATCTACGATGATACATTGGTTAGGCACTTAGAATGTTGATTTGGTATGTTTTTAGCTTCTTTAAAGTCACTTTGAATAGGTCTTTTGGCAGGTAAATGGATTGCTTCGAGTCCAAGTAAGCTTGAAATGATAAACTTGTTGTTTAAGGTTCATTTTGGGTCCACACGGCTTGAGACACGAGCGTGTGACTTAGCCATGTGTGACACATGGCCTGGCGATACGGCCGTATGCCTCTTGTGGGTTCCATTGCATGCAAGTCAGGTAGTTACACGGCCTATCACAGGGCCTGGCACACGAGCGTGTGGGGCTATATCGAGAGTTAGACGACCTAACACACAGGCATGTGACACAGCATTGTGACCCTACTCAGAGAGTTACATGTGAGGTTACAGGCTGGGACACAGCCGTGTCTCCTTATTTTGAATGTTAAACGGCCTAAGACATAGGCGTTTGTCTCAGCCATGTGAGCCAGACGGCTGTGTGACCCCTGCAGTCAAATTTTTCTAACTTTTACATGAACTTTCTAATTACTTCCAATTTGGTCCCAAATTGTTTCTAAGGTGATTCTAGGGCTTCGAGGGCTCGATTAAGGTGAGCTACATATGTAATGAATGTATTTTAATATGTTTGTAATGATGTATGAAATGTATTTTTAATGTTCCATTTGTACAGTAATACTCCGTAACCCTAATTCGACGATGGATATGGGTTAGGGGTGTTACATTTAATGGTATCAAAGATACAATTTAGTTGTTTCTTAGACTGAACATAGCGTGTGTAATGTCTAGAATTACATGCCATATAAATCTGTGATAGTGTGACATGTTTGATCTGATCTGACCTCTGCTTTTCTTATATAATTGTAAAGATGTCAGAAGGATTGATCGTCCTGACAATGATGAGGTTAATAGTAATGTTCCAACCTTTGATCATTGGACGAGTAGTAATATTCTAATTCCTCAAGTACATGAGCATGAACTTAAAAACATGTTCTTCGGGTTTATGGACCAGTGGTTCAATGACTTTATGCAAATGAATACTTCGGCTCAACGACCTCCACCCCTTGTCATACCTCCTGTTATATCTCTGGTTGCATCTTCACCTCCTCTTGTGACTGAGTTTAGTTGACGTATTCCTATAGAGAAGCTTAGAAAGTGTGGTGCCGAAGAATTTTGAGGTAGATCGGAAGATGATCCTGTTAAGACTAAGTATTGGCTTCAGAACATCTTGCAAGTTTTTAAAGAAATGGCTTACCCTTCTAATAATTTTCTTGGATGTTTCGTTTCATTGTTAAAAGAGGAAGCATATAGTTGGTGGACTACATTGGTAGCTATAGTATTGAGGGAGAAAATTTCCTAGGATTTCTTTCAGACCGAGTTTAAAAAAAAGTTTGTTGGGAAATGATATCTGGACAAGAAAAAGAGAGAATTTCTTGAGTTATGTCAGGGAAATAAATCAGTGGCTGAGTATGAGAGAGAGTTTGTATATTTCAGTAAATATGCTCGGGAGATTGTGCCTACTGAAGAAGAGATGTGTATCTAGTTTGAAGATGGCCTGAATGATGAAATTCAAATGATGATTGGAGGTAATGAAATTTGAGAATTTGTTGTTTTAATTGATTATGCATAGAAAATGGAAGAAGTATACAACCTTAAGATACAAAGGGATAGACGGATTCAAGAGTTTCACAAGAGAAGTTCTTCTAAGTCATTTTATATAACACCATTAAGGAAGACTGGCCAATTTAGTGTCTGAACATCCGAACAAAAAAAAAAATCGATTCAACATGATTTTAAAGCTCTTACAAAATCAGTTGATAGTGTGGGGAAGTGTACAAAATGCTCTGAAGCCAAGTTGTAGACATTGTGGAAAATATCATCTTGGTGAGTGTAGAGCTAAGTCAAGAGCTTGTTATAGATGTGGGTGGACTGATCACTTTATCTGGAATTTGTCCTAAATACTTCAAAGGAAATGAAGAACAAAATGAAAAACAAATGTAATAGTTAACTTAGTTTGTCATAAATGTCCACTGAAAGTTAGAGGCTGTGAATTCCCTACTGATTTGATGTTATTTTGGGTATAGATTAGCTATCGTTGCATGATACTGTGATCAACTGTAGACAGAAATAGGTTGATTTGAGATTCCAAATAGGAGAGATGATTTCAGTTGAATCTGACGGGCTGAATAGTGCTCTTAGAATCATTTCAGCTATTTCTACACAGAGATTGATTTGTAAATGTAGTAAAGCATTTCTAGCATACATTCTTGATACTAGATATCCAGAATCGAGGTTAGATCAGTTTCCGATTGTTAGTGAATTTACTAATCTATTGTCAGGTTTGCCTCATAATCGTGAAGTTGAGTTTGTGATTGATCTGGTTCCTAGAATTGCACTAGTATCAAATCACTGTATCGCATGATACCAACTGAATTAAAAGAGTTGAAAGCAAAATTACAAGAGTTGTTAGATAGAGGGTTTATTCGATCAAGTGTATCTCCCTAGGGTGCACCTGTATTGTCTGTGAAAAAGAAAGACGGTTCTTTGAGATTATGTATTGACTACAGACAGTTGAATAAAGTCACAATAAAGAATAAGTATCCCTTGCCACGTATTGATGATTTATTTGATAAACTAAAAGGCACTACTGTATTCTCGAAGATAGATCTCAGATCTAGGTGTTATCAGTTGCTGGTTAAAGATTGTGATGTGTCAAATATTACTTTCAGAACTCGTTACGGTCATTATAAGTTTCTAGTAATGCCATTTGGTTTGACTAATGCCCCTGTTGCTTTTATGGATTTGATGAATTGGGTTTTTCAACCTTATTTGGATAGATTTGTGGTTGTGTTTATCGATGATATATCGATCTATTCTAAGACAGAATCTGAGCATGCTCAACACTTGAGAATCGTATTACAGACTCTGAGAGAAAAACAATTGTATGCAAAGTTCAGTAAATGTTAATTCTGGCTTCGCGAGGTTGGATTTTTGGGTCACATAGTATCAGCTGACAGGATTCGAGTTGATCTGAGTAACGTTTCTGCTTTGATGAATTGGAAAACTCCAAAGAATGTTTCTGAATTGCGAAGTTTCTTGGGTTTAGAAGGTTACTACCGATGTTTTATTAAAAAGTTATTGATCATTGCTTCATCGATGACCAGAATACTCCAAAAAATTATCGAGTTTGTTTGGTCCAATAAGTGCCAACAGAGTTTTGATCAACTGAAAAACATGTTGATAGAAGCTCCAGTGTTGAATTAGCTTGAGTCTGGGGTAGCATATGTTGTTTATAGTGATGCGCCTCTCAACAGTTTGGGTTGTATGTTGGTGTAGGCAGGGAAAGTAGTAGCTTATGCTTCTTGGTAGTTATTGTAACACCCCGTACCCGAGACCGTTGCCGGAGTCGGACACGAGGGGTTTGCAGACTTAAATCACTTGCTTTCACAGTCCATTTTAAAAATTTCCAGGCAGTTGGCTAACTGCGTCACTGTCACCTTAAAAATTATATCTTGAGTTTCAAAACTCAAAAATCAGTTTTGTAATTTTTCCCTGAAACTAGACTCATATGTCCATCTACATATTTTTTTCTAGAATTTTTGGTTGGGCCAATTAGTACAGTTTATTAGTTAAAGTCTCCCCTGTTACAGGGTATGACTACACTGACCTTCATGCATTACGACTTGGATATCTCCCTGTACAGAGATTCAATACTGATTCCGTTTCTTTCTATAGAAACTACACTCAAAAAGGAATCTATACGTATATGGCATGACTTCTAAATGTCTCTGGTTAATTTATAATGAATTTCCAAAGTCAGATCAGGGGATCCAGAAACCGTTCTGGCCCTGTCTCACGAAAACTTTAACATCTCATAATATACTGTTCATATGAACGTATCGTTAATTTCCTATGAAAATAGATTCATCAAGGTTCGATTAAATAATTTATTCACTATTTAATTCCATTCCTACTATTTTTAGTGATTTTTCACATCACATCACTGCTGCTGCCAGCATCTATTTTTAAGGTAAACTTTACCTATTTCATGATCCTCCATGGATCAACTAGAGTTTGTCATACATATACCAAAAGTGATCATGAATAACCATTCCCATGGCTAACCATTACCAACATTTCCATACCTCTCGACGGACAACATACAAAACGATTATAATGCTATGATCAAAGTATATTTAAGCCATTTTCGCATGGCTATCCAAATTTACACAAAACCGAAGGGTACATGACCAACAACCAAAGGGTAGTCCTATACATGCCATTTCAAAGTTCAACCAAAAGTATACCAAAAGGGCCTTTGATAGTGTGGGCGACTTCGAATTCAAAAATCTCGAGTCCGATAGCTGAAGAACCAAAATCTATAAAACAGAGAATTAAATAAACGGAGTAAGCATTAAATGCTTAGTAAGTTTTGAGCAAAGAATTTAAGCACAACTGAAGTATAGCATTCATATAACTAAACGGATAATTCCATATATACATATTCTCAAATCATTCCTACTTCACATTCCAACCCCTATATTCATACATAAGGGATCGTTTTAGCCAAATACCGGAAGCTCATTACTCGACTGAGCGAATATTATTCGAAGGGAATCAACTATTCCAATGCACATACGAAACATACCTCATTGTTGGGATTTTACAAGCGTATTAACTGAAATTTTTACAGCAAGATCGCTCATTCCCGAATCACGTACCTTCGGAATTTAACCGGATATAGCTACTCGTTCAAATGCCTTCGGGACATAGCCCGGTTATAATAACTCGCACAAATGCCTTCGGATCGAACCGGATTTAGTAACTCGCACAAATGCCTTGGATCTTAGTCCGGATTTAGTAACTCGCACAAATGCCTTCGGATCTGAATCCGGATTTAGTAACTCGCACAAATGCCTTCAGATCTTAATCCGGATATAGTCACTTAGCACAAAGCCTTGGGACTTAGCCGGACATCATTCAATAACCATGCACATTTATCAATAAATCATGACACATCCAGTATTTCATTTTCATTACCAAAGCTCAAACACAAGACACTTATCACACTTGCAATTTCGACTTAATAGCCACATACAAAGAGCATGATTTTGATTTGCTTAAAACATGATCTAAACAAATCATAATCTAAGTTCCATTACTCGAAAACTTACCTCGGATGTGGTTGAACGCTTTCGGCGGCTATTCGATAACTTTTTCCTTTCCCTTATCCAACTGTGGTCCTCTAAGCTCTTGAGCTAATTCAAACAAATTTAACTTATTAAAGTCTCATTATGCTAGCTTATGGCCGAATATGACAAGGAGTTTAATAGGTTGTATGGCCACCCTTTAGCTCAAATACACAATGGTCATGCGCATTTTTAATCACATTAAGCAATTTAACACAATTCATTTGAACATCAAAAGAGGACCTCAAGGTACTTAGCCCATATATACATTAGGCATTAGAGTCACATATATATGGAATCATGAATCAAACTCAACATTTTAGCCCACACTCTCTTTTAGCCGATTATCTAAGCCAAGATAAAAGCGTCAATATGCTTGCCTCTAACCGAACACATGCAACACAAATCTATGTCATGTAGTCGAATATACATGTCTAGGTTGAGGCCGATTATATGCTTAATACTTCCTACAAATTTGGTTGCTTGTATTGACTACATACCATTTTGTTTCAAATTCAAAACTCGGCTAATACACATATACACACTAGTAAGTCAAACATTAACATTTGCTCTTCACCTTACTACCATTTCTCATCCAAATAACGTGAATAACAACCATATTTCTCCTCTACTTTCTACCATGGCCGAATGCATCACAACTCCATACCATTTCAATTTTGGTCATGGTTAAACAAAGAACTTAATGTCTCACTCAAAAATGCTAAAAAGAAGATTCAAGAGTCATCAATCCACCATCACATGCATCATTACAAAGCTTCATTTTTAGCATGTAAATGACATCAACACCAATCCACCTTAGCCGAATACCATCTCCATGACATAGCAAAGATTTGAACCATGGGCTAGCTAGAACTCAAGGTAACAACTAAAACATGCATGCATCTCATGGAACATCATCAAACATACCTTAGTCTATCAAACCACCATAGCCGATTTCCTCAAAGCTCTTTTTCCTTCTTTTTCTTTCTCCTATTCGGCTAAGAACAACATGAGAGCTTTTCTCTTCTTTTTTTTTTTCTTTTTCTTTCTTCTATTCACGGCAATGGAGGGGGGGGCAGCCACACACATTTTTTTTTTTGTCATCATTTACCTTCCCATTATTATTTTATCCTTTCTCACATAAACCATTAGCACAACATGTTTTATGACATGTTTTGCCCATCACCCTTTGTCATGGCCGGCCACTAGTAATTAAATGGGGGAAATTGACATGCAAGTCCACCCCTTTGATTACATGCACTAATAGATCCTTATAGATTAACCTATCACATTTCAAAAGTGTCACACATAAGTCCTATTGACTAAATTCACATGCAATTTACTAAATCGAAGCTTAAAACTTTCACACATTCATAATCACATATTTTAGACAATAAATATCATATTCAAATAATTTGGTGACTCGGTTTAGCGGTCCCGAAACCGCTTTCCGACTAGGGTCACTTTAGGGCTGTCACAGTTATAGCCACATGAAAATAGTTATCCTACTTATGATCTTGAATTGGACGCGATTATAATGGCTTTGAAGATTTGGAGACATTATTTATACGACGAAAAATGTCACATGTTTACGAACCATAAAAGTTTAAAGTATTTGATGACTTAGAAAGAACTGAATTTGAGACAGAGACATTGGTTAGAGCTACTAAAAGATTACGATCTGGTTATTGATTATCATCCAGGAAAGGCCAATGTGGTTGCAGAGGCACTCAGTCGAAAGTCACCGTTATTTGCATTTCGAGTGTTGAATGCTCATTTAGCTCTGGATAAAGATGGTTCTATACTAACTGAGTTGAGAACAAAACCCTGTTTCTACAATGAATTTGGGACTTACAAAATGATGATCCGAAGTTGAAATTAAAACGACAATTGGTTCTAAATAATTTGAGTTCTGAGTACAGTATTGATGATGATGGTATGTTACATTATTGTGATAGGATTTGTGTTCCGAATGATTCAGGTTTGAAAAGGGATATTCTGTTAGAAGCATAAAGATGTACGTATTCTATTCACCTTGGTAGCACGAAGATGTATTGTGATTTGAAGTAGATGTACTGGTGGCCGGGTATGAAACAAGAAATATGTGAATTTGTAGCTAAATGTTTAATATGTTAGTAAGTAAAAGCAGAGCATCAAGTATCATTGGGTTTACTACAAGTTGTTATGATTCCTGAATGGAAGTGCGAGCGAGTCGTGATGGATTTCATATCTGGTTTACCTGTAACTCCAAAAAAGAAAGATTCGATCTGGGTGATTATGGATAGATTGACTAAATCGACATATTTTATTCCAGTCAGAATAGATTTCTCACTTTAGATATTAGCGGAATTATGTATAAATATGAGATTGTAAGATTACATGGAGTTATGACATCTATTATTTCAGATCATGATCTGAGATTTACATCAAGATTTTGGGGAAAACTTCACGAGGCTTTGGGCACTAGACTCAATTTCAGCACAATGTTTCATCCTCGGACAGACAGGTAACCAGAACGAGTGATATAGATTCTGGAAGATATACTAAGATGTTGTATACTCAAGTTTGAAGGTAACTAGGAAAAGTATTTACCGTTATTAGAATTAGCTTATAATAACATTTATCAGTCCAGTATAAAAATGACACCATTTGAAGCTCTTATCGGAAGAAAGTGTAAAACACTGTTGTATTGGTTTGAATTGAGTGAATAAAAAATGGTGGGAATTGATTTGATTCGAGAAATTAAAGACAAAGTTTAAATTATTTGAAATTGTTTAAAAGTTGCATTTGATCGTCAGAAATCGTGCGCGGATCTAAAAAGAAAAGATATAGAATTTGCTATTGGTGATCGAGTATTTCTGAAAGTTTCTTTATGGAAAAAAGTGCTACTTTTTGGCAGAAAAGGGAAATTGAGTCCGAGAATTATAGGACTGTATGAGATTATTGAGAGAATCGACCCTGTAGCTTACAGATTAGCTTTTCCCTCTGTACTTGAGAAAATTCATAATGTGTTTTGTGTTTCAATGCTAAGATAGTATAGATATGATCATTCGTACGTGATTCCTCATAGTGAAATTGAATTATAGCCAGATTTGACGTATTTTGAGGAACCAATGAAAATTTTGGCTCAGGAAATTAAAGAGCTATGGAATAAACGGGTACTGTTAGTAAACATCTTATGGCATTGTCATGGTACAGAAGAAGCTACCTGGGAAACTAAGGAATCAATGAAACTACAATATCTGAATTTATTCTTAGGAAACAATTTCGTGGAAGAAATTTCCTAAGGGGGGAGAGAGTTATAACAGCCCAATTTTTAGTGGTGATGGAACAGTGATTTTGGGACCACAAATTTTTGTCAAGTCGACTCATAAATATTATTTTTAGAACATTTATGGAGTCATTAGAGTCATATTAAAATTTTGTCTAGAAATATTAGCGTTTAGATAGTTAATTAAAGAAAAATGACTAAATCGCAAAAGGTGCAAAACTTAGTAATTATTGCATTTAGGTGATTAAATAGCTTAATTAATAAATGAGGAAGGACTTAAGTAGCAAATATATCCTAGTTAATATAGTAGGACGGCAACATAGTCGAAATTGATTAAAAATTATGTGATTTGCAATAGCCCGTTTTTAGGTCAAATCGAAACAGTAGTTTTGAGACCACAAATTCAAAGTCAAAATATTTATTTTATTAATTTAATAAGGTCTAAAGTATTATAGATTAATTATGAGAAAGTTTTGTAAAGAAATTTTACCATTTAAATGCTTAATTTGGTAAAAAGGACTTAATCGCGTAAAGTGTAAAACTTGTGTGCTATTAGTTAAATGTGTCTAATGGCTATGGGTTATTAAATTAAAGGTCCTTATTATGAAATTAGACCATGTATAATGAAGATGGACATGTATGGACATATATGAAGCATGTTTTTAATGTATTAATAAAGGTTAAATTAGTAAAATGCAAAATAAGTAAAGATTAAATAAGACAAAAGCCATATTATCATCGTTTTTCTTCTTCTTCATAACCTATTAACAAAAGAAAAAATAAGCAAAAGAAGAGATATTAGGGTTCAACACACATTTGGATTGATTAAGGTATAGTTCGAGCTTGGTTTTTGATGATCTTTACGTTTTTGAGATCGTTGCTTTGTATTCTAGCTAGCCCATGCCTTAATTTTTGAATTTGTTCATGATTTTGTGAAGTACCATTGTTGAATATTTAAGTTATTTGATGTTTGATGATGAATTTTGAATATTTGTTAATAGTTAAACTAGTTTTGTAAAGTGATTTTTGACAAAAATGTCAAAAAGGGATTAATTTGTAAAAATGTAAAATGTGGTGGTAAAAAGTTTGAAATAATGAAAGATATGGGCTACTAGGAGTCCCTATGAAATTCACCTAGGCATGGGTAGGTACTAAATTGCATGAATTTATAATTTTATGTGTTAATGACTAAATTGTAAAAATTGAAAAGTATAGGAGTAAATGTGGAAATTTGCCATAATATGAATTATGGACTAAATTAAATAGATTGAATGTTGAATGTACTGAATTTGATAATATATAGATCAAGATAAGCTGAGATCGAGTTTAGATCAGGGAAAATGAAAGATCGACGAATAGCCGATAGTTTTTATCCGAGCGATACGAGGTACGTTCGTATAAGTAGAATTGAACTTTTAGATACTTGTAATTATTTGAAATGGATGTATATAATTCAATAATTGATATACTTGAAATATGAATGCCTTATCGATATAATCTATTTGTTATCGAGTCCCGTTTGAACCCTATGAATTCGTAGGATACGAATGACATGTCAATAGGGTTACCGTTTTGGTCGAGCTCCTGCATTTGTTGTGGACTCACCATAGCTCGTATGAGCTTATTGATATATCAGCTCATCAGAGCTTATTGTTTTCAAATCATTGGAGCTTACCATTTCAGCTCGTATAAGCTTATTGTTCAGCTCGATAGAGCTTACCATTTTAGCTCAATAGAGCTTACTGTTCATCAGCTCAGGAGGAGCTTATTGATCATGGCTTGAAAAAGCATAAATGATAATGAATTGATGGATTACTGATGTTTATCACCCGAGTATCCTTTGGAGTTCTAATAGGTTCAACGGGCATAAATTCTGTTTATACGGATGAGTACTATTATTGAATGATTATTGGTTATATGATTGAGAATGAAATGTTTAATACTAGTTATATTGAGTATTGAATTGTGATAATGGATGATTTTATGTATTAACATGTCTAACCAATGGATAAATGCTTGTGATAGGCATTTGGAAATTGTATGGAGTTTACCTTAGTTATTTGTATTGGTTTGGTATAAATGGTAAGTTTAATTTTGAATTATACGGGCTTACTGAGCTATAAAGCTTACTCTATTTCTTTTTCTATGTTTTATAGAGGTTCGTTAGCTCGCTCGTTTCGGACAAGAAGGAGTTGCATATCACACTATCCAATTTCAGATTGATACTTTTGAACTTGTGGATATATGTAAATATGGCATGTATAGGCTATTTTAAAAGATGTTAGTTATGTTACTTGATATCATGATTTTGTTATGTTTTTGTGTATAAGTTAAGCCATGTGATTTGGATTATTTTGGTACTATGTTTTGGTTGTGTATAAGTGTGCAATTATGGTATGTTTTGGGCAAGGAATTGATGGAATGAAAATGTGCAAAAGATGTCTTGTTATATAGTTGATATATGGATGGATTATGCATGATATTTACTAGGTAATTTAATACTCAATTGAATTGATATATTATGTTCATGAAATGTTATGGAATGATTGGCAATTGGGTTATGAAATGTGGTCATTTATGCTTGTGAATGTTTGTGTGTATAAGGTGGCAAATGGCTTTTCAAATAGCCTATTTTTGTCCACACGGGCGTGTGTCTCAATCGTGTCTGACACACAGTCATGTCGCACAGCCATGTGTCCCCTGGGGTTGAAATGGAATTGAAGTCAGTATGCTCCACACTACCTCACACACGACCGTGTGATCAGCCGTGTGATACAAGTCAGTATACCCTCTTAAATGGCTTACAGGCATGTGATTTGGCCTTGTTGATAAGTTAGTATACCCTACAGTTGTGGCACGACTTGATACACGGGCGTGTGTGACCGTTTCGAAGGGCAAACAGGTTAGACACATGGTCGTGTGGTTGGCCGTGTGACCCAAGTCAGTATACTCTCCAGTTTTCACACGGCCTGTGTAACACCCCTTGCCCATATCAGACGCCGCGACAGGGTTCGAGGCATTACTAGGCTAAAACATTAATCATTCACACAAAACCGGCCATACAATTTCGTTCAAATTTAAAAATTTTCAATTTCATGCAAATTGTCCCTTATAAGGGCTTACGAGATCGAAAACATACATTGAAGGTGATTCGAGATTAACCGAGGACTTTAGAAAACTTTAAGGCAACTTAGAAAAATTTTCCTACTTTGAGAGTCACATGCCCGTGTGGGTAGGCCGTGTGATTACACACGCTCGTGTCTTCAGCCCATGTAACTCTCTGACTATGACGTCATTGTACAATTAGGGTCACACGGCCAAGTCACACGCCCGTGTGCTTAAGCTGTGTGGCGAATTAAATTCTCAAAATTACGTGCAGACTTCACGCGGCCTAGGCACACACCCATGTCCTAAGGCCATGCCTGTCACACGGATAAGACATACAGCGGATTGTCTCTGCCCATATGTTTACTATTGGGCATTCTACTTGCAATAATTAGGGTTCAGGGGACACACGGTCTAACCACACGCCCATGGGGCAGACCGTGTGTCACACACGGCCTAGACACACGCCCCGTGTGTCTACCCTTGTGGACAAATGTGAGGCATTTTCCAAGCCATTTGTCACCCTTAAATGCTCATTTACTCGTCCATCTAAGATGACATGCAACCTAGTACATTTAGTCACTTAAAGGCTTACAAATATGATTATGCCATGCCTTTGTAATGATAACATGTCGCTTATCCAAAACATCATGCTATCATATGGAATTCCACACCAATTTCATAATCATTCATTATGCTATACCTACTTTTAATTTACCTAATTATACCATAGATTGGGCATACCTATTAACCATGATTTATTCACTTAGCACGTGTGCGATTCATCACACATCTCATCTACAAACAAACACATCAAACATAAAAACATTGCATGCATGTATAATTGATTAGGGTTACAACCCAAATGATCAATATAGACCATATCACATGGCCATATACAAAATAAATCAAATATTTCTATAAGCTAACACATTTGACTAGACCAATATGACATATAAAAAAAAGACCAAGTCCCTATACATGTAACACCCCAAACCCGGCCTGGACGTTATGGCCAAATTTGACAATGTCACATGAGTGTGTTTTTGAGAATGCATTGCCCTTAAAATCGTTCCAATTATTTCTCTTTTACTTAGTACATGAAAACATGTTTTAATTGATTTAATTTAAAACTTTTCTTTTATGCAGAAGCTTTTGAAACCCAATTAAGTCTTGGAAGACGTTTCAATTACAAAACGTTAGCTTTTAAGAAAACCGAGTTTAGACTAAAATCCCATAAACAGTTTAAAAATTCAAATAAAGTCAATATAGTCCAAATTACATCAAAACAACCTAAAAATTTATTAAGAATTAAATACCGAAGCTGGGTTTAAAACCGTCTAAACATATATGGCCACCATTGAGTCCTCTATTGCACCAAACCATCAAGCCCGAGAATTACCTGTGCAAATTAAGTAAAAAGGGTGAGTTTTTGCTAACTCAGTGTGTGATCCCTACAGAAAACATGCATACATCAAAACATAGTCGTAATCAGACTGGGCTGGAGCCCTTTTCCGAATACAGTGTGGCTTTAGCCCACTCAAACGCAAAATCAGAATTATACTAGGGCCATAGCCCAATTAGATAGAAAATTAGAACAAAATAGATTAAACAGAGTCCTACCCACCAGCCTCTACACACCAACTCTGTCCAACCCTACACATCATGTGGGGATAAAATCAACTGACCCATCCCTGCACATCATACTATACCGAATGCCGCACATAATTAGATAATTGCAGTTGTGTTGCCAGATATCAGGCTAGAAGCCTTTCAGAGTACTTCCTCCAGATACAATAACCCAACCCTATGTAATGCAAAAAATAGTACATGATGTGCAATTATGCAATTAACAGATCATACAAATGAGTCGGTCTACATGCTAAGAGTAACATGCTAGAGCACACATATCACATAGTCAGATCATGTAATCAGGGGTCAAGTAACTCTTACCGACCATACGGTAGGTCCCAGTTGACTTGGGCGACCCAAGCAACCTTTCTGAGTATTTCAAAAAATTGGGCTCACACGCCCATCTGGCCTGCCCGTGTGGGCCCACATGGCCCAAATTGCCCTTAGCCATGTGGATCACATGGCCTGCCCAGAATTCCACAAGCCCGTACGGTTCACCCGTGTGGGTCCACACGACCCATTTGGTCAAGCTCGTGTCTCGCACACGGCCTAGCCAGTCCTCACACAACTGTGTCATATGCCAGTGTCACGTACGAATGGCCAAGTTCATTGATCACATGCCTGTGTGCTACCACACGACCTACTACACGGTGGACCACACGCCCGTGTGGCGTCGACAGTTTCGTTTTTCAGCTTTTGCAGATTCTCGTTTTTTGTGTTTCTGGGTACATACCTGGTTTGATTTCACTGATATTGCAAGCCCGACACCTCCAAAACCTATAATTAACCAATAATTCATCGATTTAGCCATTTAAAACGATTCTTAAACAAAAACACAAGTAGACGGCCAACTCCTAAACCAACGGAAATCATTACCTTCACTTGAACAAAGGGAGTTTTGCACACTTAGCACGTCTATTCCAGACCCTCAGCCCTTTGAATACCTCCTGACACCAAACGAAACCCTTAGCATAATGATACATCAACCCCCAAAAATAAAAATTATGGAAGAACAATGCTTCGCTTAGCGACGAATAGTAAAACCAAAAATCATAGCAGCAAAGAGGAAATAGAAAAAGATGACGGCAAGAAGTCGAAACTGATGGAAACAAAAATATGAAAAGTCGAAAAAAATTGGTAGTGAAAAGTAGAGAAAAACGTTAGAGGGAGAAGAAGATTTTTTGGAAAACTTCAAGATTGATAAAGTATCCCCTAATTCTCTCCCATATCCAACTACCCAAGAACCTCTCAGAATTTCAATTTTAATCGAACTCCCTTAGACGTCACACGCCCAGAGCAAAAAGAATTACTCTCTCGCTCATACTGGGATTCAAACACCAGACCTTCAGTAATCAGTCACACCACTTAACCACCAGACCAACAGGCCCTTTCTAATAAGGAATTACAAATAATTTAATATAAGTCAGCTGTCTAGAAGTTAGGGCTTAGTTTAAGAAAAAGCCAAAATTTTACAAATGCAAGGCTTGAACTTGGAACCTCTCATACACACCCAGAACACTTAACCACTGAAGTAGAGGCATAGTTGTGTTAGAAACTCATAGAAACAAATTTATCAAATTTGGGGCGTTACAACTCTACCCCCTAAAAGAAAATTTTGACCTTGAAATTTACCTGATTAGAATAGGTGAGGATACTATTGACGCATCACATCTTTAGACTTCTACGTAGCCTCTTTAATGCTATGATTCTGCCACAGCACCTTTACTAAGGGAATAGATTTCCTTTGTAGTACTTTAATGTCGCAGTCTAGAATCTAAACCGGCTCCTCTTTAAATGTTAGGTCTGGCCTAACCTCAATTTTCTTCACAGGAACTATGTACATGGGATCAGAGCAGTAGTGCCTCAACATAGAGACGTGGAACACATTGTGAATGATATCCAACTCTGGAGGTAGCTCCAACTGATATGCGACTGGCCCCACTCGCTTCAGAATCTGGTATGGCTTAATAAATCGAGAGCTTAGCTTACCCTTGCGACCGAACCTCAGAACCTTTTTCCATGGCGAGACCTTGAGAAAAAACTAAGTCCCCCACAGAATACTCTATCTCTCAATGTTTCAGGTCCGCATAGGATTTCTGCATATCAGAAGCCACTTTCAGTCGATCTCAAATCAAACAGACCTTGTCCTCAGTCTTAGAAATCATCTCTAGACCCAGAATGCGTCACTCACCCAACTCAGTCCAGCATAAGGGAGTGCGACACTTACGACCATACAATGCCTCATAATGTGCCGTTTGTATACTAGAGTGGTAACTTTTATTGTAAGCAAACTCTACCAATGGCAAATACTCCTCCCAACTGCCTCGGAACTCAATCACAAAACTCCTCAACATGTCCTCTAGTATCTGAATCACCCTCTCCGATTGACCATCTGCCTGAGGATGGAAAGCAATACTGAAGTCTAACCTTGAACCCGGAGCTTCATGAACCTTCTTTCAGAATCGAGACGTGAAGCATGGATACCTATCAGAGATGATTGAGACAGGTACCCCATGAAGTCTCACTATTTCTGATATGTAGAGCTTAGCCAATTTCTGCAGAGAGCAGACTTGGTCAATCGATCTACGATAACCCATACGGAATCTTTCTTAGTGAGTATTAGAGGCAACCCTCTAACGAAGTCCATCGTTACTCACTCCCATTTCCACATCGGTATCTTAACCTGCTGTAGCCAACCCGAAGGCAACTGATGTTCAGCCTTAACCTGCTGACAAGTTAAACAGCGAGCCACAAAGTCAGTAACCTCTCGCTTCAACCCTGGCCACCAATATACATCTCAAAGATCTCGGTACATTTTATTTCCATCGGGATGCATAGCATAGGGGCTACTATTTGCCTCCCTCAGAATTGATTGTCTCAAGTGCTCATCATTCGGTACACAAATTCGACCACGGAAACATAATACCCCATCCTTATTAATCCCAAAATCTGAAGTAATACCACTCTAAACCTGACAGAACCACAACTCAAGACACCTATCCCTAATCTGTTTATTTCTAATCTGGTTAATCCACGTCGATTTCACTTGAAGTTTTGCCAACAGACTCCCATCGTCGAAAAGACTCATTTGAGCAAACATCACTCTCAGATCGGTCATAACCCTACGGCTTAACGCATTGGCCACCACATTGGCCTTACCAGGATGGTACTCGATAGTGCATTTGTAATCCTTAAGCAGTTCAACCCATCTACACTGCCTAAGGTTCAACTCCTTCTGAGTGAGGAGATACTTGAGGCTTTTTTGGTTAGTGAAGATGGTACACTTCTCACCGTATAGGTAATGCCTCCAGATCTCCAGAGCAAAGACAACCGCTGCCAATTCCAAATCTTGCGCCGGGTAATTAGCCTGATGAGTCTTAAGCTGTCGAGACGCAAAAGCAACTACCTTCCCATCTTGCATCAGGATGCAACCTATACCCACATCCGACGCATCACTGTAAACCACAAAGTCTTTACCGAGCTTAGGCTGTATCAGAATAGGAGCCCGAGTTAAAACTGTCTTGAGCTTATCAAAGCTCTCTTGCTGTGCATCAGTCCAAATGAAAGGAACTCCATTACGTAGTAGCTTAGTCATCAGAGTTGCGATCTAAGAGAATCCTTCTAAGATACGTCGATAATATCCTACCCGCCCCAAAAAGTGGATCTTATACACATTCTTCAGCTATTTCCAATCCAACACAGCCATAATCTTACGAGTATCGACTCGTATCCCCTCAATAGAAACTACGTGTCCCAGAAATGTCACTTTCCGAAGCCAAAACTCACACTTGCTGAACTTCGCGTTTCTCACGAAGAATCTGTAGAACCATTCTGAGATGTTTATCGTGCTGATCCTCTATCTTAGAATACACCAAAATGTCATTGATGAACACCACTACAAACTGATCCAAGAAGGACTAAAATAATCGATTCATTAAATCCATAAATGTTGCCGGTGCAGTAGTCAAACCAAAGGGCATAACTAGGAACTCGTAATGTCCATAACGAGTCCTAAATGCTGTCTTATGCACATCGACCTCCTTAACTCTCAACTGATGATAGCCCAAACACAAATTGATCTTAGAAAACACTGAGGCCCCTCTAAACTGATCAAATAAGTCATTTATCCTCAGAAGTGGATACTTATTCTTGATCGTTAGCTTGTTCAACTGACGGTAGTCGATACACATCCTCATTGTCCCATCTTTCTTTTCACGAACAGAGCAGGTGCTCCCCATAGAGACACACTAGGATGAATGAACCCATGATCCAACAACTCTTGAATATGAGCCTTAAGTTTCGACATCTCTTTTGGTGCCATTCGATAAGAGGTGATAGACACCGGAGCTGTACCAAGAATAAACTAAATAAAAAATTCTACCTCACAGCTCAGAGGCAACCTCAGTAACTCCTTAGGAAAGTAATCTAAAAAATCTCTTATAGTTCTGATATCTTTAACAGAAGAGTCCCTAAAATCTGAAACACTCACATATGCCAGATAAGCCTCAAATCCTTTCCGGACCAACTTTTCTACCACCAATGCATAGATCACATTAGTAAAAAAATCCCGACATTCCCCAATCACAACTACCTCGATGTCCTCCTCGGTTCTCAGAACAACCCTCTTAGTCTCACAGTCTAGACTTACTCGGTGCTTGACTAACCAGTCCATCTCTAAAATTAAATCGAACGCCCCAAACGGAAGATCCATCAAATTAGCCAGAAACACTGTCCCTTGGACCTCCAACGGAATGTCTCTATACAATTTGCTAACTCAGATAGATTGCCCCAAAGGACTCACAATAGTCACCTCACTATTAGTACTCACAACCGGAATCCCCAAAGTTTTAGACACATTAATAGCTATGTATGAATGTGTAGAGCCTATGTCTATCAGTGCAAGATAAGGTACATTAAAAAATTAAGAACATACCCATGATGACGTCAGGAGCATCTCGATCCTCACGGCGATGTGCAATATAAACCGGAACAGGCTGCCTCGTCTCAGTCGGTCTAGCACCTCTGCTCGGTGCTCTCTGTCCTCGACCCATGCCGTTACCACCCCTGGCCTGACCTTGGCCCCTAAGTGGTTGCTGAACTACCATCTGCAGCTGAGCAGTCCCAGTAACCAAAGCTTGCATCTGATTAGTTCTTAACGGGCAATCCCAAACACTGTGCCCAGTCGACCCACATCTCAAGTATGCCCCAATAATCCTCCAACACTCACTCGAATGGTGTCTACCACAGTGCCCACACAGCACCACCCCAGTAGGTGCAATAGGAGGCCCAACTCTCACTGGCCCATCAGATTTGGCCTTTCACTTAGGCCTTATCACAGTACTCGAAGGCTCCAATTCCCTCTTATTCTTTTCTTTCTCTCGATTCTGACGTTCAGCGTGCTTAACCTTCTCGGTGATCTTTGCCTTCTTAACTAGAACAGAGAAATCGCGCTCTCTCTGCGGAGCTATCAGAACTCGTAAACTGTCCCTGAGACTATCCTCAAACTGAACACAGCACTCATACATAGTTGCCACCATGCCTCGTGCATAACGACTCAAGCTCAGAAACTCGGCCTCATACTCGGCCATTAAACGGTCACCTTGGGTGAGATTAAGGAACTCACACCTCTTGGTATCAATGTAGCTGGCCTTCACATGCTTACCCTGGAACGTACTCTTAAAATGATCCCAAGTCAATTGGTCAAGCTGAGTGCCCTTCTTAACCGTGAGCCACCAATGGTATGCCTCATTATACAATAGAGAAACAGCCCCTTTAAGTTTCTGCTCGGTGGTAAAGTCCAGGTCGTCCATAATTCTCTCTGTGGCCTCCATCCAATACTCGGCCACGTCAGGGGCGACTCTAGCGACACCCCCGAATAACTCAGCCCAATTGGACAGGAGTCGTTCCGTAACTGACCCTCGTCCCCCAGATCCAGTACTGGGCCCTGCGACCCTCTTTAAAATCCGTAGCATGGCTTGGGACAGTGTATATTCCATAGCCGCACAATCATGAGACCCAGTCTTTGTCACAGGTGATACTGATGTCTTACTAGTATCCAAGTTAGGCAGATTCCCAGATGACGAAGACCCCGCTTGAGCCCCTTTACGACCCCTGCCACAGCCTCTAGTACCCTTTCCACGAGTACCACGCGCGCTCATCGTAAATTTTGAAATTCATCTGTATTAACTATTTTATGCATTAATTACAGTTCCAATATTTATTAATAGATATTTTATGTAGTACAGTATCAAAATATTAGAGTCAATTATTGCGAGTAATAGTCTCACTGCAGTTTTCAGTCTACACTACCTAAAGTGTTTTCAATATATTCCAATCATATTTTCAGACAATTTTAAATAGAGGATTAGAAAACTTACAGGATTGGCATCGGAGACTCGGTGTACCACATACTTATTCCAAAAAATATTTCAATTTATTTACAAATCATTTCTTTAAAACCAAACTTTAAAACCCAAATCCACAGCCGTTTGCAGCCTGACTCTGATACCACTAAATGTAACACCCCAAACCCAGCCTGGACGTTATATCAGAATCTGACAATGTCACATGAGTGTGTTTCTAAAAACGCATTGGCCTTAAAATAGTCCCAATTATGATCTTTTACTTAGTGCAGTAAAAAATGTTTTAATTGTTTTGATCAAAAACATTTCTTTTACGCAAAAGCTTTTGAAACCCAATTAATTCTTAGAAGCCGTTTCAATTACTAAAACCTTAGCTTTTAGAAAAATTAAGTTTAGACTAAAATCCCATAAACAATTTAACAATTCAAATAAAGTCCATAAAGTCCAAATTACATCAAAACAACCCAAAAATTTATTAAGCATTAAATACCGAAGCTGGGTTTAAAATCGTCTAAACATTTGTTGCCACCGTTGAGTCCTATACTGCACCGAACTGTCAAGCTTGGGGATTACCTGTACAAATTAAGCAGAAAGGGTGAGTTTTTGCAAACTCAGTGTGTGATCCCCATAAAAAACATGTATACATCATAACATAGTCGTAATCAGACTGGGCTGGAGCCCCGTACCGAATACAGTGTGGCCTTAGCCCATACAGATGCAGAATCAGAATTATACTAGGCCTTAGCCCAATTAGATAGAAAATTAGAACAAAACAAATTAAACAAAGTCCTACCCACCAACCTCTACACACCAACTCTGTCCAACCCTACACATTATGTAGGGATAAAATCGACCCACCCATCCTTATACACTATGCTGTACCGAATGCGGCACATAATTAGATAACTACAGTTGTGCGGCTAGATATCAAGCTAGAAGCCTTTTAGAATACTTCTTCTGTGACAGCCCTAAAGTGACCCTAGTCGAAAAGCGGTTTCGGAACCGCTAAACCGAGTCACCAAATTATTTGAATATGATATTTATTGTCTAAAATATGTGATTATGAATGTGTGAAAGTTTTAAACTTTGATTTAGTAAATTGCATGTGAATTTAGCCAATAGGACTTATGTGTGACACTTCTGAAATGTGATAGGTTAATCTATAAGGATCTATTAGTGCATGTAATCATAGGGGTGGACTTGCATGTCAATTTCCCCCATTTAATTACTAGTGGCCGGCCATGACAAAGGGTGATGGGCAAAACATGTCATAGACATGTTATGTTGGTGCATCATGGGAGGAACAACAAAATAAAAAGTTAGTAATAAAGAAATGGAAAAAGGAAAATGATGAAAGAAAAAAAAAAAGGGATCATCATTCATGTTCTTGCTAACCGAATCTAAAGAAAAAAAAAAGGGAACAAGAGCATTCGGTAATGAAAACAAGTTGTGTCCTTTGATTCTTCTTGGTCGAATTGAAAGGAGGAAGAAAGGAGTGAAGCAATCAGCCATCTTAGGTCAATATTAAGGTAAGGTGTTCATATTAGTTCTTGAAATTTTAGTTGATCTTGAGTGAGATATCAAGTTATTTTTTTTTGTAACCCATGATGAAATTTTGATTTTGGATTGAGTAAGGTTTTTGACTATGGTAGTTAATAATGGTGAGTTTTGTTATTTCATGTTAAAGTTAGGTGAATGATGATGGATGAGTGTTTGAACCATAAAAAGAATTCGGCTACCTTGTTATGAACTAGGGCCGAATGTGAGTTGGTTGTGGTTGAATATTGCATGCTTGGTAGAATGGTGGATGAAAGTGCCGAATGTGGTCTTTGGTTTGGCATGAAGTGATAAATAAAGGTTTAAAAGATAGCTTAAGTTAATTGATACTCACTAATGAGTTCGAATGGAAGCTTTGTTAAGTGGGAAATGAGTGGTAGAGAGAGAATTATGGACTATTGTCGAATGTATGTTGGATTGATAGAGTCTCCAAATTGATTTTATGTGTGTATGCATGACCGAATATAATCGGCCACATGAGTAAAGAAATGGGTTATTTGACATGTGGTAAAAGTTAAGTGTTAAACGAAATGGAAATGAAATCATATTGGAATATGTATACTCGACCACATGAATGAGTACATAGGTTGATGTGTATGTTCGGCCATAGGTAAACATGTTGATGGCTTTATCTTGACTTAGAAAATTCGGCTAAGGTGAATATTGGCTAATATGTTGAGTTGATTCATGATTTCATATGTATGTGACTTTAGTGTCTAATGTATATATATGAGCTAAGTATCTTGAGTTCCTCTTTGATGCTCAAATGATTAAATCAATTTATTTGTTAAATTAAGCTCAAGAGCAAAGGGAACTAAATCCGATAAAGGGAAGGAAAAAGTGGTCGAATAGCCATCGAAATCGTTCGACAACATCCGAGGTAAGTTTTCGAGCAATGAGACTTAGTTTATGATTTGATTAAGCCATAATGTATGTACATAGAGATCGTGTTATAAAGCAAACTAAACCATGCTATTTGTATGTGGCTAGTGTGCCGAAATGGGAATGCTTAATACGTGACTTGTGTTTGAACTCTAATTATGAAAATGAAATTAGATGTGTCATGATTTATTGATATGTGCATGAATGTTCGGATGATAACTGGGCTAAGTCCCGAGAGCATTTGAGCTAGTGACTAATTCCGGGCTAAGTCCCGAAGGCATTCGTACGAGCTACTATATCCGGGCTAAGTCCCGAAGGCGTTTGTGCGAGCTATTATATCCGGGCTTTAATATCCTGAATTAGGGCTTAATCGGAATAGTGGTTTTGTGACCACAAATCCGAGATAGAAATAATTATTTTATAATTATTTTGATGAATATGGTATGATTGCATGATTGTGTGAAAATTTCGTGATGAAATTCTATGCCTAAAGTACTTAAATTGAAAGTAGGGACTAAATCGAATAAGTTGCAAAATTTGTATTCTAAAAGTTTTTAGTATGAAATTGTTTTGGAATATTAATGAGGAGGTCTTAAATAGCAATTTGACCAATTTTAAGTTCATGGACAAAATTAGGACATGGAAGGAATTTTTGGAAAGTTTAGTAGTAAGGGTATTTTGGTCATTTAGTTATTAAAATGAATTAAAACAAAATTAAAAGCCAATTTTGTCCATCTTCTTCATTAGGCCGAAATTTCAAGGGTTCTCCATAGCTAGGGTTTGTTTCAAGCTTCCAAGCTCCATAGTAAGTGATTCTAAGCCCGCTTTTAATGATTTTTACGCTTTTGAGATCCGGTAACTCGATAAAGCTTATGTTAGCAATAATTTAACCTAGGGTTTATATTTGGAAAAATACCCATAGGTGAAATTTGTGTATTTTGATGTTTTATGATAGAATATGAAGTTTTAAATTATGTTAGACAACTTGTACTACTCGATTTTAAGCAAAAACGAGAAAAAGGGCTTATTCGGTAAAAATACCTAATAGTCACAAGTACATGTTAGAGTGAGAATTTGATGTTGCCATAGAAGAGAAAAGTATCAGCATGTTGTAAAACATAAGAATAAGGAATAAAATTTAATCCCGAGCCTAGGGGCAAAAATGTAAATATGCAAAAGTTTAGGGGTAAAATTGTAATTTGGCAAAATTTGAGTTAAGGATTAATTTGATAATGTGAGTATTAAATAAGATAAATGTGTTATTTTAGATCAAAAAAGACGTGGAATCGACCTCAATCGAGGAAAAGAAAAGATTGTGGACTAAATTGCAAAATCCTTGTATTTTGGTACCAAGGTAAGTTCATGTGTAAATAATGTAGCATAATGGTTATTTTTAAGTTATTGATGTTAATTATATGTTATGCTGAATTTTATTATGAAATGTATGCTTTGTGGTTAATTTCAAATAATATGTAAATTATGTGAACTACTTGTTAAATATAATTGTTACCGAGTATTGATTTCGCATTCTACGGAAGACGGCAAGGATAAGTGTTCGAGGAAAAGCCCGTTTGAACCTTAGGAATAGATTAGGATACAAGTGACATGTCACTAGGATGGTTGAGCATCCGAACTCGTTGAGTTGAGTCCGAGTTCACTTATGGATGCGAATGTCCGAACTCGTTGAGTTGAGTCCGAGTTTGTGAGATGTAACTAGGCATCCGAACTCGTTGAGTTGAGTCCGAGTTCACTTATGGATGCGAACGCCTGAGCTCGTTGAGTTGAGTCCGAGTTCGCTTATGGGCGGTTACATGATTGCTTGATTGAATATGTGGCACTTATGTGCAATTTATCCGTATCTCAATTATATTCCATGTGTTCAACGGGTAAAGTTCTACTCAATGGAGGAATATTCGAGATGTAAAGAGACGTATTGGTGAGTGATATGAAATGGATATTTTGGACAGGTGTGTATTTAACCCTCGGGTTGAGTATTGATACAACCACTATAAGGTAATAAGATGATGAAAAATGATCAGATATGTGATATGTGTTTTAGTGATGTATGCTAATGTTGATTGGTATAACTGTTTGTTACGTTACTTATTATTTGCATATGAACTTACTAAGCATTTATGCTTACTCCCTCCTTCTTACTCATTGTAGTTTTGGACAAGCCAGCTCAGAGTCGGGATAGGTCAAGGCTCACCACACTATCCTAAGACTTTTGGTAATGGCTCAGTAAATTTAAGTATGGCATGTATAGCAATATACCTTTTTGTGTAAATGATCTTATGGTATGGTGATGGAATGGTTGAGGAAATGCTTGATAATGATAAATTATGAAAATGGTTAGTTTAGATTATGTTTGATGTAAGGAAAATTAATAAGATACTTAGTGCATAAAAACTCATAAAAGGGATGAAATTTGCCATAAACAGGATACTGCAGCAACACTGATGCGAGTTTGAAAATTTACTAAAAATCATACAAATTTAATTTGGTGATGGAATACATATAAAATTGAAGCTTATTATGTCTAGTTTCACATGAAACAAATGAAACAGGTAAAGGAATTATATGTTACAAGATATTTGAATTTTAGTGAAACAGGGTCATAGCAGTTTTTGAATCCCCTGTTCTAACTTTAGAAATTCACCATAAATTGTAAAGATATAATTAGGTAGTGTATTTTATATTCTAAGAATCATTATTGAGTCTAGTTTCAGGATAAATAAACCTCATAGTCATATAGATTTTGTACAGAGAGAAATGTGGTTCGTGGTAAACAGAGGTCAGACCAGTCAAGTCCTGAAACAGGGGTAACTTTAACTAATAAACTGTACTAATTGGCCCAACAAAAAACTTCTAGAAAAAAATTATAGATAGGTATATGAGTCTAGATTTAGGGAAAATTTATGGATCTTGATTTCGAGTTTCGTAACTTGAGATATGATTTTTCTTGTGACTGTGATGCAAGTAGCTTAAAAGCTGTGAATGTAGAAATAAATAATCCAAAGTTCTAAATATGTTAAATTAAGCTTAGTAACACCTCATACTCGACTCCGGCGACGGTCTCGGGCGTGGGGGTGTTACACGGGCTAAGTCTCGAAGGCATTTGTGCAAGTTACTATAACCGGGCTAAGTCCCGAAGGCATTTGAGCTAGTGGCTATATCCGGCTAAACTCCGAAGGTACTTGGTTTGAGAACGAGTGATCTTGCTATAATAATTTAAATTGATACGCTAGTAAAACCCAACGATGAGGTACGTTTCGTATATGCATTAGGGTGGTGATTCCGTTTAAATAATATTCGCTCAGTAAATTAATGAGCTTCCGGCCTTGGCTATGTTGATCTTTTGTGTATGAATATAAGGGTTGGTAATGTGAAGTAAGTATGATATTGAGAATTTGTGCATATGAGATTATCCGTTTAGCCATATGAATGCTATACTTTGGTTGTGTCTAATTTCATGGCTCAAACTTACTAAGCATTAAATGCTTACTCCGTTTCTTTGATTCTCTTTTATAGATTTTGGGTTAAATCACTATCGGACTCGGGATTGTTGAAGTCAAGTCGTCCACACTATCAAAGCCCCTTTTGGTACACTTTTGGTTGAACTTTGAAATGGCATGTATAGGACTACCTGTTTTGTTGTTGGTCATGGACCCTTTGGTTTTGTGTAAATTTGGATAGCCATGCGAAAATGGCTTATATACATTTTGAGCTTAGTATTATAATCGTCTTGTATGATGTTCATTAAGAGGTATGGAAATGTTTGGGAACGATTAGCCGTTGGAATGGTTAATCATGATCATATTTTGTGCTATATATGCTAAAGGGCTAGTTGAATCATGGAAACTATGTAATAGGTAAAGTCTACCTTAAAAATAGATGCTGATAGCAGCAGTGACGTGAATGTGAAAAATCACTAAAAATAGTAGGAACGGAATTAAATAGTGAATAAATCATGTAATCGAACCTTGATGAATCTATTTTCATAGGAAAGTAACGAAACGATCCTATGAACAGTATATTATGAGATATTTAAGTTTTCGCAAAACAGGGCTAGAACTATTTCTGGATTCCCTGTTCCGACTTTGGAAATTCATTATAAATTAACCAGAGATAATTAAAAGTCATGCCATATATGTATAGATTCCTTTTCAAGTCTAGTTTCCATAGAAACAAATAGCATCAATATTAAAGCCCTGTACAGGGAGATATCTAGGTCGTAATGCAGGAAGGTCAGGGTAGTCGAACCCTGTAATAGGGGAGATTTTAACTAATAAACTGTACTAATTGGCTCGACCAAAAATTCTAGAAACAAATTTGTGGATGGATATATGAGTCTAGTTCCAGGGAAAAATTACGAAACTGATTTTTTAGTTTTTGAACTCAAGATATGATTTTTAAGGTGACAGTGATGCAGTTAGTCAGCTGTCTGGAAATTTTTAAAATGGACTGTGAAAATAAGTGAATTAAGTCTGTTAACCCCTCGTGTCTGACTCCGGAAACGGTCTCGGGTACGGGATGTTACAATTAAATTGGTATCAGAGCTACGGTTTAGTCGATTCTAGGACTACCGTAATATGTGTGGGTCTAGCTATACATGCCATTTTGTGATTATTTGATAGTGTGGTGATTTCTGACATTTGCAAATGTGTTTATTTATAGTAATGGATCCCGATCCCGACCGAAGCGGTAGTGATAATCTTGAGAGTGTAGCGCTGCTCAAGACAAGGGACAACGCCATGGACTCTCAACCTATTGCTAGCAATCCGAATGATGAGGCTAGGCAAGCTTTTTATAGCGTGATGAATGATTGGTTCAACCAATACATTCGAACTAATCGATATTCAACAACCTCCATTCCCGACTATTGCCACCCCCGCACCTACAATACCTCCAAGAATCGACCAAATAAGGTCAAATAAGCCCCCAGTTGATGAATCCGAAAACACGGGGCTACTGAATTTAAGGCTACGGATAGCGATGATGCCGAGCAAGCTGAATTTTGGTTGGACAACACTATTCGGGTACTCGATGAGCTATCTTGCACACCCGATGAGTGCCTAAAGTGTACTATCTCCTTGCTACGTGATTCTGCCTACTATTGGTGGAATACGTTGACTTCTGTTGTGCCCAGAGAGCAAGTAACTTGGGAGTTCTTCCAAACCGAGTTTCGAAAGAAGTATATCAGTCAGAGATTCATTGACCAAAAACGAAAGGAATTTCTTGAACTCAAACAAGGTTCCATGTCGGTTACCGACTATGAACGAAAATTTGTGAGGCTTAGCCGATACGCGCGAGAATGCATTTCTTCAGAGGCCGTGATGTGTAAACGTTTGAGGATGGGTGAATGATGATATAAAGTCGTGTGTTGGCATTTTAGAAATTCGAGAATTTGTGGTACTCGTCGAGCGAGCTTGCAAAGCTGAGGAGCTCAGTATGGATAAAAGAAAAGCTGACATAGGAGCAAAGGAGTTTCGTAAGAGGTCTTCGGGGAGGCCCTTTCAACAGTCATCGAAGAAATTTAGAGATGATTTAGGCCGATCTAGAAACACTTCGAGCTTTTCTAGACGAGATCGCGATCGACCCCCTGTGAGTGCACGAGTCACTTTGGTCGCCAGTGTTGGAACTGATCGTCGAGACAGAGCGGAGTGCCAGTATTGTGGTAAATGGCATTCGGGGAGTTGTAGATTCCATGACCGCTCCTGTTACAAGTGCAGGTCAGTTGACCACTTTATTAAAGATTGCCCGAGGTTGTCTGAATAGAATGTAAATCAGAGTGGGAAACCGGGTGCTACCACTACTCGAGGTAGACCATCTAGAAATACGGGCAATGCTAGTGGTGGTCAGAGAGGATCTAGAGATCCAACGACCAGATCTGAGGCTCGTGCTCCTGCTAGATCTTATGTATACGCGCACGCGAGGATGCTTCCTCGCCAGACGTTATTACCGGTACTTTTACTCTCTTCGATTCTAATGTGATTGCTTTGATTGACCCCGGTTCTATTCATTCTTATATATGTGAAACCTTAGCATCCAGTAAGACTTTACCTATTGAGTCTACTGAGTTCGTAATTCGGGTGTCAAATCCCTTGGGTCGTTACGTGCTTGTCGACAAAGTGTGTAAGATATGTCCTTTAGTAATTTGAGGTTCCTATTTTCCGGTGGACTTGATGCTTTTGCCGTTTGATGAATTTGATGTTATCCTCGGTTTAGATTGGTTGACCGTGCATGATGCGGTTGTGAATGCAAAAGCAAGACTATTGATTTGAGGTGCGCAAATAATGAGATAATCCGAGTTGAGTCTACGAACTTAAAGGGGTTGCCAGCTGTAATATCATCAATGTTGGCCCAGAAATATGTAAGAAATGGGTGCGAAGCATACCTTGCGTATGTACTTGATGACAAAGAGTTAGAAAAGAAACCCGAATCTGTGCCGATGGTTTGTGAATACCCGGACGTTTTTCCCGAGGAATTACCGGGTTTACCACCTGTTCGGAGGTAGAGTTTGGTATTGAGCTTGTACCGGACTATGCCGATTTCGATAGCTCCGATCGTATGGCACCAACGAGTTAAAAGAGTTAAAAGCTCGGTTGCAAGAATTGACGGATAGAGGTTTCGCTCGACCAAGTTTCTCTCCTTGGGTGCACCAAGTATTGTTTGTGAAAAGAAGGACGGAACCATGAGGTTGTGCATCGACTATCGTCGGTGAATAAGGTGACAATAAAGAATAAATATCCGATGCCACGTATTGACGATTTGTTTGATCAACTAAAGGGAGCCTCGGTGTTTTCAAAGATAGATTTGAGATCGGGTTATTACCGATTTATGAGTTCGAGATTCGGATATACCCAAAACGCTTTCGTAAGCGAGATACGGCCACTCACGAGTTCTTAGTGATGCCGTTTGGGCTCACTAATGCCCCTACAAGATTTATGGATTTGATGAATCGGATCTTTAGACGATGATTTGGACCGGTTCAGTAGTTGTGTTTATTGATGATATTTTGGTCTATTCAAGAGATGAGACCGAACATGCCGAGCACCGAGATTAGTGTTGCAAATTTTACGGATAAGCGGTTATATGCTAAGTTCAAGAAGTGTGAGTTCGGTTAAGAGAGGTGAGCTTCTTGGGCCATGTGGTATCTCAGACGGTATTCGAGTTGATCCGAGCAAAATTTCAGCCATACTTAACCGGAAGCCTCCGAGAAATATTCTTGAGGTTCGAGCTTTTGGGACTTGCCGGTTACTACCGATGGTTTGTAAAAGGTTTCTCGATGATAGCCACACCAATGACGGCTACTTCAAAAGATGTTAAGTTCGAATGGACGGAAAATGTCGAAAAGTTTTGATCAATCGAAAACTTATTTGGTGAAGCTCCAATTCTAGTGCAACCGAATCGTGCAAAGAGTTTGTCGATTATAGTGATGCCTCCCTACTTGGGTTGGGTTGCGATTGATGCAAGAAGGTCGAGTTGTGGCCTATGCGCCGAGACAATTAAAGCCACATGAGAAAAATTATCCGACCCATGATCTCGATTTAGCTGCCATCGTATTCGCTTTGAAAATATGGCGACATTACTTATTTGGTGAGAAGTGCCATGTATTTTCGGATCACAAAAGTCTCAAATATTTGATGACTCAAAGAGACTTAAATCTACGACAAAGACGTTGGCTCGAGTTGTTAAAAGATTATGAGCTTGTCATTGACTATCACCCGAGAAAGGCTAATGTGGTTGCGGATGCCTTAAGCCGTAAATCATCGCTTTTTTTCTGAGCGATGAATGTACGCTTGTGCATTCTATTCGACAATGTGTTAGTGGCGGAATTAAAGGCCAAACCATTGTTGATTCATCAAATTCGTGAAGCTCAGAAAGTCGATGATGAATTGGGTGCAAAACGGGCTGAATGTGTTCCGAATATGGAATCAGAGTTTCAAATTGATGATGACAATTGTTTGAGGTTTAGAAGTTGGTTGTGTGTTCCAAGAAATTCAGAACTCATTCCGATGATTCTGAACGAAGCTCATTGTAGCCGAATGTCAATTCACCCGGGGAGTACGAAAATGTACAATGATCTGAGACGTCATTTTTGGTGGCATGGCATGAAACGAGACATTTCCAATTTTGTCTCGAAGTGTTTAATATGTCAGCAAGTGAAGGCGGAACATCAAGTGCCTACGGGTTTACTTCAGCCGATCATGATACCTGAATGGAAATGGGATAGAATCACGATGGATTTTGTGTCTGGGTTGCCATTGTCGACAAGTAAGAAAGATGCGATTTGGGTTGTTGTTGATAGACTGACTAAGTCGGCTCATTTCATCCCCATACGTACGGATTTTTCATTGGATAAACTAGTTGAATTGTATGTTTCTCAGATTGTGAGATTACACGGGGTACCGATTTCTATTGTGTCGGATAGAGATCCGAGATTCACCTCGCGATTTTGGAAGAAATTGCAAGAAGCTTTGGGTACCAAGCTGCATTTTAGCACCGTTTTTCATCCACAAACCGATGGTCAATCCGAGCGGATAATTTAGATACTTGAGGATATGTTGAGATGTTGCATCCTCGAGTTTAGTGGCTCACGGGAGCGGTATTTACCTTTGATTGAATTCGCTTACAACAATAGTTTTCAATCAAGTATTAAGATGGCGCCTTACGAGGCTTTGTACGGCGTAAATGTCGTACACCATTGTTTTGGACCGAGCTCGATGAAAGTAAAATTTTGGAATTGATTTGGTTAAAGATGCGAATGTAAAGTAAAAGTAATCCGTGAAAGTCTGAAGGCAGCCACAGATCGTTAGAAATCGTATGCGGATTTGAAACGAAAGGACATTGAATATCAGGTGGTAGATAAAGTATTTCTTAAAGTTTCACCTTGGAAAAAGATACTCAAATTTGGCCGTAAGGGCAAGTTGAGTCCGAGATTCATTGGGCCGTACGAAATCTCCGAACGAGTTGGTCCAGTTGCGTATAGATTGATTTTGCCCCCTGAACTTGAAAAGATTCACGACGTCTTTCATGTTTCGATGCTTTGACGTTATAGATCTGATCCGTCACACGTAATTAATCCATCAGAGGTTGAAATTCAATCCGACATGAGTTATGAAGAAGAGCCGATTTGTATCCTAGCTCGTGAAGTGAAAGAGTTACGAAACAAAAAGGTTCCTTTAGTAAAAGTGTTATGGCTCAAACACGAGATAGAAGAAGCTACTTGGGAACCCGAGAACTCTATGAAAGAGCGATACCCAAACCTATTTACCGGTAAGATTTTCGGGGACGAAAATTTCTTAAATGGGGGAGAGTTGTGACAGCCCTAAAGTGACCCTAGTTGGAATGCAGTTTCGGGACCGCTAAACCGAGTCACCAAGTTATTTGAATATGATATTTATTGTCTAAAATATGTGATTATGAATGTGTGAAAGTTTTAAGCTTCGATTTAGTAAATTGCATGTGAATTTAGTCAATAGGACTTATGTGTGACACTTCTGAAATGTGATAGGTTAATCTATAAGGATCTATTAGTGCATGTAATCATAGGGGTGGACTTGCATGTCAATTTCCCCCATTTAATTACTAGTGGCCGGCCATGACAAAGGGTGATGGGAAAAACATGTCATAGACATGTTATGTTGGTGCATCATGGGAGGAACAACAAAATAAAAAGTTAGTAATAAAGAAATGGAAAAAGGAAAATGATGAAAGAAAGAAAAAGGGATCATCATTCATGTTCTTGCTAGCCGAATCTAAAGGAAAAAAAAAGGGAACAAGAGCATTCGGTGATGAAAACAAGTTGTGTCCTTTGATTCTTCTTGGCCAAATTGAAAGAAGGAAGAAAGGAGTGAAGCAATCGGCCATCTTAGGTCAATATTAAGGTAAGGTGTTCATATTAGTTCTTGAAATTTTAGTTGATCTTGAGTGAGATATCAAGTTATTTTTTTTTGTAACCCATGATGAAATTTTGATTTTGGATTGAGTAAGGTTTTTGACTATGGTAGTTAATAATGGTGAGTTTTGTTGTTTCATGTTAAAGTTAGGTGAATGATGATGGATGAGTGTTTGAACTATAAAAGAATTGGCTACCTTGTTATGAACTAGGGCGAATGTGAGTTGGTTGTGGTTGAATATTGCATGCTTGGTAGAATGGTAGATGAAAGTGCCGAATGTGGTCTTTGGTTTGGCATGAAGTGATAAATAAAGGTTTAAAAGATAGCTTAAGTTAATTGATACTCACTAATGAGTTCGAATGGAAGCTTTGTTAAGTGGGAAATGAGTGGCCGAGAGAGAGAATTATGGACTATTGCCGAATGTATGTTGGATTGATAGAGTCTCCAAATTGATTTTATGTGTATGCATGACCGAATATAATCGGCCACATGAGTAAAGAAATGGGTTATTTGACATGTGGTAAAAGTTAAGTGTTAAACGAAATGGAAATGAAATCATATTGGAATATGTATACTCGACCACATGAATGAGTACATAGGTTGATGTGTATGTTCGGCCATAGGTAAACATGTTGATGGCTTTATCTTGACTTAGAAAATTCGGCTAAGGTGAATATTGGCTAATATGTTGAGTTGATTCATGATTTCATATGTATGTGACTTTAGTGTCTAATGTATATATATGAGCTAAGTATCTTGAGTTCCTCTTTGATGCTCAAATGATTAAATCAATTTATTTGTTAAATTAAGCTCAAGAGCAAAGGGAACTAAATCCGATAAAGGGAAGGAAAAAGTGGTCGAATAGCCATCGAAATCGTTCGACAACATCCGAGGTAAGTTTTGAGCAATGAGACTTAGTTTATGATTTGATTAAGCCATAATGTATGTGCATAGAGATCGTGTTATAAAGAAAACTAAACCATGCTATTTGTATGTGGCTAGTGTCGAAATGGGAATGCTTAATACGTGACTTGTGTTTGAACTCTAATTATGAAAATGAAATTAGATGTGTCATGATTTATTGATATGTGCATGAATGTTCGGATGATAACCGGGCTAAGTCCCGAGAGCATTTGAGCTAGTGGCTAATTCGGGCTAAGTCCCGAAGGCATTCGTGCGAGCTACTATATCCGGCTAAGTCCCAAGGCGTTTGTGCGAGCTATTATATCGGGCTAAGTCCGAAGGCATTTGTGCGAAGTTATTATACGGGCTAAGTCCCAAGGCATTTGTGCAAGTTACTATAACCGGGCTAAGTCCCGAAGGCATTTGAGCTAGTGGCTATATCCGGCTAAACTCCGAAGGTACTTGGTTTGAGAACGAGTGATCTTGCTGTAATAATTTAAATTGATACGCTCGTAAAACCCAACGATGAGGTAAGTTTCGTATATGCATTAGGGTGGTGATTCCGTTTAAATAATATTAGCTCAGTAAATTAATGAGCTTCCGGCCTTGGCTAAGTTGATCTTTTGTGTATGAATATAAGGGTTGGTAATGTGAAGTAAGTATGATATTGAGAATTTGTGCATATGAGATTATCCGTTTAGCCATATGAATGCTATACTTTGGTTGTGTCTAATTTCATGGCTCAAACTTACCAAGCATTAAATGCTTACTCCGTTTCTTTGATTCTCTATTTTATAGATTTTGGGTTCGTCAGCTATCGAACTCGGGATTGTTGAAGTCGAAGTCGTCCACACTATCAAAGCCCCTTTTTGGTACACTTTTGGTTGAACTTTGAAATGGCATGTATAGGACTACCCGTTTTGTTGTTGGTCATGGACCCTTTGGTTTTGTGTAAATTTGGATAGCCATGCGAAAATGGCTTATATACACTTTGAGCTTAGTATTATAATCATCTTGTATGATGTTCATTAAGAGGTATGGAAATGTTTGGGAACGATTAGCCGTTGGAATGGTTAATCATGATCATATTTTGTGCTATATATGCTAAAGGGCTAGTTGAATCATGGAAACTATGTAATAGGTAAAGTCTACCTTAAAAATAGATGCTGATAGCAGCAGTGACGTGAATGTGAAAAATCACTAAAAATAGTAGGAATGGAATTAAATAGTGAATAAATTATTTAATCGAACCTTGATGAATCTATTTTCATAGGAAAGTAACGAAACGATCTTATGAACAGTATATTTTGAGATATTTAAGTTTTCGCGAAACAGGCCCAGAACGGTTTCTGGATTCCCTGTTCCGACTTTGGAAATTTATTATAAATTAACCAGAGATAATTAAAAGTCATGCCATAGATGTATAGATTCCTTTTCAAGTCTAGTTTCTATAGAAACAAATGGCATCAATATTAAAGCCCTGTACAGGGAGATATCTAGGTCGCAATGCAGGAAGGTCAGGGTAGTCGAACCCTGTAACAGGGGAGACTTTAACTAAGAAACTGTACTAATTGGCTTGACCAAAAATTCTAGAAAAAAATTTGTGGATGACTATATGAGTCTAGTTTCAGTGAAAAATTACGAAAATGATTTTTGAGTTTTGGAACTCAAGATATGATTTTTAAGGTGAAAGTGACGCAGTTAGTCAGCGGTCTGGAAATTTTTAAAATGGACTGTGAAAATAAGTGAATTAAGTCTGTTAACCCCTCGTGTCCGACTCCGGAAACGGTCTCGGGTACGGGGTGTTACATCTTCCATATACAATAACCCAACCCCGATGCAATGCAGCATACAATACATGACATGCAATTATGCAATTAACAGATCATACATACGAATCGACCTACATGCTAAGAGTAACACGCTAGAGCACACATATCACACAGTTAGATCACGTAATCAGGGGTCAAGTAACTCTTATCGACCATACGGTAGGTCCTAGTCAACTTGGACGACACAAGAAACCTTTCAGAGTATTTCAGAAAATTAGGCTAACATGCCCATGTGGCCTTCCCGTGTGGGCCCACAATGCCCAAATTGGCCTTGGCCATGTGGATCACACGGCCTAGCCCAGAATTCCACATGCCCATGTGGCCCACACGGCCCATTTGGTCGAGCCCGTGTCTCGTACATGGCCTAGGTAGTCCTCACATGGTTGTGTCATGTGCCTGTGTCATGCGTACACAGCCTAGTTCGTCGATCACACGCTCGTGTACTACCACACGGCCTACCATACGGGCGACCACACGCCTGTGTGGCGTCGACAGTTTTGTTTTTTGGCTTTTGTCGATTCACATTTTCTGTGTTTTCAAGTACACACCTAGTTTGATTTCGCTGATATTAAAATCTTGAAACCTCCAAAACCTATAATTAACCAATAATTCATCGATTTAGCAATTTAAAATGATTCTTAAACGAAAACACAAGGAGACGGCCAACTCCTAAACCAACAAAAATCTTTACCTTCACCTGAACAAAGAGAGTTTCGCACACTTAGCACGTCTGTAACACCCCTATCTCGTAACCGTCGCCAGAATAGGTAAGGGGCATTACCGGACTTGTAACTCATGTTAGAACAGTAAAATTTTGAACTTTTTCTTGAAATAAAGATCATTCATTTAAATAAGTACTAAGCACAACCAGAGGTAAAATTTAAACTTCACTAAGTAAACATTCAAAAGATGCCATTTTCGCATGGCTTATATACATTAACCAAAAATATTCTTCCGCATGGCCAATCAATACCAGATTTTTCTTAAAGTTTCCCCTGTTTCACTGTTTGACTAATCTGACCACTCTTCACTACGAATCAAATTTTTCATTGTACAGAATTCATAATATGTTCTATTTGATTTCATTTGAAACTAGACCCATTAAGGAGTCTAAGCATATAAATCTTATCTTATAACCATTTTGTACAAATTATAATGATTTTCCAAATACGAGCAGGGATTTTGAGTCATTCGACATTGTCCCACACAACTTTAAATATCTCTTTATAGGAAATTTCTTTGCTTCCACAGTCTCTTTTATAAGAAACTAGACTAACTAAGCTTTGATTACATATTTTATTCAGCCCATAATTCCACACCAACAATTTATAGTGATTTTCTAAAATCACATTATCGTCTGTCCAAAGCAAATTATTACAATTTGCTCTTAACTTTCCAAGTCCAAACACTTATGAACTTACCATTTGAGTTTAAGACATATCATGGCCACATCATATCTTATTAAATCAACTCATTATGTCCTATTATGATTGAATTTACTCAACGTTTAATCACTTAAAACTTACCTCGGAAGTGGTCAACGATTAGATGTCCACGGCTATTCGTTTACTTTCTCTTTTCCCCTATCCGACTTTGATCCTCTTTGCTCTTAAGCTTAAGTAAAACAATAGATTGCTTAAGTACTTAACTAATATTATTCACTTAACAATCACATTTGGCAATCACATATCATTTAATCTTTGATTAACCAATTTAACACATACCAAAATCCAATCATACATCTAACCTTTATCTCAATACCAAACCGAGTTATAAGATCATACATTATACTAAGCATATCATTAAACATACCTATTCAATTTAGCTAATTTCATAGCCGATTAATCACCTTACCCCACATTACTCAATGCCGAATATTAACCCAACATCACAAGCATAATCACCATGAAACTTACCTTAATACACATTTTATCCCATTGCGAATACATATATATATATATCATCAAACAAATATTTATTCACATAACAACAATTCAAGCACATCAAAGCATAGTCGAATGTATCATTCTTCTTAAATTCAAAAATAAATACATGGGCTAACTTCAAAATCTATTTAACAACTCAACTTTATAAACACATATTCGGCTAGGAAGAAAGATTGATAATTTAATGACCTTAGCTTAACATATAATTTGTTGTGACACATCTTTAAGCATTCTTTTATTCCATCAACTCAAAACACATTCATCACTCTCAATAACTAAACTCATATTCGGCAATGGCCTCGAATATAGTATTCTTCTCAACTAGCACCTAGTGTACACACATGATCATTTGTTTGATTCAAGCACCTATCCACCAAAAATTCATCCAAATTAACAAGAACAACAACCACATTCTTTGTTATCTACCATGACCGAAACCCATATTCATTCACCAAATATCAAAAATTTATCATCAATTTGACATATAAGGACATAACCAAATGTTTCTTGCAACACAAACTCAAAAATTAACACATGGGTCATGTTATGAGCACCAAAACAAACTCAACTTCACAAAATTTCCAAAAGAATCACATGATATCATACCTTAATTCCCCACACAAGATGGCCGAATGCCTTAGGTGTGCTTTCTTCCATTTCTTGGTTAGTTTCGGCTTGAGAGAGGTAGGAGAAGAAGATGAACATTTTTTTTTCTTTTCTCTTGTTTTCTTCCTTCAATTCACGGCAATGGAGGGGGGGCATGGATGAGACAACTTTGTTTTCATCATCCCTCTCTTTTCATTACTTTATTACTAACCTCTTATTTTATTCTTTCTAACATAACACACTAACACAACATGTTTCCAACATGTTTCACCCCATAGCATGGCCGGCCACTAGCTCTAATTTTGGGTAATTTGACATGCAAACCCATCATTTTCATAACATGCATTAATAGGCCACTTTACATTTGCCTAGCACATTTCTAAATTTTCTCACATAAGTTCTATTTAATAAAATTCACTTACAATTAACAAAATTCAAACATGAAATTTTTACACATGCATATATACATATAATAAGCATCAACTATGATGGTTAATTATTTTTATGACTTGATTTTGTGGTCCCGAAACCACTTTTCGACTAGGGTCAAATTAGGGGTGTCACAACTCTTCCCCCCTTTAGGGATTTTCGTCCCCGAAAATTTCTACCGATGCATAATTTAGGATAACGTCCTCTTATTGAATTATATTCATATAAACATTAGCTCATCGATAGCAATTGTAATTCATTATTGATTTTGCATCGATCTATAAAATCATTTTCTTATCTTAAAACAAATACATAAACATTTCTACAAGTATGCACATATATCTCATTTTCTTGATTTCATAAGCAATAATCACTTAATTTAATTCACAAATGCATTTCAAACACATATTAAGCACATATTAACATGTATAATTCACATCATCAACCCACATTTTCATTCATGTATAAGCTGTAACCTGACCAAAAGTACACATATACTCAAACATCCCAATAAATATCCTTTATAACTCCATCATATCTTACTATTCAACTTAACCTATTTCCAACAGAAAATCAACTTCCACATACCGAACATTGAATTCATTTAGCACATTCAATCATCAGTTAACGATACCAGTATACAATCGATTTGGCATAAAGCCTCATATAGTATACCGGCATGGATTTATTTTAGCACATAACCCATATATCCAAAATTATCAAGATTCATCAAAAATTCTTACAGACTTTCAAATGTCGAACTTAATCGAAATAATTTCTTGAATATGATTAACAAAAAAAAATAGGGGTCATTTAGCAATAGCACATATGACTTCATCTACCAAGCATTCCATAGACTAAATCCGTAACACATTTATAACATGAATTCATTTCTTAACAACATATCCACCATCTTTTTACGTATTCACTTATTTAGTATACATAACATAATATAATATGAACTCACAAATTTTTACTTTCATTTGATTTTCACATACCTTCCGTACATACCTGTATCACTTATTCTGATCTTACTTTATTTACCATCTTAAATATACCCGTTGAATCATTCAAAATCATTACGGATACTCATTAAGCACATATAGCTCTTACAATGACATATCCTAGATATGGTCTTACATATTCTCACATATCGAGCCGATGCCATGTCCCAGACATGGTCTTACACACTATCTCAAATCAATGCCTTCGTCCCAGATGAGGTCTTACATGAATTCCACTTCACACACTTAGTGCCTACTGACCGATCTCGCACTCATAGTGCTCCGTTAAAGGAATTCGCACACACACAGTGCCTCTAATCATTCACACACATAGTGCTCTTATTCATTCGTTATTACACATTGAAATGACTTAACCAAGTCTACAAACATCATGTATGTACACTTTTAAACATATCATCTCATTTAAGTTTGAATTCGTATAGTAATGAACACTTAAACTTTGCTCAAATTACCGGCACGAAGCCTACTAGGCACGAAGGCTCGAATACACGTCACCAGCATGATTGCTCTTCGGGACCTAGCTCGGATATAACACCAGCACGAATGCTCTTCGGAACTTAGCCCGGATACATCACTAGCACGAATGCTCTTTGGGACTTAGTCTGGATACATCACTAGCACGAATGCTCTTCGGGACTTAGTCCGGATACATCACTAGCACGAATGCTCTTCGGGACTTAGTCCGAATGCATCACTAGCACGAATGCTCTTCGGGACTTAGTCCGGATACATCACTAGCACGAATGCTCTTCGGGACTTAGCCCGGATATATCACTAGCACGAATGGTCTTCGGGACTTAGCCCGGATACATCACTAGCACGAATGCTCTTCGGGACTTAGCCCGGATATATCACTCTCAATTCTCATGTACATATACACATATGGCAATACACATTAGTATATCACTTACATTACTTGAATACAAACACAACATGCTTATCGACCATTCAACTTCCAGTTCCATGGCCACATACAAAAATCACATTTATAGTCATAACACTCTTTCAAAATTGCATCACTTATACCCTTATAATTCAATCCAAATCGAAATTCAAATATGAGTACATGATATGTACCTGATCAACTTAATAATTTAGGCATATCTAAGTGAAGTTATATCGCAAATGTGACAGCCCAAAATTGACCCTAGTCGGAAGGTGGTCTCGGGACCACAAAACCGAGGCATAAAAATAATTAAAAATTTATTTTGATGCCTATAATATGTGTGTGCTCATGTATGACATTTTATGATGATTGATTTAGTGTTATAAGGGTGAATTCCACAAGAAAGGACTTAGTAATGAACTTTGAAAGTATGATAGGGAAATGTGTGATGACTAATTAAAGCATGCATGCAAAATAATGGACTTGCATGTCAAATTCCCCTTTATAGGTGGTGGCCGGCCATGACAAGGAGGATGGGCTAAACATGTCATGAAACATGTTTTGTTGGTGCATTAGGGTAAAATAATAAACAAAGGTGTATGGGTGATAAAAAATGAAAAAAAATGTGTGTGAGTGTGGTAATCCCCCATTGCCGTGAGTTGTAGAGAAGGAAAGAAAAAATTTTGTTCATCCTTTCTTTGAGCCAAAACTAAGGAAGAAGGAGGATTTTTGCTTCATGCTTGGTTTGGAAGAGATCTAGAAGGAGATTTGGCCAAGTTTGCATCAAGATTAAGGTATGTATGAGGTTGTGTTAGGAGTTTCATGCATGTTTTGGTTGCTAACTTGATGTGCATGTTAGCCATGGCTCAAATCTTTGTTAAGCCATGGAAATGGTATTTGGCCAAAGTTGTTATGGTGATAAAGCCATTGCATGCTAAGTGTGAAGCTTGATGATGATGCATGCAATGATGGATTGTCTACTCTTGAGCAAGATTTTGAGCCTTCTTTTGATTTATCATGATTGAAGTTGAAAAGGAGCATGATTGTCATATTCGCCATTCATGAGCATGGTTCATGCTTCTTGCATGTTAGTTAAAATTTGTATTTTGGATGGCTATGGACACCTTGAAAATTCGCCATGCTCATATTGTATATATATGTTTGCACATGATGTTTTGGCTATGAAGTAAGTGATGAATAAGTTGGTTTAAAGAAGAAGATGTTGAAGAATAATTGTGAAATTTCAAGCCCAATTCGCCTAGCACACATATAAGTGCTTGATGCTATATTATAAGTTTTGAGCCACAATATGCAAAGCATTAACTAGTAAAATGCATGCTGTTTTTGTGAGGTATTAATGCATAATTGGCCTCAACATGTACATGAATATTCGCCTTGGGTAGCCTATTGAAGGCCTTAGCATTTCCTTGATGCTCAAATAAATTGTATTGAATTGCTTGATGTAGTATAAAATGTGCATGACCATTGTGTATTCAAGCTAAAGAGTGGCCATATGACCATTTAAAATCCTTGTCATATTCGGCCATAAGCAAGCACAATGAGGTTTTAATAAATTGAATTTGTTTGAATTAGCTCAAGAGCTAAGAGGGCCACAATTGGACAAGGGAAGGAAAAGGTGATCGAATAGCCGAAAAAGCCGCTCGACAACATCCGAGGTAAGTCCTCAAGAAGTGACCTTACTTGAATTATGTGAGATGAAATATGGATGTGTATGATTATTGATTATGTGTGTATGAGTATTTGAATTCCACCCGGCTAAGTCCCAAGGCGAATATGCTAATGATTATAATTGTGTTTGAGCCTTAGTAACGAAAATGAAATATGTATGTCCAATGATTATTGATGTATGTGTGCATGAGAAATTGAATGATATCGGGCTAAGCTCAAGACAATTATGCTGGAAATTATATCCGGTTAAGACCAAGGCAATTGTGCTAGTAGCTATATCCGGGCTAAGACCAAGGCATTCGTATGAAGTTGTTAAATCCGGCTAAGACCAAGGCATTTGTGCAAATCGTGATATCCGGTAAAGTCCCGCTGGCCTTGGTGCGGGTTACCATAACCGGGCTATGTCCCAAGGCGATTGAACGAGTACCGACATCCGGATAAACTCCGAAGGTATGTGATTTGAAAATTATGAGCTTGCTGGAAAATTTCAGCTAATGCACTTGTGAAATTTCCCAATGATAAGGTAAGTGCGGTGTGTGCTTTGCGTGCTAGGAGTAAGAGCGAGATGAATATCCGCTCCTATGATGGAGCGAGTTATCGGCCTTAATGAAGCCGTTATTTGTGTATGAACATAAGAGTTGGGATGGTAAAGTAAGTATGATTATGTGAATGCGCATTAATGAAATGATGCATTTAACTATGTGAATGTATTGCTGTAATTAGAGTTGATTATATTCCTTGAGACTTACTAAGCATAAAAATGCTTACTCCGCTGCTTTGGCTCTCAGTTTTCTAGATTTCGCTCGATAGCAATCGGATTCGGGATCGCTGAAGTCGAAGTCATCCACACTATCAAGCCCCCATTTTGGTATAAATTCTGGGTTGAACTTGAAATGGCATGTATAGGACTACCCCTTGTTTGTTAAATATGTGGTGATGTAAGTATGTACGGCCATGCGAAAATGGCTCGAAAAGGGAACATGAACTTAGAATAATTGTGGTTTGTATGTATATATTTGGTGTCATGATGTGGCTATGGCTTGAAATGGGAATGTTGGTCATATGATCAGCCATTGGCATGGTTAAAATGATCATATATGAACCTATGTATGGCAAAGACTAGTTGGTTCATGGAGACTACCAAATAGGTAAGACCTACCTTAAAAACAGATGCTGCCAGCTGCAGTGACGTGAATGTGAAAAATCACCAAAATTCGTATAAATGGAATTAAATAGTGAATAAGCTATGTAAATGAACCTTGATGAGTCTATTTTCATATGGAAGAAACGAAATGGTCATAGGAGTTACATGTTAAGAGATATTAATGCTATTGTGAGACAGGGCCAGAACGGTTTCTGGGTTCCCTGTCGCAACTTTAAAAATTTACTATAAATTATCCAGAAATAATTAGGAGACATACCTTATATGTGCAGATTCCATTTTGAGTCTAGTTTCATTAGAAACAAACGGCACCAGCATTAAAGCCCTGTACAGAGAGATATTCAAGTTATACCGCGCGAAGGTCAGAGCAGTCGATCCCTGTAACATGGGTGACTTTAACTAATAAACTGTACCAATTGGCCCATCCAAAAATTCTAGAAATAAATCCATGGATGGATATATGAGTCTAAATTCAGGGAAAATTTACGAAACCAGTTTCCGAGTTTTGAAACTCGAGATATGATTTTTAAGGCGACGGTGATGCAGTCTTCCAGCCTGACTGGAAATGTCAAATTGGTGGGCAAACCATGTGAACTTGGCTTATTAACCCCTCGTGTCCGACACCGGCAATGGTCTCGGGTTCGGGGTGTTACAGCAAATTCTCATAGTCAGAAGCTTGCTACAGCTCGATCGGGATCAAGATTCATTACAATACAACAAACACATTTTAATAGTCAAAAATCATCACACTATCATTTTATCACTTTATGGCATGTATAAATAGACTCACGCGTGCTACGTTAGTCCTAGAATCGACTAAACCGTAGCTCTGATACCAATAAAATGTAACACCCCTATCCCATAACCGTCGCCAGAATAGGTAAGAGGCATTATCGGACTTGTAACTCATGTCAGAACAGTAAAATTTTGAACTTTTTCTTCAAATAAAGACCATTCATTTAAATAAGTACTAAGCACAACCAGAGGTAAAATTTAAACTTCACTAAGTAAACATTCAAAAGATGCCATTTTCGCATGGCTTATATACATTAACCAAAAATATTCTTCCGCCACTAGTCTATTCTATACATGCCATAAAATAATTCTAAACATAATAGTAACAAGCGGTGGATAGTGATAGTGTGACTAGTTGTCGACGATCCCGAGCCCAGTAGCTTCAAGAATGAGATCTATAAAACAGAGGAAACAGAGTAAACGGAGTAAGCATTACAATGCTTAGTAAGTTTTAAACAGTGTCAACAGATAACAATCAAATTGTAACATAGTTGTTCGTATATTTTATTTCACTCTTCCTTCGGGCATACCATCCCTTTACCGAATATGCACATCTCATCATATATAATAGGCAGATAAACTTTCACATAAAAGTGAGCTCATGTGACATAAATATATTGTATGATTTCACATAACCTCTCACACTGATCCGATGTCACATAATCATAGGAATAGTCTCATAGATTGCTCTCGTATGCATCACATAACTATCTTATGATTTAGTTCAAATCAAGCTCACATATAAACTTAGAGTACATACCTGTTTAACCTTTCGCATTGAATATATTTATAAGCAATTCTTATTATGAAGTCTTATAGCTTTAACCTCTACTCGGATTATCGGCGAGACCTTTAGCTCGATTTAAATCTCCACACGACGTTATCGGGTCTTACCGGACAAAATCTCCACACGTAGTCATCGGGTCTTACCCGACATAATCTCCACACGTAGTCATCGGGTCTTACCCTAATATATTTCCAAGTTTCATGTACATTTAATCACATGTTACAACATTCACATCGACTGTCATATTTGTAATTCATTTGCCTCATCAAATATCTAATAATACACACCTTTCACATTGGTCGTTCTGCCACAATATATGCACATCGCCTACATATTTCACACTAGCCATTCTGCTTTACCACATATACATATCTCATATATATATTTCACATTGACCATTCGGCTTTACCACATATGCATATCTCATACATATTTCACATTAGCCATTCGGCTTTACCACATATACATATCTCATACATATTTCACATTAGCCATTCGGCTTTACCACATATATGCATGTTCATGTTCACCACATTGGCCATTCGGCCTTATCACACATATGCATGCTCACATTCATCACATTGGCCATTCGGCCTTATCACATATATGCATGTTCACATTCATCACATTGGCCATTCGGCCTTATCTCATATATACACATTCTCATTCATCACATAAAATCCTAAATCAAAATATAAATTTTTATGTATTCACATCACAATTATCCAAATATACTATCATGTATACACTTTGTCTTGGCCGAATCTACATCAATCATTTTCCAATGAATAATTCAATTTCACGCCATACTATCATTTCATATTCGAATACTCATAAACTTACAATTTCACAAATTTTAATATCAAAGGTCCGTCTAACACTCATATATCGTTTTACAATATCACGATTTAGAATTCACGTATGGGTTTAATCAATAGCTTATGAGCAACTAAAACAAGTTTTATCCATGTTTACAACAACATCACATATTCACTACGAGCTATTTTCCTAATCAATTGTCACTAAATTATTTATAACTGGAGCTACAAAACTCCAAATCACTTGCCATTAATTTCCTTGAATATAGACTCATATATCTTCCATCCATAAAATTTCCAGAATTTTAGGTTTGGCCAATCAATACCAGATTTTTCTTAAAGTTTCCCTTGTTTCACTGTTTGACTAATCTGCCACTCTTCACAACGAATCAAATTTTTCATTGTACAGAATTCATAATATGTTCTATTTGATTTCATTTGAAACTAGACCCATTAAGGAGTCTAAGCATATAAATCTTATCTTATAACCATTTTTGTACAAATTATAATGATTTTCCAAAAACAGAACAGGGATTTGAGTCATTCGACATCGTCCCACACAACTTTAAATATCTCTTTATAGGAAATTTCTTTGCTTCCACGGTCTCTTTTATAAGAAACTAGACTAACTAAGCTTTGATTACATATTTTATTCAGCCTATAATTCCACACCAAAAATTTATAGTTATTTTCTAAAATCACATTACTGCTGCTGTCCAAAGCAAATTATTACAATTTGCTCTTAACTTTCCAAGTCCAAACACTTATGAACTTACCATTTGAGTTTAAGGCATATCATGGCCACATCATATCTTATTAAATCAACTCATTATGTCCTATTATGATTGAATTTACTCAACGTTTAATCACTTAAAACTTACCTCGGAAGTGGTTGACGATTAGATGTCCACGGCTATTCGTTTACTTTCTCTTTTCCCCTATCCGACTTTGATCCTCTTTGCTCTTAAGCTTAAGTAAAACTGTGATAGCCTTAAAACGACCCTAGTCGGAATGTGGTTTCGGGACCACAAAACCGAGGCATAAAAATAATTTAAAATTTATTTTGATGCCTATAATGTGTGTTAACTCATGTGTGACATTTTTGATATTTTGATTTAGAGTTATAAATGTGAATTTCACTAGAAAGGACCTAGTAGTAAACTTTGAAAGTAGGATAGGGAAATGTGTGATGACTAATTAAAGCATGCATGCAAAACAATGGCCTTGCATGTCAAATACCCTCTTTTATAAGGGTGGCGGCCATGACAAGGAGGATGGGCAAAACATGTCATAGACATGTTTTGTTGGTGCATTAGGGAGAAACATTAAACTAAGGTGTATGGGTAATAAAAAAATGAAAAAAAAATGTGTGGGAAGGCTTCTCCCCTCCCCATTGCCGTGAGTTGAAGGAAAAAGAAAGAAAGAAATTTTGTTCATCCTTTCTTTGAGCCAAAACTAGAGAGAAAATACAAAGAAGAAAAAAAAAATGTGTGTGTTCATCCTTGAACATCTTTTGGCCGAAAATTGAAGGAAAAAGGGAAGAAGGGAGTGAAGCATTCGGCTATCCTAGGTCACTATTAAGGTAAGTTTGATGTTTTTCCATGAGATTCATGTATATTTTAGTAGTTAGCTTGAGTTCTAACTAGCCATGGTTCAAATCCTTACTATGTCATGGAGATGATATTCGGCTAAGGTGAGGTTGTGTTGATATCATTTGCATGCTAAAAGTGAAGCTTTGTAATGGTGCATGTGATGGTGGATTGATGATTATTGAATATTCTTTTTAGCACTTTTGAGTGAGAGTTTGATAGATACTATGAGGTTAAACTTCATGACATTGTAAGCTTGTAAGTTGGATGATGAAGTTCATGCTTTGTGAAGGTAAATGGGGTAGAAGGAGCATTCGGCCATAATGAAAATATATGGGATAGTCATAGTCATCCTTATGATTCGGTTCTTGCATATATATATATATATGTTTGCACATGATGTATTGGTATGACATATATACTATCTCAAGGCATATAATTACATATGATGGTGTTTCGGTTATGGAGTAAATGATTGATGCGTATTGAGTTACAATATGGAATGCGTTAGTTAGTAAAATGTATGCTGTTTTGTGTGGTATTAGTGTATAATTGGCCTCAACATGGACATGCATATTCGCCACATGAGGGAATTGGTGTGCATGCATTCGGTTAGAGGCAAGCATATTGATGCCTATTCTTGGCTTAGAAAATTCGCTAAGAGGAATATTAACTAATGTGTTGAGTTCGATTCATGATTTCGTACATATGCGACTTTGATGCCTAATGAGTATATATATTGGCTAAGTACCTTGAATTCCTCTTTCGATGCTCAAATGATTAAATCAATTTATTTGTCAAATTAAGCTCAAGAGCAAAGGGGAGCTAACTCCGATAAAAGGAAGGAAAAAGTAGTTGAGTAGCCGTCGAAATCGCTCGACAACATCCAAGGTAAGTCTTCGAGTAATGACCCTACTTGAATTATATTGAAATCATGCTCCTTGTGTGTGGCTATTGAGCCGAAATTGTAAAGGTTTGATAAATATTTTGTGTTTGAGCCTTAGTAACGAAAATGAAATATGGATGTGTCGTGATTATTGATATATGTGTACATGAGCATTTGAATGATACCGGGCTAAGTCCCAAGGCATTTATGCTAGTGATTATATTCGGGCTAAGACCAAGGCATTCGTATGAAGTTGTTATATCCGGCTAAGACCAAGGCAATTGTGCAAGTTACCAAACCGGGTTAAGACCAAGGCAATTGTGCTTGTGTTATATCCGGTTAAACTCAAGGTACGTGATTCGAAATGAGCAATCTTGCTGTAAAAATTTCAGTTTATACACTTGTGAAAATTCCAGCAATGAGGTATGTTAAATGACGTGCTTGAATTAGTTGAGTCCTTACAAGTAAGTATTCGCTCAGTTGATAAACGAGCTACCGCCTTTGGCTAAGTTGTTCTTTTGTGTATAAACATAAGGGTCGGTAATGTGAAGTAAGTATGATTATGAGAATGTGTTAATAAAGTGATTCATTTAGTTATGTAAATGTAATACTTTAGTCAAAGTGATTTCATTACTTGAGACTTACTAAGCATTAAAATGCTTACCCGTTGCTTTGGCTCTGTTTTATAGATTTTGCTCGTTAGCTATCGGATTCGGGATCATCGAAGTCGAAGTCATCCACACTATCAAAGCCCCCATTTTGGTACAATTTTGGTTGAACTTTGAAATGGCATGTATAGGACTACCCTTTTGTTGTAGGTCATGTACCTTTCGGTTTTGTGTAAACTTGGATAGCCATGCGAAAATGGCTTATATATGTTTTTAGCATAGTACTATAATCGTTTGTATGTTGATCATTATGAGGTATGGAATTGTTTTGAAACGATTAGCCATTGGAATGGTTAATCATGATCACACTCGTGCTATGTATGCAAAAAGGGCCAATTAAATCATGGAAATCATGAAATAGGTAAAGCCTACCTTAAAGGTAGATCTTGACAGCAGCGATGATGTGGATGTGAAAATCACAAAAATAGTAGTAATGGTATTAAATAGTGAATAAATTATGTAAATTAACCTTGATGAATCTACTTTCATATGGAAGAAACGAAACGGTCATATGAGTTATATGTTAAGAGATATTAAAGTTCTCGTGAAACAGGGCCAGAACGGTTTCTGGATCCCCTGTTCCGACTTTGGAAATTCATTTTAAATTAACCAGAGATTGTAACACCCCGAACCCGAGACCATCGCCGGTGTCGGACACGAGGGGTTAACAAGCCAAATCCACATATTTCACCCACCAATTTGACATTTCCAGACAGGCTGGAAATCTGCATCACTGTCACCTTAAAAATCATATCTCGAGTTTCAAAACTCGGAAACTGATTCCGTAAATTTTCCCTGAATTTAGACTCATATATCCATCCATGGATTTAATTCTAGAATTTTTGGTCAGGCCAATTGGTACAGTTTATTAGTTAAAGTCACCCATGTTACAGGGATCGACTGTCTGACCTTCGCGCGTTACAACTTGAATATCTCTCTGTACAGGGATTTAATACTGGTACCGTTTGTTTCTAATGAAACTAGACTCAAAATGGAATCTGTAAATATAAGGCATGACTCCTAATTATTCCTGTATAATTTATAATAAATTTTTAAAGTTGCGACAGGGGACCCAGAAACCGTTCTGGCCCTATCTCACAATAGCTTTAATATCTCTTAACATGTAACCCCTATGACCGTTTCGTTTATTCCACATGAAAGTAGACTCATTAAGGTTCATTTAAATAATTTATTCATTATTTAATACCATTCCTACAAATTTTGGTGATTTTTCAAAACCATACCACTGCTGCTGCCAGCATCTGTTTTCAAAGTAACCATTACCTATTTCATGATTTCCACGATTCAAATGGCCCTTTTGCACCATAGCACAAAGTGTGATTATGATTAACCATTCCAATGGCTAATCCTTTCAGACAATTTCATACCCCATAATGATTATCATACAAACTATTATAGAATCATACTAAAACGATATAAGCCATTTTCGCATGGCTATCCAAGCTTACACAAAACCGAAAGGTACATGACCTTCAACATTAGGGTAGTCCTATACATTCCATTTCAAAGTTCAACCAAAATTATACCAAAATGGAGGCTTTGATAGTGTAGATGACTTCGACTTTAATGATCCCGAATCCGATCGTTAACGAGCAAAATCTATAAAACAGAGAGCCAAAGCAACGGGTAAGCATTTTATGCTTAGTAAGTCTCAAGCAATAAAATCAGCTTTAACTAAGGCATTACATTCACATAGCCAAATGAATCATTTCATTAATACACATTCACATAATCATACTTGCTTCACACTTCATCATTGTATACTTTCACAAGATATCAACCAATTCAATAGCTGAAAATTCATTAGTCGATTGAACGAATGTTACTCAAACATATCGACTTTTCCAATGCACATATAAACATACCTTTTCCTTTGGGCTTTTCGAGCATACTAATTAAATTTATTACAGCAACCAACGCTCACCTTCAGCCCAAGCTTCTTCGGAATACAACCGGATATAACCACATGCACGAATGCCCTCGGGTCTTAGCCCGGATAGAACGACTTGCACGAATGCCTTCGGGTCTTAGCCCGGATGTAGTCACTAGCACAATTGCCTTCGGGTCTTAACCCGGATATAATTTCCAGCATAAATGTCTTCGGGACTTAGCCCGGATATCATTCAATTGCTCATGCACACATATACATCAATAATCATTTCACATTCATATTTCATTTTCGTTACTAAGGCTCAAACACAAACATATCACTAGCATAATCGCCTTCGGGACTTAGCCCGGGTATCATTCAAATACTCATACACACATAAATCAATAATCATTACACATCCATATTTCATTTCACATAATTCAAGTAGGGTCATTTCTTGAGGACTTACCTCGGATGCTGTCGAACGGCTTCAACGGCTATTCGATCACTTTTTCCTTCCCTTTATCGGATTTAGCTCCCCTTTGCTCTTGAGCTTAACGAATGCAAGTAGAAGTATTCAATATTTTTCTCAATAATGTTTACTTGTTAATCACATTCAGCATCTCATATCAACTCATTTTATTATAAACTATCAATCGACTTTTAAACCAAAACGCCATTATAAGGCCGATTGTTCTTGGTCATACATACACGAAATCAAAAATAAATTCCAAGGTTTTCACATTATAAGGTACTAAGCCGAATACACTTGCTAGGTTCACATACATTCTTCATCAATTTCTTCTTTAAACAAACACATTTAAGCATTCCTTTCGTATTATCAACTCCAACCACATTCATTACTCAAGTATAGTAATTTCACATTCGGCAATAGTATTACATACAATAGCCGATTCTTCTTACTTTGTATTTGTGCATCTATTTGATCATTAGTTTAGTTCAAACACCCATACACCAAGATTCATCAAGTTTAGCATGAAACACAAACCTTAATCCTCAATGACCACTATGGGCGAAAATCCTAGTCAACCCAAAATCACAATTTCTAGCATGGGTTACCTAGAGAACTTGGTAACTAGCTCAATTTCATCTAACGCTTCAAGAATTCACATGAATTTCTCACTTTATTTATAGCTTAGAAACCGAATGGTTGCTCCTTAGAATCGGCCAAGAAGAAACAAGAAACAAAAACTTGTTTCTTTCACCCATCCACCATTTCTCCTTAAAACACAAGACAACAATCATTTTCCTCCATTTCTTCCATGGCCGATTACCCACTATCACCACACAATCAAGATCTTGACAAGGCTAAGTAGAAAACTTAGTAACTAGCTTGATGTATGCTAATATTTCAAGAACTAACATGAAATCACTTACCTTGTTCCAAGCTTAAGGGTGACCGATTGGCTATCTCCCCTTCTTCCTTTGAGGTTCGGCCAAGCTAAGGAGGATGAACACTTTTCTTCCTTTTTTTTTTTTTCTTTCTTTGTTTTTGTTTCTCTCATGTACGGCAGGGGGAAAGCATCCACACTCATTTTTTTTTCATTCCTTTACCCATGCTCTTATTTTATTATTTCTAACATCCACCACTAGCAAAACATGTTTAAGACATGTTTTCTTTTGCCCATCTTCATTACCATGGCCGGCCACTTCCTTTTCTTTGGGTAAATTGACATGCAAAACCATTCTTTTGCATGCATATACTATTAGACCATTGAAAGATTAGCCTATCACCTTTCAACAATGTTTCATATAAGTCCATTTTAATAAATTCACATAGAAATGATCAAATTAATGCATGCAACTTTCACACATGCATTTACTAACATCATAAACATAGAATATAACTTTTAATTACTTATAAGACTCGGTTTAGTGGTCCCGACACCACTTTCTGACTAAGGTCAAATTAGGGATGTCACAGAGATAATTAGGAGTCATGCCATATATGTATAAATTCCTCTCTGAGTCTAGTTTCTATAGAAACAAACGCATCGAGATTGAAGACCTGTATAGGAAGATATCCAATTCATAATGCGTGAAGGTCGGTGTAGTCGAACCCGGATTAGGGAGATTTTAACTAATAAACTGTACTAATTGGCCCGACCAAAATTCTAAAAAAAATATGTTGATGGACTTATGAGTCTAGTTTCAGGAAAATTTCTGAAACTGATTTTCGAGCTTTAAAACTCAAGATATGATTTTTAAGGCGACAGTGATGCAGATAACCACTAGTCTGGAAAATTTTTTTATGGATGTGAAACAATTAAGTTAAGTCTGTGCACCTTGTGTTCGACTCGAACGGACTCGGGTACGGGGTGTTACAAAAACTGTGACAGCCCAAAATTGACCCTAGTCGGGAACTGGTTTCGGGACCGCTAAACCAAGTCACCGAAATGTACGTAATATTTATTGTCTAGAATATGTAATTATGAATGTGTGAAAATTTCAAGCTTCGATTTAGCCGATTGCATGTGAATTCAGTTAGTAGGACTTGTGTGACACTTTTGAAAAGTGATATGCTAATCTATAAGGACCTAATAGTGCATGTAGTCAAAGGGGAGGACTTGCATGTCAAATTTCCCCCCCCCCCAAGTTCTAGTGGCCGGCCATGACAAGGAATCATGGGCAAAACATGTCCTAGACATGTTATGTTGGTACATCATGGGAGAAAAGAAATAAACAAATAAGTATGGGTAATAAAGAATGAAAAAAAAAATGTGTGTGAGTGAACCCCCCTTTGCCGTGAGTTGAAGAAAAGCAAAGAAAAAAAAATTGTTCATCTTTTCTCATTCTTTTTGGCCGAAAATACTAAAGAAGAAGGAAGGAATTTTGCTTCATGCTTGGTTTGGAAGAGGATTAGGAGGAGGCTTGGCCATACTAGTGTCTAGATTAAGGTATGTTTGATGTTGTGCCATGAGATTCATGCATGTTTTTGGTTGCTAACTTGATGCTCTTATTAGCCCATGGTTCAAATCTTTGTTATATCATGGGGATGGTATTTGGCCAAGGTGGATTTTGTGTTAATGCCATTGCATGTTAAATATGAAGCTTGCTAATGATATATGTGATGGTGGATTGATGGCTCTTGGACTTTCTTTTTAGTATTTTTGAGTAAGACATCAAGTTCTTTGTTTAATCATGACAAAAAATTATGGTGTTGTGATGTATTCGGCCATGGTACATCCATAAGTATGAGTTATGCTCATTGCATGGAAAGTAAGATTTGTGTTTTGGATTTATGTTCATGTTTAGTTACCATCAACTTGAGATTCGGCTCTAACATATATATATGAATATATGTTTGCACATGATGTATTGGTATGACATATATACTATTTCAAGGTGTATATTTGCTTGTGATGATGTTTGGTTATGAAGTGAATGAGAGATGTGTATTGAGCTACAATATGTAATCGTTAGTTAGTAAAATGTATGCTGTTTTTTTGTGGCATTAAGTGTATAATTGGCCTCAACATGGACATGCATATTCGGCCACATGAGGGAGTTGGTGTGCATGCATTCGGTTAGAGGCAAGCATATTGATGCCTATTCTTGGCTTGGAAAATTTGGCTAAGGAGAGTACTAACTAATGTGTTGAATTCGATTCGTGATTTCGTGCACATGTGACTCTAATGTCTAATGTATATGTGGGCTAAGTACCTTGAATTCCTCTTTCGATGCTCAAATGATTAAACCAATTTATTTGTTAAATTAAGCTCAAGAGCAAAGAGGAGCTAAATCCGATAAAGGGAAGGAAAAAGTAGTCGAATAGCCGTCGAAATCGTTCGACCACGGCCGAGGTAAGTTCTCGAGTAATGGAACTTAGATTATGATTTGATTAGATCATGCTCTTTGTGTGTGGCTATTGAGCTGAAATTGCAAATGTGATAAGTGACTTGTGTTTGAATTTTGCTAATGAAAATGAAATCTGAATGTGTCATGTTTTATTGAAAATTGTGCTTGGCTATTTGAATGATGTCCGGCTAAGTCCCGAAGGCTTTGTGCTAAGTGACTATATCCGGACTAAGATCCAAGGCGTTAAATGCGAAGTTAATAAATCGGGCTAAGCCGAAGGCATTTAATGCGAGTTACTAAACCCGGGTTAAGTCCGAAGGCATTCGTATGAAGTTACTATAACCGGCTTTGTCCGAAGACATTTGAGCGAGTCGTTATATCCGGTTAAATTCAAGGTACGTGATTCGAGAACGAGCAATCTTGCTGTAAAAATTTCAGTTTATACACTTGTGAAAATTCCAGCAATGAGGTATGTTCGTATGTGCTTGAAATTAGTTGATTCCTTGAATGATGTTCGCTCATCAAGTAATGAGCTTCCGGTATTTGGCTAAGATGATCCCTTATGTACGAATATAGGGGTTGGAATGTGAAATAAGTATGATATTGAGAATCTGTGCATACGTAAATTATCCGTTAGCTATATGAATGCTATGCTTTTGTTGTCTGGAATCCCTTGCTCAAACTTACTAAGCATAAATTGCTTACTCCGTTTCTCTGCTTTCTCTGTTTTATAGATTTTGCTCGTTAGCTATCGAATTCGGGATCATCGAAGTCGAAGTCATCCACACTATCAAAGCCCCCATTTTGGTACAATTTTGGTTGAACTTGAAATGGCATGTATAGGACTACCCTTTTGTTGTAGGTCATGTACCTTTCGGTTTTGTGTAAACTTGGATAGCCATGCGAAAATGGCTTATATACGTTTTTAGCATAGTACTATAATCGTTTGTATGTTGATCATTATGAGGTATGGAATTGTTTTGAACGATTAGCCATTGGAATTTAATCATGATCACACTTTGTGCTATGTATGCAAAAAGGGCCAATTGAATCATGGAAATCATGAAATAGGTAAAGCCTACCTTAAAGGCAGATGCTGACAGCAGCAGTGACGTGGATGTGAAAAATCACTAAAAATAGTAGGAATGGTATTAAATAGTGAATAAATTATGTCAATGAACCTTGATGAATCTACTTTCATATGGAAGAAACGAAACGGTCATATGAGTTATATGTTAAGAGATATTAAAGTTCTCGTGAAACAGGCCCAGAACGGTTTCTGGATCCCCTGTTCCAACTTTGGAAATTCATTGTAAATTAACCAGAGATAATTAGGAGTCATTCCATATATGTATAGATTCCTCTCTGAGTCTAGTTTCTATAGAAATAAACGTCAACAGTATTGAAGACATGTATAGGAAGATATCCAATTCGTAATGCATAAAGGTCAGTGTAGTCAAACCCTGGAATAGGGGAGACTTTAACTAATAAACTGTACTAATTGGCCCAACAAAAAATTCTAGAAAAAAATATTTAGATGGACATATGAGTCTAGTTTCGGGGAAAAAATTACAAAACTGATTTTCGAGTTTTAAAACTCAAGATATAATTTTTAAGGCGACAGTGACGCAGTAACCAGCTTGTCTGGAAATTTTTAAATGGACAGTGGAAATGATTAAGTCAAGTTTATGCGCATTTGTGTTCGACTCGTAACGGACTCAGTGCGGGTGTAACACCCGCACCGAGTCCGCTGCCGGAGTCGGACACGAGGGGTTAACGGCTTAAACCATTCACTTTCGCAGTCCATTTTAAAATTTCCAGACAAGCTGGTTAAAGCATCACTGTCGCCTTAAAAATCATATCTTGAGTTTTAAAGCTCGAAAATCAGTTTCGTAAATTTTCCCAGAAACTAGACTCATAATTTCATCAACATATTTTTTTCTATAATTTTTTGGTTGGGCCAATTAGTACAGTTTATTAGTTAAAGTCTCCCCTAATCCAGGGTTTGACTACACTGACCTTCATGCATTACGAATTGGATATCTCCCTGTAAAGAGCTTAAATACTGATGCCGTTTGTTTCTTTAGAAACTAGACTCAGAGAGGAATCTATACATATATGGCATGACTCCTAATTATCTCTGGTTAATTTACAATGAATTTTCAAAGTCGGAACAGGGAATCCAGAAACCGTTCTGGCCCTGTTTCACGTGAACTTTAATATCTCTTAACATATAACTCATATGACAGTTTCGTTTCTTCTATATGAAAGTAGATTCATCAAGGTTCATTTACATAATTTATTCACTATTTAATTCCATTCCTACAAATTTTAATGATTTTTCAAATCCACACCACTGCTGCTGCCAGCATCTGTTTTCAAGGCAAACTTTACCTATCTCTTAGTTTCCATGGACCAACTAGAGTTTTGTCATACATAGGTCCACATATAATCATATTTAGCCATTCCAATGGCTAATCATTTGCCCAACACTTCCATTCAGTCCGTAGTCACATCATGAAACCATACATATATACATAAACACAAATGGTCTAATGCCATACTCCACCTTTACGAGCCATTTTCGCATGGCTGTACATACATACATCACAAAACGTACTTGAAAAACAGCAAAGGGTAGTCCTATACATTAACCATGATATCCTCTCACTACTAGTCTATTCTATACATGCCATAAGATATTCCAAAACATAGCAGTACCAAACAGTGGATAGCGATAGTGTGACTAGTTCTTCGACGATCCCGAGCCCAGTAGCTTCCAAATGAGATCTATAAAACAGAGGAAACAAAGTACACGGAGTAAGCATTACAATGCTTAGTAAGTTTCAAGCAGTGTCAACAGATAACAATCAAGTTATAACATAGTTGTTCGTATTTTATTTCACTCTTCCTTCAAGCGAGACCACCCTTTTTACGAATATGCACATCTCATCATAATCATGGGAATAGCCTCATAGATTTCTCTCAGATACATCACATAACTACCTTATGGTTTAGTTTAAATCAAGCTCACATGTAAACTTGGAGTACATACTGTTTAACCTTTCGCATTATGTATATTTATAAGCAATTCTTATTACGAAGTCTTACCCGGACATAATCTCCACACATAGTCATCGGGTCGTACCCAGACATAATCTCCACATGTAGTCATCGGGTCTCACCCGGAACATATTTCCAAGTTTCATGTACACTTAATCACATGTTACAACATTCACATTAGCCATTCGGCTTTACCACATATATATACACTTTCACATTCATCACATCGGCCATTAGGCCTTATCACATATACATACACTTTCACATTCACCACATCGGCCATTAGGCCTTATCACATATACATACACTTTCACATTCACCACATCGGCCATTAGGCCTCATCACATATATATACACTTTCACATTCACCACATCGGCCATTAGGCCTCATCACATATACATACACTTTCACATTCACCACATCGGCCATTAGGCCTCATCACATATACATACACTTTCACATTCACCACATCGGCCATTAGGCCTCATCTCATATACATACACTTTCACATTCACCACATCGGCCATTAGGCCTCATCTCATATATATACACTTTCACATTCATCACATCGGCCCCATTAGGCCTCATCTCATATATATACATTTTCACATTCATCACATCGGCCATTAGGCCTTATCACATATACATATACTTTCACATTCACCACATCGGCCATTAGGCCTTATCACATATACATATACTTTCACGAATCTTGATATCAGAGATCCATCTAACACTCATGTATCATTTTACAATATCACACTTTAGAATTCAATATGGGATCAATCAATAGCTTATGAGCAACTAAAACAAAATCACAACAAAATCACATATTCGCTACGAGCTGTTTTCCGAGCAATGGTCACTAAATTATTTATACCGAGCTACAAGACTCCAAATCACTTGCGTTAATTTTCTCAGAATATAGACTCACATATCTTCCATCCATGAAATTTTCAGAATTTTGGTTTGGCCAATCAATACCAGATTTTTCTTAAAGTTTCCCTGTTTCACCTGTTTGACTAATCGACCACTCTTCGCCTCTTAATCAAATTTTTCATTGTACAGAATTCATAATGTGTTCTAGTTGATTTCATTTGAAACTAGACTCATTAAGGAGTCTCATCATATAAATCTTATCTTATAACCATTTTGTACAAATTATAATGATTTTCCAAAAACAAAACAGGAATTTCGAGTCAATCCGACAATCGTCTCACAAAACTTTAAATATACTTTTATAGGAAATTTCTTTGCTTACATAGTTTCTTTTATAAGACACTAGACTCAATAAGCTTCATTTTCATATTTTATTCAACTTGAACTCGCCTTCTACAATTTTTGGTGTAATTTCAAAGTTACAATACTGCAGTAACTCAAATCTGTCAAGACTAGTTCGGCACTTTAACTATATAAATTCATCCTTCTCGCTACTAAGTTTATACGATCTTTAAGTATACTAAAGTAAAGTTCAAACACTTGAGAACTTACCTCGGATACTGTTGAACAATTTCAAAACGGCTATTCAATTACATTCGCCTTCCCGCTTATACAAGATTGATTCCTTGAGCTCGTGAACTAAATCAACCAATTTAACAACTCAATTTACATTCGGCAATGTCATCACATACATAACAAAATTAGATTCATTTCTTAAACCATCCTCGCAAATCACCTTCCAAGAACCTTGATTTACTTTAAGCTAAACCACTTCATGGTATACATATACACATTCGGCTAATATAAACAAGGTTAGCACTTAGCCGGAATAATTTCTTTAACATTTTAAATTTCATTCGGTCTAATCTCCATATCTACTACTAATTCACAATAAGAATCAAATCCAAAATCAGCTACTATAATATATATCTAAATGCCATGTAGCTACTTAGTTGATTATCAATTATCACTTAATTCACATATTAACACACAACAATCTCACATTAGCAATTCATTTGTATTATTCAATACAAGCTCAACACGCAACCTCATCCCTTTAGTTATCCATTCAATGATCGAACACAAAGATCACATGTCTAACTCACTATCCAATCTTGATTTCTAACACAAATACTCCCCCTTAACCGAATGTCCATAACCCATTTACAAAACATTTTCCATGAGCTAGCTTCTATACTAGATGACCACTCCAAATATACAAAGATTTTCAATGAAAGAGCATTAACATACCTTAATCCCCTTTTTAGCCTTTTACTTGAAAATTTCAACTTAGAAGCAAACAAGTTTCATGGTTTTCCACTACATGCAGCGGCCTCTCCTCTCTAGCTTCCTTTGCAAGAGACAAGGAAGCAAGATAGAAAAAAATGTTGAAGTCTTTCTTTTCTTCCTTTCACGGCAATAGGGGAGACAACTTTGGTTTCTCCTCCCACTCCTTCCCTTTTTATTATTCTTCCCACACATTTTAGCATAATATGTCTACAATATGCCTTACCCATGGCATGGCCGCCACCATTTAGATCTTTGGCTAATTTGACATGCAAGTCCCTCATGTCAATAATTCATGCATTATTTGGCCACTTTAAATTTCACCTCTCCCATTTTCACGTCCTATCACATGGGTCCTTTCTTATAAATTAGCACCTAATTGATAAAATCAAGGCACGTAATATTCACACATACAAATCCCACATATAATAAGCACAGAATATAACATCTAATTATTTTTGTGACTCGATTTTGTGGTCCCGAAACCACTTTCCGACTAGGGTCACATTAGGGGTGTCACACGGGGTGTTACAAAAACAATAGATTGCTTAAGTACTTAACTAATATTATTCACTTAACAATCACATTTGGCAATCACATACCATTTAATCTTTGATTAACCAATTTAACACATACCAAAATCCAATCATACATCTAACCTTTATCTCAATACCAAACCGAGTTATAAGATCATACATTATACTAAGCATATCATTAAACATACCTATTCAATTTAGCTAATTTCATAGCCGATTAATCACCTTACCCCACATTACTCAATGCCGAATATTAACCCAACATCAAAAGCATAATCACCATGAAACTTACCTTAATACACATTTTATCCCATTGCGAAATATATATATATATATATATCATCAAACAAATATTTATTCACATAACAACAATTCAAGCACATCAAAGCATAGTCGAATGTATCATTCTTCTTAAATTCAAAAATAAATACATGGGCTAACTTCAAAATCTATTTAACAACTCAACTTTATAAACACATATTCGCTAGGAAGAAAGATTGATAATTTAATGACCTTAGCTTAACATATAATTTGTTGTGACACATCTTTAAGCATTCTTTTATTCCATCAACTCAAAACACATTCATCACTCTCAATAACTAAACTCATATTTAAGCAATGGCCTCCAATATAGTGACCGATTCTTCTCAACTAGCACCTAGTGTACACACATGATCATTTTTTGATTCAAGCACCTATCCACCAAAAATTCATCCAAATTAACAAGAACAACAACCACATTCTTTGTTATCTACCATGACCGAAACCCATATTCATTCACCAAATATCAAAATTTATCATCAATTTGACATATAAGGACATAACCAAATGTTTCTTGCAACACAAACTCAAAAATTAACACATGGGTCATGTTATGAGCACCAAAACAAACTCAACTTCACAAAATTTCCAAAAGAATCACATGATATCATACCTTAATTCCCCACACAAGATGGCCGAATGCCTTAGGTGTGCTTTCTTCCATTTCTTGGTTAGTTTCGCTTGAGAGAGGTAGGAGAAGAAGATGAACATTTTTTTCTTTTCTCTTGTTTTCTTCCTTCAATTCACGGCAATGGAGGGGGCATGGATGAGACAACTTTGTTTTCATCACCCTCTCTTTTCATTACTTTATTACTAACCTCTTATTTTATTCTTTCTAACATAACACACTAACACAACATGTTTCCAACATGTTTCACCCATAGCATGGCCGGCCACTAGCTCTAATTTTGGGTAATTTGACATGCAAACCCATCATTTTCATAACATGCATTAATAGGCCACTTTACATTTGCCTAGCACATTTCTAAATTTTCTCACATAAGTCCTATTTAATAAAATTCACTTACAATTAACAAAATTCAAAAATGAAATTTTTACACATGCATATATACATATAATAAGCATCAACTATGACGGTTAATTATTTTTATGACTCGATTTTGTGGTCCCAAAAGCACTTTTCGACTAGGGTCAAATTAGGGGTGTCACAGCGTCTATTCCAGACCCTCGGCCCCTTGAATACCTCCTAACACCAAATGAAACCTTTAGCATAACGATACATCAACCCCCAAAAATAAAAATTATGGAAGAATAATGCTTCCCTTACTGGCAAATAGCAAAACCAAAAATCATAGCAGCAAAGAGGAAATAGAAAAAGATGACGACAGGAAGTCGAAACTGATGGAAACAAAAATATGGAAAGCTGAAAAAATTGGTAGTGAAAAGCAGAGAAACGTCAAAGGGAGAAGAAGATTTTTAAGAAAACTCCAAAACTGATAGAGTATCCCCTAATTCTCTCCACTACCCAACAACCTCTCAGAATTTCAATTCTAATCAAACTCCCCTAGAAGTCACACGCCTAAAGCAAAAAGAATTACTCTCTCGCTCGCACGGTGATTCGAACACCAAACCTTTAGTAATCTGTCACACCACTTAACCACCAGACCAGCAGGCCCATTCTAATAAGGAATTACAAATAATTTAATATAAGTCTACTGCCTAGAAGTTAAGGCCTAATTTAAGAAAAAGCCAAAATTTTCCAAATGCAAGGCTTGCACTAGAAACCTCTCACACACACCCAGAATACTTAACCACTGAAGTAGAGGCATAGTTGTGTTAGAAACTTATAGAAATAAATTTATCAAATTTGGGGCATTACAATACATGCCATACTCAAAATATTGAGACTAATTATACCCCAAATGTCCAGTTGATAGTGTGATCGAGCCTCCGACTTTCTTTGATCCCTAAGTTGGCTTGGTGATACTATAAGAAATTGGGAAAAGAGAGGGGAGTAATCATAAAGCTTAGTAAGTTCACATGTAAATAAGTAGCAACAATAATCATAGATACGTATATGTATATATAAAAATTTGTGACATAGCATAGATTTACTTATGTGTTATTCTAAACTTATAGATAAAACTCAAATTTTTAAACATAACTTACACATTTTCAATCTTACCGAAAATTCATCACATATTGAGCTCATACATGTGAGTCCATTGTACATACCTATACCAACTCAAATCACAATGTCATATTCCCTCTTTATTGATTTACTTGTCGATTGACTCACAAGTTTACCCGTTGAACACTCGAAATATTATTGGATACACGGAAGACTTGCATATAGTGCTTCAAACGTAGCCACATACTACCTCATATCACAATCACATATTGCTCACTTATGAGCTAATCATGGGCCTGCTCACACAAGCTGACAGTCAAGACGTAACTATTCGGGCTGCTCACACAAGCTGACAGGTACCCGCAACACATGCCGAGCTACCCAGCCACCGGTAGACGTACAAGACCAGTACCCAGATTCACATATCACATTTACACATATGTTCATGAGCTCATATCCACATAGATCCTAGTGACATGTCACACTGTATCCTAAATTATTCCTAAGGTTCAAACGAGATTTTCTTGATATCTCATGTTTGTCGAATTCATTCACAATCTCGTGTTCATAGATTACAAAATCATTCACACACTTGAAATAATAAGTAATCATATAAACTCATACATTAACAAAATATTAAAAACATAATATATCATTGCAACATTTAAGTATGAACTTACCTTGGTACAAAATGATGGTAATCGAGCCTAATCATCGTATACTTTATTATTCCTCAATCAAGACTCAGATCACGCTTTTATTGATCTATAATATCAAATTTAGCTTATTTATTAATCTCATTATTCAAATAAATCCATAATTCGTGCTTTGGTAAAATTACCTTTTTACCCCTAACTTTTTACTTATTTATAGTTTAGTCTCTAGGCTCGTAAAAATGAAATGCATGCATTTTCTTTGTTACCCAAGCCTAGCCGAACCTATACCATGCTCATTTCAGCCCACATTTTCCTTTATTTCACATTTTTACTACCCATTTTAACAATTTTACAAACAAGTCCCCTTTTTAGGTGTTTTCACAAAAAATAACCCAGTAAAAGATGTTTATCATGCATCAAACATTCATATTCCTCCATTAATCAACAAAATACATGAAAGTCACACATGGGTCAAATTTCATACATGAACCCTAGCTCAAAATATAGATAGAAATGGGTAGATCATGCTTCAAAGATTTTAAAAATACAAAGAACATTAAAAACAGGGCTAGGGATCACTTACAATCAAGCTTGGAAATGTTGAACAAAACCCTAGCTATGGCTATTGAGAAATTTGGCTAGCACTTGGAGAAGATGGACACATTTTTTCTTTGATTTTCCCTATTTATTCTTTTAATTACCAAATGACCAAAATGTCGTTAGGGTTTTTCTTTCAAATTTTTCCTATACATGTCCATTTTTGTCCAAAATTATAGAAATTGGTCAAATTGCTAATTAGGACCCTCTAATTCATAATCTAAAGCAATTTAATGCTTAAATCTTCTAGAATACAAGTTTTGCATCTTATTCAATTTGGTCCCTAAAATTCAATTGGACATTTTATGCATGGAATTTCTTTATGAAACTTTCACGCAAGCATGCAATCATATCATAGACCTCATGAGAATCATAAAATAATTATTTCTATTTCAAATTTATGGTCTCAAAACCACTATTCTAACTAGGCCATAATACGGGATGTTACAGCCTGGCACACGGGTATGTCCTCGGCCGTGATACACAAGTCAGTATGTATGCCCTGTTTCCACACAGACATGTCTACTAACTGTGTGAGGCACACGACCAGTTCACATGGGCGTGTGATACTTGAAATGTTAAATTTTTTCTAATTTTCCAAAATTTTCATATGTTACCAATTTAGTCTCGAATGCATGATTTAACATTTCAATAATGCATTCGAATGAAATTTAACATTCGAAGCTTAGAATGAAATTTTAAATCTTAAAAGCATAAATCATGCATTCGAAGCTTTGTATGCTCGATTTAAGCTCATATTGAATGTGAATGAATGATATTTATTGAAATGAGATGATATTTGATAAATGATTGCTCTGAACTGAGTTACAAGTTCGGTAATGCCTCTTAACCTATTCCAGTGATGGTTTCAGGTTAGGGGCGTTACATGATCAATGGCAATTTTGTAATTTAAACTAAATTAATTAATGAAGAAAACAAATTCACTTTCATTTCTTCTTCAAACATGACGAAAACCATTGCCAAAGAAAGAGAAGCTTCGGTTTGGACGATTTTCATTGCGTGTAAGTGAAATTATTATCTATTTCTTGTCATTTTTATGCTTTTAAGATTGTTGCAACTAGGTCTAGCTAGCCCAACCTTCGCTTTTGAATCATTAAAATTTTTAGAAGTTTTCATTGATGATTCTTGAATTTGTTTTGATAAATATCATGTATTTGTAGCTTTGAATGTGTTGTTTAATGATTTTGCAAAGAGATTTTGTTCAATTTTGATTTTAGGATTAAATTGTGAAAATGGCAAAATTTTAGGGTTTGATAGTGAATTAGATGTTTAATAGCTTAACGTATAAGAGCCTAGTATATTCGACTAAAATTTTACTTGAGAAAATGGTTAATTTGATGATTTTCGTGTTAAAGGATTAAATTGTAAATGGTTGTGCTAATTATGTAAATTTGAAAAATAAAAGGGTATAAATTGTAATTTGAATTGAAATCTAAAATATAAGCTAATAATTTTAGAGTTTTAAATTTTAGATCAAGATCCCGTAGATACTATCAAAAAAGGAAAAATTACGGAATAGTCCTTGAACTTCTGCAACTACTATAATTCAGCCCAGGTAAGTTCGTACAGTTTAAAATTTAACATCTATATGAATTGTTGGATAATTTAAGATGATACAATAGATATATTTAAATTTTTTTGATGAAAGGTTAATTGAGAAATGTTATCGAATTTTGATGTTTAGATTAGATTGAACGCAAGGTAGAGTACTATTGGGATATAGTGTGTTATGGTGGTTTGGAGTGGAGATTATTGTGGAGACTGTTTACCAAGTGGACCGAGGTTCATCATTTGTTGCGAACTCTCGTGTTATACTTTTTGTTTTAGTGTGTTTTAGATGGATTAACCTTTATGAGTATTGATGTGTTTCGAAAGGATTAGCTCTTATGAGCATTGGTGTGTTTTGGATAGATTGACTCTTGTGAGCATCTGGTGTGTTTTGGCTAGATTGTCAATGTACTCGTATATGTAAGTCGTTCAACGAATTGAAAATCTTGGTAAGGTAACTTGTTTTATGATTATGATGGATTTGCTATATATATTTGAGTATTGAGCTAAACTTTTATAATTTATCGGTTGAGGTTATAGATGCACATGGAACATTCATGGTTGAATTATTATTTGAACTGTTGTACTTACTTTGGTAAGATTTATTGTTTTAATACGTCGAACTTACTAAGCTTCATTAAGCTTACTTGTGTATTTATTGTTCTTATAGATACTAAGAAGGTTGGACGATCGGATTGGCACTTGAGTCACACTATCCACAAATCTCGGTATTTTTTGAAATGTTCATTTTAGATTTTATGGCATGTAATAGGATTTTGTGTTATTATTATTACTAATGTTTTGGGATATGTAAATATTAAGTATGATCTTTTGTGTAATTGCCAACTTATATGATACATGTGAATGAAGTAAGGTTTTAATGCTAATATGAATGATATGTGTTAATGATATGTTGTGATTGAGGTACCTATGATAGGTACATTGGTTATTTGTTAGATTTGATGAATTGATAAGTTGTGTTCGAAGTTTTATTTTGATGTATAGTTTATATACTTGTGGTATATATGAGGATACATTGGTTAGGCTATTAGGATGTGGTTTTGGCATGTTTTTGGCTTGTTTAAAGTCACTTTAAATAGGTCTTTTTGCTGGTAAATGGATTGCTTAGAGTCAAGTAAGCTTGAAATGGTAAACTTGTTGTTTAAGGTTCATTTTGGGTCCACATAGCCTAAGACAATGGCCTTGACTTAGCCATGTATGACACACAACCTGGTGACACATCTTGGAAACACGGTCGTGTGTCCCCTATAGGTTTCATTGCATGTAAGTCAAATAGTCACACGGCCTATCACATGACATGGCACACGGGCGTGTCGGGCTATATCAAGAGTTACACGGTTAAATACACGGGTGTGTGACACGACCGTGTGATCCTACTCAGAGAGTTACATAGGTGAGGACATGGGCTGGGACACAGTCGTGTGTCCTTATTTCGAAAGTTACACGACCTGAGACACGAGCCGTGTGAGCCCTACAGTCAAATTTTTCTAACTTTTACTTGAACTTTCTAATTGCTTCTAATTTGGTCCAAAATTGTTTCCAAGGTGATTCTAAGGCCTCGAGGGCTCGATTCAAGGATGGTACGTATGTGAATAAATGTATTTTAATATGTTTGTAATGATGTATGACATGTATGTTTAATGTTTTGTCTGTATGGTAATGCTCTAAAACCCTAATCCAGCGATGGATACAGGTTAGGGGTGTTACATACATCCCAGATATGAATGTTGATGAGTCAGTGATAGAGAACATCCATGTAGTGAGGGAGTTTCCTGATGTATTCATAGAGGAATTTTCTGGTTTACCTCTGGAGCGTGAGGTTGATTTTGGGATCAAGTTGTTGGCTAGGACAGATCTGGTGTCCATAGCTCCTTATCGCATGGAACCTAAGGAGCTTAAGGAGCTAAAGGTGAAATTGCAAAAGTTGTTAGTTTATGGATTCATAAAGCCAAGTATGTTACCTTAAGGAGCTCTACTTTTGTTTGTAAAGAAGAAGGATGGATCGATGAGACTCTGCATTGAACATCGATAGTTAAACAAGCTGGCAGTGAAGAACAAGTACTCGTTGCCAAGGATTGATGATCTTTTTGTTCAATTTACGGGTGCCATAGTTTTCTCTAAGATTGATCTGAGGTCGAGTTATTATCAGCTTAAGGTGAGATAGTTTTCTCTAAGATTGATCTGAGGTCGAGTTATTATCAGCTTAAGGTGAGAGTAGTTGATATATCTAAGACTTCTTTTAGAACTCGGTATGGTCACTATGAATTCTTAGTGATGCCTTTTGGTCTTACCAATACACAAACCAATTTTATGGACCTCATCAATTGAGTTTTCTTCATCGTTGACATCCTGATTTATTCTAAGATTGAAGCTGAGCATGAAGAGCACTTGAAAGTGGTTCTTCAAACCTTCCGTGAGAAAAAAAGTTGTATGGTCAGTTGAGGAAGTACAAGTTTTGGCTCCATGAAGTGATGTTTTTAGGTCACGAGGTATCATTTGAGGGTATCCAAGTTGATCTAAAGAAGATTGAGGCTATTCTGGATTGTAAACAACCTAAGAATGTTAGTGAGATTCGAAGCTTTCTTGATCTTATGGGTTATTACAAATGGTTTGTAGAAGGTTTCTCTTTGATTGCAGCTCCTCCTATGACCAAACTATTAAGGAAGAGTGCCCCTTTCAAGTGGATCAAGGAGCAGCAAGTTAGTTTCGAGAAACTTAAATCAATGTTGGTTCAAGTGCTCATTTTGATTCAGCCTGAGTCCAGGAAGGAGTTTGGGGATTATAATGATGCATCTCACATTGGTTTAGGATGTGTGTTGATGCAAAATGGAAAGGTTGTGGCCTATGCCTCGAGATAGCTTAAACAACATATGTGTAACTACCCTACTCATGATCTCAAGTTAGTTGTGGTGGTTTTCGCTCTTTAGATTTGGAGACACTATCTCTATGCTGAGAAGTGTATTATTAACACGGATCACAAAAGCCTTAAGTATCTCCTCACCAAAAATAAGTTAAACTTGAGGCAGAGGAGATGGATTGAGTTGCTCAAGGACTATGATTGCACCATCGAGTACCATTCAGGTAAGGTGAATGTTGTAGTTGATGTGTTGAGTAGAAGGTCGATAATTGATTTGAGGGCGATGTTGGCTAGATTCAGTTTGTATGAGGATGAGGTTTTGCTTGCAGATTTACAGGTGAGACCCACCTTGGTGGATGAGATCAAGTCAAAACAGTAGCTGGATTTGTCTATTATACCACACATCAAACAAATTGAAGAAGGCAACACTACAAACTTTGGGTTTAGTTTGGAAGGAATTTTATTTTATCATGGAAGGTACTGTGTACCTTTGGATAGAGATTTGAGATAGTCTATTCTTTGGGAAACACATAGTAGCCCATACGCTATACATCCTACAAGGAATAAATGTATTGAGATATTCAGGAACAGAATTGGTGGTTGGGAGTAAAGCGAGATGTGACCGAGTTTGTGGCTAATGTTTGACATGTCGACAAGTTAAAGATGAGCTCCAAGTTCCTTCTGGTTACTACAGCCTATTCAGATTCCTTAATGGAAGTGGGAACGAGTGACTACGTTAGTGGGCTACCTTTGACGACTTCTAAGAAAGATTCAATTTGGGTAATTGTGGATAAACTGACCAAATTAGCACATTTTTTGTCGGTTCACATAGATTATTCATTACTAAAGTTAGTCAAACTATATATTTCTAAAATTGTGAGAATTCATGGGTACTAGTATCGATCATCTCCGATCAGGATCCTCGTTTCACGCCTCAATTTTGAAACAAGTTGAGTGAGGCTCTTGATAGACAATTGGGCTTCAAGAAGACTTTTCATCCACAATCGATGGATAGTCTGTGAGGTTATACAAGTTCTTGAAAATATGTTGAGGGTTGTGTAATTGATTTTCGTGGCGCTTGGGAAGAGCATCCGCCACTTGCTAAGTATTCAAACAATAATATCTTTTAGTAGAGCATTCAATTGGCTCCTATAAAGCTCTTTGTGACAACCCTAAATTGACCCTAGTCGGAAAGTGGTTTGGGACCACTAAACCGAGTCATAAAAAATAATTAACCGTCCTAATTGATGCTCACTATATGTACTTATGCATGTGTGAAAATTTCATGTTTGAATTTTGTTAATTGTAAGTGAATTTAGTAAATAGGACTTATGTGAGAAAATTTAGAAATGTGCTAGGCAAATGTAAAGTGGCCTATTAATGCATGTTATAGAAATGGTGGGTTTGCATGTCAAATTGCCCAATATTTGAGCTAGTGGCCGGCCATGCTATGAGTGGAAACATGTCACAAACATGTTATGTTAGTGATGTATGTTAGGAACAATAAAATAAGGAGTATGGGTAATAAAGAAATGGAAAAAGGAAAGAATGTGTGTGATTGTTTCTCCCTCCCCATTGCCGTGAATGTAAGAAAGAAAACAAAAAAAAAAGTGTCCATCTTTTTCATTTCTCTTGGCCGAATGTTCTAAGGAAGAAAGAAAAACAAGTTGTGTTCTTTGGTTCTTCTTGGACGAATTGAAAGGAAGAAGAAGGAGTGAAGCAATCGGTCATCTTAAGTCACTATTAAGGTAAGGAAGTTTGTACTAGCTCTTGAAATTTTAGTTGATATTGAGTGAGATATCAAGTGATTTTTGTAAACCATGTTGAAATTTTGATTTTTGGGGTGAGTATGGTTTTCGCTATAAAAGATTAATAAGGGTGATGGTTGTGTTTCATGCTAAACTTAGATGAATAAAGGTAGTTTGCTTACATCTTGATATCTATGAGTTCCTTTCTTGGTTCTACCATAGACCCACAAGTATATGTTTATTTGGTGTTGTTGGAGGTTTATGATAGAAGCTAATGAGTGAGAGTTTGATAGATACTATGAGGTTAAACTTCATGAGATTGTAAGCTTGTAAGTAGGATGATGAAATTCATGCTTTGTGAAGGTAAATGGTGTAGAAGGAGCATTCGACCGTGAAAAAAAAAAAATTTATGATGAATTAAGTTGGAAGCTATTATAATGTACTTGTGCATTCGGCTATGGGATGAAAATATATGAGATGGTTATAATCAGCCTTATGATTCGGCTCTTGCATATATATATATATATTTGCACATGATGTATTGGTATGACATATATATATATCATCTCAAGGTATATGTTTATATATGGTGGTGTTTTAGTTATGGAGTAAATGATGGATGCGTATTGAGTTATAATATGTAATGCATTAGTTAGTAAAATGTATGTCATTTATATGTGGTACTAAGTATATAAATGGCCTCAACGTAGACATGCATATTCGGCCACATGAGATGGATTGGCGTTGCATGTATTCGGTTAGAGGCAAGCATATTTATGCTTTTATCTTGGCTTAGACAATCGGCTAAAAGGAAGTGTGGGATAATATGTTGAGTTGATTCATGATTTCATATGTATGTGACTTTAATGTCTAATGAATATATATGGGCTAAGTACCTTGAGTTCCTCCTTTCGATGCTCAAATGATTAAATTAATTTATTTGTTAAAATTAAGCTCAAGAGCAAAGGGGAACTAGATCCGATAAAGGGAAGGAAAAGTGATTGAATAGTCGTTGAAGCCGTTCGACAACATCCGAGGTAAGTTTTGAGTAATGGAACTTAGATTATGATTTGATTAGATCATGTTTTAAGCAAAACAAAATCATGCTCTTTGTATGTGGCTACTAAGCCGAGATTGCAAGTGTGATAAGTGTCTTGTGCTTGAGCTTTGGTAATGAAAATGAAATACGGATGTGTCATGATTTATTAATAAATGTGCATGGTTATTGAATGATGTCGGGCTAAGTCCCAAGGCTTTGTGCTAAGTGACTATATCCGGACTAAGATCCAAAGGCATTTGTGCGAAGTTACTAATTCGGGCTAAGCTCAAGGCATTTGTGCGAGTTACTAAATCCGGGTTAAGTCCCAAGGCATTTATGCGAAGTTACTATAACCGGCTATGTCCCAAGGCATTTGAACGAGTAGCTATATCCGGTTAAATTCAAGGTACGTGATTCGGGAATGAGCAATCTTGCTGTAAAATTTCAATTAATACGCTTGTAAAATCCCAACAATGAGGTATGTTTCAGATGTGCATTGGAATAGTTGATTCCTTGAATAATATTCGCCAATCGAGTAATGAGCTTCGTAGATTTGGCTAAGATGATCCCTTATGTATGAATATAGGGGTTGGAATGTGAAGTAGGAATGATTTGAGAATATGTATATATGGAATTATCCGTTTAGTTATATGAATGCTATACTTCTGATGTGCTTAAATTCTTTGCTCAAAACTTACTAAGCATTTAATGCTTACTCCGTTTCTTTGATTTTCTGTTTTATAGATTTTGGTTCTTCACTATCGGACTGGATTTTGAAGTCAAGTCGCCCACACTATCAAAGCTCCTTTTGGTATACTTTTGGTTGAACTTTGAAATGGCATGTATAGGACCACCCTTTTGTTGTTGGTCATGAACCCTTCGGTTTTGTGTATATTTGGATAGCCATGCGAAAATGGCTTAAGTATACTTTGATCATAGCATTATAATCGTTTTGTATGTTGCCCGTCGAGAGGTATGGAAATTTTTGTAACGGTTAGTCATGGGAATGGCTATTCATGATCACTTTTGGTATATGTATGACAAACTCTAGTTGATCCATGGAGGATCATGAAATAGGTAAAGTTTACCTTAAAAATAGATGCTGGCAGCAGCAGTGATGTGGATGTGAAAAATCACTAAAAATAGTAGGAATGGAATTAAATAGTGAATAAATTATGTAATTGAACCTTAATGAATCTATTTTCATAGGATAGTAACGAAACATTCATATGAACACTATATTATGAGATGTTAAAGTTTTCGTAAGACAGGGCCAGAACGGTTTTTGGATTCCCTGATCTGACTTTGGAAATTCATTATAAATTAACTGGAGATATTTAGAAGTCATTCCATATATGTATAGATTCCTTTTTGAGTCTAGTTTCTATAGAAACAAACGGAATCAGTATTGAAGCCCTGTACAGGGAGATATCTAAGTCGTAATGCATGAAGGTCAGTGTAGTTGTACCCTGTAACAGGGGAGACTTTAACTAATAAACTGTATTAATTGGCCTGACCAAAAATTCTAGAAAAAAATCTTTAGATGGATATGTGAGTCTAGTTTCAGGGAAAAATTACGAAACTCATTTTTGAGTTGTGGAAATCAAGTTATGATTTTTAAGGTGATAGTGATGCAGTTAGCCAGTTGTCTGGAAAATTTTTAAATGAACTGTAAGAGTAAATGAATTAAGTCGGTTAGCACCTCGTGTTCGACTCAGGCAACGGTCTCGGGTACAGGGTGTTACAATTAAATTGGTATCAGAGCTACGGTTTAGTCGATTCTAGGACTATCGTAATGCGTTGGGTTTAGCTATACATGCCATTTTATGTGATTATTTGATAGTGTGGTGATTTCTGACATTTGCAAATGTGTTTATTTATAGTGATGGATCTCGATCCCGACCGAGCGGTAGCTGATGATCTTGAGAGTGTAGTGCCTGCTCCCGCACAAGGGATAGCGCCGGCGGACTCTCAACCTAATGCTAGTAATCCGAATGATGAAGCTAGACTAGCTTTCTATAGCGTGATGAATGATTGGTTCAACCAATACATTCGAACTAATACGGCTGTTCCACAACCTCCATTCCCGACAAATACCACCCCCGAACCTACAATACCTCCGGTAACTGACCAAATAAGGTCAAATAAGCCCCCAGTTGACAGAATCCGAAAACATGGGGCTACCGAATTTAAGGCTACGGACAGCGATGATGCCGAGCAAGCTGAATTTTGGTTGGACAACACTATCCGCACTCGATGAGCTATCTTGCACACCGATGAGTGCCTAAAGTGTACTATCTCCTTGCTACGTGATTTCGCCTACTATTGGTGGAACACGTTGACTTTGTCGTGCCAGAGAGCAAGTAACTTGGGAGTTCTTCCAAACCGAGTTTCGAAAGAAGTATATCAGTCAGAGATTCATTGACCAAAAACGGAAGGAATTTCTTGAACTCAAACAAGGTTCCATGTCGGTTACCGACTATGAACGAAAATTTGTAAGGCTTAGCCGGTACGCGCGAGAATGCATTTCTTCAGAAGCCGTGATGTGTAAACGTTTCGAGGATGGGCTGAATGACGATATAAAGCTGTATGTAGGCATTTTGGAAATCCGAGAATTTGTGGCACTTGTCGAGCGAGCTTGCAAGGCCGAGGAGCTCAGTGTGGAGAAAAGAAAAGCTGAGGTGGGAGCAAGGGAGTTTCGTAAGAGGTCTTCGGGGAAGCCCTTCCCACAGTCATCGAAGAAATTTAGAGATGGCTTAGGCCGGTCTAGGGACACTTCGGGCTTTTCTAGACGAGATCGCGATCGACCCCCTGTGAGCACACGAGTCACTTCGATCGCCAGTGTTGGAAATGATCGTCGAGACAGAACGGAGTGCCAATATTGTGGCAAATGGCATTCTGGGAGTTGTAGATTCCATGACCGCTCTTGTTACAAGTGCGGGTCAGTTGACCACTTTATTAAAGATTGCCCGAGGTTGTCTGAACAGAATGTAAATCAGAGTGGGAAACCGGGTGCTACCACTGCTCGAGGTAGACCATCTAGAAATACGGGCAATGCTAGTGGTGGTCAGAGAGGATCTAAAGATGCTACGACCAGATCTGAGGCTCGTGCTCCTGCTAGGGCTTATGCTATACGCACACGCGAGGATGCTTCCTCGCCAGATGTTATTATCGGTACTTTTACTCTCTTTGATACTAATGTGATTGCTTTGATTGACCCTGGTTCTACTCATTCTTATATATGCGAAACCTTAGCATCCAGTAAGACTTTACGTATTGAGTCTACTGAGTTCGTAATTCGGGTGTCAGATCCCTTGGGTCGTTACGTGCTTGTCGACAAAGTGTGTAAGAAATGCCCCCTAGTAATTCGAGGTTCCTATTTTTCGACGGACTTGATGCTTTTACCGTTTGATGAATTTGATGTTATCCTCGGTTTAGATTGGTTGACCGTGCATGATGCGGTTGTGAATTGCAAAAGCAAGAGTATCGATTTGAGGTGTGTAAATAACGAGATAATCCGAGTTGAGTCTACGGACTTAAAGGGGTTACCAGCTGTAATATCAGCAATGTTGGCCCAGAAATATGTAAGAAAGGGGTGCGAAGCATACCTTGCGTATGTACTTGATGACAAAGCGTTAGAAAAGAAACCCGAATCTGTGCCGGTGGTTTGTGAATACCCGGATGTTTTTCCTGAAGAATTATCGGGTTTACCACCTGTTCGGGTGTAACACCCCGAACCCGAGACCATCGCCGGTGTCGGACACGAGGGGTTAACAAGCCAAGTTCACTTGTTTTGCCCATCCATTTGACATTTTCAGTCAAGCTGGAAAACTGCGTCACCGTCGCCTTAAAAATCATATCTCGAGTTTCAAAACTCGAAAACTGGTTTCGTAACTTTTCCTGAATTTAGACTCATATATCCATCCATGGATTTATTTCTAGAATTTTGGTTGGGCCAATTGGTACAGTTTATTAGTTAAAGTCACCCATGTTACAGGGATCGACTGCTCTGACCTTCGCGTGGTATAACTTGAATATCTCTCTGTACAGGATTTAATGCTGGTGCCGTTTGTTTCTAATGAAACTAGACTCAAAATGGAATCTGTACATATAAGGTATGTCTCCTAATTCTTTTGGATAATTTATAGTGAATTTTAAAGTTGCCACAGGGAACCCAGAAACCATTCTGGCCCTGTCTCACAATAGCTTTAATATCTCTTAACATGTAACTCCTATGACCATTTCGTTTCTTCCATATGAAAATAGACTCATCAAGGTTCATTTACATAGCTTATTCACTATTTAATTCCATTCCTACGAATTTTGGTGATTTTTCACATTCACGTCACTGCAGCTGGCAGCATCTGTTTTAAGGTAGGTCTTACCTATTTGGTAGTCTCCATGAACCAACTAGTCTTGCCATACATAGGTTCATATATGATCATTTTAACCATGCCAATGGCTGATCATATGACCAACATTCCCATTTCCAAGCCATAGCCACATCATGACACCAAATATAAACATACAACCACAATTATTCTAAGTTCATGTTTCCTTTTCGAGCCATTTTCGCATGGCCGTACATACTTACATCACAACATATTTAACAAACAAGGGTAGTCCTATACATGCCATCTCAAGTTCAACCAAAATTTATACCAAAATGGAGGCTTGATAGTGTGGATGACTTGACTTCAACGATCCCAAATCCGATTGCTTGAGCGAAATCTAGAAAAGCGAGAGCCAAAGCAACGGGTAAGCATTTTTTATGCTTAGTAAGTCTCAAGGAATATAATCAACTCTAATTACAGCAATACATTCACATAGCCAAATGCATCATTTCATTAATACACATTCTTACTTCACACTTCATCATTATATAATTTCACAAAATATCAATCAATTCAATAACTGAAATTCATTAGTCGATTGAGCGAATGTTGCTCAAACATGTCGACTTTCCAATGCACATATAACGTACCTTATCCTTTGGGCTTTTCGAGTGTACTAATTGAATTCATTACAGCAACCAACACTCACCTCCAGCCCAAGATTCTTGAATATAACCGGATATAATCACGTGCACAAATGCCTTTGGTCTTAGCCGGATAGAATATCTCGCACGAATGCCTTGGTCTTAGCCGGATGTAGCCACTAGCACAATTGCCTTGGTCTTAACCCGGATATAATTTCCAGCATAATTGTCTTGATTTAGCCCGGATATCATTCAATTTCCCATGAACACATACATCAATTATCATTGGACATACATAATTCATTTTCGTTACTAAGGCTCAAACGCAATTATAGTCACAAGCATATTCGCCGGGACTTAGCCCGGGTAGAATTCAAATACTCATGCATACATAATCAATAATCAATACACATCCATACTTTATTTCACATAATTCAAGTAGGGTCACTTCTTGAGGACTTACCTCGGATGTTGTCGAACGGCTTTTTCGCTATTCGATCACCTTTTCCTTCCCCTTGTCCAATTGTGGCCCTCTTAGCTCTTGAGCTAATTCAAACAAATTCAATTTATTAAAACCTCATTGTGCTAGCTTATGGCCGAATATGACAAGGAGTTTAAATGGTCATATGGCCACCCTTTAGCTTGAATACACAATGGTCATGCACATTTTATACTACATCAAGCAATTCAATACAATTTATTCGAGCATCAAGGAAATGCTAAGGCCTTCAATAGGCTACCCAAGGCCGAATATTCATGTACATGTTGAGGTCAATTTTGCACTTAATACCTCACAAAAACAGCATGCAATTTACTAATTAATGCTTTGCACATTGTGGCCCAAAACTTATAATATAGCATCAAGCACTTATATGTGTGCTAGGCCGAATTGTGCTTGCAATTTCTCAAGCATTCTTCACATCTTCTTCTTTAAACCAATATATTCATCACTTAGTTCATAACCAAAACATAATGTGCAATCATATATATGCATATATGAGCATGGCCGAATTTCAAGGTGTCCATAGCCATCCAAAACACAAATTTTAACTAACATGCAAGAAGCATGAATCATGCTCAAGAATGCATCATGGCCGAATATGACAATCATGCTCCTTTTCAACTTCAATCATGATAAAACAAAAAAAGCTCAAAATCTTACTCATGAGTAGAAAATCCATCATTGCATGCATCATCATCAAGCTTCACACTTAGCATGCAATGGCTTTATCACCATAACAACTTTGGCCAAATGCCATTTCCATGGCATAACAAAGATTTGAGCCATGGCTAACATGCACATCAAATTAGCAACCAAAACATGCATGAAACTCCCAACACAACCTCATACATACCTTACTCTTGATGCAAATTTAGCCAAATCACCTTCTAGATCTCTTCTAAACAAAGGAAATGAAGCAAAAATCCCTTCTTCCTCTTAGTATTTTTGGCCAAAAGGAGAGAGCAAGCATGAACAAATTTTTTTTTTTTTTCTTCTTGGTTGCACGGCAATGGGGTATGCTACTCTCTCACACACATTTTTTTTTCATTCTTTTCTTACCCATGCCTATTTGTTTACTATTTCTCCCTAATGCCCAACAAAACATGTTTCATGACATGTTTAACCCATATCTCTTTGTCATGGCCGCCATCACTTGTAAAAGGGGAATTTGACATGCAAGTCCATTATTTTGCATGCATGCTTTAATTAGTCATCACCCTTTCCTATCGTATTTTCAAAGTTCACTACTAAGTCCTTTCTAGTGGAATTCACCTTTATAACACTAAATCAATCATCAAAAATGTCATACATGAATACTCACATATTATAGGCATCGAAATAAATTTTAAATTATTGTTATGCCTCGGTTTTGTGGTCCCGAAACCACATTCCGGCTAGGGTCTATTTTGGGCTGTCACAACTCCCCCCTCTTAAGGAATTTTCGTCCCCGAAAATCTTACCGGTAAATAGGTTTGGATATCGTTCTTTCATAGAGTTCTCGGTCTCCCAAGTAGCTTCTTCTATCCCGTGCTTGAGCCATAACACTTTCACTAGCGGAACCCGCTTGTTTCGCAACTCTTTCACTTCTCGTGATAGGATACGAATCGGTTCTTCCTCATAACTCATATTAGCTTGAATTTCAATTTCTGATGGACTAATCACGTGCGATGGATCGGATCTATAGCGTCAAGCATCGAAACGTGAAAGACATCGTGAACCTTTTGAGTTCGGGGCAAAATCAAGTGATATGCCACCGGACCGACTCGCTCGATATCTCATATGGTCCAATGAACCTCGGGCTCAACTTGCCCTTACGGTAGAACTCGAGTATCTTTTTCCAAGGCGATACCTTGAGAAACACTTTATCACCCACCTGATACTCGATATCCTTACGCTTCAGATCCGCGTACGACTTCTGACGATCGGAGGCTATCTTCAGACTTTCACGGATTACTTTCACTTTCTGCTCAGCATCCCTAATCAAATCCACCGAAAATCTTACTTTCACCGAGCTCGGTCCAAAACAATGGCGCACGGCATTTACGACCGTACAAGGCCTCGTAGGGTGCCATCTTAATACTTGATTGAAAGTTGTTGTTGTAAGCGAATTCAATCAACGGCAAATCTGTTCCCATGAACCACTAAACTCGAGGACGCAACATCTTAACATATCCTCAAGTATCTCGAATTATCCGCTCGGATTGACCATCGGTTTGGGGTGAAAGGCGGTGCTGAAATGTAACTTGGTACCCAAAGCTTCTTGCAACTTTTTCCAAAATCGCGAGGTAAATCTCGGATCTCTATCCGACACGATAGAAATAGGCACCCGTGTAATCTCACAACTGAGAAACGACAATTCCGCTAATTTGTCCATTGAAAAATCCATACGACGGGACAAAGTGGGCCGACTTAGTCAATCGATCTACCACGACCCAAACCGCATCCTTCTTACTTGTCGACAATGGCGGTCCGGATACAAAGTCCATTGTGACTCGATCCCATTTCCACTCGGGTATCGTGATTGGTGAAGTAATCCTCAAGGCACCGATGTTCCGCTTTCACTTGTTGACATATTAGACATCTCAAACAAAGTCGGAGATGTCTCGCTTCATACCATGCCACCAAAACCGACGTTTCAATTCATTGTACATCTTCGTACTCCCCGGGTGGATTGCCATTCGGCTACAATGGGCTTCATTCAGAATTATCGAAATGAGTTCCGAATTCTTTGGGACACACAGACGACCTTTGAACCTCAAACAATCGTCATCGTCGATTTGAAACTCCGAGTCCTTGTTCGGAACACACGCAGCCCGTTTTGCAACCAACTCGTCATCGACTTTCTGAGCTTCTCGAATTTGGTGTGTCAATAATGGTTTGGCTTTCAATTCAGCCACTAACACACTGTCGGATCGGACAGACAAGTGCACATTCATCGCTCGTAAAGTGAATAACGATTTACGACTCAAGGCATCCGCAACCATATTCGCCTTTCCCGGGTGATAGTCAATGATCAGCTCATAATCCTTTAACAGCTCAAGCCAACGTCTTTGTCGCAGATTTAAGTCTCTTTGGGTCATCAAATATTTGAGACTTTTGTGATCCGAGTATACATGGCACCTTTCCCCAAATAAGTAATGTCGCCAAATCTTTAAGGCGAATACGATGGCGGCCAATTCGAGATCATGAGTCGGATAATTTTTCTCATGTGGCTTTAATTGCTTCGACGCATAGGCCACAACTCGACCTTCTTGCATTAATACGCAACCTAACCCAAGTAGAGAGGCGTCGCTATAGATGACAAACTCCTTGCGGACTCGGGTTGCACTAGAATTGGGGCTTCATCAAATAAGTTTTCATTGATCGAAACTTTTTGGCATTTCTCCATCCATTCGAACTTAACATCCTTTTGGAGTAGCCGTCATCGGCGTGGCTATCGTTGAGAAGCCTTTACAAATCGTCGGTAATAACCTAAGCAAGCCCCAAAAGCTCGAACCTCGGTAATATTTCTGAGGCTTCCAATTAAGTATGGCTGAAATTTTATTCGGTCGACTCGAATACCGATGAGATACCACATGACCCAAGAAGCTAACCTCTCTTAACCGTAACTCACACTTGCTGAACTTAGCATATAATTGCTTATCCCGTAAAATTTGCAAAGACTAACGCAGTGTTCAGCATGTTCGGTCTCATTTCTTGAATAGACCAAGATGTCATCAATGAACACGACTACTTAATCGATCCAAATATGGTCTAAAGATCCGATTCATTAAATCCATAAATATCGCAGGGCATTAGTGAGCCCAAACGGCATCACTAGGAACTCATAGTGACCATATCTCGCTCAAGGCGTCTTGGTACGTCCGAATCTCGGATTCGCAATTGATAATAGCCCGATCTCAAATCTATTTTCGAGAACACCAAGGCTCCTTCAGTTGATCGAACAAGTCATCAATACGTGGCAACGGATATTTGTTCTTTATCGTCGCTTTATTGTCGACGATAGTCGATGCACAAATCGCATGGTTCCATCCTTCTTCTTCACGAACAACACGGCGCACCCCAAGGCGAAAAACTCAGGCGAGCAAAACCTCTATCCACCAATTCTTGCAATCGAGCTTTCAACTCCTTTAATTCCGTTGGTGCCATACGATACGGAGCTATCGAAATTGAGTGGTACGGTACCAATTCGATGCCAAATTCTATTTCCGAGCAGTGGTAAACCCGGTAATTCTTGGGAAAACATCCGGTATTCACAAACCACGAGCACAGATTCGGGTTTCTTTTTCGATTCCTTGTCATCGAGCACGACGCAAGGTACGCTTCGCACCTTTTCTTACATATTTACGGGCCAACATCGCGATATTATACCGGCAACCCTTTAAGTCCGTAGACTCAACCCGAATTATTTCATTATTCGCGCACCTCAAATCGATAGTCTTGCTCTTGCAATTTACAACCGCATCGTGCATGGTCAACCAATCCAAACCAAGAATAACGTCGAACTCATCGAACGGCAAAAGCATCAAGTCCGCGGAAAACAAGAACCTCGAACACTAGGGGACTTTTCTTGCACACTTTGTTGACAAGCACGTAATGACCCAAGGGTTTGACACCGAATTACAAACTCGAGAGACTCAATGGGCAAAGTCTTCTTTGGATGCTAAGGTTTCACATATATATGAATGAGTAGAACCGGGGTCAATCAAAGCAATCACATTTGTATTGAAAAGAGTGAAAGTACCGGTAATAACATCGGAGAGGCAAGATCCTCGGCGTGCGCGTATGGCATAAGTCCTAGCAGAGCACGAGCCTCGGATCGATGGTAGCATCTCTAGATCCTCTCGACCGCCATCGACATTGCCCATATTTCTAGGTGGCCTACCTCGAGCAAAGTGGTAGCACCGGGTTTGCACTCGACTTACATTCTGTTCATGCATCCTCGGGCAATCCTTCATAAAGTGGTCGGCCGATCCACACTTATAGCAGAGCGATCACGAAACCAACAGCTCCCGAATGCCATTTGCCACAATGTGGACACTCCGCCTCTCTACGATCATTTCCACCATCGGGCGATCGAAGTGACTCGTGTGGTCACAGGGTCGATCGCGTCCTCGTCTAGAAAAGCCCAAACGCCTCTAGACCGGCTCGCATCATCTCGAAATCTCTTCGATGCTTGTTGAAGAGACTTTCCGAGGACCTCTTCGAATTCTCCGGTTCCCACATCAGCTTTTTGTTTCTCCTTTCTAAGCTCTTGACTTTACAAGCTCGCTCAACAAGTACTACGAACTCTCGTATCTCGAGAATGCCAACAAACATCCTTATATCATCATTCAGCCCATCCTCGAAGCGTTTACACATAATAGCTTCGGACGAAATGCATTCTCGTGCGTCGGCTAAGCCTCACAAACTTTCGTTCAGAGTCGATAACGGACATAGAACCTTGCTTAAGATCAAGAAATTCCTCCGCTTTTGGTCGATGAATCTCTCGATCGATATACTTTTTTCGAACTCGGTTTGAAAGAATTCCCAAGTCACTTGCTCTCTAGGCACCACAAGTCGAGTACTCCACCAATAGTAGGCGGACTTATGTAGCAAGGAGATGGTACACTTTAAGCACTCATCGGTGTACAGGATAGCTCATCAAGCACCCGGATAGTGTTATCTAACCAAAATTCAGCTCGCTTCGGCATCATCATCATCCGTAGCCTCAAATTCAGTGGCCCCATGTTTGAATCCTATCGACCGGGGCTTACTTGACCTTATTTGGTCAGTCACGGAGGTATTGTAGGTCTTGGGGTTGCATTTGTCGGGAATGGAGGTTGTGGAACAGCCGTGTTGGTTCGAATGTATTGATTAAACCATTCGTTCATCACACTATAAAAGGCTTGCCTAGCCTCGTCATTAGGATTGCTGGCCATAGGTTGAGAGTCCCGGCGCTGTCCCTAGCGCGGAGCAGCGCCACACTCTCCACATCATCAGCTATCTTTCGGTTGGGATCGGGATCCATTGCTATAAACAAACACAAAGTCAAATTGTCGAAATCATCACACTATCGATTCATCATTTAATGGCATGTATAGCTAGACCCCAAACACATCACGGTAGTCCTAGAATCGACTAAACCGTGGCTCGATACCAATAAAATTGTAACACCCGAACCCGAGACCATCGCCGATTGTCGGACACGAGGGTTAACAAGCCAAGTTCACTTGTTTTGCCCATCCATTTGACATTTTCAGTCAAGCTGGAAAACTGCGTCACCGTCGCCTTAAAAATCATATCTCGAGTTTCAAAACTCGAAAACTGGTTTCGTAACTTTTCCCTGAATTTAGACTCATATATCCATCCATGGATTTATTTCTAGAATTTTTGGTTGGGCCAATTGGTACAGTTTATTAGTTAAAGTCACCCATGTTACAGGGATCGACTGCTCTGACCTTCGCGTGGTATAACTTGAATATCTCTCTGTACAGGGATTTAATGCTGGTGCCGTTTGTTTCTAATGAAACTAGACTCAAAATGGAATCTGTACATATAAGGTATGTCTCCTAATTCTTTTTGGATAATTTATAGTGAATTTTTAAAGTTGCCACAGGGAACCCAGAAACCATTCTGGCCCTGTCTCACAATAGCTTTAATATCTCTTAACATGTAACTCCTATGACCATTTCGTTTCTTCCATATGAAAATAGACTCATCAAGGTTCATTTACATAGCTTATTCACTATTTAATTCCATTCCTACGAATTTTGGTGATTTTTCACATTCACGTCACTGCAGCTGGCAGCATCTGTTTTTAAGGTAGGTCTTACCTATTTGGTAGTCTCCATGAACCAACTAGTCTTGCCATACATAGGTTCATATATGATCATTTTAACCATGCCAATGGCTGATCATATGACCAACATTCCCATTTCCAAGCCATAGCCACATCATGACACCAAATATAAACATACAACCACAATTATTCTAAGTTCATGTTTCCTTTTCGAGCCATTTTCGCATGGCCGTACATACTTACATCACAACATATTTAACAAACAAGGGTAGTCCTATACATGCCATCTCAAGTTCAACCAAAATTTATACCAAAATGGAGGCTTGATAGTGTGGATGACTTGACTTCAACGATCCCAAATCCGATTGCTTCGAGCGAAATCTAGAAAACTGAGAGCCAAAGCAACGGGGTAAGCATTTTTTTATGCTTAGTAAGTCTCAAGGAATATAATCAACTCTAATTACAGCAATACATTCACATAGCCAAATGCATCATTTCATTAATACACATTCTTACTTCACACTTCATCATTATATAATTTCACAAAATATCAATCAATTCAATAACTGAAATTCATTAGTCGATTGAGCGAATGTTGCTCAAACATGTCGACTTTCCAATGCACATATAACGTACCTTATCCTTTGGGCTTTTCGAGTGTACTAATTGAATTCATTACAGCAACCAACACTCACCTCCAGCCCAAGATTCTTCGGAATATAACCGGATATAATCACGTGCACAAATGCCTTTGGGTCTTAGCCCGGATAGAATATCTCGCACGAATGCCTTCGGGTCTTAGCCCGGATGTAGCCACTAGCACAATTGCCTTCGGGTCTTAACCCGGATATAATTTCCAGCATAATTGTCTTGAGATTTAGCCGGATATCATTCAATTTCCATGAACACATACATCAATTATCATTGGACATACATAATTCATTTTCGTTACTAAGGCTCAAACGCAATTATAGTCACAAGCATATTCGCCTTGGGACTTAGCCGGGTAGAATTCAAATACTCATGCATACATAATCAATAATCAATACACATCCATACTTTATTTCACATAATTCAAGTAGGGTCACTTCTTGAGGACTTACCTCGGATGTTGTCGAACGGCTTTTTCGGCTATTCGATCACCTTTTCCTTCCCCTTGTCCAATTGTGGCCCTCTTAGCTCTTGAGCTAATTCAAACAAATTCAATTTATTAAAACCTCATTGTGCTAGCTTATGGCGAATATGACAAGGAGTTTAAATGGTCATATGGCCACCCTTTAGCTTGAATACACAATGGTCATGCACATTTTATACTACATCAAGCAATTCAATACAATTTATTCGAGCATCAAGGAAATGCTAAGGCCTTCAATAGGCTACCCAAGGCCGAATATTCATGTACATGTTGAGGTCAATTTTGCACTTAATACCTCACAAAAACAGCATGCAATTTACTAATTAATGCTTTGCACATTGTGGCCCAAAACTTATAATATAGCATCAAGCACTTATATGTGTGCTAGGCGAATTGTGCTTGCAATTTCTCAAGCATTCTTCACATCTTCTTCTTTAAACCAATATATTCATCACTTAGTTCATAACCAAAACATAATGTGCAATCATATATATGCATATATGAGCATGGTCAATTTCAAGGTGTCCATAGCCATCCAAAACACAAATTTTAACTAACATGCAAGAAGCATGAATCATGCTCAAGAATGCATCATGGCCGAATATGACAATCATGCTCCTTTTCAACTTCAATCATGATAAAACAAAAAAAGCTCAAAATCTTACTCATGAGTAGAAAATCCATCATTGCATGCATCATCATCAAGCTTCACACTTAGCATGCAATGGCTTTATCACCATAACAACTTTGGCCAAATGCCATTTCCATGGCATAACAAAGATTTGAGCCATGGCTAACATGCACATCAAATTAGCAACCAAAACATGCATGAAACTCCCAACACAACCTCATACATACCTTACTCTTGATGCAAATTTAGCCAAATCACCTTCTAGATCTCTTCTAAACAAAGGAAATGAAGCAAAAATCCCTTCTTCCTCTTAGTATTTTTGGCCAAAAAGGGAGAGAGCAAGCATGAACAAATTTTTTTTTTTTTTTTTCTTCTTGGTTGCACGGCAATGGGGTATGCTACTCTCTCACACACATTTTTTTTTTCATTCTTTTCTTACCCATGCCTATTTGTTTACTATTTCTCCCTAATGCCCAACAAAACATGTTTCATGACATGTTTAACCCATATCTCTTTGTCATGGCGGCCATCACTTGTAAAAAGGGGGAATTTGACATGCAAGTCCATTATTTTGCATGCATGCTTTAATTAGTCATCACCCCTTTCCCTATCGTATTTTCAAAGTTCACTACTAAGTCCTTTCTAGTGGAATTCACCTTTATAACACTAAATCAATCATCAAAAAATGTCATACATGAATACTCACATATTATAGGCATCGAAATAAATTTTAAATTATTGTTATGCCTCGGTTTTGTGGTCCCGAAACCACATTCCGGCTAGGGTCTATTTTGGGCTGTCACATCGGGAGATAGAGTTTGGTATTGAGCTTGTACCTGGGGCTACGCCGATTTCGATAGCTCCGTATCATATGGCACCAACCGAGTTAAAAGAGTTGAAAGCTAAGTTGCAAGAATTGACGGATAGAGGTTTTGCTCGACCAAGTTTCTCAACTTGGGGTGCACTAGTATTGTTTGTGAAAAAGAAGGACGGAACCATGAGGTTGTGCATTGACTATCGTCAGCTGAATAAAGTGACGATAAAGAATAAATATCCGTTATCAGCGTATTGATGATTTGTTTGATCAACTAAAGGAGCCTCGGTGTTTTCAAAGATAGATTTGAGATCGGGTTCTTACCATTCATGAATTCGAGATTCGGATATACCCAAAACCGCTTCGAGAATGAGATACGACCACTACGAGTTCTTAGTGATGCCGTTTGGGCTCACTAATGCCCTCGCGGTATTTATGGATTTGATGAATCGGATCTTGAACGATGATTTGGACCAGTTCGTAGTTGTGTTCATCGGCGACATCTTGGTCTATTCAAGAGATGAGACCGAACATGTTTGTGCACCGAGATTAGTGTTGCAAATTTTACGGGATAAGCAGTTATATGCTAAGTTCGAGAAGTGTGAGTTACGGTTAGAGAGGTTAGCTTCTTGGGCCATGTGGTATCCGTGATCGGGTATTCGAGTTGACCCGAGAAAAATTTTAGCCATACTTAAGCTGGAAGCCTCAGAAATATTAATGAGGTTCGAGCTTTTTGGGACTTGCGGTTACTACCGACGGTTTGTAAAGGTTTCTCGATGATAGCCACACCCATGACGAAGCTACTTCAAAAAGATGTTAAGTTCGAATGGACGGAAAAATGTTAGAAAAGTTTTAATCAACTGAAAACTTATTTGACTGAAGCTCCAATTTTAGTGCAACCCGAATCAGGCAAAGAGTTTGTCATCTATAGTGACGCCTCCCTACTTGGGTTAGGTTGTGTATTGATGCAAGAAGGTCGAGTTGTGGCCTATGCGTCGAGACAATTAAAGCCACATGAGAAAAATTATCCGACCCATGATCTCGAATTAGCTGCTATCGTATTCGCCTTGAAAATATGGCGACATTACTTATTTGGTGAGAAGTGCCATGTATTTTCGGATCACAAAAGTCTCAAATATTTGATGACTCAAAGAGACTTGAATCTGCGACAAAGGCGTTGGCTAGAGTTGTTGAAAGATTATGAGCTGGTCATTGATTATCACCCGGGAAAGGCTAATGTGGTTGCGGACGCCTTAAGCCGGAAATCACTGTTTGCTTTATGAGCAATGAATGTACACTTGTCTGTTCTACCCGACAATGTGTTAGTAGTTGAATTAAAGGCCAAACCATTATTGATTCATCAAATTCGTGAAGTTCAGAAAGTCGACGATGAATTGGTTGCAAAACGGGCTGAATGTGTTCCGAATATGGAATCCAAATTTCAAATTGATGATGACGATTGTTTGAGGTTCAGAAGTCGGTTGTGTGTTCCAAGAAATTCAGAACTCATTTCGACGATTCTGAACGAAGCTCATTGTAGCCGAATGTCAATTCACCAGGGGAGTACGAAAATGTACAATGATCTGAGACGCCAGTTTTGGTGGCATGGTATGAAACGAGACATTTTCGATTTTGTTTCGAAGTGTTTAATATGTCAGCAAGTAAAGGCGGAACATCAAGTGCCTACGGGTTTACTCCAGCCAATCATGATACCTGAATGGAAATGGGATCGAGTCACGATGGATTTCGTATCTGGGTTGCCAGTATCGGTAAGTAAGAAAGATGCGATTTGGGTTGTTCTGGATAGATGACTAAGTTAGCTCACTTTATCCCCGTACGTACAGATTTTTCATTGGATAAACTAGCTGAATTGTATATTTCTCAGATTGTGAGATTACACGGGGTACCTATTTCTATCGTGTTGGATAGAGATCCGAGATTCACCTCGCTATTTTGGAAGAAATTGCAAGAAGCTTTGGGTACCAAGCTGCATTTTAGCACCGATTTTCATCCACAAACCGATGGTCAATCCGAGCGGATAATTTAGATACTTGAGGACATGTTGAGATGTTGCATCCTCGAGTTTAGTGGTTCGTGGAAGCGATATTTACCTTTGATTGAATTCGCTTACAACAATAGTTTTCAATCAAGTATTAAGATGGCACCTTACGAGGCTTTGTACGGGCGTAAATGCCGTACGCCATTGTTTTGGACCGAGCTCGGTGAGAGTAAAATTTTCGGAGTGGATTTGATTAAAGATGCTGAACAGAAAATAAGAATAATTCGTGAAAGTCTGAAGGCAGCATTAGATCATCAGAAGTCGTATGCGGATTTAAAACGAAGAGATATTGAGTATCAGGTGGGAGACAAAGTGTTTCTTAAGGTCTCACCTTGGAAAAAGATACTCAGATTTGGCCGTAAGGGCAAACTGAGTCCGAGGTTCATCGGGCCATATGAGATATCCGAACGAGTCGGTCCTGTTGCGTATAGATTGATTTTGCCCCCTGAACTTGAAAAGATTCACGACGTCTTTCATGTTTCAATGCTTCGACGTTATAGATCTGATCCATCACACGTAATTAATCCATTAGAGGTTGAAATTCAACCCGATATGAGTTATGAAGAAGAACCGATTCGCATCCTAGCTCGTGAAGTGAAAGAGTTGCGAAACAAAAGGGTTCCGTTAGTAAAAGTGTTATGGCTCAAACATGGAATCGAAGAAGCTACTTGGGAACCCGAGAACTCTATGAAAGAGCAATACCCAAACCTATTTACCGGTAAGATTTTCGAGGACGAAAATTTCTTAAGTGGGGGAGAGTTGTGACAACCCTAAATTGACCCTAGTCGGAAAGTGGTTTCGGGACCATTAAACCGAGTCATAAAAAAATAATTAATCGTCCTAGTTGATGCTCACTATATGTACTTATGCATGTGTGAAAATTTCATGTTTGAATTTTGTTAATTGTAAGTGAATTTTAGTAAATAGGACTTATGTGAGAAAATTTAGAAATGTGCTAGGCAAATGTAAAGTGGCCTATTAATGCATGTTATAGAAATGGTGGGTTTGCATGTCAAATTGCCCAATATTTGAGCTAGTGGCCGGCCATGCTATGAGTGGAAACATGTCACAAACATGTTATGTTAGTGATGTATGTTAGGAACAATAAAATAAGGAGCATGGGTAATAAAGAAATGGAAAAAGGAAAGAATGTGTGTGATTGTTTCTCCCCCTCCTCATTGTCGTGAATGTAAGAAAGAAAACAAAAAAAAAAAAGTGTCCATCTTTTTTCATTTCTCTTGGCCGAATGTTCTAAGGAAGAAAGAAAAATAAGTTGTGTTCTTTGGTTCTTCTTGGTCGAATTGAAAGCAAGAAGAAGGGAGTGTAGCAATCGGTCATCTTAGGTTACTATTAAGGTAAGGAAGTTTGTACTAGCTCTTGAAATTTTAGTTGATATTGAGTGAGATATCAAGTGATTTTTGTAAACCATGTTGAAATTTTGATTTTTAGGGTGAGTATGGTTTTCAGCTATAAAAGATTAATAAGGGTGATGGTTGTGTTTCATGCTAAACTTAGATGAATAAAGGTAGTTTGCTTACATCTTGATATCTATGAGTTCCTTTCTTGGTTCTACCATAGACCCACGAAGTATATGTTTATTTGGTGTTGTTGGAGGTTTATGATAGAAGCTAATGAGTGAGAGTTTGATAGATACTATGAGGTTAAACTTCATGAGATTGTAAGCTTGTAAGTTGGATGATGAAATTCATGCTTTGTGAAGGTAAATGGTGTAGAAGGAGCATTCGGCCACGAAAAAAAGAAAAAGAAAAAGAAAATTTATGATGAATTAAGTTGGAAGCTATTATAATGTACTTGTGCATTCGGGTATGGGATGAAAATATATGAGATGGTTATAATCAGCCTTGTGATTCGGCTCTTGCATATATATATATATATATATATATCATCTCAAGGTATATGTTTATATATGGTGGTGTTTTAGTTATAGAGTAAATGATGGATGCGTTTTGAGTTATAATATGTAATGCATTAGTTAGTAAAATGTATGTCATTTATATGTGGTACTAAGTATATAAATGGCCTCAACGTAGACATGCATATTCGGCCACATGAGATGGATTGGCGTTGCATGTATTCGGTTAGAGGCAAGCATATTGATGCTTTTATCTTGGCTTAGACAATCGGCTAAAAGGAAGTGTGGGATAATATGTTGAGTTGATTCATGATTTCATATGTATGTGACTTTAATGTCTAATGAATATATATGGGCTAAGTACCTTGAGTTCCTCTTTTCGATGCTCAAATGATTAAATCAATTTATTTGTTAAAATTAAGCTCAAGAGCAAAGGGGAATAGATCCGATAAAGGGAAGGAAAAAGTGATTGAATAGCCGTTGAAGCCGTTCGACAACATCCGAGGTAAGTTTTCGAGTAATGGAACTTAGATTATGATTTGATTAGATCATGTTTTAAGCAAAACAAAATCATGCTCTTTGTATGTGGCTATTAAGCCGAGATTGCAAGTGTGATAAGTGTCTTGTGCTTGAGCTTTGGTAATGAAAATGAAATACGGATGTGTCATGATTTATTAATAAATGTGCATGGTTATTCGAATGATGTCCGGGCTAAGTCCCGAAGGCTTTGTGCTAAGTGACTATATCCGGACTAAGATCTGAAGGCATTTGTGCGAGTTACTAATTCCGGGCTAAGCCCGAAGGCATTTGTGCGAGTTACTAAATCCGGGTTAAGTCCCGAAGGCATTTATGCGAGTTACTATAACGGGCTATGTCCCAAGGCATTTGAACGAGTAGCTATATCCGGTTAAATTCCGAAGGTACGTGATTCGGGAATGAGCAATCTTGCTGTAAAATTTCAGTTAATACGCTTGTAAAATCCCAACAATGAGGTATGTTTCGTATGTGCATTGGAATAGTTGATTCCCTTCGAATAATATTCGCTCAGTCGAGTAATGAGCTTAGGTATTTGGCTAAGATGATCCCTTATGTATGAATATAGGGGTTGGAATGTGAAGTAGGAATGATTTGAGAATATGTATATATGGAATTATCCGTTTAGTTATATGAATGCTATACTTCTGATGTGCTTAAATTCTTTGCTCAAAACTTACTAAGCATTTAATGCTTACTCCGTTTCTTTGATTTTCTGTTTTATAGATTTTGGTTCTTCAGCTATCGGACTCGGGATTTTGAAGTCGAAGTCGCCCACAATGTCAAAGCTCCTTTTTGGTATACTTTTGGTTGAACTTTGAAATGGCATGTATAGGACCACCCTTTTGTTGTTGGTCATGAACCCTTCGGTTTTGTGTAAATTTGGATAGCCATGCGAAAATGGCTTAAGTATACTTTGATCATAGCATTATAATCGTTTTGTATGTTGTCCGTCGAGAGGTATGGAAATGTTGGTAACAGTTAGTCATGGAAATGGTTATTCATGATCACTTTTGGTATATGTATGACAAACTCTAGTTGATCCATGGAGGATCATGAAATAGGTAAAGTTTACCTTAAAAATAGATGCTGGCAGCAGCAGTGATGTGGATGTGAAAAATCACTAAAAATTGTATGAATGGAATTAAATAGTAAATAAATTATTTAATGGAACCTTAATGAATCTATTTTCATAGGATAGTAACTAAACGTTCATATGAATAGTATATTATGAGATGTTAAAGTTTTCGTGAGATAGGGACAGAACGGTTTCTGGATTCCCTGATCTGACTTTGGAAATTCATTATAAATTAACCAGAGACATTTAGAAGTCATGCCATATATTTATAGATTCCTTTTTTAGTCTAGTTTCTATAGAAACAAACGGAATCAGTATTGAAGCCCTGTACAGGGAGATATCCAAGTCGTAATGCATGAAGGTCAGTGTAGTCGCACCCTGTAACAGGGGAGACTTTAACTAATAAACTGTACTAATTGGCCTGACAAAAAATTCTAGAAAAAAAGATGTAGATGGATATATGAGTCTAGTTTCAGGGAAAAATTACGAAACTCATTTTCGAGTTGTGGAACTCAAGTTATGATTTTTAAGGTGATAGTGATGCTGTTAGCCAGTTGTCTGGAAAATTTTTAAATGAACTGTAAGAGTAAATGAATTAAGTCGGTTAGCACCTCGTGTTCGACTCCGGCAACGGTCTCGGGTATGGGGTGTTACACTCTTTATGGTCACAAATGTCAAACATCCATATGTTGGATCGAACTAGGGGAAAAGAAAGTCTTAGGCCCAAATTTAGTGTAATAGATTGTAAGTACTGTGAAGCTGGTTCAGAATTGGTTGAGAGTGGCATCTGATTGACAGAAGTCCTATTTTGATTTGAAAATAAGGGATATAGAGTTCAGTGTCTGTGATTAAGTACTCCTTAAGCTATCTCCATGGAAGAAGGTATTGAGATTTGGCCAAAAAGTAAAGTTAAGTCCGAGAGTTATTGAACCTTATCGCATTCTTAAGAGGGTTGGACCAGTGGCATATCAGTTACAGTTACTGTCAGAATTAGACCACATTCATGAAGTGTTTCATGTGTCTATGCTGAAGCGTTATCAATCAGACCCATCTCATGTGGTTTTGATTAAGGAAATTGAGGTGCGTCATTACTTGTCCTTCAACGAAAAGCTGATCCAAATTCTTAACCGTGAGATTAAAGTCTTGTGGTGAAATCATGGTGCTATTGAAGCCAATTGGGAACCTAAGGATGCAATGCGACGTCAATACCACCAGCTTTTCCAACCAGGTAAATTTTGAGGACAAAATTTACTTTTAAGGAGGGTATAGTTGTCACATCTTATTTTTTTTTGAATAATTTTTTTTTTAAAATGAACATAAAGAATAAAGTGGCCAAGTCGGTAAGTATTTAATTAACTTCCTAAGGGTTTTTGGTTTAAGTTTCCTTACTCCCATATTTTTAATTAATTTTTTTGGTCAACCTTGTCATGCTATACCCCTTTTGTCGTCCACTTGTTGCCATGCATGGAAGGATTTCTTTCATTTCTTAACAAGTCAACATGCCATAAGTTCACAAACATAATCCATTTTTTACTCATTGTACCCTTCACATTCCCTTTTAAACATCCTTACCTTATGAACTAATTCATTGTACCTAGACAATTATTTTTCATCTATTGAACCATTTTCCCTAATCACCTCCTCATATTGCCATCCCTCTCTCTAGCTCCTCCCTTTCTCTCCCTTTTTCTTTGTTTTGCCCCCCCTTTGCAACCCTTTTTCCTTAGCTTTTCTTATCTCTTTCACCACCCATCACAAACCAAACCACCATCGGACCACCATCTTGCTGCTGCTCACTCCACCCATCTTTGCTCCAACACCGCCCTTACACCACCTTACACCATCGTGACCACCACCTTGCGCCATCATCAAAAATAATTCTTTTTCCTTTCTACTCTCCTATTTTCTTTTCTTTCTTTTTATGTTCTCCTCCTAAACTTTTATCTCTCAACATCCCTCTCTCCCTTCTTCTCCTATTCGTTGGGTTCTCACTAGACTGCTGCCATCACGCCCCTGTATTTTTATCGGCTTCAGTTACCTTTCTTTTTTTTCTTCACTATTTTTTTGACCTCTTTAATTCTCTTTAGTAATCAAAATCCTATATCCCTATTTTCCCTTAGTTTAAAATTATTTCATTTAAATGTTGTATCTTGACTCACTCTTTCAAGTTATTTTTTTGCTAGACTCAATCTCTTCTCTGACTCAAGACTTCAGTAATCCAACATCTTTTTTGATTCAATTGAGTTAGGGTGAGTATGCTAGTGGAAAGAAAAACCACTCCTTCCTCTAACCATTTCCTTGAGACCGAATGTATTTAGTACAAATGTTAACATATTGCATACTACTTTTTGTTGAAGGATCGATTGATACCAATCCGAAGAGTTACTAACATTGGGAATGAGATCATATCATGATTGACTTCTAAAAGGTGGGTACCGATTGGAGTGTTATTGAATAGACTTATGCCATAAAACTTTTAAAACGACCTCCCTAATTAAAAGATCACTTTTGTTGATAAATAGGTAACTTATCGAGTAGATTGAACTGTAAGCGTTCGTAGAGTGGTATTTTTATTTAGATCTACAAACAGGTGTGGGTTAACTTACTAGAAATATATATATCATATTTGTTGACAGATAAAATATAATTATTTATAATCAAAACCTTGTTAAAAATCTCTATAACATGAGAAGTTGAGAAAACACTATGTATTCGAAAAGGGATGCTAAACCCATAAAATGGGCAATACTCAAGTAAGTATCTCGAACTGATCGTTAATGATCGTATGTGATATTTGATATGATTTGATAAATATCATGAAATTATGTGCATATTCCCATTTCTCATGACATGTGATATGATGACATCATATGATAGGCATAATATATAAATCATGCCACCAACATTGAAATTGAGGCTTGGAACGATGGAAATGTGCAAGTGTACACAGTTGTATCAAGTAATAAAGTGACAAGAATGTCGAGTTATCGTACCCACAGGGACTGTGCAAGAAAATATTTATGAAATGTAAGAATTAAACAAATTGGTGAGGAAAAATATGTTGGTTTATAAGAGGTGATCTAAAACGAAAACTAATTTAACTAAGTGATTATCTAAGAAAATAATATTTGAATGCACGATTAAAAACAAGTTTAATCAATATGACATAAATGTGTTAGATCAATTCCATTTTTAACTTAGAATTACTAAAACTATGCTCATGATGTTATGAATAATTTAATGGCAACTTGGTATTTTGTTAACTAATGCACATACGTACTTACTAAATCAATTAATCTCTTAAACATATTCCTATGTCAATTTAAACAATTAATCAATTTTCATAAGCAAGTATAAAAGAAAGTAAGGTAACAATATATTTCTATATTGAAACAATTTTTATCACAATAAGTTTACAAGTTATGCAAGGCTAAAGTATCGTTTAACACCATCGTTAATTTAACCCTCAACTACCTTAGAAGATTAAATATGCACTAATTGTAACCTCTCAAGCCCAGCCTATACATTTTGGCTAGATTGAGAAGGCTACATTAGCCATCAATATTGCTAAGCTAACTTACGTTACTTTTTAAGACTTTAAATAAACTCATTTTAGAGAAAATCGCAGTTATACTTTGAGTTAGCTTAAAAACATTAATTCATTAGGTCGTGTATGCTTAGGATTCATTTTATTGTTGACAGTGTTGTTTTAGAAAAACTGTTTGCTTGTCGCTCTTCTTTAAAAAAACTCAAAGTTAAGCTAATGCAGCAGTAAAACCATTTTTCAAGTCATTTTAGAAAATTAGTTGCCTTATCGATTTGTTTTTCAAAAAAAAATTCCTTTGCAATGTAGTAGAAACTAGGGAACAATATCAAATTTTACTTAAGCCCGATATCATGCATTATCCAGTTATTATGCTTGAGTAATTCTACATGCAAAAATCCCCAAAAGAAAAAGTACGAAGCCACAGACCAGAAATAATTAAAAATTACAAGCCAAAACCAATAAAAACTTAATAATACTTAATTAAAAAATAATAATTCGAGGTCCAAGTTGATTCTCCGAGTGCCGAGTCCGGTCCTAATTTTGAGGTTTACCTGAAAAGTTAAACACTATTGGGGAGGTGAGCTTATGAAAAGCTCAGTGTGGGTTGAATAATTATTTAAACGGCTAAAAACATCAAATATTGAATACTGTGAAACATATTAGCACTACCAGAAGAAAGCAGAACCATCATAGGAATTTCATGTCATTACATAACCATTATCAAATTGATGTCAAACGATGTATGAGCATAGGTCATCATTCATTCGAGTATCAATCATTAATTTCGATACCATTCAATACAACAAAATACAATGCGTAGCATAAATCAATAACATTCGAATATATCGTCCACATGATGCAATGCATAAAGGTTCCTACCCATACCATCCTCTATACAGCACGAGTTGCACAGAACCCATTTTCCAAACTCTAAAACATTATGAGCATAGCTCGATGTGATAAAACCACTGAATAATCAATAATGCAGAAAATTCTACTAGTAAAAATGTGATAAATCGAAAATCCCCTTGGTACTCTAGGTGCAGTGCATTGACTATGAATAATGCAGACTTAATATGCCACCAGTAGTCCACGAAACTCCTCCGTCAACCACAAAATCTCAATCCAATGCATATGCAATATGTCACACAATCTCATACCTAATCATATCTCAATACTTTTCACATTCATTTGACATGCTCAGCATGTCCTCAATAATCACATACTTTTACTAAATGGAAACAATGTTCCAATCTTTCAAATTACCATTGTGTTGGTATCAATCAATATCGTTCAATTTCACATACTTTATGGATTTTCATTGTGCATAAATAGTACCCTTTTTAGTACACAATATAATAAATATATTATGTGTTTAAATCATACATATCAACACATTATATCATTTAGTCAAACATTCTCATATCTCATAACTCAAATATGCAATTACAAACTCAATCAAACACCCATACTATCAAACTAGCAATTTCGCCAACATGTCAATCTTTTAAGGCTCGAAACATACCTGGTTCGACCACTCACAAAATCAATAATTTGGCTATTAATACAATTCAATCAGCAAGCTAATTTATCATATATAACATGATATTTAACATTTTCAAACAATTTTATGAGTTTAGGACCCACACCTTTTTTTTACTTCCTTGTAGCACACTAGCGAATCTTCCAATTTTCCTTAATAATTCCTTAGATGAACCTAAACCAAAATTCAACATAAAATCAATAAATTTACCATTAAACCAGCCCCCAAGAATCCACTTATTAATTCAAACTAATCATTGAAATTATAACTATTTTATGAATCCAAACTAGTTAGATTCCTTACACTTTATCGATACAAACCGTATGTACAATCGTTCTTCACCTTTACGGATGATTTGGGGCATTTGGTTCAACACATAATTAAATAATGTACTAGAAAATAACTAGCTAATTAAGTATTAAATTTCTTCATTTAATCAATTCATAACATTTACGCAACAATTATGTCGAAATAACAAGCTAGTTACCCTTAATTGCACTTACGCTTTACGATTTGTGGGATCCGAATGACCGACCGATCAAAAACCTTACCCAAGCTAGTCGGGAGAAACGATAATGGCAGTTTCTTGGCAATGTTTAGGATAGATCTTTGAGTTCAAGATTTCAGATTTGGGGCTGATTTTAATGAGAAAACTTACAGCAATATGGTGGAGAATATTAACAAATCTTGTGGCAAAAAGAAAAAGAAAAAAAAAAGAAAGAGATGGTAAAACTAGGTGTAGGCTACGGCAACAATGGAGGAAATGAAAAAAAAATAAAATCAAAGAGGAGGAGGGGAACAGCTAGGGAAATGAGGAGGAGGATTAAAGGCTGATTATTAGTGAAAAAATAATATTTATACCTAAGTTAACTAGGCATGGATGGCCCACACATTAAAACAATGTGTTTTTGTCAAAAAATTAAATTATTTGCATGGGAAGGGAATTGAAGTTAGAACCTCAATGATAAATTTACTAACGTTTAACCATTAATCCAATAAATAATTCTTGATATAATTTTTAAATATTTATTTTAAAAAATAAGACATGTCACAAACTACGGCTTAAGGAAAAATTTGTAAAATAATAACATTGGTGAGAGAGAAGGGATTTGAAATTGGGTTTCAAGGAACATTTCACTAACACTTAACCCACAAACCAATACATCATTTCTTTCCTAAAAATGCATAGATAATTTAAAATATTAAGGCATGATCACTCTCTTTCTATTCACAAACCCGATTCTACTAAACCTCGATTTTTGGAATGTTATGCTAATTAAATACTGTGTCAGTTAATTATAATTTCAATTCGATTAATGTGACATCCCTAATTTGACTCTAGTCGGGAAGTGGTTTCAAGACCCCAAAACCGAGTCACACAAGAAATTGATTGTTAAATTTCATGTCTATATTATGTTACAATTTGTGTGTGAAATTTTGATGCTTTGATTTTGTCAATTGAATGCGAATTTAATCAAAAAGGGCTTATGTGAGAAACATTGAAAATGTGTTGGTTAATTTTTAAAATGGCCAAATTGTTGCATGGATTAAATATGGGGACTTGCATGTCAAAGTCCCCATTTTTCATGATAGTGGCCGGCCATGTTGATGTTTATGACAATATATATGTATTATTTACTAGTTTTAAGGCAACTAAATGGTTTTATAATTTTATAATATTATTGAATGAAGAAATAAGTGAGAATTTGGGTGAAGAAAAAAAAAAGCTTCATCTTTGTTATTCATGACCGAATTGTAAGAGAGGAAAGGGGGGAGCTCCATTCGGTCACTTTAGGCTTGAATCAAGGTAAGACTTCTAATCAATTCTTAAAATTCTTGTTAATTTTAAGTTAGCTACCAAGCTCTTTATTCAACCCATATTAAAATTTTGATTTTTGGAAAGGATTTGAGCATTCGACCATGGGAGAAATTGAAGAGGATAGATTGTTGTTCTCATGTTTTAATGAAGTTTGAGTTAGTTAATACTTAGTTGTTAGTAATTATATTTACTTGAACAAATGCTTGGTATTTAAATGTTAAAATGTAAGCTATTGCCGTTTGGGTTATAGAAGTGAATGAATTAGAGGTTTGGCATTGTATATGAATTTTAAGGGTATAATTTGAATAATGTGAGTAGGGTTATGCATAGGTTTCGCTTTGATAATATTGTGTAAAGTGATAAGTAGAAATACTATGATGACAAAAGTTTAATAACATTTGGCTAAGGACTATAAGTGTTAGTTAATTCGGTATAAAAGTATGGGTGTTAATTACTTAGTATTTAAAGTCGTGGAGAGTAGGTAATGGTCAATTAAAGTGATGAAGGTTAAATTTTGAAGTTTGGTTAAATTGGACATTCGGCATTACGTATGACATTGGATAAGAGTGTAGGAAAGTTTAAGCTTGAATGGTTAGGGCTAAATGGGGCATATAATGATCTTAAATGGATTGTATGCATATGAGAGTGTAAGTATTCGTGTGTACAAGATTGAAGATAAATGGAAATTGGTATTGTGGTAAATGTTGATAAGATGACAATGAAATTAGCTATATGTTTTGGAACTATGCTGTAATTTGAAAATAAAAGTATATAATATTAAGGCATGTATTATACATATATGCATGTGTGTATGCGGTTGTGCATAATTAGGAGTAAATGGTTAAATGATGATAGTCATATATAGGTACGAACATATATATATATGCCTTATGTATGTACCATGTACACACGAGGACATTCGGCGATATGATTAGATTCATGTATAAGAAGCATGATAAATTAAGTGATTCTTTGCTTGTGAATGTGAATTAGATATAAATTAAATAAGCATGAAATTGAGTCATGGCATGTTTTATTAAATATGATACATATTGAAATGTATTGTTTTAGATATAGATTAAATGATAAGTTATTTCCAAATGTGATTGTTGAGTGAATAATATTAGTTAAGTACTTAAGCAAATCTATTGTTTTACTTAAGCTTAAGAGCAAAGAGGATCAAAGTCGGATAGGAGAAAGAGAAAGTAAACGAATAGCCGTGGATATCTAGTCGTCGACCACTTCCGAGGTAAGTTTTAAGCGATTAAACGTTGAGTAAATTCAACCATAATAGGACATAATGAGTTGATTTAATAAGATATGATGTGGCCATGATATGTCTTAAACTCAAATGGTAAGTTCATATGTGTTTGGACTTGAAATTTAAGAGCAAATTGTAATAATTTGCTTGGACAGCAGCAGTAATGTGATTTTAGAAAATCACTATAAATTGTTGGTGTGGAATTATAGGCTGAATAATATATGTAATCAAATCTTAGTTGGTCTAGTTTCAGTATAAAAGAGACCGTGGAAGCAAAGAAATTTCCTATAAAGAGATATTTAAAGTTGTGTGGGATAGGGTCAGAATGACCAAATCCCTATTTTGTTTTAAGAAAATCACTATTATTTGTACAAAAATGGTTACAAGATAAAATTTATATGCTTAGACTCCTTAATGAGTCTAGTTTCAAATGAAATCAAATAGAACATACTTTGAATTCTGTACAATGAGAATTTTGATTCGTAGTGAAGACTGGTCAGGTTAGTCAAACAGTGAAACAGGGAAACTTTAAGAAAAATCTGGTATTGATTGGCCAAACCTAAAATTCTGAAAATTTTATGGATGGAAGATATACGAGTCTATATTCAGGAAAATTAACGGAAGTGATTTGGAGCCTTGTAGCTCCGGTTATAAATAATTTAGTGACCATTGGCCAGGAAAACAGCTTGTAGTGAATATGTGATTTTTGTTGTAAACATGGATAAAACTTGTTTTAGTTGCTCATAAGCTATTGATTAAACCCATACTTGAATTCTAATTGTGATATTGTAAAATGATATATGAGTGTTAGATGGATCTTTGATATTAAAATTTGTGAAATTGTAAGTTTATGAGTATTGAATATGAAATGATAGTATGGCGTGAAATTGAATTATTCATTGGAAAAGTGATTGATGTAGATTCAACCAAGCCCAAGTATGTACATGATAGTATATGTGGTATGTGAAGCATATTTGAATAATTGTGATGTGAATACATGAAAATTTATATTTTGGTTTAAGATTTTACGCGATGAATGTGAATGTGTATATATGTGATAAGGCCTAATGGCCGATGTGATGAATGTGAAGGTGTATATATGTGATAAGGCCGAATGGCTAATGTGATGAATGTGAAAGTGTGTATATATGTGATAAGACCTAATGGCCGATGTGATGAATGTGAAAGTGTATATATATGTGATAAGGCCTAATGGCGATGTGATGAATGTGAAGGTGTATATATGTGATAAGGCCGATGAATGTGAAGGTGTATATATGTGATAGGTGAGTGGCCAACGTGATGGATGTGAAAGTGTATAAATGTGATAAGTCCCAAGGGCATTTGTGTCAAGACTATATCCAAGTTAAAACCCCGCAGCCTTATGCGAGAATATTATCTTGATTAACGTCCATAGGCTTCGTGCTTGTACTATATTCGAGCTTTAAAGACCCGACGGCTAAATGCTAGGATTCAAGTAAGACTTTGATATTGAGTATCTGCAATAAGTTACCATCAAATAAGTGTTATGTATTTAAGATGTTCAAAAGGACATTTACTCATCGGTGGAGTGATTTCGAGGTGAATTATCAGTATCGAAGAGGTAAGTAAATGTGATTAATATTATGACTCCAAATATGTGAATGATCTAATTGGTAATGGTATGCCTGTATAATGAAGTATGTGATGAAATGTTCTTATGTATTAGAGCATATTCTGCCCAAAAGCCTTATGATTTGAGTATGGGTTGGGCTAAATGTACCAAGACAAGGTAAGAATTATGTTTTTCACATTTACGATATGTGATAACTAATATGTTTGTTTCTTTATGTGCCTACTGTAATTCAAGATTTGTCATGTTGAAATACTTAAAAATAAGGGTGTGATTATGAATAAGTGGAAAGGAACATGGAAAGTTGAAAATTGACGAAGAATGTGCTTTGGAAATATTCACCATCTAGGTCACTATTATTCAAGGTATATATATATATATATATATAAGATGACCAAGTAATTGTCTATTGATATTATGGTTCGAGATGAAGCTCTAGATTAACTTCATCGAGCAGTTGAAATGAATGACCAATGATAGTGAATGAGAACACTTTGTTTTGCTTAAAACTTACTAAGCTCGCAAAAGCTTACTCTGCTCAATCATGTTTTGGTTATAGGTTGTGGATTCGACTACCACTCGGGGATCATCAAGACCGTCACACTATCTACCATTGCGGCAACTATGTAATTAGACTTAGCTTATGGCATGTATAGGATAGACAATACAAGAGAATGATATTATGACTATTGTATATAAGCCATACGAAAATGGCATCTGTTGGACGTTTACTTATAGAAGTTTAGATTTTATCCCCGGTCGTGTTTAGTACTTATCTAAATGAATGTTCGTTATTTCAAAAAAAAAACAACATTAAAGAAGGAGTTTAAAATTTTATTCTTCCGATCTTATTCTAATTTCGTAACGCCTCATCCTATTCTGGCGACGGTTACAGGATAAGGGTGTTACATTTTAGTGGTATCAGAGCTACGGTTTAGTCGATTCTAGGACTAACGTAGCACATGTCAGTCTAGTTATACATGCCATAGAGTGATAATAAGATAGTGTGATGATTTCTGACAGTTAAAAAATGTTTCTCATATTGTAATGAATTCCGATCCCAATCGAGTCAGCAGCAGATGGTATTGAGAGTACTGAGACATGCTTATGATGCGTCAATATTGAGAAAGGTATGATATGAGTAAGTTTTGAGAAAGTGAATTTGGTATTTAATTTAAAATGCCATGATATACATGTATGATAGATGAATGATATCCTATTGTCCTTACCATAATAAGGTTATTGAGAAAGAAATCATAAACATGTTGTTTGTGTAGCCGAATGGCTATTAGAGAATTTAACAAAGAACAAAATTGGGGATATGTATATATTCTTATGTGTGTTTGCTCATTGAGCTGGAAGTTTGGTAAAAGAGGTATACATGTATTAGATTTGAATGATGTTCACAACACAAAGTCAATGAGCATGTTATATGCCTATGTGCGAATTAGTGGACTTGAATTTCAAATGTGATTTTGCTATGTGAATCGTGGTAACATGTGAATAAATATGTACGAGACTCAACGATGTGAATCCGGCTTAAAGACCCGATGACTATATGTGTGGAGATTATGTCCGGATTAAGATCCGCTGGCTTTATATGGAGATTTCATTCGAGCTAAAGGTCTCGACGATGATCCGGGCTAAGTCCCGAAGAGCATTCGTGCTGGCGATATATATCCGGGTTAAGTCCCGTAGAGCATTCATGCTAGTGATATATCCGGGCTAAATCCCGAAGAGCATTCATGCTAGTGATGTATCCGGACCAGTTCAAGAGCGATCATCTTTGGTGATATGTATTCGCCTTCGTGTTTCAGCGTGCTTTGTGCCGTTGATATGTATTCGCCCGTGCCTAGCGAGCTTTGTGCGGTGATATGTATTCGCCTTCGTGCCTAGCGTGCTTTGTGCCGGTGATATGTATTCGGTCTTCGAGCCTAGCGTGCTTTTGTGCCGGTGATATGTATTCGCCTTCGAGCCTAGCGTGCTTTGTGCGGTGATATGTATTCGGTCTTCGTGCTTAGCGTGCTTAATGCCGGTGATTCGAGCAAGGTTTAAGTGTTCATTACCGTATGAATTCAAAGTTAAATGAAAGAATACGTTTAAAGTGTACATATATGATGTTTTATAGACTTGGTTAAGTTTGTTTTCAATGTGTAATAACGAATGAATAAGAGCACTATGTGTGTGAATGATTAGAGGCCTTGTGTGTGTGCGAATTCCTTTAACCGAGCACTCACGAGTGCGAGATCGGTCATGGGCACTAAGTGTGTGAAGTGGAATTATGTAAGACCTCGTCTGGGACGAAGGCATTGATTTGAGATAGTGTGTAAGACCATGTCTGGGACATGGCATCGACTCGATATGTGAGAATATGTAAGACCATATCTAGGATATGGCATTGTAAGAGCTATATGTGCTTAATGAGTATCCGTAATGATTTCGAATGATTCAACGGGTATATTTAAGATGATAAATTAAGTAAGATTAGAATAAGCGATACCGGTATGTGGAAGTTGATTTTTTGTTGGAAATAAGTTAAGTTGAATAGTGAGAGATGATGGAGTTATAAAGGATATTTATTGGGATGTTTGAATATATGTACGTTCGGTCAAAGTTACTGACTTATACATGAATGAAAATGTGGGTTACAAATATGTGGGTTGATGATGTGAATTATACATGTTAATATGTGCTTAATATGTGTTTGAAACGCATTTGTGAATTAAATTAAGTGATTATTGCTTATGAAATCAAGAAAATGAGATATATGTGCCTACTTGTAGAAATGTTTATGTATTTGTTTTAAGATAAGAAAATGATTTTATAGATCGATGCGAAATCAATAATGAATTACAATTGCTATCGATGAGTTAATGTTTATATGGACATGATGTAATAAGAGGACATTATCCTAACCTAGTCGCTAGTAAGATTTTCAGGGATGAAAATCCTAAAGAGGGGAGAGTTGTGACATCCCTAATTTGACTCTAGTCGGAAGTGGTTTCAAGACCCCAAAACCGAGTCACACAAGAAATTGATTGTTAAATTTCATGTCTATATTATGTTACAATTTGTGTGTGAAATTTTGATGCTTTGATTTTGTCAATTGAATGCTAATTTAATCAAAAAGGGCTTATGTGAGAAACATTGAAAATGTGTTGGTTAATTTTAAAATGGCCAAATTGTTGCATGGATTAAATATGGGGACTTGCATGTCAAAGTCCCCATTTTTCATGATAGTGGCCGCCATGTTGATGTTTATGACAATATATATGTATTATTTACTAGTTTTAAGGCAACTAAATGGTTTTATAATTTTATAATATTATTGAATGAAGAAATAAGTGAGAATTTGGGTGAAGAAAAAAAAAGCTTCATCTTTGTTATTCATGACCGAATTGTAAGAGAGGAAAGGGGGGAGCTCCATTCGGTCACTTTAGGCTTGAATCAAGGTAAGACTTCTAATCAATTCTTAAAATTCTTGTTAATTTTAAGTTAGCTACCAAGCTCTTTATTCAACCCATATTAAAATTTTGATTTTGGAAAGGATTTGAGCATTCGACCATGGGAGAAATTGAAGAGGATAGATTGTTGTTCTCATGTTTTAATGAAGTTTGAGTTAGTTAATACTTAGTTGTTAGTAATTATATTTACTTGAACAAATGCTTGGTATTTAAATGTTAAAATGTAAGCTATTGCCGTTTGGGTTATAGAAGTGAATGAATTAGAGGTTTGGCATTGTATATGAATTTTAAGGGTATAATTTGAATAATGTGAGTAGGGTTATGCATAGGTTTCGCTTTGATAATATTGTGTAAAGTGATAAGTAGAAATACTATGATGACAAAAGTTTAATAACATTTGGCTAAGGACTATAAGTGTTAGTTAATTCGGTATAAAAGTATGGGTGTTAATTACTTCAGATTTAAAGTCGTGGAGAGTAGGTAATGGTCAATTAAAGTGATGAAGGTTAAATTTTGAAGTTTGGTTAAATTGGACATTCGGCATTACGTATGACATTGGATAAGAGTGTAGGAAAGTTTAAGCTTGAATGGTTAGGGCTAAATGGGGCATATAATGATCTTAAATGGATTGTATGCATATGAGAGTGTAAGTATTCGTGTGTACAGCATTGAAGATAAATGGAAATTGGTATTGTGGTAAATGTTGATAAGATGACAAATCGAAATTAGCTATATGTTTTGGAACTATGCTGTAATTTGAAAATAAAAGTATATAATATTAAGGCATGTATTATACATATATGCATGTGTGTATGCGGTTGTGCATAATTAGGAGTAAATGGTTAAATGATGATAGTCATATATAGGTACGAACATATATATATATGCCTTATGTATGTACCATGTACACACGAGGACATTCGCGATATGATTAGATTCATGTATAAGAAGCATGATAAATTAAGTGACTCTTTGCTTGTGAATGTGAATTAGATATAAATTAAATAAGCATGAAATTGAGTCATGGCATGTTTTATTAAATATGATACATATTGAAATGTATTGTTTTAGATATAGATTAAATGATAAGTTATTTCCAAATGTGATTGTTGAGTGAATAATATTAGTTAAGTACTTAAGCAAATCTATTGTTTTACTTAAGCTTAAGAGCAAAGAGGATCAAAGTCGGATAGGAGAAAAGAGAAAGTAAACGAATAGCCGTGGATATCTAGTCGTCGACCACTTCCGAGGTAAGTTTTAAGCGATTAAACGTTGAGTAAATTCAACCATAATAGGACATAATGAGTTGATTTAATAAGATATGATGTGGCCATGATATGTCTTAAACTCAAATGGTAAATTCATATGTGTTTGGACTTGGAAATTTAAGAGCAAATTGTAATAATTTGCTTGGACAGCAGCAGTAATGTGATTTTAGAAAATCACTATAAATTGTTGGTGTGGAATTATAGGCTGAATAATATATGTAATCAAATCTTAGTTGGTCTAGTTTCAGTATAAAAGAGACCGTGGAAGCAAAGAAATTTCCTATAAAGAGATATTTAAAGTTGTGTGGGATAGGGTCAGAATGACCTGAAATCCCTATTTTGTTTTAAGAAAATCACTATTATTTGTAAAAAATGGTTACAAGATAAAATTTATATGCTTAGACTCCTTAATGAGTCTAGTTTCAAATGAAATCAAATAGAACATACTTTGAATTCTGTACAATGAGAATTTTGATTCGTAGTGAAGACTGGTCAGGTTAGTCAAACAGTGAAACAGGGGAAACTTTAAGAAAAATCTGGTATTGATTGGCCAAACCTAAAATTCTGAAAATTTTATGGATGGAAGATATACGAGTCTATATTCAGGAAAATTAACGGCAAGTGATTTGGAGCCTTGTAGCTCCGGTTATAAATAATTTAGTGACCATTGGCCAGGAAAACAGCTTGTAGTGAATATGTGATTTTTGTTGTAAACATGGATAAAACTTGTTTTAGTTGCTCATAAGCTATTGATTAAACCCATACTTGAATTCTAATTGTGATATTGTAAAATGATATATGAGTGTTAGATGGATCTTTGATATTAAAATTTGTGAAATTGTAAGTTTATGAGTATTGAATATGAAATGATAGTATGGCGTGAAATTGAATTATTCATTGGAAAAGTGATTGATGTAGATTCAACCAAGCCCAAGTATGTACATGATAGTATATGTGGTATGTGAAGCATATTTGAATAATTGTGATGTGAATACATGAAAAATTTATATTTTGGTTTAAGATTTTACGCGATGAATGTGAATGTGTATATATGTGATAAGGCCTAATGGTAGATGTGATGAATGTGAAGGTGTATATATGTGATAAGGCCGAATGGCTAATGTGATGAATGTGAAAGTGTGTATATATGTGATAAGACCTAATGGCCGATGTGATGAATGTGAAAGTGTATATATATGTGATAAGGCCTAATGGCGATGTGATGAATGTGAAGGTGTATATATGTGATAAGGCCGATGAATGTGAAGGTGTATATATGTGATAGGCCGAGTGGCCAACGTGATGGATGTGAAAGTGTATAAATGTGATAAGTCCCGAAGGGCATTTGTGTCAAGATTATATCCGGTTAAAACCCGCAGCCTTATGCGAGAATATTATCTTGATTAACGTCCATAGGCTTCGTGCTTGTACTATATTCGAGCTTTAAAGACCCGACGGCTAAATGCTAGGATTCAAGTAAGACTTTGATATTGAGTATCGCAATAAGTTACCATCAAATAAGTGTTATGTATTTAAGATGTTCAAAAGTCGTACATTTACTCATCGGTGGAGTGATTTGAGGTGAATTATCAAGATCGAAGAGGTAAGTAAATGTGATTAATATTATGACTCCAAATATGTGAATGATCTAATTGGTAATGGTATGCAGTATAATGAAGTATGTGATGAAATGTTCTTATGTATTAGAGCATATTCGCCCAAAAGCCTTATGATTTGAGTATGGGTTGGGCTAAATGTACCAAAGACAAGGTAAGAATTATGTTTTTCACATTTACGTATATGTGATAACGAATATGTTTGTTTCTTTATGTGCCTACTGTAATTCAAGATTTGTCATGTTGAAATACTTAAAAATAAGGGTGTGATTATGAATAAGTGGAAAGGAACATGGAAAGTTGAAAATTGACGAAGAATGTGCTTTGGAAATATTCGACCATCTAGGTCACTATTATTCGAAGGTATATATATATATATATATATAAGACAGCCAAGTAATTCGTCTATTGATATTATGGTTCGAGATGAAGCTCTAGATTAACTTCATCGAACAGTTGAAATGAATGACCAATGATAGTGAATGAGAACACTTTGTTTTGCTTAAAACTTACTAAGCTCGCAAAAGCTTACTCTGCTCAATCATGTTTTGGTTATAGGTTGTGGATTCGACTACCACTCTGGGATCATCAAGACTCCGTCACACTATCTACCATTGCGGCAACTATGTAATTAGACTTAGCTTATGGCATGTATAGGATAGACAATACAGTAGAATGATATTATGACTATTGTATATAAGCCATACGAAAATGGCATCTGTTGGACGTTTACTTATAGAAGTTTAGATTTTATCCCTGGCTGTGTTTAGTACTTATCTAAATGAATGTTCGTTATTTCAAAAAAAAAAAAAACAACATTAAAGAAGGGAGTTTAAAATTTTATTCTTCCGATCTTATTCCTAATTTCTGGTAACGCCTCATCCTATTCTGGCGACGGTTACAGGATAAGGGTGTTACAATTAATAATTAATTCATTCGTTACCTTACAATTATAATGCAAGTATAACATAAGCATGGTTTTATTTAATTGAACAATTTACCAAGGCCTATAACAACTCAAACATGATTTTAATAATTTAAGCGAACAGAATGCAATCAATCTGACACGAATTAAATTTAAGTCATTTTAATTAGATCAAGAACATATACACAACAAATATACATTATCAATTTCACAACATAAACGAGAAAAAATAAAGAGAAGGGAACTAGGAACCAAATCCTAGTGTGTTTTCGAAGCCAGACTAGTGCACTCCTCTTCTTCTATACTCATCCTGTCGATCCAGGGCCTTCAAAAACACTTGAATGCTGCTATTCAAAGGGGTGTTCTAACTCTTTTTCAATATGGGAAATCGGAAAGGGAAATAAAGGAATTTAAAGGCAATAAAGAAAAGTGAAAAAGATAAAGTGAGTGAGAGAGAGATGTGAGAAGTGGGGGATGTGTGGGATGAGAAATGAGGGAAGGAAGAGTGGATTTTATATGTGGAGATGGTTTCTAAAAATAGAAAAAAAAATTAGTCATTCTCTTTTCCTTGGCTAGCCATGCTTGGTGCAAGGTTTGATTGATTCAAACTTGCTATTTTTAGCTTGAGGCTAAAACTAGAAGGCATGAAAAAAGGAAGGATTTGAATGGAATTAAAGGCAACTTGAAGGGCTGATATGCAATTATAAGAATCAGCTAAGATAGCTGACCGGGTAAGATATATGGACAATTTTGGGCTGCCAAATTCCTCGGTGTATTAGTCCTCTTCACTTAGCACAACTGGGCCATTCTCTCTTCATCAGGCTTGTAATTAATTTTAAACCAATTTGTGTTGGATTAAAATTAATAATAAAATATGTCTAATAATTATTATTATTGGACCATCCCTTGGCTGGAAAAATAACCACCCATGCTCTCGGGTCACTTGGTACAAAAATTACCTCAACAGTTCAAGCTTCTCAAGGTGTCTTCTGAGCCAATTTTCACCTTTCGTGCAAACTGTCAAAAATAAACAAAATTTGTGTAAATATATTATAAAAATAATTAAAATTTCATAATTTCATAATTTGAGTGTAATTTTATTAATTTATAATTAAAGTATGAATTTTGAAAAAAAATACTACGAAACTATATGAATTAAGGCTAAAGAAGTGTTGAAAAAGTCTATATATTTTTGAGTTTCCACACCTCCAAACTTAATTGATTTCTCATCCCGAGTAATGCACAAATTGTAAAAGGAGTTTCTTGAAATCATCTTTGAAAATTTTCTTCAAAAAACATTCATCCCTAATTATGAGTTTAGTGTAATTATGCCCAAGAACAAGAATTTGAAATTATGCAACTCAAGTATACATATTGATTGAATTACTCTCAATTATCATCATGATAGCAAGAATAGACTAAATGTTTCCTCAATAAAGATTTGCTATACTCTTACCAGTTAATTTTTATTCTCTTATTTGAGAATAAACTGCAATCACTAAGTTTAGCTTATGCCTTCATATGTTGAACTTAGCAATTTCTCTCCACTAATGTAGGAAGCACTGAAATCTGAGTCAATAGGTCTTTTAAGTAGGTTGTAATGTGGCTAGGCTAGGGATAGGTAAAAAATAGATAAATAGAAAGCTAAAAAATCTAGACTTAGTTTGCATTGGACCTTCGGAATAATTACATTCAAATTCACTAACTCATTTTTCATTTGAGTACACATGCACTTTCTTTTCTTTTCTTTTTTTGGGCACACTACTGTATGTACTACAATTTTGAGCATTTGATACCTTCTCAACTCCCCCAAACTTCTTTTCAGAGAATATTCTGGATAGATTGAGTCTAGTTTTTGGGACTATTTAAAGATAATTATGAGAGAAAGGATGACTTATTATTGTAATGGTTCAAATAAAATCAGGTCATATAATCTTCAAAGTTGGTTTTCAAGGGATAATATTCATTGAGATTGGCTTGAAAAGGCTCAAACGGTCCAAACAAAAATTTGGCAAAGTCATTTTCAAAATTTCATGCATCCTAGGATTTTACTTCAAGAAATTACTAGGTCAATTCTAGAGATATAAACTTTCATGCATGCCCAGCTCTCCTAAGGAATTAAAAAATTTCTTGGTACAGTTTACAGACTTTATTAAGAGTAACATTTATGTCGTAGTCAGTCAACATAACAATTATTGAGATAAAAGAACTTTATTTATACTAAAGTTTTACCATAATTAACAAAAGTTAAACTATTTGAACATAATATAACTTAATCATAATTATAAGAAAAAAGAATTTCAATTTTTGGTCCCTTCTACTTAAGATGAACAATGTCCCCATTGTTAAAAACAATATAGAGAACGAAAATATAGGAGTAAATAGACACTACACACCAGGAAGCACCTTAGGAAAAGGGGGCAAGTCAAGTTTGACTTGTAACAACCCGATTTTAGTTAAATCGGAACCGTGGATTTGGAACCACAAATCCAAAGTCATAGAATTTTTTTAATATTATTTTTGGTGTTTACAGTATTTTAATTGCTATGTGTGTAAATTTTGTAATTTAATTTTACCGTTTGTATGCTTAATTTGATAAAAAAGGACTTAATCGCATAAATTGTAAAAATGACATACTAATTGTAACACCCCAAACCCGGCCCGGACGTTATGGCCGAATCTGGCGCGTCAAGTTGAAGTGTTTTAGCGAAAACCTTGTTTTCATTGAAAACCCATCCTTAAAATGAGAAACCTTAACTAACTTATCAAAGCTCTCATTCAATCATGAAAGCTTGTTTAAAACATATGATTTATGAAAGCCTGTCATTTTAAAATTTAGTTGCAAAAACGTAGAAAAACAATCTATGGTTTAGGAAACCCATGTTCACCTTCTCATAATTACAACGCATAAAAATAACAATCCAAATAATAATAAAAGGGAAGGCCATATTTCATTCCAGTCTAAAATTACTTAATAAGCTAGAAACTATATGCTTTCTTTTCAAAAAAACAAGTCCAAGTCGTCTTGCTAGCTGGCCACCTCCGAGTCCCTCCAAACATCAAACCTTATACTAAGCATCACCGGAGAAAAATAAAAAAGGGGGTGAGTTTTCGAAAACTCAGTGTGTATGACCCTCGACGAGTAATAAGCATTCATCAATCCAAAAAATCATTCATGCAATACAATGCAGTGCAACCCACCCCAATAATCCAACCGGTACACATCAAATCTGTCCTCCGATACACATTATGTGGGAATATAAATATTGACCCACCCATCCGATACACATCAATGGTAGCTCAATTGTGGAACGACCTTCATTGCAGCAAGCTGCTAATCAAATATTGGGCTTAATAGCCATCGGTGGGTCCACGATCGTCAAGCAACTATGCGATCCTCATATACTTCCTCCGTTCCATAATTCCTAACCATTATGAAACCTAAAAAAAATATCATATGAATGCAGCAGAGATACATGTAACATCCGTAAAACTTACCTTCAACACATAGGGGTATTTTGGCTATTTTCGCCCTTAGGGGTATTTCCGTAATTTCTCTTTATTAGGTTTATTACTTACCTTATCCCTTTAACAAGTCGTTGTTGGCTAAAGTGAATAGATACTATCCACCAGGTAGGATTCCAAAGAAGAGGAGGTGAGTCATTAAGACTACTTAAGTACCAAGCTCTCGCTAAATCCAATCCTAGACATGCATATACCCATTACCACACCTTAACATTATGACTCGTCCATGGTCGCAATTAATTAATTAAGTTTTATGTCAATTAAACAGTTATCAGATACTAGGCCCAAAACCCCTTGCAGAGCCCAAACAAGTTTACATACATGCATATGGCCCAGTAGGCCCAATCTCATTCATATGGCCCATTAGGCCCAAAGGACATTCGTATGGCCCATTAGGCCCAAATCACATTCATATGGACCATTAGGCCCAAATCGCATTCATATACATGCTTTCATATAATTTCCATCACTTAACATCAAGTTGCCAATTTTTCCTGTTATGGGCCCAACAGCCGATCGGCCCCACTTAGCCCATCCTATCCTAGTTGGACAAAACACGGCCCAAGTTCATGGAATCGCCTATAGGGGGCCTCAGATAACCTACCGATTTCCCCCTTGCGAGTGTTCGTGCACTCGCAAGACTACCGTAGCCAAACTTTTAGCTTTTCAGCTTTTTGGCATTTCGGCTTTTCGACATTTCGGGATTTGCCGATCTACTTGTGTGTGTGTAGTGTATGTACACACCTGGTAATAAAGCGTGCTGCGATCCCCCTTACCACGAACCTACAATCGATATCACTCAGTGATTACTCACATATACTTATCGAATACTTTACCAAAAGCCGAAGTCTCACCTTAACCTTACCTGAAACACCAAGTCTTAATAGCTTTTCCCTAATCACTAATCGCGAGTACTTCCCAGATCTGCATTAACCTTTATCATTAAAAACATATTGGGTGACTTGTATCCATCATATGTCACCCTTTTCTACTAAAGCCTATTCGGCCAACCTTTACCGAAGTGAAGAACACTTACCAAAGTTTCAACACCTAGGGAGCAAATCGGCAGCGATCCAAAAGACTGGGATTCAATACTAATCCTACCAAAATCGATTAGAAGAAGTGAGGGACAGAGTGATCCATACTAGCAAAACTGATTGAGAGAGCAAAACACTTGCACTAGAATCGGTCGAAGTAGAAAGAGTAGTGGTGGCACAGAGGATATTCGGCACAAAGAAAAGTAGGAATCGTTTAAAACCAGAGGTGAATCAAAAAGTAAACTTTGAGTAGGGAAGAATGGAAAATTGGCACAAAGAAAAAGAAAGAAGAACAAGGGATTTTCGGCTTTTAGATCGTTGGAGAAAAAATGTGCTTTCTGGCAACAAGGTGAGGGAGAATTCGGCATTAGCCTGGCAACCTCACATTTGGCACCTATATATAGGCTCTATGGCCGAATTTCCTATGAACAAATTCCCGATTCGGCTCCACCTCTTATTAACTCCTCGTCTCTTAATTTTTCTCCCTGATAACTCCCTAATCCCCTCCTCAAATTTCTCCTCTTATCACTCCCTACAGTGTTCATATCCAATGCCACCACTATCTATCCCTTAAGCAAAATAAATCCTTTCTTTGAGCAAGAAGGGATTCGAACCCCTTACCTCTTTGCCTTTCATGTGACGCCACTTGCCACTCCACCACAAGGCTTTCTTGTGTCCAATTCTTCCTTCATTTATTTAAAAGCCAACCTACTTGCCAACATGGTTCTTTTAATAATTAAACCATAATTTCCTTCACCCCTAAGTTCGAACTCAAATCTTAACCAAGACCTACTATCACATAATTAACACTTGACTAAGACTGTTAAGCATAATTTTTATTGAAACCGAAAAAAGGAAAGTTTGAGATTTTAGGATTTTTTGTAACACCCTAAACCCGGACTAGAAGTTAGGCCCGAATCTGACGTGTCACATTGAAGTGTTTTTTGAAAACCATGTTCTCATTGAAAATCCTTCTTACTGCTCAAAACCTCTGGCCATTTTAAAACTTGTGAAACGTTAATTCCCTTAAAACCTTACTTGTTACGGAAGCTTACTTTTAAACAGTTGCAGAAATGTGATATTTTGAAAACCTGCTGTTGTTTTAGAAAATTGTGCCCTACTTCTAATAGATATTAAGCATACTAAATAAATTTTCCAAATAAAAAGTTAAGAAAATAAAGAGGCCCTAATACAACCCAAATCAAAAACCAAAGTGCTTAACTAAATAAACGAAATAGAAAAAAATATACAGTTGTGTGGTCGTCTCCGAGTCCCTCTACGACACCGATCCACCTAACATTGGGGATTACCTGTACAGTTAATAAACAGGGTGAGTTTATGAAAACTCAGTGTGTAATCCCCTTACTAGAGTAACAACAAGAAATGTATGTAATTCGAATCGGTTTGGCGGAGCCCATTACGAATAAGACAGTCTAGTTCAGATCATACGTAGGCCAAAGCCCGTTACAATATCATTTGGATCACAACCCATAACAGAATCAATAGGGCCTAGCCCATCTTAGCCTCAATTGGGTCGAAGCCCACATCGCAATAATATCACAATAATATCATACATGCAATGCTGTGCAACCCACCCTAATAATCCAACTGCTACACACCAACTCCGTCCCCTGGTACACATCATGTAGAGATATAAATATCGACCCACCTATCCGATACACATCAATGGTAGCCCGATTGCGGTACTACCTTCATTGTAGCAAGCTGCTAATCAAATATTAGGCTTAATAGCATCGGTGGATCCACGGTCGTCAAGCAACCAAGAGATCCTCATATACATCCTCCGTTCCATAATTCCCAACCCATGCAATATGTCGTGTATGTCATACTCAATCATCACACGTGTATGCAGAATGGCCATACTTAGTAACAGTCTTTTAAACATATATTAAGAGCATATCAGTCATACAACCACAATCAAGTCAATTAAAATGCAGTCACACATTCATAATCAAATCAGTCAAATTCGAAGTCTAAGTTGGTCATTTACCCTCAAGGGCAAAACAGTCTTTTTATCCTACAGGGGTATGTCGGTCATTTTACAGTACAAGGGTATATTAGTAATTTTACACTACAAGGGTATTTCGATAATTTTACAAATCGGGGGTGCTTTAGTAATTTTACACTACAAGGATATTTCGATAATATTACAAATCGAGGGTGTTTTAGTAATTTTACAAATTAAGGGTATTTTGGTAATTTTACAAATTAGGGGTATTTTAGTAATTTTACAAATTGAGGGTATTTCGGGAATTTTACAAATTGAAGGTATTTTGGTAATTTTACAAATTAGGGGTATTTCGATAATTTTACAAATCGGGGGTACTTCGATAATTTTCCAAATTGAGGGTATTTCGATAATTTTCCAAATTGAGGGTATTTCGATAATTTTACAAACTGGGGGTATTTTAGTAATTTCTCTTTATTATGGGTTTATTACTTATCTTGGCCCGTTAACAAGTCCTCGTTGGCTAAAGTGAACAGATACTATGCACCAGGTAGGATTCCAGAGAAGAGGAGGTGAGTCATTAAGATCGCTTAAGTACCAAGCTCTCCCTAGATCAAATCCTAGACATGCATATACCCATTGTCACACCTTAACCTTATGACTCGTCCATGGTCGTGATTAATTAATTATTTAAGTTTTATGTCGGCTTGAGTAGTTACCAAAAACTAGGTCCACAACCACTTTACTAAACACTAACAGATCCACACTTATTCATTTGGCCCCTTTAGGCCCAATCTCGTTCACATGGACCATCAGTCCCAATCACATACATATGGCCCATCAGGCCCAATCACATTTATACGGCCTATCAGGCCCAACTACTTTCCACCTAACAGTTAGATTTACACAAGCAGGCCCATCGGGCCCATTCGGCCCATTGAGGCCCGAAACAACCCCAGCACACGAGAACGCTCGTGGCGGCTTTTAGCATTTGCCGATTTCTAACAAAGAAGGGTGTGAATACACACCTGTCTATGAGAACACGCCGGAGTCAACGATCACCAACCTTGGCACATCCTGCATTGGGTCTTAATCACCTTTTTTCTTTTTCACCAACTCATATGGTTCGTTCTATTTAAACCTTATTTTCTTATGACCACCTCAACCACAAAGTTCCAGTCCAATTTCACCTTCTACACAGCTCAAACAGCAAAATAAATACTCCATTACACATCCCGAGACTTGAACCTTAGACCTCACAGTTACACAACACGCCACCTTACCACTCCACCATAGGCTCTTTCTATGTCATATTTTATCCTTAATTAAATATAAGGTCTATAGGCCAAAGTCCAGGTTCCTTTAAAAGAAAAACCAAAATAAATTGCAAGAGCAAAGACTTGAACCCAACCTCCCTTGTAAACTTAATGACACCACAACCACTAGACAACAAGCTTCCTTGTGTCATTTATTTACCACAATAATTTAAAAGGCCTTCGTCCAAGCACCCAGGCTTTTATTCACTTATTACCAAAAATTTTGTTAAAGCTCAGGTTTGAACCCAAGATTTCTCCAACACTTCTCAGGGCCATTAACCACTAAAGCATACATTTAATTGTGTCATTTCCTTGTACAATTGAATGCTTATATACAACCTCCTTACGGACCCATACTAAAGACCCAATACTTCTAGGCCCAAATTCGGGGCGTTACATTTTTGGGGCGTTACACTAATTGTTAAAGTGTTTATTTTCTATGATTAATTAATTTTGAAGCCTTTAAGTGGTTATTTGACCCTTAGTTAATTGAGTGGACGATTTTGGGTTTATAATATATGGTTTTCTTATTAAATTATAAAGGTTAGTTTTGTAAATTAGTAATATAAGTTAATATAATAAAACATAAGTAAAATTTTTGCATGTTCATCTTTTTAATTGTTGAAAGTTGAGAAGAAAAAAAATCCTTGAATGTGGTTTTAGGTTTGGCACTCATTTTGCTCAATTAAGGTATGGGTTCTGTTCGATTTTTGATAATTTTTACATTTTTGAGATCGTTGCTTTGAATACTAGCTAGCACATGCTTGAATTTTTTAATTGGTTGTGGATTTTGTGATTTTCCATTGTTGATAGCTTGAGATTTTTGCGGTTTGATGTTGAAAAATAAATCTTTGTTGATATATTATTATGTTTAATTAAGTGATTTTTGACAAAAATGCTTATTAAGTATTAAATTGTGAAATTTGCAAATTGTGGGGTCAAAATGTGAAATAAATAAAATTTATGGGCTGCTAGGGACCTAGGGAATATTCAGCCATGCTTGGGTTTATTGAAATTATGAGTGTTCTGTGTTGTTTTGAAATAGGGACTAAATTGTGAAAATGTGAAATGTTAGGGGCTAAAGTGCAAAATAGCCATTTCTGTGTTTTTGGATGAAATTGAATGAATATGTTATTAAACAAGCCAAATTTGTATTAATTTAGATCAAGAAAGAAAGAAAGCAGATCTGGATCGAGGGAAGTCAAAAGTTGTCAAATAGTCGTTCCGGTCCGTTCGCATCCGTACGAGGTAAGTTCATAAGTAAATAAATGTTCTTGAATTCAAATGTATATGTTAAATAGCTTGCCAAATTGAATTGTATACATATATACACATGTTGCCGAAATTAAATGGAGTATTGGCTGACTTGTTACAAGCATGAATTGATCGAATTACTAAATCGAAAGCCTCGACGAACCTTAGGAAATGTATAGGATACTGATGTCATGATAGTTGGACTTCTGATGTGTGATTCATGTAAGACCATGTCTGGGACATTGGCATCGTATATAATTCGTGTAAGATCCTGTCTGGGACTGTGGAATTGATATGTGATAACATGTAAGACCATATTCGAGATATAGCATTGTACGAGCTTATATAATTTCTGTGTATCCTTAACAATTATGAATCGTTCAACAGGCAATGTCATGTCGAGACTGAGTGTGAAATTTGAGCTAGACGGATCAGGTACGTGTGAAGTTTATATGTTTATGAAAGTTAAGGTAAGTAAATTACTTATTGTAATCATATGAACTACATGAGAAATGTGATTATATATGTGTATGGAACTAATTAGATTTAGCTATTTCGAATTGAATTATGAATGTTTTTTTGACAATTTATTTACTTATGGCTTATTAACCTTTCCAAGCTTACTTTGTGTGTTTATACGTTGTTTTATATATTTATAAAGCTAGCTCGAGTTCGGAGATCGTCAAGGAACTTTGTCAAACTATCAATCACTATTTTGGTACTTTGAAAACTTATATTTATGACATATGGCATGTATAAGCTATATTTGATAAGGTTCATTTTGATTTCTATATATATAGCCATGCGAAAATGGGTTGTTAATGATATTTATGTTTGTGTATTTTCGGTTACGGTATAAGCTCATTTTGTGAAGTATGTTTCATGGTATATCTTGTGTGATTTTTTTTTTATAAAAATCGGTTCGAATGATACCAAGGTGGTTGATGGACATGTTTTTGGGTGTGGTTTTATTACGTAAGTTGGCTATGCAAATGAACTTATTTTGTGAATTGATAAATGGAAGTGATGTTTACATTCAATCTTCTATTTCGAAAAATTTTAGTATAAACATAAAAATGATTATTTAGTTAGATGTTAATGTCATAAGCGTATGTAATTACTTTGGTCATTTTGTGAGATAAAATTTAGGTTATATAATGCATGTTTATATTTGGCTAATCTTAAGTAAAAAAATTGTATATGCCTATAATATGATTATTTGTGGTTTGGCTATTTGGGTAAGATTTGTGATGATTAATAATGAATGTGATTTACTTGTTAATCGGTTGGTCATTTTGGGTACTTAGGTAATGGCTAATAAGGATCATGTTTTGTTGTCATAATGTTATTTCATAATGTGTTGTGTTATTAATCTAGCTAGCTTATTTGATAAGAAATGATTTGGTTATGTATGTGTAATATTGACATATTGATTAGTACATAGGTCTTGTATGTTGGTTCGACAATTGAGCTAGGAAATAGCTATTGATAATAAGTTGACTATATATATATATATATATATATATATATATATATATATGGATGGTATTAAAAGCATATTTGATCATGTTGTAAATTAACTAATGCCACTTATGTGAATGAAAATTTAGGCCATGTAATATAGTTGTTTTGTTTTTAATTTGTGCATGTACAGGAATTTATAAAAATGATATGATTAACATTTAGTTAACGAAATAAATGTATTGACATTTATTCAATGTATGAAATGTAAGCTTATATGTTTGGATATGTATTTAGGAAGCGAATGCCATTACTATTGAAGTCATATGGTTCGAACATTACATGTATTAAGTACATGCAACATGGCTTTGTTGCACATTAGTTAGTTCGAATATGTGGTTAAATAGTTGATATTAGCATGTTTAAATTTTAAAGCATGATTTGCTTCTGTATTATAAGTTTGTACATGATTTTGTACTGAAAAATTTTTTTAAGCCGTGTTTTGGTCTATAATGCCTCGTAACCCTAATCTGGCGAAGGATATGGGTTAGGGTGTTACATTTAATTTGGTATTAGAGCTACAATTTAGTCGGTTCTAGGACTAATGTAGCACGTGTGAGTCTAGTTATACATGCCATATTTGTAAACTGCGATAGTGTGATGATTCCTGATAGTTAAAATGTGTTTTTCATATAGTAAATAGATCCTGATCAAGCCGTAGTTGATGACGTGGAAAGTAATGCACCTGCTCCCGCTCAAAGGGCAATGCAATCTGATTCTAGACTTGTTATGAGTAGCCACGAGGAAGAGGCTAAGAAAGCCTTCTTTTAGATGATGAATAAATGGTTCACACAATAAATCCGTACAAATCCAGCTGCTCAATAACCTCTACCCCCGCCTAATCCTCCACAAGTCCCTGTCATGCCACAAGCTATGAATTTGAATCAACTGGGTAAGCCTCTAGTTGATAACATTAGAAAATATGGGGCTGAAGAGTTTTGTGCTACTACTAATGATGATGTTCAGAGAGTTGAATTCTGGCTCGAGAATACGATACGAGTGTTTGATGAAATGTCATGTACTCCTGATGAATGTCTTAAATGTGTTGTTTCACTTCTGAGAGATATGGCGTATCATTGGTGGAAAATGTTGATATCTGTGGTTCTGAAAGAATGAGTCACTTGGGAGTTCTTTCAGGCCCAGTTCAGAAAGAAGTACATCAGTTAGAGATTCATAGATCAGAAACGCAAAGAGTTTCTTGAGTTAAAATAGGGCCATAAGTCTGTTATGGAATACGAACTAGAATTTCTAAAATTAAGTCAATATGCATGAGAATGTGTCTCGACCGAAGCAATTATGTCCAAGAGATTTGAAGATAGCTTGAATGAAGATATCCATTTGTTAGTCAGTATTTTGGAAATAAAAGAGTTTGTTATGCTTGTTGAACGAGTGTGTAAAGCTGAAGAACTCGAGAAAGAGAAAAGAAAAGCCGACTCAGAAGCTCGAGAGGTACAAAAAAAATCATCGAGTAATTCATTTCAGATGGCACCAAAGAAGTTTCGATATGATTTTAGCCGTTCAAAGGCTACTGTGGGTTACTCTAGACGAGATCGAGACAAACCACCTATGAGTTCGAAAGCTACCTCTATAGCTAGTGTTGGTAACGTTAGACCAAATCAACCTGAGTGCAAACATTAAATGACATCCTGGCAATTGTAGATTGAATGATTGAGCTTGTTTCAAATGTAGATCATTAGATCATTTCATCCGTGAATGTCCTGAGTTGGCCAAGCAAGGTACAGTGCAGAATACTAGGCTGAGTAACACTGCAGTTAGAGGTAGACTACCCAAAAAAACGAGTAATGTGAGTGGTAGCCAGAGGATGACTAAAGACACGATTGTTAGATCTGAAACCAGTGCACCTACTAGAGCTTATGCCATTCGCGCTCGTAAAGAAGCTTCGTCTCCTGATGTTATTACTGTTACTTTCACTCTCTATGATACTAGTGTTGTTGCATTGATTGATCCTGGATCGACTCATTATTATGTGTGTGAGACTTTAGTATCCAGTAAGACTTCGCCTGTAGAGTCTACTGAATTTGTGATTAGAATATCGAACCCCTTAGGCAGATGTGTCTTAGTTGATAAAGTATGCAAGAACTATCCGTTGGTGATTCTGGATTTATGTTTTCTAGCTGATTTGATGTTGTTGCCATTTGACGAATTTGATATAATTTTGGTTATGGATTGGTTAACATTGCACAATGCTATTGTAAACTAAAAACGGAAGACAATTAATTTTTGATGTCAGAATGATGAGATAATTCGAATTGAATATAATGATTTGAATGGTTTACTGGCAGTGATTTCTTCGATGTTAGATTGGAAATATATTAGAAAAGGTTGTGAAGTTTACTATGCCTATGTGCTCAACACTAAAGTAACTGAAAGAAGATTGAATCAGTACCAGTTGTGTGCTAATATCCAGATGTGTTTCCTGAAGAATTAGCAAGTTTGCCACTGATCCGAGAGGTAGAGTTTGGTATTGAATTAGTACCAGGAACAAATCCAATATCGATAGTTCCTTATAGAATGGCACCAACCGAATTAAAAGAGTTGAAAGCTCAGTTGCAAGAATTGACAAATAGAGGTTTCGCACGATCGATTTTTTCTCCTTGGGGTGCACCGGTTTTGTTTGTGAAAAAGGAAGACAGAACTATGAGAATGTGCATTGATTATCAACAGCTTAATAAAGTGACTATCAAGAATAAATATCCTCTACCACGAATTGATGATTTTTTTGATCAATTGAAAGGGGCTACAATATTTTCAAAGATAGATTTGAGATCGAGTTTCTAGTAGCTGCAAGTTAAAGACTCTGATGTGCTGAAAACTGCTTTTCGAACGAGGTATGGGCATTATGAGTTTTTAGTCATGCCTTTCGGACTAACGAATGCACTTGCTGTTTTTATGGATCTAATGAATCGGATCTTCAGATGGTATTTGGATTGATTTGTGTTGTGTTTATGGATGATACCTTGATTTATTCCCGTGATGAATTCGAGCATGCTGAACATCTGAGAATAGTGCTACAAACTTTGCGTGATAAGCAGTTGTTTGCGAAGTTCAGTAAATGTGAATTCTAGTTGCCCAAAGTCGATTTCCTGGGGCATGTTGTGTCAACATCAGGTATTCGAGTGGATCCAAGCAAGATTTTGATGATATTAGATTGGAAGCCTCCGAGAAATGTATCTGAAGTCCGAAGCTTTCTGAGAGTTGCTAGTTATTACAGACAATTCATAAAAGGTTTCTCTATGATTGCAACCCCGATGACGAGATTGCTATAGAAAGATGTTAAGTTCGAGTGGTCGGATAAGTGTCAGAAAAGTTTTGATCAGTTAAAAGTTTTGATCAGTTAAAAGCTTTATTGACCGAAGCTCCAATATTAGTTCAGCTAGAATCGAGTAAAGAATTCATAATCTGTAGTGATGCATCGTTGAATTGTCTGGGTTGTGTTTTGATACAGGAAGGCAAAGTCATAGCTTTTGCCTCGAGACAATAAAGCCGTTTGAAAGGAATTACCCGACGCATGATTTGGAATTAGCAGCTATCATATTCACGTTGAACATTTGGCGCCACTATCTATTCGGTGAGAAATGTCATGTGTTTTCTGATCACAAAAGCTTAAAGTATTTGATGACTCAAAAAGATCTGAATTTACGACAACGGAGGTGGCTTGAATTACTAAAAGATTATGAGTTAGTGATTGATTATCATTTGAGAAAGGCCAATATTGTTACTTATGCTTTGAGTCAAAAATCTTTGTTTGCCCTATGTGTGATGAATACTCAGATGGTTCTATCTAATGATGGCTCGATTGTAGCTGAGTTGAAAGCGAGACCATTATTTATACAGCAGATTTGCGAAGCTTAGAAAGTTGATAATGAAATGTTAGCAAAACAGGCTCAATGTGATTCGAACCCTGATTCAGAATTTCAGATTAATGCTGATAATTGTTTAAAATTTGGAGGCTGAATATGTGTTCTGAAAAACTCAGAGTTAATTCGAATGATCTTGAATGAAGCACATAGTAGTTGTTTGTCTGTTCATTCTGGAAGCACAAAATAGTATAACAATCTGAAACAGCTTTACTGGTAGTCTGGTATGAAGCGTGATATCTCTAAATTTGTTTCGAAGTGTTTAATCTGTTAGCAAGTCAAAGTCGAGCATCAGGTACCGTCTGGGTTATTGCAGCCGATTATGATTCCTGAGAGGAAATGGGACAAAATCACGATGGATTTTGTTTCGAGTTTGCCTCTATCACTGAGTAAGAAAGATGCGATATGGGTAGTTGTTGATAGACTGACTAAATTGGCTCATTTCATTCTGGTATGCATAGATTATTCACTTGATAAGCTTGTTGAGTTGCACATCTCTCAAGTTGTGAAATTACACGGAGTACCTATTTCTATTGTTTCGGATAGAGATCTAAGATTCACATAGTGTTTCTGGAAGAAATTGCAGAATGCATTGGGTACGAAATTACAATTTAGTACTACTTTTCATCTACAAACAGATGGTCAGTCTAAGCGGATTATTCAGATACTCGAGGATATGTTATGATGTTGCATTCTTGAATTTGAAGGTATATGGGAACGGTACTTGCCATTGATTGAATTTGTGTATAATAATAGCTTTCAATTGAGTATAAAAATGGCACCTTACGAAGCTTTGTACATCGCAAATGCCAAACACCTTTGTATTGGACTGAGCTCAGCAAGAAAAAGATTCGCGGGGTCGATTTGATTAAAGAGACTGAACAGAAAGTGAAAGTGATTCGTGATAGTTTAAAAGCAGTGTCAGATTGTTAGAAATCGAATGCGGACTGGAAACGGAAAGATATTGAGTTTAGATCGAGGATAAAGTGTTTTTAAAAGTTTCTCCGTGGAAGAAAATACTTAGATTTGGCAGAAAAGGCAAACTGAGTCTGAGATTCATCGGGCCATATGAAATTATTGAGCATATCGGGCCGGTTGCTTATAGATTGTTGTTGCCATCGGAATTAGAAAAGATTCATAATGTATTTCTTGTATCGATGCTTCAATGACATCAATTTGATCCCTCGCATGTGATTTTCCCCGTCTGAGATTGAGATTCAATTCGATAAGACATACGAAGAAGAGCTGATCCGAGTTTTAGATCGTGAGGTTAAAGAATTGAGAAATAAGAAAATTTCATTAGTGAAAGTCTTATGGCATCAACACGGGGTCGAAAAAGCTACGTGGGAAACTGAGGATGCTATGAGAGAGCAATACCCAAACCTATTCACTGGTAAGATTTTCGGGGACGAAAATCTCTAAGGGGGGAGAGTTGCAACAGCCCGATTTAGTTAAATTGGAACTTTTCGGAACCACAAATTTTAAGTTGTAGAATTATTTTAATATTATTTTTGGTGTTTACAGCATGTTAATTGATATGTGTGAAAATTTTGTAATTTAATTTTACCGTTTGTATGCTTAATTTGATAAAAATGAATTAATCGCGTAAATTGTAAAAATGGCATACTAATTATTAAAGTGTTTATTTGCTATGATTAATTAATTATGAAGCCCTTAAGTGGTTATTTGACCCTTAGTTAATTGATTGGACTAATTTGGGTTTATAATATATGGTTTTCTTATTAAATTATAAAGGTTAGTTTTGTAAATTAGTAATATAAGTTAATATAATAATTGCATGTTCATCTTTCTAATTGTAGAATGTTGAGAAGAAAAGAAAGCTTTGAATGTGGTTTTAGGTTTGGCACTCATTTTGCTCAATTAAGGTATGGATTTTGTTTGGTTTTTGATAATTTTTACTTTTTTGAGATCGTTACTTTAAATACTAGCTAGCCCATGCTTGAATTTTTTAATTGGTTGTGGATTTTGTGATTTGCCTATTGATAGCTTGAGATTTTTGTGGTTTGATTATGAAAAACAAATCTTTGTTGATAGATTATTATGTTTAATTAAGTGATTTTTGTCAAAAATGCTTATTAAGGATTAAATTGTGAAATTTGCAAATTGAGGGGTCAAAATGTGAAATAAATGAAATTTATGGGCTGTTAGGGACCTAGGGAATATTCAGCCATGCTTGGGTTTATTGAAATTATGAGTGTTCTGTGTTGTTTTGAAATAGGGACTAAATTGTGAAAATGTGAAATGTTAGGGGCTAAAGTACAAAATAGCCATTTCTGTGTTTTTGGATGAAATTGAATGAATATGTTATTAAACAAGCCAAATTTGTATTAATTTAGATCAAGAAAGAAAGAAAGCAGATTTGGATCGAGGGAAGCCGAAAGTTGTCAAATAGTCGTTCCGGTCCGTTCGCGTCCGTACGAGTTAAGTTCATAAGTAAATAAATGTTCTTGAATTCAAATGTATATGTTAAATAGCTTGCCAAATTGAATTGTATACATATATACACATGTTGCCGAAATTAAATGGAGTATTGGCTGACTTGTTACAAGCATGAATTGATCGAATTACTAAATCGAAAGCCTCGACGAACCTTAGGAAATGTGTAGGATACTGATGTCATGATAGTTGGACTTCCGATGTGTGATTCATGTAAGACCATGTCTGGGACATTGGCATCATATATAATTCGTGTAAGATCTTGTCTGGGACTGTGGCATTGATATGTGATAACATGTAAGACCATATTCGGGATATAGCATTGTACAAACTTATATAATTTCTGTGTATCCTTAACAATTATGAATCGTTCAACAGGCAATGCCAAGTTGAGACAAAATGTGAAATTTGAGGTAAATGGATTAGGTACGTGTGAAGTTTATATGTTTATGAAAGTTGTAACACCCCAAAATCGGCCTAGACGTTATGGCTGAATCTACGATGTCACATTGGAGTGTTTTTCGAAAAACATAATTTCGTGGAAAATCCTTTCTACATTAAAACCTCTTTGGGATCTTTAACGAAAATTTAGGATATCTTGCTCATTGTTAAACTCAAGTTGTTTTAGCAAAATGTTAATCATATTAGATTGTTATTACACTTTAAAACAGTGTTGTTGTGGAAGCTTTTAGAATATGTTGCGTAAACGTGGTGTTTTAGGAAAAACATTTGTTTATATTTTGAAAATTTGTGACCTACTACTAATAGATATAAAACAAAGTAAATATATCCCAAATTAAAATAAAAACTTAAAGAGGCCTTATTACAAAACAAATACCCAAATTAAATTACTTATAAATTAAAAGTTAAAAATGGAAGCAAATGCGGTTGTGTGGCCACCTTCAAGTCCCTCCCATCACCGATCTGCCTAAGGATTACCTACGCAGAAAACAGAAAGGGTGCGTTTATGAAAACTCTATGTGTAATCCCTAAACAACAGCCAGTCATACAGTAAGCATTTACAGTCTGGGCCTAAGCCCGTTTCAGTAACGTTTTAAACTCAGATAGGGCCTTAGCCATTACAGTATCAGAATCAGGGTAGGCCTTAGCCCAATTTAGTAGCGGTCACAGTACAGATATGCAAACAGAAATCCTACCCAGCCAGCCTCTACACACCACTCCATCCAACCCTACACACCATGTGGGGATAAAATCAACCCACCTATCCCTACACACCAAAAATAGCACCAGTTACGGCACTAAACAGAAATTGCAGCAGAGCTACCAAAACAGTACACTTCCTCCAATCATAATAACCCAACCCTATGCATCACATCATAATATCCTACATGTATGCAACATAGATAAAATGGCATGCTCAATATAGTCATACATAACATAGGGGCATATTCTCCATTTTACCTCATTGGGGCAAAATAGTCATTTCATCAGATTGGGGTCTAGATATATTTACCGACCCAACAGTAGGTCCACAGTCGTTCATGTGGCCCACAAAACCCAAAAATGGCTTTTTTCGTGTGGACTACACAGCTTGGCCCAATAATCACCACATGTCCGTGTGGTTTACCTGTGTGGGGCCTACAAGCCCGTGGGGCCCACATGGCCCATTTCGGCCCAATGTGGCCCAAAGCGGCCTAAGCCCACGAAATCGCTCATAGTGGGCTCTACTATCAAATGCCTGCATTTATGCATACGGATGACCATACGAGCGAGCACGCGCCTGTGTAGCATCAATGGTAATATTTTACGGCTTTTGCCGATTTATGTTTGGGCAGTGTTTACACACCTTGTTGCGAAAAGGCGCAGAATCCCACGAGCACCAACCCTATATTCAATCAAGACACTCTATCAGTCCTTTAATCAAAAAGGTTAAACACCCTCTTTTTAACACTCATCTCAAAATCACATTGATACTTGCCTTGATTGAACGAGTGTGGTTTTAGCCTGCTTAAACCACTGACGATGGTTGATAACAAACTCCTTGATGATTATCTTCGATCGAGAGACGAAAGGAAGGTTCTAATCGTTTCTGTAACACTAGCACTGTAACACCCTGAATTTGGGTCTAGAAGTTTTCGGCCTTGAGCATGGGAGCGGTTGAAGGCAGCTTATAATATTCTGTTGTGCGTGAAAATTTCGTAGTTGAAGGCTTGTTTTAGTGGTTAAGTGTCTTTGAGAAGTGTTGGAGAAGTCACAGGTTCAAACACGGACTCTAGCAAAAATTTTGGTTTAAGGTGAATCAAACCACAGGTGTAGTAGGTAGGCCTTAAGAATATTGTTGGAGAAATTGTGACACAAAAAGCCTTGTAGCTTAGTCGCAAGTAGCGTGTGGAGCATTTAAGGGGAGGCATGGGTTCGAATCCCATGGCAAGCAAAGAGCATTTATTTTGCTAAAAGGGGGCGGCAAGCGTTGGTGTTGAATTTAAACTCTGATGATGGAGGGATCCCACATCGGGAAGCTAACATAAGAGTGGATGCGAAGTTGGCTTTAAATAGAGAGAACCATGAGGAGAGTAAAGGTACCCTTCTTGGCTGATCCCTTTCGCTTTGTGGCGTGCTCAGTTGGGTTGGGTGCCGGCTAAGAGTGCTCGGAGCGTGGATTAACTCCGGTCTCTAATCAGGTGTGTATTTCTTACTACTCTAGCTGTAGGATGGCTATTTCGGGCCGCGATGGGCTGAAAGGGGCCATGTAGGCCTAATGGGCCTACGGGCCCAATTGGATAAGTTGTTTGATTGTGTAGTAAATATTGGACGAGGCTAGGTGAATCTCATATTTGTGGCTAGATTTGGGCTAAAAGGGCCACACGAGCGTGTGGGCCCATTTGGGCCGAGAATAGGCTTTAGGCCCATTCGTATTGTTATCCCTGTTTAGAATACTTTAGTTTACTAAATTACCAAAGTACCCCCGATTTATAGAATTACTGTTCTACCCTCGATTTATAGAATTACCATTTTACCCTCGATTTAGAGAATTACTATTTTACCCTCGATTTACAAAATTACTAAAATACTCCTGGTTTGTAAAATTACTAAAATACCCCCTTGATTTGTAAAATTATTGAAATACCCTTGACTTGTAAAAATTACCAAAGTACCCTCGATTTATAGAATTACTGTTTTACCCTCGATTTACAGAATTACTGTTTTACCCTTGATTTACAAAATTACCGTTTTACCCTCGATTGTGAAATTACTGAAATACCCCTCTAGGGTAGAATTACCAAAACACCCCTAGTTTGTAAAATTACCAAAATACCCTTGTAGGGTAGAATTACTAAAATACCCTAGTAAGGTAGAATTACCGAATACCCCTGTAGAGTAGAATTACTGAAATACCCCTATAAGGTAGAATTACCGAAATACCCCTATAGGGTAGAATTATTGAAATACCCCTGTAGGATAGAAATACAGAAATACCCTTGTAGGGTAGAAATACTGAAATACCCCTGTAGGATAGAAATACCGAAATACCTTTGTAGGGTAGAAATACCGAAATACCCCTGTAGGGTAGAATTACTGAAATACCCCTGTAGGGTAGAATTACTGAAACACCCCTGTAGGGTAAAATTACCAAAATACCCCTGTAGGGTAGAATTACCGAAATACCCCTGTAGGGTAGAATTACCGAAATACCCCTGTAGGGTAGAATTACAGAAATACCCCTGTAGGGTAGAATTACCGAAATACCCCTATAGGGTAGAATTATCGCAATACCCCTGTAGGGTAGAATTACCGAAATACCCCTGTAGGGTAGAATTACTAAAATACCCCTGTAGGGTAGAATTACCGAGATACCTTGTGGGGTAAAATTACCATTTTGCCCCTAAGGTGTTAAATGATTTATTTTGCTCTTGTGGGCAAGTGGTGACTTAATTTGTGTGGTTGTGGATTTGATTGTGAATATATGTTGGTGATATCAATATGGACATGATATTCTGATTCTGTATGTTGTATGCGATGACATGTATATCTATTGCATGGGATATGGGTTATATTGATGGAGGAAGCGTTACGCGACCTCATTTGCAATCCGGTGGCCGCCACATATATCTGATTCGGTGACTTCGTCACAATATCCGCACCTCATTTGCAATCTGGTGGCCGCCACATATATCTATTCGGTGACTTCGTCACAATATCCGTAGCCTCGCTGCAATTTCGTGGTGTGTAGCGGTTGGGTAGGTCGAGTAGTCTCCCCACACGGTGTAAGGTTGGTACGGGGTGTATACTTTGGATTGGGTTGGGATTGCATTCACATTCGATTTTGATTACATTTGATAATCGATTACGATTCGATTCATCACCGATTCGATTTCGATTCTAGTTACGATAATGTTTCTTATTCTGTAATGGGTTAAAGCCCATCTGATACACTGTCTGTTATAGTGGGCTAAGGCCCAAATGATCTGGAAATAAGCAAGGCTAGGGCTAGACTTTTAATTCTTTTATATGACTGACTGTTCCTTTTTATAGTAGGGGATTTCACACTGAGTTTTCATAAACTCACCCTGTTTATTAACCTTTCAGGTAATTTCTAGCCTTAGACGGAAAGGAGCTACGAGGGGCTCGGAGGAAGCTACACACACTGTTTATTTTATAGTTTTGATTATTACTTTTAAATGTTTTATGTGGGTTGTAGTAAAGCCGTTGTAATTTTCTGGATTTCAAATTTGAAATTTTACTTATTGTTCTTATAATTGCTAGTATTAGAACACGGTTTTCCAAAGCAACTCTTGTTGTTCAAAACATCACGATCTCGCAATTGTTTTTAAATCAAGCTTAGAATCGCCACGATTTTTACAAAGTTGTTAAGAATGTTATTCAGCTGAGGTTTCTAACAAGGTTTAAAAAAGGTATAAGTTTTTAATTATTAAGAAGGGTTTTTAATGGAAACATGGTTTTCGAAAAACACTTCAATGTGAAAGGGTAACTTCAGCTACCAACATACAGCAAAACCGAAGGATGAAGAGAAGCAGAAAGGGTAATAGCTATCGAAATGGAGAGCAAAAACTAGAACAATTTCGGCATTAAGAGAATCCCACTTCGGCTCCACCACTCCCTTACTCCTTAATCCAGTCCTCAAATCTCACCTCAAGTCTCTCCTCTAATCTCTCCATCAACCAATTCGATCCCCTTTCAAACTCCTTAGAGTTTCGGGCAGTCTGGAACACTTTCACTTACCTACAGCAAAATAAAATCCATTGTGAAATCAAGACTCGAACCTTAGATCTCAGATGCAGGTAACACGCCACTTATCCCCTTGACCAGCAAGCACTTTCCTAGCATATTTTATCCACATTTATTTAAAAAGTCTATGGAGCAGATACTGTGTTTATTCAAGTAAAACAAAACTTTGTACAAGCCAAAGCTTGAACTCAGGACTTTTCCAATACTTCCCAGGAAACTTAACCACTGAAGTAAGCATGCATTTGTGCAACACAACATCCAAAACTAAATACATAGATTTTTAGGGCGTTACAACTCTACCCCCTAAAAGAAAATTTTGGCCTCGAAATTTTCCTGGTTAAAACATATGAGAGTATTGCTGTCGCATCACCTCCTCGGGTTCCCACGTGGCCTCCTTAGAATTGTGATTAGGCCAAAGTACCTTAACCAATGGAATAGACTTTTTCCTCAAGACCTTAATATCACGGTCTAAGATCTGAACTGGCTCATCCTCAAAGGTCAGATCTGGTCTAACTTCAACCTCCTCAGTCGAGATAATATACGTTGGATCAGAGCGATAACACCTCAGCATGGAGACGTGGAACACATTGTGAATCTGCTCCAACTCTAGAGGTAACTCTATCTAATAGGCAATTGGTCCTACACGTTTTAGTATGCGGTAAGGCCCAATGAACCTAGGGCTTAGCTTGCCTTTCCGCCCAAACCTCAGCACCTTCTTCCATGGCGAGACCTTGGGAAATACTAAGTCCTTCACAGAATACTCAATCTCTTTGAACTTCAAATCCGCATAGAACTTCCATATATCTGATGCTGCCTTCAGTCGATCCTGAATTAGTCTAACTTTATCCTTGGTATCAGAAACTAACTCAGGTCCCAAAACTCGCCTCTCGCCCAACTCAGTCCAACATGAGGGGGTACGACACCTACAACCATATAATGCCTCGTAAGGTGCCATCTGTATACTAGACTGATAACTATTGTTGTACGCAAACTCTGCCAATGGCAAGTAATCCTCCCAATTGCCCCAGAAGTCTATCACACAACTTCTTAACATGTCTTCAAGTACCTGAATCACCCTTTTCGACTGACCATCTTTCTGAGGATGGAACCCAGTCTGCATTGAGTTATCGTATAAAATCATGAGATGTGGTCCTTATCTATTATGGTTTATAAGTTTAATTAATCGTGCCATGTCCTATGTTTTGATGTAATGATATAGTTAATTTTGTTTGTTATGCATGTGTGCAAAAAGTTTTGAATTAAATGAAATTTTATGGCTCGGTTTTTGTCTATTTGTATTGTTAAGTCTGGTAATGCCTTGTACTCTGTTCCGGCCTTAGATATGGGTAAGGGGTGTTACATTTAGTGGTATCAGAGCTATGGCTTAGTCGGTTCTCGGACTAACCTAGCACGTGTAAAAGTCCAACTATACATGCCACTGATCCGTGATAGTGTGATGTCTTTGACGCGTGTGAGCACCTTCTTGCTTAGACAGAGGTACTCTCCAACCAAGCTGCACTGACCATGTTCAATGTGATGTGAAGGTGTTTGAATAAAATTACGATTATGATGAGTCTCAATTTAGAAAAGTATGAATAAAAGTTTATGATATATATATTTATATAAGTGATAACACGTGAGATGAAAGGTCATGTTGTGATAAATATCCATACTTGCTTGATGCTCATATGATATAGTGCACTTGGCTTACTTGATAAGATGAACGGGATAAATAGAAATTCGTAGAAGTATGAGTAAAAGTTCTAATATCATGATATGAATGAAAATGTCATTGCCTTGATTGAACATTGAATATTGATGAATGTCAATGATATTTTTTATGAGATAAATGATTATAATGAAATGAATTTATCTATGTTAAATTGTTTGGACTGAATTATGTGATTGTAATTATATGTATATGATGATGTACGAAACAAAATTTGTGATTGTGATATAAATATCTATGTTTGTTTAACCCTTATATGATGTCATGAGTATGATTTGTTCGAGTAGATGAATGGATAAGTCAAGCTATCCAGAAAACATAGGATGCATGCATAATTATACTTGACTAAATGAGATATCTGGAAAGTGAGCATTAAATCAATATGAATGTTAGTTACTCGAAATGAATAACATGATTGAGATATGATTGCTATGAAGAAAACTGTGTTACATGTATATGTATATAAGAGTTGAATCAGAGGCCCTACGACCCCTTTCCCCTTACCAAAGTGGTGTTTTAGAATGGAATTTCATAAGATTTATACTGAATAAGTTTTCGGTTGAGAAACCAAAAAGTTCAGTGCTAGAATAATTATAAATATGATTAGAGATTCAAGAATGAATTGACAAGTAAAGTCAAAGCTAGAAAAGTATCAGATTGGCATAAGGATTATTGGAGTTATGCACTGTTCCAGTTAGAGAAGAAATTTATTTTGATAAATCGAATTACTAAGGTACAAGGTCGAGAAAAGTGCAAATAAATATTTATTTAGAACTAGTCTTCTTTAGTGAAAAGTAATATGAAATTTGTGATGGCAGAAATAGTTGGGGAAATGATATCTGAAATGTGTACGGTTGGACAGATTTTAACAGTTTCTTCTAAGATGTTCTATGTGTTTATCCGTTCCTAGAAATATTTCTATGGTTATTGATCTTTTGAAGAAATTCTTGTTATATGGGGATGTTTTCTAGTCCTGATGTTAAATGAAAGCATTGGTAGCTTTGTTGGTTGATAATTTATATTGCTCTATTCCTTGGGCATTCTATTATATTCACTCGATAAAAAAATTGATGAGAGAATATGTATGATACTATGATTCTGTTTCTTCTACTTGATGCTCCATTTGATATGTATATATATGGGAAGATACATTGTTCTTGTTGCATTTGATTCCAGTGAGACTAAATGATGTTTTCTACTGGATTTCTTTTCTCTGAGGAATTACCGGGATCTTTTATATTTTCCTATGAGTTTGGTTTTCAATTTTCCGGCATAATATCGTATCTTGGGTTTCTTTATTCTGGATTTCTTTATTCTGGGTTTTTCTATCTTGGATTTCTTTATTCAGTTTTCTTGTTATCTTTATTCGTAATTTGTCAACTATGACTCATGTTTGAGTGCATTCTTCATTCGTGATAATCATGTCAAGTATGGCTATACTTTTGATTTGATTTGGGTGATGTGGTGATTTCAGTATTGGGATTTTTCTAATTTTCGTGTAAGGTTTGACAACAGTAAAGGTATAAGTGATAAAAGTGCAAATTTCAATCGGTATGGTGGATTACTTCTCTCAAGTAAGTCAATTATAGTTAATGTCTTCAATTGAGATATTTTGGTACTTGAGCTAACGCAATTGAGATGGTTTTGATTAACGTAATGAATGAATAGTAAAGGATGGCATGATGAATTGTTTTGTAACTAGAAGAAAGGATTATTTTCGAGGTTATATCAGAATTCTTTTCATAGCGGAAAGAGGAAAAATTGATAGTTAGTAGCAAACTAAAAGAGTAAAGTGAGGATCGGCTTTTGATAATGAATTTCATAATATATGAGAAATTAAAGAGATATATTAAAGGCACCGCCTGAGTGAAATTTCTTCAACACTGAATATGAAATTGAGGAATCTAAGTGAAGACCACTTTTCTAGTAAGATTTTTGGGGACGAAAATCTCTAAAGGGGGGAGAATTGTAATATCTCGAATTAGGGCCTAATCAGAATAGTGGTTTTGTGACCACAAATCCGAGATAGAAATAATTATTTTATGATTATTTTGAGGTCTATGATATGATTGCATGATTGTGTGAAAATTTCGTGAAGAAATTCTATGCATAAAGTGCTTAATTTGAAGTTAGGGACTAAATTGAATAAGTTGCAAAACTTGCATTCTAGAAGTTTCTAGTATGAAATTGCTTTGAAATATTAATTAGGAGGTCTAAAATATAAATTTTACCAATTTCAAAGTTTATGGACAAATATTGGACATGAATGGAATTTTTGGAAAGTTTAGTAGTAAGGGCATTTTGGTCATTTAGGGGTAAAATGAATTAAAATACAAAATTAAAAGCCAATTTTGCTCATCTTCTTCACCATGGACGTGTATACCAAGGGAGACTCCATGGATAGGGTTTCCAAGCTTCCAAGCTCGATTGTAAGTCCGTTCTAGCCTCGTTTTTAATGATTTTTGCGTTTTTGGAGTCCCGGTAACTTGATTTAGCTTATGCTAGCAATAATTCAACCTAGGGTTCATACTTGGAAAAATACCGATAGGTGAAATTTGTGTATTTTGGTGTTTTATGATAGAATATGAGGTTTTAAATTATGTTAGACAACTTGTGCTACTCGGTTTTAAGTGAAAACGAGCAAAAGGGCTTAATTGGTAAAAATACCTAATAGTCATAAGTACATGTTAGAGTGAGAATTTGATGTTGCCATAGAAGGGAAAAATGATCAGCATGTCATAAAACATAAGAAAATAGGATGAAGTTTAATTTCGAACCTTGGGGCAAAAGTGCAAATATGCAAAAGTTTAGGGTCAAAATGAAAATTTTAAAAATATGATTTTGGACCCGTATGAATAGTGTGACTAATTATTAGGCTAAATGTGATTTATAGATGAAGGAAATCGAGATTCGCTTAAATCGGAAAATACAAGGTTATGGACTAAAATGGTAAATTGTTGTTTCGGATCGAGGTAAGTTCGTATGATAATAATAATGCAATGTTATGTTTGAATTATATTTCTTACTATTCTTTCATATATTTTATGATTTAATATATTGGAAAAGTTGATGGAATGGTGTTTATGATGTGGAAATATGACATGAAAGAATGTTACATGAAATGCAAGAAAATGAAGATACATGACAAGTGATATATGAAATATGTGATATATGTTATGTAAATTCTTAAAAGCTGATTTGATATTTGAGTTGTGTCTTATTATACTATGAATGGAAAATTGGTACTATGGATAGTGAGATCGACACTTGAGTAAATTGTACATAAATAATCTATCGATTCTTTTTATGTTATTATATTTTGATATCATATGAAATGTGGCTGCCTATCAAATGGTTATTTGATTTAAATTATGAATTTAAATTGATTACGGACAATTTAGTAAAATGTTGAAAAGTGAGGAATTTCCCGATTGAACCTTCGGAATAAAAAAGATACGAATGATCTATTGTGAGGTCGCATGTGTAGTACTAAGTGTAGGCTACTATGCGTACCCGAAAACTGTGATCACGTGTGTAGGACTAAGTGCAGGCTACTACGTGTATTAGATGCTGAGGTCACGTGTGTAGTACTAAGTGCAGGCTACTACGTGTACTAGACTGTTGGTCGCATGTGTAGTACTAAGTGAAGACTACTATGCGTACCAGATAGCTTTGGCTACAAGTGTGGAAATGGGAAAATGTGCAGGCAATGGTGTATTTGTTATTATTCCGATGAGTTCAACGGGAAATCGATTAAATGAAAATACATGTGAAAGTGATTATGTGATGAACAAGTGCAAGTATATGTTTATTTGAATTTATGAGCAATATGCTCAATATTTGAGCGAACCTCGGTAAAATGGAATGGATAAAGTGAAATTGTGTAAAAGTGAACTTTAGTAGTAAAACAGTATTAGACAGCAGCAGTGCTTGACTTTGAAAATTCACCAAAAATTGTGTGAATTCAATTAAATTTAAAAAAAATTATGAAAATAAATATTAATGAGTCTATTTTCACATGAAAGAAACAGGGGAAGCAAAAGAATTCTATATTGTGTGATATTTGAATTCTTGTGAAACAGTGTGTGAATGAATTCGAGATCCCCTGTTCTGACTTTAGAAATTCACCATAAATTGTATAAAAATTATTGAGAGTCATACCTTACATGCATGGATTCCTTATTGAATCTAATTTTAAGGGAAACAAACAGCATAGTTGTTGGAATTCTGTACAGGCAGAACATTGGTTCGTAGTGCACAGGGGTCAGAGTAGTTATACCCTGAAATAGGGGAGACTTTAACTAATAAACTGTACTAAATGGCCCGACCAAAAATTATAGAAAAAAATTAGTAAGTATACATATGAGTCTAGTTTCACAAAAAATTTACGGAATTGGATTTTGAGTTTTTTAAGTTGAGATATGATTTTTTTTAACACCGGGACTCCAGAAAACAGCCTGTCCTGAATATATGTGTAATTGTACAATTATAGTGTTTTATCTTGAAAAGCATGGTAGTAATTGCTTATTATTTTCATATGAACTTACTAAGCGTAAAGCTTACCCATCCTCTCTATTTCTTTAGTATTGGCAGGTCGGCTTGGGGTTGGAGATAGTCGGAGGCAAAATCACACTATCAAACTATCATTTTTGGGAAAATTAATTCAAATATTAGAAATATCAAGTGAGTGGCATGTATAGCAAGTTGGTTTGTGATGTGTATTTTTATTATGATTTTGACCATACGTATCAGTCTGCATTGAGTTATCGTATAAAATCATGAGATGTGGTCCTTATCCATTATGGTTTATAAGTTTAATTAATCGTGCCATGTCCTATGTTTTGATGTAATGATATAGTTAACTTTGTTTGTTATGCATGTGTTCGAAAAGTTTTGAATTAAATGAAATTTTATGGCCCGGTTTTTGTCTATGTGTATTGTTAAGTCTGGTAATGCCTCGTACTCTGTTCCGGCCTTGGATATGGGTAAGGGGTGTTACACTCTAATCCCTTCAGCAGATACCACATGTCCTAGAATTGTTACCTCTCGTAACCAAAATTCACACTCACTAAACTTAGCATACAGTTGTTTCTCCTTCAGAATTTGCAGAACAATCCGGAGATATGCATCGTGTTCATATTCAATTTTTGAAGAATCCAGAATATCATCTATAAACACCACTATGAACCGATCCAGATAGGGCTAGAATACTCGGTTCATCAAATCCATAAAAGCTGCTGGTGTATTCGTCAGCCCAAATGGCATCACGAGGAACTCATAATGACCGTAATGAGTCCTAAATGCTGTCTTAAAAACATTAGCCTCTTTGACTCTCAGTTGATGGTACCCAGATCGAAGATTTATCTTAGAGAAAATTGAAGCACCACAGAACTGGTCGAATAGATCGTCAATCCTCGGTAGAGGGTACTTATTCTTAACACTTAGTTTATTCAATTATCGATAGTCGATGCACATATGCATGGATCCATCCTTCCTTTTCACAAATAAAACCGGTGCTTCCTATGAAGACACACTAGGGTGGATGAACCCTCGGTCCAGTAACTTTTGAAGCCTTAAGCTCCATTAGCTCCTTCGGTGCCATTCTATAAGGGCGATGGACACCAGAGTTGTACCAGGTAGGAGCTCAATCCTAAACTCAACTTTGCAGTTTGGCGGTAACCTAGGCAGTTCACCAGGAAAAACATTTGGAAAGTCCATAACTATTCTGATATCTTTAACTGAAGAAACCTTAGAATCAGAAATGCCGATGTAGGCTAGATAAGCCTCACAACCCTTACAAACCAACTTCTCGACCCTTAGTGAACCACATTTGACAGATAATTTCGACGCTCCCCAATTACAACTACCTCACCACCCTTCACAGTTTTCAGTACCACCTGCTTAGCAGCACAATCCAAATTCACTTGGTGTTTAACCAGCTAATCCATACCTAGTATTAAATCGAATTCTCTGAAAGGGAGTTCCATTAAGTCTGCCAAAAATATAGTTCCTTGAACCTCCAAAGGTACATCCCTGAACAATTTATTTACCCTCACTGACTGCCCCAATGGACTCAACACCGTGACCTCACTCGTAGTGCTTTCAACCATTAACCCCAAGGTCTCAGACACTGTACATGCTATATATGAATACGTAGATCCAACATCAATCAGTGCAGTATAAGGTACATCATGAATAAAGAATGTACTTGTGATAACATATGGGGCGTCTCTATCCTCTCATCATCATGTAACATATACCAAAGCTAGCTGCCTCGCCTCAGTATGACTAGCACCTCGGCTCTCTGACCACGGCACAAACCATTTCCACCTCTGGCCAGACCACGGCCTCTTGGTGGCTACTGAACATCCCTCGACAGCTGTACATTACCTAAACTAGTAGCTTGCATCTGTTCAGGCCTCCTTTGACAATCTTTGATACGGTGCTCCAAAGATCTGTACCTAAAACATGCCCCAACCCTTCTCTAGCACTCGCCCTGATGGTGTCTTCTGCAATTAGTACAGGACTACGGTCCAGTAGTAGCAAAAAGGGCTCTAACTTTGACCGACCCATCAATTCTGACCCTTTTCTTAAGCCTGAAAACTAACCTTGAGGGCTCCCAAACCCTCTTGTTCCTACCTCTGTCATTCTCACAGTTTTGGCACTCAACGCGCTTCACATCTTCGGCGATATTCGCCTTTTCCACTAATACAGAAAAATCTGGCTCCCTTTGTGAGGCTATCAAAACCCTGCCGTCCTCGAATCGAACACAACGCTCTTATTCAGTAGCCACTATCCCGCGCGCATAATGGCTAAGTCGCAAAAATTCAGCCTCGTATTTAGCCACAGATTTATCCTTCTAAATCAAATTCAGAAACTCTCTCCTCCGGGCATCCACATGATTAGCACCCACATATTTTCCTTGGAAAACAGTCTTGAAAAATTACTAGGTCAACCGATCGGGCTGAGTACCCTCTTTAACTTTAAGCCACCACTAATAGGCTTCATCATGTAGCAGTGACACCGCCCCTTTTAGTTTCGGCTCGGGGGTGCAGTCGAGGTCATCTATTATTCTCTCTGTGGCCTCAATCCAATATTCAGCCACATTAGGGGCAACTCCAGCGATACCCCTAAAAATCTCAGCCCCATTAGATCGGAGTCATTCCGTAACCGGTCCACAATACCAGTATTGGGCCCAGCGACGCTCTCCAGAATCTGTAACATAGCTTAGGACAATGCGTCGTCCCTAGCTGCACGATCATGAGACCCCGTCTTAGTCACAGGTGAAGTCGCTGCCTCTCTAGCTTCAACGTTAGGTATGTGGCCCGATGACGAAGACCCGACCTGAGCACCTCCACGGCCTCTTCCGCGGTCTCTTCCACGAGTACCTCTTGTACTCATTATCAATTTACGCTTTTATTTGTATTAACAATTTTATGCATCAGTTTATAGTTCCAGTGTTTATTAATGAATATTTTATGGAAAATATTATCAGTAATTCAGAGTTTTGTTTTCCCAGATCGTAGTCTTTACTACAGTTTTAGGTTACCCTAAATAGAATATTTTAGTACAGTCTATTGCCTATAGTAATCTCAGTATTGCAATTTAATAAATAGTAGTTTTAGAGAACTTACGGAATCGGCGCTGGAGACTCGATAAACCACACATTAAGAAAAAACACTTCAAAAATACTTTCCAACCATTTGAAACAGTTCTTTTTTGGATATTTTATATTTTTAGAAAAACCCAAATCCACAGTCAAGTTTTGCAACCTGGCTCTGATACCACTAAATGTAACACCCAAACCTGGCCTAGACGTTATGGCTGAATCTGCGATGTCATATTGGAGTGTTTTTCGACAAACATAATTTCGTGGAAAATCCGTTCTACATTAAAACCTCTTTGGGATCTTTAACGAAAATTTAGGATATCTTGTTCATTATTAAACTCAAGTCGTTTTAGCAAAATGTTAGTCATATTAGATTGTTATTACACTTTAAAACAGTGCTGTTGCGGAAGCTCTCAGAATATATTGCGTAAACGTGGTGTTTTGGGAAAAACATTCATTTATATTTTGAAAATCCGTGACCTACTACTAACAGATATAAAACAAAGTAAATAAATCCCAAATTAAAATAAAAAACTTAAAGAGGCCTTATTATAAAACAAATAACCAAATTAAATTATCTATATATTAAAAGTTAAAAATGGAAGTAAATGCAGTTGTGTGGCCACCTTTGAGTCCCTTACAGCACCGATCTGCCTAAAGATTACCTGCACAGAAAATAGATAGGTGAGTTTATGAAAACTCAATGTGTAATCCCTAAACAACAGTCAGTCATACGGTAAGCATTTACAGTCTCGGCCTAAGCCCATTTCAGTAACAGTTTAATCTCAGATAGGGCCTTAGCCCATTACAGTATCAGAACCAGTGTGACACCCCGAATGTGACCCTAGTCGGAGAGTGGTTTCGGGACCACGAAACCGAGTCACAAGAATAATTAAGTGTTATATTCCGTACTTATTGTATGTGGAATTGGTATGCGTAAATATTTCGTGTCTCGATTTTTATTAATTAGGTGCTAAATTATAAGAAAGGACTTAGTAGTGAACTTTGAAAGTACGATAGGGAAATAGGTGATGACTAATTAAAGCATGCATGCAAAATAATGGACTTGCATGTCAAATTCCCCTTTCTACAAGTAATGGCCGCCATGACAAAGAAATATGGGTCAAACATGTCATGAAACATGTTTTGTTGGGCATTAGGGAGAAATAGTAAACAAATAAGCATGGGTAAGAAAAGAATGAAAAAAAAATGTGTGTGAGAGAGTGGCATACCCCATTGCAGTGCAACCAAGAAGAGAGAAACAAAAAAAAAAAATTTGTTCATGCTTGCTCTCTCCTTTTGGCGAAAATACTAAGAGGAAGAAGGATTTTTTGCTTCATTTCCTTTGTTTAGAAGAGATCTAGAAGGTGATTTGGCTAAATTTGCATCAAGATTAAGGTATGTATGAGGTTGTGTTGGGAGTTTCATGCATGTTTTGGTTGCTAACTTGATGTGCATGTTAGCCATGGCTCAAATCTTTGGTATGCCATGGAAATGGTATTTGGCCAAAGTTGTTATAGTGATAAAGCCATTGCATGCTAAGTGTGAAGCTTGATGATGATGCATGCAATGATGGATTTTCTACTCATGAGTAAGATTTTGAGTTTTCTCTTTGTTTTATCATGATTAAAGTTGAAAAGGAGCATGATTGTCATACTTGGCCATGGTGCATTCTTGAGCATGATTCATGCTTCTTGCATGTTAGTTAAAAGTTTGTGTTTTGGATGGCTATGGACACCTTGAAAATTCGCCATGCTCATATATGCATATATATGATTGCACATTATGTTTGGTTATGAACTAAGTGATGAATATATTGATTTAAAGAAGAAAATGTGGAAGAATGCTTGTGAAATTGCAAGCACAATTCGCCTAGCACACATATAAGTGCTTGATGCTATATTATAAGTTTTGGGCCACAATGTGCAAAGCATAAATTAGTAGATTGCATGCTGTTTTTGTGAGGTATTAAGTGCAAAATTGACCTCAACATGTACATGAATATTCGGCCTTGGGTAGCCTATTGAAGGCCTTAGCATTTCCTTGATGCTCAAATAAATTGTATTGAATTGCTTGATGTAGTATAAAATGTGCATGACCATTGTGTATTCAAGCTAAAGAGTGGCCATATGACCATTTAAAATCCTTGTCATATTCGCCATAAGCAAGCACAATGAGGTTTTAATAAATTGAATTTGTTTGAATTAGCTCAAGAGCTAAGAGGGCCACAATTGGACAAGGGAAGGAAAAGGTGATCGAATAGCCGAAAAAGCCGTTCGACAACATCCGAGGTAAGTCCTCAAGAAGTGACCTTACTTGAATTATGTGAGATGAAATATGGATGTGTATGATTATTGATTATGTGTGTATGAGTATTTGAATTCCACGGGCTAAGTCCCGAAGGCGAATATGCTAATGATATTAATTGCGTTTGAGCCTTAGTAACGAAAATGAAATATGTATGTCCAATGATTATTGATGTATGTGTGCATGAGAAATTGAATGATATCCGGGCTAAGCCCAAGACAATTGTGCTGAAATTATATCCGGTTAAGACCAAGGCAATTGTGCTAGTGGTTATATCCGGGCTAAGGCCAAGGCATTCGTATGAGTTATTCTATCCGGCTAAGACCAAGGCATTTGTGCACGTGATTATATCCGGTTATATTCAAGAATCTTGGGCTGGAGGTGAGTGTTGGTTGCTGAAATGAATTTAATTAGTACACTCGGACAGCCCAAAGGATAAGGTACGTTATATGTGCATTGGAAAGTCGACGTGTTTGAGCAACATTCGCTCAATCGACTAATGAATTTCAGTTATTGAATTGATTGATGCTTTGCGAACTTATACAATGATGAAGTATGAAGTAAGAATGTGTATTAATGAAATGATGCATTTGGCTATGTGAATGTATTGCTGTAAATTATAGTTCATTATATTCCTTGAGACTTACTAAGCATAAAAATGCTTACCCGTTGCTTTGGCTCTTAGTTTTCTAGATTTCGCTCGAGGCAATCGGATTTGGGATCGTTGAAGTCAAGTCATCCACACTATCAAGCCTCCATTTTGGTATAAATTTTGGTTGAACTTGAGATGGCATGTATAGGACTACCTCTTGTTTGTTAAATACGTTGTAATGTAAGTATGTATGGCCATGCGAAAATGGCTCAAAAGGGAGCATGAACTTAGACTTATTGTGGGTTGTATGTATATATATTTGGGGTCATGATGTGGCTATGGTTTGGAAATGGGAATGTTGGTCATATGATCAGCCATTGGCATGGTTAAAATGATCATATATGAACCTATGTATGGCAAGATTAGTTGAATCATGGAGACTACCAAATAGGTAAGTCCTACCTTAAAACAGATGCTGCCAGCTGCAGTGGCGTGAATGTGAAAAATCACCATAATTCATAGGAATGGAATCAAATAGTGAATAAGCTATGTAAATGAACCTTGATGAGTCTATTTTCATATGGAAGAAACGAAACGGTCATAGGAGTTACAGGTTAAGAGATATTAAAGCTATTGTGAGACAGGGCCAGAATGGTTTCTGGGTTCCCTGTCGCAACTTTAAAAATTCACTATAAATTATCCAAAAAGAATTAGGAGATATACCTTATATGTACAGATTCCATTTTGAGTCTAGTTTCATTAGAAACAAACGACACCAGCATTAAAGCCCTGTGAAGAGAGATATTCAAGCTATACCGCGCGAAGGTCAGAGCAGTCGATCCCTGTAACTTGGGTAACTTTAACTAATAAACTGTACCAATTGGCCCGACCAAAAATCCTAGAAATAAATCCATGGATGTATATATGAGTCTAAATTCAGGGAAAATTTACGAAAATAGTTTTCGAGTTTTGAAACTCGAGATATGATTTTTAAGGCGACAGTGACGCAGTTTTCCAGCCTGACTGGAAATGTCAAATTGGTGGGCAAAAACATGTGAACTTGGTTTGTTAACCCTCGGGTCCGACACCGGCGATGGTCTCGGGTTTGGGGTGTTACAACCAGTGTGGGCCTTAGCCCAATTCAATAGAGGTCATAGTACAGATATGCAAACAGAAATCCTACCCAACTAGCCTCTACAAACTACCCCGTCCAACCCTACACACCATGTAGGGATAAAATCAACCCACCCATCCCTACACACCAAAAATAGCACTGGTTGCGGTACTAAATAGAAATTGTAGCAGAGTTGCCAGAATAGTACACTTCCCCCAATCATAATAACCCAACCCCATGCATCACATCATAATATCTTACATCTATGCAACATATATAAAATGGCATGCTCAATACAGTCATACATAACATAGAGGCATATCTGTCATTTTACCTCATAGGGGCAAAACAGTTATTTTATTAGATTGGGGTCTAGATATACTTACCAACCCAACTATAGGTCCACAGTCGTCTCGGGTGACCCGTGCGACCTTAACAGTCAAACAGTGAAAATGGCCCACAATGCGGCCCATGTGGGCCCACATGCCCGTGTGGCTCACGAAACCCAAAAATGGCCTTGGCTGTGTGGACTACACAGCCTGGCCCAATAATCACCACATGCCCATGTGGTTTACCTATGTGAGGCCCACGAGCCCGTGGGGCCCACACGACCTATTTTGGCCTATCGTGGCCCAAAGTGGCCTAAGCCCACGAAATCGCTTGTGGTGGCCTCTACGATCAAATGCTCACATTTATTCATTTAGATGACCACACGATCGAGCGCACGCCTGTGTAGCATCAATGGTAATATTTTTCGGCTTTTTTCGATTTATGATTTGGGCAGTGTTTACACACTTTGTTGCGAAAAGGCGCAGAAACCCACGAACACCAACCCTATATTCAATTAAGACACTCTGTCAGTCCTTTAATCAACAAGGTTAAACACCCTCTTTTTAACATTCATCTAAAAATCACATTGATACTTGCCTTGATTGAACGAGTGTGGTCTTAGCCCACATAAACCGCTGACGATGGATGATAACAAACTCCTTGATCATTATCTTTGATCGAGCGACAAAGGGAAGGTTCTGATTGTTTCTGTAACACTAGCACTCCTTCACTCCTCGAGAAGTACTAACCCAATAGAACACCATGAGCAAGAGAAAAAAAAGATGAGAATCGGTAGTCAGAGACAAGAGGAGAAAACCCACAAGAGCAAAGACAAAACAGAGACTTACCAATCAATATTTGGCCACACACCAGTAAAAAGGAAAGGTGTTGAGAGAGAGCAAAGAAGCGAAAAGAAGAAGAGAGGAGACAAGGCATTCAGCCTAAGGCAAAAGAGAAGGTAAATGTTGACTGGGAGAGGGGAAGAATGGAGGTTCGACAAAGGTAAGAAAAATAAGAGAAGAAAGGTGCAGGAGTGAGAAGAGTCGGTCAAGCAAAGCACAATATTGGAGAGCAACCCAAAATAGGCCAACACGAAAATACTAAAAAGGTCACAAGTAACATTTGGTTACCAACGTAAAGCAAAATCAAAGGATAAAGAGAAGCAGAAAGGGTAATAGCTATCGAAATGGAGAGCAAAAACTAGAACAATTTCGGCACTAAGAGACAAAAGGTCCTATGACCGAATGGCTAGGGATGCCACAACAAATCAAATGGTTAAAGAGAATCCCACTTCGGCTCCATTAGTCCTCTACTCCTTAATCAACTCCTCAAACCTCTCCCTAAATCCCTTCTCTAATCTCTCTATCAACCAATTCGATCCCCTTTCAAACTCCTTAGAGTTTCGGGCAGTCTGGAACACTTCCAACTACTCACATGAAAATAAAATCCATTGTGAAATCCAAGACTCGAACCTTAGATCTCAAACATAGGTAACACACCACTTATCCCCTAGACCAGCAGGCCTTTTCTTGACTTATTTTATCCACATTTATTTAAGAAGTCTATGGAGTAGAGACAGGGTTTATTCAAGTAAAACGAAAATTTGTACATGTAATATCCTGATTTTGGGCCTAGTCGGAATAGTGGTTTCGTGACCACAAAATCCGAGATATAAATAATTATTTTATGATTATTTTAAGGTCTATGATATGATTGCATGATTGTGTGAAAATTTCGTGAAGAAATTTTATGCATAAAGTGCTTAATTTGAAATTTGGGACTAAATTGAATAAATTGCAAAACTTGTGTTCTAGAAGTATTTTGCATAAAATTGAATTAGATTATTAATTAGAGGTCCTTAAAGAGTAATTTGACCAATTTCTAAGTCTATGGACAAAAATTGGACATGGATGGAATTTTGGAAAGTTTAGTAGTAAGGGCATTTTGGTCATTTAGGGGTAAAATGAATTAAAATACAAAATTAAAAGCCAATTTTGCTCATCTTCAACCCCATGGCCGAATATAGCAAGGAGAAACCATGGCTAGGGTTTTCAAGCTTCCAAGCTCGATTGTAAGTCCGTTCTAGCCTCGTTTTAATGATTTTTACGTTTTGGAGTCCCGTAGCTCGATTTAGCTTATGCTAGCAATAATTTAACCTAGGGTTTATATTTGGAAAAATACCCATAGGTGAAATTTGTGTATTTTGGTGTTTTATGATAGAATATGAGGCTTTAAATTATGTTAGACAACTTGTGCTACTCGGTTTTAAGTGAAAACGAGCAAAAGGGCTTAATCGGTAAAAATACCTAATAGTCATAAGTACATGTTAGAGTGAGAATTTGATGTTGCCATAGAAGGTAAAAATGATCAGCATGTCATAAAACATAAGAAAATAGGCTGAATTTTAATTTACGAGCTTTGGGGCAAAAGTGTAAATATGCAAAAGTTTAGGGCAAAATTGTAATTTTTCCAAAATATGATTTTGGGTCAATTTGAATAATTTGAGTCCTAATTAGACTATATTTTAAATGATAGAGCAAGGAAAACTGAAATTGGGCTAAAATGGGGAAAATACCAAGTTGTGGACGAAATGGTAAAATAGCCATTTTCGCATACGAGGTAAGTTCATATGTAAATGTTGGTAACATAGTTAATATTTTAAATGTTTTAATGTTTTTAAATGATATGATAATTATTATGAAATATTATACTTGTGATAATTGTTTGATAATATGTCAAATTATGTGATATACTTGGAAAATATGAAATACTACCGAGTATCGGTATCGGCATTCCGTAGAAGATGGTTGAGACACATGATTGGGAAAAAGGTCCCGTTGAACCTTAGGAATGGATTAGGATACAAGTGACATGTCACTGGGATATCTAGGCATCCGAACTCGTTGAGTTTAGTCCGAGTTCACTTATGGATGCGAACGCCCGAGCTCGTTGAGTTGAGTCCGAGTTCACTTATGGGCGGGTTACATGGTAGCTTGGCTACATATGTGGCACTTATGTGCAAACTTTCCATGTATCCGAATTATATTCCGATGTGTTCAACGGGTAAAGTTCTACTCAAATGGAGGAATACTTAAGATGAAAGGGACGTATTGGTAAGTGTTGTGAAATGGATACTTTGAACAGTATGTACTTAACCCCGGGTTGAAAACTCGATATAACAACAATATGGTAAGATGATAAATGAAAAGGTGATATGAATGTCTTGGTGATGATTATGCAAATGATGTTTTATGTTTGCTTATATGGTTATGTTACTTGCTATTTGCATGTGAGCTTACTAAGCATTTATGCTTACTCCTCCTTTTCATTCCTTGTAGTGTTGACAAGCCATTTCGAAAATCGGAAGCGGTCGGAGGCACGCTCACACTATCCGTATACCATCTTGGCATAATGGCTTGTATATTTTGAGTATGGCATGTATAGCATTATAATCATTTTGTATATATGGTCTTATGATATGGTTATTGAGTGGTATGGAAATAGAAATGCTTGGTAATGATTAGCCATTGGAATGGCTAATCATGATCATATTTGGTATTATGTATGTCAAATTGCTAGCTAATCCATGGAAACCATGAAATAGGTAAAATTTACCATAAAATAGATTCAGACAACAGCAGTGACGTGAGTTTGAAAAATCACTAAAAATAGTAGAAATGGAATTAAATAATGAATAAGTTATGGAATCGAAGCTTGATGAGTCTATTTTCATATGGAATAAGCGAAACAGGTATATGAGCTATATTTTATGAGATGTTTAAATTTTTGTGAAACAGGGCCAGAGCGATTTCTGGATCCCCTGTTCTGACTTTGGAAATTCACCATAAATTTTACAAAGATAATTAGAAATCACGCTTTATATGTACAGATTCCTTATTGAGTCTAGTTTTATTAGAGACAAACGGCATAGTCATTGAAGCTCTGTACAGGGAGATATCTGATTCGTAATACACAGAGGTCAGAGTAGTTGAACCCTGAAACAGGGGAGACTTTAACTAATAAACTGTACTAATTGGCCCAACCAAAAATTCTAGAAAAAAATTAGTAGATATATATATGAGTCTCGTTTCAGGAAAAATTTACGGAATTAGATTTCGAGTTTCGTAACTCGAGATATGATTTTTAAAGCGACTGTGATGCAGTTAGCCAGCTTGTTTGGAAATTTTAAAATGAATTGTATGAGCTGTTTAATTAATGAATTAAGTCCGTTAACACCTCGTGTTCGACTCTGGCAACGGTATCGGGTATGGGGTGTTACAGTACAAGCCAAGGCTTGAACTCAGGACTTCTCCAATACTTCTCAGGACACTTAACCACTGAAACAATCATGCATTTGTGCAACACAACATGCAAAAATAAATACTTAGATTTTTGGGCGTTACAAAAGTTAAGGTAAGTAAAATAATTAATGTGATCATATGAACTACATGACAAATGTGATTTTATATGTGTATGAAAATAATTAGATTTGGCTATTTCGAATTGAATTATGAATGTTCTTGTGATGATTTATTTTCTTATGGCTTACTAAGCTTTCCAAGCTTACTTTGTGTGTTTATACGTTGTCTTATAGCTTATTCAGTGATCGTCAAGGAACTTCATCATAGTATCGATCGCTATTTCGATACTTTGAAAACTTATATTTATGACATATGGCATGTATAGGCTAGTTTTGATAAGGTTCATTTTGATTTGTATATATGTAGCCATGCGAAAATGGCTTGTTAATGATGTTTATGTTTGTGTATTTTCGGTTACGATATAAGCTCATTTTGTGAAGTATGTTTCATGGTATATCTCTTGTAATGTTTGGTTTTATAAAAATCGGTTCGAATGATACCAAGGTGGTTGATGGACATGTTTTTGGGTGTGGTTTTATTGCGTAAGTTGGCTATGAAAATGAGCTTATTTTGTGAATTTATAAATGGAAGTGATGTTTACATTCAATCTTGTATTTCAAAAAATTTGGTATAGACATAAAAATGATTATTTAGTTAGATGTTACTGTCATAAGCGTATGTAATTATTTTGGTCATTTTGTGAGATAAAATTTAGGTTACATAATGCATGTTTATATTCAACTAATCTTAAGTAAAATAAATGTATATGCCTATGATATGATTATTTGTGCTTTGGCTATTTGGGTAAGATTTGTGATGATAAATAATGGATGTGATTTACTTGTTACTTGGTTGGTCATTTTGGGTGCTTAGGTAATGGCTAATAATGATCATGTTTTATTGTCATAATGTTATTTTATAATGTGTTGTGTTATTAATCTAGCTAGCCTATTTGATAAGAAATGATTTGGTTATGTATGCGTAATATTGACATATTGATTAGTACATAGGTCTTGTATGTTGGTTTGACAATTGAGCTAGGAAATAGCTATTGATAATAAGTTGACTATACGTGTGAAAAATAAAATAAAATAAAATAAATAAAATAAAGAACACACAAATTTTACGTGGAAACCCTTTCGGGAAAAAACCAAGGGCAGAGGAGAAGAAAATTCATTATGTCGAAAAATTTGACTCTAATACAAGAGGAATAGACTATGTCTATTTATAGGCTTGCAAAGCCATATTCTAGTAGGATTGAAACACCTTATCCTAATCAATATAAAATAGATGGAGTTTAATAAGGTTTAAAAACCTTATTCTAAAATAAAATAAAAGAAGTCTAATTCTATATGGATTTTACTTTTATTTTATTTTCCATCGTATTTTATTTAAATAAGAATTTGGGTCACTTAATTCTAACAATCTCCACCTTGACACAAATTCTCAATGAACAAGTTCTTCATCGCGAACTTTCAATAAACAAGTTCTCCACCTCTTCCATAAAACCCCTTAAGGGTTTAACTTCAACAATGAACACCAACCAAGTCTAAGCAATGCTCAAACTTGGTTATAGGAAGTGACTTAGTCATCATATCTGCAGGATTTTCATGAGTATTAATTTTGCTCACAACAATATCACCACAGGCAATAATATCACGAACAAAATAATACTGTGCTAATTTGAAGGTCTTCATTGAGTTCACTAAATAGTCCCTTCAACCAAATAGCTTCTTTACAAGCCTCAGTAATCGCCATGTACTCAGCTTCAGTGGTAGACAAAGCGACTGTAGTTTGCAAAGTGGCTTTCCAACTAATTGTACAACCTCCGATTGTAAAGACGTAACCTGTGAGAGATCTTCTTCTATCAAGGTCTCTAGCAAAATCAGCATCAACATACCCTATAACTCTATCTTTAGTTCTTCCAACCTGTAAGCAAACATCAGTAGTGCCTCGTAAGTATCTTAAAATCCATTGAACTGCTTTCCAATGTTCTTTACCGGGATTTGCCATATATCTGCTAACTGCACTGACTGCATATGATAAATCTGGATGTGAACAAACTATAGCATACATGAGAGATCCCACTGCACTAGAGTATGGAACATGTGACATGTACTCAATCTCATCATCTAATTAAGGAGACAAGGCCGATGAAAGTCTGAAATGGGCTGCTAAAGGAGTACTAACAGGCTTAGCGCTCTGCATATTGAACCTGTAAAGAACTTTCTCAATGTACCCCTTCTGAATTAGGTACAATTTACTTGCTTTTCTATCTCTGAGAATCTCCATACCAAGTATCTTCTTTGCTGGTCCTAAATCTTTCATCCCAAATTCTTCACTTAGTTGGGCTTTAACCTTTCTTATCTCTCCTTTATCTTTTGCTGCTATCAACATGTCATCAACATAAAGAAGTAGATACACAAAAGAACCATCACTATTTTTCTTAAAGTAAACACAACTGTCTAAACTACTTCTTTTGAAATCATGAGAAGTTATAAAGGAATCAAACCTCTTGTACCACTGTCTTGGTGACTGTTTCAAACCGTAAAGGGACTTTCTCAACAAGCAAACATAGTCCTCTTTTTCTGAGACTATAAAACCCTCTGGTTGTTGCATGTAAATATCTTCCTCAAGTTCTCCATGCAGAAATGCAGTTTTTACATCTAACTGCTCAAGCTCCAAATCATGCATGGCCACAATACCAAGCAAAGCTCGAATCGAACTATGCTTAACAACTAGGGAGAACACATCTATGAAGTCCACTCCTGGAATTTGACTATAACCCTTTGCAACAAGCCTTACTTTATATATAGGTTCTTTAACTCCTAGAGTCCCTTCTTTCTTTTTAAACACCCATTTACAACGAACAGCCTTTTTACCTTTAGGAAGTTTCACAAGGTCCCATGTTTTGTTTTTGTGGAGTGATTCCATCTCTTCTTGCATAGCAAACATCCACCTTTATGAGTCTTCACAGCTAACTGCCTCAGAATAATTAGATGGCTCTTGATTCGCATCTATATCTTTAGCCACATTTAAAGCATAAGCAACTAGATCAACCTCGGCATACTTCTTTGGAGGTTTAATTTCTCTTCTAGTTCTATTTTTGGCGATAGAGTATTGTGGTGAAGAAGCAACTTTATTCTCAATTTTTGTTCTGGCTTGTGGAGTTGACTCTGTATTAATCTGATGCTCCACCTGCTTTTGACTTTCTTTATTGGAAGATTCTTTAAGAGATAAGTTAGGTAGCATAGCAGTTTCATCAAAAACAACATTTCTGCTAATCACAACTTTTCTATTTTCAAGACACCATAACTTATACCCTTTTACACCAGCTTTATAACCAAGAAAAAATGCATTTAAAAGATCTCGGTTCCAATTTTCCATTATCAACATGAGCATACGCAGGACACCCAAAAATCTTTAAATCAGAATAATTAGCAGGATTACCAAACTATACCTCTTGTGGAGTCTTTTTCTCAATGGCAATGGATGGAGATCGGTTGATCAAAAAACATGCAGTAGAGGCCGCTTCTGCCCAAAATGCCTTCGGTAAGTTGGCATTTGACAACATGCATCGAACCTTCTCCATGGTCGTTCTGTTCATTCGTTCTACAACGCCGTTTTGCTGTGGAGTATGACGAACTGTCAAGTGTCTCATGATCCCTTCTGACTTGCACAATCTATTAAACTCATCAGAACAAAACTCTAAGCCATTGTCTGTGCGGAGGTATTTTATCTGTTTTCCCTTCTGTTTTTCAATCATAATTTTCCAAGACTTAAATGCGGAAAACACATCACTTTTCTGCTTCAGGAAAAATGCCCAAACTTTTCTGGAATAATCATCAATAAAGGTTAGCAAATAATTAGCTCTACCTCTCGAAGAGACTCTGGATGGCCCCCACAGGTCAGAATGAATATACTCCAATGTTCCCTTCGTGTTATGGATTCCTCTAGTGAATCAAACTCTCTTTGCTTCCCAAAACACAAGGTTCTCACGAAATTCAATTTGCAAATTCCTTGCCCATTAAGAAGTCCTCTTTTGCTTAATTCTGCCATGCCATTCTCACTCATATGCCCTAGGCGCATATGCCAAAGTTTAGTAATATCATCATCTGAAAAGGAAGAGGAAGTGACAGCTGCATCACCAGTAACAGTAGAACCCTATAAAACATATAACTTGACAATCTTTCTCTGCCCTTTCATCACAACAAGGGACCCTTTGGAAATCTTTAAAACCCCACTTTCAGCTGTGTATCTGTACCCTTTTGAATCAAGAGTACTCAACGAAATTAAATTTCTTTTCAATTCTGGAACATGCCGCACGCCACTAAGTGTTTTGACAACTCCATCAAACATCTTAACTTTAATTGTTCCAACACTTGCGATTTTACACAAGCATTATTTCCCATCAAAACAACACCTTTAGATACTATTTTGTAAGTTTTAAACCAATCCCGATTGGGACTCATGTGGAAGGTGCAGCCTGAATCAAGTATCCACTCCTTGCTTACTTTAGAATCATTGACAAAAGCGACTAGAAGTTCACCATCGTTGTAGTCTTCTACAACATCTCACCGGAATTTTCTGGTTGTTTTCCCTTTTGATTCGCAGCCTCCCTTTTAATCTTATTTTGTAGCTTATAGCACTCAGATTTAATGTTGCCTTTCTTCTTGCAGAAGTTACAAGTTTTACCTCTTTTTGAAGACTTCGATCTACCCTTAGATTTACCACGAGGATTCCGTTCCTGTGTCCTACCACGAACAATGAGACCCTCTCCCTAAGAGTCGGGTTTAACCACAAGATGCTTCATCTTATCATACGCCGTTAAAGAATCATAAACCTCATCAACTGTGAGAAACTCGCGGCTATGTAAAATCGTGTCTCTAAAGGTTGAATAAGACGGGGGCAACGAACAAAGTAGAATCAACCCTAGATCTTCCTTATCATCTTGAACCTCCATGGCCTCCAAGTTTGAGAGAATTTCTTTAAACACTGTTAAGTGTTCGTGTACAGACGCACCTTCCTCCAAACGATGAGCATAAAGACGCTGCTTCATATGCAACTTGCTTATTAGAGTTTTCGACATACATATTTGTTCTAGCCTCTTCCATAATACAGCGACAGTTTTCTCTTTCATCACATCCTGCAAAATTTCATTGGACAAATGCAAATGTAATTGTGTTAATGCCTTTCGATCCTTACGCTTTTTCTCTTCATCTGTTAATGTCGAAGGCATCTTATCTATCCCTAGCAGGGCATCCTCCAGATCTATCTGTGCAAGAACTGCTTGCATCTTAATTTGCCACAACGCAAATCTGGTGTTGCGATCCAACAGCGAAATTTCATACTTCAAAGACGCCATTACCGTGATCGAGATGAATAACCCGGAAGCTTAGATACCAATTTGTGAAAAATAAAATAAAATAAAGAACACACAAATTTTACGTGGAAACCCTTTCGGGAAAAAACCAAGGGCAGAGGAGAAGAAAATTCACTACGTCGAAAAATTTGACTCTAATACAAGAGGAATAGACTATGTCTATTTATAGGCTTGCAAAGCCATATTCTAGTAGGATTGAAACACCTTATCCTAATCAATATAAAATAGATGGAGTTTAATAAGGTTTAAAAACCTTATTCTAAAATAAAATAAAAGAAGTCTAGTTCCATATGGATTTTACTTTTATTTTATTTTCCATCGTATTTTATTTAAATAAGAATTTGGGTCACTTAATTCTAACAATGCGCATATATATATATGGATGGTACTAAAAGCATATTTGATCATGTTGTAAATTAACTAATGCCATATGTGAATGAAAAAAATTAGGCCATGTAGTATAGTTGTTTTGTTTTTAATATGTGCATGTACAAAAATTTATAAAAATGATATGATTAACATTTAGTTAGATGTATTGACATATATTCGATGCATGAAATGTAAGGTTATATGTTTGGATATGTATTTAGGAAGCGAATGCCATTATTGTTGAAGTCATATAGTTTTAACATTACATGTATTAAGTACATGCAACATGGCTTTGTTGCACATTAGTTAATTCGAATATGTGGTTAAATAGTTGATATTAACATGTTTAAATTTTAAAGCATGATTTGCTTATGTATTATAAGTTTGTACATGATTTTATACTGAAAAATTTTTCTGAGCCGTGTGAAAATATCCTAACATAACCTAAGCCTAAAAACTTAAAATATCCTAAGAAATAAAATAAAAACAAGACCACCCATTTATTTAATTTATTTGAAGACCCCTCAGAATTTGATCCATCTTTCGCTCCATCATTCTTGTTTTTACTTGAATTTCCTCATTCCCCCCTTGACATTGTAGTCTATGGATCAAATATAAAGTCCAGAAATTCAGGCACAAAAGCAAATAGGTCATGAAATGTGTTCGTAAAAGTGCCTTTTAATGCATTGTCCTGTGCTTTTGAGTATCTCTAGTAAGCTTGTTGTTGCCAATACATATGTAGCATTATGTCCATCAACTTTGACAACTCATCACGAAGATGTAGGTGATACGTATGAGTTATAAATGTTGCGAGGGTTTCCTTACAGAACTATCTCCATGTCGGTTACCTACGATAGGTTCTCCACTAAGAGGATTAGTCTTGATAGATATATCTATCACTTAGTACCCCCTTATTGGTACTTTTCTCTCGCTTTCTAATTTTGTTTTGAACACATTTTAGAAGTCTTTGTTTGATTCCTCATCTATGATCCTTGTATACTTCTTCTCTTATTTATCTTTACCATAATCATTACTAGCACGTCACTTCCCCTATCTGAGTCTTGCTGTTTACCACCTATATGCCTTTCCGACTCTCATAACTACTATTTTAATGGCCTTTTCCCATTTTCTATTATGTTTTTCCTTCACCAGCGGGCTCCTTCGAGCTGTTGACTAACTATTGCTTGTCCGCACTTTCATTTTCCTTCTAACCTATTTTTTTGATTTTGTGGGATTTTCTATGATTGTTGTACTGATTATCCACCCATGTTTATTGTCCCGACAGACTCTCATATGCTGCCACAGCCGAGCTATGGTCTTATGCAACATTATCCCATGTTTAACATCCTAGTGTACTACCCCGTGTTTACTATCCCTGTAGACTCTATTGGTTCTCATGGCCGAGCTATGATTTTACACATTAGACCTATTTTGTGATGTCATCTTGTAGGACATTATCATTTTCGTAATGTCACCCCATAGAGCCTACTGACCATCGTCATGGTGTTGCTCTATGGAATGTAATAATTATTGATATCGACCCATCTCATATCCACCTTGATGCCTGAACACCAAAGTGTCCCCCCGCAAGGCCCAAAGCTTCGCTTATCACAGCTTGCACATAGCAACACCGTATAGCGGTATCTTAACATAATTCCATTTTATTTTTTTCCTTATTCCTCCACCCATTCCTCCATTTTTCCATCCTAACCTTGATACTCAAACACCACAGTGTCCCTTCTGCATGGCCCAGAGCTTCGCACATCACAATTTGCACACAGCAACATTGTACGGTGATATCTAGTAGAATCACCCTTTTTCCCAATCCTAACTTCGTCTAACTTGTCAAACATTGCCTTCCATGTTCCACATACGATACACGCATCTCATAGATAAAACATCATGGAATCATATTTAATTCATGCATTATGGAATACAGTGGTGGGTACTCATATACTTATACAATCTTAAACATATTTAGCATTCCAGGGATGGTGTACAAAAGCTCACCTAACACTTATTTGCATCCTCTTCTATTTAGCTTTTTTGAATGCCAAAGCTTCCACTCTCCTAGCAGCTAAGCATTATAACTAAAATCATAAGTTAAGCTCAGAATCTTCAGCTTAAAACTCAATTTTCCAAAAATATGTACAACCCTTAGAATAGTTTCTGGAAATCCTTGACTTCATTTTCTTAATCTTACATATATAGAAGGACTAAAAACCTTACAAACTTGTTTGATTCTTTAATTTTCCTACTCGAACCTCAAGATCATCACTCCATAAAAAGCTTTCCATAACTATCTATTATTCGGTGCAACCAATGAAGAATATGAAGATGAGAATAAGAAAAAGTAAGAAGAATCCTCCCTAGGAAGTCATATATCGGCTATTTATAGCACTTTTCGCTTGGTTATCAACCTTATAAAAACCATACATTGATAATCATATTATCTCCCACTAAGAAACCAGTTGGTTGTAATGTTGCTGAACCAAAATTGGATCTCAACCATGTCCAATTACATTTCTAAATTTTCCTATTTTTGCAATAGAGACCTCCAGCTTATGACCTCTTTAAATTTAACCCTGAAATTGTTCCTAATTTTCGGGTTTATAAGAAACTGGGTGTGACAAAGGAGAACAGGAACAACTAAAAACAAATAGCATCATCGGTGACTTTATTAAATTTAAGAGTGTCATAAAGCTAATGAAACCATTTTAAATTTTGGTTTGGGTCCTTCGTCATAGTCCCTCTAAATTGTAGCTTGCTCTGGATCATTGACGATTTTATCTCAAAATTATTCATTATGATTGTCGATCTTGTGATGCTACCTTGTAAAACATCCAAATTTAGTAACACACAATCTCTGAGCATCCTCTCGTTTTGATTCATGGGTGGCTGGATTGGCAATTTGTGGTTGTGGTGGTGGTAGGTCTTGTAACCGTGGATCGTCAAATAGCGAATTATCTTGTGGTGGATCAATTACAGTAGATGGGTTATTTTTCATTTTTTGTTATTGTTGTTGTTGACGATTACGGTGAATGATTCTTTCTTGATCAATGGTTAGCTCTATAGGTGTGCCTCTATTCTGAGTCATACACTGAAATTCATAAAGAAAATAAATAAGTTAGTAAATCAAATTTGAAAAATTTCCTAACTACCCTATCCAGCATAAAAATTAAAACTAATTCAGTGGTGAAGCCTCGTCGGCAATGACGCCAACAACTTGATCGTCTCCCAACATACCAACATCGAAAGTGAGAATACTACTACAAAAGATAAGGAATTAGGTGGTGCCCGTATGTATATGAGTCAGGTTGTAATATAGATTTGTACAACGAAGTGCCAAAAGTACTCCGAGGATCATACCCAAGGGAGGCTTGATTAAATTAAATTAATCCCTGCACTAATAGGTCAATTTAATTAAAATCTATTACGATGCTTCATAAGTTGATGACAAAAGATATTTTAGAAGAATAATAAAATAACAATAATCTAGATTATAAATTTATCAGATTTAACAATAGAAGACTAACTCATTTTGATTTTCATAATTAACTCCTACTTCGGGTTCTATTCAATCAACTGTTCATTAACCTAGCAAGGCCTCTTAGGCTTCCACTAACCTAATGAGTTAGCAAGAACTACTTACCTCTCGATGTCATAGGTCAGACTGGGTTAGGGTAAGGTTTTCACGACAGGCAACACCAATTTCGAGTTCATTGCTACCTACATGACTTCCTAGGGACATTAACCTTAGGGTTTTAGGTTCTTCCTTTCCTAACCAACTGATCAGCTAAGAAACCCTATATAGTTGTTAATTAATCCACTCATTAATCTTCCTACCAGATTAGTTCCTCATGGATCTAACACATGCAATAGAATTGGGTTGAAAGATAAACATTTGTAAAAGATCAAGAATAAAGAAAAGAAAGATCCTAATATAAATATAGATATGGTGGTGCAAACAAAAATTTGTATTGATGTTGACAGATCCACAATCAAAATCCCGCGAAGAAAAAAATAAAGACTGAAATAAAAACTACAATTCAAAGAATCCTAAGGTACAAATGAAAGTAAAATTAAACTAAGAAAAAATTGTCCTCTAAATTGTTCTGAGCAATTATATTTATAGGCCTAGGGTTAGTAGCTCGCCCTTGACCTAAAATGGCTAACTAATCTTCGTTAAAGGCCATTGTGCAGACAAAAACACCATCAGTCCATTAACTGACAATGTCGCATCGGTGTCGAGACACTGATGGTAGTTTGCTAATTAGGGTGTGTCTTTAGCAATGCATTGCGACACCCTATGGTCTATGTCAGAACATCGATGGCTGATTGCTCCTTGGTTGGGGTGTTCAAACAATTAACCAAACAATTAAGCGAACAGAACTAGAATGAACTGAACGTTTTTATCCTTTAACCATTAACCCAACCGAAATTTGATCAAAAAAATTAACCAAATCAAAATATTTTAGTTAATTTGGTTAACTGATCAAATTAACCAAAGTTTATATGTTTTTGGTTTTTTTTTTGTTAAAATAAGTATAAAACATATCAAAAAAATAAATAAATTGATAATGTTCAATTAATCGAATTACAACTACATATAATTTGTATTATTAATTATTAAGTTTGATTAATTTGGTTAATTACTAGATTTCACACTAAACTAATCGATAATCAAACTTCCAAAAAATCATTAATCGACCGAATTAGATCAGTTAACTAACCAATTCACCTAAATAGCTCAGTTCAGTTGGCTAATATGATTTTAACTGAAGTTTGAACAACCCTACTCCTTGGGTATTCTACTTGCTATGTTGTGACATCCAAGTTCCGTGTTGCAATATCACGTTGTTGGAAACACGAAAGTATACACACTTTTTCATGCCCTTTTTAACTCAAATTCATGCAAGTTCGATAAAATTCCTGTCGAAAAATATAAAATTATTATAAAATAATTATTTTGTACTTAAATTATTAACATAATGAAATTTAATTAATTTTGTTTAATTTTGATTATTCTCGATAGATTTGCACAAAGGGAAAAAAATAGCTCGACAGACACTATTAGAAGTGCAAAACCAAGAAACAATTTTGAATCATCAAGGCGAATTAAATTTTCAGCCTAAGATGGTCCAAATTATGTGTATTAGTTCATAATATAATTAATTTTAATTTATATCCAATTTAATTTGGGTTAAATAAATTATTATTAATTAATTATGAAAAGTGGCCCAATTAAGCTAAACCGAGAAAACCGAACCGATCAAGTATTGGGCAGCCCAAAACTATCCCACATGCTAACCCAATCAGCTCACGTGGCTGATTAATTAGCTTGCAAAATAGCCCTTGAAGACTTTTTCAAATTGCAAACAAACCCCTCCACTATTTGTGCCTTTCTAGATTTGCCCCTACCTTAATATAGCAAGTTTGAAAACTTCGAACTTGCCATATGTGTGGCCAGCCAAGGGAGGGCTCTTTGGCTGCTGAGTTTGGCTATTGTTAGCAGCCCTCTCAAACTATAAAAAACACTTTTGGATGCTCATTTGAAACACACCTCAACTTTCTCATCTCTTCTCTTTTCTCACAATTTTCTCTCTTCATTTCCCATCCATTTTTCTTTCTCCTCTTACCGATTTCACCTCTTGAAAAAGAGTCATTCATCTACCATTTGGAGTAGCATTGAAGTGTTCGTAGCAACCCTGGTTCGACAAGAAAAAGTGGAGAAGGAAGAGTAGAGCAAACCAAACAAGCCTTGGAGAAACACTGGATTTGATTATTGTTCCCTATCCTTTCAATTTTTGTTGTTGTTATGATGAACATGTCTATGAATATTTATGATGTTGAAATGTTTAATTTAATTAATATGGCTTAAATTTAATTCATGTTAGGTTGATTACATTTCATTCACTTAATTTATTAAAATTATGTTTGTGTTGTTATAGGCCTCAGTAAGATGTTTGATTAAGTAAAACCATGACTAAGTTATTCTTGCATTACAATTGTAAGGTAACTAATGAATTAATTATTTAAATAGACTGAAATTTTAATTAATCGACACGATACTTAATCTGTGCATGTTTAATCATCTAAAGTATTTGAGGGTTAAACTAGCAACGGTATCTAACGATACACTTGCCTTGCATAACTTGCAAGATTATTATGATTAAACTGTTTCAAGGTAGATATACATTTTTACCTTACGTAATCTTTTAAGTGCTTATGAAATTGAATTAATTGTTTGAATTGGCATAGAGATATGCACAATAGATTATTTTAATTTCATGACGATGTATGTGTATTAACACATTTTCCTATTGAAATTTGTTTAATCGGTTAAATTGACATAGAGATATAGTCAAGAGATGAATGGATTTTGGTAGGTGAGTATGTTCATAAGTTAGCGAATTACCGAGTTGCCGTGAATTTATTCGTAACAACATAAAAATGAGTTTAATAATTCTAAGTTAGAAATGTAATTAATCTAACACAATTATGTCATATTGATTAAAATCATCTTTTGAAATCGTGCATTGGAACTTCATTTTATTTTATTTATTGTACTTTGATTTCTAGTTTTAAATCACCTCTTCAAAACAAAATATTTTTCTTCACCATAGTGTTTTAAATTGCATTCATGAATAATTCTTTTTACAATCCCTGTGAGTATGATAACTCGGCATTTACTTGTCTCTTTATTACTTTTTGCGATTGTGTTGCCGGGGACTGTTTTAAAAAGTTATTATTCGTGAATTTGTTAGTTTTGCATTTCGGTTTATTTTTCTGTTCAATTTTACTTAAATAAATTTCCTGTGATTATTTCAGGTGTTTATGAGTATTGACCAATTTATCGATTTACTCTCTGTAGACCCTGAGATTGAACGAACTTTTTGATAGCGAAGAAGACAATCAAGTCAGAGGAAGACCAAAGAGATAAACCTCGACATTTTTAATCAAGGAAATAAAGCAGACCCTTCTCAAAATCCTATCCATATTACTAATGATAAGGATAGAGCTTTAAGACAGTATGTCATACCAGTATTTTATGATCTTAATCTGAGTATTAGGAGACCCAAAATTGAGGCACAACAATTCGAGCTAAAGTCAGTCATGTTCCAGATGCTTCAGACAGTGGGCCAATTCAGTGGAATGCCTACCAGAGATCCTCATCTTCACTTAAGACTGTTTATGGAGGAGAGCGATTCTTTCAAGTTAGCTGGAGTACCCAAAGATGCATTACGATTGAATAGCTATTCCGATATTCGATAAAGGACAGAGCTAGAGCCTGATTGAACTCATTGCCACCAAATTGAATTTCCACATGGCAAGAGTTAGCAGAAAGATTCCTTATGAAGTATTTCCCACTTAGCAAGAATGCTAAGTTGAGGAATGAGATCATTGCTTTCCAAAATATGGATGATGAGTCCTTGTATGAGGCATGGGAAAGGTACAAAGAATTATTAAGTAAGTGCCCTCATCATGGAATCCCACATTGCATCCAACTTAAGATTTTTTATAATGGTCTCAATGCACACACGAGGATGGTAGTGGACACTTTTGCTAATGGTGCTCTCATTTTTAAGTCTTATAATGAGGCTTCTGAAATCATTGAAAGGATTAACAGTAACAATTATCAATGGCCAACCAATCGAGCAGTGTCGTGAAGACGAGCCGCTGGAATACATGAAGTGGTCGCTCTCACTTCACTCGCACCTCAGGTATCATCAATATCATCAAAGATTAAAAATTTTGCCACTAATGGGTTTAATAGTTTTGCAAGTCAACCACCGAATCAAGTTGAAAATATAGCCTGTGTCAATTGTAGGGAAGGAAATTTGTTCAAAAAATGTCCATCAAACCCAGAATTTGTGTATTACATGGGTAACCAAAACCAAAATTGAGGAATACAAGGACTGCAATCCAATTTCTATAACCCATCATGGCGAAACCACTCAAATTTTTCCTAGAGTAACCAAGGAGCGGGAACCAATAACACTTACGCCCAACTTAGACAAACCTAACCACCTGGTTTGTCCCAACAAGTTCAAAAACCAACCCAAGCTCACCTGTCCAATAGCTTAAAGAATCTATTTAAGGCATACATGGCAAAAAATGACGCCACTCTAAGGAATTTGGAGAATCAAGTTGGCCAGCTTGCAACTGAACTCAAAAACTGACCACAAGGTGCTTTACCTAGTGATACAGAGAACCGAGGAATCCGGGGAAGGAGCATTGTAAAGCATTGAAATTGAGGAGCGAAAAGACATTAGAACCCAACACCGTCGAAGTTGAAAAGGAGCCAGCTAATGCTCAAGACTCAGTGGAAGTTCAACCTAGTGTTGAAATTCCAGTTTCACTAAAACTAGAATCTACAAAATCCAACAAGGTAACTTCAGAACCAGCTAATTCTGATAAACTAACAACTTCATTAGATACAGAATTGCCACAGAGGATAAATCAACTAGTTCTACTAGACAAGCCTCCACCACCCTACCCTCAAAGGCTTCAGAAGTAGAAGTAGGAAATTCAATTCAAGAAGTTCCTAGACGTACTCAAGCAACTTCATATCAACATTCTGTTGGTTGAAGCACTTGAACAAATGGCGAACTACTTCAAATTCATGAAGGATATCCTGTCAAAGAAATGAAGACTTGGAGAATTTGAGACGGTAGCCCTGAGGAAGGAATGCAGTGTGTATCTTCAAGACAAACTATCCCCAAAGTTGAAGGATACTAGATGTTTTACCATACCTTGCAACATTGGAGCAACACATTGTGGTAAGGCATTATGTGACTTGGGTACAAGTATAAACTTGATGCCTATGTCAATATTTAGGAAGTTGGGGATAGGTGAAGTCTGAACTACTATGGTTACAATTCAATTAGCAGATCGATCCTTAGTGCATCCAGAAGGAAAAATCGAGGACGTAATGGTACGTGTAGACAAATTTATTTTTCCTGCTGACTTTGTGGTTCTAGACTTTGAAGCAGACAAAGAAGTACCAATCATCTTAGGAAGGCCTTTCTTAGCAACTGGAAGGACCGTCATTGATGTGCATAAGGGTGAGCTTACTATACGTGTTCAGGATGATCAGGTAACATTTAATGTTTTTAAGTCTATCCAATTTTCTAACACAATTGATGATAGTTCTATAGTTTTTGATTTAGAGGAATTAATTGTGGAAAAGGAACTCAATTATGTTGAGGACCCATTGGAACATATTTTGACATCAGACCCTCCAAATGATGAGTAGGAGGATGAATACTTAGCTTTGCTAGAAGATAATCAAAGGGGATTTCATCTGCAATATTGTTTTAAATCTTTGGAGTTAGAGAATAAGGATTATGCCCAACCAATAGGTCAATCGAGGAGCCAGCTAGATTAGAACTCAAGCTAGATCCTCCACATTTAAAATATGTTTATTTAGGCAACGCTTTTACTTTGCCTGTGATTGTTTCAGCGGAATTAACCATTGAGTAAGAAGAGAAACTCATCCTAGTATTGAAACAATTCAAGAAGGCTATCAGATGGACCATAGTCAATATTCACAGTATTAGTCCGTCTGTATGCATGCACAAGATTATCCTGGAAGATGGTGTAAAAGGGATGATTAATGGACAACAAAGACTGAACCCTATCATGAAGGACGTGGTAAAAAAGGAAATCATCAAGTGGTTAGATGCAGGTATAATTTACCACATCTTATACAGTTCATGGGTAAGTCCGGTCCAGTACATACCAAAGAAAGGAGGTATTATAGTCGTTGAGAACGAGAATAACAAGTTGATACCAACTAGTATAGTTACGAGATGGAGAATTTGCATCGATTATCGAAAACTAAATGAGGCAACTAGGAAAGATCACTTTCCTTTGCCGTTTTTGGACTAGATCCTAGATAGACTCACGGGGTGAGACTATTACTCTTTTCTTGATGGATACTTGAGGTATAACCAGATTACAATAGCATCGGAAGATCAACACAAGATAGCATTCACCTGTCCCTACGGTACACTTGCATTTAGACGCATACCATTTGTTTTATGTAATGCACTTGCTACATTTCAGAGATGTATGATGTCTATTTTTACTGACATGGTTGAGAAATACTTGGAAGTCTTTATGGATGATTTTTCAGTATTTGGAGATAAATATGATGATTGCCTAGCCAATCTAACCAAGGTGCTAAGGCGATGCGAAGAAACAAATCTCGTACTCAATTAGGAAAAGTGTCATTTCATGGTATGAGAAGGTATTGTTCTAGGGCATTAGATAACGAGACATGAAATTGAGGTAGATAAAGCAAAGGTAGACTTTATTAAGAAACTCCCACCTCCAACATCTTTAAAGGCTGTTGGAGCTTTTTAGGCCACGCTGGTTTCTATCGAAGATTTATGAAGGACTTTTCCAAATTTGCTAAACCCTTATGCAAAATTACTGGAGAAGGACACGAAATTCAAATTTGATGAGGAATGTTTAAGAGCTTTCAACATTTGAAGAGTCGGTTAGTTTCGACACCCATAATCGTCACACCAGGTTGGGATTTTCCATTTGAATTGATATGTGATGCAAGTGACTTTGCAATAGGAGCTGTCATGGGCCAACAAAGGTACAAAGCTTGTCACCTCATCTACTACGCAAGTCAGACTCTAATAGGAGCTCAACTAAACTACACGGTAACAGAGAAAGAGTTACTTGCTATTGTGTTTGCTTCTGACAAGTTTCAATCTTATCTTATAGGTACCAAAGTGACTGTCTATATGGACTACTCGGCAATTAAGTATTTACTTGACAAGAAAGATGCTAAACCGAGACTGATCAATGGGTACTTTTACTTCAAGAGTTTCATCTAGAAATTCAAGATCGAAAGGGAGTAGAAAATCAAGTAGCAGACCACTTGTCCATATTAAAGCCGCAAGAAAGGAATTCTCCAGTTATACCAATTCAGGAGACATTTTCAGTTGAACACATACTGAAGGTAAATCATGTCCATAATACTCATTGGTTTGCTGATATTGCTAACTATTTAGCTTGTGGTTTGATTCCAATTGATAAGACATATCATCAAAAGAAAAAGTTCCTTCACGATGTGAAGTACTATTTCTGGGAAGAGCCATATTTGTTTAAAAAGTGTGTAGATCAAATGATCAGGAGATGCGTAGAAGAAGATGAAGTACATAAGACTCTATACCATTACCACTCAGCTCTGAATGGGGGACACTTCGGAGGTACATGTACTGCGGCCAAGGTATTGCAAACTAGATTCTTTTGGCCAACACTATTTAAAGATACGTATGCTTACGTAAAGAGTTGTGATCGATGTCAAAGGGTTGGAAACATCACCAATAGAAATGAGATGCCTCAAACAAACATCATTGAGGTAGAATTATTCGATGTTTGGGGTATTGACTTTCTCAGTCCTTTTTCTCCATATTTTGGTTACAAGTACATATTGGTAGCATTAGACTATGTGTCTAAGTGGGTTGAGGTTGAAGCATATCTGACAAACGATGCTAAGGTTGTGATGAAGTTTTTGTAGAATCATGTGTTCACAAGGTTTGGAACCCTAAGATCCATCATCAGTGATGAAGGGTCCCATTTTGTGAACAAGTGGTTGAAATGGCTACTCGACAAACATGGAGTGAAGCACAAGGTTGCCACAACTTACCATCCACAGACAAATGGGCAAGCTGAACTGGCAAATAAAAAGATCAAAGGCATACTTGAGAAGGTAGTTTTCCCGAAAAGACTGGATGACGCTTTAGGGGCCTACAGGACAGCTTACTAGACACCTTTAGGGATGTCACCCTATAAGTTGGTCTTTGGGAAAGCCTATCATTTGCCCTTGAAGTTAGAGCACAAAGCTTATTGGGCTTTCCAAAAACTAAACTTGGATCTTAAGCTTACTAAAGAGAAACGGATGCTCCAACTCAACGAGTTAGAAGAATTCTGAATGTTTTCAAACGAAAATGTCAAATTACTCAATGAGAGACTTAAGAAATGGCACGACAAGCACATTCAAGTTCAAGAATTTGAAACAAGTTAACAAGTCTTGTTATTCAATTTTAGATTAAGGTTCTTTCCAGGTAAGTTAAAATCACGTTGGTCTGGTCCATTTACGATTCACCAAGTTTATCCATACGAAGTTGTCGAACTCCAAAGTAAGGAAGGTAATTTTCGAGTTAGTGCTCAATGTTTAAAACATTATTGAGGAGATAAAATTGAACAAGATCAAATCTCGTTCATTTTATTAGATGATTAATTTTTCTTGTTTTCCTTTTTAAATAAATGGTTTAGGGTATATTTTTGGGATTAGTATGTTTAAATAAATTCTGTCTAGGAGATTGGAGCCTAAGCGAGACCGCTTGTGACTTCTCCAATTTTTCCTAGGAATGGATTTTAACATAATTTTTCGAGAAATTATTCCCTAAATAAATTTTTAGTTTTTCAAATAAAAGGGTCAATTTTGATCCAAGTTTTAATTTGCAACTCAATTTCAAATTTTCTTTAAGTCTAGGTACTTAATTGAATTATTTTCAAATTTTGGTTGCTCTTTTTGTAAATATTAAAATTAGATGTCTCCTTTTGTAAATATTTTCAAAAGGCATCTAGAATAAATGTTTTAATTTAATAAAAAGATGATGATCATTAATATATAATTATATCCATTATAATATATATGAAGTATTATCAACTTTGCATAGAATTAGAATTAGTTTAAATTTGATCATATTTTTAATAAGTATTTATCTTTAATAAATTAATAGCAAATAATAATTTAATATGCATTGTATTAATTATTAATTATTGCTAGCTTTGTATAGATTAGAACTTAGAACATTTTAATTATTAAATTGTTCTAAGGATTCTACTTTAACTCCTACTCCTACTCCTTTTCCTTATAAATTCCAACAACCTTCTCCATTATTCATCACTCAAACTCTATCCCCACCAAATACCAAATCACCTAAGTGCCACAAGCCCCTAATTCCCTAGTCGTAACACTGTTCGATAGCCATTTGGCCAGAAGCTTACCCTGCGTGCACCTACCCCCATCGCCCGCTGCACATCCTGCTTTGCGTGCCTCGTCTGCTCCTAGCTCCAGCTCGCGCCAGCCAACGCTGCTGCCCACTCGGCATTGCTTCCTGCAGCCCACATAGCTACCTATGTCAAGCCTCACTGCTCCCACGCACATCTACCCACACGCCCAACAGTCTCCCAGCATCTGTGCAGTACACCAGCTTTGCTACTCGCACCAACATCCCTAGCTGATAACCCTCCAACCTATCCTAAATTGACCTCTTTTGATTTATAATTAGTTTTTTAGGAGTTCTTAATTTTTATAAAAAGGTGGTACGAAATATTTTTCTCCTAAATTTTAATTTTATTTAATTATTTAATTTTTTTCAATTTATTGAATTATTCAGAGTTTATATTAATTAAATTTTTGAGAAAATAATTGTTTCCATCTTATGTTCAGGTTAATCATGCCTCGCAAGAGAACTCGTGCCTTTACCCAAACTGACGAATCACAAAACAAATTCCAGTGTGAAGAAGGCAAAGTGATATACGATGTATTTTCAAGAATCAACATATGCATCTAGAGAAAGGCTTTACACTGAAAGAAAGCAATTATATTGATTTCATAGCGTGCATTCATCAGGTTGCTGAAGCTCTCAATTGGGAGTTGTTTTGTGAGAAAAGACCTAGTGTGGACGAGGAGTTAGTTCGTGAATTTTATGCATTTTTAATCTCAAACAAGTTTATGGAAGTTTCTGTTTGCGGAATCAAGGTACCAATAACCTCAAGCACTATTAATGAATTTTTTGAATTACCTGATTTTGAAAATGACGAATATTCTTCCTTGATAAGCAATATTGAGTCTGAAAGTTTGCAAGAAATTCTCGAGGAACTTACAGTTCCAGGTTCTAAGTGGACCGTGTCAAAACAAGGAATTCAAACTTGTCGAAGAGAATATTTGACACCACTTGTGAAGGTATGGTTCGATTTCATCTGATTCAGCCTTATGCCTATTTCACATGGGACTACAATTTCATTAGAGCGAATGGTCTTATTATACTTGATTTTAATTGGAAAGACCATTGATGTGGGAAAAATCATCTTGAGAGAAATGCAGAATTGTGCCGCTAAACGTTCTAGCCCAGCTTACTTTCCCTTTAGAATAACAATTTTGTGCTTGGAAGCTAAAATTCTTGCAAACATAAAGAAGGCAAGTTATAGCCAGGGCATAATCACAGATTGGGACCTCTACCGAATAGTTGGAGACTCTATTATACAACAACGAGTTGAAGAAAATGAGGATCCCGAAGAAGATCCCATAGAGATCAAACTGATGCAATTAGCTGAAATCCTTGATAAGACAGAACCAATGGACCAGCAACCGAACCTGATGTCACAACTTCAATGTTTAGAACTCAATCACCTCGGCCCAACCTTCGAGATGAGCTGTCAAAGTTGATGGACATAATGCAACATATACAGTGGCAGCAACAAGCTTACTGGAGATATTCAAAAATAAGGTATGACTCAATGAGAAGTGCTCTTACGAAAATATACAATGACCCGTTTCTTTTTGTGCCTGAGTTTCTAGATATCATATTTGAACCGTGGAGTCCACTATCAAATAAGGAGCTAAGTGATTCATGCAAAAACAAAGATGATGGACCAAAAGATGAGTCGAATTCGGAAGGATCTGCAAATAAATAAAAATGGGGGATATTGACTTTATTTTATTTCTATTCTTAGTTTATTTTAGGATTAAGTTTAATTAGGAATTTTTATTTTCACATAATAAAACAAGAGATGGAAATCATTAACAAAAATGAACAAGTCGTGTAACATCTCGAAATAGGGCCTAGTTGGAACAGTGGTTTCGGGACCACAAATCTGACATCAGAATATTTATTTTATGATTATTATAAGGTCTAGAATATGAGAATATGCATGTGTTAAAGTTTCATGAAGGAATTCTTTGAGTAAGGTGTCCAATTGGACATTAGGGACCAAATTGAAAAAAAATTGCAACACATGGGTTTTAGAAGTAATTTTTATGAAATTGCTTTAGAATATTAATTAGAAGGTCTAGAGGAGAAATTTTCTCAATTTCTAAGTTTTTGGACAAAAATGGGCTTGTATGGATGAAATTTTAAAGAAATGGCTTAAGGACATTTTGGTCATTTGGAAATTTAATGAAATAAAATGGGAAAAAGAAGGAAAAAATCAGTCATTCTTCTTCCTTGTCCATTCAAAATTCTCAAGTCACCATAGCTAGGGTTTTCAACATTTTCAAGCTCAATAGTAAGTGCTCCCAAGCCCCGTTTTTAATGTTCTTCGTATTTTTGAAATCTCGGTAGCTTACTCTCTCTATTTCTACCCATATTTCATGCTAGGTTTCATGTTTAGAAATTTACCCATGCATGCGTTACTTTTATTTTGATGGTTTATGAAGGAATATAAAAGTTGGATGTGTGTTAAACATCTTTTCTTAGGTGATTTTCATGAAAAACCTCTAAAAAGGACCTTTTTTGCAAAAGGTGCAAAATGTGAGGTAGAAATGTGATATAATGGAAAAATGTGGGCTGTCCTAAGAGGAAAGAACATTCGGCAAGGCTTGGTTAATGTAGAAATTGCATGCATTCCATTATACGAGCCTAGGGACTAAATCGTAAAAATATGAAAGGTTAGGGGCAAAATGGTAATTTGGACAGGGGTGAAATTTAGACTCAAATAGTAAAATGTGAAGTGTTAATGATTTATCTTTATTGTTGTAGACCCCGAGGAATAAATTTTAGAGGTCGATCGAGGAAAGCAAAAGGTTTCAGAATAATCGAAACACGATACTGAGACGAGTACCAGGTAAGTTCGAATAACTTAAAGTAAACTCATAGTATGCTTAATTGCATGATTTATGAGTGTATGGTTATTGCATTTGATGATGGCATGAAAATCTATGAAATACATCCTTAATAATGACATGTTGATAAATGCCTCGGTTGAGGTTGAAAAGGGAATTTGATGGATAAATCATGACTTACATGACTTGAGATCCTGCATGTGTCGCAGAAAGGATTTAGCCCAGATGGGTAATCCGTTGATCTCAAATATAAAAAGGATCTAGGCCGAACGGGTGTTCCTTGAGTGATCAAGCCTCCCGAAGAATATGTGTGCATTGTGGATTTAGCCCGGACGGGTAATCCGAGTAGGGTCTAAATTTATCCTGGACTGGTAATTTAGATCCAAGCTCATTAACGGTGTTTGTCGCTATAAGGGATTTAGCCTAGACTGGTAATCCTGACTTCACCTTATGAATTTACGATGAGGGGGATTTAGCCTTGACTGGTAATCCCACCGTAAGATGCGAGATTCGCTGGAGTGCATACTTGAAATGATCATTCTTATAACTTGACGGATAATGGATACACCATCGAGATTTCCTTGAAACTCAATGGGATTAATATGATGTATATAAATGAAATGATGAATGATAAGCTCATCTAAGACAAATTACATGGTGCATTATTATTGTGACTAACTTGTTGATTGAATGCATGTGATAGGGAAAATATTTCATTCTTGTTGGTTTATTTGGTTAACATGGCTGTATGCTAATTAATCAGTAAGTTAACTTTCTAGTCATTCGGCCTTACTAAGCATGTAAATGCTTACCCCTCTCTTTTCCCTATCTTACAGAGCTCAAGGACTTGTAAAGATTGGAAGACGATTGGAGAGTCAACACACTATCAACTAGTCCAGCTTTGGTATATAGGCACTTTTATTTTGTTCAATGGCATGTATAGGGCTCTTGGTTTATTTTTTCAGATATGTCATTTGATTAGCCATAATGAAGACATGTAAAGATATACACATCTATTTGTATATGGCCATGGGAATTGGATCATTTTGAAGTAGGCTATGACCTACAAATCTATGCATGTTTATGTTTACATGGGATGGCTTGACTATAATTGGCAATGAGTTATAAGAATGAGCCAATCTTAAATGTGTCAATGAGACATGGAAACCCTTAATACAAAAAGGGAATTAACCTAGCATGTATAAAACTGATGATATGAGGTTTACATGCAATAAGGTTTATCAAGGTTATACGTAAGCATATAATCTGGCCTTATTATGTATTAAAATAACCTATAAGTTTGATTGGTTGATAGAGGGTGACCAAAGGCTGGGAAAATAGCCCTACAAGGTCCACACGGGTAGACACACGGGCTTGTGTCTAGGCCGTGTGTGACACAGGGATCACCCCCAAGGGCGTGTGGTATGGCCGTGAGTCCCCTGCACCTAAAATTTTAAGTCAGTTTCGAGCACGGGCTAGACACACAGGTGTGTGTCTTGGCTGTGTACCCCTAAATGCATGTTGACGTCATAAACAAAGAGTTACATGGGTTGAGGACATGGGCGTGTCCCAAGCTACACGGGCGTGTGTGACCACACGGCCCCACCCACACTGGTATGTGACTCACTAAAGCAAGAGAATTTATTAAGTTTCCCAATGTTTATTGAATGTTCTTGGTTTTGTCCCGAACAACCCCAATGTATGTTTTAGGCCTCGAAGGCCTGTATAAGGAACAGTACACATGTGTTTGAAAAGTTTTAATTTTGGGCTAAATTTGGTGACCCAATTTTGTATGTTGGTGAAGGTTTAAGTCTGGTAACGCCTCGAACCTTGTCTCGGCATTGGGTATGGTTGAGGGGTGTTACATTTAGTGGTATCAAAGCTACGGTTTAGTCGGTTCTAGGACTACTGTAGAAAGTATTGAGTATCACTATACATGCCATTATTCGAACCTTGATAGTATGACGTCTCCTAACTGTTTAAATTGTGTTTGAATATAGTAAATGTCTTCCAATCAAGCTCAAGATGAGTCCGAGGGCGCCGAGAGCCATGCTCTAGCTTTTGTACAACGAGCTGTTTCTAATAGTAGTAGAAGGCTTATGTCTGAAGGCTAAGAAGGGGCCAGAGCCGCCTTCTTTGACATGATGGATGAATGGTTTGGGGATTATTTGAGGGATTCCCCTAACATATCATGACCTCCCCCGCCCCTTAACCAACCTAATGAGGATTTGCCATGAGGTATGGCACCTGTAAGAATTGGTAAGGGCCCTATAGATAAGCTTAGAAAGAATGGGGCTGAGGAATTTAGAGCTAAGATCGATGATGATGCTGAAAAAGCTGAGTTCTGGCTCGAGAATACTACTCGAGTATTAGATGAATTATCGTGCACACCTAAGGAGTGCTTAAAGTGTGTCGTGTCTCTTCTGAAGGATACTGCATACCACTGGTGGAAGACTGTATTTTCCGTGGTGCCAATGGAAAACATCACTTAGGAATTATTCCAAGTAGAGTTTAAGAAGAAATATATCAGTCAAAGGTTCTTAGACTCGAAATGAAAGGAGTTCCTGGAACTCAAGCAAGGAAATAAGACTGTAGAAGAATACGAAAGGGAGTTTGTAAGGCTAAGCCAGTATGCCACTGAATGGGTTCAAACTGAGTCAGAAATATGCAAATGTTTTGAGGAAGGTCTGCATGAGGAAATCAAGCTATTGATTGGGATTCTTGAGATACGGGAGTTCGCCATATTAGCTGATCGAGCCAAGAAGGACGAGGAGCTCAATAATAAAAGAAAGTAAGTAAATAGAGAGGCTCGAGTTTCTGGAAAGAGATCCAGCAGTAAGAGCTCTCGTTTCCTACAAAGAAATCAAGGAGCCAACATGAACACTCCACTTTATCGGTAGGATATTCGGGTAGAACGAGAGACCCCAAATGACAATATCAGAAGTCTTCCTCCTCGATGGTGGCTAGTGTGGAGAGTGTAGGTGATCAAAAGCCAAAGTGTAAAAGCTGCAACAAATTTCACTCTAGAGAGTGTCGAATGAATAGCAGTGCATGTTTCAAATGTGGTTCTTTTGACCACTTCCTTAGGGACTGCCCAGAGCGGAATGAAAAAGAAGTGAAAGTAACCCTGAAGTCAAGTGCTCCCATTGCATGAGGTAGACCTCCTAGATATCCTGGAAGTACTAGTGGCAGTCGAGCTGCAGCTAAAGACGCTGCAAAATTATAGGCTCGAGCCCCAGCAAGAACGTATGCAATACACACTCGAGAGGAAGCCTCTGCTCTTGACATTATTATGGGTACTTTTTCTCTTTCAAATACATGTGTTGTTGCCTTAATTGATCTGGGGTCGACGCATTCATACATTTGCATGAGATTGGTGTCTAGTATGAACATACCCATTGAACCTATGGAATTTATTATTACAGTGTCGAATCTATTAGGAAAATCAGTCCTGATTGATAAAGTCTGTAAGAATTGTCCTTTGATGATTCATGGTCAATGCTTTCCGGCTAACCTTATGTTGTTACCATTTGATGAGTTTGATGTAATACTTGGTATGGATTGGTTAACCCTGCATGATGTAGTTGTCAACTATGGTTGCAAGTATATTGAATTGAAAAGCCCACATGGTGAGATTTTGCGGGTTGATTCAAGAGAATTGGGTACGCCGCCAGTTGTAATCACAGCGATGGTTACTCAGAGATATATGAGAAAAGGGTATGAAGCCTACCTTGCTTTTTTATTGAACACTAGGGAAACAGAGTTGAAGATTGAGTCTGTGCCAATAGTATGTGAATATCCAGACGTGTTCCCAGAAGAATTACCCGGATTACCTCTTAAAAGAGAGATGGAATTTGATATTGAATTGGTACCGGGAACAACTCCCATTTCTATTGCTCCGTACAGGATGGCAGCAACCGAGCTTTAAAAAGTTAAAAGCACAATTGTAAGAGCTAACAAATAAAGGTTTTGCAAGGCCAAGCTTTTCACCTTGGGGTGCTCTCGTATTGTTCGTAAAGAAGAAAGACGTTTCATTGAGGTTATGTATAGATTATTGGCAGTTAAGCAAGGTAACTATCAAGAATAAGTATCCTTTGCCAAGGATCAACGACTTGTTTGACTAGTTAAGAGGAGCCATTGTGTTCTCTAAGATAGACTTGAGGTCTGGCTACTATCAGTTGCGAGTTAAGGAATCAAACATGCCTGAGACAGTTTTCAGAATGAGGTACGGTAACTATGAATTTCTTGCCATGTCGTTTGGGTTAACAAATGCACTGGCCGTATTCATGGACCTAATGAATAGAATCTTTCAGCCATACTTGGATAAGTTCGTCATTGTATTCATCGATGACATTTTGATTTATTCCAAAGATGAGACAGAGCATACGAAGCATCTGAGAACTGTGTTGCAGACCTTACGGGAAAAACAACTGTATGCTAAGTTTAGCAAGAGTGAGTTTTAGCTCTAAGAAGTTGGGTATTTGGGTCATATTGTTTTGGGTGAAGGCATCCGAGTTGATCTAAGTAAGATATCTGCCATTGTTAAATAGAAACTGCCTAAAAATGTGACCGAGGTTAGAAGCTTTTTAGGTTTAGCCAGTTACTACCAAAGATTTGTGAAAGGATTCTCTATGACAGTGACTCCAATGACGAGGTTCCTATAGAAAGACGTTAAGTTTAAATGGATAGAAAAGTGTTAGCAGAGTTTCAAGAGGTTAAAGACATTGCTGACTGAAGCTCCTGTTTTAGTGTTACCTGAGCCGGGAAAAGAGTTTGTGGCCTACAGTGATGCATCCTTAAATGGATTGGGTTGTGTACTTATGCAAGATGGCAAGGTGATAGCCTATGCTCCGCGGCAGTTGAAGCCACACGAGAAGAACTATCCAATGCATGATCTAGAACTTACCGCCATTGTTTTTGCCTTGAAAATTTGGAGGCATTATTTATATGGTGAGACTTTTCATATATTTACCAACCACAAGAGTTTGAAGTATTTGATGACTCAAAAAGAACTGAATCTAAGACAGCGGAAATGGTTAGAATTAATTAAAGATTATGAGCTGACCATTGACTATCACCTGGGAAAGGCGAATGTGGCCGTCGATGCGTTAAGCAGAAAATCCTTGTTTGCACTAAGAGCCATGGACGCTCGATTGGCGTTGCTTGATGATGGTTCAGTTTTGGTAGAGCTAGAAGCTAGGCCGGCATTTCTGTAGGAAATTTATGATGCTCAAATTAATGACAGCGATTTACAAGCTAAAAGAATTCAATGTAAGTCGGGCATTAAATCAGATTTTCGGATCAGTCCTGATGGATGTTTAATATTCAAAGATAGGGTTTGTGTACCCAAAGATGATGAAATTATTCAGAAAATCTTGCAAGAAGCATATGATGGTCGTTTGTCTATTCATCTAGGAAGTACCAAGATGTACAATGATTTGAAGAAAATGTACTGGTGGAACGGCATGAAAAGAAACATCTCTGAATTTGTATCAAAATGCTTGATATGTCAGCAAGTCAAAGCTTAACATCAAGTACCTTTAGGTTTCTTATAGCCTGTGATGGTCCCCGAATGGAAGTGGGACAAAGTTACTATGGATTTCGTAATAGGTTTGCCATTGACACTGAAAAAGAAAGATGCTATATGGGTTGTGGTGGATAAGTTGACAAACTCAGCTCATTTCTTTTCGGTAAGAATAGATTACTCTCTTGATAGATTGGCCGACTTGTATATATCTGAAATTGTGAGATTACACAGAGTATCGCTATCGATTATTTCAGACAGAGACCCAAGATTCACTTCGAGATACTGAAAAAGTTATGAGAAGCCTTGGGTACAAAGTTGAGCTTTTGTACAGCTTTTCACCAGTAGACTGATGGTCAGTCTGAGCGGACGATTTAGATCCTTGAGGATATGTTGCGATGTTGCATCCTCGAATTTCAGGGTAGCTGGGAAAAATATTTACCATTGGTAGAATTTGCCTACAACAACAGTTTTCAAACGAGTTTGAAGATGGCACCTTATGAGGCCTTGTATGGAAAAAAGTACTGATCTCCGTTGTATTGGACAAAACTCAAGGAAAGTCAAATTCACGGGGTTGATCTGATCAAAGAAACTAAAGAAAAAGTTAAAGAGATACCAGACTTTTTAAAAGCGGAATTGGATAGACAAAAGTCATATGCTGATTTGAAAAGAAAAGAGATTGAGTTCCAAGTTGGAGATAGAGTATTCTTGAAAGTATCTCCATGGAAAAAAGTATTGAGATTTGGTCGGAAAGGCAAATTGAGTCAGTGATTTATAAGACCGTACGAGATCACTGAAAGAGTTGGACCATTAGCCGATCAATTGGCATTGCCACCCGAATTGGAAAAGATTCACGACGTGTTTCATGTATCCATGTTAAGGCGATATCGATCAGACTTCTCTCATGTGATTTCACTGGCAGAGATTGAGATTAGATCGGATATGACTTATGGCGAGGAACCCATCAAGATTTTAGCTTGCGAGATTAAACAGTTAAGAAATAAAGATGTGGCTTTGGTAAAGGTTTTATGGCATCGACATGGTGTAGAAGAAGCTACAGGGAACCAGAAGAAACCATGACAAACCAATATCCACACCTGTTTACTGGTAAGACTTTCGAGGAAGAAAGCCCCTAAGGGGGGAGAAATGTAACATCCCGAAATAGGGCCTAGTCAGAACAATGGTTTCGAGACCACAAATTTGACATCATAATATATATTTTATAATTATTATAAGGTCTATAATATGAGAATATGTATGTGTTAAAGTTTCATGAAGGAATTCTTTGAGTAAGGTGTCCAATTGGACATTAGGGACGAAATTGAAAAAAAATTGTAAAACTTGGTTTTTAGAATGTATGAAATTACTCAAGAATATTAATCAGAAGGTCTTGAGGAGCAATTTGACCAATTTCTAAGTTTTTGGACAAAAATGGGCTTGTATGGATGAAATTTTAAAGAAAGGGCTTAAGGGCATTTTGGTCATTTGGCAATTTAATGAACTAAAATGGGAAAAAGAAGGCAAAAAGCAGCCATTCTTCTTCCTTGTCTAGCCGAAATTCTCAAGTCACCATAGCTAGGGTTTTCAACATTTTCAAGCTCAATAGTAAGTGCTCTCAAGTCCCGTTTTTAATGTTCTTCGTATTTTTTAAATCCTGGTAGCTTACTCTCTCTATTTCTACCCATATTTCATGCTAGGGTTCATGTTTAGAAATTCACCCATGCATGAGTTACTTTTATTTTGATGGTTTATGAAGGAATATAAAAGTTGGATGTGTGTTAAACATATTTTCCTAGGTGATTTTCATGAAAAACCCCTAAAAAGGACCTTTTTGCAAAAGGTGTAAAATGTGGGTAGAAATGTGAAATAATGGAACAATGTGGGCTGCCATAACAGGAAAGAACATTCGGCTAGGCTTGGGTAATGTAGAAATTGCATGCATTCCATTATATGAGCCTATGGACTAAATCGTAAAAAATATGAAAGGTTAGGGGCAAAACGGTCATTTGGATCGGGGTGAAATTTAGACTCAAAAAGTACAATGTGAGGTGTTAATGATTTATTTTTATTGTTATAGACCTCGAGGAACAAATTCTAGAGGTCGATCGAGGAAAACGAAAGGTTTCAGAATAACCAAAACATGATACCGAGACAAGTACCAGGTAAGTTCGAATAACTTAAAGTAAACTCATAGTATGCTTAATTGCATGATTTATGAATGTATGGTTATTGCATTTGATGATGGCATGAAAATTTATGAAATACATCCTTAATAATGACATGTTGATTAATGTCCTGGTTGAGGTTGAAAAAGGAATCTGATGGATAAACCATGACTTACATGACTTGAGATCCTGCATGTGTTGCAGAAAGGATTTAACCCAGACGGGTAATCCGTTGATCTCAAATATAAAAAGGATCTAAGCTGAACGGGTGTTCCTTGAGTGATCGAGCCTTCTGAAGAATATGCGTACATTGTGGATTTAGCCCAAACGAGTAATCCGATTAGGGTCTAAATTTATCCTGGACTGGTAATTCAGATCCAAGCTCATTAAGGGTGTTTGTCGCTATAAGGGATTTAGCCTGGACTGGTAATCCAGCCGTGAGATGCGAAATTCGCGGGAGTACATACTTGAAATGATCATTCTTATGACTTAACGGATAATGGATAATCCATCGAGATTTCCTCGAAACTCAACGGGATTAATATGATGTATATAAATGAAATAATGAATGATGAGCTCATCTAAGACAAATTACATGGTGCATTATTATTGTGACTAACTTGTTGATTGAATGCATGTGATAGGAAAAATATTTCATTCTTGTTAGTTTATTTGGTTAACATGGTTGTATGCTAATTAATCGGTGAGTTTACTTTCCAATTATTCGGGCTTACTAAGCATGTAAATCCTTACCCCTCTCTTTTCCCTATCTTACATAGCTCGAGGACTCGTAAAGATTGGAAGACGATTGGAGAGTCAACACACTATCAACTAGTCCAGCTTTGGTATATAGGCACTTTTATTTTGTCCAATGGCATGTATAGGGCTCTTGGTTTATTTTGTTAGATATGTCATTTGATTAGCCATAATGAAGACCTGTAAAGATATACACATCTATTTGTATATGGCCATGGGAATTGGATCATTTTGAAGTAGGCTATGACCTACAAATCTATGCATGTTTATGTTTACATGGGATTGCTTGACTATAATTGGAAATGAGTTATAAGAATGAGCCAATCTTAAATGTGTCAATGAGACATGGAAACCCTTAATACAGAAAGAGAATTAACCTAGCATGTATAAAACCGATAATATGAGGTTTACATGCAATGAGGTTTATCAAGGTTATACGTAAGCGTATAATCTGGCCTTATTATGTATTAAGATAACCTATAAGTGTGATTAGTTGATAGAGGGTGACGAAAGGCTTGGAAAATAGCCCTACAAGGTCCATACGGGTAGACACATGGGCATGTGTCTAGGCCGTGTGTGACACACGGATCACCCCCATGGGCGTGTGGTATGGTCGTGCATCCCCTGCACCTAAAATTTTAAGTTAGTTTCGAGCACGGGCTAGACACACGGGCGTGTATCTTGGCCATGTGCCCCTAAATTTATGCTGACGTCATAAATAGAAAGTTAAATGGGCTGAGGACACGGGCGTGTCTCAAGCTACATGGGTGTGAATGACCACACGGCCCCACCCACACGGGCGTGTCACTCACTAAGGCAAGAGAATTTATTAAGTTGCCCAAAGTTTATTAAATGTTCTTGGTTTTGTCCCGAACCACCCCGATGTATGTTTTAGGCCTCGAAGGCTTATATAAGGGATGGTACGCATGTGTTTGAAAAGTTTTAATCTTAGGCGAAATTTGGTGATCCGATTTTCTATGTTGGTGAAGGTTTAAGTCCGATAACGCCTCGAACCTTGTCCCGACATTGGGTATGGGTGAGTGGTGTTACAAGTCGCAAAGTATAAAATGTGGCAATTGATATATACATGTTTAGGATTGGATTTAGAGAGAGCTTGGTACTTAAGCAGTCAAATTGATCCACCTCCTTATTTCTAGAATCCTGCCTGGTGTATAGTATCTATTCACTTTTAACAATGAGGACATTGTTCATCTTATGTAGGAGGGACCGAAAAATTGAAATTATTTCCACTCAGAATAAATTTTTCTTTCAATTATGATTAGGTTATATTTTTTTCAAAAATTTGAAATTTTATTGATTGTTAAACTTCAGTATGAATAAAGTTCAATTATATCAATAATTGTTATTTTAGCTTAATAATGACATAAGTGTATTTTTAATAAAGCATGCAAATCGTACCATAAAATTTTTTAGTTCCTTAGAAAAGTTAGGCATGCATGAAAGTTGAAGTCTTTAGAATTGACTTAGTAGTTTCTTGAGGTGAAATCCAAGGAAGCATGGAACATTGAAAATGACTTAGGTAACTTTTGTTTGGACTGTTTGAGCCTTTAAAGCCAACCTTGATGAAATTTTATCCTTTAAAACCCAACATTAAGACTGTATGGCCTAATTTTATTTGAACCCTTGCAATATTTAGCAATCACTTCTCTTTTGATTATCTTTAAATTATCCCAAATACTAGACTCAGTAATATTTAGAACATTCTTTGAAAATAAGTTTGGGGGAATTGAAAAGAATTATCAAATGATCAAAAAATTATAGTACATTCAACAAAATACTCGTAAAAAAAGCATGTGTACGTGAAATAAAATAGATGTACAAAACAGCATGTGAAAGCAAAATAAGTTGGTGTATTGAAGGTAAATATTCCGAAGGTTCGATTGAAGTTGAGTCTAAGGTATTTAGCCTAAATTTATCTTTTACTTACCCCTAGCCTAGCCACGTTACATCTGTAACACCCCAAACTCGGCCTGAACGTTATTGCCAAATACAACGATGTCACATTGAAGTGTTTTTCGTAAAATACAAAATTGTTAAAAACCCATTCTCTATTATACCTTTTTGAATGACTTTGAAGATGATTTCAAGACTTGTCATTTATTTTCAAAATGTAAGTCGTTTGTTTAAAATGTTGTTTCTTATGGAAGCTCTTACATCAGTTACGTTGTGGTATTTTTTGAAAAAACATTTATCCTTTTGAAAACTCGCGTCTTTTCCCTACTGCTGGCAGTATTAAAGCAAAAGAAATATAAATCCCCAAATTAAAAATTAAATCCAAAGAGGCCTTATTCCATAAAAATACCAAATTTAAACTACTTATAAATAAAAGGCAAATATGGAAGCATGTGCGGTTGTATGGCCACCTTCGAGTCCCTCGTAGCATCGATCCGCCTAAGGATTACCTGCGTAGATAGGCAGAAGGCTGAGTTTATGAAAACTTAGTGTGTAATCTCTTAATAAACAAACAGTTAAACATACAGTGAGCAAATACTGTCTGGGCCTAAGCCCATATCAGTAACAGTGACAATATCAGTTTGGGCTTTAGCCCATCTCAATACAGAAACAATCATGTATTTAGGCCTTGGCCCATTACAGTAATAGTAAACAGAGTAGTAACAGTAATTAGTGCAATAACAGTTTAAGCAGTATGCATGTCCTACCCAACCAGCCTCTACACTCCTCTCCGTCCAACCCTACACTCCATATGGGGATAAAATCAACCCACCCATCCCTACACTCCAAAATAGCACCGGTTGCAGCACTAAATAGTATTTGCAGTAGAGATGCAAGTATAATAGGCTTAAAGCCATCAGTGATTTGCAGCAGAGCTGCCAATACAGTACACTTCCTCCAATCATAATAAACCCATCCCCATGCAACGCATCATACAGTCATGTCATGTCATATCATAGAATCATACATGTATCCATTATAGTTTAAATAGCAAGCTAAAATACAGTCATACTTGTAAATATATATAAATACCTCACATAGGGGCAAAATAGTCATTTTACCTCAAAAGGGAAAAACAATCATTTTACCACAAAAGGGCAAAATAGTTATTTTACCACATAAGGGCAAAACAGTCATTTTACCACATAAGGGTAAAATAGTCATTTTATTAATTTGGTGTATACTTATCTACCAAACAATAGGTCCACAGTCGTCTCGGGCAACCTGTGCAACTTAATCAGTCAAATAATGAAAGCCCAAGGCCCATATTGTGGCCCATGTGGGCCCACATGCCCGTATGGCCCAAATTTCCTAGAAATGGCCGTGTTCGTATGAACCACACAGCTTAGCCCAATATTCTCCATACTTTCGTGTGGTTTACTCGTGTGCGGCCTACAGGCCCGTGAGGTCCACACGACCCATTTCGGCCCAACATGGCCCAAATCGGACTCAGCCCATGAAATCGCTCAAGGCCGATCTCAATGAGCTTATGCCCACGTCTAGGCGTTTAGTTTACCATACGAGCGAGCGCATGCTCGTGTGGCATCAAAGATTACAATTTTCTGCTTTTTGTCGATCTATAGTTTGGGCAGTGCTTTATACACCTGGACTGCTTTGTCGCCTAACCCCACGCGAGCACCCTAGTTACCTAATATTTGATCGAAAAGCCATTCCATTAGTCACCACACAGACAAGTTAATCTTACCCTAGAATAAGTTATCCAACTCCAAATGGAACTATTCATACTGTTAACCTAATAACAGAGAAACAACTCCTCTCCTCTAACGCATCAACGACAATCCTCAGTCCCTTGGTCGACTCTTGATCAAATAATACACCATCCTATTTAAAATTAATCTTCAAATAACCTAGTAGTGAAGGAATTAATACTTACCATAAATCAATGAGAGGCTAAAAACAACAGTAGTTATACAAGAAGATGATAATTCGACGCTAGAAGAAAAAGTATAGGGAGTCCAAAAATTCAGCAAATAGGGAGTCCAGAATTCAACTAAACAAAGAGTGAGGGAGAAAGGGGAGAGGTAAACTACAGCGACAGATTGGGAAAAAACAAGTCAGAGAAGAAAAGTGGAAAAACTAGCACAAAACCTCAGCAACATTCAGCCCTTCAGAAAGAAAAAATAATAATCGCCCTAAAGAAACAAGTGGTAAAAAAAGGAGTAGAAAAGAAGCAATCGACAGCTATGGGAGACAATATTCAATAGAAACAATCCATGAAAACAAAAGAGTTAAGGAGAGGAATAGTCGGTAGAAAAACAAAACAAAATGGAGAAAAAACCACTCAAAACCAAAATCTTGAGGAATCAGAGTTCAAGTTCAGCACTAACACTTCTATATCCTCAAATTCCCTTATTTTTCTCCCCAAAACACTCCCAAAATCCCTAAAAACCAAAATTTTCTTAATAATCCCCTAAAATTCGGCCACAACCATCCCCCTAAAACTCAACCACTTAGATGTTCAGTCAAACACAACTCTTCCATGACAAATCAAAAAAAAAAAATAGATCCAATGTTGGCGTAGGCACTTAAACTTTAGACCTCCTGCTCATGAACACTCCTTTTAACCACCAGACTAGTATGCCCATTCTGTCATGTTTTACCCACATTTATCTATCAACTTACTGACTAGGGACTGTGCTTTTTCCTTTAAAAAACAAAACTTTTTGCACCTGCCCAGGTTTGAACCCAAGACTTCTCAAACACTTCCCAGTACACTTAACCACTGAAATAGATACACAGCTGTGTCACTTTCTTACACAACTAAATATTTATGAGTAGCTTCTTAGCTATTCCCATACTCAAGACCTAATACTTTTAGGCTCAAAATTTGGGGTGTTACAATTCACCCCTCTTTAAAGAAATTTAGTCCCTGAAATTTCCAACTATCAGAATAGTCGCATAATAAAGACTACACCACTACACTCCCGCTGCGTACTCTAGTTCCAAAACATTACCACACTTAACCTGAATGATTCCAATATAGTCTATAGATAGACTGGGACAATGCGTCAATCCCATACTTAGCCACCTTAGGGCAACCCCAACAATACCCCTAAAAATCTCAACTCCATTAGATAGGAGTAGTTCCATAACTGATCACGACCCACAGCACCAGTATTGAGTCTAGCGACCCTTTCCAGAATCCACAACATATTTTGGGGCAGTGTGTCATCCCCAACCACACGATCATAAAATCTAGCTCGAGCACCCTCACGGCCTCTGCCGCGGCCTCTTGTACCCCTTCCACAAGTACCCTTGGTACTCATATTTGAATTGCATTTTATCTTATTAACAGTTTTTTGCATTAGTTTATAGTTCCTGTGTTTATTAACAGATGTTTTGTGGAGACAGTATCCAAAGTATAGAGTATTATTTCCGCACAACATAGTGTCTATCGGTGTCTACCGGTTACTACAGTTTCAGTATACACTACTAAAGAGTTTGCAATACGGCGTACTACCTACAGTAGTCTCAGCAATCCTACCTATGGTAGTTTCAGTCAAAATCAAAATACAATCTTTAGACGAAACTTACAGGATCGGTGCGGAGACTCGGTGTACCACACATTCATAAAACATTTCAAAATACTTCAAATCATTTGAAATAGTTTTATTAAAAATTCCAAGTTTTGGAATAAACCCAAATCCATAGTCGAATTTTGCAACCAAGCCCTGATTTCACTAAATGTAACACCCCAACCCTGGCCTGGACGTTATGGCCGAATCTGGCGATGTCACATTGAAGTGTTTTTTGTAAGGTGTGAAATTGTTAAAAACCCATTCTCTGTTAAACCTTTTTGAATGACTTTGAAGATGATTTGAAGACTTGTTGTTTATTTTCAAAATGTAAGTTGTTTGTTTAAAATGTTGTTTCTTGCAGAAGCGCATAAATCAGCTATGTATCTGTGGTATTTTTGAAAAACATTTATCCTTTTGAAAACTCGTCTTTTCCCAACTGCTGGCAGTATTAAAGCAAAGAAATATAAATCCCCAAATTAAAAATAAAATCCAGAAAGGCCTTATTACATAAAAATACCCTATTTAAATTAGTTATAAATAAAAGGCAAATATGGAAGCATGTGCGGTTGTGTGGCCACCTTCGAGTCCCTCGCAGCACCGATCCGCCTAAGGATTACCTGCACAGATAAGCAGAATGGTGAGTTTACGAAAACTCAGTGTGTAATCCCTTAATAAACAATCAGTCAAACATACGTCAGAAAATACAGTCTGGGCCTAAGCCAATATCAGTAACAGTGACAATATCAGTTTGAGCTTTAGCCCATCTCAATATAGAAACAATCATGTGTTTAGGTCTTGGCCCATTGCAAGAATAAAGAATAGAGCGAAGAATAAAGAATCATGCGAAGAAGTTTAAACAGTATGCAAGTCCTACCTAACCAACCTCTACACTCCACTCTGTCCAGCCCTATACTCTATGCGGGGATAAAATCAACCCACCATCCCTACACTCCAAAATAGCACCAATTGCGGCACTAAACAGTATTTACAGTAGAGTTGCCAGTATAATAAGCTTAAAGCCATCAATGGTTTGCAGCAGAGCTGCCAATACAGTACACTTCCTCCAATTATAATAAACTTATCCCCATGCAATGCATCATACAGTCATGTCATGTCATATCATAGAATCATACATGTATCCATTATAGTTTAAATAGCAAGCTAAAATACAGTCATATTTGTACATATATATAAATATCTCACATAGGGACAAAATAGTCAATTTACCATGTAGGGGCATTTCAGCCATTTTACCATGGAAGGGCAAAACAGTCATTTTACCTCATCAGGGACAAATAGTCATTTTACCATATAGGGGCAAAATAGTCATTTTACCATATAAGGGAAAAATAGTCATTTTACCACATAAGGGCAAAATAGTCATTTTACCACATAAGGGTAAAACAGTCATTTTTTTAATTTTTGTATACTTATCGACCCAATAGTAGGTCCACAGTTGTCTTGGGTAACCCGTGCAACCTTAATCAGTCAAACAATGAAAATGGGCCCAAGGCCCATATTGTGGCCCATGTGTGTGGCCCAAATTGCCCAGAAATGGTCATGGCCTTGTGAACCACACAACCTAGCCCAATATTCTCCACACTTTCGTTTGGTTTACCCGTGTAGGGCCCACAGGCCCATGGGGTCCACACGACCCATTTCGGCCCAACATTGCCCAAATCAGACTCTGCCCATAAAATCGTTCATGGTCGACCTTAACAATCTTACGCTCATGTCTAAGCATTCAATTTACCATACGAGCGAGCGCACACTCGTGTGGCATCAAAGATTACATTTTTCTGGCTTTTTGTAGATCTATAGTTTGGGCAGTGCTTTATACACCTGGCCTGTTTTGTCGCCTATCCCCACGCGAGCACCCTAGTTACCTAATATTTGATCAAAAAGCCATTCCATTAGTCACCACATAGGCAAGTTATTCTTAGTCTAAAATAATTTATCCAACTCCCAATGGAACTATTCATACCGTTAACCCAATAACAAAGAAACAACTCCTCTCCTCTAACGTATCAACAACGGTCCTCAGTCCCTTGGTCGACTCCTGATCAAATAATACACCATCCTGTTAAAAATTAATCTTCTAATAACCTAGCAGTGAAGGAATGAATACTTACAAAAAATTAATGAGAGGCTAAAAACAACAATAGTTCTATAGGAAGATGATAATTCAACGCTAGAAGAAAGAGTATAGGGAGTCCAAAAATTCAGTAAATAGGGAGTCCAGAATTCGGCTAAACAAAGAGTAGGGAGAAAAGGGAGAGGTAAACTGCAGTGAAAGATTGGGAAAAAATAAAGTCAGAGAAGAAAAGTGGAAAAACTAGCACTAAACCTCATCAACATTCATCCCTTCATAAAGAAAACAATCGCCCCAAAGAAACAAGCAGTAGAGAGAGGAGTGGAAAAGAAGAAATCGGCAGCTATGGGAGACAATATTCAATAGAAACAATCCATGAAATGAAAGAGTTGGGGAGGGGAACAGTCTACAGAAAAATAAAACAAAATGGAGAGAAAAACCACTCAAAACTAAACTCTTGAGGAACAAGTGTTCAAGTTCAGCACTAACACTTCCATATCCTCAAATTCCCTTATTTTTCTCCCCAAAACACTCCCCAAATCCCAAAAAACTGAAATTTTCTTAATAATCCCCTAAAATTCAGCCACAACCATCCCCCCACAACTCAACCACTTAGAAGTTCAGTCAAACACAACTCTTCCATGACCAATCAATAAAAATAGATCCAATGTTGGCGCAGGCACTTGAACTCTAGACCTCCTACTCATTAACACTTCTTTTAACCACTAGACTAGTAGGCCCATTCTGTCATGTTCTACCCATATTTATCTATAAGCTTACTGGCTAGGGACAGTGCTTATTCCTTAGAAAAAACAAAACATTTTGGACCTACCCAGGCTTGAACCCAAGACTTCTCATACACTTCCCAGTACACTTAACCACTGAAATAGATACACAATTGTGTCACTTTCTTACACAACTAAATATTTATGAGTAGCTTCCTAATTGTTCCCATACTCAAGACCTAATACTTCTAGGCCCAAAATTCGGGGCGTTACAATAACCTTGTTAAAGACCTATTGGTTAAAGTTTCTATGCTACCTACATTAGTGGCGAGAAATTGCTATGTTCAACATATAAAGGCATAAGTTAAACTTAATAATTGTAGCTTAATCTTCAATAAGAGAATAAAATCAAATTGGTAGGGATTAACATGTCTTCGTTAGGAAGAATTTAGTCTAATTTTTGCTATCATAAGAATGATAGAGATTAATTTGTATGATTTGTATACTTAAGTAGCATAAATATCAAATTTCTTGTTCTTGACCATAAGTATGCCAAATTCATGATTGTCGGGTAGAATGTTGTTCTGAAAGAATTTTTCAAAGGTGTTTCCGAGAAATTCTTTTCAAATTTGTACATTACTCGGGACGAGCAATGAATTAAGTTTGGGGGTGTGGAAACACGAAAGTATACACACTTTTTCATGCCCTTTTTAACTCAAATTCATGCAAGTTTGGTAAAATTCTTGTCGAAAAATATATAATTATTATAAAATAATTATTTTGTACTTAAATTATTAACATAATGAAATTTAATTAATTTTATAATTAATTTTGTTTAATTTTGATTTTTTTCCGACAAGTTTGCACAAAGGGCGAAAAATGGCTCAGCAAACACTACTAGAAAAACTGAGAAACAATTTTGAAGCATCAAGGCTGTGACACCCCTAATGTGACCCTAGTCGGAGAGTGGTTTCGGGACCACGAAACCGAGTCACAAGAATAATTAGGTGTTATATTCCGTGCTTATTGTATGTGGAATTTGTATGCGTAAATATTTCGTGTCTCGATTTTTATTAATTAGGTGCAAATTTATAAGAAAGGACCCATGTGCTAGGACTTGAAAATGTGATAGGTGTATTTTAAGTGGCCTAATAATGCATGAAGTGAAATAAATGGAGTTGCATGTCAATTATCCCATTCCCTAAGGTGGATGGCCGGCCATGACAAATTATGGGCAAGGGAAACATGTTCCCAACATGTTTTACTAATGGATGATGTTAGAAATAATAAACAACTAAGCATGGGTGAGAAAAGAATGAAAAAATGTGTGTGAGAGAGTAGCATCCCCCATTGCCGTGCAACCAAGAAGAGAAAACAAAAAATTTGTTCATGCTTGCTCTCTCCCTTTTGGCCGAAAATACTAAGAGGAAGAAGGATTTTGCTTCATTTCCTTTGTTTAGAAGAGATCTAGAAGGAGATTTGGCTAAATTTGCATCAAGATTAAGGTATGTATGAGGTTGTGTTGGGAGTTTCATGCATGTTTTGGTTGCTAACTTGATGTGCATGTTAGCCATGGCTCAAATCTTTGTTATGCCATGGAAATGGTATTTGGCCAAAGTTGTTATGGTGATAAAGCCATTGCATGCTAAGTGCGAAGCTTGATGATGATGCATGCAATGATGGATTGTCTACTCTTGAGTAAGATTTTGAGTTTTCTTTTGTTTTATCATGATTGAAGTTGAAAAGGAGCATGATTGTCATATTCGCCATGATGCATTCATGAGCATGGTTCATGCTTCTTGCATGTTAGTTAAAATTTGTGTTTTGGATGGCTATGGACACCTTGAAATTCGCCATGCTCATATATGTATATATATGTTTGCACATGATGTTTTGGTTATGAAGGAAGTGATGAATAAGTTTGTTTAAAGAAGAAGATGTTGAAGAATAATTGTGAAATTGCAAGCACAAATCGCCTAGCACACATATAAGTGCTTGATGCTATATTATAAGTTTTGAGCCACAATATGCAAAGCATTAACTAGTAAAATGCATGCTGTTTTTGTGAGGTATTATGCATAATTGGCCTCAACATGTACATGAATATTCGGCCTTGGGTAGCCTATTGAAGGCCTTAGTATTTCCTTGATGCTCGAATAAATTGTATTGAATTGCTTGATGTAGTATAAAATGTGCATGACCATTGTGTATTCAAGCTAAAGGGTGGCCATATGACCATTTAAACTCCTTGTCATATTCGCCATAAGCTAGCACAATGAGGTTTTAATAAATTGAATTTGTTTGAATTAGCTCAAGAGCTTAGAGGGCCACAATTGGACAAGGGAAGGAGAAAGTGATCGAATAGCCGAAAAAGCCGTTCGACAACATCCGAGGTAAGTCCTCAAGAAGTGACCCTACTTGAATTATGTGAAATAAAGTATGGATGTGTATTGATTATTGATTATGTGTGTATGAGCATTTGAATTCTACCCGGCTAAGTCCCGAAGGCGAATATGCTTGTAATTATATTTGCGTTTGAGCCTTAGTAACTAAAATGAAATATGTATGTCCAATGATTATTGATGTATGAGTACATGAGAAATTGAATGATATCCGGGCTAAGCCCAAGACAATTATGCTGAAATTATATCCGGTTAAGACCAAGGCAATTGTGCAAGTGGCTATATCCGGCTAAGACCGAAGGCATTCGTGCAAGTCATTCTATCCGGCTAAGACCAAGGCATTTGTGCACATGGTTATATCCGGTTATATTCAAGAATCTTGGGCTGGAGGTGAGTGTTGGTTGCTGTAATAAATTCAATTAGTACACGAAAAGCCCAAAGAATAAGGTACGTTTATATGTGCATTGAAAGTCGACACGTTTGAGCAACATTCGCTCAATCGACTAATGAATTTCAGTTATTGACTTGATTGATACTTTGTGAAAGTATATAATGATGAAGTGTGAAATAAGAATGTGTATTAATGAAATGATGCATTTGGCTATGTGAATGTATTGCTGTAATTAGAGTTGATTATATTCCTTGAGACTTACTAAGCATAAAAATGCTTACCCGTTACTTTGGCTCTCTGTTTTATAGATTTCGCCGATAGCAATCGGATTCGGGATCAATAAAGTCAAGTCATCCACACTATCAACGCCTCTATTTTGGTATAAATTTTGTTTGAACTTTGAAATGGCATGTATAGGACTACCCCTGTTAGTTTAAAAATGTGGTGATGTATATGTATACGGCCATGCGAAAATGGCTCATAAAAAGGAAGCATGAATTTAGACTATTTGTGGTTTGTATGTATATATTTGGTGTCATGATGTGGCTATGGATTGGAAATGGGAATGTTGGTCACATGATCAGCCATTGGCATGGTTAAAATGATCATATATGAACCTATGTATGGCAAGACTAGTTGGTTCATGGAGACTACCAAATAGGTAAGACCTACCTTAAAAACAGATGCTGCCAGCTGCAGTGACGTGAATGTGAAAAATCACCAAAATTCGTAGGAATGGTATTAAATAGGGAATAAGCTATGTAAATGAACCTTGATGAGTCTATTTTCATATGGAAGAAACGAAATGGTCATAGGAGTTACATGTTAAGAGATATTGAAGCTATTGTGAAACAGGGCCAGAACGGTTTCTGGGTCCCCTGTCGCAACTTTAAAAATTTACTATAAATTATCCAGAAAGAATTAGGAGACATACCTTATATGTACAGATTCCATTTTGAGTCTAGTTTCATTAGAAGCAAACGATACCAGCATTAAAGCCCTGTACAGAGAGATATTCAAGTTATACCGCGCGAAGGTCAGAGCAGTCGATCCCTGTAACATGGGTGACTTTAACTAATAAACTGTACCAATTGGCCCGACCAAAAATTCTAGAAATAAATCCAAGGATGGATATATGAGTCTAAATTCAGGGAAAATTTACGAAACCAGTTTCCGAGTTTTGAAACTCGAGATATGATTTTTAAGGCGAAGGTGACGCAGTCTTCCAGCCTGACTGGAAATGTCAAATTGGTGGGCAAAACATGTGATCTTGGCTTGTTAACCCCTCGTGTCCGATACCGGCGATGGTCTCGGGTTCAGGGTGTTACGAAGGCGAATTAATTTTTCAACCTAAGACGGCCCAAATTATGTGCATTAATTCATAATATAATTAATTTTAATTTATATCAAATTTAATTTGAGTTATATAAATTATTATTAATTAATTATGAAAAGTGGTGCAGTTGAGCTGAACCGAAAAAACTGAACTGACCGAGTACTTGGCAGCCCAAAACCGTCCCACATGCTGACCCAATCAGTTTGCTTGGATGATTAATTAGCTTTCAAAATGGCCCTTGAAGACTTTTTCAAATTGCAAACAAACCTCTCCACTATTTGTGCCTTTCTAGATTTGCCCCTACCTTAATATAGCAAGTTTGAAAACTTCAAACTTGCCACATGTGTTGCCAGCCAAGGGAGGGCTCTTTGGCTGCTAAGTTTGGCTATTTTTAGCAGCCCTCTCAGCCTATAAAAACCCCCCTTGGCTGCTTATTTGAAACACACCTCAACTTTTTCATATCTTCTCTTCTCTCTCAATTTTCTCTCTTCATTTCCCATCCATTTTTCTTTATCCTCTTGCCGATTTCACCTCTTGAAAAAGATTCATTCATCCACCATTTGGAGGAGCATTAAAGTGTTCGTAGTAGCCTTGTTTCGACAGGAACAAGCAGAGAAGGAAGAGTGGAACAAACCAGTCAAGCCACGGAGAAACACCAGATTTGATTCTTGTTCCCTATCTTTTCAATTTTTGTTGTTGTTATGATGAACATGTCTATGAATATTTATGATGTTGAAATGTTTAATTTGATTAATACGGCTTAAATTTAATTCGTGTTAGGTTATTGCATTTCGTCTACTTAATTTATAAAAATTGTGTTTGTGTTGTTATAGGCCTCGGTAAGATGTTTGAATAAGTAAAACCATGACTAAGTTATTCTTGCATTACAATTGTAAGGTAACTAATGAATTAATTATTTAAACGGATTGAAGTTGTAATTAATTGACATGATACTTAAACTAATTTTAAACTAAAAGTGAAAACTAAATAAAAACATAAAAAAATTTGATTTCTTATGAGCTCATTAAGTATAAAAAGTAGTTTAATCTACTATTATGAATTGTGGCAGATCAATTGCCTCCTTATTTGAGGTTCGAATGATCTCTCCAACTGGTATGTAGGTGTTGAGTAGGGATCTTAACCCTATAAACTATGTAGCTTGCCTCATCTAATTGGTTTTCAGAGTATGGCTCCACTCTCAATGGCTTGACAATCATGTCCAAATGATTAAGCTTTTATGAGATTCATTGGTATCAATCAACATCATTATCATTGTCTATAGCTTTTACCGTTGGAGGCTTGGTTTTGTACATAAATCCCTCATTAGATCACATGTACGAATTCATAGCCATGTCGTCTATGATTTTATAGGCACGTTCGTGTTTGTGGAGCTTGAAAGATGCTCTAATCGCTGCATCTACGTTGGACCTGATGTTACCGTCTACACTATTATAAAAGATTTGGATTTGGAGCCACGCTTGCATTATGTGGTGTGGATACTTCCTTAGCATTTTCTTGAAGCATTCCCATGCCTCGTACAAGGATTCACTTTTGTATTATTTAAAATTGGCGATTTCTCACCTAAGCTGAATGGTTAGGTCAATCGGGAAAAATTTATAAAGGTGTTTTTTAGCTAAATCATTCCTGTGATGGAAGTTGGTTCTAACGAGTCTAACCAATTGGCCACATTATCGCACAATGAGAATGGAAACAATCGAAGAAGCACAACATCGTCAGATACCTCGTTGTACTTGAAGGTAAAAACCACTTCAAGTGTTGGTTTGAGTCTTTCGCCATGTTTCCCTTAAATTGCAATGTATTTTGGATCATCTAAATCATCACCATTTTTATCTCGAAATTATTGGCGTTGATCGTCATCCGTTCAATGCTGTCGTACACCGCATCAAGTGTTGGCAAGGCATACTCGTGCAACATCCTTTGATCCACTGGGGTTTCTTCCAAAATATTTACTTGTTCATGTGAATCATCAAATAATAGATTTTATCGAAGTAAATTAATTATAGTAGATGGATCGATGTTTGTCGACTAACGAATACACCTGAGTAGTTTCTCCGGATCTGGATGTGGTTTGATTGGAGTGCTAAAGCTTCAAGTCATAAACAACCTGTAAAAATAAAAGTAAATAAACAAAAAATTAAAATATTGTATCTATAGGCTTTAACATTCCTATTCTCTTATTAATTGTAAAGCTATTTTTAGATTTAATGTTGAAACCTCCCCGAAAATGGTGCCAACAACTTGACCACCTATAAACGTGTTATTGTCTATAGTAAAAATATCACACAAAAATATAAAAAATTGAACCGGCGGTGTCCACAAGTATACGAGTCAAATTATAATATAGCATATGTGTACAATGGAACACAAGAAGTATTCTAAGGATCGTACCCAATGGAGGATGGAACAAATCTATAGAAAATCTCTTTACAATAATAAGTCTAAATAGTAACAAATAAATCCTATATTACAAAAATTCATAAAAGGGATTAATAATAGAATTTAAATAACTAAAATAAAAAAATAAGAAAATAAAGAAACGACTAAATTGATAAAACCAATCAGGAAGATTAATTTGTTTTAGAGGTTGTAATTAAATTCAAATTAGGGTTTTAGGATAGATTAGCTATCAATTAATCAATTATTACCTCCCAACCTCTAAATGGTTAATCGATTGGTTGATACTCACTTATCTCCCAACCTCACATTCTCAACCAGGATAACTTGTGATTTACACTACCAAACTTATCCCCCAATTTCATTTAAGCTACGATTACTTTTAAGAATTATCAAGCCTAGGGGTTTAGGGACACGTAATCTATACCAACTAATCTTCTTGAGAAACCCTAAATCATTCATTAATCACGTCTCATCCACTCGTTAATCTCCCCTAGGGTATTTACCCACTCATGTTATTCATAATCGTAATCTAAATTGAAATAAACATGTAAATAACAAAATTTAATCGAAAGAGAAAAGGTTTCAATGTCGAGTAGAGCGTAGAGTAATGAATCTCTCGATTGGAATAATCAAATATCGTCTCTTGCTAAGAAGAAATAAACTAAAATATATTGATTAAATAAAAGAACTCTTGGATTAAAATCAATTCCAAGAGAGAAGAACAAAAAGTTTATGAAAACCAATTTTTTTCCTACTCCTAAACGGCGAGGGTTTTTTTGAAGGCATCTAAGACAACTTAGTTACATAAAATCCCAAAGGTCTTATTTATAAAAGTTTTGGTAGCCAAAATTAGGCCTTCGGCACATCCTAGGTCTTCGTATAAACTTGATTGTGTGGACAAAAATAACCCCGGAGGACTTGGGCACCATGTAAGCCTTATGTCGCGCCAAGCAAGGTCTATGGTGAGACACGACAAGTAAATTGTGCCTCATTGGTTTCGTGTCGTGCTTTAATGGCTCGAGAAGCTTGTGCATCACTTATCCCTTACTTCTACATCAGTTAGGCCTATAATACATCTTACATACTCAATTACACCAATTAGCACTACCTAAGGCCCGTGTCAGCCTAGTAGGTCACAACACTCACAAAATGCGTTAAAAACAATTATTTTTACTAACTTTTACAACTAACTACTAAATATTGAAAACATAATAATAAATAAGTGTATAAATAGGCCGAAATTACTACTATATTTGACAGTAGGTCAGTAACGAGGAAAATTAATGGCTAATTCGACTTTCCCACTAGGTGGTCCATTACTCAAGAATCCACTTGTCTCCAGTGGCAAGTATTTGATTTTGAAATCTCCAGTATGCAATACAATCTATAACATCCTAGAATAGGACTTGGGAGTTTGAGGTTTGGTGAGCTAAAGTTTGTCAATAGGTTAGTGAGTTAGAGTACGCCAACAAGTCTGACGAGTTGGTGTACGCTAGTAGGCTTGGCGAGTTGGTATCCATCAGTGGATTAAACGAACTATGATTACTAGTAGGTTTAGAGAAGCAAGGATCGCTACTGGGCCTAGAGAGTTGTAATCATTGTTTTGGGCTGAGAGCCAAAATTTGTAGTAGTAAAATGGTAATTATATCAAAATTAGGAAGACAACTTACTTTTCTCTTTGTAACACCATTCATGCATGTAACTATTTCCTACTTCTACTACGACTAAGGTATTTTAAGAACACCAAAACACTTAGTGCCTATAAATTGAGTTCTTTTCATAGAAAAATCATATTCTTTTGAACGAGAAAATTCTCTCAAATTTCTCCATCAATTATCCTATTGTCAAGTTTCTACCCAGAAATTAGCTCTTAAGATCTAAGGTAAGACTCTATTTCTTTAGAAGGTTCAGAACAAGAAACACTAGGTTCGCAAAAGGACTAGCAAGTGTAAATCTAGGTACGCTTGTGATTACGTAAGAGTTTTCATGTGCTTTTCTTGTTAGTGACTTGTGTATGTTTTTGAAATTTTAAAACTAAAAGAACCATATACAAGCAAGGACAAAGGAAAAGCAAAGCTGGTTTAAAGCTTTCAACAAATTGGTGAGTGTTCAGGGATCGCCACATAAAAGTACAAACCATAGTGCTAATCTGTAGCATAGGGTTTTACCTAAGTTTTGAGAGTAAGTCTTTTCTATTTTTTTTGTGAATATGTTAAATATATGTTTTTATTAATGGTGATATGGTAGCTCTATATTGTGAGCTAGATATGAACAGTGATCTTCTGAGCTCTATTTTTAAGTAAATGTTTTGACATGATAATCTTCTGAATTTGTTGGATATAATGGTATGCCATAGAATTGTGAGTACTCACCCTTATGTGTTTTTTTTGGGGGGAGCAAAAGGCCCTGAGACAAGTTGGAAAGATAAGGGAATGTCGAGCTAAGCTCCATTCAGTAGGACATGTTGGTGTCTTAGAGAGTGTTTAGCTTTAAGCTACACTTATGGGACATGTTAAGACTCATTGAGTCATTCTGAGGCATTATAAGGAGATCCACTTATCCAAAAAGAATGAACAAGTGAATAAGATTATGTTTTTTGAAATATTGAGTTTTACTATTGATTTTTTGTAATTTGGTGTAGCAGATTAAACTAGCTTTCACATTTAAGGAGTTAGAATATAAGCATTTTCGTTATGTTTTAATTCAATTTCTTTAGTTTTATTTACATTCAATAAAATGTGCACATCAAGTCTTTTATTAACCTTAAAGGTTGAATTAGGCCAAAGGGAAAACTACCATGCTTTGTGAGTGCGTACGAGACCATTAAAGGGCATTTTGGGTTAATACTAAATGTTATGTCGAAACATGGGGGAGTCAATGTTGCAACATAGAGAGCAGAATAAAGAAAATGGGAAACTACTTTCAATTTTACGACATAGGCTAAGGGTGTCGCTACATACCCCTGATGATGGCTACAGAAGAGCATATTGGATGTTAGATCGAGGCGCGAGACTAGTGTGTCACGACATTAACTCTGTGACGAGATTAAAACACAAATCAGGGGTGTTTTGGTCTGAACAATCAAACCTAAAGCTCGGGAATGTCAACTACCCTAGGGCTACGAATGGCAGCTACCTGAAGGCTATAAATAGACCTGTTTGGCACACATTATTGACATGATTCCATTAGCTTATATTCTTTCTTTAGGTTTAGATTTGTTCTCTTGACATGATTCCATTAGCTTATATTCTTTCTTTAGGTTTAGATTTGTTCTCTTTCTTTTTTAGGTTTTTATAATTTTAGTTTTTTTTTCTTCAATAGATTTTATTGTAAAGGAGATTAATTTTTGTGGATTCACTCTATTCATCAATATCAATCAGACTTTCTCAAACTCTTTATTTCAATTCATTCCTTATGATTAATTCTTTCATTATTTCCATGTTACTTATGGAAGCCATGAGGAACTAATCCATCTATGAGGGATTAGCAAGTGGAGGCATGATCTCTTAACTATTTTGTGGGGTTACTCAATGAATCAACTATTTGGGAAAGGAAGAACGTGAAACATACCGTAGGCCTGGCAACCTTGAGAAGTTATCAAGGTGGGAATTAACCAAAAATTAGTATTACCCATTCATGAACACCTTTACCCCAAGCCAGTCTAGGTTTTGAGGTTGAAAGATCCTGCTAGCGTAGCGACTAGTTGGTCGATGAGGAACCCAAGACGATAGTTAATTGGGATTGTCGAAGCAAGCTGATCACCCTTCCTCATATTTGATTCACTTTATCTATCTCTATCTCTTGCAATTTTAATTATTTTTTATGTTATTTTATTTTATTATTGTACAAACCTTAAACACATTTATTATTTTGCTCTCGTACTATATTTTGCTTAAAGTATTAATTATATCTTTAATTATTTAGGATAAGATTGATTTAGTACTCGCCTCCCTAAGGTACGATCCTCCGAGTACTCACCTACTTATTTGTAAAATTTATATTACAGCTCGACCTGTATACTTGCGGATACCACATCATAACTCTTTATTTTATTGCACTATTCACACTCTGGACATTATTACATCCGGAGGTGGTCAAGTTGTTGGCGCCATTGCCGAGGAGGCAACATCACTAGATTGATCTTAATTTTCAAAGTCCAAAAGATTAATTAGGCAATTTTTCAGCTGTAGATATGATTTCATTTTGTTTTAATGTTACTAATCTTTTCTATCTGGGTTTGGTGTATGACTCGCATTAAAGCCACGCCTATTGTAACAACCATAGATCTAGAAAGAATAATTGAAAGAATTGCCGACAGAAGTAGTAGCAGCAAATGTAAGATCCACCACTACCAGTTATAGTTAACCTACCACGTGAAAATCCATTAGCCCGTGACACCGGTGATAAGCCTTAGGAGACCCACCAGCACTATAATTACTCGTAAACGTGCAAATGGCTCAAAATAAGATAACTTTACGAGACTATGCCCTACGAAGTTTAGATATGGTTCAGGAAAGTATAGCAAGGCCGACGATTACAGCTAATAATTTTGAAATCAAACTGACAATGATACAAATGATCCAAAATAATTTTAAAGTTTAGAGGCACTATGATAGAAGATCCTTATCAACATTTGAAATGGTTTCTTAAACTCTGTGATACTTTTAAGTATAATGGTGTCACTGATGACTCTATTCATCTTCATTTGTTTCTTTTTTTTCTCTTATTGATAATGTCTTTTCTTGGTTAAACTCATAGACTTTATGATCTATCACAACTTGGGACGGAACTTGCTGGAAAATTCTTACAGAAGTTTTTCCTGATTAGTAAAGTAGTCTAATTAAGGAGAAAGATTTTTGTCTTTAGACAGATGGAAGGAGAAAGCTTTTATGATGTGTGGGAACGCTTCAAAATTTTGATTCAAAAATGTCCACATAACAAATTTCCTAAGTGGATGAGACTGCAAATTTTTTATAATGGGTTAGATGCGAACGTAAGATCAGGATTAGATGGAGCAGAAAGAGGAGCCCTTATGAATAGAATGTATGAGGATACATACGAAATTATTGAAAACATGGAATTAAACTCCTGTCAGTGGAAAACTAAATGATTCATATATGGCCAGGAACCAGCTACAATTAAAGCTATTCAAAAGGATAATAAATATCAACAACTAGTGGACAGACTCAACCGTATTGAATCTGCTTTTGTACCGTCTATACATGGAAGAGACATGCCACTCTTCCATTATATCAATAATCCTATCAGGATATAAATTACATTGGGATTAGGGGTGGAAACCCTTATTCAAACACATACAATCCTAGTTGGAGAGATCACTCGAACTTGAGATGAGAAGAAATCAAGGAAGAGATAACAATTCCAGTCAAGTTAAAAATACTAATTACCAACCTCCTTACTTGTAGAAACCCCAAAACAGAGCCAACGCAAGTAACCATACGACATGTGGTCAACGTCTTGATAGAATTGAAGGAGAGATGCAATCAATGAGGACAAATGTCAAGTAAGTGCAGTCTGAGTGCACCAAAGTAAGTGCAGTCTGAGTGCACCAACTCAACAAGAACATTGACTAAGCTTGAAGATTAAATGAGCCAATTAATGAGAATAATGGGTGATGTCAAAAGAAAAATTGGCTCATGCATTCCTAGTAACATAGAAGATAATCCATGTAGGGAAGGTAAATAGCATGTGAAAGACAATTTATGGATAATATTAATGAACCTCAAGACAATTCCTTAGATGTGGAAGAGGGACTTGAACCATATAGGGAGAAAGCACTAGCGACTAAGACGGGAAAAGAGACACCTAAATATGCTAAAATCAAAAAAATCTCATTTCCATCAAGATTAGAATAAACAAAAAATTGGGACGAGGATGAATTTTTAAATTATTTTTATTTTTTAAAAATATTAAATGCTAACCTACCTTTGATTGAGTTAATTGAAAAGGTTCCCAAGTATGCCAAGATTTTAAAGGAGATGATGGCAAGCCATAAGAAAATCAAGGTAGGAGAATAGGTTAATTGATGTGCTTCTTTTAGTGTAATTGTTTCCAGGAAAGTACCGTGAAAAGTTAAAGACCCGGGTAGTTTTACCATTCCCATAGAAATAGAGAGTATTTACTTTAATAAAGCCCTAAGCGATTTAGGAGCTAGTATTAATTTAATGCCCTTATCGATGTTTGAAAAACTTGAGTTAGGAATCCTAAAGCAACTCAAATAACATTACAATTTGCTGATAGGCCTTCAATACACCCAAAGGGGGTACTAGAAGGTCTGTTAGTCAAGGTGCGAAGCTTTATTATTCCCGCAGATTTTGTAATACTTGATTTTAAGGAAGATCGTGAGATACCAATCTTACTAGGAAGACCTTTCTTGGCCACTTCTAGATCTACCATTAATTTAGAGAAAAATGAGTTGACAATGAAAATTAATGGCGAGACTAAAACTTTCAAATGTGGCTATCAACCTAACGAGGAAATTAGAGGAGCATTGCAAAAAACTTATCTATTTTTGATATTCCCAATTCAAGGGAAATGTTTCCTTTTATGAATACAGAAAGAATAAATAGGTTTAAGGAACGGGACAAACGAGCAAGGGTGGAATGGCATGACAGACAGTGGACCAATATTGATAGAACAAAAAAATCATCCACGGGTGAATTGACAATACTACTGGATAAATCTGGCAGTATAACTTAAAATTTGTGAATTGTTGCATGATATTTGTAAATTACTGTATACTTAAGTAACCACATAGTTTAGATTCTAACTTTTATTTTATGTAGGTTTATCCTTAGATCAAAACATCATTAAGATAGAGTTTCTAGCCGAAATAGAGTCGTCTTCACAATATCACAACAACCAGTCGCGATGTAGCAAACAATCCCTGAGAATCTCCAAACTGGCAGATGTGTCGCGACACAGAACCTATGTGTCGTGACATCGTTGCAATTTTCTACAGGGTTGACTTGACCCATTGGGCAACCCGACGGTTTTAACATTAATTTTACTAAATTTCTAAACCTTTAAAACCCTATTTTATAACATAAACTCCTATTTACTCCTAATTAAATCACTCTTTAAACTCTTACCCCCAAAAGCCTCTCAAATATCTCAATATTCCCTAAACCCAAAACCTAAACCCCTAATTTCCCAAATTTCCTTTCACAAACTCGGTGCAACAAGGAACGAGGATAGCATGGGCAAGCAAGGAATTCAAATGAACTTTGACTATACATTCAAGGTTAAGGGTTTTTAAATTTAAACTTTTTACTATTCCATTGACTCATTTATTTAGTAAGTTATTAGGATTGAAACATCATGCCTCTTAGGAAAGTTAGGCGAACAATAGAAATAGAGCCATCAATCGTTCAAACTCTTAATTTTCCAAATTCGAATGTTTAAAAGTATTTTAATGAACTTCAAGGAAAAACATTCATTCAAGAGAGGGGATTTGATCCATCAATGATTTTGTGTAAAGAAATTTGGCCTTTGGTCAAGTATCATCATTGGGGACATTTTTAGATGATCCCAATGGATAATGTTGTGGACCTTGTTGTCCAAGAGTTCTACACATCTCTACGGGACCACAAGTCTGGAAATACTAAAGATCATATATGGGATACAGTACTTGTGAGAGGGAAAGAGGTGCAAGTAACAACTAGAATAATTTGTGACTTTATAATGTTCTACACTATGAGAATGATTTCATTGATGAAACTGACTTAGAATATTTTAGAGACATATATGGATAATATTATAAACTCTTTAACTGAGGGAAGGGGTGAATGGAAGTACCGCATAGGTAACAATATCCCAATATCTTTCCATCAAGCTATTATGTTTTTGGAAGGTAAAATGTGGATTCAATTCATTTACACACGAATTATATCTGCTTTAAATGTTTCTAACATTAATGCCTTTAGATCATTGTTGCTCTATGCTATTTTGCAAAAAAAGCAAGTTTGTTTTGGCAAATGGATCCACCATGGGAAGATGCATTAGTAGCCAGAAGGTGGGAGGATTGCAGTAGGATTAATAAGTAGATTTTTGTATGTTGCGTTCTGCTTAAATTTTCTATGTAGGAACCCAACACAAAGGAGACATAAACATATCCAAACTTTACATGATCAAAGGAGGAAGCACCCACCAATAGGATTTAGAGCAATTACGATCAATCGGGTATCTTCTTTCCTTATCTTTTAATTGGTTACACATTGAGGACAATGTGTCAACTAAAGTGTGGAGGGTAACATAAAAAATTTGCTTCAAATTTTTACATTTGCATTGATTTTTCTTGTCTTTTGTATGCTTTAGTTTGTAGAAATACAAATGATTATTTAGGAGCATGTACATAGGTTGCTTGCATTTGTGAATAAATTTGGCATGATGATAGGTGATTTTAAAGTTTTTATTATTGCACTACTAAAATTCTATATGTTACACTGTAAGTAGGTATTAAGCTATCATTTGTACCAAATGATATAGAAAATACAAGGAAACAAGCATGCTAGTACGAATGATAAATAGTTGAATTTGTATTTGTTTGGTTGATTAAATTTGTGAATGTTGAGATATTTATGAATGACCTAAGGCATTGTTTGGAACACATCCAGAGCCAAAAAGTTGTCCTATTTATATTTCACCTTTAGTACCAATTCTTGAGCCTACTGACGCTTCTTGATGAACCACATTACAAGTCTCGAGCCTGGAAACATCAATTTTATTTCCCTTTTTCTTTGGTCCTATGCTACATGATTATAGACATCTGGTCATACGTATTGAGGACTAAGTAGATACATCATGGCGAAGTTTGTAAAAAATAGAGTGAAATAGGAAAGATTAGTGTGATATGGGAATTATAGGTTAGCCTGAAAGTGTAAAACAAGAAGAAAAATCTGAATAGAAAAAGCACCTGAAAAACCAAAAAGCATTTTTGAGTGAGAAAAAAAATAAAAAAGAACAGTGACAAAGTCACAAACATAGAAAAAACTCATTCACTTTTGCATTGAAACTCGTAGGCTAGCCATAGTTACTATGTCATGCTATGATTTCCTATATTTGGAGAGAGAAGAAAGGTGAGAGAAGGAGAAATAAGGCGGTGAGCGAGTAAGGGTCACTAAAGAGGGAAGAATAGGGATCAATATGATGTGGCAAACTATTTTCTTGTTTGTAACCTATTGATGCTTACTATTTTTGAATTTCATGCCTGTCCTAAGCCTCAGAACATTAGAACACAAAAAGCCTTATGTGACCTAAATATCCTTACACATGAATGGACATCATACTGAACATTCACATAGACGACTATTTATATTTTGCTCGGATAATCAAAGTACTTGTACTTTTTGTAACATACTTAACTTAGATGTTTGTGATCAAAAGTCGTAAGGCAACTACTCATCATGTTGAAATTTTTAGTAAATATGAAATTCTTAAGTCATATTATCCAAAATCAATACTTGTACCATAATTGCTTAAGGGTCATCAATTACATTTTATAATCTTTATTTATGTTACTTGAGGATAAGCAATGACTTAAGTGTTGGGAAGTTTAATCTATCGTAACTCAGTCTAGTAGATTAAACAATTTTTCACATTTAAGGAGCTTGAATACAAGTATTTTCATTATCTTTTAATTCAATTTCTTTAGTTTTATTTACATTCAAAAAAATGTGAACATCGAGTCTTTTATTAACCTTAAGGGTCAAATGAGGCCAAAGGGAGAACTAACATGCTTTGTGAATGCGTAGGAGACTATTAGAGGGCATTTCGAGTCAATATTAGACAATGTGTTGCAACATAGATAGCAGAATAGAGAAAGCGAGAAACTACCCTCAATGTCACAACACAGGCTGAGGATGTCACGACATTCCCTTGAAGATTGCTACAGAAGAGCATAATGGTTGCTATGTTGCGACACAAGACCTGGTGTGTCTCGACATCGACTCTGTAATGAGATTAAAACACAAAGTAAGGACGTTTTGGTCTACACAATCGAACCTAAAGCTCGAGAACGTCAACTACCCTAGGGCTACGATGACGGCTACCTGGATGCTGTAAAATGACCTTTTCGGCACACATTATGGACACGATTCCATTACCTTAGATTATTTATTTAGGTTTAGATTTTTTTTCTCTTGCTTTCTTAGGTTTTTATAATTTTAGTTTTTATAATTTTAGTTCAATTTTTTCTTCAATATGAATATCAATATTTCCTTAAACACTTTATTTCATTAATATTAATATCAATCAGGCTTTCTTTAACACTCTATTTCAGTGCATTCCCTATGATTAATTCTTCCATTCTTTCCATATTGTTAATAAAAGCCATGAGAAACTAATCCCTCTATGGGGGATTAGTAAGTGGAGGCATGATCTCTTAACTATTTTGTAAGGTTACTCAACAGATCAACTGTTCGAAAAAGGAAAAACGTGAAACAAACCCTAGGTCTAACAACCCTGGGAAGTTATCTAGGTGAGAATTAATCCAAAATTGGTACTGCCCATTCATGAACACCTTTACCCCAAGCCAGTCTGGACTGTGAGGTTGGAAGATAAGTAGTTCTTGTTGACTCGTTATGTTAGTGGTAAATCAAAAGATCCTGCTAGGGTAGTAACTAGTTGGTTGATGAAGAACCCAAGACGACAGTTAATTAGGATTGCTGAAGCAAGATGATCACCCATCCTCATATTTGATTCACATTATCTATCTCTTGCAATTTTAATTATTTTTATGTTATTTTATTTTATGATTTTACAAACCCTAAACATATTTCTTATTTTTCTCTCGTACAATAAATCTTTACTTGTTTAGGTTAAGATTGATTTAATACTCGCCCCCTTAAGGTATGATCCTCAAAGTACTTGCCTACTTCGTTGTAAAATCTATATTACAGCTTAACCCGTATACTTGCGGATACCACCTCATAGTTCTCTATTTTATTGCAGTACTCACACTCTGGACGTTAGTACATCCAGAGATAGTCAACTATTTTTAAGCTATTTGACGATGAGTATCTGTGAACCAAACTTCACATAAGTATGACAAATCCAATTTGTAGTTCTGTGACTTTGGCAAAGCTTTTGTTTAACTTGTGCTTTGTGCATGCTATGTTGTTATTCTTTCCTGTATATTCACTAAGTTCGCAAGAGCTCACACACTCCTTTCTAAACACTGCAGATAGTTAGATTGCATGGTATGTAATGGACAGGCAGGTGATTTAGGTGAAGCATAAATACCGGAAAAGTAGTACAAGAAAATTTTAGACATAAAGGCAATGTGGGATATTCTGGTTGGGCTTAAAGATATATTTATGTTGACTTCGTCGATTGCTCTAGAATCAATTAATTTTTAAGTTTTTCCTTTATGTTTTTATTTGCGACCGATAATACTTTATAAACACATTTGAATTTTAGGCATATGAATATAACTCAAGTTTGATTAATTTTTTTCCTATTTTCCAAATTAAAATTTAAGTAATTATGTAACAACCTGTTTTTAGTTAAATCAGAGCAGTGGTTTTGGAACCACAAATCTGATGAGTAACTTATTATTTTATTATTATTTTAAAGTCTACGGTACGTTAGTAGATTTGTATAAAAATTTCATTAAGAAATTTTGACGTTTGCATGCTTAATTAAGTGAAAATGACTAAATCGAAAAAGGAACAAAAGTAGATTTCTAGTAGCTAAAGGTATCAAACAACTATGAAAATTTAATCTAACAGGAGTTAGGTGGTAAATAGACCATTTATATAGTTAGTGGATATTCATGGATTGGTTTTATTGAAATTATGAATATTTTTAAAGCTTAAAAATATAAATAGGTAAATAAAGATAAAATTAAATAAGTAAAAGGTATCATCTTCTTCAATGTGTTTCTTCTTCCTCTTCTTCAAAAGAAGTATAGCTAGGTTTCGGTCAAGCCATGTTTTCTTGCATCAAACCATGTTTTCTTGCATGGTATGTATTTCGATTCCGTTTTTAATGATTTTTATGTTTTTAGGATCGTTGTAGCTTAATCTAGCGAGCCAAAGGACTAATTTGCAAAATTGTTAAAGTTTTAGAGTTTTTCTATGAATGTTCTTACATGATTTTTGAAGTTTAATAGAAGAATATGAATCTTTTTTGTTTAATAAATAAGTTTTGTAAAGTGATTTTGATGACACTGTTATTTAAGGACTTGTTTGTAAAAATGATAAAAGTACATAGTGAAATTTTGAAATGATGATTTGTATGAGTTGATAAAGGTCCGTAGTGCATTCATCTAGCATGAGATTTGGATGAAATTGCTTAAATTTCAATTTACGAGCTTAAGGACTAAATTGTAAAGAAGTTAAAATATTAAGGGTAAAAGTGTAAGTTTTCCAAAGTATGAATTTTGGACTGAATTGAATAGTATGAATATTAAATGGATTGAATTTGCTTACTTAGATCAAGATAAACCTCGTATGGATCTAGATTATGGAAAAGCTAAAGCCTCGAATTAGTTGATTTTAATTTTTCGTCTTTGTAGTCAAGGTAAGTTCATATGTTTAAATAACGTTTTAATGTTATTTTGATATATATGCTACTGTGTTATTTATCATGTAAAGAAATGATGAAAATCCAATGATGTTACGACGATTATTAAGCTCTGTTTGAACTTTAGGAATATATAGGATACAAATGACATGTCATTAGGATTACCATGTTTTGGGTACTGGTCCTAAATGTCCTACTGATGGCTGAGGTTTGGCATTTGTTGCGGATACTCAATAGCATGTAAGCAGCATCGTGTAGCTTACATTTCAACCTTCAGCTTATGTGAGCAGACCCATTTTATGGCTCAAGTGAGCAACGATGTAAAGAAAAAGGAAAGAAAAGGTTATATGTTTAGCACACTTTGTGTGAGCTTTCCTGTGTATCCGATGTTATTCTAAATGGTTCAACAGGCATGAAAAGGGAAATGAACGATAAGTATCCTAATGACTTATGTCGTGAATCTATGAAAAGAATTGAAAAGGAAATGTTTAATGTAAGTATACTTATGTTCATGAAGTTGATGATTTCTAGTGAAATTGTTCATGTATAATGACTTACCGTATGATAGTGCAAGTGAATTGTGAGTTGATGTACTAACATATGTTTTTGATGGTGCTTAGACTTGTGCCAAGCTTTTGGTTGGATTATATCATGCTTAATTTTAATTCTATGCATTGAAATGGTAAGTTATGTTCATGTTTTACGAACTTACTATGCATTATATGCTTACGTAGCTTTCTTTCCCATGTTTTATAGATAATCGAAAGCTTGATCATTTTGGAAGCTCGTCAGAGATCTATCACACTATCTAGCGAATATTTCAATAGTTTTTTATGTTTTGACCAAGGTTATAATGGCATGTATAGGTGGACTTGTGTTTGATGTTATTTGATAAGTTTGGCATGTATATGTTATTTGGTTGATGAACTTTTGGTACTCTTAGTGCCTTGTTGTTATGTGTTAATATGGTCAAGTATGGTATGTTTTGTTATGGAATTGAGTTAGGTGTGTATGGTTGATATTTGGCCAAATATGCATTTGTTTAGGTATGTTTGATTAACTATGATTGAGGTACCTTGTCGGCATATTGGTTGAATGGAATTTGGTCTTTTAAATTGGTTATACTTTGCATGTTTTGGTATGTTTGTGATGCTTTGGTCATGTGTGCAAATTATGTTTAGGTACAAGCTTAAAATAGGTGATGAAAATTGCTTGAATTTGGCCAATTTCATGTCCACACACCTAAGACACGGGTGTGTGTCTCAACCGTGTGTCCCCTATAGGTTTCAAAGGTTACAAGTCAAACAGTTACAAAGCCTAACACATGGGCGTTTGAGACCATTTTGAGAGTTACACAACCTGGTACACGGGCATGTGGCATGGCCATGTGACCCAATTCAGAGAGTTACACAGGCACGGAATATAGTTGGGACAAAACCGTGTGTCCCTATTTCAAATGTTACACGTCCTGGCCATACGGCCGTGTGACCCCTACAATTCAAAAATTCTAACTTTTTCCTAAACTTTCTTAATGTTTCCAATTTAGTCCCGAACCATTTCTAAAGTATTTCTAAGGCCTCAAAGGCTCGATTAAGGGACAATATGCATGTATATGAATGGATTATTCTATGTTTATATCAATGTTTGGAAATGAATGTTTTTATGTTAATTTATATGGTAATGCTCTGTAACCTTATTCCGACGATAGATACGGGTTAGGGGTGTTACAAATTAGTTTTCTAAACATAGTGCTCGCCATGTGCAACAACATGAAATATTCAAAAATAACAAACTTATATAAAGTTTGTCAAGGTTGTTGCGAAGTGATAGTGTAATATCCTGAATTAGGGCTTAATCGGAATAGTGGTTTCGTGACCAAAAATCTGAGATAGAAATAATTATTTTATAATTATTTTGATGATTATGATATGATTGCATGATTGTGTGAAAATTTCGTGATGAAATTCTATGCCTAAAGTGCTTAAATTGAAAGTAGGGACTAAATCGAATAAGCTGCAAACTTTGCATTCTAGAAGTTTTTAGTATGAAATTGTTTTGGAATATTAATGAGGAGGTCTTAAATAGCAATTTGACCAATTTTAAGTTCATGGACAAAATTAGGACATGGAACGAATTTTTGGAAAGTTTAGTAGTAAGGGTATTTTGGTCATTTAGTTATTAAAATGAATTAAAAACAAAATTAAAAGCCAATTTTTGTCCATCTTCTTCATTAGGCCGAAATTTCAAGGGTTCTCCATAGATAGGGTTTGTTTCAAGCTTCCACGCTCCATAGTAAGTGATTCCAAGCCCTGCTTTTAATGTTCTTTACGTTTTTGGAATCCCGGTAGCTCGATTAAGCTTATGTTAGTAATAATTCAACCTAGGGTTTATATTTGGAAAAATACCCATAGGTGAAATTTGTGTATTTTGATGTTTTATGATAGAATATGAGGTTTTAAATTATGTTAGACAACTTGTGCTACTCGGTTTTGAGTGAAAACGAGTAAAAGGGCTTAATCGGCAAAAATACCTAATAGTCACAAGTATATGTTAGAGAGAGAATTTGATGTTGCCATAGAAGGGAAAAGTGATCAGCATGTTATAAAACATTAGAATAAGGAATAAAGTTTAATTCCCGAGCCTAGGGGCAAAAGTGTAATTATGCAAAAGTTTAGGGGTAAAAGTGTAATTTTTCAAAAGTTTGTACTAAATGCTGTTTTGATGAATGTATGTATTAAATAAGATTAATTTGGCATTATAGATCAAGAGAAACGAGATTCAAGTCGCGATCGAGGAAAAGAAAAGATTATGGACTAAATTGCAAAATCTTTATATTTTGGTACAAAGGTAAGTTCATGTGTAAATGTAGTAACATAATTGTCATTTTAAGCAATTTAATGTTGTTTATATGATATGATGCTGATTATTATCATGAAATATTATGCTTTGTGGTTATTGTTGAAAAATATGTAATTATGTGAATTACTGGATGAGTATGAACTATCACCGAGTATCGGTTCCGATATTCTGTGGAAGACGGCAAAGATGTGAGATCGAGGAAAAAAAAATCCTGTTTGAACCTTAGGAATAGATTAGGATACAAGTGACATGTCACTAGGATGGTTGAGCATCCGAACTCGTTGAGTTGAGTCCGAGTTCACTTATGGATGCAAATGTCCGAACTCGTTGAGTTGAGTCCAAGTTCGTGAAATGTAACTAGGCATCTGAACTTGTTGAGTTGAGTCCGAGTTCACTTATGGATGCGAATGCCCGAGCTCGTTGAGTTGAGTCCGAGTTCACTTAGGGGCGGGTTACATGATTTCTTGATTACATATGAGACACTTATGTGCAAATTTTCCGTGTATCCGAGTTGTATTCCGATGTGTTCAACGGGTGAAATTTCTAGTGAAATGAAAGAACACTTAAGATGCAAGCAACGTTTTGGTAAGTGTTGTGAAATGGACACTGTGGACAGGTATGTTCTTAACCCTCGGGTTGATAATAGATACAACAACGATAAGGTAGTAAGATGATGAATGATGTTTGGAAATATGATATATGTTTTGGTGATACCATGCTAAAGTTGTTTGGTATATTTGTATTGTTATGTTACTTGTTATTTACATATGAACTTACTAAGCATTTATGCTTACTCCTCCTCTTTATTTACTATAGTTTTGAACAAGCCATTTCCAGAATCGGACGGGTCAAGGTTCGATCACACTATCCAAAGGACTTTCATCGGGTAAATGGCTTGTAAAACTTAAGTATAGCATGTATAGCAATATACTTATTTTGTGTAAATAATTTTATGATATGGCCATGTTTGGTTGAGAAAATGTTTGATATTGATAAGTCATGGTGATGGCTAATTTAGATCATGTTTGATATTATGGAAGTTTAATAGGTTATCTAGTTCATAAAAATTCATGGAAAGATGAAACTTGCCTTAAAAGCAGAATATTGCTGCAAAGAATGACATGAATTTGAAAACATCACTAAAAATAGTATAAATGGAACTAAATAATGAGTAAGTTATGAAATTGAAGCTTAATGAGTCTATTTTCATGTGGATTGAACAAAACAGCATATAAATTATATTTTATGAGATATTTAAACTTTTGTGAAACAGGGCGCGAGTAATTTTGGATCCCTATTCGACTTTTAAAATTCATAATAAATTTTAAAAAATAAGATGTTTTTCTTTATATTTACAGATTCCTTATTGAGTCTAGTTTTAAGAAAAACAAACCTCGTAGTCATTGAAATTACGTATATAGAGATATCGATTAAGTAATACACGGATGTCGAGTAGTCGAACCACGAAGCAGGGAGACTTTAACTAATAAACTGTACTAATTGGCCCAACCAAAATTATAGAAAAATTAGTAAATATATATGTGAGTCTAGATTTAGGGAAAATTTACGGATCTTGATTTGAGTTTTGTAACTCGATATATGATTTTTCTTGTAATCGTGATGCGGTAGTTAGAAAGTCGTGAATGTAGAAACAAATGATTTGAAGTTCTTAATTTGATAAATTATGTTCGGTAACCCTCAAGCTCGAATCCGCGATGGTTTCGGTGTGGGGCATTACATTAGTGGTATCGAGCAGTTTTAGTCGGTTCTCGGACTACGTGTTGTATGTACGGATTTTGCTATACATGCCATATGTATGAATTGTGATAGTGTGACGACTTGACCTTTTAAATGAATTTTATATAGTAAATGGATCCCGATCCATTGTGTGGAGATGAAGTAGAGAGTAATGCGCCACTCTATTTGAAGGGCAAGGTCGATGAAAACCCACCTCCCCTTGTTGGTCGGGGAGGAGGAGAAAGGGATCGAAACCTTTCTCCAAATGATGAGTGCATGGTACACTGAGTTCGTTAAAGACGAACCCAAATGTACGACCTCCCCACCTCCCCAATTCCTCAACCTATGCCTCGATGCCTCGTGGAGTGGATATGATAAAATTTCATAGAACCCCGTTGATAGAATTCGTAAACAAGGGGCTGAAGAATTTAGAGCAAATATTGATGATGATGCGAGAAAGTAGAGTTCGGCTTGAAAATTCTATCCGGTATTTGATGAATTATCTTGTACACCGAAGAATGCTTGAAATGTGCTACATCTTTGTTGAGAGATTCACCTATAATTGGTGGAAGACTTTGATTTGGTGGTACCGAAAGAGAGGGTAACACGGGAATTCTTTCAAGAAGAGTTTCGAAGAAATATATTAGTGAAAGATTTATTGATCGAAATGTAAAGAGTTTCTTGAGTGAAGCAAGGTAATATGACGATCTCGAATATGAAAGAGAGTTTGTTCGATTGAGTAAGTATGTCGGGAATATGTTCCTCTGAAGCCAAGATGTGCCGACGATTTGAAGACGGGCTCAACGAAGACATTAAGGTATTTGTCGGGATCCTTGAACCGAAAGAAATGGTAGTCTTGGTTGATCGAGCTTGTAAGGTGAAGAACTCTGAAGGAAAAGAAAAGGTAGAATCAAACACGAAATTGGAAGAAAAGACCAATGAGTAATGCACCTTCACAGCAACCCGGAAAGTCAAGAAATATGAATCCTCGTTCCCAAGTTTCAGCTGAGCAATCATATGGAAATTTTAGAAGCAGAATGTGGGTCCTAAATCTCAGACTACTTCTGCGGCTAGTGTGGGAAATACGAGATTTGTTAAACCCGAAAGTGCCGTGTGTGGTAGAAATCATTTTGGTCCGTGCAAAGCAAATGAATGTTTTTGATGTGGTTCTCCGGATCATTTTATTAGAGACGCTTGAGAGAGTCGAGAAAGAAAAATTTCAGAATGTAAAATCTAGTGGTGCGGACTCGAGGGAAGGTATCCAAGAAAAGTGAAAGTGAAACAAGCAAGAAGAATGTAGCAGAGATGCAACAGTTAGATCTGAAGGAAGAGCTCCAGCTACAACTTATGCTATTAAAGCGCGTGAAGATGCTTCCTCACCCGATGTGATTACCGGTAGATTTTCTCTTTATGATACTAATTTTATTGCTTTGATTGATCCCAGTTCTACTCATTCATATGTATGCATGAAACTGGTGTCTAGTATGAATATACCATCGAGAACACGTAATTTATGATTAGAGTGTCGAATCCACTAGGCAAATGCGTGATAGTTGATAAAGTAAGTAAGAAATGCCCTTTAATGATTCGGGGTCATTATTTCCGGCCGACTTGATGTTGTTGCCGTTTGATGAATTTGATGTTATTTTGGGTATGGATTGGTTGACATTGCATGATGCTATAGTAAATTGCAAAGAAAAGGTTATAGAATTAAAATGTGAAAGTGGTGAAATCTTGCAGGTTGAACCAGACAAATTAGAGGAAATATTTAGTATGATTTCTTCGATGTCGGCTCAGAGATATTTGAGAAAGGGTTATTAAGCTTATTTGGTGTATGTAATTAATACAAAAGAAGTTGAAAAGAAAGTTGAATCAGTGCCGGTTGTATGTGAATTTGCGGACGTATTTCCAGAAGAATTACCAGGTTTGCCTCCAGTCAGGGAAGTAGAATTTGGTATAGATTTGATACTGGGAACAGCTCTGATCTTGATTGCTCCTTATAGAATGGCACCAACAGAGTTGAAAGAATTAAAGTCACAGTTGCAAGAGTTGACTGATAAAGGCTTTGTGAGACCGAGTTTTTTACCTTGGGGTGCTCCCGTGTTATTTGTGAAAAAGAATGATGATTCTATGAGATTATGTGTTGATTATCGGTAGTTAAACAAGGTGACAATCAAAAACAAGTATCCATTTCCGAGAATTGATGATTTGTTTGATCACCTAAAAGGAGCGACATGGTTTTCAAAGATTGACTTGAGATCCGGGTATTATCACCGCGAGTGAAAGAGTCGATGTGCCTAAAGCGCTTTTAGAACAAGGTACGGTCATTATGAATTTTAGTCATGCCATTCGGGTTGTGAATGCTCCTCTTGTGTTTATGGACTTAATGAATCGCATATTTCGCCATACCGGACAGATTTGTTGTGGTGTTTATAGATGATATTTTAATTTATTCAAAAGATGAGACAGAGCATCTTGAGCATTTGAGGATAGTTTTGCAAACTTTGAGAGATAAGGTTGTATGCTAAGTTTAGTAAAAGTGAATTTTGGCTCCGGAAATTGGATTTTGGGTCATATTGTTTCGGTGATGGTATACGGGTTGATCCTAGTAAAATTTCAGCCATTGTTGATTGGAAACCACGAAAAATGTAACGAAGTTAGGAGTTTCTTGGGGCTAGTGGGTATTATCGGTGGTTCGTAAATGAATTTTCTATAATTGCTGCTCCTATGACTAGACTACTCGAAAGGATGTTAAATTTGAATGGATGTAAGAATGTCAACAGAGTTTCAAGAATTGAAAAGTTATTAATCAAGCACCGGTGTTGATACAACCCGAATCAGGTAAAGAATTTGTGGTGTATAGTGATGCTTCTCTAAATGGTTTGGGGTGTGTCCTCATGCAAGAAGGAAAAGTGGTGGCTTATGCTTCAAGGCAGTTAAAACCTCATGAGAGGAATTATCCTACTCACGATTTGGAATTGGCTGCAGTGGTGTTTGCTTTGAAGATTTGGCGACATTATTTGTATGGTGAAAAGTGCCGAGTATATACCGATCACAAAAGTCTTAAATACTTGATGTCACAAAAAGACTTGAATTTGAGACAGCGAAGATGGTTAGAGTTATTGAAAGATTACAAGCTTGTTATTGATTATCATCCGAGAAAAGTGAATGTGGTTGCCGATGCTTTAAGCAGAAAGTTGTTGTTTGCTTTGAGAGTTATGAACACTCAGTTGAAAATGTTAGATGACGGTTCGATTCTAGCAGAGTTAAGAGCAAGACCGATGTTTTTACAAGAGATTTTTGAAGCTCAGAAAAATGATCAAGATTTGCTAGCCAAAAGAAAACAGTGTGAAGCTGATACGGGATCAGATTTCAGAATCGGTTCTGATGGTTGCTTGATTTTTAAAAATTGGATTTGTGTACCGAAAAATGATGAGTTGATCCAAAAGATTTTGCATGAAGCACATAATAGTTGTTTGGCGGTTCATCCGGGAAGTACGAAGATGTATAATGACTTAAAGAAAATTTACTGGTGGAGTGGAATGAAAAGAGATATTTCCGAGTTTGTATCAAAGTGCTTAGTTTGTCAACAAGTGAAAGCTGAACACTAGGTACCTTCGGGATTACTTCAGCCTATTATGGTTCCTGAATGGAAATGGGATCGGATTACTATGGATTTTATATCAGGGTTGCCGTTAACTTCAGGGAAGAAAAATGCCATCTGGGCAATAGTTGACAGACTGACTAAATCGGCTCAATTTATTCCGAAGACGTCATGATTATTCTCTTAATAAGTTGGCTGAATTGTATATTCGAGATTGTTAGACTTCATGGGATACCTTTTTCAATCATTTCGGATAGAGATCCGAGGTTTACCTCACGGTTTTGGCAAAAGTTGCAAGAGGCATTAGGTACAAAGTTAAATTTCAGCACTGCCTTTCATCCACAAACTGATGGACAATCAGAGAGAGTAATTCAGATTCTTGAAGACATGCTCAGATGTTGCGTATTGGAATTTCAAGATAGTTGGGAAAGGTACTTACCATTGGTAGAATTTGCTTATAATAATAGTTATCAGACAAGTTTGAAGATGGCACCTTATGAAGCATTATATGGTCGTAAATGTCGGACGCCATTGTATTAGACCGTATGAAATAATTGAAAAAGTTGGACCAGTAGCATATCGGCTAGCGTTACCACCCGAATTAGAGAAGATTCATGATGTGTTTCATGTATTTATGTTACGTCGGTATCGTTCGGATCCTTCACATATAATTTCACCGACAGAAGTTAAACTACAATCGGATATGACTTATGAAGAAGAACCGATTAAGATTTTAGCTCGAGAAGCCAAACAACTAAGAAATAAAAGTGTTGCACTTGTGAAAGTGTTGTGGCAAAAGCATGGGGTAGAAGAGACTACATGGGAACCTGAAGAAACTATGAGAAACCAATATCCACACCTGTTAACCGGTAAGATTTTCGAGGACGAAAATCCTTAAAAGGGGGGGAGAGTTGTAATATCCTAAATTAGGGCTTAATCGGAATAGTGGTTTCGTGACCACAAATCCGAGATAGAAATAATTATTTTATAATTATTTTGATGATTATGATATGATTGCATGATTGTGTGAAAATTTCGTGATGAAATTCTATGCCTAAAGTGCTTAAATTGAAAGTAGGAACTAAATCGAATAAGTTGCAAAACTTGCATTCTAGAAGTTTTTAGTATGAAATTGTTTTGGAATATTAATGAGGAGGTCTTAAATAGCAATTTGACCAATTTTAAGTTCATGGACAAAATTAGGACATGGAACGAATTTTTGGAAAGTTTAGTAGTAAAGGTATTTTGGTCATTTAGTTATTAAAATGAATTAAAAACAAAATTAAAAGCCTATTTTTGTCCATCTTCTTCATTAGGCTGAAATTTCAAGGGTTCTCCACAGCTAGGGTTTGTTTCAAGCTTCCAAGCTCCATAGTAAGTGATTCCAAGCCCCGCTTTTAATGTTGTTTACGTTTTTGGAATCCCGGTAGCTCGATTAAGCTTATGTTAGCAATAATTCAACCTAGGGTTTATATTTGGAAAAATACCCATAGGTGAAATTTGTGTATTTTGATGTTTTATGATAGAATGTGAGGTTTTAAATTATATTAGACAACTTGTGCTACTCGGTTTTGAGTGAAAACGAGTAAAAGGGCTTAATCGGCAAAAATACCTAATAGTCACAAGTATATGTTAGAGAGAGAATTTGATGTTGCCATAGAAGGGAAAAGTGATCAGCATGTTATAAAACATAAGAATAATAAATAAAGTTTAATTCAGAGCCTAGGGGCAAAAGTGTAATTATGCAAAAGTTTAGGGCAAAAGTGTAATTTTTCCAAAGTTCAGTATTAAATGCTGTTTTGATGAATGTATGTATTAAATAAGATTAATTTGGCATTATAGATCAAGAGAAACGAGATTCAAGTCGCGATCGAGGAAAAGAAAAGATTGTGGACTAAATTGCAAAATCTTTATATTTTGGTACCAAGGTAAGTTCATGTGTAAATGTAGTAACATAATTGTCATTTTAAGCAATTTAATGTTGTTTATATGATATGATGCTGATTATTATCATGAAATATTATGCTTTGTGGTTATTGTTGAAAAATATGTAATTATGTGAATTACTGGATGAGTATGAACTATCACCGAGTATCAGTTTCGATATTCCATGGAAGACGGCAAAGATGTGAGATCGAGGAAAAAAAAGCCCATTTGAACCTTAGGAATAGATTAGGATACAAGTTACATGTCACTAGGATGGTTGAGCATCCGAACTCGTTGAGTTGAGTCCGAGTTCACTTATGGATGCAAATGTCCGAACTCGTTGAGTTGAGTCCGAGTTTGTGAAATGTAACTAGGCATCCGAACTCGTTGAGTTGAGTCCGAGTTCACTTAGGGGCGGGTTACATGATTTCTTGATTACATATGAGGCACTTATGTGCAAATTATCCGTGTATCCGAGTTGTATTCCGATGTCTTCAACAGGTGAAATTTCTAGTGAAATGAAAGAACACTTAAGATGCAAGTGACGTTTTGGTAAGTGTTGTGAAATGGACACTTTGGACAGGTATGTTCTTAACCCTCGGGTTGATAATAGATACAACAACGATAAGGTAGTAAGATGATGAATGATGTTTAGAAATATGATAAATGTTTTGGTGATACCATGCTAAAGTTGTTTGGTATATTTGTATTGTTATGTTACTTGTTATTTACATATGAACTTATTAAGAATTTATGCTTACTCCTCCTCTTTATTTCTTGTAGTTTTGAACAAGCCACTTGGGAATCGGGACGGTCAAGGTTCGATCACACTATCCAAAGGACTTTCATCTGGGTAAATGGCTTGTAAAACTTAAGTATGGCATGTATAGCAATATACTTATTTTGTGTAAATAATTTTATGATATGGCCATGTTTGGTTGAGAAAATGTTTGATATTGATAAGTCATGGTGATGGCTAATTTAGATCATGTTTGATATTATGGAAGTTTAATAGGTTATCTAGTTCATAAAAATTCATGGAAAGATGAAACTTGCCTTAAAATGAATATTGTCAAAGAATGACATGAACTTGAAAAATCACTAAAAATAGTATAAATGGAACTAAATAATGAGTAAGTTATGAAATTGAAGCTTAATGAGTCTATTTAGTAAGTTATGAAATTGAAGCATAATGAGTCTATTTTCATGTGGATTGAACAAAACAGGCATATAAATTATATTTTATGAGATATTTAAACTTTTGTGAAACAGGGCGAGTGATTTGGATCCCTATTCGACTTTAAAATTCATAATAAATTTTAAAAAATAATTAGAAGTTTTTCGTTATATTTACAGATTCCTTATTGAGTCTAGTTTTAAGAAAAACAAACCTCGTAGTCATTGAAATTTCGTATATAGAGATATCGATTAAGTAATACACGATGTCGAGTAGTCGAACCCTAAAATAGGGAGACTTTAACTAATAAACTGTACTAATTGGCCCAACCAAAAATTATAAATAGATATATGAGTCTAGATTTAGGGAAAATTTACAGATCTTGATTTCGAGTTTCAGAACTCGAGATATGATTTTTCTTGTAAGCGTGATGCGGGTAGTTAGAAAGTCGTGAATGTAGAAACAAATGATTTGAAGTTCTTAATTTGATAAATTATGTTCGGTAACCCCTCAAGCTCGACTCTGGCGACGGTTTCGGGCGTGGGGGTGTTACAAATAGGGTTGGCAAACTATGCAAAGTGCGAACCCTAACAATAGGTCAACTAGTTTTGCGAACCTTTAATGAATTTTGATATGCAGATTAAGAGGAACCCTACAAACCGAGTTCACAGAATCTAAACGGTAGGGGTAGTGCGTGAAACTTAACCTGTTTAATAAGTCTTACATTGTGAAGCCATAGAATGTGTGAGCTACTTTCAGAGCAAAAATTTATGTTGAGATATGTATACTATTTGCTTAAACTAGAATACCAAGTTTGTTAACTATTTTAAGGTAAGTACTTATATGATATTTCATTACATATCTTAAGCATATTTTTTGTTTTAACTTGTGGTGTGTTGGAGGTTAGGTTGGGGAAAGTCATTTAGGTGGCTAATGTGGCACTCCATAGCTCAGGTTCAGTGCCCAAATCGGGTATGGGGTGTCACAGAACCGATTAAAATTTTTGTCGTACTTTAAAGCTGGAGTAATTGCTACCAATGAGAAATATCTTACGATACTATTTAGAAGGACAAAGCCCCAATGGCTTTAGAGTAGCAGACTTAATATTGGGTGCGGATCCTGGAAGAGGAAATTTTGCTAGTGAAACGTGGCCTTATGGAGCCACTAATGAATTAGCCCTATCGTTACTGAGGAGAAGAAGGGAACATACTAACTTTTTTTACTCTTCCAGCAATATATTTTCCCACCATTGGTCTACCTTGTCCATAAGAAATAAAGGTGTGTCTTCCAGTAGAGCTATAGTTCCTAGTAAGGCTAACACTATTGTTGATGTTACTGCAAGCCCCAATTCTCCGAATCCCTCAAACTCTTCGCGACACAACATGGATGTTGAAGAAGTGATGGACAGTTTACGAGAGGAAAAGGCTACTATCCCAGGACTAAGGGCCAATAGTAGTGGCCACAAGAGGCCCTAAGAGAAGGAAGGGTCTCTGAGCGTCGAAGGTAGCAGCAGGGAACAACTGGTTTGTCACAAACATTGGGAGGCTCCAATGATAAATAAGGGAATAATTCCTTCTCCTGACATCCCTCAAGTTCCTGAGCTTCAACCGGAGTCTACCACTTCCTAGGACCCACCTGTTCCTGAGGCATCGCCAGCTCCTGTGGAGCCTACCTTTGGAACTACTTGCTCCTTACCACGGGTGTCTCCCTTTAGCTCCTTACAACTTACTACCTCATCTAGTGAGGTAAAGACCTTCTTCTCTTGAAGAAACCACATCTGAACATGTCATTATCCCTCTTACCCCAATGAAATAAAGCAAAGTATGAGAGGGACGTGTCTCTAGAGTTAAGGGAAATCATCTACCCTTCTTCTTCTTCCACTGTCCAGAAACCCTTACTAGAAGAGTTGGTGGGTTCTTTACACCTAACGGAGGCAGGCAGAATATGGACTTCTTTGTTAGGTGTTTTTTGAAGCTTACATAGAATATAAGTCCAAGTAGGTAGAGTTCGAGAATTTCAAGAGTTCTCTTGAGGAATCACTTGCTCAGGTCCACCACGTTCATGAAGGAATAGTTTTCCAAAACTGGGAGCTCTCGTACTTTGTCTCTATATGGGAGACTAAGCATTGGAGAAGGAAATGAATGAGAAGATCCATCAGTTGGAGGCTGATAAGAAGGCTCTAGAGAACAACACCTCTTAGACTTGGAGTAGTTCTAAAAAGAAAGCCACAAGGCTCTGGAGAACTATAAGTTAGGGACTAGGACTAGCATCAAGAGCTATATGCCTAACTTAAGATCTAATTTAATATTGCACGCCCAAGTCATTACAGGATCATTTGATGTGAGTCTGGTAAATTTCAATTGCATGTACGAAATCACGTATTCAGATATTAACTTTGACATTCTCAATCCTTCAGGCGAAGAATGGGAAAAAATTTGGAAAGAATGGAAAGGGTCAGGTAAGCTCATCTATTCTCAAGATCTAGGGTTGACTAGTCCTACTCCCACAGAAGGAACTGGTCGTGAGGAAGAAGCTCCAGATGATGCCGCCACTCCAACTCTGCCAAATGAAGAACAGAATTGAATTTTTCTTTCTGTAATTGTACTTTTCCATTTTATTAATGAAAGTTTTATATTCTTTACTAGCCTGCATGTTTTCTTACTATCCTTGCTTACTTTCCTTTTCACTTACAATCTTTTGAATATTCATACTCAACTCAACGGTTTGTGGATTCTCCTCTACATCTTACACTTATCACCATAATATGCCTAGAAAATTTCAATTGTTCAACACACAACATAACTTTTCAACAGTTCAAGGGACTAAGCCAGAATTTACATGATGTGCATATAGGGCTAACTTCCTAAATCCTGAGAACCAATTATGTAACACCCCGTACCCGAGTCCGTTACCGGAATCGGACACAAGGTGCACACAGACTTAACTATTTTCACAGTCCATTTAGAAATTTCCAGACTAGCTGGTCACTGCGTCACTTTCGCCTTAAAAATCATATCTTGATTTTCAAAGCTCAAAAATTTGTTTTGTAATTTTTCCCTGAAACTAGACTCATATGTCCATCTACATATTTTTTTCTAGAATTTTTGGTCTAGCCAATTAGTACATTTTATTAGTTAAAGTCTCCCCTATTCCAGGGTTTGACTACACTGACCTTCGTGCATTACGAATTGAATATATCCTTGTACAGGGCTTTAATACTGATGCCGTTTGTTTCTATAGAAACTAGACTTAGAGAGGAATCTATACATATATGGCATGACTCCTAATTATCTCTGGTTAATTTACAATTAATTTCCAAATTCGGAACAGGGGATCCAGAAACCGTTCTGGCCCTGTTTCACGAGAACTTTAATATCTCTTAACATATAACTCATATGACCATTTCGTTTCTTCCATATGAAAGTAGATTCATCAAAGTTCATTTAAATAATTTATTCACTATTTAATACCATTCCTACTATTTTTAGTGATTTTCACATCCACATCACTGCTGCTGTCAGCATCTGCCTTTAAAGCGGGCTTTACCTATTTCATGATTTCCATGATTCAATTGGCCCTTTTGCATACATAGCACAAAGTGTGATCATGATTAACCATTCCAATGGCTAATCGTTTCAAAACAATTCCATACCCCATAATGATCAACATACAAACGATTATGGTACTATGCTAAAAACGTATATAAGCCATTTTCGCATGGCTATCCAAGTTTACACAAAACCGAAAGGTACATGACCTTCAACAAAAGGGTAGTCCTATACATGCCATTTCAAAGTTCAACCAAAATTGTACCAAAATGGGGGCTTTGATAGTGTGGGAGACTTCGACTTCCAAAAATCCCAAGTCCGATAGCTGACGAGCCAAAATCTATAAACAAAGAAACAGAGAAAACGGAATAAGCAATTTATGCTTAGTAAGTTTGTGCAAGAAATTCCAGCACAACAAAAGCATAGCATTCATAAAGCTAACGGATAATTTCATATGCACAAATTCTCAATATCCTACTCATTTCACATTCCAACCCCTATGTTCATACATAAGGGATCATCTTACCCAAATACCGGAAACTCATTACTCGACCGAGCGAATATTATTCGAAGGGAATCAACTAATTCAAGCACATACGAACATACCTCATTGCTGGAATTTTTCAAGCGTATTAACTGAAAATTTTACAGCAAGATCGCTCATTCTCGAATCACGTACCTTCGGAATTTAACCGGATATAACGACTCGCTCAAATGCCTTCGGGACGAAGCCCGGTTATAGTGACTCGCACGAATGCCTTCGGGACTTAACTCGGGTTTAGTAACTTGCACAAATGCCTTCGGGCTTAGCCCGGATTTATTAACTCGCACGAATGCCTTGGATCCTAGTCCGGATATAGTCACTTAGCACAAAGCCTTGGGACTTAGCCGGACATCATTCAATAATCGAGCACAATTATCAATAAATTATGACACATTCAGTATTTCATTTTCATTAGCAAAACTCAAACACAAGGCACTTTTCACACTTGCAATTTCGGCTCAATAGCCACACACAAAGAGCATGATTTTAATTTGCTTTAAACATGATCTAATCAATTCGAATTTAAGCTCTATTACTCAAGAACTTACCTAGGATGTCGTCGAACGATTTCAATGGCTATTCGACCACTTTTTCCTTCCCTTTGTCGGATCTAGTTCCCTTTGCTCTTGAGCTTAATTTAACAAATAAATCGATTTAATCATTTGAGCATCGAAGAGGAATACAAGGTACTTAGCCAATATATATACTCATTAGGCATCAAAGTCGCATGTGTACGAAATCATGAATCGAACTCAACACATTAGTTAATATTCCTCTTAGCTGAATTTTTCTAAGCCAAGAATAGGCATCAATATGCTTGCCTCTAACCGAATGCATGCACACCAATTTCCCTCATGTGGCCGAATATGCATGTCCATGTTGAGGCCAATTATACACTTAATACCACACAAAACAGCATACATTTTACTAACTAACGCATTACATATCGTAGCTCAATACACATCTCTCATTTACTTCATAACCAAACATCATCACAAGCAAATATACACCTTGAAATAGTATATATGTCATACCAATACATCATGTACAAACATATATACATATATATATGCTAGAGCCGAATCTCAAGTTGATTGTAACTAAACATGAACATAATTTCAAAACACAAATCTTACTTTCCATGCAATGAGCATAAATCACACTTTTGGATGTACCATGGCGAATACATCACAACACCATAATTTTGGTCATGATTAAACAAAGAACTTAATGTCTTACTCAAAAATACTAAAAAGAAAGTCCAAGAGCCATCAATCCACCATCACATATATCATTAGCAAGCTTCATATTTAACATGCAATGGCATTAACACAAAATCCACCTTGGCCAAATACCATCCCCATGATATAACAAAGGTTTGAACCATGGGCTAACAAGAGCATCAAGCTATCAACTAAAAACATGCATGAATCTCATGGCACAACCTCAAACATACCTTAATCTTGATGCAAGTATAGCCAAACCTCTTCCTAATCCTCTTCCAAACCAAGCATGAAGCAAAATTCCTCCCTTTCCCTCTAGTATTTTCGGTCAAGAGAGAATGAAAAATGGATGAACAAATTTTTTTCTTTTCTCTTCCTCAATACACGGCAATGGGGCATGCATGAGACCATTTTTTTCTTTTTCCATTTCTTTATTACCCATGCTCATAAATTTATTTTTTTTTTCACCCATGATTCACCAACAAAACATGTCTATGACATGTTTTGCCCATATTTCTTTGTCATGGCCGGCCATCACTTGTAAAAAGAGGGGTATTTGACATGCAAGGCCATTGTTTTGCATGCATGCTTTAATTAGTCATCACACATTCCCCCATCATACTTTCAAAGTTTTCTACTAGGTCCTTTCTAGTGAAATTCACATTTATAACTCTAAATTAAAGCATCAAAAATGTCACACATGAGTTAACACATATTATAGGCATCAAAATAAATATTAAATTATTTTTATGCCTCGGTTTTTGTGGTCCCGAAACCACATTCCGACTAGGGTCGTTTTAAGGCTGTCACAAATTAAACTTGACTCTAATACCAATAAAATTGTAACACCCCATACCCGACCCAATCGTTGGATCCAAACTATGAGGTGCTACACTCAAAATCCAAAATTACTAATACATTGTTGATTAATAATATATATAAGTATATTTATTCCACCATTCAAATTTCATAATCACATAGTATAAGTATTATAGAACACCATTCATCTATTAAACCTTACAATGTATATGAATTAACTTCTAGATGTGTGCTTGAATATCTAATATTTAACAAAGTAATCTTCAACATGCTGACTATTTGCCTAAGTTGGAAAATGATATTCTGAATGCAGCTAGTTCCAATTATAACTAAGACCTGAGGCTCCACCTCAAGGCCGCCCCATTGTATGCACACCATGACTACTAGGTAATACGTCTTAGCTCGACAGATTCTAGCCTAGTCCCTTCTCAAACTCTCAAATTTCTATTTTTACCTACAATAGATAATAACACATATGTAAGTTCTAAAGAACTTAGTGAGTTTTCATACCTTTTTAATCACAACACAGTCATGCTTGAATTTCACTTTTGATTAGTCTATAACAGGACAGTTTTACCTATCTCTTTGGCATAAATTCTACCTCACACAAATTGTCTTACTTGTACTTGGCACATCACTCTCAATGTTATCGTCACTTTTTTTTTATTTCAATAACTTGAAGGTAGAGAGTACGACTATACAAAGCCTAGCACACCAACAACTTTCACTAATAATATCTCATAAATGTAAACTTATTAGCAATTGACCTCTTAGCAAATTAATCCTTGCGGATTCTTTCTCCACCAGTTGACTTTAGGGCTCTATATGCATATATTTCTTTGAGAGGGAAACTTTGTGGACGACTACTTGCAAATCTATGAAACATAACCCATAGAAAATATTAGTAACAACCCAATTTAGGGCCCAGTTCGAACAGTGGTCTCGGGACCACAAATCTGAAGTTGGGAAAATTTATTTTTATTAATATTATAAGGTTATAGTATGATTATATTAGTACATGAAAAATTTTGTGAGTCAATTTTAATGTTTGTGAGCCCGATTGCGAAAAAGGATTAAATCGCATAAAGTGCAAAAGTCTTAAATTGATAGCTAAGAGTGCCAAATTGCCATGTATCTTAAATTAGAGGTTTTTTAAGTGAAATTGGGCAATTAATTAAGTGATGGGCGGCCATGGTAGATGGAAATGTTGAAAAGTCAACATTAGGTGAAATTGATGACATAAGGTGTAATATACTAATACCTAAGCCTAGCTATCATTTCTTTTCTTTCATTCTCTCTTCATTCCATCGATTTTTCAGCCATTTTTAAAGGTTTTGAGCTTCAAAAATTTTAGCAACTTGTTCCTCTCACAAGTAAGTGATTTTAATGAGTTTTCTTGAAGATTTTTACATTTTTTATACCCTTGAAGCATGAGCTTTCAAATGAGGGGTCTATTTTGCAAAATGGTTAAGAGTTTAGGGTTTATCCATGAATGGATTTGTAGTGTTTTCTGAGTTTTTATGGAAGAATATGAGTCCTAGTTGGGTTATAAACAACTTTTGTAAAAGGTGTTAGCATGAAAACACCTAAAGGGACTATTTTGCATAAGTTGCAAAATAGGTGATAAGTGTGGGAAATAGTGGAATTTTGGGGTTTCTATAAGAGTAAAAAGAGTTTGGATACGCTTGAAATATGAAGAAATTCGATAAAAATTTATTTTCGAGCATAGGGGTAAAATGGTCATTTTGCTAAAGTCTAGAGGCAAAATGGTCATTTTACCAAAGATGTAAATTTATGATTGTCTAATGGTAATTAGTGACTAAATGAGTGCATTTTGTTATTATAGATCAAGATTTGCCAAAACTGAACCTAGATAGGGGAAAAGCCAAGCAATCCGACTAAACCGACTATTCGAGTACATTTTGTAAACTGAGGTAAGTTGTATGTAAATAATATGATTACATTGTTAATGCATGTATTTGAATTGTCATTGATTTGACATAGCATGAATTGCTAGATCGTGAAATGAGAATGCATATTAATGATTGAGATAGTAGAAAGATCTAGTTGGAGCCCCAAGAAACAGACCGGATATTCATGCCATAAAATTCAAATTACTTGTGTACCAGTGTAAGACATGTCTAGGACATGCATCAGCCACAATATGATAGCCAGTGTAAGACCATGTCTGGGACATGGTATCGATGTAGAGAATGAGCGCCAGTGTAAGACATGTCTGGGACATGCATCGGCCTCGACGATGATAGCCAGTGTAAGACGTGTCTGGGACACGCATCGGCTAAGAGTTGTGCTAGTGTAAGACATGTCTGGGACATGCATCAGCATGTATAGACGAGAGCTAGTATAAGACCATGTCTGGGACATGGCATCAGACTCGATGATGATAGCCAGTGTAAGACCATGTCCGGGATATGGCATCGGTTACATATCCCATGTTTGAGGCTTATAGAATATCCGGTAGTATTCCAAAAGGTTAAATTTTAAAGGTTAAGAAAGTGATTTAAGAAGGGAAGTATAGTAATGTTGTGAGTGATACAGGTACTTATTTGGTAATCGATGAGTAATGAGCTCAAATTAGAAAATATGAATTGAGTAGACAGTAATGAGTAAGTTAAGTTTACACTTACCTTTGAGTTATGAGCATGATGATTAATGGTGAAATTGTTGTTGTATATTTACTTATATGCAACTTACTAAGCTTTATGCTTACTCTCTTTCCTTTCCCTTTTCTTTCAGTGCCGCTTATTTAGCTCAAGGATCCTTTGAAGTCGGAGATATCGATCACACTATCAATCAAAGCACTTGGTATAGTACAAATCTTATTTTGAGTATGGAATGTATAGGGCTAGACTAGGATGTTTGTTTTAATGAGAAATTTGTTATGTATTTTGGCTTAAGTCAAAAGCCATTTATTTTGTATCCAGCCTAGAATAATGGTTATTATTCAATTTGGTAAATGCATATAATGTTCTTTCTATGGTTGTATTGGTGTCTATTGTGGTGAAATTAGTATATTGAAATGATCTTGTGTAGGTTGTGTAAAATAGGTGAAAAAATGGCTTGGAAAAATGGCCTCCTTTTGTCCACATGGTCAAGGCACACGGGCGTGTGTCTAGGTCGTGTGTGACACACGGTTCACTCCCATGGGTGTGTGTTATGGCCATGTGTCCCCAGCACTTAAAATTTAAAGTCAGTGTTGTACACGGGCAGGCCACACGGGCGTGTGTCATGGTCTTGATTTAAAGTCAGTGTTGCACACGGGCTAAGGGCACGGGCGTGTCCCAAGCCACATGAGCGTGTGGAGCCTTAAAGCATGAATTTTTTCAAGTTTTCTTAAGTTCTCGGTTTAATCCCGAACCATCTCTAATGTCTATTTTGGGCCTCGTGAGCCTGTTTAAGGGATGCAATGCATGTGAACGAGAAGTTCTAAGTTAAAAGAAATTTTATGGCTCGGTTTTATATGCGTATGCTTGAGTTAAGTCTGGTAGCACCTCGAACCCTATCCCGACGTTGGATACGGGCAAGGGGTGTTACAATTTTCATAATATTCCTTGCACTGATAATTACATAAACCTATCTTGGAGAATAGTCCCTATTGTAGACTATTATCAATGGTATGTCCTAATGAACTCCAATTCGTATTACAATCCTCATAGGTTCTTATTCAAACCCATGTAAGCATATTTATGCTTTGCAAAACATAACAACAAATTCATAAAGAAGACCATAATATAGATTAATAAAGCAAGTCTACTCACCTAAATCAAGTAGATAGATTGGACGGTTTGTCTTGTCCTGCCTCTTTTTCATGACAATGGGTAACCCATTCTTGGTGGCCTTTTCTTTCAATCTGATAATAGATAGGCAAATTCTTAAGAGAAAATCCCCTAGTTGCGGGACTGACGAGCTATGCACGTGTGCATTAAAACAACAATTTTAGATAACAATTTTGAAAGTCTGGTTTTATTGCAAGCATACTGTCTTAGTTGTAATATTTATAGTTTTGATGGAACATGAAGTATTCCAAGTGGTCTAACCCAAAAGAAGAGACGATTGAGAAATAACTACCCTACACAATAGAGTATAAGTGGCTACTAATACGATTTTGTAGTAAGGTAATTCATAATAAGATAAGTTTGCAAGAAAATTAAATAGTCTAATCTAAGGACTAAATTCCAAAAAGTGTAAAACTAAGGGACATCTAATAATTAAATAATAAGGGTTCATTGACTTTGATGTGGTTCACCGAACCTCAAACTAGGGATATAAATCGTATAAATTACCAAGTGACTCCATTTTATCTTCCGATCTCTATTTTACCAACTTAGACGAATTAGGTCTAGCTTGTCTTTCAATCACACTAGTTAATCTGGGACTAATGAATGAGTGAGCAGCAAGATTACCTACCGATCCCTCTTTATCTTGATTTTCCCTTGGGGATGTCCCTACCTAAGTTCTTAATTTTATTCGAATTAGTCCAATTTGTTACGATTTACTCCTTTGTCTAAAGATTTTAGTTTATCCACATCTCCATCAGCCAACCTCCTTAAAGGTTTAGCTACAAATGCTCAAAGTAAAGAAAATAAACATAAACATGGAAAACAAAAACATCCATTAAAGTAGAGCTTGAGAAAAATGTGAAAGTTGAGATTTTTATGCAAGAAAACTTAAAATGCATGAAACAAAAAGCATTTAACCAGAAAATATAAAGAAAATAACATAAAAGGAACAAGCTTTAATAGATTTAAGGTAAAACAAATAGAAATATATTAAACTAAAGCTTAAAATTTCTTGAAGGAAAGGTACAATGACTGGAAATGTAAATAAACCTTAGCTAAGCAATAACTAACTTAACTAACACTAAGAACAACAAGAACAAGAACTAAGTGCAGAAAAATAAACTCTAATCTAAGGTAGAAGAATAGAAAAATAAAAACCCTAGAAAAGTGTAGAGAAAACCTAGAGAAAACTAAACCTAAAACTAAGTTAATGTGTGTGCCTGTCCTCCTCAACAATTTTTGGTTGTTTTAAAGTGTGTTCTGATAACTTTTCGTTATAAAAAATGCACCTACACAGGCCTTGTGTGATTAGTGAGTCAGGTAGACAAAGACTACCATTTTTTTCCAATTTTGTCCCCATGACGAAGGTGATATTATGATACCCAGAAAAGGATATCACGATATCTCCAGCAATATTGAAAGTAAGGGGCCCTCCTTAGAGGGTGGATATCACAATTCCCAAAGAGGATCTCGCGATACCAATGAAGGGTGTCTTCACTCTTCTATACGGTTGGACTTATCGTGATTCCAAGGGTTAGATATTGCGATATCCTTGCCTTTGGTGCCATTCTAGCTCGTTTTTGACCTCCAACACATTCCTACATCACTCAAACTTTCCAATGGAGTTATTGGCCAAATTGGGTTACAAAATAGACAAAAACGAGACATTTTCACTTATTTAATCAAAAATAACAAAAATAATGAAAAACTATGCTAAAGATGCTATTTTTCTTGAGAAAAAGCTCCTTAAGTGCGCCAGAAAAGCATAATTTGTCATATCAATTTGTTGCAGATCAAGGATCATACATATGAAATAGTTATGACTGATTGTCACATCCTTCATATACGACTTACATATATAGATAGCTTATGCATAGTGATAGATTATAAGAGAATGAATTCATTCTTGGCGGACTCATACAAGTGGATCCTTTCATTTTAGAATCATGTTTGTAACATAGACCAGATGGACTTCCACATTTAAGAACGTCCGAATGGACTTCCATATTTACGGTAATGCCATGGTCATGGACTTCCTTTTCACATATACAACTTTAAGCCTTAGACTCTCAGAGTCTTATACTACCCATTAAAGGCTTTCATATACTGGTGTGCATCGTTCTCCGTATTATCCAATCTCTTCTCCTAACTCAGTCTAACCGAACCTCCATCAAAGCCACATAGATAGAATGCATATGCAATCCCATGCATGACCGTCCAAACCTCCTCAAAGATGCATAAATATTATGCATCTCATACACAAACATTCAACCAATAATTATAGTTTATCACACGACACGCCAATCAGTCCATTTACTCAATATGGTTTACTCATAACCAATTAGGTATTTGGATATCACGCTGCATGTATTCACATTTCTTCATAGCATACTCCTTATTTGCAAAATTTTGCACATACAACATTTGACAAGCTACTTCAACTTTCAATCATAAAATGATTCGCCATTCATGTAACACGGAAACAAACATTTTTAACACAAAATACTGAAACAAAAACATTCGTTTAAGACCTGGGTTAAGGAACTCACCTTGAGGTTGATGCCATGTCCTTCAATCAAGCTTTCCCTTGCTACTCAAACCTTTTTAAACACCCAAAACATCTCAATCATTTTAGAATCTAGCCAAGACCATTCATCATCATAAAAACTCTAACTTGTTTACATGTAGAGACCATTTAAATAATTGTTCATCTCCTTACCGAAAATGGAAAAAAATCAATAGTCAATTGAAATCCTTAACTTCCTTCTTTTTCTTAAATTCACTAATACAAAGAGATTAGAAGACTTACCGCTATACAAGGTTTCCAATTTCTAAGACATAAACCTTAATTTCTCCCCTTCATACACAAGCATTCCTTAATCTTTCTCTCCTACATGGCAAACAAAGAAGAATAGAAAATAAAGAATCATCCCCGAGAAGAATGCCTCTCCTATATATATAGTCCATTCGACCTTTCATTAAAACCAATTCACGGCCACCTAGAATTGAAGAATTAACTCTACAAAACGAGTTAAGCATGAAAATAATTTGTCACATTATATTGCTCCTAATGCTACCCTAATTATATCTTTTAGCTCACCACCTTATATCCATTTATCCCGCTTTCCTTTACTCTCCCACCAAAGTCCAGTGTAGAAATCCTATACAAAAGATGTGGAAAAACGATATTCGCAAGTATACGGGTCAGGATGTAATATAGTTACAATGAAGTAGGTGAGTACTCTGAGGATCGTTCCCAAAAGAGGGGAACACTAAATTAATTCTAACTTATATATAAATAAATCTAATTAATACTTTAGTCAGATTATAGTATGAAAGACTAAAAGAAGGGTTTTTGGATAAATGATAAGAAAATAATAAGAAAATAAATAATAGAAAATAAATGAAAAGAAAGAAATCAAATAAGAGAATATGCATCAAATCTGGGCTTAGGTGATTAGCTCACTTTGGTAATTGTGATCAACTATCGTCTCAGGTTTTCTCGTTCAACCAACTATTCAATACCCAAATAGGATCTTCTCATATGTCCACTAAAATACTGAGTCAGCAAGAACTACTTATCTTTTGACCTCACAATCTAGACTGGTTCAGGGTTAAGGTTTTTACGGATAGGTCATACCAATTTTGGGTTAATTCCTACCTTGATGACTTCCTAAGGTTGTCAGGCCTAAGGTTTAGGTTTTTCCTTTCTTAAAAACTTGATTTATTAAGAAATCCCTACAAAATAGTTAATTATTAATACCTTCACTCGCTAATACCCCATTTGAGGATTAGTTCCTTATCAATCTAGTAAACCGTATAAACTTGAATGAAAGAATGAACATGAAGAATAATTTCAAGAGTAACAGTTTAGAAGAAGCCTAATTGTATTGAATTTAAACGTAAAATCCTTACAAAATTTGAGAATAAGTTCAGAATCTGATTTCTTCCCAAAAGCAAATAACAAGAATGGAAATAAAGTCTAAACCCTAAAAGAAAATAAAAACTAAAGTCTAAAATTAAAGAGAAAATTCTACAAAAGAAAAATATGTCCATAACATGTGTTAGCTGAGCCTATTTATAGACTTAGGATGGTCGTCATCCTTAACCCTAGGTTAGTTGATGCTCCCGAGTTTAAAGTTGGATTGTATGGACCAAGACACCCCCTGACTCATATTAATTTCTCGTACAGACGTGATGTTGTAACACACGAAGTCATTGGTTTGTCGTAATTTGGTGTAGTAGATTAAACTAATTTCCACACTTTAGGAGCTTGAAAATAAGAATTTTCATTAGGATTAATTATGCTTTTGTAAGTTTTCATTAAGTTAATAAAATATGCAAATTGAGTCCTTTATTGACCTTAGGGGCCAAATGAGGCCTAAGGGTGAGCTAATGAATTGTATAAGTGTGCAGGAGACCACCAGAAGACGTAATAGATAGATATTGGTCAGTATGTCACAACACGGAATGCTCGATGTCACAACATAGGGAGCAGAATGGAGAAATCATGAAACTCCCTTCGATGTCGCGACACAGCCCATAAGCATTGCGACATGCTCCTGAAGATATCCCAAAAGGAGTACAATGATTGCTATGTTGCGACACAGGTCCTAGTGTGTCGGACATCGACTTTGGATGGGAATTAAACACGAGAAAGGCACGTTTTGGTTTTCACAATCAAACTTAAAGCTCGAGAACGTCAGCTAAACCTACGGTTAAAGATGACGACCACCTGAGATCTATAAATATGTTCATCTGTCACATGTGAAAGACACCATTCACTTAGCATAGAATTAGTCTTTTAATTTCATTTTAGTTTTCTTTTTTCTTAGGTTAAATTTATTTTCATTTTGTTCTTGTTCTATTTTGAGAGATATGTATTATGGAGACAATCAAACCTTATGGATTCACGATCAATCTTAATACAATTAGTCTCTTTTGTAAACCTTATGGATTCACGATCAATCTTAATATAATCAGTCTCTTTTGTAAACTTTATATTGTCGATTTATTTAGCATGTTTTCTTTTTTTATTGATTCTATATTGTCTATGGAAATCATCAGGAACTAATCCCTTTATAGGGGATTAGTGAGTGAAGGTATGACCTTTTAACTATTTTATAGGGATAATCAATGGATCAACTATTTGGAAAAGGAAAAACGTAAAACAAACTCTAGGCCTAATAACACTGGGAAGTCATTAAGGTGGGAATTAACCTAAAATTGGTACTGCTTATTCGTGAACACCTTTACCCCAAATCGATCTAAATAGTGAGGTCGAAAGACAAGTAGTCACTGTCGACTCATTACTCAAGTGGAAGATTGGAATATCCTGCTGGGATAGCGACTAGTTGATTGACGAGAAACCCAAAGCAATAGTTAATGAGGATCACCAAAATGAGCTAATCACCCATAATCAGATTTGATTATTTCTATTCTTCAATCTCTTGAATTTTAGTTCTTTATGTTATTTTATTATTATTATAAAAACCTTAAAAAAAGCTCTTTTTATTTCACTCTCGTACTATAGCTGAATTAGAATACTAATTAGATATTTTAGTGTTTAGGTTAAAATTAATCTAGTACTTGCCTCCCTTGGGTACAATTCTTGGAGTACTCACCTACTTCATTGTAACTATATTACAACTGGACCCATATACTGGCGGATACCACCTCATTTATATATATTACTACAATATTCACACTCTAGACGTTAGTATGTCCGAAGGCGGTCAAGTTGTTGTTGCTGTTGATGGGGAGGCAATGTCACTAGTTTGATTTTAATTTTTTCATTCAGAAGGAATAATTAGGAAAATTTTAAATTATAGATATGATTTTTTATTTTTTATTGTTACTAATCTTCTCTTTCTAGGTTTAGTGTATGACTAGTAATAGGGGCACACATATTGTAGCAGCCACAAATCAAGAGAGTATAATTTGAAGAAATTGCTAACAACAATAGCAGCAGCAATAGACGTAAGATCCACCACCACCTGCTGTAGGTAACGTACCACGTGAAAATTCACTGTTTGGCAACGTTGACGATAATGCCTTAGGAAATCCACCAACACCACAGCTACCCGAAAACATGCACATGGCTCGTAACGAGAGAACCTTAAGAGACTACGCACTACCAAGTCTAAATATGGTTCAAGAAAGTATAACAAGGCCAGCTATTACAACGAATAATTTTAAGATTGGGCCAGTGATGATTTAGATGATCCAGAATGATTTGCAATTTTGGGGCACAATGACAAATTATTCGAATCAACATTTAAAATGGTTTCTCCAACTTTGTGATACTTTTAAGTATAATGGGGTCACTGATGACGCTATTCGTCATCGATTGTTCCCTTTTTCTTTGATAGATAACACCTTTTCTTGGTTAGACTCACAACTACTAGGATCCATCACAACATGGGATGAACTCATTGGAAAGTTCTTATAGAAGATTATCCCTATCAACAAAGCGATTCAATTAAGAAAGGAGATTATTGTTTTTAGACAAATGGAATGAGAAAGTTTCCTTGAGGCATAGGAATATTTTAAAACATTGATTCAGAAATACCCACACCATGAATTTCCTGAGTGGATGCGATTGCAAGTATTTTATAACAAGTTGGATACAAATGCAAGATCAAGATTAGACAAAGTAGCAGGAGGAGCTCTTATGATTAGAACGTACGAGGATGCGTACGAGATTATAGAGACCATGGCATTGAACTCTTGTCAGTGGCCAACTAAACGATTTACATATGATCCATAAAACAGCTACGGTAAAAGCTATTCAAGAGGACGATAAGTATCAACTGTTAGTCGATAGACATAACCATAATGAATCTACAAACAATGCACTGTCTATGAATGGAGGAGATAAACCACTTTTCCACTACATCAATATTCCTGCTATAACACCAATAACTTATATCTATCATTGGATTAGGGTTATGGAGTATTATCATTCAATTAAGAACAATCTATAACAAATACCATCAAGTTTACCAAATTAATTAATAAATTCATAAATAATTCAGATTCGAGTACCACATCTATTAGTAATCCTTAAATCAAGCCTACAAGGCCTTAAAATAGTTTAGGAACAATCAAGGACCAATTCGAAACAAATCAGTAGATTTGGGGCAAGAATGAAAATTTTTAAAACAGGGGTCAACGACTATATATCCAGTCTGTGTGATAATGCCCAGACCGTGTGGCTCAAGGCATGGCAGAGTGGCTATCCCGCACGCCCTTGTGCTTCTTCACAGGCCCGAGTGATTGAGCTGTTGGAACGATGAAAATGTGCAAGTATACACAATCGCAACAAGTAATAAAGTGACAAGTATATGTCGAGTTATCGTACCCACAGGGACTGTGAAAAGAATTATTTATGAATGCAATTTTAAAAGCACTTTGGTGAAGAAAAATATTTTGATTTGAGGAGGTGATTAAAAACTAGGATTTTAACTAAGTAAAATAAATTAAAATAAAATAAAAGTTCTAATGCAGGATTTCAAAAGATTATTTTAATCAAGATGACATAATTGTGCTGGATTAATTACATTTCTTACCTTAGAATTATTAAACTCATATTTATGTTGTTACAAATAAATTCACGGCAACTCGGTAATTTGCTAACTTATGAACGTACTTACCTACCAAAATCCATTTATCTCTTGACTATATCTCTATGTCAATTCAACTGATTAAGCAAATTTTAATAAGCAAATGTGTTAATGCGCATACATATTTATAAAATTAAAATAATCTCTTGCACATATCTCTATGCCAATTCAAACAATTAATTCAATCTCATAAGCACATAAAAGATTACGTGAGGTAACAATGTATTTCTACCTTGAAACAGTTTAATCACAATAATCTTGCAAGTTATCCAAGGTTAATGTATCGTTAGATACCGTTGCTAATTTAACCCTCAGCTACCTTAGATGATTAAACATGCACTGATTAAGTTGTCAGTTAATTACAATTTCAATACGTTTAAATAATTAATTCATTAGTTACCTTACAATTGTAATGTAAGAATAACTTAGTCATAGTTTTACTTAATCAAACATCTTACCGAGGCTTATAACAACTAAAACACAATTCTAATAACTCAAGTAGACGAAATACAATCAACCTAACACGAATTAAATTTAAGTCATATTAATTAAATTAAACATATCAACATCACAAATATTCATAGGCATGTTCATAACAACAACAATAAAATTAAAAGGATAAGGAACAAGAATCAAATCTAGTTTTTCTCCGAGGCTTGACTAGTTAGCTCCGCTCCTCCTTCTCCTATTGTTCTTGTTGAACCGAGGCTTCCACGAAAACTTGAATGGTGCTCCAAATGGTGGTTTTCACAAACAAGGGCGAAACCATAAAAATTTTTTAGGGGGACCGAAATTAAATTGTAATTTTTACGATAGTAAAAATACAATTTCACCATTTTAATAGCTATATATTTATAATTTTTAAAGGATTAAATTAAATTTTTATATTTTTAGGGGGCCAAAGTATAATTTTACCTTTACTTATTTAAAATTTTAAAAATTTTAAAGGGCCTAAATAGACAATTTTCTATTTTAGGGGGGACCGGGGCTCCTGCCTGTCCTCTAGTTTTGCCCCTGTTTGTAGGCCTTTTTCAAGATGTTTTTGAATTTGGGTTGAATCAAGATTGTTCAGAGGCTCTTTTCAACACATGTCATTTCTTTGGAAATGTAGGGGAGGTAATAAAGCAACTCATTCATTTGAAACAGTAATCTTATTGTCAAGGGAAAAATTAGGGGGTTGGCAGGGGCCGACCCTAAATGGAAAATTTTTATTTAGGCTCTTTAAAATTTTTAAAATTTTAAATTAGTAAAAGTAAAATTATACTTTAACCCCCTAAAATATAAAATTTTAATTTAATTCTTTAAAATTATATAAATATAGACTTTTAAAATTATAAAATTATAATTTTTTTATTATAAAATTACAATTTAATTCCTCTAATTTCGTACCCTTTAACCTAAAAACACCGAGTAAAATACTCTTCCTACTAATCTTATTCCTATTTTCCATATGAATACGAAGATCGGGTAAAGACTAATTGCGTTTAGTTTTTGTCCTCTTCGTGATGGTTTGTCTACATTTGGAGTTAATATAATTTCTTCTAACTTAAAAAAAAAAAAAAAGTCTGTCACAAACGCATTGATTGCCCCACTTCATTCAAATTTGGTGAAGCGGAAAATATTTTCCTTAATCTTATATTTAATCCTTCTACTATGTTGTAATTTCAGACTAACTCCTTGATTATTTTTTGGGTAAAAAAAGGAAAGACTTCAAACTAAACAGTAAGGAAATTACAATACATTATTTCTCAAGTGTCTAACTCCTAATAGATCATCCGCTGAAATATGCCTAGTACCTAATTTTATCAAAAAATTTGCGGCCAAGCTCGCTTCTCTAAGGATGGGAGTAAAAATAATACTGTAGTCTGTTACAAATGCTTGTGATGTGCTGCACAAGAACCAAGCTCCTATCGCCGAAAAAAGATATATTGAGTGCAATGCTGTTATCACTCTCTACTGCCTCCTTTCTTAAAACCTGCATCCCACGCAACTTGCAAACCGTCTCATATAGCCATAATTCTACCTTAATTTGCCCTCTTTACTTTTGTTAATATGATATGAAAGTAAACGACCAAATTATATCAAATTGAAATACGAAGATTATACTTCATGTTTTAAAATAGTAGAGGGACTAAAACTACAATAAGATCAAAATTTTTCCTACCCTTTTAGCTAGGTTCGTACGCAATTGGGTGCCAAACTGGCAATGTCAAAGCTCACCTATTTTATTGTGGATATTGCAGGCTTTAGTTGACATTAGATTTTTTTTTTCTGAGTATTTTTGTTGGGTGAATTCTGAGTTATGGAGCCCTCTCATTTGTAATATAAATAGAAGCTCTTATTTTTCTTAATATCTCATTCTTTTCAAGCTTTCTCTTATTTTCTCCTGTTTGGTCTTGGCTTTAAGCTTTCCAATTAAAATGGAGCGCCATTTTTTCTTTTCTGCCTGCGCTTTGCTTCTTCTGGCTGCTTCAACAGCTTCAGCTGCTAGAATAGTAGAGCATACATTTTATGTAATTATCCACCTTTTTTTTCTTTTTTTCTTTTTTTACAATCCATAGGGCCAAAGTATTTCATTACAACTCTCGTAAATCCATGAAACTGAAGAGGTTTTAGAACCTTATGCTCTGTTCCTCTTCCAGGGGCAAACCCGTCATTGTAGTGATTGTCGTACCTCAGTAACACCATGCATGCACATTGAAATAGAATTGCTTTTACAAAAACACCCTTCACGTTCTTTTGTTTATATTTACTCTTAATCAGTCTTTGATTAGTAGTGTGATTAATAATTCAACCGCTTTTTTTTTTGAAGCAAATGAGTGTAATTAATGGTGCCCAAGGGATATATTAATATGATTTTACACGTAGATATCCCTAAATAGTAAATAGTTAAATTTGTTGGCAGGTGCAAAATTTGACTGTTAATAAGCTATGCAACACCCAAATAATTACTGCAGTCAATGGTAGGCTCCCCGGCCCGACAATTCGCGTTCAAGAGGGCGACACGTTACTTGTTCATGTCTTCAATAAGTCACCTTACAATTTGTCTATTCACTGGTAAATTAATTTCTTACCAAAAATACAAACGAATTTATTTGGCTCAGTTTTCACTAAAATTTTGATTTCGCTTTTGACAATTTAAAAAATATCAAGTATTATCTGATTTTCACTTTATCACAAATTATATCTCGCTGCCTGCTACGCATTAGCTGCTTCTACCGCCAATTTTCTTAATTAATTATTAGGGTACAAAAAATTATGTATAATATATATTTATAAAAACATTATAGGAAAAATAGTAAAGTTAAAGGATATAAAACTAATTTATCCTTCTTTATATTTAAATGTGGTTTCAGTACGTAGGAATGATGATGGTTAATTTTTAACATTATTTAATATAAAAAAGGCACCACAAACTATATTTATTATTTTGTAAGAGAACAAGTTTTTAATAATTTTAATTAAATTGACAGTTTAATTTATTCGTGACACAACTAAATCAATAGTTTAATTATAATGTAGATAGATATATGGTGAACGCACATGGCATTAAGGAGGTTTAATTAAAACTTTGAAATTTTTTGAAGAGTTAGAATTAATTTTTTAAAAATTTAAAGAGTTTAAAGAAATATTTAATATTTTTAAAAAGTTTAACTAAGTTTTCAAAAGTTTTAAATGCAGTAGTGAGAACTTTTAAAATTTTAAAAGTGTTGTAGTTAAAATTTTAAAATTTTCAAAATTTTGGGAGCAAAGATTTTGTTCCATCAATTCTATTTTAACGGGATGAGAAAATTTACTACTCCTTCAGGCGACGTCGGTATTTTATTTTATTAATTAAAAAAGAGAGATTTTAGTATCCTTCGAAAATAAAATAGCCACGAAGCCCATTATAATTGGTGTACGATCCATTTTAGTTTAATTACTATAATAAATAAAATGATTGGACAACAGCTACTGATATGCAATAAACTAATTTTATAGTACAGTATTTTTTTTTAGTTATTTTTGTATGGGACTATTTTTTTAGTTATTAAAAAGATTATTTAAATTTAATCGGAAAAATACAAATAAAGTAAACTTATATAACAAAAGTAATATAATAAACTTATATAACAAAAGTAATATAATAATAAAGTTATAAATGGAATTTATTTATTTTAAATAAAATAAACTGATGCTGGAAGTCGAAAATTTAAAGTTTCAATTTTATCAACACTAAAATCTCATTTATCTTATCAATAATTATTTTTAAAAATATAGTTGAATTTTTTACCCACTAGTTTATACAATATTCATATTATATGTCTTCAACCATTTCTAAGTACATAAATTATAGAGTAATTGATTAATTATTATTGTTGAGCAGGCATGGAGTGTTTCAAAGACTGAGCGGGTGGGCAGATGGACCCAGCATGATCACTCAATGTCCAATTCGACCTGGATGTAAATACATATATAAATTCACAATCATTGACCAAGAGGGAACCCTTTGGTGGCATGCTCACGTCTCATTTCTCCGTGCCACTGTCTACGGTGCACTCATCATACGCCCCAGAGATGGCCACTCTTATCCATTCCCTATGCCCTACAAGGAAGTTCCCATCCTTTTAGGTACGTACCTATCCCACTTCTACCTTCTTACCCCAATCTAAAATTTAACTAAAGATTAATGTTTTAAGAAGGAATTATTATTGCTTCTTTTTGATTTAAAAGGCCACATAGGTATTGTTAAAAAAAAAAATTGGCAATGTCAACCACGTCGCAGGTGAGTGGTGGAACACTAATGTCTTTGATGTGGAGAAGCTGGCAGTGGCTACGGGCGCTGCCCCAATCCTTTCCATTGCTTATACAATAAATGGATGGCCCGGTGATCTTTACCCATGCTCTGAAAATCGTACGTTATGATTACCAATATACTTAGTGGTAACTATGTTTTATTTTTGCATGATTTAATTACATGTTTTCCAATCAGAAATGTACAAGCTTAAGTTGTTGCAAGGGAGGACCTATCTCTTACGTATCATCAATGCTGCACTCAATCACGAGCTCTTTTTCAAGATAGCCAATCATAAGTTGACAGTTGTCAGCATTGACGCCCGCTACACTGAGCCTTATGTCACCAACGTCGTGGTAAGTGCCCCTGGACAGACGGTCGACGTTTTGCTAACTGCGGATCAGCCGGTCGGGTCATATTACATGGCCGCTACAGCATACGCAAGCGCTGATGGTGTACTATTTGATAATACTACCACAAGGGGTGTCCTCGCCTATGATGGTGCTCCGTCGTCGACAACGCCTCTAATGCCAGTCCTTCCGGATTTTAATGACACTCCCACGGCGCACAAGTTTTACAGCAACCTTACTGGGTTGGTTGGTGGGCCTCACTGGGAGCCGGTCCCGCTTAAAGTTGATCATGAGATGTTGGTGACGATTGGGTTGGGGCTGGAGCCCTGTCCGGTAAACACAAGTTGCAAGGGTCCAAAACTCTCAGCCAGCATGAACAATGTATCCTTTGTGAGACCTACCAGCTTGTCCATGTTGCAAGCCTTTTTCTTCAACGTCAATGGAGTTTACACCACTGATTTCCCTGCGAAGCCCACCATTGAATTTGACTACACCAACGCTAGCATTAACAACAACATTCCGATGCTGTTTGCCCCCAAAGGAACCAAGTTGACAAAGCTTAAGTTCAACTCAACTGTGGAGATAATCTTTCAGAACACAGCTATCCTTGGTGTAGAGAATCATCCCATGCACCTCCATGGCTTTGACTTCCATGTATTGGCTCAAGGGTTTGGAAACTATAACCCTGCCACTGATAGAAAGAAGCACAATTCTATTAACCCACAAATGCGTAACACAATTGCTGTTCCAGCAGGTGGATGGGCCGTTACCAGGTTTACAGCTAATAATCCGGGTTAGTTTTCCGTAATCATTAACTTAATTTCGCAACTAAGACGGTCAACTTTAATACTTTTTATGGACTGCAGATGAAAATGATAGTTGAACGAATCCTTTTTTGAAATACTTAGGTTGAGCCATTCAAAGTTTTCATCTAGTTTTGGATTCAAAGATTTCATCTAGTTTTGGATTTAGTTCCATAATATAACATATTTTTATTATTTATTTTTATACTGTTGTTAATAGTTCCAAACAGATGTTAAAGTAATGACATAACTTTTTTGTTATTCCTTCCCTCAATCTAGGTTACTTGAAAATCAAGTTAATTATGTTTTAGTATAGTAGAGGGACTAAGACAATAATTAAGCCAAATGTCTTTTTTTTTCAAGTAACCTAGATATCCGAATCAAAGACTTGAACATTAGGCTTTTATCGGTTCATTTGATGATTCATTGTTTCCTATTCATGCTCTCAACTTCACAGGTGTATGGGTACTGCATTGCCACCTCGACATGCACCTCCCATTGGGCCTTGCCACTGCCTTCGTGGTTGAGAACGGCCCAACGCCGGAAACAACCTTGCCTCCACCGCCGGTGGATCTACCACAGTGCTAGAGATAATCTATTATTTGACGACGAAAAACGTTGAAGTGTTTCTTTCTATGACACCACATTTTTTCTTCATTTAATTTGGGTTTACTTTTAACAAGGTTGAATTATTCTTTCTGTTATTGTTGTTTTTGGGTTTCACTCTCAATGTTTTGAATGCAAGATATTGTCGACGTAATAATTTACATTATTTATTTACTTTTTTTTTTCTAACCCCAAAACTATAACTATTCATTGTCGCATACCTCTAATATTAGAAGGTTTGAACAAAACTGGAAGCCCATAAAATAAGTTTGGAAAAAAACTCGTTTAACATATGAGAATAGCTTCAGATTCAATATTTAAGTCTTGAACTTAGCTAGACTTGTTTTCTACTTTCGTAATATTTATTTTTATAAATTATGAAATTTATATCATATAAAATTAAATATACAATAGTGGTATACTTTGTAAACATTAAAAAAGATGATAAGTTGTCTAAATTTAAAATTTTAATAGAAGAAAAACCATCTAAAATATTAAATATTGAATTGAATTAAATATATATTTAAAAATTAATATGGATTGGCTTAAAATGAGTTTGGGCTAGTTATTTATAAATATGGGAAGGTTTGAAGATTTTTCAGGTTCCTTTTGCAAGTTAGGTCAAGTATAGGCAAACATAAAGCATAATAATATCATACATCGACTTGGCCAAGCCCATGAGCATCTCTAGTCAAAACCTTATTCTAGTAATTGTATACACATAGCAAATTTAACATACAATGTTGAAATCTAGTGGTGTTTTCTGCAAAACCACTATGATGTATTTTTTTCATGATTTTTTTGCTGAGGATGAAAATAGATCATGGAAGATTACCAACAGTAATGATCCTCGAGACAATTTGCAAAAGTACAAAGAAAAAATTGGACTTAAGGAATCATAGAAATGACTAAGCCAAGCCTCTGACGAAGCCCAAGATAAAACACCTATTCCTTGCAGGCACAACTTGAAAAGAGGTTCATTGTAACTCTGTAAGCACCTCCACACCAACCAACACAAGAAGGATACTTAATACCAAGTTGCCTTATCACTGAAAGACCAATCCATCATTTGAAGGCAAGCCATTCAACTTACACGAAATAGGCTAATCATCTTATAACAGAGAAATATCCTTTATCCCATTATTTCAAAAAAAAAATTACATTTGTTTCATTCGATCAATGACTTGAGCATCAAAGTGTGCCCCTTAAGAAAGTCCTCTAGTACCCACTAACCCTATTTCTTTCTTTACAGACATCCTCGAAGTATACCCATCTATCTCACAAAGTTTGTAATTTGCAATTTAAGTCCTAATTGGCATGCACACTAAAATCTTTATCTTTTGTATTCAATTTTAACATAGTAGCAACTAAACCTAGGATCTAATACCATCAAATGTAACAACCCTCATATAGTCCAAAGACCCAATCAAACAAGGAGTGCTACATTAGTCGAAGGAGCAACCTAACCACTTTTTCCTTTTCAACATATTCAAAACAAAGCATGAAATTAAAACATTGTCACAAATGAGAGTTAAACAAAATTAAAACAAAAGAAAAATGAAACGGCTGACAAAGAGTCCAAAAGAGAATGAAATAGGGTTTCTTGGATGGAAAGAAATCATCCTTGAACCTTAAGAAAATACCCTAACCATATTTGGAAAAACAAAATACAAACAGATTTGTTAGAAGTGATTTTAAAGACAAAAGCAAATTGTTTTGTGTAAGAATGTTTGAACCAACAAGAAAAGATTGAAACTCCTAATTTTAATGTGTTTTTTTTATGAAACAAGATAGGAGAATGTCTTTCTTCAAGCAACTTTAACCTAGAACGAAAATCAATAAAATCAGTAAGCCAAAATAATAAGAACAAACTTAAATAAGTAAGAAACGATAAATTAAGGATAGGAAAGAGGAGATGACGTCCTAAGAAGCCTTAGAAACATTAAAAATCCACAACTCCTTTCAATGACTCTAATTCCCCCTCCAAGAAAGAGATCTTAGCAAGAAAAAGCTTGAAGATGATTTCCCGCAATCTGAAAGATTGTTAAAACAACTTCTAAAAGAAAATCAAGAGCAATTCTTGAAGAAAAACTCAAAGAGAATCATTGTTCAGTAAAAAAAAAACATAAATCAATTGTGTGTATAAGGGTGGACAACCATGCTATTTATAGGCCCCAAAATAAGTTTTCCTAACCTTAATGGACTAACTAACATGACAACTCATCAACTAAAAAAAACAAAATCATTCTAAGTGTGGACTTTTAATGGGAATTTTTCCAAAGGAATTAAATGGGCTCCTTAGGCTGAATTCTTACTTGATGATCCACTTATTAAAATAAAATTGGACCTAAAATTTAAATATTTTACAATTTGGGCCACTTTGATAATTTGGCCTTATATTCAATTAAATTACTTTCCAAAATTCAAGATGGGCTTGTAGACATCTTAATAAGCCATTTTTACAAGAACTTGGTCTTGTGATCCATTTGCTCTCGAAATTGACTCGTTTAAGCTTGTACATTAAATCCAATGCACGTTGGCTACAAGATTCGATTTCTTGGACCAAGATTTCCAAAATTTGAAATCTTGATTTTCTTAATTCTTAAAATTGTTCGAAACAAAAAAAAATTGGACTAAGATTCAATTTCTTGATTTTCTTGAAAACAAGAAAGTGAATTTTAATTTTCCTTTTCAGTTGTGTGCGGATCTAGGGCCTTCGTAACAAAGTCTTGGATGGTCCCATTCAATCTTGACCGGATTTCCTTGGCCTTCAACCTCGTTATTAGGCCTTGAGGAAGTTTGAGCCCATCATGTTCATGGGCCTGAATTTAGGCCTTACGACTCATATCATTCCCCTCTTCCTTAAAAAGAGTCATCCTCGAATTTGAAACATCAAAGGGAGTTAAATCAACAATATTAAAAGTAGAACTTACATTGTAATCACTGGGTAGATATATTTGATAGGTGTTATCATTGATTCATTTGAGTACTTGGAAAGGCCCATCACCCCTAGGGTCCAATTTAGTATTCCTTTTACTTGGAAACCACTCTTTACGCATATGGACCCAAACCCAATCATCGGGTTCAATGATAACTTGTTTGTGCCCCTTGTTAGTTTTGCTGGCATTTGTGTCATTTTTTTTTACAATCTATTGTTTTGCCTTTTCGTGCATTGATTTCACCAACTCAGCTTTCTTCTCGCCATTTAAACTAGAAATATTTTATATAGGTAATGGCACAAGATCAAATATAGTTAGTGGGTTAAAACCATAAACAAGTTCAAATGGTGAATAACCAATTGTAGAGTGAATAGATCGATTGTATGCAGATTCAACATATGGTAAACATTCTTCCCAATTCTGAAGGTTCTTACCCATAACAGCTCATAATAAAGCACCTAAATCTCAATTTACTACCTCAATTTGGCCATCAGTTTGGAGGTGACATGTAGGGGAATATAATAATTTGGTACCAAGCTTACCCCATAATATCTTTTGGAAGTGGCTAAGGAATTTTACATCTTTGTCAAAGATAATGGTGTAAGGTATTCTATGTCGTTGCACCACCTGTTTAAAGAATAAGTCTGCCACATGTGTAACATCATCTATTTTGTGACAAGGAATAAAATGTGCCATTTTTGAAAACCTGTCAACAATAAAAAATATACTATCTCGACCCTTTTTAGTTCGTGGCAAACCAAGCATGAAATCCATGGATAAATCTACCCGTGGTGAAGAAGGAATCGAAAAAGGAGTATAGAGTCCATGAGACATTACCTTAGATTTTACTTGTTTTTAAGCAATGCACTTAGAACATACGTTCTCCACATTCTTGTTCATGTGCGACTAATAAAAGTGTTCCTATAGAATATTTAGCATTTTAGAAACACCAAAGTGTCTCATTAAGCCTCCACTATGTGCCTCACGAATTAGTAACTATCTCATGGAGCAATGTGGTGCACATAACCTGTTTAGGCGAAAAAGAAACCCATCTACAAGATGAAATTTGTCAAAGGCACTATTCTCACAATTAGCAAATATATGTGCAAAATCAGCATCATTTGTGTACAAATAATTTATATGCTCAAATCCTAAGACTTTAGTATTTAACGTAGTTGTCAAAGAATATCTACGAGAAAAGGTATCAACAACTACATTTTTTTTTACTAGTTTTGTACTTAATTACATATGAGATTGTTTTTATAAATTCTACCCGTCGGGTGTGTCTTTTGCTCAACTTACTTTGTCTATTAAACCATTTAAGGAACTCATGATCCGTATGGATAACGAACTCATTAGGCATCAAGTAATGTTGCCACACTTGGAGAGCTCACATTAATGCCAATATCTCTTTATCATAAGTTGAATAGTTCAATTGCGCCCCATTTAGTTTTTCATTGAAAAATGCTATTGGCCTTTTATCTTGAATCAACACGGCACCAATTCCAATACCTGAAGCATCACATTCAAGTTCAAAAGTATTAGAAAAATCAAGTAATTTAAGAATTGGAGCAAAACATAACTTATCCTTTAAGGCTTGAAAAACCTTTTCTTGAGATTCACTATAACACCCCTCACTCGTGTTCAATGCTGGAATAGGGTTACGGAGCATTACCAGACTTATAACACATATAAACATTCAATTCATATATAAATTCACATTTCATGCAAACATTATTCAAACTCAAGCACAATGTCCCTATAACGAGCCTACAAGTCCCTAAACATGCTTTGAGAGTGGTTTGGGACTAAATCGATAACTTTGAAAACTTTCACGAAACCTTGAAAATTTTCTCAAAATAGGGGACACACGCATGTGTATCTCACATGGCCACTAGACACGCCCGTGTCACAAGCCGTGTGGACATTCAAAATGGGAGCACATGGCCGTGTTCTAGCCCGTGTGCTAGGCCGTACTAAACCTGTAGGGTATACTGACTTATGCCATACGGCCAAGTTACACGCCCGTGTGTGAGGCAGTGTGGAGCATACTGACTTGATTTCAATTTCAACACCATGTAACACCTCTTACCCATACTCAACGCCGGAATAGGGTAAGTGGTGTTACATTTAGTGGTATCAGAGCTATGGTTTAGTCGATTCTCAGGCTAACATAACGTGTGTACCAGTCTAGCTATACATGCCATAAATACGTTGTGATAGTGTGACGACTCCTAACCTTTTAATTGTGTTTTTTTATAGAGTAATGGATTCCAATCGAGCTGAAGCTGACGACGTAGAAAGTAACGCGCCTGCTCCCACTGAAGGGATAGTGCCGCAAGAGAGTAGACCTCCCATAGTTAGTCAGGGAGAAGGAAAAGGGGCTTGGGAAGCCTTTCTCCACATGATGGATGCTTGGTACACGGAGTTCGTTCGGACGAACCCGAATGCTCAACCTTTTCCACCCCCCACCTATCCCCTAACTTGTTCTTGTAACACCTTAAGGCATGGAATTTATGAGACTGAATAGACCACTGGTAGATAAAATTCAAAAGCAATGACCTAAGAGTTTCGAGCTACCATTGATGATGACCTAGAACGATCAGAGTTTTGGCTCGAAAACACCATTCGGGTTTTTGAGGAATTGTCATGCACACCGAAAGAATGCATAAAATGTGTTGTATCACTACTTAGAGATTCGGCTTACCACTAGTGGAAGATATTTGTCTCGGTTGTACCAAGGGAGAGGGTAACCTGGGAATTTTCCCAAGAAGTGTTTCGAAAAAAGTATATCAGTAAACGATTTATGGATCAGGAAAGAAAAGAGTTCCTTGAGTTGAAGCAAGGTAGGATGACCGTAACTGAATACGAGTGTGAGTTTGTGTGACTCAGAAAGTATGCTCAGGAATGTGTGTCGACCAAATCCATTATGTGTAAGAGGTTTGAGGACGGGTTAAAAGAAGATATTTGGATGTCTGTTGGTATGCTTGAGCTGAAAGAGTTCGTTATACTGTTTGAAAAAGCTTGTAAGGCCGAGGACTTGACCAAAGAGAAGAGAAAGGCCGAGTATGAGGCTAGAGATTCAAAGAAAAGATCTATGGGCAAGTCATTTTAGTCCACATCGAAGAAGTCTAGGGACTTCCATCCTTGTTCCAATACTTCTGTTCAATTTTTAAATAGAAATAGAGGTAAACAGTATTTGAGTACTAAGGCCCAGACCACCTCGATTGCTAGTGTTGGTAACGCTTGACCCGGTAGACCGGAATGTCCCCAATGCGGTAGACGTCACTCCAGTGAGTGTCAGGGGAGTGACAGGACCTGTTTCTAGTGTGGTTACCCAGACCACTTTATTAGAGAATGCCCCGAGATGGCAGAAAAGGAGAGATACCAAAGTACAAGATCGGGTAACACTGCTAGTCGAGGTAGACAGCAGAAAAATTTGAGTAGTGGAGTGAGTAGTAAGAATGCCCCTAAAGAGACTGCTATGAGACCCGAAGGCAGAGCTCCTGAAAGGACGTACGCCATTCACGCTCGCGAAGAGGCTTCATCCCTAGATGTGATTAAGGGTACATTTTCAATCTATGATGATACTATTATTGCTTTGATTGATCCGGGATCTACCTATTCCTATATTTGTATAAAATTGGTGTCTAGTATGAGCATGCTTGTTGAACCTATAGAATTTGTGATAAAAGTGTCAAACCCATTAGGCAAATGCGTGTTAGTTGATAAAGTATGTAAGAATTATCCTTTAATAATTAGAGGTCACTGTTTTTTGGCTAACCTTATGCTTTTGCCGTAATTCTTGGTATGGATTGGTTAACTGCTCATGACGTAATAGTAAATTGTGGGAGAAATTTTATTGAACTGAAATGTGAAAATGGTGACATTCTCTGGGTTGAATCAGATGAGTTGAATAGCTCGCCAGTAGTAATTTCTTCTATGGCCACTTAGAAGTGTGTAAGGAAGGGTTACAAAGCTTATCTTGCGTTTGTGTTGAATACAAAAGAGTCTGAGTTAAAGATTGAGTCAGTACCTGCAACACCCCGAAAATTTATATAATAAGATATTACTCTAAATATAGTAAAATAAGGAAATAAAGTGACAAGAAAAGGAAAATTGAGTTATGTCACTGGGAAGTATATTATGACATATTGATTCAAGAAAGGACTAAATTGTAGAAGTGAGAAAAGTTTTGTGGCCCAAGAGTAAATACATAAAATTTGAGGGATTAAAGTGTAAATATGAAAAAGTTGAAGGGCTAATAGTGTAAATATTTTAAGGGTGGAAGGATCTAGAAACCAAGGAAAAATTGATGAATTAGGACCAAATTGAATAGGTGAAGAATTATGAGGGACTTAAATTGCAATTTTACCAAAATTAAGTGATGACTCAATAATGGAATTTTAAAAGATCACAAAGGGCAAAATGGTCAATTGAAAGAGAAAGAAATATAGAAAGTAATGATGATGTTGGAGATATTTTAGATTAATTAATTAATTAATTATTAGTTATTAATATTTTAATTTAATTTTTTATATGATATTTTATTATTTTATTATTATTTTATTAGTATATAAAAAGAAAGAAAGATGAGGAAATTCTCATCCATTTTCCATGCATTCACGTTAGGAAGAAGAGAAGAGAAGAAAGAAACATTTCATTCTTTACAATTTAGTCATTCTACCAAAAATTCACCATTTTCACCTAGAAATCAAAAGAATTTCCATAGCTATCAAAGGAGAAAAATGTTAAGGAGACTATGGGGAGCTAGAATATCAAATTGGATTCAAGGGATAGAAGCTGCAGGAGAGAGAAAATTAAATTAAAGATTGGAATCAATAGAACAAGGTAAGTACATCGATATTTCAATATATTTTTAAGTTTGTTGTTATTGAGAAAAGAAGAAAATTGTAACACCCCTATCCCGTAACCGTCGCCGGAATAGGACTAGACATTACCAGAAATTAGGAATCGGATCAGAACAGTAAAATTTTGAACCTTTTCTTAAATAAAAGATCATTTATTTATATAACTAATAGACACAAACAAAGATCGAATTTAAAACTTAGAAAAGTAAACTTCCATAAGATGCCATATTCGCATGGCTTATATACAATAGTCAAAATATCATTCTACTTATAGTCTACCATATACATGCCATAAGCTAAGTCCAAATCACATGATTACAACAATAGTAGATAGTGTGACGAAGTGCTGACGATCCTCGAGCTAATAGTAAGAGTCAACGATCTACAAAAATAAACAGAGAAGCATAACATTCAAAGTAAGCTTTCATAAGCTTAGTAAGTCTTAAGCAATTTAAACAGTTGAACTTAAAAAAAAAAAAAACAAACCAAATGTTCGAAATCACATAACACTTTCTGAGTACAATACTATTTGACCGATTATGCACAAACACATATCATTTTACTCCGTTTATACTCAAACTCATATAAACATAGTATTTACAAGCTTCTGGATTAACTTTAATTCTTTCAAATTTCACTAGTGTATCATTTCTTACCCACACTTACTTTCAACATTCATAGTTAAATGGCATATCGAAAACTATCTTGTAACTTTGCATAATAACTGAATGCACACATATACAAATATACATATGAATTTACAACATCTTTTCATATGCTTCTCATTACACATTCTTAATTCTCGTCAGATCAATCTCACATATATAATATATATATCACATACCTGAATCACTTAATGTGTAATACGAGTTCAATTTATCATATTAGCATAGGATCTCGTAGTCATATACTTTATCAAATTCACTAGCACTTGGCTTGCGAGGTATAAAACCTGAACATAACACCACCATGAAGCCTAGGGGACTTTAAACCCGGATACAATCTCAGCACAATTTATTTTATATACTTTTTTACTAACTTTGGCCTCATCAAATATCTAAATATACACACTTTTCACAATTGGTCATTCGGCCACATTATATACACATAAACATATGTACATTTCACACTTGCCCATTCGGTCACACCACATACACAAGCACATATATAAGATAATGCTTTTATCATAACTTTCTAATACATCATATACTTTGCTTTCATTTAAATAACCACTCAGCCATATTACATTTCTAAGTAACCATTCGGCCTCACTATACAAATAAGATAGCACACATTTTCATAAAGGCCATTCAGATAACTTGCACACATTTAATATTAGCCATTTCGGCCTCACCATATATACATATCTTGTACATCAATTTCATCATATCAAAATCGACTAGGTATACTAGTCATTCATGGCTTATAGCCTCATTTTGATATGGATTCGGTACTTTGATTACCAATATTTAATCAAACATGTTCTTAATTACAATTATTTAACATTTTATTTTACATTCGCAATGACATGTTCATCTCCAATAATTCAATACTTATAAACTTATAATTTCACAAATTTTAACATCAAAGATCCATCTAACACTCATATATCATTTCCTAACGTCACAATTCAAAATTCACATATGGTTTTAATCAATATCTTATAAGCAAATCAAACAGTTTTATCAATGTTTACAACATAATCACAAATTCACTACAAGCTGTCTTCCTGAGCAACAATCATTAAATTATTTGTAACTGGAGCTACGAAACTCCAAATCAAGTGCCGTTAATTTTCCCTAGAAATAGACTCATCAAGCTTTAATTACATAATTTATTAAGCCTCTAACTCAACTCCAACAATTTATGGTGATTTTCTAAAATCACATTATTGCTACTGTCCCAAGCAGATCTATTACAATTTACTCTTAAATTTCCAAAAGTTCAAACACTTAAGAACTTACTAAGATCTCAATTTCCCTTCTTCAATTTCCTAATCACATTAATAGTTTCACTTACTTTGTAACATTAATCCACAATTCATCTCATAATTCATTCGGTAATTTCATCACATAATTTATTAAAATACCATTTCCTTATATTGATTTCAAATACATTCAAGAATTTAAAGCATAATTTCATAGCCAAATGTATTCACTATTCAACATTTACAAGAAATTCATAGTATTTTATTCACGTCTTAACTCATGATGCTTTCGGTTATTCCATCTTATCTGATGTATTCAAAATACCATTCACACATATTAGTTCATAAGACATTTGGCTATCACACATAGTCCTCACTAAATTCATACTCATTCTATTTACCATTACTTAACCGAAACACAGAGATCATATATCATTCTCTAAAACTCTTTTAGCATATACCTCATTTCCATGCACAATTCAATCGAGTAAGCTAGCCATTTTCGGCTCATATTATGAACATTATTAATCATTCAAAAATATATATTTATATATCACATATACTAAAACTTTATTCTATATTCATTTAATCTTTAAACACATAAATTCAACTTAATCATTTAAGAGCTTACCTCAAAAGTTATCGTACAACTATATCGACTACACGACTACCTTCGTTTTTTCCTCGATTCGAGTTTGGCCCTTTAAGCTCTTGATGCTCAATCAACAATTTTAACTACTCAATTTACAAACGGCAATGTCATTACTTTACATAACAGAAATTAAATTTCATTACTTAAACTATCCACGGCAATCATCTTCCGAGCACCTTAATTTTCTTTAAGCTAAACCACCTCATAGCATACATTTACACAATCGGCTAATTATAAAACAAAATCAGTAGTCATAACCGAATCATTAACTAAAATCACATTTGGTAATATGCTTAAATAATCTTCAATATTTAATAACATCTAAAACTAATTTGCTTGAGGTGCCATGAATTATTCAAATTGGCCGAATATCATTGAATTTCTAAAATCATGCTTATAACCACTTGGCTGAATTTCACATATCATAGCCATTTATATATATTATTCAAAGTATTTAACGACACTTAAAAGTCCAAAACCGAATGCTCATCTTACCACCAACATGCATATTTAATTATTTTAAGCCTCTCTTAATCAATTTTATTCATAATAGCATGAACTCAACAATCCATTACTCATACAAAACAAACATAACCGAAAATCCCTTCATGAACTAATCACTCACATGTAACATACTTTTCAAAAACAAGCTCATAAACATATGAATTTTGGTATCAAATTGTCCATTGAACATTCGTTTACTATCTTCTATCCTCAACTCAAATTTTCTCACTCATTTTCACTAAGGTCGAATCTAAAATGCCTCATAAACTAAATTTATCAAGTGGGTTTCGGCTAGAAAAAGAAGAGAAACACAAATTCATCAACAATTTACAAAACCACATCAAATTACCTTCAAATTTGCCTTTAATTGACTGAACGGTCCCAAAACCATCCTTCACTCTTCTTCTTTTTATGAATTTCAGCTAGGTGAAGAAACAAAGATGAGTTCTTGTTTTCTTCACCAAATTCTTATTTTATTTTTATCAATAAACTATATAATAATGACCATATCAATAAACAACTTAAAAAAATATCAGTTCATTATTATACATATAAAATATGCTTATTTTGCTCACCAAAATCATCATGGCCGGCCACTAACATTAAAAGTGGGAAATTGACATGCAAACCCATTTATTTGCATCATTCAATAATTAATCACTTAAAATAAGCCACACATATATTCAAAGCTTCTCACATAAGTCCTTTTTATTTAGAAACACATTCAAATTGACAAAAATCAAAGTATTCAAATTTCACACATGCATGATCACATATTTTAGACATAAAATATTATATTCAATTATTTCTGAGACTCGGTTTAGCGGTCTCGAAACCACTTCCCGACTAGGGTCAGAATAGGGCTGTCACAACTCTCTCCCCCTTAGGGATTTTCGTCCCCGAAAATCTTTGTACTGACTAGGTTAGGATAACGTCCTCTTATTGAATTGTGTCCATATAAACATTAGCTCATCAATAACAATTGTAATTCATTACTGCTTTCACATCGATCTATAAAATCACTTTCTTATCTTAAAACAAATACATAATCATTTCTACAAGTATACACATACATCTTATTTTCTTGATTTCGTAAGCAACAATCACTTAATTGAATTTATACTTGCATTTCAAACACATATAAATCACATATTAACATGTATAATACATAACATCAACTCACATATTCATAACCCATATTTTCATTCATGTATAAGCTATAACCTGGCTGAAAGTATACATATTCTCAAACATCCCAATGAATATCCTTTATAACTTTATCACATCTCAATATTCAACTTAACTTATTTCCAAAAGAAAAGTCAACTTCCACGTAGCTGAACATTTAGTTCATTTAGCACATTCAATCATAGTTAACGTTACCCGTATACAGTTGAATAGGTATAAAGCCTAATATAATACACTGGCATGCGATTTATTCTAGCGCATAACTCGTATATCCAAAATTATCAACATTCATCAAAAATTCTTACAGACTTTCGAATGTCGAAACTTAATCAAAATAATTTCTTAAACAAGATTAACAAAATAGTGTCCATTCAGCAATAGCACATATAACTTCATATACCGAGAATCTCATAGACTAAATCCATAACACATTTTCAACAAAGCACTTAAGTGTACATATAACATAAATCCATTCCTTAACAACATATCCACCACTTCTTTTTTTCACGTATCCATTTATAACAAAATTACAGCCGAAACAATAATCAATCGTTAATTTATATCTATTAATCCCCAATTCAAACTCAAATACCGTATATGTGACACCCCTAATGTGACCCTAGTCGGAAAGTGGTTTCGGGACCACAAAACCGGGTCACAAAAATAATTAGATGTTATATTCTGTGCTTTTTATATGTAGGATTTGTATGTGTGAATATTTCGTGCCTTGACTTTATCAATTAGGTGCTAATTTATAAGAAAGAACCCATGTGATAGGACTTGAAAATGTGATAGGTGAAATTTAAAGTGGCCAAATAATGCATGAATTATTGACATGAGGGACTTGCATGTCAAATTAGCCAAAAATCTAAATGGTGGCCGGCCATGCTATGGGGTAAGGCATATTGTAGACATATTATGTTAAAAAGGTGTGGGAAGAATAATAAATAAAGAAGGGAGTGGGAGGAGAAACCAAAGTTGTCTCCCCCCCCTTGCCGTGAATGGAAGAAAGAAAGACTCCAACTTTCATTTTCTATCTTGCTTCCTTGTCTCTTGCAAAGGAAGCTAGAGAAGATAGGCCTACTGCATGTAGTGGAAAACCATGGAATTTGTTTGCTTCTAAGTTGAAATTTTCAAGTAGAAGGCTAAAAGAGGAAATCGGTTCTCCTTGGCGAATTGAAAAGAGAAGAAGGAGGATGGTGCTCATCTTCTTCTCATGCCACTCTCTAACCGAAACAAAGATGAAAGGAAGGGAAAACTTACCTAGAGCAATTCGGCCTTCATCTTTAGCTATTAGGAGGTAAGCTTTGAATTTGTTGATTTGGCTTTATAATATGCTAAGTTAAGTTGTGGATGCACTCTTGGTAATGTCAAGAAAGTTGAGATTTCTTATGGTGATTTGAGCATAATGCCAATGTTTGTGTCTATTGTTTGTGTTTTCAACTATTTTGGAGATATGTTTTATGGTAAATATGCTTGTGGTGTTTGGTTTTGTGATTTGGTAATGAGAAATGCTAGGTATAATATACAATCGGTATTATGGTTAGTTCATTTTGGAGAAAAAAATTAGATAATGGGATGGATTAAGTGTGAGTGATTCTATTATTCGCTTGACTAAATAGGTGAGGTAATGAGTTTGACATATTGATATGTTTTGTATTTGTGATAGTTATTAGTAGCTTTGGTAAAGGAGTAATGTTCATTAAATGTATATTTGGCAATGATGGTGAGTTGTTTTAAAAGTGTTTTATGGCATGATTTATGTGATGGAAATAATAGATAATATGTACGTGAGCATTCGGCTATTGTTTTAGGTTCAAGTTGACGAGTATGAAAAATTAGTCTTATATGCATAAGTAGTTAGCAAAGTGGTTAAGCTACCGAATTTAATTATTAAATGAGTTCTAAGCTTGCTGAATTTTGAGATGTGATTGGGAGTGAATTTGACATGAGCATATTTTGTTAATGATATATTGATAAATGTTGAGTTATGATACCATGAAATGAACTTAATTATCAAATTGCGAATGCGTTTATAATTAAGTAAGGTTAATAATAGAGCAATGAGTGGCTAGTAGAATCTAGTAGTCTTCTTGTTATATTCGCCATGAGTTTGTATAATTGGTTGGTAATAGATTAAATTTGTTTATGCAAGCTCAAGAGCTTAGGAGTCTAATTCGGAAAAAGAGAACAAGCTACCTAACCGAATAGTCGATTTGTAACCGTTCGGCAATTCCCGAGGTAAGTTATTAAGTATATGAGTTTGATTCCTTTGTAAGTTTTAAGTGATTAAACGTTGAGTAAATTCAATCATAATAGGACATAATGAGTTGATTTAATAAGATATGATGTGGCCATGATATGTCTTAAACCCAAATGGTAAGTTCATAAGTGTTTGGACTTGGAAATTTAAGAGCAAATTGTGATAATTTGCTTGGACAGTAGCAGTAATGTGATTTTAGAAAATCACTATAAATTGTCGGTGTGGAATTATAGGCTGAGTAAAATATCTAATCAAAGCTTAGTTGGTCTAGTTTCTTTTAAAAGAGACTGTGGAAGCAAAGAAATTTTCAATAAAGAGATATTCAAAGTTGTGCGAGACAGTGTCGGATTGACTCCGAAATTCCCTGATTTGTTTTTGGAAAATCATTATAATTTGTACAAAAATGGTTATAAGATAATATTTATATGCTTAGACTCCTTAATGAGTCTAGTTTCAAATGGAATCAAATAGAACACATTATGAATTCTGTACAATGAAAAATTCGATTCGTAGCGAAGAGTGGTCAGATTAGTCAAATAGTGAAACAGAGGAAACTTTAAGAAAAATCTGGTATTGATTGGCCAAACCTAAAATTCTGAAAATTTTATGGGTGAAAGATACATGAGTCTACATTCGGGGAAAATTGACGGCAATTGATTTTGAGTTTTGTAGCTCCAGTTATAAACAACTTAATGACTGTTGGTCAGAAAAACTGCTTGTAGTGAATATGTGATTTTGTTGTAAACTTTGATGAAACTATTTGAGTTGCTTATAAGCTATTGCTGAAATTGATGTACAAGAAAAATATGAAATATGTATGATATACATATATGTGTGATAAGGCCTAATGGCCGATGTGATGAACGTGAAAGTGTATGTATATGTGATGAGGCCTAATGGCCGATGTGGTGAATGTGAAAGTGTATGTATATGTAATGAGGCCTAATGGCCAATGTAAAATATATGTGTGATATGCATATGTGGTAAAGCCGAATGGCTAATGTGAATGTTGTAACATGTGATTAAATGTACATGAAACTTGGAATATGTTCCGGGCGAGACCCGATGACTACGTGTGGAGATTATGACCGGTAAGACTCGATGACTACGTGTGGAGATTATGACCGGGTAAGACTTCTTTATAAGAATTGCTTATAAAAATACATAATGCGAAAGGTCAAACAGTATGTACTCCAAGTTTATATGTGAGCTTGATTTAAACCAAACCATAAGGTAGTTATGTGATGTATACGAGAGCAATCTATGAGACTATTCCTATGATTATGATGAGATGTGCATATTTGGATAAAGGGTGGTATGCAGAAGGAAGAGTGAAATAAAAATACGAACAACTATGTTATAACTTGATTGTTATCTGTTGGCACTTGCTTGAAACTTACTAAGCATTGTAATGCTTACTCCGTGTACTTTGTTTCCTCTGTTTTATAGATCTCAATTGGAAGCTACAGGCTCGGGATCGTCGACAACTAGTCACACTATCACTATCCTTTGTTTGGTACTGCTATGTTTTGGAATATCTTATGGCATGTATAGAATAGACTAGTAGCGAGGGGATATTCGGTTAATGTATATAAGCCATGCGAAAATGGCTTTAAGTATACTTTGATCATAGCACTGTAATCATTTTGTATGTCGTCCATCAAGAAGTATGGAAATGTTGGTAACGGTTAGTCATGGGAATGGTTATTCATGATCATTTTTGGTATATGTATGACAAACTCTAGTTGATCCATGGAGGATCATGAAATAGGTAAAGTTTACCTTAAAAATAAATGCTGGCAGCAGCAGTGATGTGGATGTGAAAAATCTCTAAAAATATTAGGAATGGAATTAAATAGCGAATAAATTATGTAAATGAACCTTGATAAATCTACTTTCATATGGAAGAAACGAAACGGTCATATGAGTTGTATGTTAAGAGATATTTAGGTTTTCGTGAAACAGGGCCAGAACGGTTTCTGGATTCTCTGTTCCGACTTTTGAAATTCATTGTAAATTAACCAGAGATAATTAGGAGTCATGCCATATATTTATAGATTCCTCTTTGAGTCTAGTTTCTATAGAAACAAACGGCATCAGTATTGAAGCCCTGTACAGGGAGATATCCAAATCGTAACACATGAAGATCAGTGTAGTCGCACCCTGTAACAGGGGAGGCTTTAACTAATAAACTGCACTAATTGGCCCGACCAAAAATTCTAGAAAACAATCTGTAGATGGATATATGAGTCTAGTTTCGGGGAAAAATTACGAATATGATTTTTGAGTTTTGGAACTCAAGATATGATTTTTAAAGTGACAGATACGCAGTTAGCCAACTGCCTGGAAAATTTTTTTAAATGGACTGTGAAAGTGAATGGTTTAAGCCGTTAACCCCTCGTGTCCGACTCCGGCAGCGGACTCGGGTACGGGGTGTTACAATTTTATTGGTTTCAGAGCTACGATTTAGTCGATTCTAGGACTAACGTAGCACGCGTGAGTCTATTTATACATGCCATAAAGTGATAAAATGATAGTGTGATGATTTTTGACTATTAAAATGTGGTTGTTTGTATTGTAATGAATCTTGATCCCGATCAAGTCAGTAGCAAGCTTCCGACTATGAGAATTTGTGATATAACTTCACTTAGATACGCCTAAATTATTAAGTTGATCAGTGCACGTATCATGTACTCGTATTTGAATTTTGATTTGGATTGAATTAAGGGTATAGGTGATGCAATTTTGAAAGAGTGTTATGACTATAAATGTGATTTTTGTATGTGGCTATGGAACTGGAAGTTGAGTGGTCGATAAGCATGTTGTGTTTGTATTCAAGTAATGTAAATGATATACAAATGTGTATTGCTATATGTGTATATGTACATGGGAATTGAGAGTGATGTATCCGGACTAAGTTCAAGAGTCATGATGACCCAAAATTGACCCTAGTCGGAAGTGGTTTGGGACCGCTAAACCGAGTCACCGAAATGTTTGAACGTAATATTTATTGTCTAGAATATGTAATTATGAATGTGTGAAAATTTCAAGCTTGATTTAGCCGATAGCATGTGAATTCAGTTAGTAGGACTTGTGTGACACTTTTGAAAAGTGATAGGCTAATCTATAAGGACCTAATAGTGCATGTAGTCAAAGGGAGGACTTGCATGTCAAATTTCCCCCTAATAGTTAGTGGCCGCCATGACAAGAGATTATGGGTAAAAACATGTCATAAAACATGTTGGGACAATGGTGTATGTAAGAAAAAATAAAATAGTGAGCATGGGAATTTAATAATGAAAGGAACAAAAAAAAAGAAAAAATGGTCTCATGCATGCCCATTGCCGTGAGTGTGGAGAAAGAAAGAAGAATTTTGTTCATCATTTTCATTTCCTTTGGGCTGAAAATTCTAAGGAAGAAGGAAGGAATTCTTGTTTCATGTTGGTTTGGAAGAGGTTAGGAGGAGGTTTGGCCATACTTGTACCTAGATTAAGGTAAGTTTGATGTTTTGCCATGAGATTCATGTATATTTTAGTTGCTAGCTTGATGTTCTTGTTAGCCCATGGTTCAAATCTTTGTTATGTCATGGGAATGAAATTCGGCCAAAGTGAATATGGTGTTAATGCCATTGCATGCTAAATATCAAGCTTGAAAATGATTCATGTGATGGTGGATTGAGGATTCTTAGATTTTCTTTTAGCATCTTTGAATGAGATACTAAGTTCTTTGTTTAACCATGACCAAATTAAAACGGTATGGTGTTGTGGTATTCGGCCATGTTATATCCATAAGTATGATTCATGCATGTTGCATGGTAAGTAAGATTTAAGCTTTGGATATGTGTGTATATTTGGATATAAGCCACTTGAGAACTCGGCCATTGCACCAACATGAATATATGTTTGCACATGATGAATTGGTATGACATGTATACTATTTTAAGGTGTCTATTTGCTTGTGATGTTGTTTCGGTTATGAAATAAATGAGAGATGTGTATAGAGCTACAATATGTAATGCATTAATTAGGAAAATGTATGCTGTTTTTTTTTGTGTAGTATTAAGTGTAAAATTGGCCTCCACATAGACATGCATATTCGGCCAAAGGAAGTAGATTGGTGTGCATGTATTCGGTTAGAGGCAACCATATTGAAGCCTTATCTTGGCTTAGATTGTTGACCAAATGGGTAATAAGTGAGGATGGTTGCCGAATATACAAACATACATATGCATGTGTAATTGAATTATGAATGTTTAGCAAGAGGGTTAAACTAGTTGATTTATTGATTAAGCTCAAGGAGTTAAAGAAGGAGAATCAAGCAAGGGAAAGACGAAGGTCATCGAGTAGCCGACTTGGACTGTTTTACCCAACACAAAGTAAGTCATTAAGCGTATATTTGGTGTTGATTTAAATGATCAATATATATATGCAAATGTGTTTAAATGAGTTGGTGTGTAAATGGAAATGTATGTGTATGGAATGATGCCATTGTTGAATGTATAAAGGCAGCAAAATACATAAGGTATTGGTCTCGGCACTAAGTGTGCGGGTATATATGGACACGGTGACAAGATTGGCACTAAGTGTGCGGGTTTAAAATTGTACAGCACTAAGTGTGCGAGTTTGATTATATAGCACTAAGTGTGCGAGTTGAATACATATAGCACTAAGTGTGCGGATCCACTATATGCTCTTGCATTACAATTGGCACTGAGTGTGCGACATTATCGAGCTAATCCCAGACAGCGGATCGGGTAAGTACCTCGAGCTCATGACGAATAGAAAATATGTTCATGCTCGGGGTTGAATTTGGTAAGCCTTAAATCTATGTGATGATTGAAATTGTATGATTGTGGTGGAAATGAGTTAGTGTGTGAAAATGCCTCAAATATCTTGTTGTGTAGAATATGAAATGTGGATGTATGACTTGGTATGAGATTGGACCGAAAGGTCCGAGGAATTATGGTATAGATTCGATATGGATGAGTACCTAGCCTCGTTTATTGTTTCATGTTGTAGTAACTTTATCAGTGGATTGATGAATGCTTATGACTTACTGAGTTGTAAACTCACTCGGTGTTTTTCTTGTCACCCATTTTAGGTCTCTCGAACTCGTATTGTTTGCGTGATCGGGACCGTCGTTGAAGTCATCACACCGGCTGAAATCTTGTGGTATTGTTTTTGTTGTTGAAGAACATTTGGCATGTATAGGCTATTATATTTTGTCGAATTGTGGGTTGTAAACTTTAAGCCATGTGAAAATGGCCTATGTGGTCGTCGAGTGGGATGCTAGAACCTATAGCCACGAGTCTTAGAAACTCAAATTTTGATAAGGTGGCCATAATTTGTGTCATGTATGATGGATGATTAAGGCCAAGGAAAAATTCATGAAATTGGCATAGTCTACTGCATTAACTGTTGCGGACAGCAGCAGTGAGATGAGATTGAAAAATCACTAAAAATAGTAGAAGTAGAATTAAATAGTGAGTAAATTATGTAACTGAACCTTGATGAATCTATTTTTATATGGACGAAACGAAATGACCATATGAGCGGTATACTGAGAAATATTAAGGTTCTCGTGAGACAGGGCCAGAACGGTTTCTGGGTCCCCTGTCGCGACTTTGAAAATTTACCATAAATTATCCAGAAAGAATTAGGAGTCATTCTTTATATGTACAGATTCCATTTTGAGTCTAGTTTCATTAGAAACAAACGACACCAGTATTAAAGCCCTGTACAGGGAGATATTCAAGTTGTAACGCGCGAAGGTCAGAGAGGTCAGTCCCTGTAACATGGGTGACTTTAACTAATAAACTGTATCAATTGGCCTAACCAAAAATTCTAAAAATAAATCCATGGATGGGTATATGAGTCTAAATTCAGGCAAAATTTACGAAACCAGTTTCCGAGTTTTGAAACTCGAGATATGATTTTTAAGGCGACGGTGACGCAGTTTTCCAGCCTGACTGGTAATGTCAAATTGGTTGGTATCTTGAGAGGGTTTGGCCGTTAACCCCTCGTGTCCGACACCAGCGTCGGTCACGAGTTAGGGGTGTTACAATTTTATTGGTATCAGAGCTATGGTTTAGTCGGTTCTAGGACTACCATAGCGCGTGTGAGTCTAGCTATACATGCCAAATTGTTAGTGCTTAATAATGTGATGACTTGACGGTTGAAATTTTTATTTTGATTAGCAATGGAACCCGGGTAGAGAGACCCTTGGCGGATGACGTTGAAAGTGTAGCGGCTGCTCCTGCACAAGGGACACCGCCTGTTGAGCCTCATCATCCGCGAATAATCAAAATGAAGGGGTGAAACAAGCCTTCTTCACCATGATGAATGAGTGGGTCGCGTAATATGCCCGAACCAACCCGGCTGTCCAACCATTCCGAATTTAAATACTCCACCCCAAGAGCCCGCAATGCCTCCGATTCATCGATCCTGTGAGGTTGAGTAAACCACCTGTGGACTTGATTAGGAAGCGTGGGGCGAGGAGTTCAAGGCCATAGTTCTTGATGATGCCGAAAAGGCCGAGTTCGCTCGATAACACCATTAGAGTGTTAGATGAACATCATGCACACCGATGAATGTCTTAAGTGTGCTATATCCTTGTTGCGAGACTCACTTACTATTGGTGGAGGACTTTAATTTCCATAGTCCCAAATGAACGAGTTACTTGGGATTTCTTCCAATCCAATTTCGAAAGAAATACATTAGTCAACGGTTCATCGATCGAAGCGTAAGGAATTCTTGGAACTCAAGCAAGGCCGGATGATCAGATCGAATCTGAACATGAGTTCGTAAGACTTAGCCGGTATGCTCGGGAGTGTGTGGCTGATGAGGTTGCGATGTGCAAAAGATTTGAAGAGGATTGAATGAAGAGTTAAAGTTGCTAGTGGGAATTTTGGAGATAAAGGAGTTCGTGACACTAGTCGAACGAGCACGCAAGGCGGAAGAACTTGGGAAGGAGAAGAAGAAGGCTGAATTTGAAGCAAGAGATTACCGTAAAAGATCGACGAGTAAAGCTCCGTTCTCGGCTGTAAAGAGGTTCGGGGAGGACACCGAAGAAGTCGAGGACGATGCGGGAATTTCCATTAGAGCCAGACCATTGACGGACTCCGAGTTACTTGATAGCTAGTGTGGGCAATAATCGTCAAGAGAGACTGAATGCCCCCAATGTGGAAGACGACACCTAGGTGAATGTTGGGGTAAGTGCATTAATAGGGCTGTTATGGATGCGATTCAAGGACCACTTCATTAGAGATTGCACGGAGCTAGATGAGAGGAATAAGACGCAAGGTGCAAGACCTAGTGGAACGACGGTGGAGGTAGGCCCCAGAATCTCTGGAGGTAGGGGTGGTAATCGAGAGGAGCCTCTAATACGGCTGTCCGATCCGAGGCCCGTACTCTGCTAGAGCATATGCCATCCCGCACGAGAGGAGGCATCCTCCCCGACGTTATCCTTTGGTACTTTTACTCTCTTTGATACTATTGTGATTGCATTGATTGACCCCGCTCTACTCACTCATATGTATGTGAAACCTTAGCATCCAAGAAGACTCTACCGTTGAGTCTCATGAGTTCGTAATTCGAGTGTCAAACCCTTTGGGTCAATACGTGCTCGTTGATAAAGTGTGCAAGAGATGCCCCTAATAATTCGAGAATCTGTTTTCCGCCGATCGATGCTTCTACCATTTAATGAATTCGATGTTATTCTTGGTATGGATTGGTGACCGTACATGATGCAAATGGTGGATCGCAAAAGGAAAACCATTGATTTGAGGAGTGCAAATAATGAGGTAGTCCGAGTCGAGTCTCTTCGATTTAAAAGGAGCGCCAATGATAATATCTTCTATGACCGCTCGGAGGTATGTGAAAAAGGGTGTGAAACATACCTTGCGTATGTGTTTGGAAGTAAAGAGACGGAAAGGAAACTCGAATCGGTACCGGTGGTTTGTGAGTATTCGACGTTTTCACGAGGAGTTACCGGATTGCCACGGAGTTCGAGAAGTGGAATTCGCATCGAAGTTGTACCGGTACTACGCCGATTTCAATAGCCCGTATCGTATGGCATTAACGGAATTAAAGGAATTGAAGGTTCAATTGCAAGAATTGACGGATAGAGGTTTCGCTCGACCGAGTTTTTCTCCATGGGCGCTTTTGTATTGTTTGTGAAGAAGAAGGACGGAACCATGAGGTTGTGCATCGACTATCGTCAACTCAATAAAGTGACGATAAAGAATAAATATCCATTGCCGCGAATTAACGATTTGTTTGATCAATTAAAGGGAGCCTCGGTGTTTTCAAAGATAGATTTGAGGTCGGGTACTATCGGTTGAGGGTCCGAGAATCGGACATACCCAAAACCGCTTTTAGAGCGAGGTACGGTCACTCTGAATTCTTGGTGATGCCGTTTGGGCTCACTAATGCCCTACGGTGTTTATGGATTTAATGAATAGAATTTTCAGGCTATACTTGGATCGGTTCGTAGTTGTATTTATCGATGACATTTTGGTCTATTCGAGATGAAATCGAACATCTTGAACACCGAGGCTAGTGTTGCAAATCTTACGAGATAAGCGATTATCGCAAAGTTCAATAAATGTGAATTTTGGTGAAAGAGGTTAGCTTTTGGGGCACGTGGTGTCCGCATCGGTGTCGTGGTGGACCGAACAAAATTCGCCATAGTCGATTGAAACCACCAAGGAATGTTACCGAAGTTAGGAGCTTTTTGGGGCTTGCGGTTATTACCGACGATTTGTAAAGGTTTCTCGACGATAGCCACGCCAATGACGGCTACTCCAAAAGGATGTTAAGTTCGAATGGACGGAGAAATGTCGAAAAGTTTCGATCAATTGAAAGCTTATTTGGTGAAGCCCCAATTCTAGTGCAACCCGAATCGGGCAAAGAGTTTGTCATTTATAGTGACGCATCCCTACTTGGGTTGGGTTGCGTATTGATGCAAGAAGGGCGAGTTGTGGCCTATCGTCGAGGCAATTAAAGCCTCATGAGAAAAATTATCCGACCCATGATCTCGAATTGGCGCCATCGTATTCGCCTTAAAGATATGGCGACATTACTTATTTGGTGAGAAGTGCCATGTGTATTCGGATCACAAAAGTCTCAAATATTTGATGACCCAAAGAGACTTAAATCTGCGACAAAGCGATGGCTCGAGTTGTTAAAAGATTATGAGCTCGTCATTGATTATCACCCGGAAGGGCTAATGTGGTTGCAGATGCCTTAAGCCGAAATCACTATTTGCTTTATGCGGCGATGAATGTACACTTGTCTATCCTACCCGACAATGTGTTAGTAGCTGAATTGAAAGCCAAACCATTATTGATACGTCAAATTCGTGAAGCTCGAGAAAGTCGACGATGAGTTGGTTGCAAAACGGGATGAGTGTGTTCGAACAAGGACTCGGAATTTCAAATCGATGATGACGATTGTTTGAGGTTCGAAGTCGTCTGTGTGTCCCAAAGAATTGAACTTATTCCAATAATTTTGAACGAAGCCCATTGTAGCGAATGGCAATCCACCCGGGAGTACGAAGATGTACAACGATTTGAAACGTCGGTTTTGGTGGCATGGTATGAAGCGGGACATCTCCGACTTTGTTTGAGATGTTTAATATGTCAACAAGTGAAAGCGGAACATCAAGTGCCTTGAGATTGCTTCACCGATCACGATACCCGAGTGGAAATGGGATCGAGTCACAATGGACTTTGTGTCCGCCGCCATTGTCGACTAGTAAGAAGGATGCGATTTGGGTTGTTGTTGATAGACCGACTAAGTCGGCTCACTTTATCCCGTCGTCGGATTTTCATTGGATAAACTAGCCGAATTGTATGCGTTTCTCAGTTGTGAGATTACACGGGTACCGATTTCTATTGTGTCGGATAGAGATCCGAGATTTACCTCGCGATTTTGGAAGAAATTTCAAGAAGCTTTGGGTACCAAGTTGCATTTCAAGACCGCCTTTCACCCCAAACCGATGGTCAATCCGAACGGATAATTCAAATACTCGAGGATATGTTGAGATGTTGTATCCTTGAGTTTAGTGGTTCATGGAAGCGGTATCGCCTTTGATTGAATTCGCTACAACAATAGCTTTCAATCAAGTATTAAGATGGCGCCTTACGAGGCTTTATACGGTCGTAAATGCCGTACCCATTATTCTGGTGAACTTAGTGAAGGTAAATTCTTGAGGTTGATTTGGTTAAGGATGCCGAGCAAAGAGTTCGAGTAATTCGTGAAAGTTTGAAAGTCGCCGGATCGCCAAAAGTCGTATGCGGATTTGAAAAGAAAAGATATTGAATATCGGGTTGGAGACAAGGTCTTTCTCAAAGTTTCACCTTGGAAGAAGGTGCTTAGATTTGGCCGTAAGGAAAATTGAGCCCGAGGTTCATCGGGCCATATGAAATATCTGAACGAGTCGGTCGATCGCGTATCGTTTGATTTTGCCCCGAACTTGAAAGGATTCACAACGTCTTCCATGTTTCGATGCTTGACGTTATAGATCGACCCGTCACACGTAATTAGTCCATCGAGGTTGAAATTCAAGCCGATATGAGTTATGAAGAAGAACCGATTCGTATCCTAGCTCGTGAAGTGAAGGAGTTGCGAAACAAAAGGGTTCCATTAGTAAAAGTGTTATGGCTCAAACACGGGATGGAAGAAGCTACTTGGGAACCCGAGAACTCTATGAAAGAGCGTTACCCAAACCTATTTACGGTAAGATTTTTGGGACGAAAATTTCTTAAGTGGGGAGAGTTGTGACAGCCCAAAATTGACCCTAGTTGGGAAGTGGTTTGGGACCGCTAAACCGAGTCACCGAAATGTTTGAACGTAATATTTATTGTCTAGAATATGTAATTATGAATGTGTGAAAATTTCAAGCTTGATTTAGCCGATAGCATGTGAATTCAGTTAGTAGGACTTGTGTGACACTTTTGAAAAGTGATAGGCTAATCTATAAGGACCTAATAGTGCATGTAGTCAAAGGGAGGACTTGCATGTCAAATTTCCCCCTAATAGTTAGTGGCCGGCCATGACAAGAGATTATGGGTAAAAACATGTCATAAAACATGTTGGGACAATGGTGTATGTAAGAAAAAATAAAATAGTGAGCATGGGAATTTAATAATGAAAGGAACAAAAAAAAAAAGAAAAAATGGTCTCATGCATGCCCATTGCCGTGAGTGTGGAGAAAGAAAGAAGAATTTTGTTCATCATTTTCATTTCCTTTGGGCTGAAAATTCTAAGGAAGAAGGAAGGAATTCTTGTTTCATGTTGGTTTGGAAGAGGTTAGGAGGAGGTTTGGCCATACTTGTACCTAGATTAAGGTAAGTTTGATGTTTTGCCATGAGATTCATGTATATTTTAGTTGCTAGCTTGATGTTCTTGTTAGCCCATGGTTCAAATCTTTGTTATGTCATGGGAATGAAATTCGGCCAAAGTGAATATGGTGTTAATGCCATTGCATGCTAAATATCAAGCTTGAAAATGATTCATGTGATGGTGGATTGAGGATTCTTAGATTTTCTTTTAGCATCTTTGAATGAGATACTAAGTTCTTTGTTTAACCATGACCAAATTAAAACGGTATGGTGTTGTGGTATTCGGCCATGTTATATCCATAAGTATGATTCATGCATGTTGCATGGTAAGTAAGATTTAAGCTTTGGATATGTGTGTATATTTGGATATAAGCCACTTGAGAACTCGGCCATTGCACCAACATGAATATATGTTTGCACATGATGAATTGGTATGACATGTATACTATTTTAAGGTGTCTATTTGCTTGTGATGTTGTTTGGTTATGAAATAAATGAGAGATGTGTATAGAGCTACAATATGTAATCGTTAATTAGGAAAATGTATGCTGTTTTTTTTGTGTAGTATTAAGTGTAAAATTGGCCTCCACATAGACATGCATATTCGGCCAAAGGAAGTAGATTGGTGTGCATGTATTCGGTTAGAGGCAACCATATTGAAGCCTTATCTTGGCTTAGATTGTTGACCAAATGGGTAATAAGTGAGGATGGTTGCGAATATACAAACATACATATGCATGTGTAATTGAATTATGAATGTTTAGCAAGAGGGTTAAACTAGTTGATTTATTGATTAAGCTCAAGGAGTTAAAGAAGGAGAATCAAGCAAGGGAAAGACGAAGGTCATCGAGTAGCCGACTTGGACTGTTTTACCCAACACAAAGTAAGTCATTAAGCGTATATTTGGTGTTGATTTAAATGATCAATATATATATGCAAATGTGTTTAAATGAGTTGGTGTGTAAATGGAAATGTATGTGTATGGAATGATGCCATTGTTGAATGTATAAAGGCAGCAAAATACATAAGGTATTGGTCTCGGCACTAAGTGTGCGGGTATATATGGACACGGTGACAAGATTGGCACTAAGTGTGCGGGTTTAAAATTGTACAGCACTAAGTGTGCGAGTTTGATTATATAGCACTAAGTGTGCGAGTTGAATACATATAGCACTAAGTGTGCGGATCCACTATATGCTCTTGCATTACAATTGGCACTGAGTGTGCGACATTATCGAGCTAATCCCGGACAGCGGATCGGGTAAGTACCTCGAGCTCATGACGAATAGAAAATATGTTCATGCTCGGGGTTGAATTTGGTAAGCCTTAAATCTATGTGATGATTGAAATTGTATGATTGTGGTGGAAATGAGTTAGTGTGTGAAAATGCCTCAAATATCTTGTTGTGTAGAATATGAAATGTGGATGTATGACTTGGTATGAGATTGGACCGAAAGGTCCGAGGAATTATGGTATAGATTCGATATGGATGAGTACCTAGCCTCGTTTATTGTTTCATGTTGTAGTAACTTTATCGGTGGATTGATGAATGCTTATGACTTCTGAGTTGTAAACTCACTCGGTGTTTTTCTTGTCACCCATTTTAGGTCTCTCGGACTCGTATTGTTTTGCGTGATCGGGACCGTCGTTGAAGTCATCACACCGGCTGAAATCTTGTGGTATTGTTTTTGTTGTTGAAGAACATTTGGCATGTATAGGCTATTATATTTTGTCGAATTGTGGGTTGTAAACTTTAAGCCATGTGAAAATGGCCTATGTGGTCGTCGAGTGGGATGCTAGAACCTATAGCCACGAGTCTTAGAAACTCAAATTTTGATAAGGTGGCCATAATTTGTGTCATGTATGATGGATGATTAAGGCCAAGGAAAAATTCATGAAATTGGCATAGTCTACTGCATTAACTGTTGCGGACAGCAGCAGTGAGATGAGATTGAAAAATCACTAAAAATAGTAGAAGTAGAATTAAATAGTGAGTAAATTATGGAACTGAACCTTGATGAATCTATTTTTATATGGACGAAACGAAACGACCATATGAGCGGTATACTGAGAAATATTAAGGTTCTGGTGAGACAGGGTCAGAACGGTTTCTGGGTCCCCTGTCGCGACTTTGAAAATTTACCATAAATTATCCAGAAAGAATTAGGAGTCATGCTTTATATGTACAGATTCCATTTTGAGTCTAGTTTCATTAGAAACAAACGGCACCAGTATTAATGCCCTGTACAGGGAGATATTCAAGTTGTAACGCGCGAAGGTCAGAGCAGTCTGTCCCTGTAACATGGGTGACTTTAACTAATAAACTGTACCAATTGGCCCAACCAAAAATTCTAAAAATAAATCCATGGATGGGTATATGAGTCTAAATTCAGGGAAAATTTACGAAACCAGTTTCCGAGTTTTGAAACTCGAGATATGATTTTTAAGGCGACGGTGACGCAGTTTTCCAGCCTGACTGGTAATGTCAAATTGGTTGGTATCTTGAGAGGGTTTGGCCGTTAACCCCTCGTGTCCGACACCGGCGTCGGTCACGAGTTAGGGGTGTTACAAGAGAAATCATACTAGTGACGTGTATTCGGGCCTTCGTGCCTAGTAGGCTTCGTGCCGGTAATTTGAGCAAAATTTAAGTGTTCATTTCTATACGAATTCAAACTTAAATGAGATGATATGTTTAAAAGTGTACATATATGATGTTTTATAGACTTGGTTAAGTCCTTTCAATGGGTAATAACGAATGAATATGGGCATTACGTATGCGAATGATTAGAGGCTTGTGTGTGCAAATTCGTTAACCGAGCACTATGTGTGCGAGATCGAGAATCGAGGCACTATGTGTGCGAGATCGAATCGAGGCACTATGTGTGCGAGATCGATGTCGAGGCACTATGTGTGCGAGATCGAGAATCGAGGCACTATGTGTGCGAGATCGAATCGAGGCACTATGTGTGCGAAATCGTAATGGAGGCACTATGTGTGCGAGATCGAGAATTGAGGCAATCGTGTGTACGAGTTTTTCAACAGAGCACTAAGTGTGTGAAATGAGACTCATGTAAGACCTCGTCTGGGACGAAGGCATTGATTTGAGATAATGTGTAAGACCATGCCTAGGACATGGCATCGGCTCGAGATGTGAGAATATGTAAGACCATATCTAGGATATGGCATTGTAAGAGCTATATGTGCTTGAATTAGTTGAGCCCTTACAAGTAAGTATTCGCCGTTGATAAACGAGCTACCGGCCTTTGGCTAAGTTGATCTTATGTGTATGAACATAAGGGTTGGTAATGTGAAGTAAGTTCTTGAGTGAATAGAGCTTAACTTATGATTGGATTAGATCATGTTTTAAGCAAATCGAAATCATGCTCTTGGTGTGTGGCTATTGAGCGAAATTGTAAATATGATGAGTGTCTTGTGTTTGAGCTTTGGTAATGAAAATGTAATAAGAATGTGTATTGATTGGTTGATATATGTGCTTGGTTATTGAATGGTATCCGGCTAAGTCCCGAAGGCGTTTGTGCTAAGTTACTAAATCCGGGCTAATTCGAAGGCAATTGTGCGAATCACTATAACCGGCTATGTCCCGAGAACAATCGAGCGAGTCGCTATATCCGGTTAAATCCCGAAGGTACGTGATTCGGAAATGAGCAATCTTGCTGTAAAAATTTCAGCTAATACGCTTGCAAAAATTTCAGCAACGAGGTATGTTCGTATGTGCTGAATGAATCAAATGTTCGGTGTGTGGAAGTTGAATATTGAGATACGATGGAGTTATAAAGGATAATTATTGGGATGTTTGAGTATATGTGTATTTTCGCCAAGTTACGACTTATACATGGATGAAAATGTGGGTTACAAATATGTGGGTGGATGATGTGAATTATACATGTTAGTATGTGCTTGATATGTGTTTGAAATGCAATTGTGAATTAAATTAAGTGATTATTGCTTATGAAATCAAGGAAATGAGATATATGTGCATACTTGTAGAAATGTTTATGTATTTGTTTTGAGATAGGAAAATGATTTTATAGATCGATGTGAAATCAATAATGAATTACAATTGCTATCGATGAGCTAATGTTTATATGAATATAATTCAATAAGAGGACGCTATTCTAAACTATGCATCGGTAGAAATTTTTGGGGACGAAAATTTCTTATGTGGGGGAGAGTTGTGACACCCCTAATGTGACCCTAGTCGGAAAGTGGTTTCGGGACCACAAAACCGGGTCACAAAAATAATTAGATGTTATATTCTGTGCTTATTATATGTGGGATTTGTATGTGTGAATATTTCGTGCCTTGATTTTATCAATTAGGTGCTAATTTATAAGAAAGGACACATGTGATAGGACTTGAAAATGTGATAGGTGAAATTTAAAGTGGCCAAATAATGCATGAATTATTGTCATGAGGGACTTGCATGTCAAATTAGCCAAAAATCTAAATGGTGGCCGACCATGCTATGGGGTAAGGCATATTGTAGACATATTATGTTAAAAAGGTGTGGGAAGAATAATAAATAAAGAAGGGAGTGGGAGGAGAAACCAAAGTAGTCTCCCCCTTGCCGTGAATGGAAGAAAGAAAGACTCAACTTTCATTTTCTATCTTGCTTCCTTGTCTCTTGCAAAGGAAGCTAGAGAAGATAGGCCGGCTGCATGTAGTGGAAAACCATGGAATTTGTTTGCTTCTAAGTTGAAATTTTCAAGTAGAAGGCTAAAAGAGAAATCGGTTCTCCTTGGCGAATTGAAAGAGAAGAAGGAGGATGGTGCTCATCTTCTTCTCATGCCACTCTCTAACCGAAACAAAGATGAAAGGAAGGGAAAACTTACCTAGAGCAATTCGGCCTTCATCTTTAGCTATTAGGAGGTAAGCTTTGAATTTGTTGATTTGGCTTTATAATATGCTAAGTTAAGTTGTGGATGCACTCTTGGTAATGTCAAGAAAGTTGAGATTTCTTATGGTGATTTGAGCATAATGCCAATGTTTGTGTTTATTGTTTGTGTTTTCAACTATTTTGGAGATATGTTTTATGGTAAATATGCTTGTGGTGTTTGGTTTTGTGATTTGGTAATGAGAAATGCTAGGTATAATATACAATCGGTATTATGGTTAGTTCATTTTGGAGAAAAAAATTAGATAATGGGATGGATTAAGTGTGAGTGATTCTATTATTCAGCTTGACTAAATAGGTGAGGTAATGAGTTTGACATATTGATATGTTTTGTATTTGTGATAGTTATTAGTAGCTTTGGTAAAGGAGTAATGTTCATTAAATGTATATTTGGCTATGATGGTGAGTTGTTTTAAAAGTGTTTTATGGCATGATTTATGTGATGGAAATAATAGATAATATGTACGTGAGCATTCGGCTATTGTTTTAGGTTCAAGTTGACGAGTATGAAAAATTAGTCTTATATGCATAAGTAGTTAGCAAAGTGGTTAAGCTACCGAATTTAATTATTAAATGAGTTCTAAGCTTGCTGAATTTTGAGATGTGATTGGGAGTGAATTTGACATGAGCATATTTTGTTAATGATATATTGATAAATGTTGAGTTATGATACCATGAAATGAACTTAATTATCAAATTGCCGAATGCGTTTATAATTAAGTAAGGTTAATAATAGAGCAATGAGTGGCTAGTAGAATCTAGTAGTCTTCTTGTTATATTCGGCCATGAGTTTGTATAATTGGTTGGTAATAGATTAAATTTGTTTATGCAAGCTCAAGAGCTTAGGGAGTCTAATTCGGAAAAAAGAGAACAAGCTACCTAACCGAATAGTCGATTTGTAACCGTTCAGCAATTCCCGAGGTAAGTTTTTAAGTATATGAGTTTGATTCCTTTGTAAGTTTTAAGTGATTAAACGTTGAGTAATTTCAATCATAATAGGACATAATGAGTTGATTTAATAAGATATGATGTGGCCATGATATGTCTTAAACCCAAATGGTAAGTTCATAAGTGTTTGGACTTGGAAATTTAAGAGCAAATTGTGATAATTTGCTTGGACAGTAGCAGTAATGTGATTTTAGAAAATCACTATAAATTGTCGGTGTGGAATTATAGGCTGAGTAAAATATGTAATCAAAGCTTAGTTGGTCTAGTTTCTTATAAAAGAGACTGTGGAAGCAAAGAAATTTTCTATAAAGAGATATTTAAAGTTGTGCGAGACAGTGTCGGATTGACTCGAAATTCCTGATTTGTTTTTGGAAAATCATTATAATTTGTACAAAAATGGTTATAAGATAAGATTTATATGCTTAGACTCCTTAATGAGGCTAGTTTCAAATGGAATCAAATAGAACACATTATGAATTCTGTACAATGAAAAATTCGATTCGTAGCGAAGAGTGGTCAGATTAGTCAAACAGTGAAACAGAGGAAACTTTAAGAAAAATCTGGTATTGATTGGCCAAACCTAAAATTCTGAAAATTTTATGGGTGAAAGATACATGAGTCTACATTCGGGGAAAATTGACGGCAATTGATTTTGAGTTTTGTAGCTCCAGTTATAAACAACTTAATGACTGTTGGTCAGAAAAACTGCTTGTAGTGAATATGTGATTTTGTTGTAAACTTTGATGAAACTATTTGAGTTGCTTATAAGCTATTGCTGAAATTGATGTACAAGAAAAATATGAAATATGTATGATATACATATATGTGTGATAAGGCCTAATGGCCGATGTGATGAATGTGAAAGTGTATGTGTATATGTGATAAGGCCTAATGGCCGATGTGATGAATGTGAAAGTGTATGTATATGTGATGAGGCCTAATGGCCGATGTGGTGAATGTGAAAGTGTGCACGATATGTGATGAGGCCTAATGGCCGATGTGATGAACGTGAAAGTGTATGTATATGTGATGAGGCCTAATGGCCGATGTGGTGAATGTGAAAGTGTATGTATATGTAATGAGGCCTAATGGCCAATGTAAAATATATGTGTGATATGCATATGTGGTAAAGCCGAATGGCTAATGTGAATGTTGTAACATGTGATTAAATGTACATGAAACTTGAATATGTTCCGGCGAGACCCGATGACTACGTGTGGAGATTATGACTGGGTAAGACCCGATGACTACTTGTGGAGATTATGACCGGGTAAGACTTCTTTTATAAGAATTGCTTATAAAAATACGCAATGCGAAAGGTCAAAGCAGTATGTACTCCAAGTTTATATGTGAGCTTGATTTAAACCAAACCATAAGGTAGTTATGTGATGTATCGAGAGCAATCTATGAGACTATTCCTATGATTATGATGAGATGTGCATATTTGGATAAAGGGTGGTATGCTAGAAGGAAGAGTGAAATAAAAATACGAACAACTATGTTATAACTTGATTGTTATCTGTTGGCCTGCTTGAAACTTACTAAGCATTGTAATGCTTACTCCGTGTACTTTGTTTCCTCTGTTTTATAGATCTCAATTGGAAGCTACAGGCTCGGGGATCGTCAGCAACTAGTCACACTATCACTATCCTTTGTTTGGTACTGCTATGTTTTGGAATATCTTATGGCATGTATAGAATAGACTAGTAGCGAGGGGGGATATTCTGGTTAATGTATATAAGCCATGCGAAAATGGCTTTAAGTATACTTTGATCATAGCACTGTAATCATTTTGTATGTCGTCCATCAAGAAGTATGGAAATGTTGGTAACGGTTAGTCGTGGGAATGGTTATTCATGATCATTTTTGGTATATGTATGACAAACTCTAGTTGATCCATGGAGGATCATGAAATAGGTAAAGTTTACCTTAAAAATAAATGCTGGCAGCAGCAGTGATGTGGATGTGAAAAATCTCTAAAAATATTAGGAATGGAATTAAATAGCGAATAAATTATGTAAATGAATTTTGATGAATCTACTTTCATATGGAAGAAACGAAACGGTCATATGAGTTGTATGTTAAGAGATATTTAGGTTTTCGTGAAACAGGGCCAGAACGGTTTCTGGATTCTCTGTTCCGACTTTGGAAATTCATTGTAAATTAACCAGAGATAATTAGGAGTCATGCCATATATGTATAGATTCCTCTTTGAGTCTAGTTTCTATAGAAACAAACGGCATCAGTATTGAAGCCCTGTACAGGGAGATATCCAAATCGTAACTCATGAAGGTCAGTGTAGTCGTACCCTGTAACAGGGGAGGCTTTAACTAATAAACTGCACTAATTGGCCCGACCAAAAATTCTAGAAAAAAATATGTAGATGGATATATGAGTCTAGTTTCAGGGAAAAATTACGAATCTGATTTTCGAGTTGTGGAACTCAAGATATGATTTTTAAAGTGACAGATATGCAGTTAGCCAACTGCCTGGAAATTTTTTTTAAATGGACTGTGAAAGTGAATGGTTTAAGCCGTTAACCCCTCGTGTCCGACTCCGGCAGCGGACTCGGGTACGGGGTGTTACAGTATATCAGTATCTAATTAAAATTCAACATCTAACTTCAATTCTACTTCCTAACATTTGTCAATTTAAAGAGCATCGTATTTGTCTGAGTATGTCATTTACTTAAAGCATAGTCCAACCATGGTCTTACATGTTATCACATATCGAGTCGATGCCATATCCTAGACATGGTCTTACACAACATCTCAAATCAATGCCTTCGTCCCAGACGAGGTCTTACATGAATCTCATTTCACACACTTAGTGCCCACTGACCGATCTCGCACACATAGTGCTCGGTTGAAGAACTCGCACACACAGTGCCTCAATTACCGATCTCGCACACATAGTGCTCAGTTAAAGGAATTTGCACACACAGTCCTCAATTACCGATCTCGCACACATAGTGCTCAGTTAAAGGAATTTGCACACACAGTGCCTCTAATCATTCGCACACATAATGCCCATATTCATTCATTATTACACATTGAAATGACTTAACCAAGTCTATAAAACATCATATATGTACATTTTAAACGTATTCTTTCATTTAACTTTGAATTCATATAGTAATGAACACTTAAACCTTGCTCGAATCACCAGCATTAAGCTTGCTAGGCACGAAGACCCAAATACACATCACCGACACGAAGCCTGCTAGGCACGAAGGCCCAAATACACATCACCAGCACGAAGGCCCAAATACACATCACCGGCACGAAGCCTGCTAGGCACGAAGCCTGCTAGGCATGAAGGCCTGAATACACATCACCAGCACGAAGCCTACTAGGCACGAAGGCTCGAATACACATCACCGGCACGTAGCCTGCTAGGCACGAAGGCCCGAATACACATCACCGAGTTTCATGCATATTTATTCACATTTTAATACATTTCATATAGCATATCATATCTGTAGTTCACTTACTTCGTTTCAATATATACATATCATATTCACCTTGACATTATATCATAGATATCATTTACATGTAGGCTCATTCCAAATACATTATTTTCTCTTCAAAGTTCTCATTCACATATTTAAAACATAACATCCTATATAACATTAACAAAGCATAAACTACACAGTAATTCCATCTCTAATAGGTGACATATATATGTATATATTTCACCCATTTACATAAAATCTTGAACCAAAATATAACTTCTCATGCATACAAAATACATCATTATTATCCTAATATACTTTTCCATATTTATTTCATAACACATTCAGCAAAATTACTTTGCATTTCAATACTTCAAATGTATATCGTACTTCTATTCATACCTTTCTCAATTTTGACACATCATAAGCATGTTTCAATCCTCTCAATACCATTTGCTACATCTTGGTCGGGATCGGAATTCATTATATTACGAAAAACACATTTTAACTGTCAGAAATCATCACACTATCATTTTATCACTTTATGGCATGTATAGCTAGACTCACATGTGCTACATTAGTCCTAGAATCGACTAAACCATAGCTCTGATACCAATAAAAATGTAACACCCCTATCCCGTAACCGTCGCTGGAATAGGACTAGACGTTACTAGAAATTAGGAATCGGATCAGAACAGTAAAATTTTGAACCTTTTCTTAAATAAAAGATCATTTATTTATATAACTAATAGACACAAACAAAGATCGAATTTAAAACTTATAAAAGTAAACTTCCATAAGATGCCATATTCGCATGGCTTATATACAATAGTCAAAATATCATTCTACTTATAGTCTATCCTATACATGCCATAAGCTAAGTCCAAATCACATGATTACCACAATAGTAGATAGTGTGATGAACTGCTGACGATCCTCGAGCTAATAGTAAGAGTCAATGATCTACAAAAATAAACAGAGAAACATAACATTCAAAGTAAGCTTTCATAAGCTTAGTAAGTCTTAAGCAATTTAAACAGTTGAACTTAAAAAAAAAACAAATCAAATGTTCGAAATCACATAACACTTTCTGAGTACAATACTATTTGGCCGATTATGCACAAATACATATCATTTTACTCTGTTTATACTCAAACTCATATGAACATAGTATTTACAAGCTTCCAGATTAACTTTAATTCTTTCAAATTTCACTAGTGTATCATTTCTTACCCACACTTACTTTCAACATTCATAGTTAAATGGCATATCGAAAACTATCTTGTAACTTTGCATAATAACTGAACGCACACATATACAAATATACATATGAATTTACAACATCTTTTCATATGCTTCTCATTACACATTCTTAATTCCCGTCAGATCAATTTTACATATATAATATATATATCACATACCTGAATCACTTAATGTGTAATACGAGTTCAATTTATCATCTTAGCATAGGATCTCGTAGTCATATACTTTATCAAATTCACTAGCACTTGGCCTGCGAGGTATAAAACCTGAACATAACACCAGCACGAAGCCTATGGGACTTTAAACCCGGATACAATCTCAGTACAATTTATTTTATATACTTTTTACTAACTTTGGCCTCACCAAATATCTAAATATACACACTTTTCACAATTGGTCATTTGGCCACATTATATACACATAAACATATGTACATTTCACACTTGCCCATTCGGTCACACCACATACACAAGCACATATATAAGATAATGCTTTTATCATAACTTGCTAATACATCATATACTTTGCTTTCATTTAAATAACCACTCAGCCATATTACATTTCTAAGTAACCATTCGGCCTCACTATACAAATAAGATAGCACACATTTTCATAAAGGCCATTCAGATAACTCGCACACATTTAATATTCGCCATTTTGGCCTCACCATATATACATATCTTGTACATCAATTTCATCATATCAAAATCGACTAGGTATACTAGTCATTCATGGCTTATAGCCTCATTTTAATATGGATTCGGTACTTTGATTACCAATACTTAATCAAACATGTTCTTAATTACAATTATTTAACATTTTATTTTACATTCGGCAATGACATGTTCATCTCCAATAATTCAATACTTATAAACTTATAATTTCACAAATTTTAACATCAAAGATCCATCTAACACTCATATATCATTTCCTAACGTCACAATTCAAAATTCACATATGGTTTTAATCAATATCTTATAAGCAACTCAAACAGTTTTATCAATGTTTACAACATAATCACAAATTCACTACAAGTGTCTTCCGAGCAACAATCATTAAATTATTTGTAATCGAGCTACTGAAACTCCAAATCAAGTGCCGTTAATTTTCCTAGCAATAGACTCATCAAGCTTTAATTACACAATTTATTAAGCCTCTAACTCAACTCCAACAATTTATGGTGATTTTTTAAAATCACGTTATTGCTACTGTACCAAGCAGATCTATCACAATTTACTCTTAAATTTCCAAAAGTTCAAACACTTAAGAACTTACTAAGATCTCAATTTCCCTTCTTCAATTTCCTAATCACATTAATAGTTTCACTTACTTTGTAACATTAATCCACAATTCATCTCATAATTCATTTGGTAATTTCATCACATATATTAAAATACCATTTCCTTATATTGATTTCAAATACATTCAAGAATTTAAAGCATAATTTCATAGCCAAATGTATTCACTATTCGACATTTACAAGAAATTCATAGTATTTTATTCACGTCTTAACTCATGATGCTTTCGATTATTCCATCTTATCTCATGTATTCAAAATACCATTCACACATATTCGTTCATAAGACATTTGGCTATCACACATAGTCCTCACTAAATTCATACTTATTCTATTTACCATTAATTAACCGAAATACAGAGATCATATATCATTCTCTAAAACTCTTTTAGCATATACCTCATTCCCATGCACATTTCAATCGAGTAAGCTAGCCATTTTCGGCTCATATTATGAACATTATTAATCATTCGAAAATATATATTTATATATCACATATACTAAAACTTTATTCTATATTCATTTAATCTTTAAACACATAAATTCAACTTAATCGTTTAAGAGCTTAACTCAAAAGTTATCGTACGACTATATCGACTACACGACTACCTTCATTTTTTCCTCGATACGAGTTTGTCCCCTTAAGCTCTTGATGCTCAATCAACAATTTTAACTACTCAATTTACAAATGGCAATGTCATTACTTTACATAATAGAAATTAAATTTCATTACTTAAACTATCCACGGCAATCATCTTCCGAGCACCTTAATTTTCTTTAAGCTAAACCACCTCATAGCATACATATACACATTCGGCTAATTATAAAACAAAATCAGCACTCATAACCGAATCATTAACTAAAATCACATTTGGTAATATGCTTAAATAGTCATCAATATTTAATAATGTAACATCCTGATTTTTGGGTTTTTCGCGATTCTTGATATTTTAAGTAAGTTTCTAAAATTTGGTATGTGATTATGGAATTCATAATTTGGGTATGTAAATGGGCTTATGGATGGCCCATGAGTTGGCCAAAACCCGGTAGATTTTTTTTAAATTTTGGACTTAGGAGTTAGGGGTTCTGGTGAGGTGCCCTTATATAAAGTTGTGGGTAAAGTGTATCACAAAAAGAGCCTTGGTAAAGTGGCAAGGGTGACGCCACTAAGCTCCAAAAAAAAGTGGCGTGTGGAGCATAGAGAAAGACCTGGGTTCGATTCCCTGGAATGGCAAAGGTAATGTTATTTTTATGCTTGTGCATGCTAGAGTTTAAAGCTGGATAGAACTCTATGGGAGAGAGTTTAAAATAGTCAAGATGCATGGATTAAGGAGGGATAAGGGGAGATATTTTAGGGATTTGAGAAAGGGATAGAGCCTAGACAATTTGAAGGGATTAGAGAGGGGATTTCGGCAGAGGGGTATTAGGTTAGCAATTTCAGCATTAGGGTCTTAGCTGTGCCGTTTTCTCTTTTGTTTTAGTTTTTCTCTTCTTTCTTCTTCCCTAGCCGAATCTACCATCTTTCCTCTCATCTTTTCTCCCTTTTCTTTTTCAAAAACCAGCCCATTACTTTCCTCTACTCATTTATTATTTCTTTCTTTAATCTCTACTTCTGCCGAAATACCGCAAAAGTCGAAATCAGTGAAGATAGGGGGTACCGATTCTTTGTGACCAGCAACCTTTTCCTTCCTTTTCAGTTGTTGGCATTCAATTCCTTACCTTTTAGGCATCTAGATTCAAGAGGAGTAAGACTGTGGTAAGTACTCGAACTCCAATCAATTCCTAGAGTAACTTTTGGCCAAAAGCCGAAACCCCTCTAGTTTAGGGAGGTGGCCGAATGTGGGTATAGGCCTTATGGGGTCTTCTTTTAATATTTTTGTGGTTTATTTAGTGGAGGAGCAGCAAGGTGTAGTGTCGACTTGGAGTAGCTTGGATCACCAGAGTGGCTAGACCTAGTCATCAATCGCGACAAAGGTAAGAATCCTAAGGCCATTATGGATGGTGGCCGAATGTGTAAGTATTAATATTAGATGATTTATGGTTTAAGTTCAATTATGGGAAGCTGATTATTAACGATGGATTATAGGAGAAATCGTGTAGGAGATCTCGTCGAGGAATATCGCCAAACAGGTGTGTAACGAACCCTTTTTCATAGCTTAAAGCGATAAATGCCGAAAAGCCGAAATGCTGAAATTCTGGCATTCCGAGGACTCGTGAGCAAGTGAACGCTCATTAATTAGTTAGATTCGTTGAGATGATGATCAGGAACATTGGAAACGGTAAGAACGTGATTTTTGGCATTCACAGTATGTTGGGCCTCGAGGGGCTGCAATAGAGCCCAATAGGCTTTCGGGCCCAATAGGCTTTCGGGCCCATTTGGGTAAAATTGGTAGAAAACGAAAATCTGTTAAATTGCATGTTAAGACTGTTAATACTGTTGTGGATATAGGCTGAATGGGTCTAGATGACGAAATTGGCTAAGTAGGGCCCATTAGGGGTTTTTGGCCCAATAACTCGATTTCGCTAAAAAAAATGGGCCAGAATCACTGTTTTGCACCCATGAATTGTTAGTAACCGTTAATGAACATGGAAACCTTAATTTTTGGTAAAATTACAAGATTACCCTTATAACATGAAAATGACCATTTTGCCCCTAGGTAAAAATGACCATTATACCCCTAGGGTTTATATATGAATTTAATACATGGGATATTGATAAACATTGTATGGATGATATGCACATGATATGTATGATATGCACATGATGTATTCATAAATGCATTGGGTTGGGTTTTTATATGAATGGAGGAAGTGAAAAAGGGCTTATGCCCCAATTATTAAAGGGCTTATGCCCCAGTTATCAAAAGGGCTTATGCCCCAATTATCAAAAGGGCTTATGCCCTGATTATCAAAAGGGCTTATGCCCGATTATCAAAAGGGCTTACGCCTGATTATTAAAGGGCTTATGCCCCGATTATAAAAAGGGCTTTTGCCCTGATTATTAGAAGAGGCAAGGCCTCGGTTTTATGATAAAGACTAATTTGCCGGTGGAGAGTTATGGCGGGGTGGGTCGAGTTAATCCCCACATGGTGTGTTGGTTGGTACGGGTGGAGAGTAGCGGATGGTGGGTTGAGTAGTCTCCCCAATTGGGCTTGCATTCTTTCATTGACATTATATGTGATATTGAAATGGGCCTATGGGCCATACCGTTTACAGTAAAGGCTTCGACCCAGTAATATGAAATTTGAAAAGGCTTCGGCCCAGTGTTATGAAATATGAAATATGAAAAGGGCTATGGCCCAGTACATGTTTGAGATTGGATTTGGGCTTAGACCCAACAGGCTGTTATTGTTTTGGGCTCTGAAAGGGGCTTGTTGCACACTGAGTTTCCAAACTCACCCTCTTTCCTTAACCTTGCAGGTGAGCCTTGATGTGGGGACTTGGTGTGACAGCCTTAAAACGACCCTAGTCGGAATGTGGTTTCGGGACCACAAAAAAACGAGGCATAAAAACAATTTGATATTTATTTTTATGCCTATAATATGTGTTAACTCATGTGTGACATTTTTGATGCTTTAATTTAGAGTTATAAATGTGAATTTCACTAGAAAGGACCTAGTAGAAAACTTTGAAAGTATGATGGGGAATGTGTGATGACTAATTAAAGCATGCATGCAAAACAATGGCCTTGCATGTCAAATACCCTCTTTTACAAGTGATGGCCGCCATGACAAAGAAATATGGGCAAAACATGTCATAGACATGTTTTGTTGGTGAATCATGGGTGAAAAAATAAATTAATGAGCATGGGTAATAAAGAAATGGAAAAAGAAAAAATGGTCTCATGCATGCCCCATTGCAGTGTATTGAGGAAGAGAAAAGAAAAAATTTGTTCATCCATTTTCATTCTCTCTTGACCGAAAATACTAGAGGGAAGGAGGAATTTTGCTTCATGCTTGGTTTGGAAGAGGATTAGGAAGAGGTTTGGCTATACTTGCATCAAGATTAAGGTATGTTTGAGGTTGTGCCATGAGATTCATGCATGTTTTTAGTTGATAGCTTGATGCTCTTGTTAGCCCATGGTTCAAACCTTTGTTATATCATGGGGATGGTATTTGGCCAAGGTGGATTTTGTGTTAATGCCATTGCATGTTAAATATGAAGCTTGCTAATGATATATGTGATGGTGGATTGATGGCTCTTGGACTTTCTTTTTAGTATTTTGAGTAAGACATTAAGTTCTTTGTTTAATCATGACCGAATTATGGTGTTGTGATGTATTCAGCCATGGTACATCCAAAAGTGTGATTTATGCTCATTGCATGGAAAGTAAGATTTGTGTTTTGAAATTATGTTCATGTTTAGTTACAATCAACTTGAGATTCGGCTCTAGCATATATATATGTATATATGTTTGTACATGATGTATTGGTATGACATATATACTATTTCAAGGTGTATATTTGCTTGTGATGATGTTTGGTTATGAAGTAAATGAGAGATATGTATTGAGCTACGATATGTAATCGTTAGTTAGTAAAATGTATGTTGTTTTGTGTGGTATTAAGTGTATAATTGGCCTCAACATGGACATGCATATTCGCCACATGAGGGGAAATTGGTGTGCATGCATTCGGTTAGAGGCAAGCATATTGATGCCTATTCTTGGCTTAGAAAATTGCTAAGAGGAATATTAACTAATGTGTTGAGTTCGATTCATGATTTCGTATACATGCGACTTTGATGCCTAATGAGTATATATATATTGGCTAAGTACCTTGTATTCCTCTTCGATGCTCAAATGATTAAATCGATTTATTTGTTAAATTAAGCTCAAGAGCAAAGGGAACTAGATCCGACAAAGGGAAGGAAAAAGTGGTCGAATAGCCATTGAAATCGTTCGACGACATCCTAGGTAAGTTCTTGAGTAATAGAGCTTAAATTCTGAATTGATTAGATCATGTTTAAAGCAAATTAAAATCATGCTCTTTGTGTGTGGCTATTGAGCGAAATTGCAAGTGTGAAAAGTGCCTTGTGTTTGAGTTTTGCTAATGAAAATGAAATCTGAATGTGTCATAATTTATTGATAATTGTGCTCGGTTATTGAATGATGTCCGGGCTAAGTCCCAAGGCTTTGTGCTAAGTGACTATATCCGGACTAGGATCTGAAGGCATTCGTGCGAGTTAATAAATCGGGCTAAGCCGAAGGCATTTGTGCAAGTTATTAAACCCGGTTAAGTCCGAAGGCATTCGTGCGAGTCACTATAACCGGCTTCGTCCGAAGGCATTTGAGCGAGTCGTTATATCCGGTTAAGTTCCGAAGGTACGTGATTCGAGAATGAGCGATCTTGCTGTCAAATTTTCAGTTAATACGCTTGAAAAATTCCAGCAATGAGGTATGTTCGTATGTGCTTGAATTAGTTGATTCCCTTTGAATAATATTCGCTCAGTCGAGTAATGAGTTTCCGGTATTTGGCTAAGATGATCCCTTATGTATGAACATAGGGGTTGGAATGTGAAATGAGTAGGATATTGAGAATTTGTGCATATGAAATTATCCGTTAGCTTTATGAATGCTATGCTTTTGTTGTGCTGGAATTTCTTGCTCAAACTTACTAAGCATAAATTGCTTACTCCGTTTTCTCTGTTTCTTTGTTTATAGATTTTGGCTCGTCGGTTATCGGACTCGGGATTTTTGGAAGTCGAAGTCTCCCACACTATCAAAGCCCCATTTTGGTACAATTTTGGTTGAACTTTGAAATGGCATGTATAGGACTACCCTTTTGTTGAAGGTCATGTACCTTTCGGTTTTGTGTAAACTTGGAAAGCCATGCGAAAATGGCTTATATCGTTTTAGCATAGTACCATAATCGTTTGTATGTTGATCATTATGAGGTATGGAATTGTTTTGAAACGATTAGCCATTGGAATGGTTAATCATGATCACACTTTGTGCTATGTATGCAAAAAGGGCTTATTGAATCATGGAAATCATGAAATAGGTAAAGCCTACCTTAAAGGCAGATGCTGACAGCAGCAGTGATGTCGATGTGAAAAATCATTAAAAATAGTAGGAATGGTATTAAATAGTGAATAAATTATGTAAATGAACTTTGATGAATCTACTTTCATATGGAAGAAACGAAACGGTCATATGAGTTATATGTTAAGAGATATTAAAGTTCTCGTGAAACAGGGCCAGAACGGTTTCTGGATCCCCTGTTCCAACTTTGGAAATTAATTGTAAATTAACCAGAGATAATTAGGAGTCATGCCATATATGTATAGATTCATCTCTGAGTCTAGTTTCTATAGAAACAAACGGCATCAGTATTAAAGCCCTGTACAAGGAGAAATTCAATTCGTAACGCACGAAGGTCAGTGTAGTCAATCCCTGTAACAGGGGAGACTTTGACTAATAAACTGTACTAATTGGCTCGACCAAAAATTCTAGAAAAAAATATGTAGATGGAATTATGAGTCTAGTTTCAGGGAAAAATTATGAAACTGATTTTAGAGCTTTGAAACTCAAGATATGATTTTTAAGGCGACAGTGATGCAGTAACCAGCTTGTCTAGAAATTTCTAAATGGACTGCGAAAGTAGTTAAGTCTGTGTGCACCTTGTGTCCGATTCCGGTAACGGACTCGGGTACGGGGTGTTACACTTGGGCCGGAGGGGATTCAAAGTGGCCACGGTGATCGCTTTTGGACCTTTAAATAAGCATTGGTTTTCATTTAATTTCCTTTAATTATTATTTATTTTTGGGTTGTAATAAGGCCATTTTTAACTTTTCTTTTATTTCTTCTCGGGATTATTTTATTTTTAATAACTTCAAACCTGGTTGATAATTGTTCAAATGGGCTAGACTTAGGACGTATTTTCAAAGCGATACTTGTTTTCAAAATATCTCAACACCACGATTAATCTATTTATCAAAGACGTCCACTTAAACAAATTTAAACTCGATATAACAAAGTATGGCTATGGTTGTGGGCATGTCTAGGATTGGATCCAATCAAAGAGCTTGGTACTTAAGCAGCCTTCATGGCTCACCGCCTCTGTCTCGGATACCTACCTGGTGCCCAGCTTCCATACACTTTGTTAACTCAACAAAATATATGGTTTTTAAAACACTAAAATGGAACGTGGGTTTTCAACTCCAACGTGGCACGTCAGATTCGGCCATAACGTCTGGGCCGGGTTTGGGGTGTTACAAATAACATCTAAAACTAATTTGCTTGAGGTGCCATGAATTATTCAAATTGGCCGAATATCATTGAATTTCTAAAATCATGCTTATAACCACTTGGCCAAATTTCACATATCAAAGCCATTTATATATATTATTCAATGTATTTAACAACACTTAAAAGTCCAAAACCGAATGCTCATCTTACCACAAACATGCATATTTAATTATCTCAAGCCTCTCTCAATCAATTTTATTCATAATAGCATGAACTCAACAATCCATTACTCATACAAAACAAACATAACCGAAAATCCCTTCATGAACTAATCACTCACATGTAACATACTTTTAAAAAACAAGCTCATAAACATATGAATTTTGGTATCAAATTGTCCATTGAACATTCGTTTACTATCTTCTATCCTCAACTCAAAATTCCTCACTCATTTTCACTAAGGTCGAATCTAAAATACCTCATAAACTAAATTTATCAAGTGGGTTTCGGCTAGAAAAAGAAGAGAAACACAAATTCATCAACAATTTACAAAACCACATCAAATTACCTTCAAATTTGCCTTCAATTGACCGAACGGTCCCAAAACCATCCTTCACTCTTCTTCTTTTTATGAATTTCAGCTAGGTGAAGAAACAAAGATGAGTTCTTGTTTTCTTCACCAAATTCTTATTTTATTTTTATCAATAAACTATATAATAATGACTATATCAATAAACTACTTAAAAAAAATATCAATTTATTATTATACATATAAAATATGCTTATTTTGCTCACCAAAACCATCATGGCCGGCCACTGACATTAAAATTGGCAAATTGACATGCAAACCCACTTATTTGCATCATTCACTAATTGCTCACTTAAAATAAGCCACACATATATTCAAAGCTTCTCACATAAGTCCTTTTTATTTAGAAACACATTCAAATTGACAAAAATCAAAGCATTCAAATTTCACACATGCATGATCACATATTTTAGACATAAAATATTATATTCAATTATTTCTGCGACTTGGTTTAGCGGTCCCGAAACCACTCCCCGACTAGGGTCAGAATAGGGCTATCACAGAAATAATGTTATAGTAGAGTCTTCTTATATAAGGTTCTATGATCTTGATGATTTAGTGAAGGGAAATAGGAGAAAGTGATGAGAAATATTGTAGAGAAAGGGAATAAGGGTGTTATAAACATGGTAAATAATATCTTGCACTAAAACAGTTTTGGACAGCAGCAGTAGGCTAAATTTGAAAAATCACCAAAAATTGTGAAAGTTGAATTAGAGGTTGAATAAAACATGAAATTAAATAATATTGAGCCTAGTTTCTTATAGAATAAACTGTGTAAGCAATGGAATTGTAAATAATGAAATATAATAAATTTGGTGAGATAAGGTCAGAATGATTTCGGCTTCCCCTATTCAGACTTTGTAAAATCATAAAAAATTGGAGAAAAATAATTAAGGGCTAAAATTTATATGTTTAGAATCATAATTGAGTATATTTTCAAGAGAAATAAATAAGAACATCATTTGAATTCGGTAAAAGGAGATAATTATTTTTTATTAAATAAGGGTCAGAACTGTTAGACAGCAGAATAGAAGTGACTTTAAAGAATAAAAGTTACTTATTTGCTAAGCAAAAAATTATGAAATTATTATGGTAAGAAGATATGTAAGTCTAGTTTTAGGGAAAATTATCCGACCTTAATTTTGAGGTCTGTAGCTCAAGATATAAATAAGTTAGTGACTATGACGCAAATGGACAGTTTTGAATATACATATAAGTGAATAGTGAAAGTATTGATAATGTTACTTGTAGCATGTTATATAAATTAAGGATGAGGAATAGAGAGGAGGAGGAGGAGAATATGTATGAATATTCAGCTAGCATGGCTAATTTGTATGTTTTAGGCTCAGAGACTAAACTGAATAAACGTAAAATTTTAGGGGCAATTTTGTAAGGATATCAAAAATGACCAATTTGAAGGAAATGAATTGACTTATTGTCTAAATTAATAAATTGAATGGAATTATCAATTTAGATCAAGATCGAATGAAAATCGGGGAAAATGAAAAATTACCAAAATGCCTCTAAATCTGGTAATTTTTGCAATTTTGTCAGGTAAATTTGTGTATCATAATTGAGCATTAAAATATGTTAAATTGTATGTTATATTGGATTGAATGTGAAATATTAGTACATTCGTATAATATGAAACAATATGAATCTGAAATGAATTATTACCATATACGCTTGAAGTATATATATAATGATTTGTACATGTTATATGGACACATGGTGTGGAAAGTATGTGCATATAGAATTTGATTTATGTTAAGTTTGATATGAATTATTATCGGAATAAATATCGTGAAATATATGAAAATTATGGTACATGAAATTTTAATATATTGAAATAAATGATTTTAAATGGTAAGAGAATGATATATTTCATGACATGCACATATATGATTATCTTTGATTTATTGATACAAGGAGATTATGTAGGTGGAGACAATTATTAAACTCAAGTGTAATGTGTTGAGAAAATAAGAATATCAATGTTGAGTTTATATAAAATATGCGTAAGTAGACTAACAATGTTGATTGATGCTAAGACAAGTGCCTAGCTATTGATTGAATGATAATATATTTATCTATAGGATGCACTGAATCGGTAAGTATTTAACGGAATTTTTTGCTAAATGATATGTAAATCTAAGTAATGCTCTGAAACCTTGTTCCAGCGACGGATACGGGTTAGAGGGTGTTACAGTACCGGTAGTATGTGAATATCCAGACGTGTTTCCAAAAGAGTTGCCTGGATTGCCTTAGATTAGAGAAGTAGAATTCAGTATTGACCTAGTTCTGGGTACGACACCCATTTCTATTGCTCCGTATAGGATGACTCCAACTGAGCTAAAGGAGTTAAAAATCCAATTGCAAGAATTGACAGATAAAGGTTTCATGAGGCCTAGTTATTCACCATAGGGTGTGTGACAGCCCTAATTTGACCTTAGACGGAATGTGGTTTCGGGACCACAAAACTGAGTCAAAAGTGATTTTAAAAAAAAATTAAATTAAATTTGCATATCTTTATGTGTGGAAGTGCATGTGTGAAAATTTGAGATTGTTAATTTAGTCTCATGAATGTGAATTTCATTTGATTGACTTAGTTGAGAACTTAAGAAAATATGATAGGTGAATATGTAAGGACCAAATAGTATTAAAATAGGAAAGTTTGGGTTTGCATGTCAAAATGCCAAGTTTATACAAAGTGGCAGGCCAAGTAAGGATTTTCTCCACTAAGTTTATATTATTTATAATTAAATATTGGTAAGTAATTTAAAATAGATGAAAAATAAAGATTAATAAAAGAGAAAATAGAAGAGGGGTGTTCATCTTCTTCTCCACCTTGCCAAAACCGAAACAAAAATGAAGGAAATAGGGAAGTGTTCATTAAGGCAATTCAGCAACCCTTTTTTTTTTGAAGGTAAGTTTTGAAATGTTGGTTTTAACTTCCTTTGTATGTTGAGCTAATTGTTAAAATGCATTTCGGCAATGTCATGAAAAATCAAACTTTTATGGTGGTTTGGGCATTAAGCCGTATATCAAGAGGTTAGGAGTAGAGGTTGTTTCATGTTGTATTGAATAAGTAGAGATTATTATGAGGTTGAAATTTGTGGAATTTTAGTTAAGTAATGCTTGGTACATTTGGCCATATGGGTTAATGAAATGTTTATTTTATTTGTTAATTTCTTTTATGAGAAATGGGTAATTGTTAAAGCCGAATGAGTTAGGATGGATAGGAGAGTACAAAATTTATGTTATGTGATAATTTAAGTAGTTGACAGAGACATGGAAGAAGGAATGAATTGATATTCTTATGTTTTGAGAGTGAAAGGTCTAATGAAGATATAGTAAATTTAAATGCATATTTTAGTTTAAATGTTAAGTAGAATTTGGTTAAAATAGCTTGATATATGTGTGTTTGCCGATTATTTTGTTTATCAAGATAATTGAGTGACCAATTTTTTGTATTTGAAATTTTGTTTGATTAATTAAAATGGGCATTAAGATGTCGAATTCATGAAATTAGAAGTTTATGAGCTTGATAGATTTTAAATGATTGCTAACTGAAAATGAACTTAGCTACTAAAATATGAAACGCGAGTTACGAAGTTGATCTTGTAATGTGTGAATTATTAGAATAGATGAAAAGTATGTTTGGATATGCATTAAGTTTAAAAGTTAAATTTTAAATTTATGTATGGGCAAATACCGAATCTCTGTGTGTGTGACTATGAGAAAGAAGTATAAATTAGGGTTATGATGATTGAGTTATTTTATTTGCTTAGTTGGAGTTGAAGTTCAAGATCAGAGGGAACCAAGTTCGTTCAAAGGGAAAGCGAAAGCGGTGGAGTAGCCGATCGGAGTTGTTCATCCGATTAAAAAGGTAAGTCCTTAGGCAAATTAAGTTAGATAAGATATCATAGTATGTATGAGTTATTGGGAATAGAATGTGAAATTTTTGATCAATCTATGTCAATGGGATGATTAAAGGTAAGAAAATACATCACTATGTGTGCTAGATTATGTGGCATTATGTGTGCGAGAAAACATTGCACTATGTGTGCGAATAAGTAAGAGCACTATGTGTGCGGGCTTTCAAATCAAGCACTAAGTGTGCAATGTTGATTATGGAGTATTATTTGTGGAAATCTAAAATGCACTTGGAAATTTAATTGGAAATTTGATTGATAGATGGAGTGACTTGGCTTACGCTTTAATTCTTTTGGTTTGTATATTATATATATATATACATATATATACGTCAATGGTAGTATATGACAATTGTCATGGTATTTTAATTATGTATATTTAGATTAGGAGTACATGGTGAATTCGGGTAGGTTTGTGCCAAATGCATAAGGTACGTTTGTGACCTAATATTTCCTTGTGATATCATGGTTAAATTCGGTTAATATGGAGTTAATTATTTAGTTTATAGATGATTGAATTATTATAGTATTAAATTTTCTTAGGACTTACTGAGTTAACAACTCACTCGGTGTGTTTTTTTTTTTGTTTTTACGTAGATTATCTTATCAAGGAGAGCTTGGGAACCATCACGAAGTCATCACAACTTTTGTCAACCTTTTGGTACTTTTGTTTTAAACCTTAGAAGACATTATGGCATGTATAGGATAGAAATTTACGGGAGGTTTGCTATTTTGTATAATTGTATATAAAGCCATACGAATATGGCTAAAGTTCTATGTATGAAATTAAAATGTTTGGTTACAAATCTCAAAAGCGTAAATTAACTTGATTTAGAACTTCATAATTGTGATAGGATTGAATCATATATTTTTACATTATGTACGTGTATTTGGTCAATAGGGGATAAATCATTAAACGAACAGAAGGGTTTTAATCTGGTAATATTATTCATTGGATTTAAGGTTTCACTATTAAATATTTTTTATTATTATTTTTATCTCAAGTGTTCTATTGAAGAGTTGAGCAGGTTATGTTATATGACCCTATTTTAGTAATCGACTCGGATGTTGGGGTGTTACAGGGTGCACCGATTTTATTTGTGAAGAAGAAAGATGTTTTGATAAGACTATGCATTGACTATCGACAACTCAACACGGTAACGATAAAGAACAAGTACCTTTTGTCAAGGATAGATGATATATTTGATCAATTGAAGGGAGCCACAATATTCTCCAAGATAGGCTTGAGGTCTGGTTACTATCAGTTGAGAGTTAAAGACTCGGATGTGCCAAAAGCTGCATTTTAGACGAGGTATGGTCACTATGAATTTTTAGTGATGCCTTTTGGTTTAACGAATGCTCCTGCAGTTTTCATGGATTTAATGGACTGAATTTTTTGACCTTATTTGGTTGATTTATTCTCGTGATGAGTCTGAACATGCCGACCACTTAAGAATCATTTTGCAAACTTTGAGAGATAAGCAGTTGTATGCTAAGTTTAGCAAAAGTGAGTTTGGCTTAGAGAAGTCAGATTTTTGGGGCATATTGTATCAAGTGATGGGATCCAAGTTTATCTGAATAAGATTTCGGCCATCTTTGATTGGAAACTGCCGAGAAACGTATCCGAGGTTGGAATCTTTTTGGGCTTAGTCGGCTATTACCGAAGGTTCGTTAAGGGATTTTCCATGATCGTTTTTTTGATGACAAAATTGTTGCAAAAAGACATCAAGTTCGAATGGTCAGAAAAGTGCCAACAGAGTTTTTAGAAATTGAATGCATTGTTGACTGAGGCTCCGATATTAGTGCAACCTGACTGAGAAAAGAATTTTTGGTTTATAGTGATACGTCCTTAAATGGATTGGGTTGTGTGCTTATGCAAGAAGGCAAAGTGATAGCCTATGCTTCTAGGCAATTGAAACCACACGAGAAATTATTCGACACATGATCTAGAGCTAGCCGCCATTGTGTTTGCATTAAAGATTTGGAGACATCACTTATATGGTGAGAAGTGTTAGATATTCACCAACCACAAGAGTCTAATGTACTTGATGACTCAAAAAGATTTGAATTTGCAGCAACGGAGGTGGTTAGAGCTGATAAAAGATTATGAGTTGGTAATTGACTATCACCCGGGCAAGGCGAACGTTGTCGTTGATGCCTTGAGTAGGAAATTCTTTTTTACCTTGAGAACTATGAATACTTAGTTGGTTGTGTCTGATGATGGTTTGATACTAGCAGAGTTGAGAGCTAGACCGATGTTTCTCCAAGAGATCTGCGAGGATTAGAAAAGTGATAGTGATTTGCAAACCAAGAGAGCTCAATGTGAGTCGGGTGTTGAATTATATTTTTGGATTGGTTCTGATGGTTGTTTGATGTTCCAGGATAGGATCTGTGTACCTAGAGATGACGAGCTTAGTGGGAAAATTCTTCACGAGGGACATAGTAGTATTTTTTTCAATTCATCCGGGTAGTACCAGGATGTATAATAATTTGAAGAGATTGTATTGGTGGCTGGGTATGAAAAGAGACATCTCAAAGTTTGTTTCAAAATGTTTAATTTGTCAGCAAGTGAAAGCCGAGCACCAAGCACCTTCGGGTTTACTTCAACCTGTGATGGTTCCCGAGTGGAAGTGGGATCGGATTACTATAGATTTTCTGACGGGATAGCCATTGTCACCAAGAAAGAAAGACATTATTTGGGTCATAGTTGATCGATTTCATTAATCGGCTCACTTTATTCCAGTACGTATAGACTACTCACTCGATAAGCTAGCCGAGTTGTATGTTTCTGAAATTGTGAAGCTTCATAGAGTACCTTTGTTGATTATTTCGAATAGGGATTTGAGATTCATATCGTGGTTCTAGAAAAAGCTACAAGAAGCTTTTGGTACAAAATAGAATTTTAGTACCGCTTTCCATTTGCAAATCGATGGTCAGTCAGAGAGAGTAATATAGATACTTGAAGACATGCTTCGGTGTTATGTTCTTGAATTTCAAGGCAATTGGGAAAAGTACTTGCCCTTGGTGGAATTTGCATATAATAAAAGCTTTTAGTCAAGCTTGAAAATGGTGCCTTATGAGGCATTGTATGGGTGTAAGAGCTGAACACCATTATATTGGACTGAACTCAAAGAGAATTAGATTCATGGGGTCAACTTAGTTAAAGAAATCAAAAAGAAAGTAAGGGTGATTCGAGATTGCTTGAAAGTGGCTTCGGATAGACAGAAATCCTACGTAGATTTAAAATGAAGAGAAATTGAATTTCAAGTCAGTGATAAGGTCTTTCCAAAAGTGTCCTCATGGAAGAAAGTTCTCAGATTTGGTCGGAAAGGCAAGTTGAGTCTGTGTTTTATTGGACCGTACGAGATTACCAAAAGAATAAGGCTGGTAGCATATCAGTTGGCTTTGCCATCCGAATTGGACAAGATCCATGATGTCTTCCATGTATCTATGTTTTACCGATACCGATCAGACCGTTCACATGTGATTACACCGACAGAGGTTGAGATACAACCGGATATGACTTATGATGAAGAACTGGTTAAGATTTTGGCTCTTGAAGTCAAGCAATTGAGAAATAAAAGTATTGCTCTTGTGAAAGTTTTATGGAAAAAGGCATAGGGTTGAAGAGGCTATGTGGGAACCCAAGGAAACTATAAGAGCACAATACCCAAACCTCTTTACCGGTAAGATTTTCTGGGACGAAAATGCTTAAGGGGGGAGAGTTGTAACATCCCGATTTTGGGCCTAGTCAAAACAGTGGTTTTGGGACCGCAAATGCAAGGCCATAAAATTTATTTTAATATTATTTTAAGGTCTATAGTATGATAATATGATTGTGTAAAAGTTTTGTTAAGAAATTTTACCGTTTGAATGCTTAATTTGTGAAAAAGGACTAAATCGCGTAAAGTGCGAAAGTTGTGTTCCATTTGCTAAAGGTGTTAAATAGCTATAAAACTTAAAATTTGAGATCCTTAATGAGTAATTAGGCCATTATATATGTGTATAGCTACACATTAAGTGTAATAAATGAAAAGTCAAAAAGTAAAAAAAAATGGGCATGGGTTGGTATTTGATGACACAAGCAAAAACTAATAAAATAAAACAAGTGGCCATCTTCTTCTTCATCCAGTCTCAGCCAAAAATTCAAATTGAAATTTTTAGCAAAATAAACCCTCTACGTGTAAGTCATTTTGGTGTTAGTTTTTGATGTTTTTGAGATAATTAAAGCATGATACAACTATTTCTACCATTATTTTGAGCTAGGGTTTATACTAAAAAATTTACTCATGTGTTATGCATGTATTTTGATGGTTAGTGGAGGAATATGGAAGTTTGGTGTTAGATGAACATCTTTTTCTAAGTGAATTTTTCAAGAAATCACCTAAAAGGACTTATTTGTAAAACATGTAAAAATAGGTGTTAAAAATGTGATTTGATGAAAAATGTGGGTTGTTATAAGAGGGAATATGAATCGGCTATGCTTGAGTAACAAAGAAATTGGTTGCGTTTCATTTTAAGAGCCTAGGGGCTAAATTGTAATTATGTAAAAGTTTAGAGGAAAAACTGTAATTTTGCCAAAATATGATTTATGGGTTGTTTTGAATAATGTGGTAATTAAATAAGTGAAATTTGCTACTATAGATCAAGAAAAACGGGGTTCGGGCCTAGACCGCAGAAAGAGCAAGATCTTGGACTAAAACAATAAATTGTTCATATTTTTGTACCGAGATAAGTTTATGTGTGGTTGATACAACTTTTTGTTATACATTTAGCACTTAATGTTATATGAATTGTATAATTGTCTCATCAATATTATTGATGTTGTTTGATAAAGATTTGAGGTGATAAAAGCCGTTTGAACCTTAGGAATACTTAAGGTACAAATATTATGACATTAGGTTGATGAGATCCCGTATAAGACCATATCTGGGATATGGCATCGGCATCAGTATGAGTTATCATGTAAGACCATATTTGGGATATGGTGTTGATATGAGATTTCGTGTAAGACCACATCTGGGACATGGCGTTGAAATGAGAATTCGTATAAGACCATATCTGGGATATAGCATTGATGTGAGATTCCATGTAAGACCATGCGATACGTGATATTCGTGATAGGTTTTAAATATTTATAATTAATCGTTCTTGAAACTAACTATTATCACGATGAAGGCAAGTGTACCTATCGAAAAGTAGTATAGCTTTAGCAACATCGGATTGTAGAACCCAAAGGAACCAAGAGTACTAGTAATTACTTTCTTTTTATTATCTAGCCTAAAAATTAAGGGATTTGTTTATCTAAATTAATTAACTAAACTAAGAATGCACAGAGAGAAATTGGGGAAAAGATTTTGGGAAAATTCGATTAATTAAGACAATACCCAAGGAAAAATCCACCTAGACTTCACTTGTTATTTGACTTTGAATCAGACGATTTATTCATTTGACTTGATCCGTAGAAATCCCTATGTTATATTATTATCTCTCTTGAGACTAATAACGTCTAACCCTAGGTTGATTAATTGAAATCTCTTTCTAATTAACACCTAGTGTTGTATTAACTAGATCTATGGATCCCCTTATTAGGTTTCACCCTAATCCGGCAAAATCTTATCACCCTATCTCTAGGCGTGCAATCAACTCCACTTAATTATGACAAATTTACTCTTAGACAGGGTCTATTCTTCCTCTGAATAAGAGCATTAACTCGAATCAATATCCTGGAATATTAAAACAAGAATTAAGAACACATAATTAAGAACAAGTCAAATATTTATCATACAATTCAAATAATAATAACAAGATCCGTCTTAGGTTTCATTCCTCTTAGGTATTTAGGGAGTTTAGTTCATAATTATAGAAGAAAATATTTCAGAAGAATAATGAATGCAAAAGATAAAGAAAACCTAAAACCCTTGAATGGAAATTGAAGGGAGATCTTCAGCCTTGATGATGGATCCGACTTCTGAGATGGACCAATTGGTTTCCCTTGAGTAATTCCTTACCTCCTACTCTGCGTCTTCTTCCTAAGTGCCTCCTCAGGTGTTTAAATAGGCTTTAGAATGCCTGAGAGCCCTCAAAATTGGCCTTTTCCGAATAGGGTTCTACTTGGGCTCGGTAGGGACACGCCCGTGTGACATGCCTGTGTGCGATTACTCCAGCCCGTGGTCAAGGCTGTTGAATAGGCACAGGCGTGTAGTCTACCTGTGTAAGTCGTGCTTTGATCCTGCCAAAGGGACACGCCCGTGTGAGGAAGTCCAGGCTATGTTGATTTCCCATGTGGGTACAATTTCTCCGTTTTCAGCCCGTTTCTCGCTCTTTTTACTCTCCTATGCTCACCTAAGTATAAAACATGAAATTAAAGAATTAGGAGCATCGAATTCACCAAATCTAAGGAGAAATCATCCATAAATGTGTTAAGCATGGGATAAAAATATGTATAAATTACGGTTTATCGAATACCCCCACACTTAAGCGTTTGTTTGTCCTCAAGCAAAATCCTCAACTCACAATCAAAATAAATTCTTCTCAATTTATAATCCTTATCCATAATATCTCAAAATAATCCATAAGTATCCATACATTGAAAATTCAACTAAAAGTACATCAAAGTTTCAAACATTCCAAGTTGAGTATTTTATCACGGAAACATAGGTGTCTCCCCTTGTCCAAGTGATTACCTTTGATCAAAATATCACAAAGTTTAACATCCTCACTAAATATTCACTCAAATCACTCAAGATGTTTGTGGACATCAATTAAAGCACTCATTAGTTAATATGAAAAGCTATTGCCATAGGCTTGCTTGAAAATCAAATCTCCACCACTATAAATTGAGATGATACATCAATCAAAAAAGTCTTTTAGAGGGTTGTAATGTGGCTTTGGTTAGCGGGTGTGGTCACAAGCTGGAAGAAAAGGTTAGAATCAAGATTGAATTGAAAAATTACATCGCTAGAAAAATAACCAGTCATCAATTGAATAAAAGTGAGCTTCTTCTCAGAATATGGAATTAACACTCAAGCTCAAAAATGACGAATTACTACTAATATGTGTTGAAGTATATATATATATTTAAGAACAAGTCAAATATATAAAAGACCAAAACATAGCTAAGCAATTAATTCAAATCAAATCTTGACAAAAATAGGGATCAAATTAGGGGATTTCAATAATAATGAGTTATGGGTTAATATTGAGGGTAAATCAATTAATAGCTTGTTAGGCTCAAAGGGGTTCACTAAGGGTCAATTACAAAGGTAGGCTTTTGTAGAGTGAGTGGGTTAAACCTAAGTGCCTTGATCATCTTGACATATCAAATCAAATGATGTGGTCTTGACATGCATAATCAAGCAAGTTCTAGAATAACAAATCAATATTGACGCATTCATAATAAAAGTAAGCATGAAAGAAATAAAATATGCTCTAAAGGCTTAAGATCTCGCAAAAATTATGGCTTTTTGATGTTTAAACTTGTGAATTTCAACTCACGGTAATACGTAAACTTAGGGAAACAACCTAAAAGTTTATAATTCTTCAAAAATCAACTTATCATGCTTGATTCCCTAATGTCTTAAATTTTAAACAATCAATGCATAAATGCCTATGTTTTAATTCAAGACATATCAATAAAAATCATAAATTAATTAAAATTCATTCTAATAGTGATATGAGTGATTTACGTGAGAATAAGACAAAATTTAGGGATTTCTAATGATGATATAAAAGACCCCCTCACATTTAAGATGTACATTGCCCTCAATGTACAAAGATAGATATATTGAAAAAGATAGATATACAATCATAAGATAGGGAGAGAAGTGAAACTTCCTGAATGATGAATGAAATCCTTGAATTGGAGTTATAGAGAATAATTGGCCAAGGCAATGATGAGATTGAAGGAGGATACTCCGGTGGTGGTAGAGGTTCATTAGTCCATAAGTCTTGTGCCAAAAGAATATTATATCTGGTGGTAGCTATGGTCGTGGTTGAGCAGAACATGGCAGTCGTGGAGAGCCTTTCCCAGTGGAGTTTTTGGTTATTATGTGATAATGAGCTTTGGAGCTCTTTATAACTGTGATAGAATCAGGAACTTTTTAGGGAATATAATGAAGCATAATTACTCTAATGAAATAGCCAAAACTATAAATTATTCAATAAAAATTATAAAAACTAAAATTAAAATAATATTATGTGACAGCCCTAATTTGGCCCTAGTTGGAAAGTGGTTTCGGGATCACAAAACCGAGTCCCAAAAATAATCAAATGTTATATTATGTGTTTATTTCATGTGAAAGTGCATGTGTGAAAATCCCATGCTTTGATTCTGCCATTTGTGAGTGAAATTATGAAATAGGACCTATGTGAAAATTTTTGAAAATGCTATAGGCTAATATGTAGTGGCCTAATAAATAGTAGTGCAAAATAGGAGGATTTGCATGTCAAACTCCCCATTTTATGTGTAGTGGCCGGCCATGGTGTTAATGGTAGACAACATGTGCAAATTTTTTTATTGAAGTTATGGCATAAGTATGGCACAAATAATATATGTTATTTTGTGTCATAAACTGTTTAGTAATAGAATAACAAAAAGGGAGAAAAGGAAGGTTTTTGTTCATTCTTATTCATGAAAGCTGAAAATAGAAGAGAAAGGAGAGGAAAGGAGCTATTGAATGTTCGGTCACTTGGGGAAGAAAAATCCAAGGTAAGTTCATGGTAGTTTGCTTCTATCTTGATGTTCATGAGTTCTTCTTGATTCTACCCTAACTCATGAAGCATATTTTGATTTTTGGTTGTGTTTTGAGCATTCGGTCATGAATTAAAATGAAGGAAATGGTTGTTGTTTCATGTCCTTTTGATGAAAAATGGAAGATAGGTGAAGTTGAGCCAAGCAAATGAGCATGCATGTGCCTTAGATGCTAAGGGAAAAATCGGCTAACATGTTGTGCTTTAAAATGATGAAATGAAGATTATGCTTAAGTAAAATTATAGATATGTGATGATTGATTGGTGATATGCATGTTTAAATAACATGCATGCAAGGTATGTGTGAAAGAGTGATTTGGTAATAAATCTGTTTGGGACAGCAGCAGTAATGTGATTTTGGAAAATCACCATAAATTGTGGGAGATAAGTTAGAAGCTGAATAATTTATTTAATTAAATCTTAATGAGTCTAGTTTCTTATAAAACAAACCGTGTAAGCAAAAGAATTTCCAATAATGAGATATTTGAAGTGATGTGGGACAGGGTCAGAATGACTTCTAGATCCTCTGTTCTGTCTTTATAAAATCATTATAAATTGTAAAATAATTTTCATAAGATGAAATTTATATGTTAGACTCCTTAATGAGTCTAGTTTCAAATGAAATAAACAAGAACATATTTTGAATTCTTTACAATGAGAAATTTGATTCGTAGTGAGGAGTGTTCAGATTAGTCAAATAGTGAAACAGGGGAAATTTTAAGAAAAATCTGGTATTGATTGGCCAAACCAAAAGTTCTGAAAATTTTATTGATGAAAGATATATGAGTCTATCTTCAGGAAAAATTAACGGCACTTGATTTGGAGTTTCATAGCTCCAGTTATAAATGATTTAGTGACTGTTGCTCAGGAAGACAGCTTGCAGTGAAATTATGATTATGTGGTAAACATTGACAAAAATTTGTTAATGAGTTGCTTATTGATTTCTTATAAGCTTACTATGATCAGTAGGTGTGAAAATCGAATATATATATGTATATACTATATTTTGAAAGTGATGCTCGAATAGTCAAATAATGACTAGTTTAAAATCTTTGAATTTAAGCTCAAGAGCACAGAGGGGCAAAATTCGGATAAGGGAAAAGATAAAATAATCGAATAGCCGTTGTAATCGTTCGGCAACATTCAAGGTAAGTTCTTAAGTGTTTAAGCTTGATTCCTTTTTATATGCCCAAGAGTTAAATTAATATGGAAAAGGGAATGTAAATTTTATTTAGTTAATGTGCCAAATATGTAATGATTTAAGGCTATAAGCCGATTATGGCTATTATGCTTAAGTTGAATTGGATTTGGAAATTTGATGCACTAAATGAGTGTTACAATGAATAAATCATGCCGTATATGTGCTGGTGGAGACAGACGATTTGTGATTATTAAATACCTAAAGGAAACCATGACGTGTATAAAATTATTATTATTAGTCCTTTGTGGTAGCCGAATATGGCTTGGCACTAAAGTGATTAAATGTGAACTTCGATGAGGTAAACTATTAAAAGTGTGGTGCTATAAGACTATGGGCTAATACGATATGTGGATTCGTTCCGTAAAGTAAATTATTAAGGTATGTGATATGTACTTATGCATGTTAAATCGATTGGAATTGAATCATGAATGTGAATTGCGAAGCATAGGTAAAAATGCCTATGACATATATGTGAGTGAGGGTAAAACCATCGTAAATTATCGATAAGGATGGGCTATGTGCGGAACCATCTTATAATTGCTAATTTGAAAGGTTGTGTGTTAATCAGTGAGCAATATGTATATATTAGATGAATCGTGACCTTTTGGTTCTACTTGAATTAAGTTGTGCGATAAATAATTTATGTATATGACTTATAGTCGAATGGTCACTATGGGTTAAGTTTGAATGGTGAAATGGATATGTGATATTTATGAATGACTTTTGAACCGAAATGTAAACGATGGTGTTCATATGGAGCTTATACCCGAATGTTGCAAATGACTACGAATGTGATATGTTGAATGAGATGTATTAATATATGATTAAATATGCATGATATTTGATGTGTATTCGGGTTAAATCCATGAGCTTCGTCTTTGGTATTATATCCGGATAAATCCATGCAGCCTAGTCTTTGGTATTATATTCGGCCTTCGTGCCTAGCGAGCTTAGTGCCGATGATGTGTATTCGCCTTCGTACCTAGCGAGGCTTCGTCTTTGGTGATGTGTATTCAGTGCCTTCGTGCCTAGCGAGGTTTCGTGCCGGTGATGTGTATTCGGGCCTTCGTTCCTAGCAGGCGTAATGCCAGTGAAATGATATGTTATGTGAATTCAGTGTTCCTTGTAAGATAAGGGTTTAGCCGAATGTTAAAGATGAAATGATAGTGTATTGTATCATGCTTATATGGCCTAATGGCAAGTATAACATGTTGGTAAAAATGCAATATGCTTTTATAATTGAATGATAAGTTTGAAATGAACGTGAGTGAAATGTTATGCATAAGCTATCAAATGCTTAGTGTGAAAATGAGATGAAAGAAAAGTGTTTGAGATGTATAATTATATACGTTTGAATGATGTTAGTACTTAATTGATATGAATATGTTATATGGAACTTGTTGACTTGATTATTCGGCCTTTGAGCTTAGCAAACTATAATCTTTGGTGAGGTACTATTCGGCCTTCGAGCCTAGAAGGCTATAATGCTTGATGAACTGATATCGGGCCTCGAGCCTAACAAAGCGAAATGCTTGGTGATTTGAGAAAAGTCCATGACTAAGGTACCTCGTGTTAGGTTGACAAATGAATACATTCAGTATGTTAAGTGGGCCAGGTACACATTATGTACTCATATGTGAGTTTGATCTGCAATGAATCATAAGCGTGCATTGTGATACATACATGAATAAATGTTATAACTATATCTATGATCATGATACACCGGGTCAGGGTGTGGAAATATGTGAAAGTATTCGATTTAATTATGTTATACGAATTCAGATTAAGTGCGATAAGAATGCTGAAAGTGCATTATGTGTTTGTGTGTATTCGGCTAGATGGCAATATACCTAGAATATGGCCACTTAAGAAATTGAATAATCGAAGTATAATTTCATTTATTTGTTTGCATTGCTTAAGACTTACTAAGCTTATGAAAGCTTACTCCGTTGTTACATTCCTCTATTTTATAGATTGTTGACTTCGGTTACCTTATCGGGTTGGAGTTCGCCGGAGATATTATCACACTGTCGAGCTCACGCTATTGGTGTAAGTAAATCCTAGTATTTCGAGTCTATGGCATGTATAGGGTTTTAATGTTGAGTATGTGATATTATAATTTAGCCAAAGGTGTTGGCTAGTGATGTTTTGGGCCTCGTAAGCCCATATATGGGACAGATTGCATGTGAAAAGAAAAGTTTTAAATTGATTGAATTTTTTCGGTATTGTTTTGTGTGATTGACTGAGTTTAAGTCGGGCAACACCTCAAACCCTGTTCCGGCGAGGGAGCGAGGGGTGTTACATATTAAAGGAAAATGAAATAAAAAGTACTTAAAAAGATAAATAAAGATAAAAGTGAAAATAAAAATAATAAATAAAAAGTTTTTAAACATCGTCATCGCCGGATGGTTCGCGAGGTGGTGGCGGCGATGAGATGTGGAAGTGCTGAAAAATCAGATGTAGAGTCGGATCAATGTGATCAAAGCACTAAAAACATTGTTGCTTAAATCATGTAAGGCGCTCAGAGATGTTAGAGTATGAAGTCGCCGCATGAACTGGACGATGGATGGGTGGTGGCTGAGACGGTGGGTCCTTATGACGTGGAGGGACATCATAAGTAATATCCTCTGGGTCCTCTTCCTCTGTGGACTGGATGAGGCAGTACTGAGGAGGGTAGGTGCCACGTCATTTCTTGATTATCCTCATACTTAGCATGCTCGAGATGCCTTATGGGGACATCTAGCCGATGAGAGTGAGGAAGGACGATTGTGCTGTTGTGTTGAGGAGCCCGAAGTGCCGAGCCAGTCGAGTCACATAGGGATCGATAGAGATGACCCCTCTTCTATGTTGCTCTGTTTGATGGAATAAGCAAGACTGAGGATGTGCCCATTCGCCATGCTCCATAAGAAATAGGCATCGTGGGTGGTGACACGCCAGTGCTCTCTCGTCGTCCTGTCAGATTGTGGGCCAAGATGGGGTATAGGTATCACAAGGATGGGGCGAGGGCCGATGCCTTAGAGCGGCTAGGAACATAGGTGTCCGAGGCAGGGACAAGGTCCCTCCAGCATTTTGAGGGGGAGTAGTGGATGTGGCGGTGGAGTGTGTTGAATTCATTGTCATCCATGAACTCCTTCGTGTACAGCCCTAGTGCAATCCTAAATTCGGGTACGCTCAACTGGCGTACTAGACCACCAAGGTAGAATTGGACCGTTCCAGGATCGTTGAAGTTTGTCATGACGGTCTGAAGATGGAACGTCGAGCAGAGTTCCAATGTGAACTCGAGATACATCGGCTCGACTATCTCAAAGAAGAGCCCCCACGGGTCAGTTGTCAAGAGGGCTTAGACCGCGTCAGCCAATTGAATTTGTTCAAGTGCGGCCCAATCAATGCAGCGGCCTACACTTAGGGGTCAGGCCAGTAATATCTGATATAATTCCTCTTGGGGTCCCAAGGGAACCTAGAGGAACGGGTGCCTAATCTCTGCGGTAGGACCCAAGGATGACGCTGCTCCTTTCCTCTTCTTTGAGGCGGGAACAGCGGTCTTCTTATCACGTGAGGATGACATTGTACTTGCATTGAAAAGTCGAAGTTCAACCAATACATCCCAAAGATAGCATGGAAAAATAAAATTAATTAGGAATATTTCATGAGACTCGCGTACTAAATGAAGAGAACAAAACTAAAATAACTAAAGTAATTATATCAAGTTATTAAAATAGGACTATGAGAATAATACGACGGGAAAATCTAATACATGAATGTATGTGGGTAAACATAAAATCCATGGAAACAAGAAAAATGGATGAATGTAGTACGAAAAATGGCAATATTCTTTAATGACAAGTATGAGTATTATTATTCTACTATGAATTTTCACTTAAAATAGTCAAATGGACCAGACAAAACATGAAATAGGAAAAATATTTAAAGAAAATAAAGAGAAAAGAGTAAACAAATGCAAAAGGGAGAAGCTTGAGTCATTAGAAATAGTGTTGTAGGCAACACACGGGTGTGGCAGGTAGGGCGTGTGGAGTTGCAGCGGCTAGGGTTAGGGATTTTTGGGGAGGGAGATGATGAATAGTGAGAGATGTTTAGAGATTTTGGGGCACATAACCGTGGAGCACACCCATGTGCCCTCGTTTTTGCAATTGTGTTTTGCGATTTTTAAAATTTAGGCGCATCTGACATTCGCCCCACGCCCATGTTCCTTGGGCGTGTGGGTGCACACAGCCGCGTTGCACGGCCGTGTCTTGCTTCGTTTGCTTCTCCCACGCTTGTGTTCTTTTTGACAATGTCGATCACGGGTGAATGACACGGACTGTCGCACGCCTGTGTTAAATTCTCAATTTTAACCACGACTTCAAGGCACGGGTGTGTCTCACACCTATGTTGTTTTGGCAGTTTTTCCCATGTCCATGTCGCAAGGCCGTGGCAACTTATCGCATCTCGTGTTGTGGAAAAACTTTTTCCTTGTTTTCACATGGCCGTATCGCATGGTCGTGTCTCCTCCTGTGGTATGAGCACGGCCTAAGGCACGCCCGTGTGCCTGGCCGTGTGGATGGGAAAACCCTGTGTTTCAAGACTCAGTTAGTAGGTTAGATATGAAAAATTAGAATTCAAATAAATCATTACTGTTAGTGCTCGGGTTGCCTCCCAAGAAGCGCTTATTTATAGTCTAAGCTCGACTTACCTTTCTGGTGCATGGTCATGGTGGCTCGAGGAGTTTACAACTCTCATCCCTGCTATCAACTTTATCAATATAAGTTTTAAGACAAGTATTGTTTACCTTAAAAGTGCCAAATTTGGGATGAATTACCTCAACTGTACCATATGGGAAAATATTGAGTATCGTAAGAGGGATTACTCCGTTAGGTTCAGAAGTGGCAATGCGAGGGTCTGCTGCATCTAGTAGTACTTTGTCTCCAACCTTAAGTTGATTTGGTGATGTATTGAGTTCGTCCTAGCTCGATTTTGGTTTATCAGGTGTTCTTGGTTTTTGTGTCCGCCATTCATCTAGTTCCTCGATTTGTAGCCTTTGTTCTTCATAGATAGGTCCTTTAATGTTGCTTGAACATGGCTCGTGTAGGTTCTTCGAACTTATTTCCTGCAAAGTAGGGTGCACCATATGGTCAGTTTTAGTAGAATGATTTATACAAGCACCTACAATTTTCGATGTGTTACTCGAATCACGAGCTTGAAGGGTGATTGTTTCATCTCCCACACGAAGTGTGAGTTCACCTGTGCCAGCAGTCATCCTAAAATCAAAGGTGCGTTACTATCTTCTTCCATGTGTAGAACAACAAAGTCTACTGGGTATATAAATTTATCAATCTTAACAAGAACATCTTCAATGATACCCCTAGGAAATCTAATGGTTTTATCAGCCAATTGAATGCTTGTCCTAGTTTGTTTGGGTTTCCCAATACCTAGCTGTTTAAACATTTTATAAGGCATAACATTAATGCTTGCCCCTAAGTCAACCAATGCATTATGAACATCTAAACTACCAATTAAACAAGAAATCGTAAAACTCCCTGGATCTTTCAATTTGTTGGGTAGCTTATTCTGTAGAATGGCTGAGCAAACTGCATTCAACTCCACATGTGATGTCTATCCAACTTTCTTTTGTTTGCTAGAAGCTCCTTTAAAAATTTGACTGTGTTTGGCATCTGCGAGAGAGCTTCGATAAACGGTAAGTTAATATGTAATTTCTTTAATAGTTTAAGGAATTTATCGAATTATTCATCTGTACGGTCTTTCTTTGTCGCATTGGGGTATGGCACCCGTGGTTTGTACTCTTTACTTACCGTTTTTTGGTCATTGTGGTCCACCTCACCCATACCTTTACTTACCACAGTTTTCTGCCTCTATTCTAGTTCAGGTGCAACTAACCCTTCCTCATCTTGAATGGTAACTGCATTGATTTGCTCCTTTGGGTTAGATTCATTTGATCCTAAGTAGTGATTGACCCTCGTAGTAACAAATTCAACCACTATTTATCTTTGTTTCTCAATGAAAAGGGAATAACCGAAGGCGAATGGCATCATGAGAAACACCATTAATTCTAAATGTATCACATAGTTCCAAAAAGTTTGCCAAGTGAGCATTGGGATCTTCGTCCTGCAAACCATCAAACTGAAAAAATTGCTGTATTATTTGAATTGTGTTAGGTTTCATTTCAAAAGTATTTGCAGCTACAACAGGCCTAACTATGCTCGATTCAGTTCCTATTAAAGAAAGTATAGCATAATCATACATAGTACGTGAAGTAGGATTCGGATTAGCAGCAATCACAGGAGGTAGTGGATTTTCTTGGTTTTCAGCCATCTCCTCAGTTGTGGTTGAAATATTGTCCTCTTGCTCTTCTTCTGTGTATCTTAAGCTTCACCTTATTTCTCTTCAGTTTCTACAAACTGTGCGATCGATCTCACTATCAAACAATAATGGTCCTGACGGGTTTCTTCTGGTTATAAACTAGACAAACCAGTCAGAAGAAAATAAGTGAAGAATTAGAAAAGAAAATAAAAATTTAAATTGCAATAAAAGTAAAATGGCTAAAGTAATAAAAATCGAGTGTTCCTAATATCCTAGTTCCCCGGCAACAGTGCCAAAAACTTGATACGTGATATTCGCGACAGCTTTTAAATATTTATAATTTATCGTTCTTGAAACTAACTATTATCACAATGAAGGCAAGTGTACCTATCGAACAGTAGTATAGCTTTAGCAAGACCGGATTGTTGAACTCAAATGAACCAAGAGTACTAGTAATTACATTCTTTTTATTATCTAGCCTAAAAATTAAGGGATTTGTTTATCTAAATTAATTAACTAAACTAAAAATGCACAGAGAGAAATTGGGGAAAAGCTTTTGGGAAAATTTGATTGATTAAGACAATACCCAGGGAAAAATCCACCTAGACTTCACTTGTTATTTGACTCTGAATCAGACGATTTATTCATTTGACTTGATCCGTAAAAATCCCTAAGTTATATTATTATCTCTCTAGAGACTAATAACGTCTAACCCTAGGTTGATTAATTGAAATCTCTTTCTAATTAACACCTAGTGTTGCCTTAACTCGATCTATGGATCCCCTTATTAGGTTTCACCCTAATCTGGCAAAATCTTATCACCCTATCTCTAGGCATGCAATCAACTCCGCTTAATTACGACAAATTTACTCTTAGACAGGGTCTATTCTTCCTTTGAATAAGAGCATTAACTCGAATCAATATCCTGGAATATTAAAACAAGAATTAAGAACACATAATTAAGAAAAGTCAAATTTTATCATACAATTCAGATAATAATAACAAGATCCGTCTTAAGTTTCATTCCCCTTAGGTATTTAAGGGGTTTAGTTCATAATTATAGAAGAAAACATCTCAGAAGAATAATGAATACAAAACATAAAGAAAACCCAAAACCCCTAAATGGAAATTGAAGAGAGATCTTCAGTCTTGATGATGAATCCAGCTTCTGAGATGGATCAATCGGCTTCCCTTAAGTAATTTCTTGCCTCCTACTCTGCGTCTCCTTCCTAAGTGCCTCCTCAGGTGTTTAAATAGGCTTTAGAAAGCCTAAGAGCCTTCAAAATTGGCCTTTTTCGAATAGGGTTATACTTGGGCTCGGCAGGGACACGCCCGTGTGACACACCCGTGTGTGATTACTCCAGCCTGTGGTAGAGGCTGTTGAATAGGCACGGGCGTGTAGTCTACCTATGTAAGTCGTGCTTCAATCCTACCAAAGGGACACGGCCTTGTGACGCGCCCGTGTGAGGAAGTCTAGGTCGTGTTGATTTGCCATGTGGGTCTATTTTCTCCGTTTTCGGCCCGTTTCTCGTTCTTTTTACTCTCCTATGCTCACCTAAGTATAAAACATGAAATTAAAGAATTAAGAGCATCAAATTCACCAAATCTAAGGAGAAATCATCCATAAATGTATTAAGCATGGGATAAAAATATGTATAAATTATGGTTTATCACTACATCTAGGACATGGCGTTGGCATCTTATTGTGTGTATAATAATCCCGAGTATCCTTAGTATTCCAAAAGGTTCAACGGGTAGTCCAAGGATTTGTCAAATATTTGTCGAGGTATGATCATATTGAAAGGGTACGGTATGTACACCAAGCTTGTAGTTATTGAGATTACGAAATGATGAAACTTCGGTAAGATGAGAATAAAGATATTATGATCTCGAGTTCTATTGAACATTATGTAAATTGAATGAGGTAGGATGTGATTACAAAGATTACTAAAAATGAGATGAGTCAGGTTATGTTATGTATGTGTACGATAATGCATATTATTATTTCTTATTAGTTACATGCAAGCTTACTAAGCTTTATGCTTACTCTTTCTCTCTTCCATTTCCTTGTAGTATCACTAAGCTAGCTTGGGGATCAAAGGACGTCGGAGGCTCGTTCACACTATCAATTAGATCTTTTGGTTATAGTTAGTCTCAACATTTTGAGTATGGCATATATAGGGACTTGGTTTTTGGTTATATGTCATATTGGTCTAGCCAAATATGTTGGCTTATAATGATAGTTGATTCACTTTATGTATGGCCATGAGATATGACTCATAATGATTATTGGGTTGTAAACCTATTCATCTATGTATGTATGTGCCAATTTTATTATGATATGGCCTATGTTTATTGATGATGGAATGTTTATGAATGTCTTGTGTGTGTATAAGATGGTATGAAAATGCACGCATACAAGTTTAAGTAATATTGCTTATTCGTATATGCGTGTTGGTAAGATTTGATTTGTCATATTAAGGAGTTTTAAACAAGTATAATGTGATAGGAAGTTGTCATGCATAGGCTATGTTATGAGTGTTAAGGTATCATTCGGCCATAGAGGTGTTTGTACAAATAAGGGTGGCAAGTGGCTTGGAAAATAGCCTTAAAGTCGCCCACACAGGTAGACACACGGGCGTGTGTGTAGACCGTGCGTGACACATGGCTTGCCCCATGGATGTGTGATCTGGCTATGCATCCCCTACACCTTAGTTAATGCAAAACAGAATGCCCAGTAGTAAACACATGGGCAGAGACACGGCCGTGTGTCTCGGCCGTGTGAGAGGCACAGCTTCAGAACATGGGCGTGTGCCCAGGCCATGTGAAGTCTGCACCTAATTTTGGGATTTAATTCGCCATAAGGCCTAAGGACATGGGCGTGTCCCTTAGCTGTGTGACCTTATTTGGTTGATGACATCATAGTCAAAGAGTTACACGGGCTGAGGACATGGGTGTGTCCCAAGCCACACGGGCTTGTGTGACCACACCGCCTGCCCACATGGGCAGGTGATTCTCCAAAACATGAAAAATTTTTAAGTGTTGTAAAAGTTTCAAAAGTTCCTGGTTTAGTCCCAAATCTTTTTCGATGCATGTTTAGGGCCTCGTAGGCCTGTATAAGGGATGTTAAGTATATGTTTGAATGACCTTGATTTGAACAAAATTTTATGGTCTGATTTTCATGTGTTTTATTGCGTTCGAGTAAATAATGCCTTGTACCCTATTCTGACGTTGAGTACGAGTAAGGGGTGTTACACACCAAGGGACACACAGCTATGTAACATAACTGTGTGTCACACAGGGCTGGGACACATGCCCGTGTCTCTACCCGCGTGGACAAAAATAAGCTATTTACTAAGCCAATTTGCCACCCAAATTTGTGCACACCTACACAATTCAAATGATACTCATTCATGGCATAAATGAACATCCAATTCAACCACAATCAAGGCTAAAACATACCATTTCAATACCAATAACTAACATGCTTATTATCTCATGTTTTACTCATTCCAATCATACCAACTTCACATATTCAAATCGACTAATAAAACCTTTCCAAACAACACATCATCATTCACCAATTCACAAGCTCATAACTTCTCAATTATCAACCAAAATAAACCAACTCACATGGCCAAATATGCAAACCAAACCTTAGACATTTACAAGCCAATTCAAATGGCTAAAATCATAACCAGAACAAAACCAACATGACCAAAGTCCCTGTAACATCCCAAAATAGGGCCTAATCAGAATAGTGGTTTTGAGACAACGAATCTGACGTTAAAATATTTTTTTATGATTATTATGAGTTCTAGGTTATGAAAATAAGCATGTGTTGAAGTTTCATGAAGAAATTCTAAGCCTAAGGTGTCCAATTGGAAATTAGGGACCAAATTGAATAAATTGCAAAACTTGGGTTCTAGAACCAATTTGCAGGAAATTGCTTTGAATTATAAATTAGAAGGTCTTGAATAGCAATTTTCCCAAATTCTATGTTTTTAGACAAAAATGAACATGCATAGAAAAATTTGGAAGTTTTGTAAGGACGGGCATTTTGATCATTTGGTAATAAACTTAATAAAAAGGGAAAAAGAAAGCCAAAATCAACAATCTTCTTCCCCTTAGCTGCTGAAATTCATAAAACTCCATAAGCCAGGGTTTTCAACATTTCAAGCTCAATAGTAAGAGCTCCCAAGCACGGTTTTTAATGTTCTTTGTAATTTTGAGATCCTCGTAACATGCTTTATCCATTTCTACCCATATCACAAGCTAGGGTTCTTGTTTGGAAATTTACTCACTCATGAGATGCTTGTGTTTTGATGATTTATGGAGGAATATGAGAGTTTAAAAGATGGTAAACAACTTTTACTAGGTAGGTTTTTCTTGGAAATGGCTTAAAGGACCATTTTGTAAAAGGTATAAAATATGTGGTAGAAGAGTGAAGTAGATGAAAATATGGGCTGGTATGAGCTTAGGGTACATTTGGCTAGGCATGGGTAACCAAGGAATTTAATGCATTCCATTATATGAGCCTAGGGACTAATTTGTAAAAATGTAAAATGTTGGGGCCAAAATGATCATTTTGCCCGGGCGTAAAATTTAGGTCTGAAATGAATAGTATGAGGTATTAATAATTTATTTTTTACTGGTATAGACCCCGAGGAACCAATTTTGGAGGTTGACTGTGGAAAATGAAAGGTTTCGGTATAACCGAAATATGAAACCGAAGCAATTACTAGGTAAGTTCGTGTAACTCAAAGTAAACTTTAAATATACTTGAAAATGCATATTCTTAAATGTATGTTAACTTAGATATCGATTGCATGACAATCCATGAAATGTGATAGTGTAAAATGAAAAAGATGAAAATTGTCCCAGTTGAATGGAAAATGGAGATTCAGTGGGTAAATTCTTATTTAAATGACATGAGATCCTGCATGTGTTCCAGAAAGGGATTTAGCTCAGACAGATAACCTGATGATCTCAGTATAGTAAGGATCTAGCCCGGACGGGTGCTCCTTAATTGATCGAACCTCCCGATGAATATATGTGCATTGTGGATTTAGCCCGGATGGGTAATACAATTAAGGACTGAAATTAGCCTGGAGTGGCATTTCAGATCCGAGCGTATTGGAGTAATTGTCATTGTAGGGGATTTAGCTTGGAATGGTAATCCCGACAATACTCTTTGAATTTATGTTATGAGGGATTTAACCTGGATTGGTAATCTCGCCGTAAGAATGAGGTTTACGGTAGTGTATATTTAAAATGGTCACTAGTGTGACTTGACGGTAAACGGGATACCCGTCGAGATTTCTGAGAAACTCAACAAGACTATAATAAGACACGAGAATGGAAATGTTTGAATTGATAAGCTCATCTAAGATTCATGCTATATTGCTTGAGATAAAACTAACTTGATGATTGAGTGTATGTGATAGGGGATTTATACTATGTATTTTTGGCATGAATATCTTTTATGGTTGTATGCAAAAGAACCGGTAAGTTTACCTCCCTATTATCCGAACTTACTGAGCATGTTAATGCTTACCCCCTTTCCTTTCCCTGTTTTACAAAGCTCGTGGATTCGTGAAGATTGGAAGGCGATTGGAGTATTGTCAACACTATCAGCTTACCTTGCTTTGGTATATAGATATCTTACTTGTTATAATGGTATGTATAGGTTTTTGGTTATTTTGTTGTATGTGTCATTGGTTAGCTAGTGTAAGGGCTTGAATGATATACCTATTCATTTTGTATCTAGCCATAAGACATGGCTCATTTTGATGTAGGTTGTAACTTACTAATTGTGCATGTTGGTGTTTAAATGTTCATGTGATGGTTAAATGTGGTATATCATGAATGGACATGTGGAATGTGGCCAAATCACTTGGAGATGGCTAGGTCATAATTGGCAATGAGTTATAAATTGAGCCAAGCCTAAAAGTGTTCGATGATATGATAATTGTTCACGTAATTCGTAACAAGTAATAAATATTTATAATGAAGATCAAATCTAGACTAACTATTATCGCGACGAAAAGGCAAGCGCACCTATCGAACAATAGTATAGTAATGGTAAGACCGGGATATCGTACCCAAGGGAACTAAAAGTACTAGTAATAACTATCTTTTTATTATCTAGCCTAAGAATAAAAGGGTTTGTTTTAATTAACTAATTGATTAAACTAATTAACTGATTTAATTAAAGCAGAGAGAAAATTTGAAAAAAGACTAGAAGAAAAGCAATTGATAAAGATGACACCCAAGGAGGAATCCACCTAGATTTCACTTGTTATCTGACTCTGAACCGGACGATTTATTCACTTGACTTGATCCGTGAGACTCCCTAACCTATGTTATTATCCCTTTCGAGACTAATAACGTCTAATCCTCAGTTGAATTAATCGAAATTTCTTTCTTAATTAAAACCCCCAGGGAAGTAGTAAATCACTCTATGAACTCCCATATTAGGTTTCACCCTAATCTGGCAAAATCTCATAGCCCTATTTCTAGGCGTTCGATCAACTCCGCTTAATTATGCCAAATCTACTATTAGGCAGGGTCTATTCCTCCTCTGCATAAGCACATCAAATCATGAATTAATACCTAGAATATTAACTCAAGCATAAAGAACACCTAATTAAGAAAAAATCAAGTATTTATCATACAGTTCAGATAATAATAACAAGATCCACCATAGGTTTTATCCCCCTTAGGTATCTAAGGGGTTTAGCTCATAATAAAATAAGAGTACATCTCAAGAGTATGAAAATAACAAAACATAAAGAAAACTCTAAAACTCTGAAGGAATTTTGAGAGAGATCTTCAGTCTTAGAGTAGCTCCGTCTTTTGAGATGGATTGTCTGGCTTTCTTCAAGTAATTCCTGGCATGTGGTTCTGTACTCCAGAAAAGTTCTGGAAAGAGCGGCCTCCTTCTAGGTCACACTTAGGGTGTTTATATAGGCTTTGGATTGGCTTTCTTCCTCCCTAAGTACCCTTTTTCGTGTAAAATACAACTCTTTGAAAAAAGGACACGCCCATGTGCCACTGCCGTGTGACGTGATTACCAGGCTGTGTTCGATCCGTTGAATTACACACAGCCATGTGGGCTCACTGGCCAGGCCATGTGAATCATTAAAACCTTGGTCGACACCCCCGAAGGACACGAACGTGTGAGATGCCCGTGTGGCAAGGCTTAGGCCGTGTCATCTTCTCAATTTGGTCCGTTTTGTCCCTTTTTAGCTTGTTTTTGGCTCCTTTCGACTCTTGGTGCTCTCTTGAGTACAAAACATGAAATAATCGGATTAAGAGCACCAAAATCCACAAATCTAGTAATAAACATCCATAAATATGCTAAGTATTTGGGGTATAGATATGTATAATTTGGCGTTTATCAAATACCCCCACACTTAAGTATTTGCTTGTCCTCAAGCAAAATTCTCATTTACTGCTAGAATTCATTCTTCTCAATCACATAATCATTACTGGTAATGTTATAAGTTATTCCACAGAAAATCATACAATGAGAATTCAACTATAGGGGCATTAAAAGCCTCAAACAATCTAAACCAAATATTTTAATAATAAAATCATAGGTAATCTCCTTCCTTTAAGTAATTAACTTTAGTCCTAAATATATAAGAGATGACATCCTCACTAAAGATTCACTCAAATCACTCAAAGTGTTTAAGGTTCAAGATTAAGCACTCGATTGTCTAACATGAAAAGTTATTACCATAGGCTTGCATGAAAATCAAATCTCCACCACTTGTAAATGATATGATACACTAATCAAAAGGTATTTGCATGATTGTAACGGGGTTTAGGTTATAGGTATGGATACAAGCTGAAGAGACAAAGGTTAGAATCGAGATAATTTCAATATATTACCCCACCATCAAAAACTTAATTACTGAACCAGAAACAAATATCTAGAACTATTTTACATGAGTTCATGACAACTTTAGCTTGCTGAGAATTACAATATAATACTGAGTTTTTTTTTAAGAATAAATCAAGTCGATACAATATAGAAATCATACTTCATGATTCAGTAACAAAAAATGGTGAACATAGCGAGGTAACAATATTAAATTCAATCTTGATAAAAAGGGTAAAATTCAGTAGGAGGATTTCAACAATAATGCGTTAATGGGTTAATGATGAGGGTTAATCAATGAAAATAGGTTAGTAGGCTGAAGGGGTTTCACTAAGGGTTTAATTATGTGGGAAGGCTTTTTATGGAGTAAATGGGTTAAATCCTAAGTGCCTTTATCATCTCAGTTATCAAATCATACGTGTGATCTCGATATGTATAATCGAAGCAAGTTCTAGAATAACAGTTCAATGTTGACACACTCAAACCACATAAGACGTGAGCAAGAAAGAAAGCTATATGCTCAAAAGGCTAAAAAATCTCACCAAAAATTTAGGTTTTTGATGTCATTCCTGTATACTTAAGATTTCAAGATAATACCTCAATTTAGGAAAATAATCTAAAAAATTTTAGTTCTTAAAATATCAACTTATCATGCTCTATTCTCTAATTTCCTATAATCAAATAATCATGCATAATTCCCATGGTCTAAATCATGACATACCAAAAATAATTGTAGATCAATCAGAATTTATTCGATCAAGATTATGAGAAAATCACTTAAGCACAAGACCAACTTAATGGATTTGAGAATAATGCAAAAAGTTAGGTTTCGTGTTCACCCCCCCACACTTAAGATGTACATTTCCCTCAATGTACAAAGATATATTATTCAAAATAAAGAAAATCATAAGAGGAAAGGAGGTGAAATTCCCTGTTATATGGATGTGGAGCTTGATTCTGAGGATGGAGTGTTCGGGGAAAGTGGTGGCTGCCATTATTCTTGGCTAGATGAAGAAATTGGGTCGTTGAACATGGCACTCGTGAGGTATTGTTTCCCTTTTGTTTCCTCATTCCGTAAAATATTCCTAGTAGCTTTGCTTGGAAGTTTGTAGAATCATGAAGAGTTTATTAAGAGTTGGTGTGGAAGAGAGCGTAGTGGAATTACTTGTTAGAAATACCAGAAAATAGAAGAAGTAATTTACTAATATAGATATGTCTTTCAAAATAAAATAATAAAATTGAAATGAAAATAAAAATAAAAATAAAAAATAAAAATAAAATAAAATAATAATAATAATAATAATAATAATAATAATAATAATAATAATAAAATAGGAGGAGTCAATGATCCTCGTCGGTGGGACCCTCAGGTGTGGTGCTGGAGTGGCGATGTGGAAGTGTTGGCATAGCTACTGTATCATGGCCTGCATATTGTCCATCTTTCGGTCCCGTCGTCGATCTCGCTCGTGGATCATCTCGAACTGTGTAGTGCAATACTGCTCGAAATGGGCGAGTCCGTCGGAAAGGTGTGCCAATGAAGCAGCCGCATGAGCTGGTCATTCCCTAGGTGGCATGCTAGAAGGCTTCTCATGCTGTGGGGGAACATCATCGGGATGTCCTCAAGATCCTTCTCGTCAATGGCATGTGAGAGACGGTACTGAGGAGGATCGGTCCTACGTCAGCGCTTGATCATCCTTATGTGTAAAATAGTCGTGATGCCCTGTGGAGACATCTGACCTATCAGGGTAAGCGTTGATGACTTGGCCATGGTGTTGAGGAGGCCGAAGTGTCTGGCAAGGAGCGTCACGTAGGTGCCGGTGGAGATCACTCCCTTCCTATGCTGCTCGATCTGATGGCGAATGGCGAAAGCAATGAAGTATGCTAAGTCGGTCACGTGTGCATTTGCCATGCATCATAAATAGTAGGCGTCATGGGTGGTGACGACGCTGATGCTCTCTCTCCTTCCGGTCAAAGTGTGTGCTAATATGGCATGGAGATATCGTAGAGAAGGGGGGAGAGCTGAGGCCTTCGAGCGGCTGGGGTCGTAGGTGGAAGAGAGTGGTGCCAAAGCCTTCCATCACAAGGAGGGGGAGATGTAGACATTGTGTGGTAGTGCATCATGTCCTCCTCCTCCATAAACTCATTGGTATAAAGTCCCAAAGCAACTCCAAACTCCGGGACACTCATCGAACGAACTAGACTGCCTAATCGGAAGTGAATGGTGCCTGGGTCGTCATTGTTCGTCATCACCACCTGTAAATGAAAAGTAGAGCATAATTCTAAAGTTAGCTCTAAATAAGTGGACTCGGTAATAGCGAAGAATCGTTCCCATGGGTCGTGGACAGGAGGGCACAGATGGCGTCAGTGAGCTGGACTTGCTCTACTGTAGCCCAGTCGATGCAGCGACCTGTGGTGATGGGTCGTGCGCGTAGTATCAGAAATAGCTCCTCCTGCGAAGCTTGTGGAAATTCAAGGAACGGGTGCCGAACTTCGGCTGTAGCACGCATCGAGGAAGAACCTGGTCCCCATGTCTCTTTGAGGATGGGACCGTGGCCTTCTTTCCTCTTGATGACGACATAATGTACATGAAAATATATGAGCATTGATAGAATCCAAGATACATCAGTAGTTAAGCAAGATGCCCAAAACTAGTATATGCTATTTAGTGGCTTAAATAATTCAAATATAGAAAATTCTAAGGCAAATTCTTTACTTGTCTAAAGCAAAATATTACAATATCTATGTAAAGCATGTAGAACACTAATGTAGCAATACAAATTGGAAAAATAAAGTTGAGAAAGTGAACCAAAGGCTACTGTATGGCGGCGCACGGGCGTGTTGATGTCAAGCACGGGCGTGTGACGCGGGGGTATAGTCGTGTGGGGGGAAAATAAAGGGTATAGAGAGGGGAAAGTGGGGATTAATGCAAGGGGAATGGATTTCAGGGTGGTTTGAGGGTTGGGGAAGTGAGAATCTTGGGAATGGTGGCCGGAATAAGGATTAGGGAGTGGGAAGGAGGAGTTTTCGGCTAGGGTTTTGAAAGGGGGAAGAAGATGAACAGTGGTTTGTTTGTATAGGAGAGGGTCACACGGCCTAGGGCCATGCCCGTGTACTTTGAGGGTGAGCCCGTGTTTTTTGAAATTTTCAATTTAGGTCGTGTCTGGCTACTGTCTCACGCCCGTGTGTCTTGGGCGTGTGTGGCACACGGCTATGTCGCACGGCCGTGCCTAGCTTTGTTCGCTTCTCCCACGCCCGTATATTGTTGTACACGGCTGAATGGCACGGGCATGTCGTATGCCCGTGTCGAAGAAACAGAATCGAGCCTTGTCCCTGGCACCCCCATGGGTTTTCATTACCACGCTCGTGTGTTCCTATCAAGTTCACCCACAGCCATGTCGCACGGCCGTGGGGATTTATCGCACCCCGTGTTTTGGGGAAATCATGTCCCGCTTCAACACGGCCGTATCACATGACCGTGTCTCTTCCCCTATTTGGCCATGGCTTTAGGCACGCCTGTGTGCCTAGCCGTGTGTGCTGAAAAACTTTGCAATTCAAAGATTAAGTTAATTGATTCGAAGTGTGAGAAAATAAAAATAAAAATAAAGAAATCAAAATATGTTTGTACTCGGGTTGCCTCCCGAGAAGCGCTTATTTATAGTCTAAGCTCGACTTACCTCTCCGTTGAATGATCATGGTGGTTCGAGGAGTTAATACTCCTCATTCTTGTTGTCAATTTTAAAATAAGGTTTTAAACGGGTGTTGTTTACCTTAAAAGTGCTGAACTTGGGATGACTCACCTCTACTGTACCAAAAGGAAAAATACTAAGTATTGTAAAAGGGATTTCCTCATTTGGTGTGGTAGTGACAATGTGAGGATCAACGACATCTAGTAAGACTGTATCACCGACCTAAAGTTGATTAGGAGAGGTATCGGGCTTGTTTTTGCGTAGTTTCAGTTTATCATGTGTTCTCAGTTTGTGTTCTCGCCATTCGTCTAGCTCCTCTATCTGTAGTCTTCGTCCTTCATGGACGTCTTTGTTCTCTTCATGATAGAAGCACACTGTCTCTGTTGTCTTTGTTCGAGGAAGTTCCTGCAAGGACGATTGAATATTAGTTTTATCATCGACAGTTTTTATAGCATTATCTTGAGTCTTAGAGGTTTTGACTGAGTCGCGTGCTTGAAGTGTTACTGCGTCGTCACCTGCACGAAGTGTTAGCATTCCTGTGCCTACATTAATAATGGTTCTGGTAGTTGCTAAAAATGGTCGTCCTAAAATTAGAGGTACCTCGTTATCCTCATCCATATCTAAGACAACAAAGTCTACTGGGTAAATAAATTTATCAATTTTAATGAGAACATCTTCAATAATACCTTTAGGAAATCTAACTATTTTGTCTGCCAATTGTATGCTCATCCTAGTCTGTTTGGGTTTATCGAGACCTAGTCGTTTAAACATTTTATATGGCATAACATTTATAATTTCCCTTAGATCAGCTAAAGCATTATTCACAGATAGACTACCAATTAAGCAAGGAATTGTAAAACTCCCTGGATCTTTCAATTTGTTAGGTAGCTCATTCTTTAGAATAGCTGTTCAGACTGCATTGAGTTCCACATGTGATTTAGCGTCTAATTTCCTTTTATTGCTCAGAAGTTCCTTTAAGAATTTTGCTGAGTTGGGCATCTGCGAAAGAACTTCAGTAAAGGGTAAGTTAATATGTAATTTCTTTAAGAGTTTGACAAACTTACCTAGTTGTTATTTTGTTTTGTCTTTCGTCATCGCTTTAGGATATGGCACACGAGGTTCATGATTTGTACTTGTTTGGGATCATTATTGTTTACCTCTTCTCGTCTTTTGTTTATCGCGTTGTCTTGCTGTATTTCTAGCTTAGGTGTAATGAATCCTTCCGTATCTTAAGTGCTAATTGCATTGAGGCGTTCCCTCGAATTAGGTTTAGTATTACTTGGTAGGCTACCGAACGACCCAGTATTACTTGGTAGGCTACCTTGTGATCGTTCGGAGATTAGTTTGGATAGCTAGCCTATCTGAGTTTCGAGTCCTTGGATCGATGCTTGTTATTCTTAAGTGCTGTCTCAGTATTTTGGAAACGAGTTTCTAACACCGAGATGAATTTAGAAAGCATCTCTTCAAGGTTTGGTTTTTCTCCTATTGATAAGGTGGCTGTTGAAAACCCTGAGGATTTTGTGGCTCTCCCTAGGAAAAATTTGGGTGGTTCCTCCAACTTGCATTATAAGTTTTACTGTATGGGTTATTTTGAGATCTAAAGTTATTATTACCCATATAGTTGACTTGTTCGTCTTCGGTTGTGGGATTAAAGGATTGATATTCTGTATGCACACCTCCTCCGCTTGAGTCACACCTCATTACTAGATGTACCTGCGTAGAACCAAGAAAACTATCAATCTTTTTATTGAGAAGTTCTACCTGATTTGAGAGCATGGTGACTGAATCGATGTTATAGATGCCGACTGTTTTTGTTGGCTTTGTGCACATAACTTGCCACTGATAGTTATTCAGTGACATCTCCTCTATAAATTCATATGCATCTTTTGGTGTTTTATTGTTGATGGTTCCGCCAGCAGCTACGTCAATCATTTGTCTTGTCGAGGGATTCACACCATTGTAGAACATTTGAACTTGCAGCCAAAGCGGTAACCCATGGTGAGGGCACCTTCTCAATAAGTCCTTGTATCTCTCCCATGCATCGTAAAGTGTTTCTAAATCCATATGTACAAAAGAAGAGATATCATTACGCAATTTAGCGTTTTAGCCAGCAAAAAATATTTTAGTAAAAATTTCTCGGTCATTTGTTCCCAAGTAGTGATAGACCCTCGTGGTAACAAGTTCAACCACTATTTAGCTTTGTTTCTCAATGAAAAGGGAAATAACTGAAGACGAATGGCATCATCAGAAACGCCATTGATTTTGAATGTATCGCAAAATACAAGAAAATTTTCCAAGTGCGTGTTGGGATCCTCATCCTACAAACCATCAAACTGAACAAACTGCTGTATCATCTGAATTGTGTTAGGTTTTAGTTCGAAATTATTCGCAGCAATAGCAGGTCTAACTATACTAGACTCAGTTCCTGTTAAAAAAGGTTTAGCATAATCGTACATTGTACGTGGAGTAGGATTTTGATTAGCTGCAATTGCAGGAGGCAACTGATCGCCTGGGTTTTCAGCCATCTCGTCGGTTGGGGTTTGAGTATTGTCTTCTCGCTCATTCTCCGTGTAGCGTAAACTATGCCTTATTTCTCTTTGATTTTTACAAATTGTATGATCGATTTCTTCGTCAAAGAGTAATGGTCCTAATGGGTTTCTTCTAGTCATAAACTATAAAAACCTGCCAAGTGAGAGAAAAAAGTAAATTAATAAATAATATAAATAAAATAAAATTGTAAGAAAAATAAATGGCTAAAGTAATAAAAATTTAGTGTTCCTAATATTTTAGTTCCTCGGCAACGGTGCCAAAAACTTGATCACGTGATTCGTAACAAGTAATAAATATTTATAATGAAGATCAAACCTAGACTAACTATTATCACAATGAAAAGGCAAGCGCACCTACCAAACAATAGTATAGTAATGACAAGACCGGGATATCGTACCCAAAGGAACCAAAAGTACTAGTATAACTATCTTTTTATTATCTAGCCTAAGAATAAAAGGGTCTGTTTTAATTAACTAATTGTTTAAACTAATTAACTAATTTAATTAAAGCAAAGAGAAAATTTGGAAAAAGACTTGAAGAAAAGCAATTGATAAAGACGACACCCAAGGAGGAATCCACCTAGATTTCACTTGTTATCTGACTTTGAACCGGACGATTTATTCACTTGACTTGATCCGTGAGACTCCCTAACCTATGTTATTATCCCTTTCGAGACTAATAACGTCTAACCCTCAGTTGAATTAATCGAAATTTCTTTCTTAATTAAAACCCCTAGGGAAGCAGTAAATCACTCTATGGACTCTCATATTAGGTTTCACCCTAATCTGACAAAATCTCGTAACCCTATATCTAGGCGTTCGATCAACTCCGCTTAATTATGGCAAATCTACTCTTAGGCAGGGTCTATTCCTCCTCTACATAAGCATATCAAATCATGAATTAATACCCGGAATATTAACTCAAGCATTAAGAACACATAATTAAGAACAAATCAAGTATTTATCATACAATTTAGATAATAATAACAAGATTCATCATAGGTTTTATCCCCCTTAGGTATCTAAGGGGTTTAGTTCATAATAAAATAAGAGTACATCTCAAGAGTATGAAAATAACAAAACATAAAGAAAACTCTAAAACCCCTGAAGGAATTCTGAGAGAGATCTTCAGTCTTGGAGTAGCTCCAGCTTTTGAGATGGATCGTCTGGCTTTCTTCAAGTAATTCCTAGCATGTGGTTCTGTATTCTAGAAAAGTTCTGGAAAGAGCGGCTTCCTTCTAGGTCACACTTAGGGTGTTTATATAGGCTTTGGATTGACTTCCTTCTTCCCTAAGTACCCCTTTCCGTGTAAAATACAACTCTTTGAAAAAGGGACACGCCCGTGTGCCATTGCCGTGTGAAGTGATTACTAGGTCGTGTTCAATCCATTAAATTACACACCGTCATGTGGGCTCACTGGCCAGGCCATGTGAATCGTGAAAACCTTGGTCGACACCCCTGAAGGACACGGGCGTATGAGATGCCCGTGTGGCAAGGCTTAGACCGTGTCATCTTCTCGATTTTGTCCATTTTGTCCCTTTTTAGCTTGTTTTTGGCTCCTTTCGACTCTTGGTGCTCTCCTGAGTACAAAACATGAAATAACCGGATTAAGAGCACTAAAATCCACAAATCTAGTGATAAACATCCATAAAGATGCTAAGTATTTGGAGTATAAATATGTATAATTTGGCTTTTATCAGTAATCCTTAATACAAAGAGGATAATCTAGCATGTATAAAACCAATTAGATGAGGTTAACATGGAAAAGACCATTGAAGGTAGTCATTGGGCATATTTAGGCCCTGTTAAATACCATAGAAGTTCATAGATGTATGTGGATGTTGAGGGTGACCATTGGCTTGGATTGTAGCCTCTAAAAAGGTCTACACAGATAAACACATGGGCGTGTGTCTAGGCTGTGTGTGACACACGATCAGTTCCATAGACGTGTGGTACGGCTGTGTGTTCCCTACACCTAAAATTTTTAGGTCAATATGCATGGTAATAAACATATGGGCAGAGACACGGTAGTGTGTCTCAACCATGTGGAGGACACAGCCTAGCACAAGGGCGTGTGTCTTGGCCGTGTGCCTCTAAATGCATGATGACATCATAAACAGAATGCTCAGGTTTTTGGACACGAGCGATGACACGGGCGTGTCTAGGCTATGTGAAGGACACGGGCCAGAGACACGGGCGTGTGCTCAGCCATGTGAAAACCCCTATAGGTTCGAAATGGAAAATAAACTCAATTAATTCCACACAGGTAAGGGACACGGGCGTGTCCCAAGCACACGGGCGTGTGCATTGCCTCCACACGGGCGTGTGAGGCTTAAACCTAGGAATTTTCCTAAGATATTCTATAGTTTTCGGTTTAGTCTCGAATCAATTTTAATGTATGTTTTGGACCTTGTAGGTCTATATTAGGGACACTATGATGTTGTTTGGGTGGTTTTAATTTAGAATGAAATTTTATAAGCCATATTTTCTGAAATGTCTGAGTATGAGTCCGGTAATGCCTTGTACTTTGTCCCCATCTCAGGTACGGGTAAAGGGTGTTACATTTAGTGGTATCAAAGCTACAGTTTAGTCGATTCTTGGACAACGTAGCATGTAACGAGTTTAGCTATACATTCCATTATACAAGTTATGATAGTGTGACATCTCCTAACCATTTTTAATTGTATTTGAATATAGTAAATGTCTTCTAATCAAGCTCAAGATGAGTCTGAGGGAGTCGAGAGCCATGCTCCAGCTTCTGTTCAGCGAGCTATTGCTAGTAGTAGTTGTAGAGGGCCTATGTATGAAAGCCGAGAAGAGGCAAGAGCTGCCTTCTTTGAGATGATGGATGAATGGTTTGGGGATTATTTGAGAAACCGACCAATATACCACGTCCTCCTTCGCCCCCTGCTCGGCCTGAGGGAGAAGTGGAACAAGGTATGACACCCGTAAGAATTGGAAAAGCCCAGTGGAAAAACTTAGAAAATATGAGGCTGAAGAGTTTAGAGCTAAGGTTGATGATGATGCTGAACGAGCCGAGTTCTTGCTCGGGAACACTACGTAAGTTTTGGACGACTTGTCATGTACACCTAAGGAGTGTTTAAAGTGTGCTGTATATCTTCTAAAAGATAGTGCATATCACTGGTGGAAGACTGTATCTTTAGTGGTACCGAAGGAAGATATTACATGGAAGTTCTTCCAAACTGAGTTTAAAAAGATATAAATCAGTCAAAGATTTTTAGACTCAAAGTGAAAAGAATTCCTGAAAATCAGGCAAGGAAATAAGACCGTGTCAGAATATGAGAGGGAATTCGTAAGGTTAAGTTAATATGCCATGGAGTGGGTCCAATCGGAGACGGAAATGTATAAGTGCTTCGAGGAACGCTTGAATGAGAAAATTAAACTGTTGATCGGGATCCTTAAGGTACGAGAATTTACAGCACTGGCTGATCGAGCCAAGAAGGCCGAAGAGCTAAACAATGAAAGAAAGCAAGTAAAGAGAGAGGCTCGAATTTTGAATAAGAGATCTAGTGGCAGAACACACTCTTTTCCCACAAAGAAATCGAAAAGTCAACAAGAGCGCTTCACTACATAGGTGCGATATTCGGGTAGAACAAGAAGCTCTAAGCGTCACAACCTAAAATCTTCCTCCCCCAAGGTAACTAGTGTGGGAAGTGTGGATGATCAAAAGCCGAGGTGTGAAAGCTGCAACAAATTCCACTTCGGCGAGTGTTGAAAGAGGAATGGTGCATGCTACAGATGTGGTTCTCTCGAGCACTTCCTTAAAGACTGCTCGGAACGAGTTGATAAAGAGGTGGATCTAGCCCCAAAGTCTAATGCTCCTAATTCCCGAGGTAGACCACCTCGATATCCTGGAAGTGAAAGTGGCAGTCGAAATGTTGCCAAGGGCACAACTACAAAATCAGAGACTCGAGCCCCGGCGAGAACTTACGAGATATGCGCTAGAGAGGAAGGCTCTATTCCTAAAGTCATTACGGGTACTTTCTCTCTTCATGATGTAACAGCCCGATTTAGGGCCAAAACGGAATAGTGGTTTCGAAACCATGAATTCGAGGTTGAAAGAAATTGTTTTGATTAAGTTTTAGTGTTTATATTATGATTTCATAATTGTGTGAAAATTTCGTGGTGAAATTTTATCGATTGGGTGTTTAATTTGATATTTAGGACTAAATTGAAATACGTAAAAAAAAATGTGTGTTCTAGTTCATAAAGTACTTGATTGAAATGGGGGTTTTAAGTAGAGGTCCTTAAATGGAAATAAGACCATTATGCTTTATATGGATAAAAATTAGGACATGGATGGAATTTTAAGAAAGTTTAGTAGTCAGGGCATTTTGGTCATTTGCATATTAAATGAAATAAAATGGGAAAAATAACACAAAAATGTGTTCATCTTCATTCAAGCTTGGCCAAAACTTACATGTTCTCCATAAATAGGGTTTTTCCCAAGCTTTCAAGCTCAATAGTAAGTGCATTCAAGCCCCGTTTTTAATGTTCTTTACAGTTTTAAAATCCTCGTAGCTCGGTCTACCTATTTCTACCATTATTTCGAGCTAGGGTTTATGTTTAAAATTTTACCCATGAATGATATGCATGTATTTTGATGTTTGATGGTAGAATATGAATGTTTGAAGTTAGGAGAACGATCTTTTCTAAGCTATTTTTAGCGAAAACGAGCAAAACGACATAATCGGTAAAAATACCTATTGTTCATAACTATGTGTTAGAGTGAGAATTTGATGTTGTCATAGAAGGGAAAAATGATCAGCATGTCATAAAACATAATAATAAGGGCTGAAATTAAATTCCCGAGCCTAGGGCAAAATCATAATTTTGTAAAAGTTAGGGGGCAAAAATGTAATTTTCCATAATGTGATTTTGGATTGAAATAAATAGTATGAGTGTTAAATGAGCTAAATGTGTTGTTATAGATCAAGAAAGGCGTGGAATCGATCTCGAACGGGGGAAGGAAAAGGTTTTGGACTAAATTGTAAAGTTTTTATATTTTGCACCGAGGTAAGTTTGTATGTAAATAATACATTAACTTCATTTACATTTTTATATTTCAGCCTATTATATGTATTTTAGCTAATTTTGAAACATAAATCGACTATTGGAGGAATGGAAATAAGTAATAGAGAGAGAAATCCCGGTTGAACATTCGGAAAGATTGAATAATATAGATGGAGCGTAGCTAGGTCACATGTATGGTGCTGAGTGCACATCATGTGTACTAGAGAGCTACAAGACATTATGATGTAGCTAGGTTCCATGGGTGATACTATGTGTACACCATGTAGACAAGAGAGCTACGAGATAAATTGGCTAGGTCACATGGGTGGTACTAAGTGCTCACCATGTGTACAAGAGAGCCGAATTATATGAAATATGATAGTGGGGCAGTGTGCTGAAACCATCAAGTATCAAGGATTGATCCGAATTGTTCAGCGGGATAATTTTACGGTGGCATTGTAATCATGGACTTATACTTGTGATATATGAAATGTGGTGAAAATGAATTGTAATATGTATGCTAAGTGAGGTTAATATAAAGAAAGTGTGAAAGAGTGCAATTTGCAATAATACTGTTTTGGACAGTAGCAGTGACGTGACTTTGAAAAATCACCAAAAATAGTATAAATTTAATTAGAGGCTGAATGCAATATGAAATTAAATCTCAATGAGTCTATTTTCATATAAATGAAACAGAGCAAGCAAAGGAACTCTATATTTTGAGATATGTATATTTGTATGTGACTTGTGCAGATTGACTATGTGATCCCCTATTCTGAATTTGATAAATCATTAAAAATTGTACAAAAATAATTAAGAAATATAGTTTATATTTATAGATTCCTTATTGAGTCTAGTTTTAAATGAAACATGTTCCATGGCTATTTGAATTATGTACTGGGAGAAATTCAACTCGTAGTGAACAGAGGTCAGATCAGTCAAGCTGTATAACAGGGGAAGCTTTAACTAATAAACTGTACTAATTGGCTGGACCAAAAATTCTAGAAACAAATTAGTAAGAACTTATATGAATCTGCCTTCAGTAAAATTTTACGGATTTGAATTTTGAGTTTTGTAACTCGGGTTATGATTTATTTAGTGAACATGACGCAGGAGAGACAGCTCAATCAAAGAGGAGTAAATATTGAAATTAAAAATAGATACACTTGAGTTAATGTGTAAACATATTAGATTCTTTAATTATTATTTATATACTTACTTACTAAGCTATATAAGCTTACTTTCTTTTCTCTCTTTTGTCTTATAGTATCATCCGGCATTGCTCGGGAGTTAAGGATCGTTGAAGATCTGCCACACTATCAATACTTTTGGGTATTTGAACTAAACATTTCTTTTGAATTATGGCATGTATAGTAGGCTTCGTTATTTTGTTACGTGTCATAATTGCCTAGGTTTAAAATATTGGCTACATTATTTAACCAAATTATTTTGTATAAGCCATTGAAGTTGGCTAATATTGTTCAAGGCATATGTTATAATGATACATTATCTATTTGGATGACATATTTCTATTTCGATTTCGTTTAATGGTATATATTATGAGCTGGTAATACCTCGTACCCTGTTTCGATGTAGAATACGGGTAAGGGGCATTATATTTAGTGGTAGCAGAGCTATGGTTTAGTCGGTTCTCGGACTAATATAGTGTGTGTAAAAGTCTAGCTATACATGCCATAAATATACTGTGATAGTGTGGTGACTCTTGATTATTCTAAAGCGTGTTTTGTTTTAATATAGTAATGGATCTGATGGGCTGCGGTGATGATGTTTTAGTAATGCTGCGGCTCCGCACAAGGGACCGCGCCTGTAGAAAGTAGACCTAAGACATTGAGACAGGGAGATGAGGCTCGAGATGCCTTTCTCCAAATGATGAACAATTGGTATACTGAGTTTATTCGAGCAAACCCAAATGCTCAACCTCCTCCACCCCCTCCCATACCTCAGACGGTTCCTGTAGCTGCTCAAGGCATAGATTTGGTAAGAATGAACAAGCCTCCGGTTGACAAGATTCGAAAACAAGGGGCCGAATAGTTTAGAGCAAAGATCAATGATGATCCTGAGAAAGCGAAGTTTTGGCTTGAAAATTCTACCCGTGTATTTGATGAGCTCTCATGTGCACCCGAGGAGTGCTTAAAGTGTGCTGTATCACTTTTGAGAGATTCAGCCTACCACTGGTGGAAGACTTTGGTAGCAGTGGTGCCAAAAGAAAGGGTTACTTGGGATTTCTTCCAGGAAGAATTCAGAAAGAAATACATAAGTCAGCAATTTATTGATCAAAAACGGAAGGAGTTCCTTGAATTGAAGCAGGGCAAGATGTCTGTGGCAGAGTATGAACTCGAATTTGTAAGGTTCAGCAAGTATGCCCAGGAATGTGTGTCCATCGAGGCCATTATGTGTAAAAGGTTTGAGGATGGGCTAAATGAGGACATTAAAGTGCTTGTGGGAATTTTGGAGCTGAAAGAATTTGTAGTATTAGTTGACCGAGCTCTTAAAGCCGAAGAATTGAACAAAGAAAGAAGAAAAGCTACTATTGAGGCTCGAGATGTCAGAAAAAGGCCGATAAGCAAGTCATTTCAATCTCAATCAAAGAAGTCCAAAGAGACAAACCCTCGAATGATAGTTTTAGCTGGGGATTCACACAGAGATCATGGTAGGGCATATTCGGGGTCTAAAGCTCAAGCTACTTCAGTGGCAAGTGTGGGTAATGTGTAATCTAGAAAGTCTGATTGTCAGCAATGTGGCAGGCAACATTTTGGTGAGTGTTGGTGAAACAAGCGAGATTATTTCAAGTGTGGTTCTCACGAGCATTTTATCAAAGACTGTCCGGAGAAAGTTAAAGAAGAAAAATTTCAGAGTGCTAGACAGAGTACTACTGCTAGTAGAGGTAGACCACCGAGAAATACTAGAGGTGGAGCTAGAAGTAAAATTGTAATGAAAGATTCAGCAGCTAGATCAAAAGCTAGAGCGCCTGCTAGAGCTTATGCCATACGTGCCCGAGAGGATGCATCATCTCCCGATGTGATTACTGGTACATTTTCTCTATATGATGATATTGTTATTGCATTGATTGATCTCGGGTCTACTCATTCCTATGTTTGTATGAATTTAGCATCTAATAAAAAGTTTCCTGTTGAGTTTACTAAATTTACGATTAAAGTGTCGAACCCCATAGGCCAATATGTGCTAGTTATAAGGTTTGCAAGAATTGCCCATTAATGATTCAAGGTCACCGTTTTCCGGCTAATCTGATATTGTTACCATTTGATGAGTTTGACGTTATTTTGGGAATGGACTGGTTGACATTGTATGATGCCAAGGTAGATTGTAAACAGAAAACACTAGAGTTGAAATGTGAAAACGGTGAAACTTTGTGGGTTGAAACAGATGAATCAAATAAATTGCCTATGGCGATTTTGCACTGTCTGCATAGAAATACATGAGGAAAGGATGTGAAGCTTATCTGGCCTATGTAATGAATCTTGAAATGTCTCGAATTGAAGCTTGAATCGATCTAGATAGTCTGTGAATTTCGGATGTATTTCGGAGGAATTTCTGGATTGCCTCGAACGAGAGATAGAGTTTGCCATTGATTTGTTGCCGGGTACTGCACCAATCTCGATTGCTCCATATAGAATGGCTCCGACTAAATTAAAAGAATTGAAGGCTCTGTTGCAAGAGTTAACAGACAAGGGATTTATGAGACCAAGTTTCTCTCCCTGGGTTGCTCCCGTATTGTTCGTAAAGAAGAAAGATGGCTCAATGAGGCTTTGCATTGATTACCGTCAGTTCAACAAGGTGACTATAAAGAACAAGTACCCGTTGCCGAGGATTGATGATTTATTCGATCAGTTAAAGGGGGCCACAGTGTTTTCAAAGATCGATTTGAGGTCCGGTTACTACCAGTTGAGAGTTAAGGAGTCGGATGTACTGAAAACTGCCTATAGGACAAGGTATGGACATTATGAGTTCCTTGTGATGCCTTTCGGCCTAACAAATGCTCCAGCTATATTTATGGACTTGATGAACTGAATCTTTCGGCCATATTTAGATAAGTTTGTAGTAGTGTTTATAGATGACATTCTAATTTATTCTCGGGATAAGTCTAAGCATGCCGAACACTTGAGAACCATATTGCAGATCTTGAGAGAAGAAATTGTTTGCTAAGTTTAGTAAAAGTGAGTTTTGGCTTCGTGAAGTCGGATTTTTGGGACATATAGTCTCAGGTGATGGTATTCAGGTGGATTCGAGCAAGATTTCCGCGATTGTTGATTGGAAAATGCCAAAGAATGTATCCAAGGTTAGAAGCTTTTTAGGCTTGGCCGGGAATTATAGACGTTTTTTCGAGGGATTTTTGATGATTGCCTCTCCTATGACTAAGTTGCTACAAAACAATGTTAAGTTTGAATGGACTGATAAATGTCAGCAGAGCTTTGAAAAGCTGAAAGCACGATTGACTGAAGCACCAATTTTAGTACAGCCCGAGCCAGGAAAGGAGTTCGTAATTTATAGTGATGCATCATTGACAGGCCTTGGATGTGTACTAATGCAAGAGGGTAAAGCGGTAGCTTATGCCTCGAGACAGTTAAAACCGCATGAGAAGAACTATCCTACACATGATTTGGAATTGGCCGCTATTGTCTTTGCTTGAAGATTTGGCGACATTATTTGTATGGTGAAAAATGTCGAATTTTTATTGATCACAAAAGTTTGATGTATTTGATGAATCAAAAGAATTTGAATCTGCGATAGCGGAGATGGCTTGAATTATTGAAGGATTATGAGTTAATGATTGATTATCATCCGGGAAAAGTGAATGTAGTTGCTGACGCTTTGAGCAGGAAATCTCTTTTTACTTTGAGAGCCATGAATACGGGGTTAACATTGTCTGATGATGGGTCAATGTTAGCAGAGATGAGGGCTAAACTGTTATTTCTCCAGCTAATTTGTGATGCTCAAAAGAACGATAGTGAGTTGCGAACCAAGAGAACTCAGTGCGAATCGGGTTACAACTCAAATTTTCGAGTTGGACCGGATGACTGTTTGATGTTTCGAGACAGGATATGTGTACCGAAAAATGATGAATTGATTCAGAAAATATTACATGAGGCACACAGTGGTTGTTTGTCGGTTCACCCTGGTAGCACAAAAATGTATAATGATTTAAAGAAGTTATATTGGTGGCCAGGCATGAAAAGGGAAATTTCTGAATTTGTAACCAAGTGTTTGATCTGTCAACAAGTAAAAGCTGAGCATCAAGTGCCTTCAGGATTACTCCAACCGGTAATGGTGCCTGAGTGGAGATGGGATAGGATTACCATGGATTTTGTAACCGGTTTGCCTCTGACTCCTAAAAAGAAGGATGTTGTCTAGGTAGTGGTTGATAGGTTAACAAAGTCGGCTCACTTTATACCGGTACGTACCGATTACTCACTTGATAAATTAGATGAATTATATATTGCTGAAATTGTGAGGTTGCACGGGGTACCTATGTCTATAATATCAGATAGAGATCCGAGGTTTGCCTCGAGATTCTGGAAAAAGTTACAAGAAGCTTTAGGTACAAAATTAAACTTTAGTACTGCATTTCATCCACAAATAGATGGTCAGTCAGAAAGAGTAATCCAAGTACTCGAAGATATGCTTAGATGCTGTGTTTTAGAATTTGAAGGCAGTTGGGAGAAATATCTATCTTTGGTTGAATTTGCCTACAATAACAGTTTTCAGTCAAGTATACAGATGGCACCGTACAAAGCCTTGTATGGTCGCAAGTGTCAGACTCCTTTATATTAGACCGAACTTAGTGAGAAACAGATTCACGGAGTTGATCTAGTTAAAGAAACCAAAGAGAGAGTAAAAGTAATTCGTGATTGCTTGAAAGCTGCTTCAGATCGACAAAAGTCATATCTGATTTAAAAATAAAAGAGATTGAATTCGGTAGGTGATAAAGTGTTCTTGAAGGTGTCACCATGGAAGAAGATTCGAGATTTAGCCGAAAAGGCAAGTTGAGTCCGCGTTTTATTGGGCGTCTGAGATTCTTGAGAGAATTGGACCGATGGCATATCGGTTGGCCTTCTTGGCGAGTTAGAAAGAATTCATAACGTGTTTCATGTATCAATGTTGTGACGTTATCGTTCTGATCCTTCACATGGGATTTCTCCAACAGAAATTGAGATTCGATCGGACTTGACCTATGATGAGGAACCGATTAAGATTTTGGCTCCAGAAGTAAAACAGTTGAGAAAGAAAAGTATAGCTTTAGTGAAAGTGTTATGGAAAATACATGGAGTAGAAGAAGCTACGTGGGAACCAGAGGAAGCCATGAGAAAACAGTACCCAAATCTCGTTACCGGTAAGATTTTCAGAGACGAAAATCTCTAAAGGGGGGAGAGTTGTAACAGCTCGATTTAGGGCCAAAATAGAATAGTGATTTTGAAACCATGAACCCGAGGTTGAAAGAATTTATTTTGATTAAGTTTTAGTGTTTATATTATGATTTCATAATTGTGTGAAAATTTCGTTGCGAAATTTTATCGATTGGGTGTTTAATTTGATATTTAGGACTAAATTGAAATAGGTAAAAAAAATGTGTGTTCTAGTTCATAAAGTACTTGATTGAAATGGGGGTTTTAAGTAGAGGTCCTTAAATGACAATTAGACCATTATACTTTATATGGACAAAAATTAGGACATGGATGGAATTTTAAGAAAGTTTAGTAGTAAGGGCATTTTGGTCATTTGTATATTAAATGAAATAAAATGGGAAAAATAACACAAAAATGTGTTCATCTTCATTCAAGCTTGGCCAAAACTTACATGTTCTCCATAGCTAGGGTTTTTCCCAAGCTTTCAAGCTCAATAGTAAGGGCATTCAAGCCCCGTTTTTAATGTTCTTTACATTTTTGAAATCCTTGTAGCTCGGTCTACCTATTTCTACCCTTATTTCGAGCTAGGGTTTATGTTTAAAATTTTACCCATGAATGATATGCATGTATTTTGATGTTTGATGGTATAATATGAATGTTTGAAGTTAGGAGAACGATCTTTTCTAAGCAATTTTTAGCGAAAACAAGCAAAACGACATAATCGGTAAAAATACCTATTGTTCACAACTATGTGTTAGAGTGAGAATTTGATGTTGTCATAGAAGGGAAAAATGATCAGCATGCCATAAAACATAATAATAAGGGCTGAAATTAAATTCTCGAGACTAGGGGCAAAATCGTAATTTTGTAAAAGTTAGGGGGCAAATATGTAATTTTCCATAATGTGATTTTGGATTGAAATAAATAGTATGAGTGTTAAATGAGCTAAATGTGTTGTTATAGATCAAGAAAGGCGTGGAATCGATCTCGAACGAGGGAAGGAAAAGGTTTTGGACTAAATTGCAAAATTTCTATTTTGCACCGAGGTAAGTTTGTATGTAAATAATACATTAACTTCATTTACATTTTTATATTTCAGCCTATTATATGTATTTTAGCTAATTTTGAAACATAAATCAACTATTGGAGGAATGGTAATAAGTAATAGAGAGAGAAATCCCATTTGAACATTCAGAAAGATTGAATAATATAGATGAAGCGTAGCTAGGTCACATGTATGGTGCTGAGTGCACATCATGTGTACAAGCTACGAGACATTATGATGTAGCTAGGTTGCATGGGTGATACTATGTGTACACCATGTAGACAAGAGAGCTACGGGATATATATAGTTAGGTCGCATGTGTGGTTCTAGGTGAAGGACACCATGTAGACAAGAGAGCCACGAGATAAATTGGCTAGGTCACATGGGTGGTACTAAGTGTTCACCATGTGTACAAGAGAGCCGAATTATATGAAATATGATAGTGGGGCAGTGTGCTGAAACCATCAAGTATCGAGGATTGATCCGAATTGTTCAACGGGATAATTTTACGGTGGCATTGTAATCATGGACTTATACTTGTGATGTATGAAATGTGGTGAAAATGAATTGTGATATGTATGCTAAGTGAGGTTAATACAAAGAAAGGGTGAAGGAGTGAATTTGCAATAATACTGTTTTGGACAGTAGCAGTGACGTGACTTTGAAAAATCACCAAAAATAGTATAGATTTAATTAGAGGTTGAATGAGATATGAAATTAAAGCTCAATGAGTCTATTTTCATATAAAAGAAACAGAGCAAGCAAAGGAACTCTATATTTTGAGATATTTATATTTGTTTGTGACTTGTTCAGATTGACTATGTGATCCCCTGTTTTGACTTTGATAAATCATTAAAAATTGTACAAAAATAATTAAGAAATATAGTTTATATTTATAGATTCCTTATTGAGTCTAGTTTTAAATGAAACATGTTTCTTGGCTGTTTGAACTGTGTACTGGGAGAAATGCAACTCGTAGTGAACAGAGGTCAGATCAGTCGAGCTGTATAATAGGAGAAACTTTAACTAATAAACTGTACTAATTGTCTGGACAAAAAATTCTAGAAAAACATTAGTAAGAAGTTATATGAATCTAGTTTCAGGAAAAGTTTACATATTTGAATTTTGAGTTTTTTAACTCGAGTTATGATTTATTTAGTGAACATGACGCAGGAGAGACAGCTCAATCAAAGTGGAGTAAATATTGAAATGAAAAGTAGATACACTTGAGTTAATGTGTAAACATATTAGATTCTTTAATTATTATTTATATACTTACTTACTAAGCTATATAAGCTTACTTTCTTTTCTCTCTTTTGTCTTATAGTGTCGTCCGGCATTGCTCGGGAGTTAAGGATCGTTGAAGATCTGCCACACTATCAATACTTTTGGGTATTTGAACTAAACATTTCTTTTGAATTATGGCATGTATAGTAGGCTTCGTTATTTTGTTACGTGTCATAATTGCCTAGGTTTAAAATATTGGCTACATTATTTAACCAAATTATTTTGTATAAGCCATTGAAGTTGGCTAATATTGTTCAAGACATATGTTATAATGATACATTATCTATTTGGATGACCTATTTCTATTTCTGTTTCGTTTAATGATATATATTATGATCTGGTAATACCTCGTAGCCTATTTCGATGTGGAACACGGGTAAGGGGCATTACACATGATGTACATATTATTGCCTTGATTGACCCAGGATTGACCCATTCGTAAATTTTCATGAAATTGGTGTCTAGCATGAATATGTCTGTAGAACCTACGGAGTTTGTGATTAAGGTGTCAAACCCTCTAGGCAAGTTAGTCCTAGTTGATAAAGTCTGTAAGAATTGTCCCTTGACGATTCAAGGTCATTTTTTTCTGGCTAACCTTATGTTATTTCCATTCGATGAGTTTGATGTAATACTTGGCATTGATTGGTTAGCTGTGCATGATGTGATTGTAAATTGTGGTAGCAAGTATATTGAATTGAAATGCTCAGATGGTGAGATTCTTCAGATTTATTCAAGCGAGTTGGATACTCCGCCGGTTGTGATTACCTCAATGATGGATGAAATGTATATGAGAAAAAGATATGAAACTTACCTTTCTTTTGTACTGAATACTAAAGAATCAGAGTTGAAGATCGAGTCGGTACCAATAGTGGCTGAATATGCGGATGTGTTCCCGTAAGTGTTGCGTGGGTTGCCCTCTGTTAGGGAAGTAGAGTTTGGTATTGAGCTGGTGCCTGGGATAGCTCCTATTTCTATTGCTCCGTATAGGCTGGCGCCAACCGAACTGAAAGGGTTAAAAGCATAGTTGCAAGAATTGACGGATAAAGGTTTTGCGAGACCGAGCTTTTCGCCTTAGGGTGCTCCAGTATTATTTGTAAAGAAGAAAGATGGTTCGATGAGGCTGTGTATAGACTACCGACAACTCAACAAGGTAACCATCATGAACAAGTATCCGTTGCCAAGAATCGATGACTTGTTTGATCAATTAAGGGGAGCCACTGTGTTTTCTAAGATAGATCTGAGATCCAGTTACTTGCAGTTGTGAGTAAAAGAGTCAAATGTACCTAAGACTGCTTTCAGAACGAGGTACGACCATTATGAATTTCTTGTGATGCCTTTTTTTGATAAATGCATCGGCTGTATTTATGGACTTGATGAATAGGATATTTCGGTCATACTTAGACAAGTTTGTTGTTGTGTTTATTGATAATATCCTGGTTTATTCCAAGGATAAGACTGAGCATGCGAAACATCTAAGAATAGTTTTACAGATCTTATGGGACAAACAGTTGTATGCTAAATTTAGCAAGAGTGAGTTTTGGCTCCGAGAGGTTGGATTTCTCGGTCACATTGTGTCGAGTGATGGCATCCGAGTTGATCCAAATAAGATATCTGCTATTGTTGAGTGGAAGCCACCGAAGAACGTAATTGAGGTTAGAAGCATTTTTTGCTTAGCCAGTTACTATTGTCGCTTCGTGAAAGGGTTTTCAATGATTACTGCTCCTTTGACGAGATTACTAAGAAAGTTGGACCGTTAGCCTACCGCTTAGCACTGTCATCCGAATTAGAAATGATTCACGATGTATTCCATGTATCTATGTTGCGTAGATATAGATTGGACCCCTCTCATGTGATCTCACCGACGGTGGTTGGGATTAGACCGGACATGACCTAAGGTGAAGAACCGGTTAAGATTTTGGCTCGAGAAGTCAAACAGTTAAGGAACAAGAATATAACCTTGGTGAATGTTTTATATCATAGACACGGGGTGGAAGAGGCCACATGGGAACCTGAAGAAGCCATGAGAAGTCAATATCCGAACCTGTTTACTGGTAAGACTTTTGAGGACAAAAGTCCCTAATAGAGGGAGAAATATAACATCCCAAAATAGGGCCTAGTCAAAATTGTACTAATATAAATTAGGGACCAAATTGAATAAATTGAAAAACTTGGGTTCTAGAAGCAATTTGCATGAAATTGATTTGAATCATAAATTATAAGGTCTTAAATAGCAAATTTCCCAAATCCTAAGTTTTTGGACAAAAATGGGCATACATAGAAAAATTTGGAAGTTTTGTTTGGGGGCATTTTGGTCAACTGGTAATAAGCTTAATAAGAAAGGAAAAAGAAAGCCAAAATTACCCATCTTCTTCCCCACAGCTGCCGAAATTTCTAGAGCTCCATATGCTAGGGTTTACAACATTTCAAGCTCAATAGTAAGTGCTTCCTAGCCTCAGTTTTAATGTTCTTTGTAATTTAGAGATCCTCGTAGCATGCTCTATCCATTTCTACCCATATCACAAGCTATGTTTCATGTTTGGAAATTTACCCATGCATGAGATGCTTGTGTTTTGATGATTTATGGAGGAATATGGGAGTTTAAAGGATGATAAACAACTTTTAGTAGGTAGGTTTTCATGGAAATGGCTTAAAGGACCATTTGGTAAAAAGTATAAAATATGTGGTAGAAATGTGAAGTAGAGGAAAATATGGGTTGGTATGAGTTTAGGATACATTCGGCTAGGCATGGGTAACCAAGGAATTTCATGCATTCCATTATACGAGCTTAGGGACTAATTTGTAAAAAAGTAAAATGTTAGGGTCAAAATGGTCATTTTGCCTGGGGTAAAATGTAGGTCTGAAATGAATAGCATGAGGTATTAATAATTTATTTTTTTACTGATATAGATCCCGAGAAACCAATTCCAGAGGTTGACCGTGGAAAACAAAGGTTTCGGAATAATCGAAATAGGATACCAAAACAATTACCAAGTAAGTTCATGTAACTCAAAGTAAACTTTAAATATACTTGTAAATGCATATTCTTAAATGTATGTTAACTTCGATATTGATTGCATGACAATCCATGTAATGTGGTAGTGTAAAATGAAAAAGATGAAAATTGTCCTGGTTGAATGAAAAAGGAAGATTCAGTGGGTAAATTCTTGTTTACATGACATGAGATCCTGCATGTGTTGCAGAAAGGGATTTACCCCAAACGGGTAATCCGATTGTGACAGCCCAAAATTGACCCTAGTCGGGATGTGGTTTCGGGACCACAAAACCGGGGCATAAAAATAATTTAAAAATTTATTTTGATGCCTATGATATGTGTTAATTTGTGTATGACATTTCGATGTTTCAATTTAGAATTATAAATGTGAATTTCACTAGAAAGGACCTAGTAGTAAACTTTGAAAGTATGATGGGGAAATGTGTGGTGACTAGTTGATCATGCATGCAAAAATAAGGGATTTGCATGTCAAATTTCCCCAAAGATGGTATAGTGGCCGGCCATGACAAGGGAATATGGGCAAGGAAAACATGTTATGACATGTTTTGTTAATGCATGATGTGATAAATGATAAAAAATTAAGCATGTAGGAAGAGAAACAAAAAAATCAAAAATTTGCTCATCCTTTCCCCCTTTTGCCGTGAGTGAAAGAGAAGCAAAGAAAAAACTTTGTTCATCCATTTTCTCTTCTTTGGCCGAAAATACTAAGGAAAAGGAAGGATTTTTGCTTCATGCTTGGTTTAGAAGAGAACTAGAAGGAGATTCGGCTATAATTGCATCAAGATTAAGGTATGTTTGAGGTTGTGTCATGAGGTTCATGCTTGTTTTGGTTGCTAACCTGATGTGCATGTTAGCCATGGTTCAAATCCTTGTTATGCCATGAAAATGGTATTTGGCCAAGGTTGATATTGTGTTAAAGCCATTGCATGCTAAATGTGAAGCTTGTTGATGATGCATGTAATGATGGATTGACTACTCTTGAAATTTCTTTTAGTATTCTTGAGTAGGACATTGAATTCTTTGTTTAACCATGACCAAAGTTAAAAGGGTATGGTTGTGATGTATTCGCCATGGTGCATTCATGAGCATGATTTATGCTTGTTACTTGATTGGTAAAATTTGTGTTTGGATGGGTATGAACCCCTTGAGATTCGGCCATGCACCTATATATATATATGTTTGCACATGATGTGTTGGAATGACATATATACTACCTCAAAGTATGTATTTTCATGTGATTGTGTTTTGATTATGAAGCAAATGATAGATGTGTATTGAGCTACAATATGTAAAGCATTAGCTAGTAAAATGTGTGCCATGCATGTGTGGTATTAAACATGTAATTGGCCTCAACATCAACATGCATAATCGGCCCATGAATGAGTACCTAAGAGGTTGTGTTGTTCGGCCATGAGTAAGCATGTTGAAGGCTTTGTGTGTTGAGTCGATTCATGAATTCGTACTTATGTGACTTTAATGTCTAGTGAATATATGTGGGCTAAGTGCCTTGAGTTCCTCTTTTTGATACTCAAATGATTGAATCAATTTATTTGCTAAATTAAGCTCAAGAGCAAAGAGGGACCAAATCCGATAAAGGGAAGGAAAAAGTAGTCGAATAGCCATCGGAATCATTCGACAACATCCGAGGTAAGTTTTCGAGTATCGGAACTTAGATTTTGATTCGATTGGATGGAGTAATAAGCAATCGAAATTGTGCCCTTGTATGTGGCCATTGAGCCCAAATGATATTTCTTATTAAGTGAATTGTGCATAAAAGTTTTGTTATGATATTGAAACAAAGATGTGTATGAATGTGCGAATTGTGATATCCGGGCTAAGCCCGAAGGCAAATGTGCGAATTGTGATATCCGGGCTAAGCCCGAAGGCAAATGTGCGAGATATGATATCCGGGCTAAGCCCGAAGGCGATTGTGCGAGTTGTGATATCCGGGTTAAGTCCCGAAGGCATTTGTGCGGGTTATCATAACCGGGCTATGTCCCGAAGGCGTTTGAACGAGTAGCTATATCCGGTTAAACTCCGAAGGTATGTGATTTGAAAATTATAAGCTTGCTGTAAAAATTTTCAGTTAATGCACTTGTGAAATTCCCAACAACAAGGTATGTTTTGTGTGCTTTGCACACTATGAGTAAATCGTCTGAATATTCGCTCTAATGATAAATGAGCTATCGGCATTAACTAGGCTGTTATTTGTGTATGAATATAAGAGTTGGGATTGTGAAGTAAGCATGTCTTTGAGAAATTGTGCATATGAATTATTGTTTAGCTACTTGAATGCTATGCTTTGGTTGTGTGTATATTATGGCTCGAACTTACTAAGCATAAATTGCTTACTCCGTTTCTTTGTTTCTCTGTTTATAGATTTTGCTCGTTAGCGATCGGATTCGGGATCATAGAAGTTGAAGTCAACCACACTATCAAAGCCCTTTTGGTACTCCTTTAGTTGAGTTTTGGATATGGCATGTATAGGACTACCCTCGGTTATTTTTAAGTACTTGTGATGTATATGTGTACGGCCATGCGAAAATGGTTAAGTAATGGTGGAGTATGGAATTTGACCATATGTGGTTTGTAATTATATTTGGTTTCATGATGTGATTATGGTTTGGAATGAGAGAGTTGGTCACATGATCAGCCATTGGAATGGTTAAATATGATCATATGTGGACCTAAGTATGACTAGACTATAGTTGGTCCATGGGAACTACAATATAGGTAAAGCCTACCTTAAAAACAGAGGCTGCCAGCTGCAGTGACGTGGATGTGAAAAATCACCAAAATTTGTAGGAATGGTGTTAAATAGTGAATAAATTATGTGATCGAACCTTGACGAGTCTATTTTCATATGAAAGTAACGAAACGATCATATGATCAGTATACCGAGAGATATTAAAGTTCTCGTGAGACAGGGCCAGAACGGTTTCTGGGTCCCCTGTCGCGACTTTGAAAATTTGCCATAAATTATCCAGAATGAATTAGAAGTCATTCCTTATATGTGCAGATTCCTTTTTGAGTCTAGTTTCATTGGAAACAAACGGTATCAGTATTGAAACCCTGTACAGAGAGATATTCAAGTTGTAACGCGCGAAGGTCAGTGTAGTCGACCCCTGTAACATGGGCGACTTTAACTAATAAACTGTACCAATTGGCCTGACCAAAAATTCTAGAAATAAATCCATGGATGGATATATGAGTCTAAATTCATGTAAAATTTACGGAATCAGTTTCCGAGTTGTGAAACTCGAGATATGCTTTTTAAGGCGACAGCGACGCAGTTTTCCAGCTTGCCTGGGAATGTCAAATTGGTCGGTGCCATAAGTGGTTTTGGCTTGTTAACCCCTCGTGTCCGACACCGGCAACGGTCTCGGGTTCGGGGTGTTACACCGATGATCTTAGTATAGTAAGTATCCAGCCCTGATGAGTGTTCCTCCCCCAAGGTAACTAGTGTGGGAAGTGTGGATGATCAAAAGCTGAGGTGTGAAAGCTGCAACAAATTCCATTTCGATGAGTGTCAAAAGAGGAATGGTGCATGCTATAGATGTGGTTCTCTCGACCACTTCCTTAAAGACTGCCCGGAATGAGTTGATAAAGAGGTGGATCTAGCCCTAAAGTCTAATGCTACTAATTCCCGAGGTTGGCCACCCCGACATCCTGGAAGTGCAAGTGGCAGTTGAAATGTTGCCAAGGACACAACTGCAAAACTAAAGACTCGGGCCCTGGTGAGAACTTACACGATATGCGCTAGAGAGGAAGCCTCTGCTCTTGATGTAATTACGGGTACATTCTCTTTTCATGATGTACATGTTATTGCCTTGATTGACCTAGTATCGACCCATTCGTATATTTTCATAAAATTGGTGTCTAGCATGAATATGTCTGTAAAACCTACGGAGTTTGTGATTAAGGTGTCAAACCCTTTAGGCATGTCAGTCCTAGTTGATAAGGTCTATAAGAATTGTCCCTTAACGATTCAAGGTCATTGTTTTCTGGCTAACCTTATATTATTGTCATTCGATGAGTTTGATGTAATACTTGGCATGGATTGGTCAGCTGTGCATGATGTTATTGTAAATTGTGGTAGCAAGTATATTGAATTGAAATGCTCAGATGGTGAGATTCTCCAGATTGATTCAAGCGAGTTGGATACTCTGCCGGTTTTGATTACCTCAGTGATGGCTCAAAGGTATATGTGAAAAGGATATTAAGCTTACCTTGCTTTTGTACTGAATACTAAAGAAACAGAATTGAAGACTGAGTCGGTACCAATAGTGCGTGAATATCTGGATGTGTTCCCGAAAGAGTTGCCTAGGTTGCCCCCTGTTAGGGAAGTAGAGTTTGGTATTCAGCTGGTGCCTGGGATAACTCCTATTTCTATTGCTCCATATAGGATGGCACTAACTAAACTGAAAGAGTTAAAAGCACAGTTGCAAGAACTGACGGATAAAGGTTTTGCGAGGCCGAGCTTTTCACCTTAGGGTGTTCCAGTATTATTTGTAAAGAAGAAAGATGGTTCGATGAGGCTGTGTATAGACTACCGACAACTCAACAAGGTAACCATCAAGAACAAGTATCTGTTGCCAAGAATTGACGACTTGTTTGATCAATTGAGGGGAGCCATTGTGTTTTCTAAGATAGATCTAAGATTCGGTTACTACCAATTACGAGTAAAAGAGTCAGATGTACCTAAGACTGCTTTCAGAACAAGGTATGACCATTATGAATTTCTTGTGATGCCTTCTGGGTTAACAAATGCACCGACTATATTTATGGACTTGATGAATAGGATATTCTGGCCATACTTAGACAAGTTTGCTGTTGTGTTTATTGATGACATCCTGGTTTATTCCAAGGATGGGACTAAGCATGTGGAACATCTGAGAACGATTTTCCAGATCTTACGAGACAAATAGTTGTATGCTAAATTTAGCAAGAGTGAGTTTTGGCTCCGAGGGGTTGGACTCCTCAATCACATTGTGTCGGGAGATGGCATTCGAGTTGATCCAAATAAGATATCTGCTATTGTTGAGTGGAAGCCTCTGAAGACTGTAACCGAGGTTAGAAGCTTTTTGGGCTTAGTTGGTCACATCATCGCTTCGTAAAAGGGTTTTCGATGATTGTGACTCCTTTGACGAGATTACTAAGAAAGTTGGACCGTTAGCCTACCGCTTAGCACTGCCATCCGAATTAGAAATGATTCACGATGTATTTCATGTATCTATGTTGTGTAGATATAGATCAGACCCCTCTCATGTGATTTCACCGACGAATGTTGAGATTAGACCGGACATGTCCTATGGTGAAGAACCGGTTAAAATTTTGGCTCGAGAAGTCAAACAGTTGAGGAACAAGAATATAACCTTGGTGAAAGTGTTATGGCATAGACATGGGGTGGAAGAGGCCACATGTGAACGTAAAGAAGCCATGAGAAGTCAATAACTGAACCTGTTTTCTGGTAAGACTTTTGAGGACCAAAGTCCCTAAGGGGGGAGAAATGTAACATCCCAAAATAGGGCCTAATCAGAATAGTGGTTTCGGGACAACGAATGTGAGGTTAAAATATTTTTTTTTATGATTATTATGAGTTCTAGGATATGAAAATAAGCATGTGTTAAAGTTTCATGAAGAAATTATAAACCTAAGGTGTCTAATTGGAAATTAGGGACCAAATTGAATAAATTGCAAAACTTGGGTTCTAGAAGTAATTTGCATGAAATTGCTTTGAATTATAAATTAGAAGGTCTTAAATAGAAATCTGCAGAAATTCTAAGGTTTTGGACAAAAATGGGCATGCATAAAAAATTTGGAAGTTTTGTAAGTAGGGGCATTTTGGTCATTTGGCAATAAACTTAGTAAAAAGGGAAAAAGAAAGCCAAAATCAGCCATCTTCTTCCCCATAGCTGCTGAAATTCCTAAAGCTCCATAAGCTAGGGTTTTCAACATTTCAAGCTCAATAGTAAGTGCTCTCTAGCCTCCTTTTTAATGTTCTTTTTAATTTTGAGATATTCGTAAAATGCTCTATCCATTTCTACCCATATCTCAAGCTAAGGTTCGTGTTTGGAAATTTATCCATGCATGAGATGCTTTTGTTTTGATGATTTATGGAGGAATATGAGAGTTTAAATAATGGTAAACAACTTTTAGTAGGTAGGTTTTCATGGAAATGGCTTAATGGACCATTTTGTAAAAAGTATAAAATATGTGGTAGAAATGTGAAGTAGAGGAAAATATGGGATGATATGAGCTTAGGATACATTCAGCTAGGCATGGGTAACCAAGGAATTTCATGCATTCCATTATACGAGCCTAGGGACTAATTTGTAAAAATACGAAATGTTAGGGGAAAATGGTCATTTTTCCCAAGGGTAAAATTTAGGTTCGAAATGAATAGTATGAGGTATTAATAATTTATCTTTTACTAATATAGTCCCTGAGGAACCAATTCCGGAGGTTGACCGTGGAAAACGAAAGGTTTCGGAATAACCGAAATACTAAACCGAAGCAATTACCAGGTAAGTCCGTGGAACTCGAAGTAAAATTTAAATATACTTGAAAATGCATATTCTTAAATGTATGTTAACTTAGATATTGATTGCATGACAATCCATGAAATGTGGTAGTGCAAAATGAAAAAGATGAAAATTGTCCCGGTAAAATGAAAAAGGGAGATTTGGTGGGTAAATTCTTGTTTACATGACATGAGATCTTGCATGTGTTGCAGAAAGGGATTTAGCCCAGGCGGGTAATCCGATGATCTCAGTATAGTAAGGATCCAGCCCGGACGGGTGTTCCTCAAGTGATCAAACCTCTTGATGAGTATATGTGCATTGTGGATTTAGCCCGGATGGGTAATACGATTAAGGACTGAAATTAGCCTGGACTGGCATTTAAGATCCGAGTGTATTGGAGTAATTGTCGTTGTAAAGGATTTAGCCCAGAATGGTACTTCTGACAATACTCCTTGAATTTATGTTATGAGGGATTTAACCTGGATTGGTAATCCCGCCGTAAGAGTGAGGTTCACGGTAGTGTATATTTAAAATGGTCATTAGCATGACTTGACGGTAAACGAGATTCCTATCGAGATTTTCGAGAAACTCAACTGGACTATAATAAGACACGAGAATGGAAATGTTTGAATTGATGAGCTCACCTAAGATTAATGCTATATTGCTTGAGATGAAACTAACTTGATGATTAAGTGTATGTGATAGGGGATTTATACTATGCATGTTTAGCATGAATATATTTTATGGTTGTATGCAAAAGAACAGGTAAGTTTACCTCCCTGTTATCCGAACTTACTAAGCATGTTAATGCTTACCCCCTTTCCTTTCCCTGTTTTACAGAGCTCGTGGATTCGTGAAGATTGGAAGATGATTGGAGTATTGTCAACACTATCAGCTTATCTTTCTTTGGTATATAGATATCTTACTTTGTTGTAATGGCATGCATAGGTTTTTGGTTATTTTGTTATATGTGTCATTGGTTAGCCAATGTAAGGGCTTGAATGATATACCTATTCGTTTTGTATATGGCCATAAGACATGGCTCATTTTGATGTAGGTTTAACTTACTAATTGTGCATGTTGGTGTTTAAATGTTCATGTGATGGTTAAATGTGGTATATCATGAATGGACATGTGGAATGTGGCCAAATCACTTGGAGATGGCTAGGTCATAATTGGCAATGAGTTATAAAATGAGCCAAGTCTAAATGTGTTTGATGATATGGTAATCCTTAATACAAAGAGGATAATCTACCATGTATAAAACCAATTAGATGAGGTTAACATGGAATAGACCATTGAAGGTAGTCATTGGGCATATTTAGGCCCTATTAAATACCATAGAAGTTCACAGATATGTGTGGATGTTGAGAGTGATCATTGGCTTGGATTGTAGCCTCCAAAAAGGTCCATAAGGATAGACACACAGGAATGTGTCTAGGCCGTGTGTGACACACGGTCAGTTCCATGGGCGTGTGGTACAGCTGTGTGTCCCCTGTACCTAAAATTTTTTGGTCAGTATGCATGGTAGTAAACATACAGGCAGAGACACGACCGTGTGTCTCAACCGTGTGGAGGACACATCCTAGCACATGGGCGTGTGTCTTGTCCATGTGCCGTTAAATGCATGATGATGTCATAAATAGAATGCTCAAGTTTTTGGACAAGGGCGTGTCTAGGCCGTGTGAAGGACACGGCGGGCCAAAGACAGGGCGTGTGCTCGACCGTGTGAAAAACCTTGTAGGTTCGAAATGGAAAATAAATTCAATTATTCCACACGGGTAAGGGACACGAGTGTCCCAAGCACACGGGCGTGTGCATTGCCTCCACATGGGTGTGTGAGGCTTAAACCTAGAAATTTTCTTAAGATTTTCTATAGTTCTCGGTTTAGTCCTAGATCAATTTTAATGTATGTTTTGGACCTTGTAGTCCATATTAGGGAAACTATGATGTTGTCTGAGTGGTTTTAATTTAGAATGAAATTTTATAACCCATATTTTCTGAAATGTCTGAGTATGTGTCTGGTAATGCCTCGTACTTTGTCCCAGTCTCGGATACATGTCATATACTTAAAATACCAGTGTTAATAAGTACCAAGTGATAGGTGGATAGTGTGAAACGATCTCTGATGATCCCCGAATTCGAGCTAGCTTAATAACACTATAAAACATGGGAAAATAAACAAAGTAAGCTTTTAAGCTTAGTAAGGTCATATATAAGAAACTTAATTCAATCTCAAGATTTGTAACACCCCGTACCCGAGACCGTCGCCGGAGTCGGACACGAGGGGTTAACGGGCTTAATCCACTTATTTGCACAGTTCATTTTAAAATTTTCCAGACAGCTGGCTAACTGTGTCACTGTCACCTTAAAAATCATATCTTGAGTTCCACAACTCGAAAATCAGTTTCGTAATTTTTCCCTGAAACTAGACTCATATATTCATCTACAAATTTTTTTCTAGCATTTTTAGTCAGGCCAGTTATTACATTTTATTAGTTAGATTCTCCCATGTTACAGGGATCAACTACACTGATCTTTGCGCATTACGACTTGGATATCTACCTGTACAGGGCTTAAATACTGATGCCGTTTGTTTCTACGGAAACTAGACTTGAAAAGGAATCTGTAAATATATGGCATGACTTCTAATTATCTCTTGTCAATTTATAATGAATTTCCAAAGTCGGAACAGGGACTCCAGAAGCCGTTCTGGCCCTGTCTCACGAAAACTTAAATATCTCTTAACATACTGTTCATATGATCATTTCATTACTTTCCTATGAAAATAGACTCGTCAAGGTTCGTTTACTTAATTTATTTAATATTTAATTCCATTCCTACTATTTTTAGTGATTTTTCACATCCACGTCACTGCAGCTGTCAGCATCTGTCTTTAAGGTAGGCTTTACCTATTTCATAGTTTCCATGATTCAAGTAGCCCATTTAACATAAATAGCACAAAATATGATCATGATTAACCATCCCAATGGCTAATCATTTCCAAACATTCCATACCTCTTAATGAACAACATACAATGATTATAATACCATGCCCAAAGTATACTTAAGCCATTTTCGCATGGCTATCCAAATTTACACAAACCGAAAGGTACATGACCTACAACAAAAGGGTAGTCCTATACATGCCATTTCAAAGTCCAACCAAAAACATACCGAAAGGAGCTTTGATAGTGTGGGCGACTTGACTTCAAAATCCCGAGTCCGATAGTGAAGAACCAAAATCTATAAAGCAGAGAATCAAAGAAAGCGGAGTAAGCATTTAATGCTTAGTAAGTTTGAGCCATGAATTTAAACACAACCAAAGTATAGCATTCATGTAGCTAACAGATAATTTCATATGCACAAATTCTCAATATCATACTTACTTCACATTACCAACCCTTATATTCATACACAAAGATCAACTTAGCCAAAAGGCGGTAGCTCATTTATCAACGGCGAATACTTATTTGTAAGAGCTCAACTAATTCAAGCACATACTGAAACATGCCTCATTGTTGGGATTTCACAAGCGTATTAACTGAAATTTTACAGCAAGTTCATTCATTCGCGAATCACATACCTTCGGAGTTTAACCGGATATAGCTACTCGTTCAAATACCTTTGGGACATAGCTTGGTTATAGTAGCTTCGCACAAATGCCTTGGGACTTAACCCGGTTTAGTAACTCGCACAAATGCCTTCGGATCTTAGTCCGGATTTAGTAACTTCGCACAAATGCCTTGGATCTTAGTCCGGATTTAGTAACTCGCACAAATGCCTTTGGATCTTAGTCGGATTTAGTAACTTCGCACAAATGCCTTGGATCTTAGTGCGGATATAGTCACTTAGCACAAAGCCTTGGGACTTAGCAGGACATCATTTGAAGAACCATGCATACATATATCAATAAATCATGACACATCCATATTTCATTTTCATTACCAAAGCTCAACACAAGACACTTATCATATTTACAATTTCGGCTCAATAGCCACATACAAAGAGCATGATTTTGATTTACTTAAGACATAATCTAATCGAATCATAATTTAAGTTCCATTACTCAAAACTTACCTCGGATGTTGTCGAGCGATTCCGATGGCTATTCGACCACTTTTTCCTTCCCTTTATCGGATTTAGTTCCTCTTTGCTCTTGAGCTTAATTTAACAAATAAATTGATTTAATCATTTGAGCATCGAAAAGAGGAACTCAAGGTACTTAGCCCATATATATTCATTAGACATTAAAGTCACATATATACGGAATCGTGAATTAAACTCAACACATTAGTTAATATTCTCCTTAGCGAATTTTCTAAGTCAAGAATAAGCCTTCAATATGCTTACCTATGGCCGAACAAACACATCAACCTATGTACTCATTCATGTGGCGAATATGCATGTCTATGTTGAGGCCAATTATATACTCAATACCACACACAAATGGAATACATTTTACTAACTAATGCATTACATATTATAACTCAATACGCATCCATCATTTACTCCATAACCGAAACACCATCATGTGTAAATATATACCTTGATATATTGTATATGTCATACCAATACATCATGTGCAAACATATATATATATATATATATATATATATATTGTGACAGCCCAAAATTGACCCTAGTCGGAATGTGGTTTCGGGACCACAAAACCGAGGCATAAAAATAATTAAAAATTTATTTTGATGCCTATGATATGTGTTAAATTGTGTATGACATTTTGATGTTTCAATTTAGAATTATAAATGTGAATTTCACTAGAAAGGACCTAGTAGTAAACTTTGAAAGTATGATGGGGAAATGTGTGATGACTAGTTGAGCATGCATGCAAAAATAAGGGATTTGCATGTCAAATTTCCCCAAGGATGGTATAGTGGCCGGCCATGACAAGGGAATATGGGCAAGGAAGACATGTTATGACATGTTTTGTTAATGCATGATGTGATAAATGATAAATAAATTAAGCATGTAGGAAGAGAAACAAAAAAATCAAAAATTTGCTCATCCTTCCCCCCCCTTTTGCCGTGAGTGAAAGAGAAGCAAAGAAAAAGATTTTGTTCACCTATTTTTCTCTTCTTTGGCGAAAATACTAAGGAAGAAGGAAGGATTTTTGCTTCATTTTCTTTGTTTAGAAGAGATCTAGAAGGAAATTTGGCTAAACTTGCAACAAGAGTAAGGTATGTATGAGGTTGTGTTGGGAGTTTCATGCATGTTTTGGTTGCTAATTTGATGTGCATGTTAGCCATGGCTCAAATCTTTGTTATGCCATGGAAATGGCATTTGGCCAAAGTTGTTATGGTGATAAAGCCATTGCATGCTAAGTGTGAAGCTTGATGATGATGCATGCAATGATGGATTGTCTACTCATGAGTAAGATTTTGAGCTTTCTTTTTGTTTTATCATGATTGAAGTTGAAAAGGAGCATGATTGTCATATTCGCCATGATGCATTCTTGAGCATGATTCATGCTTCTTGCATGTTAGTTAAAATTTGTGTTTTGGATGGCTATGGACACCTTGAAATTGGCCATGCTCATATATGCATATATATGATTGCACATTATGTTTTGGTTATGAACTAAGTGATGAATATATTGGTTTAAAGAAGAAGATGTGGAAGAATGCTTGTGAAATTGCAAGCACAATTCAGCCTAGCACACATATAAGTGCTTGATGCTATATTATAAGTTTTGGGCCACAATGTGCAAAGCATTAATTAGTAAATTGCATGCTGTTTTTGTGAGGTATTAAGTGCAAAATTGACCTCAACATGTACATGAATATTCGGCCTTGGGTAGCCTATTGAAGGCCTTAGCATTTCCTTGATGCTCGAATAAATTGTATTGAATTGCTTGATGTAGTATAAAATGTGCATGACCATTGTGTATTCAAGCTAAAGGGTGGCCATATGACCATTTAAACTCCTTGTCATATTCGGCCATAAGCTAGCACAATGAGGTTTTAATAAATTGAATTTGTTTGAATTAGCTCAAGAGCTTAGAGGGCCACAATTGGACAAGGGGAAGGAGAAAGTGATCGAATAGCCGAAAAAGCCGTTCGACAACATCCGAGGTAAGTCCTCAAGAAGTGACCCTACTTGAATTATGTGAAATAAAGTATGGATGTGTATTGATTATTGATTATGTATGCATGAGTATTTGAATTCTACCGGGCTAAGTCCCCGGCGAATATGCTTGTGACTATAATTGCGTTTGAGCCTTAGTAACGAAAATGAATTATGTATGTCCAATGATAATTGATGTATGTGTTCATGGGAAATTGAATGATATCCGGCTAAATCCGAAGACAATTATGCTGGAAATTATATCCGGGTTAAGACCGAAGGCAATTGTGCTAGTGGCTACATCCGGCTAAGACCGAAGGCATTCGTGCGAGACATTCTATCCGGGCTAAGACCCGAAGGCATTTGTGCACATGGTTATATCCGGTTATGTTCCGAAGAATCTTGGGCTGGAGGTGAGTGTTGGTTGCTGTAATAAATTCAATGAGTACACTCAAAAAGCCCAAAGAATGAGGAATGCGTTTATATGTGCATTGGAAAGTCGACATGGTTGAGCAACATTCGCTCAATCGACTAATGAACTTCAGTTATTGAATTGATTGATACTTTGTGAAATTATATAATGATGAAGTGTGAAGTAAGAATGTGTATTAATGAAATGATGCATTTGGTTATGTGAATGTATTGCTGTAATTAGAGTTGATTATATTCCTTGAGACTTACTAAGCATAAAATGCTTACCCGTTGCTTTGGCTCTCGGTTTTCTAGATTTCGCTCAAGCAATCGGATTTGGGATTGTTGAAGTCAAGTCATCCACACTATCAAGCCTCCATTTTGGTATAAATTTTGGTTGAACTTGAGATGGCATGTATAGGACTACCCTTGTTTGTTAAATATGTTGTGATGTAAGTATGTACGGCCATGTGAAAATGGCTCGAAAAGGAAACATGAACTTAGAATAATTGTGGTTTGTATGTATATATTTGGTGTCATGATGTGGCTATGGCTTGGAAATGGGAATGTTGGTCATATGATCAGCCATTGGCATGGTTAAAATGATCATATATGAACCTATGTATGGCAAGACTAGTTGGTTCATGGAGACTACCAAATAGGTAAGACCTACCTTAAAACAGATGCTGCCAGCTGCAGTGACGTGAATGTGAAAAATCACCAAAATTCGTAGGAATGGAATTAAATAGTGAATAAGCTATGTAAATGAACCTTGATGAGTCTATTTTCATATGGAAGAAACGAAATGGTCATAGGAGTTACATGTTAAGAGATATTAAAGCTATTGTGAGACAGGGCCAGAACAGTTTCTGGGTTCCCTGTCGCAACTTTAAAAATTTACTATAAATTATCCAAAAATAATTAGGAGACATACCTTATATGTACAGATTCCATTTTGAGTCTAGTTTCATTAGGAACAAACGACACCAGCATTAAAGCCCTGTACAGAGAGATATTCAAGTTATACCGCGCGAAGGTCAGAGCAGTCGATCCCTGTAACATGGGTGACTTTAACTAATAAACTGTACCAATTGGCCGGACCAAAAATTCTAGAAATAAATCCAAGGATGGATATATGAGTCTAAATTCAGGGAAAATTTACGAAACCAGTTTCCGAGTTTTGAAACTCGAGATATGATTTTTAAGGCGACAGTGACGCAGTTTTCCAGCCTGACTGGAAATGTCAAATTGGTGGGCAAAACATGTGAACTTGGCTTGTTAACCCCTCGTGTCCGACACCGGCGATGGTCTCGGGTTTGGGGTGTTACAATTTTATTGGTATCAGAGCCACGGTTTAGTCGATTCTAGGACTACTGTGATGTGTTTGGGGTCTAGCTATACATGCCATTAAATGATGAATCGATAGTGTGATGATTTCTGACAATTCGACTTTGTGTTTGTTTGTAGCAATGGATCCCGATCCCAACCGAGCGATAGCTGATGATGTGGAGAGTGTGACGCCTGCTCCCGCGCAAGGGACAGTGCCGGCGGACTCTCAACCTATGGCCAGCAATCCTAATGACGAGGCTAGGCAAGCCTTTTATAGTGTGATGAACGAATGGTTTAATCAATACATTCGAACCAACACGGCTGTTCCACAACCTCCATTGTGACAGCCCTAAATTGACCCTAGTCGGAAAGTGGTTTCGGGACCACTAAACCGAGTCATAAAAATAATTAATTGTTATATTCTATGCTTACTATATGTGTGCATGCATATGTGGAAGTTTCATTCTCTAATTTTACCAATTTTGTGAGAAATTATTAAATAGGGATCAATGTGAAACATGGTGAAATATGATAGGCTAATTTTAAATGGCTTATTAGTGCATGTTAACACAAAGGTGGAGTTGCATGTCAAATAACCCATTTCTTAAGGTTAGTGGCCGCCATGACATGATGATGGGCAAAGAAAACATGTCCTAGACATGTTGGCCTAGTGCATTATGGAAGGAAATAAAGAAATGAAAAAAAAAGAAGGAAAATGATGAAGAAAAATGTGTGTATGGATACTCTTGTGCGTGACAAAACAAAAAAAAAAAAAGGGAAGAAAATTGGTTGTTCATCCTTCCTCATTTTTGTTACAATTGCCATGACTTGAAAAGATGAAGGAATAGGGAAATCTCCTAAAGCAAATCGGCATTCTTCTTTAGCTAGCAAGAGGGTGATGAAAACAAAGCTTGGAACTTAAGCTCTTCTTGGCGAATGTAAAGAGGAAGAGGGAGAAAGACTTTCGGTCATGGAAGGAGAAGAAAGTTTAGTGAAAAGTGTTAGATTTGTTTTGAAATTCAAGCTTGTTTTAGGTTAATCATCTTGCTTCTTACTTAACCCAAGCCAAAAGAATCTTGAAATCTTGATGGAGGTATGGTACATTCGTTTATGGTTAATGGGAGAATAATTTGATTTTAGCCTTTAAACCTTGAGGAAGAAATTGTTGTTGCAAGAAGTTGAGCTTATTGATAGTATAAATTTCTAATGCACCTAAGGTAATAGCCGAACATGTAGTGGTTTAATGCCTTGAACAAGTGTCGTTTAGATGTTCTAAGATTGTCTAAATTAGATGTTTAATCATCTAAGGGTTCGGCATGGTGCATTCTTGAGAAGAGTTTGATTTGAAATCATGAGATCTTGTTGACTTGTGTTTAAGTTGTAATCAGCCATGGGCTATGGGTGTTTGCTAATCCGGTTTTGTTGCATAGGTGTTAAATACCCTGTATTGGGAATTTGATGAATAAGTAGCAATAAATTAAGATGAGATTGAGTAAATTTTTAGCTTAGTTGTGTTAAGTATTCGGCAATAATCATAATAATGTATATGAATGCCGTATGTTTGTGTTTGATGGAGAGGTGAATTGTTTGATTTAGCTCCGAGCAAAGGGGACTAAATCGGACAAAGGAAAGGAGAAAGCAAACGAGTAGCGAATTGGAACCGTTCTACCCTACATAATGTAAGTCATTAAGCATATATTTGGTGTTGATGTAAATGACCATAATATATACGCAATTGTGTTTAAATGAGTTGATGTGTAAATGAAAATGTATGTGTATGGAATGATGCCATTGTTGAATGTATAAAGGCAGCAAAATGCATAAGGTATTGGTCTCGGCACTAAGTGTGCGGGTATAAATGGACACGGTGACAAGATTGGCACTAAGTGTGCGAGTTTAAAATTGTACAGCACTAAGTGTGCGAGTTTGATTATATAGCACTAAGTGTGCGAGCTGAAAATTATATAGCACTAAGTGTGCGAGCTGAAAATGTATAGCACTAAGTGTGCGGATTCACTATATGCTCTTGCATTACAATTGGCACTGAGTGTGCGACATTATCGAGTTAATCCGGACAGCGGATCGGGTAAGTACCTTGAGCTCATGACGAATAGGCAATACGTTCATGCTCGGGGTTGAGCTTGGTAAGCTTTAAATCTATGTGATGATTGCAATTGTATGATTGTGGTGTGAATGAGTTGGTGTGTAAAATGCCTCAAATATCTTATTGTATAGAATATGAAATGTGGATGTATGACTTGGTATGAGATTGAACCGAAAGGTCCGAGGAATTATGGTATACTTTCGATATGGATGAAGTACCTAGCCTCGTTTATTGTCCGATGTTGTGAAAATTTTATTAATGGATGGTTGATGAATGCTTATGACTTACTGAGTTATAAACTCACTCGGTGTTTTCTTGTCACCCATTTTAGGTCTCTTGGACTCGTGTTGTTGCGTGCTCGGAACCGTCGTTGAAGTCATCACACCGGCTGGAAATCTTTTGGTATTGTCTTCGTAGTAGAACTAGGAGAACATTTGGCATGTATAGGCTATTATGTTTTGTTGAATTGTGGGTTGTAAACTTTAAGCCATGTGAAAATGGCCTATGTGGTCGTTGAGTGGGATGCTAGAACCTATAGCCACGAGTCTTAGAAACTTTAATTTTGATAAGGTGGCCATAATTTGTGTCATGTATGATGGATGATTAGTAAGGCCAAGGAAAGATTCATGAAATTGGCATAGTCTCTGCAGTAACTGTTGCGGACAGCAGCAGTGATATGAGATTGAAAAATCACTAAAAATAGTAGAAGTAGAATTAAATAGTGAATAAATTATGAAATTTAACCTTGATGAATCTATTTTCATATGGACGAAACGAAACGACCATATGAGCAGTATACTGAGAGATATTAAAGTTCTCGTGAAATAGGGCTAGAACAGTTTCTGGATCCCCTGTCTCGACTTTGAAAATTTACCATAAATTATCCAGAAGGAATTAGAAGTCGTGCCTTATATGTTCAGATTCCCCTTTGAGTCTAGTTTCATTAGAAACAAACTACATGAGCATTGAAGCCCTGTACGAGAATATATCCAGGTCGTAATGCGCGAAGGTCAGTGTAGTCGACCCCTGTAACATGGGCGACTTTAACTAATAAACTGTACCAATTGGCCTGACCAAAAATTCTAGAAATAAATCCAGGGATGGATATATGAGTCTAGTTTCAGGGAAAATTTATGGAACTGATTTTCGAGTTCTGGAACTCGAGATATGATTTCTAAGGTGACAGTGACGCAGTTAGCTAGCCTGCCTGGAACAGAAATCAATTATTTCAAAGAGAGAAATAAGGGAAGTAAGCCCGGTAACACCACGTGGTCAAATCCGGTGACGGTCACGGGTTTGGGGTGTTACATCCATTCCCGACGAATGCAACCCCCGCACCTACAATACCTCCGGTGACTGACCAAATAAGGTCAAGTAAGCCCCCAGTCGATAGGATTCGAAAACATGGGGCCACTGAATTTAAGGCTACGGATGATGATGATGCCGAGCGAGCTGAATTTTGGTTAGATAACACTATCCGGTGCTTGATGAGCTATCCCGTACACCGATGAGTGCTTAAAGTGTACCATCTCCTTGCTACGCGAGTCCACCTACTATTGGTGGAGTACTCGACTACGTGGTGCCTAGAGAGCAAGTGACTTGGGAATTCTTTCAAACCGAGTTCAGAAAAAGTATATCGATCGAGATTCATCGACCAAAAGCGAGGGAATTTCTTGATCTTAAGCAAGGTTCTATGTCCGCTTCACGACTACGAACGAAAGTTTGTGAGGCTTAGCGATGCTGCGAGAATGCATTTCGTCCGAAGCTATTATGTAAACGCCGAGGATGGGCTGAATGATGATATAAGGATGTTTGTTGGCATTCTCGAGATCGAGAGTTCGTAGTACTTGTTGAGCGAGCTTGTAAAGCCAAGAGCTTAGAAAGGAGAAACAAAAAGCTGATGTGGGAACTGGAGAATTCGAAGAGGTCCTCGGAAAGTCTCTTCAACAAGCATCGAAGAGATTTCGAGATGATGCGAGCCGGTCTAGAGGCGTTCGGGCTTTTCTAGACAAGGACGCGATCGACCCCTGTGACCACGAGTCACTTCGATCGCCGATGGTGGAAATGATCGCCGAGAGAGGCGGAGTGTCCACATTGTGGCAAATGGCATTCGGGAGCTGTTGGTTTCGTGATCGCTCTCGCTATAAGTGTGGATCGGCCGACCACTTTATGAAGGATTGCCCGAGGATGCTTGAGCAGAATGTGAGTCGAGTGGAAACTCGGGTGCTACCAACGCCGAGGTAGGCCACCTAGAAATATGGGCAATGTCGATTGGCGGTCGAGAGGATCTAGAGATGCTACCATCGATCGAGGCTCGTGCTCTGCAAGGACTTATGCCATCTGGCGACGTGAGGATCTGCCTCTCCGGATGTCATTACTGGTACTTTCACTCTTTTCAATACAAATGTGATTGCTTTGATTGACCCCTGGTTCTACTCATTCATATATATGTGAAACCTTAGCATCCAGAAGACTTTGCCTATTGAGTCTCATCGAGTTTGTAATTCGGTGTCAAACCCTTGGGTCATTACGTGCTTGTCAACAAAGTGTGCAAGAAAAGTCCCCTAGTGTTAGAGGTTCTTGTTTTCCGCGGACTTAATGCTTTTGCCGTTCGATGAGTTCGATGTTATTCTTAGTTTGGATTGGTTGACCATGCACGATGCGATTGTAAATTGCAAGAGCAAGACTATCGATTTGAGGTGCGAATAATGAAATAATTCGGGTTGAGTCCACGGACTTAAAGGGTTGCCACCGTAATATCGCCGATGTTGGCCCGAAATATGTAAGAAAAGGGTGCGAAGCGTACCTTGCGTCGTGCTTTCGATGACAAGGAATCGAGAAGAAACCCGAATCTGTGCCCGTGGTTTGTGAATACCCGGATGTTTTCCCTGAAGAATTGCCGGGTTTACCACCTGTTCGGGAAATAGAATTTGGCATCGAATTGGTACCTGGTACCACTCCAATTTTGATAGCTCCGTATCGTATGGCACCAACGGAATTAAAGGAGTTGAAAGCTCAGTTGCAAGAATTGGTGGATAGAGGTTTTGCTCGCCCGAGTTTTTCGCCAGGGCGCGCGGTGTTGTTCGTGAAGAAGAAGGATGGAACCATGCATTGTGCATCGACTATCGTCGACTTAATAAAGCGACGATAAAGAACAAATATCCGTTGCCACGTATTGATGACTTGTTCGATCAAGCAAGGGAGCCTCGGTGTTCTCGAAAATAGATTTGAGATCGGGCTACTATCAATTGCGAATCCGAGATTCGGACGTGCCCAAGAGCGCCTTGAGCGAGATATGGTCACTATGAGTTCCTAGTGATGCCGTTTGGGCTCACTAATGCCCTACGGTATTTATGGATTTAATGAATAGGAGCTTTAGACCATATTTGGATCGATTCAGTAGTCGTGTTCATTGATGACATCTTGGTCTATTCAAGAAATGAGACCGAACATCTTTGAACACTGCGGTTAGTCTTTGCAAATTTTACGGGACAAGCAATTATATGCTAAGTTCAAACAAGTGTGAGTTCGGTTAAGAGAGGTTAGCTTCTTGGGTCATGTGGTATCGCATCGGGTATTCGAGTCGACCCGAATAAAATTTTAGCCATACTCAATTGGAAGCCTCCAGAAATATTATTGAGGTTCGAGACTTTTTGGGGCTTCTTAGGTTATTACCGACGATTTGTAAAAGGCTTCTCAACGATAGCCACGCCGATGACGGCTACTCCAAAAGGACGTTAAGTTCGAATGGACGGAGAAATGCCAAAAAGTTTCGATCAATGAAAACTTATTTGATGAAGCCCCAATTCTAGTGCAACCCGAGTCCCAAGAAAGAGTTTGTCATCTATAGCGAGGCCTCTCTACTTGGGTTAGGTTGCGTATTAATGCAAGAAGGTCGAGTTGTGGCCTATCGTCGAGGCAATTAAAGCCACATGAGAAAAATTATCCGACTCATGATCTCGAATTGGCGCCATCGTATTCGCCTTAAAGATTTGGCGACATTACTTATTTGGTGAAAGGTGCCATGTATACTCGGATCACAAAAGTCTCAAATATTTGATGACCCAAAGAGACTTAAATCTGCGACAAAGACGTTGGCTCGAGCTGTTAAAGGATTATGAGCTGATCATTGACTATCACCCGTGAAAGGCGAATGTGGTTGCGGATGCCTTGAGTCGTAAATCGTTATTCACTTCTGACGATGAATGTGCACTTATCGTCCGATCCGACGGTGTGTTAGTGGCTGAATTGAAAGCCAAACCATTATTGACACACCAAATTCGAGAAGCTCAGAAAGTCGACGACGAGTTGGTTGCAAAACGGGCTGCATGTGTTCCGAACAAGGACTCGGAGTTTCAAATCGACGATGACGATTGTTTGAGGTTCAAAAGTCGTCTGTGTGTCCCAAAGAATTGAACTCATTTCGATAATTCAATGAAGCCCATTGTAGCCGAATGGCAATCCACCCGGGAGTAATGAAGATGTACAATGAATTGAAACGTCGGTTTTGGTGGCATGGTATGAAGCGAGACATCTCCGACTTTGTTTCGAGATGTCTAATATGTCAACAAGTGAAAGCGGAACATCGGTGCCTTGAGATTACTTGACCAATCACGATACCCGAGTGGAAATGGGATCGAGTCACAATGGACTTTGTATCCGGACCGCCATTGTCGCAAGTAAGAAGGATGCGGTTTGGGTCGTGGTAGATCGATTGACTAAGTCGCCCACTTTGTCCCCCGACGCACGGATTTTCAATGGACAAATTAGCTGAATTGTGCGTTTCTCGATTGTGAGATTACACGGGTGCCTATTTCTATCGTGTCGGATAGAGATCCGAGATTTACCTCGCGATTTTGGAAAAAGTTGCAAGAAGCTTTGGGTACCAAGTTGCATTTCAGCACCGCCTTTCACCCCCAAACCGATGGTCAATCCGAGCGGATAATTCGGATACTTGAGGATATGTTAAGATGTTGCGTCCTCGAGTTTAGTGGTTCATGGGAGCGGTATTTGCCGTTGATTGAATTCGCCTTACAACAACGACTTTCAATCAAGTATTAAGATGGCACCCTACGAGGCCTTATGCGATTCGTAAATGCCGTGACGCCATTGTTTTGGTGAGCTCGGTGAAAGCAAGATTTTCGGGTGGATTTGACTAGGAATGCTGAGCGAAAGTGAAAGTAATCCGTGAAAGTCGAAGATAGCCTCCGATCGTCAAAAGTCGTCTGCGGATCTGAAGCGTAAGGATATCGAGTATCGTGGGTGATAAAGTGTTTCTCAAGGTATCGCCTTGGAAAAAGATACTCGAGTTGGTACCGTAAGGGCAAGTTGAGCCCGAGGTTCATTGGACCATATGAGATATCGAGGCGAGTCGGTCCGGTGGCATATCGCTTGATTTTGCCCCCGAACTCAAAAGGTTCACGATGTCTTTCACGTTCGATGCTTGACGCTATAGATCCGATCCATCGTGCGTGATTAGTCCATCGAAATTGAAATTCAAGCTAATATGAGTTATGAGGAAGAACCGATTCGTATCCTATCACGAGAAGTGAAAGAGTTGCGAAACAAGCGGGTTCCGCTAGTGAAAGTGTTATGGCTCAAGCACGGGATAGAAGAAGCTACTTGGGAGACCGAGAACTCTATGAAAGAACGATATCCAAACCTATTTACGGTAAGATTTTGGGGACGAAAATTTCTTAAGTGGGGAGAGTTGTGACACCCAAAATTGACCCTAGTCGGAATGTGGTTTCGGGACCACAAAACCGAGGCATAAAAATAATTAAAATTTATTTTGATGCCTATGATATGTGTTAAATTGTGTATGACATTTTGATGTTTCAATTTAGAATTATAAATGTGAATTTCACTAGAAAGGACCTAGTAGTAAACTTTGAAAGTATGATGGGGAAATGTGCGATGACTAGTTGAGCATGCATGCAAAAATAAGGGATTTGCATGTCAAATTTCCCCAAGGATGGTATAGTGGCCGCCATGACAAGGGAATATGGGCAAGGAAGACATGTTATGACATGTTTTGTTAATGCATGATGTGATAAATGATAAAAAATTAAGCATGTATGAAGAGAAACAAAAAATCAAAATTTGCTCATCCTTCCCCCTTTTGCCGTGAGTGAAAGAGAAGCAAAGAAAAAATTTTGTTCACCTATTTTCTCTTCTTTGGCCGAAAATACTAAGGAAGAAGGAAGGATTTTGCTTCATTTTCTTTGTTTAGAAGAGATCTAGAAGGAAATTTGGCTAAACTTGCAACAAGAGTAAGGTATGTATGAGGTTGTGTTGGGAGTTTCATGCATGTTTTGGTTGCTAATTTGATGTGCATGTTAGCCATGGCTCAAATCTTTGTTATGCCATGGAAATGGCATTTGGCCAAAGTTGTTATGGTGATAAAGCCATTGCATGCTAAGTGTGAAGCTTGATGATGATGCATGCAATGATGGATTGTCTACTCATGAGTAAGATTTTGAGCTTTCTTTTTTGTTTTATCATGATTGAAGTTGAAAAGGAGCATGATTGTCATATTCGCCATGATGCATTCTTGAGCATGATTCATGCTTCTTGCATGTTAGTTAAAATTTGTGTTTTGGATGGCTATGGACACCTTGAAATTGCCATGCTCATATATGCATATATATGATTGCACATTATGTTTTGGTTATGAACTAAGTGATGAATATATTGGTTTAAAGAAGAAGATGTGGAAGAATGCTTGTGAAATTGCAAGCACAATTCAGCCTAGCACACATATAAGTGCTTGATGCTATATTATAAGTTTTGGGCCACAATGTGCAAAGCATTAATTAGTAAATTGCATGCTGTTTTTGTGAGGTATTAAGTGCAAAATTGACCTCAACATGTACATGAATATTTGGCCTTGGGTAGCCTATTGAAGGCCTTAGCATTTCCTTGATGCTCGAATAAATTGTATTGAATTGCTTGATGTAGTATAAAATGTGCATGACCATTGTGTATTCAAGCTAAAGGGTGGCTATATGACCATTTAAACTCCTTGTCATATTCGCCATAAGCTAGCACAATGAGGTTTTAATAAATTGAATTTGTTTGAATTAGCTCAAGAGCTTAGAGGGCCACAATTGGACAAGGGGAAGGAGAAAGTGATCGAATAGCCGAAAAAGCCGTTCGACAACATCCGAGGTAAGTCCTCAAGAAGTGACCCTACTTGAATTATGTGAAATAAAGTATGGATGTGTATTGATTATTGATTATGTATGCATGAGTATTTGAATTCTACCCGGGCTAAGTCCCGAAGGCGAATATGCTTGTGACTATAATTGCGTTTGAGCCTTAGTAACGAAAATGAATTATGTATGTCCAATGATAATTGATGTATGTGTTCATGGGAAATTGAATGATATCCGGGCTAAATCTCGAAGACAATTATGCTGGAAATTATATCCGGGTTAAGACCCGAAGGCAATTGTGCTAGTGGCTACATCCGGGCTAAGACCCGAAGGCATTCGTGCGAGACATTCTATCCGGGCTAAGACCCGAAGGCATTTGTGCACATGGTTATATCCGGTTATGTTCCGAAGAATCTTGGGCTGGAGGTGAGTGTTGGTTGCTGTAATAAATTCAATGAGTACACTCAAAAAGCCCAAAGAATGAGGTACGTTTATATGTGCATTGGAAAGTCGACATGGTTGAGCAACATTCGCTCAATCGACTAATGAACTTCAGTTATTGAATTGATTGATACTTTGTGAAATTATATAATGATGAAGTGTGAAGTAAGAATGTATTAATGAAATGATGCATTTGGTTATGTGAATGTATTGCTGTAATTAGAGTTGATTATATTCCTTGAGACTTACTAAGCATAAAAATGCTTACCCGTTGCTTTGGCTCTCGTTTTCTAGATTTCGCTCAAGCAATCGGATTTGGGATTGTTGAAGTCAAGTCATCCACACTATCAAGCCTCCATTTTGGTATAAATTTTGGTTGAACTTGAGATGGCATGTATAGGACTACCCCTTGTTTGTTAAATATGTTGTGATGTAGTATGTACGGCCATGTGAAAATGGCTCAAAAGGGAAACATGAACTTAGAATAATTGTGGTTTGTATGTATATATTTGGTGTCATGATGTGGCTATGGCTTGGAAATGGGAATGTTGGTCATATGATCAGCCATTGGCATGGTTAAAATGATCATATATGAACCTATGTATGGCAAGACTAGTTGGTTCATGGAGACTACCAAATAGGTAAGACCTACCTTAAAACAGATGCTGCCAGCTGCAGTGACGTGAATGTGAAAAATCACCAAAATTCGTAGGAATGGAATTAAATAGTGAATAAGCTATGTAAATGAACCTTGATGAGTCTATTTTCATATGGAAGAAACGAAATGGTCATAGGAGTTACATGTTAAGAGATATTAAAGCTATTGTGAGACAGGGCCAGAACAGTTTCTGGGTTCCCTGTCGCAACTTTAAAAATTTACTATAAATTATCCAAAAATAATTAGGAGACATACCTTATATGTACAGATTCCATTTTGAGTCTAGTTTCATTAGGAACAAACGACACCAGCATTAAAGCCCTGTACAGAGAGATATTCAAGTTATACCGCGCGAAGGTCAGAGCAGTCGATCCCTGTAACATGGGTGACTTTAACTAATAAACTGTACCAATTGGCCCGACCAAAATTCTAGAAATAAATCCAAGGATGGATATATGAGTCTAAATTCAGGAAAATTTACGAAACCAGTTTCGAGTTTTGAAACTCGAGATATGATTTTAAGGCGACAGTGACGCAGTTTTCCAGCCTGACTGGAAATGTCAAATTGGTGGGCAAAACATGTGAACTTGGCTTGTTAACCCTCGTGTCCGATAACGGCGATGGTCTCGGGTTTGGGGTGTTACAATTTTATTGGTATCGAGCCACGGTTTAGTCGATTCTAGGACTACTGTGATGTGTTTGGGGTCTAGCTATACATGCCATTAAATGATGAATCGATAGTGTGATGATTTCGACAATTCGACTTTGTGTTTGTTTGTAGCAATGGATCCCGATCCCAACCGAAAGCGATAGCTGATGATGTGGAGAGTGTGGCGCCTGCTCAGCGCAAGGGACAGTGCGGCGGACTCTCAACCTATGGCCAGCAATCCTAATGACGAGGCTAGGCAAGCCTTTTATAGTGTGATGAGCGAATGGTTTAATCAATACATTCGAACCAACACTACTGTTCCACAACCTCCATTGTGTGACCCTAAATTGACCCTAGTCGGAAAGTGGTTTCGGGACCACTAAACCGAGTCATAAAAATAATTAATTGTTATATTCTATGCTTACTATATGTGTGCATGCATATGTGGAAGTTTCATTCTCTAATTTTACCAATTTTGTGAGAAATTATTAAATAGGGATCAATGTGAAACATGGTGAAATATGATAGGCTAATTTTAAATGGCTTATTAGTGCATGTTAACACAAAGGTGGAGTTGCATGTCAAATAACCCATTTCTTAAGGTTAGTGGCCGGCCATGACATGATGATGGGCAAAGAAAACATGTCCTAGACATGTTGGCCTAGTGCATTATGGAAGGAAATAAAGAAATGAAAAAAAAGAAGGAAAATGATGAAGAAAAATGTGTATGGATACTCTTGTGCCGTGACAAAACAAAAGAAAAAAAAGGGAAGAAAATTGGTTGTTCATCCTTCCTCATTTTGTTACAATTGCCATGACTTGAAAAGATGAAGGAATAGGGAAATCTCCTAAAGCAAATCGGCATTCTTCTTTAGCTAGCAAGAGGGTGATGAAAACAAAGCTTGGAACTTAAGCTCTTCTTGGCGAATGTAAAGAGGAAGAGGGAGAAAGACTTTCGGTCATGGAAGGAGAAGAAAGGTTAGTGAAAAGTGTTAGATTTGTTTTGAAATTCAAGCTTGTTTTAGGTTAATCATCTTGCTTCTTACTTAACCCAAGCCAAAAGAATCTTGAAATCTTGATGGAGGTATGGTACATTCGTTTATGGTTAATGGGAGAATAATTTGATTTTAGCCTTTAAACCTTGAGGAAGAAATTGTTGTTGCAAGAAGTTGAGCTTATTGATAGTATAAATTTCTAATGCACCTAAGGTAATAGCCGAACATGTAGTGGTTTAATGCCTTGAACAAGTGTCGTTTAGATGTTCTAAGATTGTCTAAATTAGATGTTTAATCATCTAAGGGTTCGACATGGTGCATTCTTGAGAAGAGTTTGATTTGAAATCATGAGATCTTGTTGACTTGTGTTTAAGTTGTAATCAGCCATGGGCTATGGGTGTTTGCTAATCCGGTTTTGTTGCATAGGTGTTAAATACCTGTATTGGGAATTTGATGAATAAGTAGCAATAAATTAAGATGAGATTGAGTAAATTTTAGCTTAGTTGTGTTAAGTATTCGGCAATAATCATAATAATGTATATGAATGCCGTATGTTTGTGTTTGATGGAGAGGTGAATTGTTTGATTTAGCTCGAGCAAAGGGGACTAAATCGGACAAAGGAAAGGAGAAAGCAAACGAGTAGCTAATTGGAACCGTTCTACCCTACATAATGTAAGTCATTAAGCATATATTTGGTGTTGATGTAAATGACCATAATATATACGCAATTGTGTTTAAATGAGTTGATGTGTAAATGAAAATGTATGTGTATGGAATGATGCCATTGTTGAATGTATAAAGGCAGCAAAATGCATAAGGTATTGGTCTCGGCACTAAGTGTGCGGGTATAAATGGACACGGTGACAAGATTGGCACTAAGTGTGCAGGTTTAAAATTGTACAGCACTAAGTGTGCGAGTTTGATTATATAGCACTAAGTGTGCGAGCTGAAAATTATATAGCACTAAGTGTGCGAGCTGAAAATGTATAGCACTAAGTGTGCGGATTCACTATATGCTCTTGCATTACAATTGGCACTGAGTGTGCGACATTATCGAGTTAATCCCGGACAGCGGATCGGGTAAGTACCTTGAGCTCATGACGAATAGGCAATACGTTCATGCTCGGGGTTGAGCTTGGTAAGCTTTAAATCTATGTGATGATTGCAATTGTATGATTGTGGTGTGAATGAGTTGGTGTGTAAAAATGCCTCAAATATCTTATTGTATAGAATATGAAATGTGGATGTATGACTTGGTATGAGATTGAACCGAAAGGTCCGAGGAATTATGGTATACTTTCGATATGGATGAAGTACCTAGCCTCGTTTATTGTCCGATGTTGTGAAAATTTTATTAATGGATGGTTGATGAATGCTTATGACTTACTTGAGTTATAAACTCACTCGGTGTTTTCTTGTCACCCATTTTAGGTCTCTTGGACTCGTATTGTTGCGTGCTTGGAACCGTCGTTGAAGTCATCACACCGGCTGGAAATCTTTTGGTATTGTCTTCGTAGTTGAACTAGGAGAACATTTGGCATGTATAGGCTATTATGTTTTGTTGAATTGTGGGTTGTAAACTTTAAGCCATGTGAAAATGGCCTATGTGGTCGTTGAGTGGGATGCTAGAACCTATAGCCACGAGTCTTAGAAACTTTAATTTTGATAAGGTGGCCATAATTTGTGTCATGTATGATGGATGATTAGTAAGGCCAAGGAAAGATTCATGAAATTGGCATAGTCTCTGCAGTAACTGTTGCGGACAGCAGCAGTGATATGAGATTGAAAAATCACTAAAAATAGTAGAAGTAGAATTAAATAGTGAATAAATTATGAAATTTAACCTTGATGAATCTATTTTCATATGGACGAAACGAAACGACCATATGAGCAGTATACTGAGAGATATTAAAGTTCTCGTGAAATAGGGCTAGAACAGTTTCTGGATCCCCTGTCTCGACTTTGAAAATTTACCATAAATTATCCAGAAGGAATTAGAAGTCGTGCCTTATATGTTCAGATTCCCCTTTGAGTCTAGTTTCATTAGAAACAAACTACATGAGCATTGAAGCCCTGTACGAGAATATATCCAGGTCGTAATGCGCGAAGGTCAGTGTAGTCGACCCTGTAACATGGGCGACTTTAACTAATAAACTGTACCAATTGGCCTGACCAAAATTCTAGAAATAAATCCAGGGATGGATATATGAGTCTAGTTTCAGGTAAAATTTATGGAACTGATTTTCGAGTTCTGGAACTCGAGATATGATTTCTAAGGTGACAGTGACGCAGTTAGCTAGCCTGCCTGGAATGTAAATCAATTATTTCAAAGAGAGAAATAAGGAAGTAAGCCGGTAACACCACGTGGTCAAATCCGGTGGAGTCACGGGTTTGGGGTGTTACATCCATTCCCGACGAATGCAACCCCGCACCTACAATACCTCCGTGACTGACCAAATAAGGTCAAGTAAGCCCCAATCGATAGGATTCAAAAACATGGGGCCCCTTGAATTTAAGGCTACGGATGATGATGATGCCGAAGCGAGCTGAATTTTGGTTAGATAACACTATCCGGTGCTTGATGAGCTATCCTGTACACCCGATGAGTGCTTAAAGTGTACCATCTCCTTGCTTACGCGAGTCCACCTACTATTGGTGGAGTACTCGACTGTGGTGCCTAGAGAGCAAGTGACTTGGGAATTCTTTCAAACCGAGTTCGAAAAAAGTATATCGGTCGAGATTCATCGACCAAAAGCGGAGGGAATTTCTTGATCTTAAGCAAGGTTCTATGTCCGTTACCGACTACGAACGAAAGTTTCGAGGCTTAGCCGATGCTGCAGCGAGAATGCATTTCGTCAGAAGCTATTATGTGTAAACGCTCGAGGATGGGCTGAATGATGATATAAGGATGTTTGTTGGCATTCTCGAGATACGAGAGTCAGTAGTACTTGTTGAGCGAGCTTGTAAAGCGAAGAGCTTAGAAAGGAGAAACAAAAAGCTGATGTGGGAACCGGAGAATTCGAAGAGGTCCTCGGAAAGTCTCTTCAACAAGCATCGAAGAGATTTCGAGATGATGCGAGCCGGTCTAGAGCGTTCGGGCTTTTCTAGACGAGGACGCGATCGACCCCTGTGACCACACGAGTCACTTGATCGCGATGGTGGAAATGATCGAGAGAGGCGGAGTGTCCACATTGTGGCAAATGGCATTCGGGAGCTGTTGGTTTCGTGATCGCTCTGCTATAAGTGTGGATCGGCCGACCACTTTATGAAGGATTGCGAGGATGCTTGAGCAGAATGTGAGTCGAGTGGAAACTCGGGTGCTACCTTTGCTCGAGGTAGGCCACCTAGAAATATGGGCAATGTCGGTGGCGGTCGAGAGGATCTAGAGATGCTACCATCGGATCGAGGCTCGTGCTCTGCAAGGACTTATGCCATCTGCGCGCGCGTGAGGATCTTGCCTCTCCGGATGTCATTACCGGTACTTTCACTCTTTTCAATACAAATGTGATTGCTTTGATTGACCTGGTTCTACTCATTCATATATATGTGAAACCTTAGCATCCAAGTAAGACTTTGCCTATTGAGTCTCTTGAGTTTGTAATTGGTGTCAAACCCCTTGGGTCATTACGTGCTTGTCAACAAAGTGTGCAAGAAAAGTCCCCTAGTGTTAGAGGTTCTTGTTTTCCGCGGACTTAATGCTTTTGCCGTTCGATGAGTTCGATGTTATTCTTGGTTTGGATTGGTTGACCATGCGATCGCGATTGTAAATTGCAAGAGCAAGACTATCGATTTGAGGTGCGAATAATGAAATAATTCGGGTTGAGTCCACGGACTTAAAGGGTTGCCACCGTAATATCGCGATGTTGGCCCGAAATATGTAAGAAAAGGGTGCGGCGTACCTTGCGTCGTGCTCGATGACAAGGAATCGGAGAAGAAACCGAATCTGTGCCGTGGTTTGTGAATACCGGATGTTTTCCAGAAGAATTGCCGGGTTTACCACTGTTCGGAAATAGAATTTGGCATCGAATTGGTACTGGTACCACTCCAATTTCGATAGCTCCGTATCGTATGGCACCAACGGAATTAAAGGAGTTGAAAGCTCGATTGCAAGAATTGGTGGATAGAGGTTTTGCTCGCCTTGAGTTTTTCGCCTTTGGGTGCTTGGTGTTGTTCGTGAAGAAGAAGGATGGAACCATGCGATGTGCATCGACTATCGTCGACAATAAAGCGACGATAAAGAACAAATATCCGTTGCCACGTATTGATGACTTGTTCGATCAAGCTGAAGGAGCCTCGGTGTTCTCGAAAATAGATTTGAGATCGGGCTACTATCAATTGCGAATCCGAGATTGGACGTGCCCAAAGGCGCCTTGAGCGAGATATGGTCACTATGAGTTCCTAGTGATGCCGTTTGGGCTCACTAATGCCCCGCGGTATTTATGGATTTAATGAATAGGAGCTTTAGACCATATTTGGATCGATTAAGTAGTCGTGTTCATTGATGACATCTTGGTCTATTCAAGAAATGAGACCGAACATCTTTGAACACTGCGGTTAGTCTGCAAATTTTACGGGACAAGCAATTATATGCTAAGTTGACAAGTGTGAGTTCGGTTAGAGAGGTTAGCTTCTTGGGTCATGTGGTATTCAGACGGTATTGAGTCGACCGAATAAAATTTTAGCCATACTTAATTGGAAGCCTCAGAAATATTCTCGAGGTTGGAGCTTTTGGGGCTTCTTAGGTTATTACCGACGATTTGTAAAAGGCTTCTCAACGATAGCCACGCCGATGACGGCTACTCCAAAAGGACGTTAAGTTGAATGGACGGAGAAATGCCAAAAAGTTTCGATCAAGCGAAAACTTATTTGTGAAGCCCCAATTCTAGTGCAACCCGAGTCCAGCAAAGAGTTTGTCATCTATAGCGAGGCCTCTCTACTTGGGTTAGGTTGCGTATTAATGCAAGAAGGTCGAGTTGTGGCCTATCGTCGAGGCAATTAAAGCCACATGAGAAAAATTATCCGACTCATGATCTCGAATTGGCGCCATCGTATTCGCCTTAAAGATTTGGCGACATTACTTATTTGGTGAAAGGTGCCATGTATACTCGGATCACAAAAGTCTCAAATATTTGATGACCCAAAGAGACTTAAATCTGCGACAAAGGCGTTGGCTCGATTTGTTAAAGGATTATGAGTGATCATTGACTATCACCCGGGAAAGGCGAATGTGGTTGCGGATGCCTTGAGTCGTAAATCGTTATTCACTTCTGACGATGAATGTGCACTTATCTGTCCGATCCGACGGTGTGTTAGTGGCTGAATTGAAAGCCAAACCATTATTGACACACCAAATTCGAGAAGCTCGGAAAGTCGACGACGAGTTGGTTGCAAAGCGGGCTGCATGTGTTCGAACAAGGACTCGGAGTTTCAAATCGGCGATGACGATTGTTTGAGGTTCAAAAGTCGTCGTGTGTCCCAAAGAATTGAACTCATTTCGATAATTCGAATGAAGCCCATTGTAGCCGAATGGCAATCCACCGGAGTCTGAAGATGTACAATGAATTGAAGCGTCGGTTTTGGTGGCATGGTATGAAGCGAGACATCTCGACTTTGTTTGAGATGTCTAATATGTCAACAAGTGAAAGCGGAACATCGGTGCCTTGAGATTACTTGACCAATCACGATACCCGAGTGGAAATGGGATCGAGTCACAATGGACTTTGTATCCGGACCGCCATTGTCGACAAGTAAGAAGGATGCGGTTTGGGTCGTGGTAGATCGATTGACTAAGTCGGCCCACTTTGTCCCGTCGTCGGATTTTTCAATGGACAAATTAGCGAATTATACGTTTCTCAGTTGTGAGATTACACGGGTGCCTATTTCTATCGTGTCGGATAGAGATCGAGATTTACCTCGCGATTTTGGAAAAAGTTGCAAGAAGCTTTGGGTACCAAGTTGCATTTCAGACCGCCTTTCACCCCAAACCGATGGTCAATCCGGCGGATAATTCGAGATACTTGAGGATATGTTAAGATGTTGCGTCCTCGAGTTTAGTGGTTCATGGGAGCGGTATTTGCCGTTGATTGAATTCGCTTACAACAACGACTTTCAATCAAGTATTAAGATGGCACCCTACGAGGCCTTGTATGGTCGTAAATGCCGACGCCATTGTTTTGGGTGAGCTCGGTGAAAGCAAGATTTTCGGTGGATTTGACTAGGAATCTTTGAGCGAAAGTGAAAGTAATCCGTGAAAGTCGAAGATAGCCTCCGATCGTCAAAAGTCGTCGCGGATCTGAAGCGTAAGGATATCGAGTATCGGTGGGTGATAAAGTGTTTCTCAAGGTATCGCCTTGGAAAAAGATACTCGAGTTCTAGTAGTAAGGGCAAGTTGAGCCCGAGGTTCATTGGACCATATGAGATATCGAGGCGAGTCGGTCCGATGGCATATCGCTTGATTTTGCCCCCGAACTCAAAAGGTTCACGATGTCTTTCACGTTTCGATGCTTGACGCTATAGATCCGATCCATCGCACGTGATTAGTCCATCGAAATTGAAATTCAAGCTAATATGAGTTATGAGGAAGAACCGATTCAGTATCCTATCACGAGAAGTGAAAGAGTTGCGAAACAAGCGGGTTCCGCTAGTGAAAGTGTTATGGCTCAAGCATGGGATAGAAGAAGCTACTTGGGAGACCGAGAACTCTATGAAAGAACGATATCCAAACCTATTTACGGTAAGATTTTCGGGACGAAAATTTCTTAAGTGGGGAGAGTTGTGACAGCCCAAAATTGACCCTAGTCGGAATGTGGTTTGGGACCATAAAACCGAGGCATAAAAATAATTAAAATTTATTTTGATGCCTATGATATGTGTTAAATTGTGTATGACATTTTGATGTTTCAATTTAGAATTATAAATGTGAATTTCACTAGAAAGGACCTAGTAGTAAACTTTGAAAGTATGATGGGAAATGTGTGATGACTAGTTGAGCATGCATGCAAAAATAAGGGATTTGCATGTCAAATTTCCCCAAGGATGGTATAGTGGCGGCCATGACAAGGGAATATGGGCAAGGAAGACATGTTATGACATGTTTTGTTAATGCATGATGTGATAAATGATAAAAAATTAAGCATGTATGAAGAGAAACAAAAATCAAAAATTTGCTCATCCTTCCCCCCCTTTTGCCGTGAGTGAAAGAGAAGCAAAGAAAAAATTTTGTTCACCTATTTTTCTCTTCTTTGGCCGAAAATACTAAGGAAGAAGGAAGGATTTTTGCTTCATTTTCTTTGTTTAGAAGAGATCTAGAAGGAAATTTGGCTAAACTTGCAACAAGAGTAAGGTATGTATGAGGTTGTGTTGGGAGTTTCATGCATGTTTTGGTTGCTAATTTGATGTGCATGTTAGCCATGGCTCAAATCTTTGTTATGCCATGGAAATGGCATTTGGCCAAAGTTGTTATGGTGATAAAGCCATTGCATGCTAAGTGTGAAGCTTGATGATGATGCATGCAATGATGGATTGTCTACTCATGAGTAAGATTTTGAGCTTTCTTTTTTGTTTTATCATGATTGAAGTTGAAAAGGAGCATGATTGTCATATTCGGCCATGATGCATTCTTGAGCATGATTCATGCTTCTTGCATGTTAGTTAAAATTTGTGTTTTGGATGGCTATGGACACCTTGAAATTCGGCCATGCTCATATATGCATATATATGATTGCACATTATGTTTTGGTTATGAACTAAGTGATGAATATATTGGTTTAAAGAAGAAGATGTGGAAGAATGCTTGTGAAATTGCAAGCACAATTCAGCCTAGCACACATATAAGTGCTTGATGCTATATTATAAGTTTTGGGCCACAATGTGCAAAGCATTAATTAGTAAATTGCATGCTGTTTTTGTGAGGTATTAAGTGCAAAATTGACCTCAACATGTACATGAATATTGGCCTTGGGTAGCCTATTGAGCATATAGCATTTCCTTGATGCTCGAATAAATTGTATTGAATTGCTTGATGTAGTATAAAATGTGCATGACCATTGTGTATTCAAGCTAAAGGGTGGCCATATGACCATTTAAACTCCTTGTCATATTCGCCATAAGCTAGCACTATGAGGTTTTAATAAATTGAATTTGTTTGAATTAGCTCAAGAGCTTAGAGGGCCACAATTGGACAAGGGAAGGAGAAAGTGATCGAATAGCGAAAAAGCCGTTCGACAACATCCGAGGTAAGTCCTCAAGAAGTGACCCTACTTGAATTATGTGAAATAAAGTATGGATGTGTATTGATTATTGATTATGTATGCATGAGTATTTGAATTCTACCGGGCTAAGTCCAAGCGAATATGCTTGTGACTATAATTGCGTTTGAGCCTTAGTAACGAAAATGAATTATGTATGTCCAATGATAATTGATGTATGTGTTCATGGGAAATTGAATGATATCCGGGCTAAATCCGAAGACAATTATGCTGGAAATTATATCCGGTTAAGACCGAAGGCAATTGTGCTAGTGGCTACATCCGGGCTAAGACCGAAGGCATTAAATGCGAGACATTCTATCCGGGCTAAGACCCGAAGGCATTTGTGCACATGGTTATATCCGGTTATGTTCCGAAGAATCTTGGGCTGGAGGTGAGTGTTGGTTGCTGTAATAAATTCAATGAGTACACTCAAAAAGCCCAAAGAATGAGAATGCGTTTATATGTGCATTGGAAAGTCGACATGGTTGAGCAACATTCGCTCAATCGACTAATGAACTTCAGTTATTGAATTGATTGATACTTTGTGAAATTATATAATGATGAAGTGTGAAGTAAGAATGTGTATTAATGAAATGATGCATTTGGTTATGTGAATGTATTGCTGTAATTAGAGTTGATTATATTCCTTGAGACTTACTAAGCATAAAAATGCTTACCCCGTTGCTTTGGCTCTCAGTTTTCTAGATTTCGCTCGAAGCAATCGGATTTGGGATCGTTGAAGTCGAAGTCATCCACACTATCAAGCCTCCATTTTGGTATAAATTTTTGGTTGAACTTGAGATGGCATGTATAGGACTACCCCTTGTTTGTTAAATATGTTGTGATGTAAGTATGTACGGCCATGCGAAAATGGCTCGAAAAGGGAAACATGAACTTAGAATAATTGTGGTTTGTATGTATATATTTGGTGTCATGATGTGGCTATGGCTTGGAAATGGGAATGTTGGTCATATGATCAGCCATTGGCATGGTTAAAATGATCATATATGAACCTATGTATGGCAAGACTAGTTGGTTCATGGAGACTACCAAATAGGTAAGACCTACCTTAAAAACAGATGCTGCCAGCTGCAGTGACGTGAATGTGAAAAATCACCAAAATTCGTAGGAATGGAATTAAATAGTGAATAAGCTATGTAAATGAACCTTGATGAGTCTATTTTCATATGGAAGAAACGAAATGGTCATAGGAGTTACATGTTAAGAGATATTAAAGCTATTGTGAGACAGGGCCAGAACAGTTTCTGGGTTCCCTGTCGTACATTTAAAAATTTACTATAAATTATCCAAAAAGAATTAGGAGACATACCTTATATGTACAGATTCCATTTTGAGTCTAGTTTCATTAGGAACAAACGACACCATCATTAAAGCCCTGTACATAGAGATATTCAAGTTATACCGCGCGAAGGTCAGAGCAGTCGATCCCTGTAACATGGGTGATTTTAACTAATAAACTGTACCAATTGGCCCGACCAAAAATCCTAGAAATAAATCCATGGATGGATATATGAGTCTAAATTTAGGGAAAATTTACGAAACCAGTTTCCGAGTTTTGAAACTCGAGATATGATTTTTAAGGCGACAGTGACGCAGTTTTCCAGCCTGACTGGAAATGTCAAATTGGTGGGCAAAACATGTGAACTTGGCTTGTTAACCCCTCGTGTCCGACACCGGCGATGGTCTCGGGTTTGGGGTGTTACATATATGTGCAAGGGCCGAATCACTAAGTTGATTATAACCAAACATAAACATAAATCCAAAACACAAATCTTACCTACCATGCAATAAGCATAAATCATACTTATGAATATACCATGGCCGAATACATCACAACACCATACCATTTCAATTTTGGTCATGGTTAAACAAAGAACTTAATGTCTCACTCAAAAATGCTAAAAAGAAAATCCAAGAGTCGTCAATCCACCATCACATGTATCATTAACAAGATTCACATGTAGCATGCAATGGCACTAACACAAAATCCACCTTGGCCGAATATCATCCCCATGACATAGCAAAGATTTGAACCATGGGCTAATTAGAACTCAAGCTAGCAACTAAAGACATGTATGAATCTCATGACACAACATCAAACATACCTTAATCTAGATACAAGTATGGCCGAACCTCCTCCTAATTCTCTTCCAAACCAAACATGAAGCAAGAACTCCTCCCCTCTTCCTTAGAATTTTCGGCCAAAAGAAATGAAAAAGGATGAACAAATTTTTTTTTTCTCTTTCCTTCACTCACGGCAATAGGGGGGGAGAAACACTCACACACATTCTTTCCTTTTTTTTCCATTTCTTTATTGCCCATACTTCTTATTTTATTTTTCCTACCATACATCACTAACATAACATGTTTGTGACATGTTTCCACTCATAGCATGGTAGGCCACTACTAATTAGGGGGAAATTTGACATGCAAGTCCCCCCTTTTTATTACATGCACTATTAGATCCTTATAGGTTACCCTATCACATTTCAAAAGTATCACACATAAGTCCTACTAACTGAATTCACATGCAATCGACTAAATCGAAGCTTGAAACTTTCACACATTCATATTTACATATTCTAGACAATAATTATCACATTCAAATATTTTGGTGCCTCGGTTTAGCGATCTCGAAACCACTTTCTGATTAGGGTCACTTTAGGGCTGTCACAAGATTATAATACAACAATTTGAATATATCAACATTTAGCATATATTAGCTAAAAAACCTTTCATATACACAATTATGATATCAATCACATTTTTCACAAGTTTCTTCAAACCAAAGCTTATACATGTCACGTACATACCTATTGTAACACCCTAGAATTTAGGGTTTGTAATTTTACTGGGTTTAACACAAATCATGTGTTGTTGGGACGGATTGATGTTGTGGGCGTGCTTGGGGGTGTTTGGGAAGGTCTAGGTTCGAGCTCTGGCCTTTGCAAAATTTTGGTTCTCTCTTTGAAGGAACCTGGGCATTGGCACCTAGGCCTCTTAAATAAATGAGGTGTTTTGCCAACACAAGAAAGCCTTGTGGCTTGGTGGCTTGTGGCGTGTTATGGCTTCAGGTGGGATTGGGGTTCGAATCCCAAGTGCTGCATGAGAGCGTCATTTTGCTACTTGGGGGTGGCAAGAGTTTGTGGCGAATTCAAACTCTGTCGTATGTGAGGTTGAATTGGTCTGGGTTGTTGGGAGAAGATTGTGGAGAGATAAGGGGAGGGTTATGTGGAGGAAATCGTGGAGATGGTCATGGAGTTTGAATTGAGGGGGAAGTTTTTGCCGAATGGAGGGATGTGGGAGTGCAAATTCGGTCAAGGGGTTTAGTTTGCATTTTCGGCAATTGGATAGAGAGTAAAAGCCGAAATCTTCTTTTGGGTTATTGTTTTCTCCTTTCTCATTTTGGTCATTTGAGGTACCATTCTGCTTGTCGTTTTCTTTGTGTGTCTTTTAGAGGAGCCGAAACCTTTGCTCTTTTCTTTTTGCTGTTGCACCGATTGGTAAATCTTTTTCATTCTTTTGTTCTCTCTTCTAAGACCCTGATCAAACACTACCCCAGCTTTCACCCACCACTGTGCCGAAATATTCTTCTTCTTTTTCTTCATCTCAAACCCTTTCGCTATCACATCTCTATTGCAATTTCACCCTTAGGACTTTGGAAGAATATCCTTGTTCATCTAGATCGTTTCTAAATTGGGTTACTTCTGGGTTAGTCACATATCTCTTCTCTCTATCTGTTAAACCCTTTCCAATTTCTTTAGGAACTTTCTAAATCTCGGGGATACCTGTTTGGTTGATTGAGTGGATTTCGTGCCCTCCGCTAGTGGTAAGATTATCGTGTAGCAAAATGGCCAACATTGTTTCTTTTGTTATTTACTCTAAGCCAAAATGTTCCCTTTCTTAATTCCCTTTCTTACTCTAAGCCGAAATGTTCGCGGGGTTTAGCCATCGCTGAGGAGCCAGGGGCGCAGAACGTGCTTTAACCATCGGAACCCTGACTTCTAACACTTGGGTAGGCCAATTATCCCTTATTTTAAGAATGTTATGTTTTGGGGTTTTAGGCTATTTTTCATTAGTTGGTTGAGTCTGCTAAACTATTATTTGCACAGTTGGGGGTCAAGATACGCGACATTGATCCTAGTTAGTCTAGACACTGTTGATCGCCTTCCCTTCGATCGGAGCTTTGGGTTCGTGGTGGTTTCCGTCGCTTTCGTAAAACCAGGTGTGTAGCCGTACACCACTGTTAATACTGCCCAAAAGTTGAAAGGCGTGTTTCCACACCTCTATTTTACTGCAAAATGGTGAAAGCCAAAAATTCGAAACATTAGTATTTGTGGACTCACGAGCGTGCAAACGTTCGTGTGGTGAACCAAGCCCAAGTCGTGGGTGACAGACAGTAGAGGCCGTCACGAGCGTTCTCGTGGGCTAGGGCTGTTGTGGGCCTTGTTGGGCCGAGTAATGGGCCTTAGGCCCACTCATATGGTTTTGGCCGTAAGGGCGTTATGAGCTATTCGAGACAATTGTAGACCCACAGTAGGGTCGTAATCTGTTTTAAGACCCTAAAATCGGGTAAATGACCGAAATACCCTGAGGGGAAGAATTACTATTTTACCCCCTAATTGATACGATAACCGATACTACGCTAGGGGTAGGTGAGTTGATGTATGTACGATATATATAAATGAATGCTTGAGTATGCCATACTGCATGTATATATTATTTATGACACGACATCTGCATGGGGTTGGGTTTATGATATGGAGGAAGTACTGTACTGGTGACTATGTCACGTTTATTATTATTGGTGGCTTGCCACACTTACTATTACTTGTAGCTATGCTGCAATATATTTACTGGCAGCTTTGCTGCGATATGGGTGTGCTGGTTGGGTGGGTTGATTTATATCCCCACATGGTGTGTTGGTTGGTATTGGTGTTGTGTTGGATGGCTTTGGGTTGGGTTGCATTTTGCACTACGCTGAGACTGTATTGGGTTTAGGTCCACATTGTTACCGCTTATGGGCTAAAGCCCGGACTGTATTGATACTGTATTAGGGCCCAGACCTAGACTGCTACCGCATGCACTATTTCCTGTAGTCTGTTAGGGGATTGCACACTGAGTTTCGTAAACTCACCCCCGTTTCTTACTGTGCCGGTAATCCTTAAGCTTAGATGGTTTGGAGCTACGAGGGATTCAGAGACGATCGCACTATTGTTTCTATTGCTTTTGTTACTATTAGATTTTGTTTTGAGTTTTAATTTATGTAATAAGGCCGTTGGTGGGTTTTAAGTTTAAATTTGGTTTGTGGTTCTTACACTAAACTGCTAGTCTAGGAAAACTTGGGATTTCAAAAAGGTATGTTTTCTTCTAAGGAACTTGAGTTCCAACAACAAAATTTTCAAAATGCTTCCGCAGTTTAGAATGAGGTAATATATCCTTGACAAACAAATGGGTAAACTCTTAGATTAATAAAATTAAAAGGAATTAAACTTAGTAATGGATTTCCACCGAAAAGTTCTAATTTTACAAAACGAACGATTTGATGTGGAGCACTAGATCAGGCCGTAACGTCTAGGCCGGGTTTGGGGTGTTACATTTAGTGGTATCAGAGCCAGGTTACAAAACTCGGCTGTGGATTGGGTTTCAAAATTTTGGTAGATAATAAGACTGTTTTTAAAGTATGTAAGGTGTTTTGAAATATGGTTCAGGAAAGTGTGGCACACCGAGTCTCCGGCGCCAAATCTGTAAGTTCTCTGCTAGTATTTAATGTTGTTGTTATAGTTGGTAGCATTAAATCCTCGATTAGAGCAAACTGAGACTGCAGAAGACCGATAGTGGTAACAAAATTTCGATCTGTGAGAACTAAACTCTGAATATTGTTTATCATAAAATATCTTTTAATAATAAATCGGAATTATAAACTAATGGCATAAAACTTTTAAATTCAGATTAAGCGTAATATGAGTACTAGAGAAGCTCGTGGAAAGGGTACACGAGGCCGTGGTAGAGGTCGAGGTGGTGCTGGGTCATCAGCGTCGGGACACATGCCTGCAGGGGAGACACTGACTTCACTGGTAACCGAGACAGGGTTTCATGATAGAGTAGTTGGAGATGATGCCCTGTCTCAGGCGATGCTACGGGTTCTGGAAAAGGTCGCTGGAGTGAGCACGGGATCAGTGGCCCGGGGGTCAATTTCTGAGCGACTCCGGTCCAATGGGGCAGAGATTTTTAAGGGTGTTTCTGGAGTAGCGCCGAATGTGGTAGAATATTGGTTAGAGGCTACAGAACGGATAATGGATGATCTAGACTGTACCGTGGAGCAGAAATTGAAGGGGGCAGTGTCATTACTGCGAGATGAGGCTTACCAATGGTGGCTCACTGTGTGGGAAGGTACACAAGTTGATCGTTTAACTTGGGACTTCTTTAAAATGTCCTTTCAAGGAAAGTATGTGGGCACAAGTTATGTGGACTCCAAAAGGAAGGAATTTTTGAATTTGACCCAAGGGAGTAGGACTGTGGCGGCATATGAGGCAGAGTTTCTACGGTTGAGTCGTTATGCTTGTGGAATAGTAGCGACGGAGTACGAACGCTGTGTGCGTTTTGAGGATGGCCTTCGAGATGAGTTGAGAGTCTTGATAGCTCCACAGAGGGAGTGGGATTTTGCTGTCCTCGTTGAAAAAGCAAAGATTACTGAGGACGTGAAGTGTTCTGAGCGACAGAATCGGGAGAGAGATAGGGGCAGAGGAAAAAGGGATGCGGGGTTCTCAGGTTCAGCGAGTAGGCCTAATAAGAGGGCCAGATTTGATGGGCAAGCTCGAGTTGGAGATCCTGTTGTTTCTACAAGACTGCAACCCTGTGCTGAATGTGGGAGATCTCACTTAGGTTAGTGTTGGAAAAAGATTGGAGAGTGTTTTAGGTGTGGGTCAATAGAGCATCAAGTCAGGAATTGCCCTCAGAGGCCTACTCAGATGCAAGTTGCAGGATAGGGTCATATTCAGTCGGTGAGAGGGGGTCAACCAATGAGAGGTCATGGATAGGCCAGAGGTGGAAATGTGTTTGGACGAGGACGTGGAACACCGGGCAAGGGCGCAGGTGTTACTGAGGCGAGGCAACCAGCTTTGGTTTATGCTGTCCGTCGCCGGAAGGATGGTGACGCCCCGGATGTCATAACCGGTACGTTTTTTATTTATAATTTTCCTTATGTTGCATTAATTGATATTGGATCCACGCATTCGTATGTCGCGTGCACTGTGTCTGGATTGTTAGGTATTTAGTCTGAGAGCACTGCTAGTGAAATGACAGTGTTGAGCCTGCTAGGGCAATCGATCAGCGTGGATAGGTTGCTCAAGGATGTTCCCTTAGAAGTTCAAGGGGTCGTATTTCCTGCGAATTTCATGGAATTGCCATTCGGGTAATTTGATATTATTTTAGGCATGGATTGGCTAGTAAAGCATCGTGCAAAGTTGGATTGCATCGCTAAGCGGTTGGTGTTGAGATCTTTAGAGGATGAGGAGGTGGTTGTAATAGGGGAGCGAAGGGATTATTTGTCTAATGTGATATCGGTATTAAGAGCCGGGAAGTTGGTTTGCAAAGGTTGTGAAGCTTTCTTGGCGTATGTTAGTAATTCTGAGATTAGAAGTATCACTGTTGAGGATGTTAGAACTGTTAAGGAGTTTGCGGATGTTTTTCCTGAAGAGCTTCCAGGCTTGCCTCCAGATCGTGAGGTCGAATTCAGAATTGAGCTCCTACCTGGAACAACTCCGATGTCTATCGCCCCGTATAGGATGGCACCAAAGGAGCTAGTGGAGTTAAAGGCTGAAATCCAAGAGCTATTAGACCGAGGGTTCATTCGACCTAGTGTGTCTCCGTGGGGAGCACCGGTGTTGTTCGTGAAGAAGAAGGATGGGTCCATGCGCATGTGTATTGACTATCGACAACTGAATAAGCTGACCATTAAGAACAAGTACCCTTTGTCGAGGATTGATGATCTATTTGATCAGTTGCGAGGGGCTGCTGTGTTCTCCAAAATAGATCTTCGATCTGGGTATCATCAGCTTAAGGTCAAGGAAGTTGATGTGTATAAGACAGCGTTTAGGACTCGTTATGGTCATTACGAGTTCCTAGTGATGCCGTTTGGGTTAACGAATGCACCAGCAGCTTTCATGGACAATGATGAGCCGTATATTTCAACCCTATCTAGATCGATTTGTGGTGGTGTTCATTGATGATATTTTGGTGTATTCAAAAACCGAGGAAGAGCATGATGAATATTTGAGAATTGTTCTTCAAATTCTGTGACTGAAGCAGTTGTATGAAAAATTTAGTAAGTGTGAGTTTTGGTTGCAAGAGGTAATATTTCTGGGTCACGTTGTGTCTGCCTAGGAGATTAGGGTCGACCCTCGAAAAATTGAAGCCGTTTTAGGATGGAAACCACCAAGGTCAGTATCTAAGATTCGAAGTTTTCTAGGTTTAGCAGGTTATTATAGACGTTTTGTGGAGGGTTTTTCAGTGATAGCTACACCGTTGACTAAGTTGTTGCGGAAAGGGGTGTCGTTTGTATGGTCTGATAGTCAACAAGAGAGTTTTGAGGAATTAAAAAAAGTTCTAACTGAGGCCCCTGTTTTGATTCAGCCCGAGCCTGGAAAGGAATTTACTATTTACAGTGATGCATCACACATTGGGCTAGGCTGTATGTTGATGCAAGAAGGAAGGTAGTTGCTTATGCGTCGCGACAGCTTAAACCCCACGAGGCAAATTACCCCACTTATGATTTGGAGTTGGCAGCGGTGGTGTTTGAACTAAAAATCTAGAGGCATTATTTATATGGTGAAAGAACGGTTATTTTTATGGATCATAAAAGCCTCAAATACCTCCTTACTCAGAAGGAGCTGAACCTTAAGCAGCAAAGATGGATTGAGTTACTTAAAGACTATGATTGCTCAATTGAGTATCATCCAGGAAAAGCTAACGTGGTAGCTGACGCACTGAGCCGTAAAGTGGTCTCTGATTTGAGAGCAATGTTCGCTCGTCTTAGCTTGTACGAGGATGGTAGCTTGCTAGCTGAGTTGCAAGTGAGACCGACTTGGATTGATCAGGTTAAAGAGAAATAGCGGTTGGATGAGTCGCTAATTCCTCATTTTCAGCGGGTGGAGAAAGGTGAGACTTCAGATTTTGAATTGGATAGGGAAGGGGTGTTATGTTTCCATGGAAGGGTGTGTGTTCCGAAAGATTTCGAATTGAGGCAGGTTATCTTGCGAGAGGCGCATGGTAGTCCTTATGTCATGCATCCTAGTGGAAATAACCTGTACCGGGATCTTCGTGAATTGTATTGGTGGCCTGGGTTGAAACGTGAAGTTACTGATTATGTGGGTAAATGCCTGACGTGTCAGCAGGTTAAGGCGGAACATCAAGTGCCTTCTGGGTTGTTGCAGCAAATTAAGATTCCAATCTGGAAGTGGGAAAGGGTGACAATGGATCTTATGAGTGGGTTACCCTTGACGCCTTCTAAGAAAGATTCGGTTTGGGTAATTGTAGACTGATTGACTAAGTCTGCTCATTTTATACCGGTCTGCACTGATTATTTGTTACAGAAGTTGGCCAAGTTGTATGTGGCTGAAATTGTAAGACTGCATGGGGTACCAGTGTCTATCGTATCAGACAGAGATCCTAGGTTCACATCTCGGTTTTGGAAAACGTTACACGAGGCTTTAGGTACACGACTGGATTTTGGTACTGTGTTTCATCCGCAGACGGATGGACAGTCTGAGAGGGTAATTCAGATATTGGAAGATATGTTAAGAAGTTGTGTGTTGGATTTCAAGGGTAGCTGGGAGGATTACTTGCCGTTGGCGGGGTTTGCATATAATAATAGCTACCAGTCTAGTATTCGAATGGCACCGTATGAAGCGTTATATGATCGTAATTGTCGTACCCCTACTTGTTGGACAGAAGTGGGTGAGTGTCGAATTTTGGGGCCGGAGTTAATTGCTGATACAGAAGACAAGGTAAAGCTAATTCGTGATCGTTTGAAATAGGCATTTGATAGACAAAAGTCCTATGCAAACTTAAAGCGAAAAGCGATCGAGTACTCCGTAGGGGATTATGAGATTTGGACAGAAGGGCAAGCTGAGCCCCAGATTTATTGGGCCTTACCGGATATTTAAGCGAGTGGGACCGGTTGCGTATCAGCTTGAGTTGCCTCCAGAGCTGGAGAAAATTCACGACATGTTTCATGTTTCGATGCTTAGGCGATATCGTTCTGATCCTTCGCACATTGTACCAGTCGAGGAAATTGAAGTTAGGCCTGATCTAACCATTGAGGAAGAACCAGTACAGATATTGGAGCATGATGTTAAGGTATTGAGAAAGAAGTCTGTTCCACTGGTCAAAGTGCTATGGCGTAATCATGGCGTTGAGGAGGCCACTTGGGAATCAGAAGAAACCTTTCGGCATCAATGCCCTCACCTTTTTGGACTAGGTAAATTTCGAGGCCGAAATTTCATTAAGGGGGTAGAGTTGTAACACCCTAGAATTTAGGGTTTGCAATTTTGCCAAGTTTAACGTAAATCATGTGTTGTTGGGGCGGATTGATGTTGTGGACGTGCTTGCGGGTGTTTGGGAAGATCTGGGTTCGAGCTCTGGCCTTTGCGAAATTTTGGTTCTCTCTTTGAAGGAACCTGGGCGTTGGTACCTAGGCCTCTTAAATAAATAAGATGTTTTGCCAATACAAGAAAGCCTTGTGGCTTGGTGGCTTGTGGCGTGTTATGGCTTCAGGTGGGACTGGAGTTCGAATCCCAGGTACTGCATGAGAGCGTCATTTTCCTACTTGGTGGTGGCAAGAGTTTGTGGCGAATTCAAACTCTGCTGTGTGTGAGGTTGAATTGGTCTGGGTTGTTGGGAGAAGATTATGGAGAGATAAAGGGGAGGGTTATGTGGAGGAAATCGTGGAGATGGTCATGGAGTTTGAATTAGGGGAAAGTTGTTACCGAATGGAGGGATGTGGGAGTGCAAATTCGGTCAAGGGGTTTAGTTTGCATTTTCGGCAATTGGATAGAGAGTACAAGCCGAAATCTTCTTTTGGGTTATTGTTTTCTCCTTTCTCATTTTGGTCATTTAAGGTACCATTCTGCTTGTCGTTTTCTTTGTGTGTCTTTTGGAGGAGCCGAAACCTTTGCTCTTTTCTTTTCGTTGTTGCGCCGATTGGTAAATCTTTTTCATTCTTTTGTTCTCTCTTCTAAGACCCTGATTGAACACTACCCCAGCTTTTACCCACCACTGTGCCGAAATATTCTTCTTCTTTTTCTTCATCTCAAACCCTTTCGCTATTACATCTCTGTTGCAATTTCATCCTTAAGACTTTGGCCGAATATCCTTGTTCATCTAGATCGTCTCTAAATTGGGTTACTTCTGGGTTAGTCGCATATCTCTTCTCTCTATCTGTTAAACCCTTTCCAATTTCTTTAGGCACTTTCTAAATCTCAGGGATACCTGGTTGGTTGATTGAGTGGATTCAGTGCCCTCTGCTAGTGGTAAGATTATCATGTAGCAATGGCTAACATTGTTTCTTTTGTTATTTACTCTAAGCCAAAATGTTCCCTTTCTTAGTTCTCTGTGTTTAACGTGTGGTGTCTCCTATTTTATGATGTATGTTCACGGGGTTTAGCCATCGCTGAGGAGCCAGGGGCGCAGAACGTGCTTGAGCCATCGGAACCCTGACTTCCAACACTTGGGTAGGCCGATTATCCCTTATTTTAAGAATGTTATGTTTTAGGGTTTTAGGCTATTTTTCATCAGTTGGTTGAGTCTGCTAAACTATTATTTGCGCAGTTGGGGGTCCAGATACGCGACGTCGATCCTAGTTAGTCTAGACACTGTTGATCACCTTCCCTTCGATCGAAGCTTTGGGTTCGTGGTGGTTTCCGTCGCTTTCGCAAAACCAGGTGTGTAGCTGTACACCACTGTTAATACTACCCAAAAGCCGAAAGACGTGTTTCCACACCTTTATTTTATTGCAGAACAGTGAAAGCCAAAATACTGAAACGTCGGTATTTGTGGACTCACGAGCGTGGAAACGTTCGTGTGGTGAACCAAGCCCCAAGTCGTGGGTGACAGATAGTAGAGGCTATCACGAGCGTTCTCGTGGGCTAGGGCTGTTGTGGGCCTTGTTGGGCCGAGTAATGGGCCTTAGGCCCACTCATATGGTTTTGGCCGTAAGGGCGTTATGAGCTATTCGAGACAATTGTAGACCTACAGTAGGGTCGTAATCTGTTTTAAGACCCTAAAATCGGGTAAATGACCGAAATACCCTGAGGGGAAGAATTACTGTTTTACCCCCTAACTGATACTATAACTGATACTATGCTAGGGGTAGGTGAGTTGATGTATGTACGATATATATAAATGAATGCTTGAGTATGCCATACTGCATGTATATATTATTTATGACACGACATCTGCATGGGGTTGGGTTTATAATATGGAGGAAGTACTGTACTGGTGACTATGTCACGTTTATTATTACTGGTGGCTTGCCACACTTACTGTTACTGGCAGCTATGCTGCATTATATTTACTGGTAGCTTTGCTACGATATTGGTGTGCTGGTTGGGTGGGTTGATTTATATCCCCACATGGAGTGTTGGTTGGTATGGGTGGTGTGTTGGATGGCTTTGGGTTGGGTTGCATTTTGCACTACGCTGAGACTATATTGGGCTTAGGTCCACATTGTTACAGCTTATGGGCTAAAGCCCGGACTGTTTTGATACTGTATTAGGGCTCAGGCCTGGACTGCTATTGCATGCACTATTTCCTGTAGTTTGTTAGGGGACTGCACACTGAGTTTCGTAAACTCATCCCCATTTCTTACTATGCAGGTAATCCTTAAGCTTAGATTGTTTGGAGCTGCGAAGGACTCGGAGACGGCCACACTATTGTTTCTATTTCTTTTGTTACTATTGGATTTTGTTTTGAGTTTTAATTTATGTAATAAGGCCGTTGGTGGGTTTTAAGTTTAAATTTGGTTTGTGGTTCTTACACTAAACTGCTAGTCTAGGAAAACTCAGGATTTCAAAAAGGTATGTTTTCTCCTAAGGAACTTGAGTTCCAACAACAAAATTTTCAAAATGCTTCCGCGGTTTAGAATGAGGTAATATATCCTAGAAAAACAAATGGGTAAACTCTTAGATTAATAAAATTAAAAGGAATTAGGCTTAGTAATGGATTTCCACCGGAAAGTTCTAATTTTACAAAACGAATGATTTGATGTGGCGCACTAGATCTGGCCGTAAAGTCTAGGCTGGGTTTGGGGTGTTACACCTATAGCATCTCATATCATTCTCATACTCAATCACATCTTTCATTTACCCGTTGAACCATTCAGAATAGAAGTCAGATTACTTAAGGGTCTCACACACTAAGTACCTATACCATGGCCCGAAGCCAAATCAAGGTAGCTTATATTCGAAGTACTGATATCATGGCCAGAAGCCAAGTTAGCCGATATTCAAGGCCTGAAGCCAAATTGGTATAACTCGCACCCGATGTTCTAATATCATGGCCTGAAGCCAAATCCATGTATCCTCTAATGACATGTCACTAGTATCCTAAACTATTCTTTAGGTTCACCCGGGATTTCGAATGTCGAATCGTCGTCGAATCACTATCGAACATATCCATAATCCCATATTCATAATTTATGTAACATCAAAGCATATGAAATACATTTTTATTAAAACTTATAATATATGAACTTACCTTAGTTTCAAAAACGAGAAAATTATTCGATTAATCAAGTACTTTGTCTTTTCCCCAATCTAATTCCAAATTCCGCTTTTCTTGATCTATATAATATCAAGTTGAGATCATTTAATTATCCCTCTATTCAATTTAGTCCAAAACACATTTATAAGTACATTTACATTTTTGCCCCTAATATTTCAACATATTTACAATTTAGTCCTTATTTCACAAAATTATAAATTTGTGAATTTCAAGACTAACCCATGCTAGCCAATTTTCTCTAGTAATCATACAAGCCCCTATTTTTCATTTATTTCACATTTTAACCTCTAAGTTTCCACATTTCACAATTTAATCCCTAATTTACATTTTCACTGAAAATCACTTTATATAACTTGTATAATTCATAAACAAACATTCATAATCTATCATCAAACATCAAAACACACATGCATTCAGCAATGGAAACATTCAAAATCTTTAACAATTTTGTAAAAATAGTCGCTGGGCTAGCTAGACCTAGCTGCAATGATCTCAAAAACATAGAAATCATTAAAAACAGGAGAAAATTTACTCACCAATTGAGCTTTCAAAGTAGCCGAACCCTAGCTCATTCCCATGGCTTTTAATCTTTGATAATTCGTGGAAGAAACTAAGAAAGATGATATTCTTATGCATTATGTTATTATTTTACTATGTTATTTCATAAATTACTGATTTAACCTTAAGTATATAACATTAAAATTCACTTAACACATGTCCAAAAGTGTCCACTAAAATTATAAATGGTTTAATTACCATTTAAGGCCACCATAATTAAAAAACATAGCAATTTAACACCTTTTTACTACTATCATGCAAATTTTGCACTTATTGTAGTTTAGCCCCTTTTGCCAAATTAAACATTTTAGTAATAAAATTTCTTAACGAAATTTTCACACAATCATACTATCATACCACTGTTCTGATTTGACTAAAAACGGGCTGTTATATTCACCCCACTTGAAACCCATTGTTTTTTTTATAACTTCAGTTAATGGGCCAACAATAGTAGAGAAATCCTTCAAAAAACGTCTATATGGAAATATCTCACCTCAGTAATCGATTTAGGAGTGGGTGTAACGATTTTGTAACGTGTTTACGCAAGTGAATGGAGTTTTTCAAGTAATAAGTAAGTATAAATGAGTTATCGTCTCCACAGGGACTGTATAAGCTTAAGCAATTAATTGAAACATTATAATTATCAATTTGATGTAAAAAACTAAATAAATTTGGATAGTGATGATTAGATTAATTAAATGTAAAAGTGATCCCTAATGCAAAACTAATTTAGATGCAATTTACCAAAATGTATGAAATGAAAGCTTTAGCAAAAAAAAAAAATCAACATTAAATGGACTAGGATAATTATATTAATTAATTCAATTTACTTTCATCATGCTTAACATGTTCGGAATTATTTCCATGGCAACTCGATCTCTTATGGGTTTGGAAA